>NW_027361822.1:18608220-19873940 GCF_039654945.1 Dendrobates tinctorius
CAGAACATCTGTGGCAGTGCACAAGACTTATGTTTCTTCTCCAAGTTCCAATTACAAGTCTGCTGGCTGCTCCCCATCAGAGACAAAGGTACAAGAACCTGACAAGCAGAGCCCACTCCATCAAAAGCTTCATCCTCTCCTGAAATGCAGAGCCTTCAGGGGAAAATCTATGTGAGATCACAGAAGCTTCCTGAAAGAGAACGGTATGTGCTACAAGTGCTGCTCATCCACCACTCATCTCGCCAAGGATTGTAAGGTCAGTGTAAAATGCACAGAATGTGGCACCACAGATCATAACACTGCTCTACACCCTGGCCCAGCTCCATGCAGTGCACAAAACACGCCAGCTGACAGTGAGCATGGTGGGGAGGAAAGGAACACTGATGCAGCTACACCAGAGATCACTTCACAATGTACTGGTCTGTAAAGGGAAAATAGACAGTAGGTCCTGTTAAAAAATATGCCTCGTCAGAGTGTACCCAAAGGGTCATAGAGACAAAACTGTAACACTGTATGCTATATTGGATGATCAAAGTAATCGATCCTTGGCTAGATCAACATTCTTTGACCTATTCAACATCAAAGGGCCAAGCACACCATACTCATTAAAGACATATGCAGGTACTGTGACAACTGCAGGTAGAAAAGCCACTGACTACCAAATTGAGTCCATAGACAGACAATTCTGCCTAACACTACCTACAATCATCGAGTGTAACCAGATCCCAGACAATAGATCTGAAATACCTACGCCAGATGTGGCAATCCATCATGCTCACTTGAAACGCATAGCACACTTTATACCGGAACTCGACCATTAGGCACAGATAATACTGCTATTGGGAAGAGATATCCTACAGGTTCATAAAGTGAGAAGTCACATCAATGGACTCCACAATGCTCCCTATGCCCAAAAGCTACACCTAGGATGGGTCATAATGGGAAACGTATGCTTAGGATATATTCACGCCCCATCTTCTGTGACAAGTATGCTAACAAATACATTGGAGAAAGGACGCCCATCTCTGTCTTAACCTTGCAACAAGTTCCATGTCAAGGAACTACCACACAGCATCCGACTGCCCAATCATTTAATAGACTTTACTCATGACAGCAGTATGGTGTCAGGAAGCTATGAGGATCAGTTGGGGTGCACAGTCTTCCAGAGAACTAAGCAAGACAACCAAGTAGCAATGTCGGTAGAGGACAAGTTGTTCTTAGAAGTAATGGACAAGGGACTTGTAAAAGATGAGACCAACAGCTGGGTCGCACCTCTTCCCCTCAGAACCCACAGACCACGTCTACCAAACAACAGAAATCAAGCATTAAAATGTTTCTCCTCTATTAAACATAATCTGCAAAAGAAACCAGAGATGAGAGATCACTTTTTCTCCTTCATGTCAAAGATTTTTGAGAACTGCCATGCAGAACTAGCTCCCACTCTCAAAGACTCTGAAGAATGCTGGTTCCTACCCATGTTTGGAATATACCATCCTAAGAAACAGGGCCAAATTAGAGTGGTGTTTGACTCTAGTGCTAAGTTTTATGATGTCTCCTTGAATGATGTTCTACTGACAGGACCAGACCTTAATAACAAACTGCTGGGAGTACTTATGCGCTTCGGTAAGGAATCCATTGCCTTCATCGCTGATATCCAGCAAATGTTCCATTGTTTCCTTGTGAAAGAGACAGGAACTTCCTAAGGTTCTTTTGGTACAGACAATGATCCTACTAAAGAGGTCACAGAGTATCGCATGAGAGTGCACATCGTTGGCAATAGTCCTCCTGCAGTCGCCATTTATGGACTCAAAAGGTCAGCTCAAGAAGGAGAAACAGAATACGGATCAGATGTGAGACAATTCATAGAAAAGGACTTTTATGTTGACGACTGAAAGCCATGCCTTCAAATAAGACTGCCATCAGTCTTCTCAGGAGAGCCCAAGAGATGCTTGCTTGCTCTAACCTCAGGCTTAACAAAATAGCCTCAAACAGCCATGAACTCATGGAAGCATTCCCTTCACAAGACTTATGTAAGTCTCAGAGACTTGGAACTGGGGTCAGACCCCACACCAATGCAGCGCAGCCTCGGGCTTCTCTGGAATCTACAGTCAGACACTTTTACCTTTCAGGTCAGCCAGGAAGAAAGGCCTTTCACACACAGAGGTGTCCTGTCTATGATCAACAGTCTGTACGATCCCCTGGGGTTTGCAGCTCCTGTTACTATACAAGGCAAAGCCTTACTAAGAGACTTAACTAAGGAAATATCTGACTGGGATGTGCCTCTACCACCTGATAAGAGAATCCAGTGGGAAGTATGGAAGAACTCTTTAGCAGCCCTCTCCAACCTGAATGTTCCAAGACCATACACCCCTGTGCTGTCTACAGAAATACAAAGCCAAAGACTGTATGTATTTGCAGATGCTTCTGTCAAAGCAATTGCTGCTGTTGCCTATCTCAAAACTGTGGACTCCAAATGTCAGAGCCACATTGGATTCGTTATGGGGAAGGCCAAACTTGCTCCACAACCAGGGCACACTATACCAAGGTTAGAGATTTGTGCTGCAGTCTTAACTGTTGAGGTAGCAGAGTTCATCGTATCCGAGATGGACATCGACCTGACACAAGCCAAGTTCTACTCAGACAGCAAAGTAGTCCTGGGATACATCCACAATGAAACCAGACGATTCTATGTTTATGTCAACAACAGAGTGCTACGAATTAGGAGATCAGTTCATCCAAAACAGGGGCATTACGTTCCCACAGACCAAAATCCTGCAGATCATGCAACTAGAGCAGTTGATGCAAGTCGACTCGGGAGGAAAACATGGCTCTCAGGACCAAAATTATTGTACACTGAGGAACGCTTTCCAGACACGTTTGAACTAGTGAGAGAGAACTCAGATGCTGGAATCCACCCTCAGGTATCTACACTTCATATAATGACTCCAGCTATTCTCCTTACACAGAAAACAGGACTATTCAGTGCCCCTCCAGGAGGATTCGATGCCAAGGACCTCTACAAGCGCCAGTGGAGACAGGTACAAAGTCTTCCACACACATTCTGGGACAGGTGGCACAAACAATATTTGTCTACCCTGCAGCCATGAAGTGGCAATCTATCAGGCCTAATCTGAGGATTGGTGACCTCGTCCTTGTGAGACTGTCAAGCCCATCGAAACCAGTGGCCACTTGGTCTAGTGACCGCAACATTCCCGAGTAAGGATGGCAACGTCCGCAAAGTCGAACTTAGGATGGCCAAAGGGAATGAACTTAAGACATTATTCAGACCAGTAACTGAACTGGTCCTATTGTTGTCTTCAGAGAAAAATAATAGTGACATCCGTCTGATGCCAGAAGGGGAGTGTTCTGTCTCTGACATTAACTCATAATCCTGATTATCTGCTTGTTAATGTTTTCATTGTTTTTGGCTCCATCTATTGACCAGAGTCATAACCGCAGTGTTATTGTGTTATTTTACTTTCACTTTCTGAATCTCTTTTTCCCTTCATCGCAAGGCATTCTGGAAAGCTTTTGCAAAGAATTATGGTTAGTCCAGCCCCCTTTTTCCCTCCAGTTCTCCATTTTCCCTCAGCCTGCGCCCTGGAAGCATCTCATTTCTCTTCTCCCCTTGTGAGCGCATCGCTGGTATGTAATTATGCTTCCTGTATTTATTTCTGTCCCATATTAGCCTGCCTAGTTAGTTTTTACCTGCTCAGCTAGTATTGCAGATGTTGATTTATAATGTATATATGTATTCCAATGTACCCCGTACTGACTGAGTGTATATATGTTTGTATTGTAGTTTCACCGCATCAATATATCATCACGTTTAATAAAAACACAGATTCAACCACAGTCCCCTTATTGGACCGCGGTATAGCGGTTTAGCTGCCTGTATAACTACATGAATTCTGCTTCATTTAGTGAGGACAGAACAGTGTCTTTCTTGTATTCTCTGCAGCCGAGTCCTGGCTGGAGAATTGTCATTGTCATTCTGGGCCAGATGGAAAAGACATGAAAAGTGAACGATTCCATCAGAAAGAATGTCAGCGGTAAGACACTATCTGTAACTCTGCTGTAATCACTTATATGTTCTGTAGGACTGGTATCAACCAGTGACCATATTGTGGTAATATCCATATTGGTCTTTATATAGAGATTATTTTTAGTAACAGTGGTGTTATCTGCTGAGGTTCTCCTACATCCATTATTAGGGTGCGTCACCCAGTTGTAATCAAGGTTCTCTGGTTAGGGGCCCACTCGGAAGTTTCGCCCCCCTGAACGAAAACCCTAGCTGCGCCTCTGGGTATTAGGTTCGGATTTCTTCAATAATTCATGGCTTTATGGATGTATCCTTGCTTGCCTATGCCATACAGAATGATAATTGTGATTGATGTATATCCTTTTTCTATGTTTTAGGTTCTGGATTTTCACATAATATCCTCAGGCATAGCTGATAGTGTATTTGGTCTTTATTAACCATATAGCCTTTGGCGTTTGTCAGTATTGTATTTACCTGTGCCCATTGTTTAGGTCATGTGTGCACTTTAAAGTGTTTTGATATATACTTGTTCATAAATTTATCACCTGAGGAGGACCATGTTTGGTCTGTTATTTTCTGCCATGTTGGCTTTTAAATGATTTTAACTGTGGTGTTTTTCCATGCCTTTTTTGTATTTGCACCTTAATAAAAAATACTTGTCAATGTGGATCCCCTTGTTATACATACTTTTTTCTTTGTTTTTTCTTGTTTTCTCTCGCAAGTGAGTATGAGCCCTTAGGCCGGGGTCACACTGGCGAGGAATACGGCCGAGTGAGAGGCGCTAAAAGCACGCATTAGACACGGACCTATGATTCTCTATGGGGTCCCTCGCACCGCATGCTGCGATTGTCAGCGTACTACGGCCGTAGTACGCCAATGCAAGTCTATGGGTGCGCAAAAAATACAGATTACACACGGACCACACATGTGACTTGCGAGAAATACGCACCAGGTGTCTTTTAGCAAAGCCGGCAATTCAGTGCGCTATACAGTAAACTCACACTGACAGTTTTAATAAAGAAAGAATAGATATAGACACATAGAATACATATATATATATATATATATATATGCATTCTATGTGTCTATATCTATTCTTTGGTTTCTGTTAGAAACCCTGTCATAGGGCTCCATTATATGTCCATTTTGCAAGCCTGCGAGAAAATCTCGCCATACGGATGCCATACGGATTACATACGGATTACATACGGATGCTTACATGCGCAAAATACGCGACCACACCTTGATTACGGATGACATACGGAGCACTGTTTAGGGGCCATTCATCCGTATTACGCATGTAAAATACTGACCGTATTTTGCGTCGGTTAGTGTGACCCTGGCCTAATTCTAAGACTGCCATCCTTGATCTGAACTGTGTCTTCGTATTAGCATTTCCCAGTGAGTGCCTCACCCATGAGACTTACTTGCAGCAGTGCTGACTATGAACCTCTTCTGATTCCATCTAGTTTGCTGTGTTGATTTGAACTGTTGCTCTAGTGCTGCATCCTCGTTGATTCGCACTACCTGCAGCAGTGCAGCTTATGAACTGTTTCTGACTTCACACTGCTGTTTATTTGAACTGGGTTCACACGCTGCACCTACGTTTTGTGTGCATAATACAGACTTGACACTGAACTCTGGTTCTGCTGCCTTGTCTCAAGCCAAGAGTTTCCTGAGTGAACCTCTATGACTGTTACAATATCACATGGTCATAAGTATTCAGACCCTTTGCTCAGTATTGAGTAGACGCACCTTTTGAGCTAGTACAGCCATGAGTCTTCTTGGGAATGATGCAATAAGTTTTTCACACCTAGATTTGGGGATCCTCTGCCATTCTTCCTTGCAGATTTTCATACCACTTTGAATTATCACCAAAAATCTTTGTCTCATAAGACCAGAGAATCTTATTTCTCATAGTCGGGGAGTCCATCATGTGTTTTTTAGCACACTCTATGCCGGCTTTCATATGTCTTGCACTGAGGAGAGGCTTCCATCAGGCCACCCTGCCATAAAGGCCCGACTGGTGGAGGGCTGCAGTGATAGTTGACTTTTTTTAAACTCTATTTTTATTACAAATTTTTGTTACCAAACAAAAAAGAAAAAGAAACCCCAGATACAAGTCAAGGTACATAATTGCATAGTTTGGAGAAACACATCCTCGCAGCAATAATTGTAAACATGTACCCCTCGTAGCAGTCTGTCTAATAATCATTAACGTCTCACTTCCTCCCTATGATTACATATTAGAAGATCAACCTTGACCTAATTACCCCTATCCCTTCCCAACAATCTCTCCCGCCCCCCAAAAACCCTAAAACCTTTTCCTCCCTTGCTTTATAGAAAAAAAAAAAACCTACTCGCTCACAGACCCTAAGACCTTCCGTCTTTGACTTTCTTTGGCTCACAGAAATCATTCGCTTCAATTCAGGCTTAATATTCCCAGTGTTCCCCCCAAGGATTCCCTGTGGTACCACGTTGTGTCTCTGAAAGGACCAACTATGCGTTGTATTTCCTCCTTATTACAGTGCTCCACAATATAATGCCTCCATTTTGTAAAAAATCTAGATGTTTCGCAAGACTTCCTCTTCTCTGCCTCTAACCTCTCCATTAGCATTACATGCTTCAGGCGTCCCGAGAGTTCTTTTATGGTGGGCATGTCCTTCTGTAGCCAGTATTTTAATAATAGTTTTTTCATGAGCATTATGATTATGTGGACGACCTGCGGGGGCCCCCCCCCCCTACATGAGCATCGGGGGACCTTTCCCAGTGGTGAAATAAAACCAGATCTCTCGGGGTTTCATCGCCCCAATCCCAAATGTTCTTTATATATTTTCTAACTGCACCCCACATGTCCGCCACTTGCTTGCAAATCAGCAGGCCATGAAGTAAGTCAGTATGTGGGGTATTACATTTGGGACATTTCGTGAGTCTTTCTGGCTTATCAGTGCTCCTTGGAAATTGGAAGGCGTATATTGCCCTATGTATTATTTTGAATTGAGTTTCTCTCCAGCTTTCATTAATAAGGGACTGGCGAGCTTTAGTCCACCCCTTCCTTATTTTGTCTCCAATAGCCCTGTCCTCCAGTTGCGATTCCCATTTTTTATAGAAGGTATCTGGATGACTATCTAAAAGCACCCCTCTCAACGTGCTGTACAACATTGAGATAGACGAGAAGTTTTTTGCTGCATCCACCATTCTATCGAACTCGTTGCATGTGAACTCCGCCTGCGTGTCAATTAAGTGGGACATGATATGATACCTAATCTGTTCAAATTGTACCGTTTGAAATTTTTGGAGATCAAATTTTTCTATTATTTCGTTTTGTTTTAGCCATCTATTCTCTGTAGGATGAGTCAGATGAGCTATCTCCTGTATACCCCTGTCTCTCCATTCCTTAAACAATTTATTCTCTACTCCCGGTAAAAACTCTATGTTATTCCACAATGGGAGGTATTTAGAAATTCGGAACGGAAGTTTGTATTTTTTTCTCACCGTCTTCCAGGTGGCAATAGTATCCCGGAATATCAAAGAATTTTTGATTTTGGCTGGAAGCATCTTTAGTCTTGCGTGCAACAAGGACCTGAGATCCCAAGGTTGGGCATAATCCCTCTCTATGGCATAGGCCGAATATTTACTCTCTCCATGCAACCAGTTTAAAAAATACCTTGTCAGGCACGCTATATTATAGTTTCTAACACTCGATAAGTTTAAGCCCCCTTCCATCTTTGGAGTCATCAACTTCCCGAGACTTATGCGTGGTTTTTTGTTTCTCCAAATAAATTTGGAGAACGCAGAATTCAAGGATTTTACATCATTGTGTTTCAGGAGTGGGATCGTTTGAAGGTGGTACATTAGTTTCGAAGTACTCATCATTTTAATAAGCTGTATTCTCCCTGTCAAATTTAATGGCAGGTCCTTCCACTTTACTAGATCATTTACTATATTTGCTATTAATGGAGGGTAGTTTAATTTGTATATAGATGATGGCTCCCCCCCTATTTTAATGCCTAGATATTTAATATAAGATTTCGCCATGCCCACCCCCAATTGAGCTCTGTTTAATTTCTGTCTATTCGCCGCGTCCCACCTTCCCAGGGGAAGCAGTTCGGATTTAATCTTGTTAATTTTAAAACCCGCATAGTCCCCATATGTATTGATCGTTTCTATAGCCGATTCCACCTGCACAAAGGGATCCCTTAGGAAAAGCAAAATATCATCGGCAAAGAAAGTAGCGCGCACTGCCTCCCCACCGATCTGAATGCCAGGAAACCGCTGCGGGTCAGACAGCTCTCTCACCAAAGGTTCCAGAGCTATATTGAATAGCAGAGGCGACAAAGGACACCCCTGCCTTGTTCCCTTGGACAGTGGGAATCTGTCCGAGAGGAAACCCGGAATGTAGATCTGGGCCTCCGGCTTTGAATATATCTCTGTGATGTAGGTCAGGAAGGAGCCGCCAAAACCCATTCTTGCCAATACATTGAAAAGCCATTCCCACCTGACATTATCAAATGCTTTTTCGGCATCGATTGTTAGTAGTGCTGGCTTTTCACTTGGAGTGGGATTGAGGTTTACCCTGTCCAAAACCAACATGACTTTTCGCATGTTGCTCGTTGCCGACCTACCCTTAACAAAGCCCGCCTGTGATTCTGAAATTAGGTGTGGTAATATGTCCGCCAATCTATCGGCCAGTATTTTAGACATTATTTTGTTATCTACATTTATTAAGGAAATGGGACGATATGATCCCGGCGACAGGGGATCCTTTCCTGGTTTTGGTAGAACTTTGATATATGCTAATTTGCTGGGCCTCGTCATAGGTTTCCCTTCTAGTATCCCGTTAAATAATTTTTCTAAAACAGGGGATGCTTCGTCCTGTAAAATCTTAAAAAATTCTCCCGAATAGCCATCAGGGCCTGGGGCTTTCCCATTCCCCAAGTTCCTAATTGTCTGTTTAATTTCTTCTTGTGTGATGGATGTATTTAGCAATTGTTTTTGTTCATCTGATAACTTCGGGATATCTGGTCGGTCGAGTAATGTAGTCGTCGGTATTCCCCGATCCGCCTTATCCATATAAAGGTTCTTATAGTATTTTCCCAGAATACTGGCTATTTCTTTTGGTTTATTCTGTATGTTGCCATTTTGATCTTTTAGATGAAAAGGGCCTTGCGCAAAGAATCTATTCCTGACCATAGAGGCCATCAGTTTTCCTGCTTTATTTCCGTATCTGTGGAATTTGGCCTCGCTAGATGATTTAAATAATTGTTCCCTCTTTGCCATCCAAGTATTAAATTCTCTTTGTTCCATTAACCAGTTATCTTTATTTAGTTTGTTGGGGTGGCTTTGAAATAGGGTATAAGTCTGTCTGAGCCTGTTCGTGAGTGCTGTGTACTTTTCCTGTGTTTTTTTTTTAAAGCTGACGTGTATGAAATTATTTTTCCCCTCATGACTACTTTAATTGTTTCCCATAGTAGGGGTGAGTTAGTCTCGTGTGCCCTATTGTCTTCTCTTATCTCTCCCCACCACTCCCTCAGTTTTAATTCGAAATCCTCGTTGTCGTATAAGTAACTAGGAAATCTCCATAGATAATCTGTTCCTCTAGGGAACGTATCTGCCAGTTCTATTATCACGGGCGCATGATCCGATATCACCAGATCGTGTATTGTAGCCGACAGCAATTTGTTAAGGATAGGCGGGGAGACAAAGAAATGGTCTATCCTCGACCACGCATCCCTGGCGGGTGAATAGAAAGTGAACTCCCTATCCTGTGGGTGCAGATATCTCCAAGTGTCAGTCAGGCCCGTGTTTTTTAGCAATGGGGGAATTACTTTATCTTGGCCTCTCAGTCCCGGTGTCCCCCGTGATTCGTTTTTTCTATCCTCTAAGATATTCACCACCGAGTTAAAATCCCCCCCAATTATCAGATTCTGTGTGGGATCTTTCAATATTTCTTGTTCTAGATAATGATAGTATTTTTTGTTGTTTTCGTTGGGGGCATAAACGTTCATTATTTTGTATGTGTTACCAGATGCCGTTATGGTGATCGAGTGTAGCCTCCCCTCATGATCCGTTGTAGTGTTCACCATCTGGTGTTGGAAATTTTTATCTATTAAAATTAGTACTCCTGCCTTGTTATTAATAGCTGGAGACCCATATGTTTTGCCCACCCACAATTTTTCCATCCTCATGAAGTCCGACAACTCCAAATGTGTCTCTTGTAATAGGGCTATATCTGGCTTAATACGTTTAAGATGTCTAAGAATCATTAGCCTCTTCTGTGGGGACCTCAGGCCCTTTACATTCCAAGTAACTATCCTCATAAATATTTGTTTTTTTTTAGGTGGGCCAACTATAGGTGTCCTAATGACATCTAATACAGGGGCACGAACATGGGAGCTGCCTATCCTGCTTTGTCTATATGAGCCAGTTTTCTGTCGCCTTAATAGCCTACGAGCGCCATTTGCTAGTATCTTAACAAGAAAATCAAAAAAATCAAAATTACAGTTAAACCCCCAGCAAACCAATTGAACCAAAATTAACATTTTCCCTGCCCCCTTATCCCCTAAGGGACCTGAAGAACGTCTCCAGGACCCTTGTCCAGATTGGCATACCATTCTTGACTTCACTTCTTCCCCGCACATTTTCCTTCCCTTGCTCCCCTCCCCCCTTTCCTCTCTCCCATTATTGCGTAATCAGTGACAGTCAGACATATAAAAAACAGATACCTCAGGCAGTCCGAGAGGTGATCAGACCCCAGAAAGAGAGAGAAAAAAAAACAAACAAAAAAAACAAAAAAAAAAAAACAGCTAAACATCAGGACCCCATTCTGTCCTCAGTAGCAACCCGTACACCGCTCTTCAAACCTTCCCGGACTGTTTGGACGTTCTCTGGGCCTTCGGTAGATCCGATGCTAGATTCGGGCTTCTATCCTCAGTGTATGTCGGCCAGCTCTTTAGATGATCTCTGGGACTGTTTGCGCTTCCCTGCGATCTTGCATCCTCTGTGTGGTCGACTCCCAGGGTCTTGAGATATTTCTCTGCCTCTTTGGGATTGTAAAATGAATGTGAAGAGCCATCTTGATGTCTGATGTAGAGGGTTGCCGGGTATCTCAATTGGAATCGCACATTGTTTTTATGTAATTCTGTGCAGATCACACTGAAAACTCTGCGTTGCCTGGTCACTTCTGCAGAAAAGTCTTCGAATAAGAGCACCTTTTCCCCCCTAATTTCAAGGGGTCGTCTAAGTCTTTTATAGGACTGAATGACATCATTTTTGTCTGAAAAGTTCAGGTATTTGGTAATGATTTGCCTAGGTCTTATCTGGTTACCCACTTCGGACGAGTTCTTTTGGGGACCAATGCGGTGTACTCGCTCTATTATCTTCCCCGCCCCGATCCCCAATGCCTCGGGGATCATATTTTCGCACAGATTTCTTAAGTCCTTTATGGGGAATTTTTCAGAGATTCCTATGATCCGGATATTGCTCCGTCTGGATCTGTTTTCCAGATCATCAATTTTATCTCTCAAAATCAGATTTTCTTTAGATAATCTAGATATTGTTGTCTGGTCATCATAAACAGTATCCTCCAGTGTAGATACACGTGTCTCCACTGCGGACACCTTCTCAGCAGTTTCATCCAGGTGCGTCTGCATGTCATGCAAAGCTGATCCTATGTAGTCCCTCAGCTTAGACGTAATTTCAGGCAGCAAATGTCCTGCCACCTCCCCTGCCAGCTTTTTATAGTCCATCTCCGGTATCTGCAGCCTAGGGGGGTCGCGCTCCTCATAGTCGCTGCATTCCTCCGTGGCAGTAGGGGATGCAGGGGCATATAGCGCGTCAGGGAGAGTGCATACCTTAGGGGTACCCTGGGTCTCCTTGGGCTTCCCGGTCGCGGTTTCCCCAGACTTGTGTGTTGTAGCCCTGCCGTCTCTCCTTCCTCCCTGCTCCCCCTTCCTCTCCGTTTGCTTTGCAGCAGCTACTGCCGCTGCTGAGGTCGGCGCCGGCGCCATCTTGGAAGGCGCACGTGTCTCCCTCCCTCGGCTTTGAGCTGCTCCCCTACCGCTGTTCCTGAGGACGTATCTGTCCATGCAGCGGTGCAGCAGGGCCGGACCTTCCTCTCCTCCCGTTCCCGGTACTCCAGGGGTCTGATGTGCGGTATAAATGCTGCCTTTTAGCAGGGGGTTGGGGAGCGCTAGAAGCTCTGGTCCTCACATGCGGGCGCCGGAACCGGAAGTCTCGATAGTTGACTTTGTGGAACTTTCTCCTATCTCCCTACTGCATCTGTCGAGCTCAGCCACAGTGATTTTGGGGTTCTTCTTTACCTCTCTCATCAAGGCTCTTCTCCCACAATTGCTCAGTTTGGCTGGCCGCCAGGTCTAGGAAGACTTCTGGTGGTCCAATGAAGGAGTAGAACCATCTCAAGGAGGATCACAAGGCAATGGACGGCATGTGACTTAAATATTAGTGTCTGAGCAGTGGGTCTGAATACTTGTGACCATGTGATATTTCAGTTTTTCTTTTTTAATTTGCAAAAATTTCTACGTTTGTTCTTTTCAGTCAAGATTGGGTGCAGAGTGTACATTAATGGGAAAAAAAATAACTTTTTTGAATTTACCAAATGGATGCAATGAAACAGATTGAAAAATGTAAAGGGGTCTGAATACTTTCCATACCCACTGTATGTTGGTTTATTATTTATATTTTTCTAGGAGACGAGGGCATCGGGGATTCGGCGTTAGGTGAGTATAATGGTTTTTTTTAATTTTATTTGGACATGTATATAATTATTTTACTTTTTTTTTAACTGAGCACAGGCGCCGGCTGATGAGACTACATTTCCCATCAGTGGCACCTGCCATCACCGTTATCAGTGACAGCAGACATAGCCCGATGGGTCAGTAGTCTCATCAGCCCTCATATGCTGATCTGCAGTAAGCTTTTTACCACAAGTCACAGCTTTGAGGTCATGCTAACATCGCAACACTCTGACCAACATTCTTGCCGGCGGTAGTGTTACTGCCGATAAGAACTACCGTGCCGGTGTTTCCCAGGCTGTCACACAGATGACAGCGTGGGAAACATCATAGGAAGCCTGTAAGAACGCAAACAAAAACTCAGCAAATCCGTAAACATTTTTATACCTGCGTTTTGGCTGCGGATTTGACTGACTCAATAGAATTCAATGGGTGAAAAACGCTGCAGAAACGCACAAAGAATTGACATGCTGCAGAAAAAAATGCACTGCAAATACTCAAGAGAATTTACAGATCATGTGCACACATTTCGGCGTGGGAAAAACGCATCAAAAACGCACTGTGTGCACACAGCCTAAAAGCAGCTGTGATTTATATAAGAAAATAGCCAAGGAACACCCAGCATGTAAATACACTGCTCCAAAAAATAAAGAGAACACTTAACACAATGTAACTCCAAGTCAATCACACTTCTGTGAAATCAACCTGTCCAGTTATGAAGCAGCAATGATTGACAATCAGTTTCACATGCTGTTGTGCAAATGGAACAGACACCATGCAGGCAATTTGGATGATAACCCCAGTAAAGGTTTGGTCCTGCAGTGAGTGACCACAGACTACTTCTCTGCATCTATAGAGAGCAGGCACATTGGAAAAGATTTGGCCCGAGCCATGAGGAGAAACAGGTTAATAGTGTCTCTGGCCTCATGACCCATCACAAACCCCACTTGATCTGTGTGAATAATTTCCGGTAAAAGGGGAGCTAGTCTCTTAGCTAGAGCTTTGGAGAAAAGTTTTATATCAGCATTAATCTGCGATATGGGCCTATAGTTAGAGACCACTGTATGGTCCATCTCTAGCTTAGGGATGGTACCTTTTTAATGGCTAACTGAAAAGATGGTAACATCGCAAGCTTTCGAGACTACTCAGGTCTCTTCATCAGGCCTGATGAAGTGACCTGAGTAGTCTCGAAAGCTTGCAATTTGTTACCATCTTTTCAGTTAGCCATTAAAAGGTATCAACTACTGAGGACTCTCAATTCTGAATATTTTTCTATCTACTGGCTAACACGGTACAAAGATATATATCTTTCCTACAGCTTAAGGATAACACTTATGTGGGCCTCCAGGGACTGGGCAACAAATGAGAATCCTCAGAGATAGAATTAAAACTTTAGTTAGGAAAGAGACGCGCTGGGCCCCAAGTATCTTATGAAATTTGTAAGTAAAGCCATCTGGACCTGGGCTCTATCCCACCGGGGAATTCTTAATTATGGATATAATCTCTTCTCAGAAAAGTCTTTGTACACTGTGTCTGCCAACCCCGCAGGAATAACTGGAAGAGCAGTATGTTTTATATATTTATTAATCTTATGGTTAAAGGGCGAAGAAGGCATATCATTAAATTGGCCCTTAATATTCTATACGTCACTATAGTGTTCATAGAACGCTCTCATGATTTCATTTGGGTCTTGTGTAGAGGAACCCATGGGTTTTCTAATTATGGGGATGCAACTGGGATCATTTCTGGGATGAAGTATCCTTGCTAATGGCCTCCCACATTTGTTCTCTTGTTCGTAGAAAAATCTATGCAGTCCAGTCTTTTGAAGAAGGAATTTCTGATCCAAAAGATTTTTTAGGTCTTCCCTAGCTTTTACAAAGTCAACGAAAACAGAACAAGACATTGACTTCATGTGAGATTTTTGCAAGGTCGTTTACCTTTTGTAGTAAAGAAACGTCACCTCCTCTCTCCTTCTTAAGCCTAGCACCATGTTTGATTTAGGGCCCCGTCACACATAGCGACTCACCAGCGATCCCGACAACGATATCAACGTGTCAGGATCGCTGGTGAATCGCTACATGATCACTGGTAAGCTGCCAAACAGACAGCTTCACCAGCGATCAGCACAGCGACGCCGAGCGCGCGGCGTCGCTGTGTTCGTTAGTTACCAGCGCGCTGATGCAGGGAGCTGGTAACTAACGTACACATCGGGTATCTAAGGGACGCACGTCCCTTGGATACCCGATGTGTACGTTAGTTACCAGCAGATCGCTGGTCTCCCGCCTGTCACACGCAGTGATGCGTGCTGGCCAGCGACCAAAGAAAAGTCCAGAGGTTTCCCAGAGCGATCAGCGATACCGGCGGGGGGGCTGATCGCTGTCACACACAGCGATCTCGCTGGTGAGATCGCTGTTGTGTCACAAAACTTGTGACTCAGCAGCGATCTCGCTAGCGAGATCGCTATGTGTGACGGGGCCTTAAGACACCCCTTATCACTCACTTAAGTGTCTCCCACTGCATCAGGAGAGATGTCCCTAGAATGTATTTCCAAAAATTCAGAGATAGAATTATGAATGTTCATTACGCAAATTTGGTCATTACTAGTGATGAGCGAGTACTAAAATACTCGGGTTCTCGTTGCTCGGGTGGAGCAAATTGGAATACTCGGGTACTCGGACAGAACAACGAGCCCAATGTAAGTCTATGAGACCCGAGCATTTTTACCGCGATCCCCCCCGGGGGTCCTTTCAATGTCTAAAAACGTCTGAAAATGATGGAAACATTGCTCAAATGACACGGGAACATCATGACAAATGCCCCTGGAAGCATTTTTCACTCCTAGTTCACAGCTGTAAACAATGTTGTCAGAGTTTCACGTCCTTTTTACAGGCGCACCAAAAAACAAACAAAAACAAAATGGATTTTTCTGGGAAATATGTTAAGGAACATCCATTCCAGGTTAATGACTTGTATATAAGGCAAAATAATTAACCCAAACCAAAAATATTGCTCCACTTGGGCTATGTTCACATGCAGCATTTTTGATGCGTTTTGTAACTTTAGCATTGCTTTCAACCAATACAAATGCATTCACTGGGAAATGTCATTGTAACATTTATCAACCCTAGCTGGCCATGTGGTGTGTGACACATAAGCAGACACATCTTGTTTCATTTAAGAAGGAGGGACTCTTAAAGTCACAGAGCCTATTTTTAGAGGGCCATCAGGCTGCATTAATCTTTTTAAAGGGCCATTATAAAACAGTGGGTCTCCTATCCTGTTATTGCCTATGCAGTGAGTGGATGGGCTGCCAAGAATTACGATGCACCCCAATACCCCTTTCACGAGAGGTACAGGAGGGCTTCCTGAAAAAATGTATTGAATGCAAGCCCTGGCCTGCCCCAAAGTTACATTCATCTCAATAAGCTTTTGAAGCCACGTACTGGATTGGCACAGCAAAATCCACTTTACATTATTCATTTTGTACTCCCATACTCTTTTCTTATGCATTGACTGCAAGGCCTAGCCTGCTGCCAAGTCATATGCACCCTAATAAGCCTTTGAATCCCGGTAATGGATGGGCACAGGAAAATCCACTTCACATTTTTCATTTTGTACTCCTATACTCTTATGCATTGACAGCAAGGCCTGCCATGCTGCCAAGTCATATGCACCCCAATAAGCCTTTGAAACAAACCACGTACTGGATGGCCACATGAATCAAAAGTTTCCATTATTTTATTTTTTATTACCATAAAGTTTGTCCATGAAATGAATGCAAGGCTTGGGCCTAATTTGCACGCACCACAATCACTCTTGGAATAAACGTGGGGGAGGATTTCATACAAAAATTCACATTATAAAGAAGCATTTCATCTACACTTGGCATGCCCATACACTAAGTGTATAGGCTGACAAACATTTCCCGCTGGGGGTACATATCAACATAGTGTGTACATTTTTTTTAGGGGCATCATAAACACCTTGCAAAACTGTAACGTGGTTTCCTAAACAGTTGCTGCTGGGAAGGTGCCGGTTTTTAGTAAAAATATGGCAGACGAATCGTTGGATGAAGTGATCAGGAAAAAGGGCATGGTGGCATGGTGATGACAGGAATGGGAATGTACATGATTAATAACAGCAGTGGCTATGGGAGGTATGAGATCCAGGATACAGCCTACAAGGATTAGTCGTTTAGCCACCATCAATTACCAGAATGGGTTTCATGCCCATCAGAAGATCGGTGTAACAGATGCGCATGTGAGACTCGGCCTAAAAAATGCCCATCCAAAATATATTGCCAAAGATGCAAGTGTCTGTATAAAGGGCAAAGTGCAACATGTTCGTGAGATGCTGAAATAGAGAAAGCAGTTCAGTGTTGGAAGAAAACCAAACAAACTGATGGATGCTCGTGAAAAACTAAGTTTAAAGAGTTCACCATCCGTAACTATAAACACACCCGTTGCACAAGCTTCTTCATCTTCACCCATATATATTACCAATAATATCCAAATGTCCCAGTCGAAAATTATTTTTCCTAGTGTAACGAACATTGTTAAAGGATTGCCACTAAACATACATAAACACGACCCTTGGAAACACCAGATTTCCTCTTTACAAGATATGGACGATGCTGCTATTGATGACGACTTTGAAATTTACCACATTCACACCAAGAAAAAGAAGATCACAGCTGCAAAAAATGTGCACGAAAGGCCATGAATGTCTGGAAAATCATTTTCTCTTGGGCAAAGTTTCCCTCTTACTAAAGTGGTACCGAATGATGCATACACAGCTCTCATGTCTACTCAGAGCGAGATGCTTGAAAGATGATGTATTCTGATTTGTCCATGTCCACCTTTTGAAAGAGAGCAGAAAAGAAGGATGATATAGTGGGAAGACGTGTGATTTTGGTCAGTAAGGACGTGATGTCAGGTACAACAGATAGGTAGATCTGCGTGTCATCGGCGTAGTGATGATATTGCAAACCGTGCCATTACATCAGCTGTCCCAGGCTGAAGGTGTACATGGAGAAGAGTAGGGGTCCTAGAACTCAGCCTTGGGAAGCATCAAAAGACAGGTATCGAGGAGAGGAGGTGGTGTGGGAGAGGGAGACAATGAATGTCCCCCTAACAGTCTTGCTTTTTAAAGACTCTGCCGATAACCCCAAAAAGGCCATTTGCACCACCGGCCATGGACGCATCTGCAGGGGTAGCAAAACAGCCAGCGTTACCACGACCAGCATGATTAGGAACAGGGCAGCAAAGCACCTGACTTTGGTGATTGAACACCAGGCTCCATGAACAGTGTCTGCAGGTGAGACCACTGCTTCTTCCGCTGTTATGTGTGCAAGTCAATCCCCTGTCCATGGTGCATGCAAAGATGCCTCCTGCCCTGCATCTGTAGTTGCACACAAACTCAGCTAGCACCATTAACAAGCACGTCCACATCCTTGTCCCAATGCAGCATTCAGTTGTCCATACCCCAGTCCTTGGAACGCAAGCAGAAATACGCAGCCAACGCCACAGTACTAAATTCACACATTTCTCGTCTGCTTGCGCTCAAAATGTGGCATTTTAGGCTCGTGGGAGACAAAATTTCCGCAACCTGATGGCTGTGACAATCACAAGGTACTTTGTCCCCACCCACCACAAATTTCTCCCGGTCTGCCGTCACGACATTACACAAGCAAGCACGTGTCCCACAACATTACCCAGGCTCTCAACAATGTTGTTACAGGGAAAGTGCACCTAGCCACAGACATGTGGACAAGTGCTTGCAGGCAGGGACGGTACATCTCGCTGATGGCACAATGGGTTAGCGTAGAAGTCATGACCCAGTCGAACATTGGGAGACAATGTCACAGATGTATGGAGGAGACAGGTTGTGGAAGGCTTTGTATGTCTTAGTTAGGGTTTTGAACTGTAGCCTATGGGCAATAGGAAGGTAGTGAAGGGCCTGGCAGAGAGGATAGGCTGGGAAATAACAGAGGAACAGATGGATTACTTGGACAGCAGAGTTTAGGATAGATTTGAGTGGTGCAAGAGTGCTTGAGGGGAGGCCAGAGAGTAGAAGGTTGCAATAGTCAAGGCGGGAGATCATGAGGGAGCGCACAAATATTTTTGAAATTTCTTGAAATGTACGGATCCAGGAAATGTTTTAGAGTTGTAGTGGGCAGGAGGAGGCAAGGGCTTGGATACGTAGCTTGAAAGAGAGGGCAGAGTCGAGGATCACCCCGAGGCCACGAACATGTGGGACTATTTGTCCCGGTGTGCCGTCCCGGCATTACACAGGCACGTGTCCCACAACATTACCCTTGCCCTCCACAATGCGGTTACTGGGAAAGTCCACCTAACCACAGACCTGTGGACAAGTGCTTGTGGCCCGGGACAGTAGATCTCACTGAGGGCACATTGGGTTAATACACTGGAAGCCGGGACCCACTCCGACCTTGGTATGGTGCACGTCCTCCCAACCCCGAGTATTGCGGGCCCTACGTCAATCTGGGTTGCCCCCACAGTCTACAGCTCCTGCACTTCCTCCTTTTCCTCTTCAGCCTCCATGTCCAAAAGTAACACATCAGTCACAAGCTGGAAGCACTGCCTCATCCAAGCGGCAACAGGCTGTGCTGAAGCTAATATGCTTAGGTGACAAACCGCACAACGATGAAGAGTTGTGGACAGCTCTGAAAGAGCAGGCAGATCTGTGGCTGACACCGCTGAACCCACAGCCAGGCTATGGCTGGAACCTGGTGGCTGCTCTGTGGCGAGGCGAGCTCACACACGTGCCATGCCCGGTTCAGGCGCTTAACCTCATTGTAAGTAGAGAAGGGAGAGAACAATACAAATAGAATAATGAGACCAAATATTTAAATGTGGTGAACATCTGTGTGAACAAAGTGCTCTCTCCCAAACAGTTGAATGGCAGACCACCCGGTACAAGATTGAAAAACCAACTGAAGATGGTGAGTGAAAACCTGATAAGGGCTGTGAATATTGGTTAAAAAAAATAATAAAAAATGCTTGTTAAAAATTACCTTTATTGATTATTTCTCCACAACAACTTATATTAAAAAAAAGGAAAATAAAATTAGTGCAGAAAGGCAATTAAACTGCAATAATATAAATATATATAGACAAGTATATTAATTCAACTAATGTCTGTACAAGTAATATGAAATGCCACACAACCTGGCACAGATTAAAATGAACCCATGGCAAAATATCCTATGTAAGCAGTACAAATTTTATACAAAGTGCAAAAAGTGCGGTGTGCCTATAGAACGCGCCCCCCTGACGAAGGAGGCTTCCGAAACGCGCGTCGGGGCGCGTTCTTTAGGCACACCGCTTCTCCCACCTCCTGGCTATTGCAGGTAATCACCTCCATCATTATATTCCTGCATTGGCCCATTGCTTGGCACCATTTTGTAAGCTAGCAGCGTATATGTGGCAGTTATCATCCTAGTCTATACACATGTCTATGGTTTATAGAAACTTTTGTAAATTCTTTTGATTTTGTATTCATTGCACAATTTGCAAAAACAGCATTCTTATTATGTTATATGCTTCACACATTTTTGAGTAATTTTTTTGCACATTTTTGCATATTTTTCACTTTTTGTATATTTGCACATCATTATTCCCCACGGTTTTGCACGGTGTACTTACACCTTCTCACAAGTTCATGGATTCCTTGTGATATTTGGTTCATATACCTTTTCCTGCACTTTTTGCACTTTGTATAAACTTTGTACTGCTTACATAGGATATTTTGCAATGGGTTCATTTTAATCTCAGCCAGGTTGTGTGGCATTTCATATTACTTGTACAGACATTAGTTGAATTAATATACTTGTCTATATATATTTATATTATTGCGGTTTAATTGCCTTTCTGCACTAATTTTATTTTGCATTTTTTTAATATAAGTTGTTGTGCAAAAATAATCAATAAAGTTCATTTTTAACAAGCATTTTTTACATTATTTTTTTAACCTATATTCACAGTCCTTACCAGGTTTTCACTCACCATCTTCAGTTGGTTTTTCTAGCTTAACCTCATTGGTCAACGTTTTCTGAAAAGCGACATGACAGATCTGCAAGGAAAAGTACAATGCTCTGCGTACCCATTTTAGAAAGTCAGCCACAGCTTCCTCCTCCCTTGCCATGCTTCAGCAGCTCTTGCAGCTTCTGGCTCACAGACTGGTGTGTGATGTCCTCAGGCTTTGGAACTCTACACTGCAGATGTTGGAAAGGATTTGTGAGCAGAAGAGGGCAGTTGGTTGCTCTACCCAAAGAAATTAGGACTATCCACAATTTGCATAGCTTCAGGCGCTCCCTCAAAGCACATTTGTTCAGAGCGGCCTATCACTTTCACTAATCAAAGTCATTCTATGTGTAAGTATGCATGTGTAGTGAATGAGCTATCGCCATCCATCCCTCACTCCCTCAAGATGGCTGGACCGTCATTGTAAATACACTATTGCAAATACACACCTGTACTTTGTATCTCCCCCACCTCATTGTAGATTGTAAGCTCTCACGAGCAGGGTCGTCTTATTTTGCTTTAATTATCGTATTGTTAAAGTTGTTACTTATGACTTGTGTTTTGAAACTGTTAAACTGTAAAGCGCTGCGGAATATGTTGGCACTATATAAATAAAGATTATTATTATTATTATTATTATTATTATTAAGGGGTGCTACCCCTCCCTCCCCCTGTGTGCTGCTGTCCTAACTCTACATGTCCTCCTGCCAGGTTGGGTCAGTTACTATATCATCCACCACCCCATCTTAAACTTCCGCACCCTGCTCCTCCTCCTGACTTTCCGGCAAATGTATCTCATCATCGTCCACCTCATGTGACCGGGGCTGCTCAAATATTTGGGCATCGCTACATGGAATCTCATCTTTCCCTGCTTCAAGTGGACCGGGCGAGAGGCCCGAATCTATAAATGGAAAAGTGAACATCTCTTCGGAGTGTCCGAATGTGGGATCAGTTGTCTCAGGGCACTCAGCATGGTGGGAGGAAGGAGGATCAGGGTGAGGAATATGCGGTCCCAGATTCACGGCAACTCAGACTTGACCGTGTGTAAGACAGGGTGCTGGTGGACATGTAACTGGAAATATTATCCACTATCCAACCAACAACCTTTTCACACTGGTCTGGCTTCAATAGTGCTGTCTTGCTGTGGTCCCCTAGGACCTCGGACACTAAGGTCCAGAGAGAAGATGTGGGTGTTTTCTGTGGCCCATTTTCATCTTGCCCACGGCCTCAACCTCGGCATGTACCATCTCCATCACGTCACCTTCCCCACCTTAACCATTGTAAATGTAATAGAATATTTTACATGTTCACTACAAATGGCTGAATTGGGAGTGAACTTGTTTGTGATACGTGTGCGGGAAAATTACACTTTAAACTATCTGGACTGTAGTTAAAATTGTTTTTTTTGCTTTTTTTGGTTATCAAATTGGTGTCAATAAGTTGGGTAACAGACAACAAAAACACTAGAATATATAGGCCGAAAATGGCCAAATTTTTAGCACAGATAGATGAGGCCTGTCACGGAGATGCTACTCTGCCAAATATGTGGCCTGTTTTTTTTAAATACAAAATAGTGCATTAACTAGAGTGACAGACAGGAAAAACACTGGAATACCAGCCTAAAATGGCCAAACTTGGACAACGCAGATATATGAGGCCTGTCACGGAGATATCACACTGCTAAATATGTGGCCTTTTTTTTAAAATAAAAAATAGTGCTGTATATAACTAGAGTGACAGACAGGAAAACCACAGGAATACAGGCCTAAAATGGCCAAACTTGGAGCAAGCAGATATATGAGGCCTGTCACGGAGATACCACACTGCCAAATATATGGCCTTTTTATGCAAAATAGTGTTGTATATAACTAGAGTAACAGACAGCAAAAAAAATGGAATTTAGGCCTAAAATGCCCAAATTTTTAGCACAGGGATGTAAGAGGCATGTTACAGATATACCACACTGTAAAGTATGTGGCCTGTATGTATTTTTTTGGGGGGTTCAGTAAAATTGTGTCAAGAAATTCTGTAAGACACTCCAAAAAAATTCTACTCTACCATACCACAAAAAATGATAGATTTTCCTGCGCACTCAAAAGTGATTTTTGGGAACCCTTTAAAATTGCTGGATTTTCACGCTGTGCTAGGAAAAGGATCTAGCTGTATTGTGCAGTGTCAAAAAGCAAAGGGAGAAAAAAAAGGGATCTGGATTGCTTTGCAATAAAATAATCTCTATTAACCTGGCCAAAAATTTTTTCCTAGCCAATTATACCTGCGGCTAGGTATATACGGTCAATATATGCTATAGGTAGCGGCAGAAGCACCAGGCAGTAATGGAATGTGGACCCTCTTGATGTATGCAATGATATCTATATACACACATACAGTTCCTGCAGGCCTTGCAGTGATATGTATAGAGCGACACACAATCCCCTGCCTACCTAACACTGAAACCTATATACTCGGGAATTAGTCTTTAGAAGGACTATTGGTTTAGCTGGATTTGAGTAGCTTAGGATGGTAGACCCCACACTAATAAATCCCCAGATCTGACCCTTTCGGCAGCAGCTCTCCCTACACTATCTCAATCCAGAGATGAATGCGCCGAGCAGGGCGGCGTCCGGTGTCTTATACCCCTGATGATGCTTTGCGGCCAGCCAATCACTGCAAGACCACAACAAAGATGGCTGCTGCTTTACAGTGCCTGGAAGGCAATCCCTGCACGTTGATTGGGTCTCTAAAGACTGCCAAAAGTGCAGGGTGGAGACCCGAGTTCCCATCGAGTAATCCCAGAAATGCTCGGTGCTCGCCAAGTACACTGAGTACAGTGATACTTGGATGAGTAACGAGTAGTGGCAAGCACATTTGGTCATCACTAGTCATTACGTAAATTTTCATTAAGTCGCCAGGTCCATGGCGACGAAGGCCATCAGGGGAGGGTAAGGTGAAGAAAGAAAGGAGAATGGTCAGACCAAGATATTTGTCCAATCAATGTCTTAGCTTGATCTAGGCACATCTAGCCACATAGCCTTTCCCTATAAGCAACCAGACAAACGCTGTTGCTTTCTCCTGCATAATTCAGATACTTTCTACTACAGAAGGAGTAAATACTTCAGTGTGTAATATGTTCCTGCAGCTGTATTCCCTGCAAACCCTAAATATGTAAAGGCCTATGTCGGGAATTACACGTGCTTCCAGAATTTGATGGGTACTATTGACCTAAAACATTTAGATTCCTCATATTGTAATCTCGCCACCTTCACCACTAACTTGGTACCAGGTCATGCCCTTCTGAATCAGACGGTGGTGGATGTGTGGAAATGATGACTTTTATCCAATACTGCCAGTGGGATAGAAGGGTATATGTACTATGGTTAAATTACTGTTACATTCTAGATTGTGACTCCAAATACATGCAAGCTCCATGAATATGCAATGGAAAACCAGAGACACAAACGTGACACTAACATTCCTACTTATTTCAACCCTCACATGTCCATTGCCCAATCAGGTTATAGATGTTTTATTTCCATTGTTTGTTTTTTGATAACAGATGTTTATTGGTAATTGCTTACATTTATTAGTGATCATTAAGTTATTTAAATTGTTTCCCATTTCTCTTGTATGACGACATGTGAATTTACATTGACTGTTACTCGTATAATTTGCCAAGTAAATGATTTAAAAGAAAGAGTCTACCTACTCGTGTGATTTCTATGAGTAAAAAAATTAATACTGTATGTAAGAAAATTTCCCCACCTTCTGAAACTGAAAAACATTTCTCCCCTGTGAGACTTTTCCAGTGTGTAAATAGATTTGATGTGTTTGTAAAACATGTCCCAGATTCTGATCATCAAAATGGCTACTCCCCTGTGTGAATTCTCAGATGTCTAGTAAGTAGTTTTTTCTGTTGAAAACATTTTACACATACTGAACATGAGAATGGTTTCTCCCCTGTGTGACATCTGTGATGTCTAACAAGATTTGATTTTACTGTAAAACATTTCCCACATTCTGAACATGAAAATGGCTTTTCTCCTGTGTGAATTCTCAGATGTGCAGTAAGAGTTTTTTTCAGTTGAAAACCTTTTCCACATTCAGTACAAGAATATGGTTTCTCCCCTGTGTGAATTGCCTCATGTTTCACAAGATCATATTTTGAAGAAAAGCATATCCCACATTGTAAACATGAAAATGACTTCTCCCTTGTGTGCATTTTCAGATGTGCAGCAAGAAGTGATTTCCGATAAAAACATTTTCCACATTCTAAACAAGAAAACGGTTTCTCCCCTGTGTGACATCTCTGATGTCTAACAAGATTTGATTTGCCTGTAAAACATTTATCACATTCTGAACATGAAAATGGCTTCTCCCCTTTGTGAATTCTTTGGTGTCTAACAAAATGTGATTTCTGTGCAAAACATTTCTCACACTCTGGACATGAAAATGGCTTTTCCCCTGTGTGAGTCCTCTGATGTTTAGTAAGATCAGATTTCATTATAAAACATTTCCCACATTCTGAACATGAAAATGGCTTCTCCCCTGTGTGAATTTTCTGATGCTGAGCAAGTGTTGATTTGTCAGCAAAACATTTCCCACACTCTGAACATGAAAATGGCTTCTCCCCTGTGTGAATTCTTTGATGATTGTTAAGATCATACTTCGATTTACAACATTTCCCACATTCTAAACATGAAAATTGCTTCTTTCTTTTAAGCGCTCTTTGACATTCACTATCCCTTTTGTTATATTTACTTTTCTTAAGAAGTACTGGAGGTATGTCTGGCGTAATTGGATTCTCTTCAAAAGTATCAGGTGTGATACTAGGATCATTTGCATTAAAATCTGAAAATAACTGGTATTTTTCTGAGATCATGGTCCAGTTATCTGCCAAAAAAAACAAAGGTATATTTTTTTCAATAAACATTGAATCATTATTAAGAATTGATTTTGGCTTGCTCCTGAACAGCTTCCTGCCTCACCCCATGCTTAGACATCCATCTGCCTCACTTCTCTGCACAACCTGTATTACTTTTTAAATTCATAAACCGTAAAATGCCAGACAGCGACTAATTCCTGTTTCCCTGCATGCCTGACTACCAGGCATTTCTTGCACCCACTGTCTGTTTGCGCATCAGGCTTCCTATATTTTGCACCACCTTGCTGGTAAGCATAATCATTAATAGAATAACAGACCATTACCATTGAAGGGGTTGTTAAGTTACCAAAAAATATATATCCACTGCATTTGAGTTAAAAAATACTAACTGCGTTGGATTCACCATCGAGTCTCTACCAATGCTCCTGATGTCTGGCATTGGCTGCGGCACTGATGTCACAATGAAAGCATGGCAGCCAGACAGCTTACTGATTGATTGCTGTGCTGTTGACATGATGTCAACCTGGCAAGCAATGCTAAACCTTGGGAGCAGTGGTGGAAACATACCACAATATGCCAGACTTACCACACTCCTCAATATTGAAATTGTAGCACCCAGAAGGAAAAGTTGTTGAATTATGGAAATCACAAGATCAAAAAACATGTAAGTAATATGGAAATGATGAAAATGTTAACAAAATTTTCAACACATCTCCATCTCGTCAGTATCGAGTATAAGTAGCTTGTGTAAAAATACACTTACTCGCTTTGGCTTCTTTTCAATGAGGTTACTAATTGTCATCTGAGAAATGTTCTTCCGCACTGAATTCACTTGGGCAAAAAATTCTCAAGATTTGCTGCTGGCAGCTTCCTTTTGAAATTGCCAACCAATGATGTCTCAGATGTGCTCAATGAGAGAGGAGTCCAGAGACCCTACAAAACATGAGGGCACGTTTAGACCATGCTGGCAGCTCACAGTACCACAAGCAATATGCAGCCTGGGGTTGTCGTGTGTGTTGAAAAACAGATCCTTTGATACTTTGGAGAACTGGCCCGACCACTGCATTGCCAAGCTATTAGTGTACCTGGAATAAAGATTATAGGGGTCCAGCTACCGCACATTATGCCACCCTACAGTATAATCATGGGTGTAGGACTAGTGTAATGTTCTCTCATTAAGATTTCTTCATTGCATGGTCTCCGTTAATCTCCAGACCTCTCTTTGGCTATCGTGGCATCCAAAACAAAAAATGGACTCATCACTGAAGAGGACACACCTTTATTCCAGTCTCCATTGCCATCTTCTACCCTTTGGAATATTTAACTGCAATCAATTGCTTCCTATAACCATCAACGAGCTTCTTACACCTCTCAAATGGAATTTTGGACCACTCCTCTTTTGCAACTGCTTCAAGTATATCATATTTAAAGGCGCCTTCTCCCAACAGCAATTTTAAGATCTTTCAACATGTGTTCAATTGTATTTAGATCCAGACTCATTGCTGGCCACTTCAGAACTCTCCTGTGCTTTCTTTCCATCAATTTCTGGGTGCTTTTTAAAGTATGTTTGGAATCATTGTCCTGTTGAAAGAACCATGACCTAGGACACCAACACAGCTTTCTGACACTGGTCACTACATTGTGACCCAAAAATCTTTGGTAATCTTCTGATTTCATAATGCCTTGCTCAGTTATGGTACCCAAAAATATTTTAAACTTCTCCATATTTGACTGTAGGTACTTTGTCATTTTCTTATTAGACCCCATTCCATTTTCAGTAAACAGTAGAATGATGTGCTTTACCAAAAAGCACTCTCTTGGTCTCATCTGTCCACAAGACACTTTCCCAGAAGGATTTTCGCTTCATTACTCGCGTACAATTTAACAAACTGCAATCTAGCTTTTTTATGTCTCTGTGTCAGCAGTAGGTTCCTCCCGAGTCTGCTGCCATAGGGTTTCATTTCATTCAAATGTTGATGGATAGTTTGCGCCAACACTGATACACCCAAGCCTGCAGGACAGCTTGAATTTCTTTGGAACCTGATTGTGACTGCTTATCCACCATCTGCACTATACTGTGTTGCAACCTTTCATCAATTTTTCTCTACTGTTCAAGTTAAGGGAGTTTTGCTAGTGTGTCTTGGGCTGTAAATATCTTGATTATGCTGAACTCTGTGGACAAAGGAACATCAAAATGTCTGGAGATGGACTTGTAACCTTAAGATTGTTGTTATTGTTCAACAATTTTGGTTCTCAAGTCCTCAGACAATTCTCCTCTTTCTGTACTCTGTGCTTAGTGTGGCACATACAATCACACAATGCAAAGATTGAGTCAACTTCTCCCTATTTATATCTGGTTTCAGGTGTGATTTTCATATTGCCTTCACTTGTTACTTGCTCCAGGTGAGTTTGAATGAGCATCACATGTTAAATTTTAGGCGTGTGCCAACAATTTTGTTTGGCCCATTTTGATTTTTTTTTGTGAAATGATGCCCAATTTGCCTTTTTCTCTGTGTTTTTGTGTTGATAAATTACACACAAATGGAATAAACATGGGTATAACAAAACTTTTGTAATTGCCATCACTTTTTGGGAGAAATACTCAATTTTCTCGAAAAATTTCAAGGTTGCCAACGCTTTTGGCCATAGACTGTATATCTGCCTGCACTGCCTGGGATATGGCAATAAGTGTATGTGTTTTTCGCTAGCGCATGCCTGCATGGAAGCAATATTTTCAATGAGGGAATGAAAGTAATGTTTTAACCTTTCTTTGCGGTGCTGTATTATCGCTGTACAAGTCCTGGTACTACATATTCTCTGAATCCTTAACTTAAGGTAATGGAGGCTAATCATATAAGAACGTTACTTACCTCTTCTGTACAGCCACCACAAAAAGCCCTATATTTTAGTGGAAAAAATGTATTACTTCCGTTTTGGCCTGTGAAATGTTGTGGCTAACATGCTTTAACCTCTTCGCGACCGCCCACAGTAGATAAACGTTGGCGCTTGCTGGGCTTTGTGCAGCGCCGACGTTTATCTACTGTCGGCGGTTTTGTGCCCCCCGGGACCCCCTCATACCTTATAATGCGGGGATCCCGGTGCACAATGCATGCTGGGACCCCCGACGTCATCGAGACCTGATTGGTTCAGGTCCTGATGACGTCGCGTCACAGCAGCCAATGAGAGAGCTCGCTGGGAAAGCTGCTTGTTTCCCGGCGATCTCCCTCATTATAACGCGACTTCTCCTCTGAGCTCATGCTGACAGATGAGCAGAGGTGAAGCAGCGTTACAGTGTGACTAGATCGCTGCCTGGCACAGGCAGCGATCTTGTCACACAGTAACGCTGCTTCACCTCTGCTCATCTGTCAGTGTGAGATCAGAGGAGAAGTGGCGTTACTATGTGCCAGGCAGCAATCTTGTCACATAGTAACGCTGCTTCTCCTCTGATCATCTGCCAGTGTGAGATCAGAGGAGAAGTGGCGTTACTATGAGTCAAAAATACAAAAAATAAAAAACACAAAAATAAAAAAAAAAGTAAAGAAAAAAAAAGCAGGTAGGCAGGCTAGGGCTAGGTCTAGGGCTAGGGTTAGGGCTAGGGTTAGGGCTAGGGTTAGGGGTGTGTTGGGGTTAGGGTTGGAATTCGAATTGGGGGTTTCCACTGTTTAGGTACATCAGGGGCTCTGTAAATGCAATATGACGCCCGCAGACCATTCCATCAAAGTCTGCATTCCAGAACGTCACTACTTCCCTTCCGAGCCCCACCGTGTGCCCAAACAGTGGTCCCCCCCCACATGTGGGGTACCAGCGTACTCAGGACAAATTGGACAATAACTCCTAGGGTCCAATTTCTCCTGTTACCCTTGTGAAAATAAAAATTGGGAGCTAAAAGATCATTTTTGTGGAAAAAAAATGATTTTTTTATTTTCACGTCTCTACATTATAAACTTTAGTGAAACACTTGGGGGTTCAAAGTGCTCACCACACATCTAGATAAGTTCCTTGGGGGGGTCTAGTTTCCAAAAAGGGGTCACTTGTGGAGGATTTCCACTGTTTAGGCACATCAGGGGCTCTGCAAACGCGACATGACACCCGAAGACCATTCCATCAAAGTCTGCATTCCAAAACGTCACTACTTCCCTTCCGAGCCCCCCCGTGTGCCCAAACAGTAGTTTTCTTCCACATATGGGGTACCAGTGTACTCAGGACAAATTGGACAACAACTTTTGGGGTCCAATTTCTCCTGTTACCCTTGTAAAAATAAAAAATTGGGGGCTAAAAGATCATGTTTGTGGAACAAAAATGATTTTTTATTTTCATGGCTCTACGTTATAAACTTCTGTGAAGCACTTGGGGGTTCAAAGTGCTCACGACACATCTAGATAAGTTCTTTAAGGGGTCTAGTTTCCAAAATGGGGTCACTTGTGGGGGTTTCCACTGTTTAGGCACATTAGGGGCTCTCCAAATGCGACATGGCGTCCTATCTCAATTCCAGCCAATTCTGCATTGAAAAAGTCAAACGGCACTCCTTCCTTTCTGAGCTCTGCCGTGTGCTCAAACAGTGGTTTAGCCCCACATACAGCGTATTTGGGAGAAATTGCACAAAAAATTTTGTGGTTCATTTTCTGTTTTTACACTTGTGAAAATAAAAAAAATGGTTCTGAAGTAAAATGTTTGTGAAAAAAAGTTAAATGTTTATTTTTTCCTTCCACATTCCATTCATTCATGTGAAGCACCTGAAGGGTTAATAAACTTCTTGAATGTGGTTTTGAGTACATTGAGAGGTGCAGTTTTTAGAATGGTGTCACTTTTGGGTATTTTCTGTCATATTGACCCCCCAAACTCACTTCAAATGTGAGGTGGTCCCTAAAAAAAATGGTGTTGTAAATTTTGTTGTAAAAATGAGAAATCGCTGGTCAACTTTTAACCCTTATAACTTCCTAAAAAAAAAAAATTATGTTTCCAAAATTGTGCAGATGTAAAGTAGACATGTAGGAAATGTTATTTATTAACTATTTTGTGCGATATCACGCTCTGATTTAAGGGCATAAAAATTAAAAGTTTGAAAATTGCAAAATTTTCAAAATTTTTGCCAAATTTCGATTTTTTTAACATATAAGCGCAGTTCATGTCTAAGAAATTTTACCACTATCCTGAAGTACAATATGTCATGAGAAAACAATGTCAGAATCAGCAGGATCCGTTGAAGCGTTCTAGAGTTATGGCCTCATAAAGTGACACTGGTCAGAATTGAAAAAATTGGCCTGGTCACGAAGGCAAAAACAGGCTCAGGCGCGAAAGGGTTAATAGAAAAAGATGATAAAAAGTGTGTTCCATTGTTCAAGCACTAAATCCTTCGGCCAGTAAAAATGCACATCAAAACGTCCTGAGTAAACAAGCCCTAAAAATGCAACACATAATTCTACAGGAAGGATAATCTGTGACTTCTCTGCATTTAGAGGTTACTACTCACCTGGGCGGTTATCTGTAGGAATCTCCTCTTTACACCGCTCATCACCCCTCACATATATCTCTGTAGTATTAATATGGGTCAGATCTTCACCCTGAAACAAATAATATAAAAGTCATAGACAGATGGAGAAGTCACTTCTATGATCAGCTCTAATCCTGCCATCTCCACCGTTCTCATTACACAAGTATAAAACATATAATAATGGTGGATAAAACAAGACTGAGCACAAGACCTTCACAGCCGTCTACACATCATAGGGGAGATCTCATGACACCTTCTCTCCATCTACCTGATGATCCTGAGGAACATTGGGATCTTCTTCTTTACATTCCTGTGGAAGAGGACGGGGACATCTCTCTGGTGTTGTCCTCTTACTGGATAGAACTGGAAGAAACATATATAGAGACTGAATTTATTCTTGATATCCAGATAATTATAGGCCATGTGTATTTAGTTCTGTCTATTACCTGGTGATGTGAGGGGCTGGGGAATCTCCTTCATGACGTCCTCGTACAGATCTTTGTGTCCTTCTAAATACTCCCACTCCTCCATGGAGAAATAGACGGTGACATCCTGACATCTTATGGGAACCTGACACATACAATGATACCATCATTATCTCAATCCCTTCACAGTGTTACTGTATAATGTCCCAGCATTCCCAGCAGTGTCACCTCTCCAGTCACCAGCTTAATCATCATGTACGCGAGTTGTAGGATCTTCTGATCATTGTTGTCCTTATGTATCATGGAGTGCAGTTGAGGACTCGTGATTGTTCTTAAAGATTTTTTCCATCCCTCAGACACAGGGTCCTGACAGTGCTCACTAGAGTTCTTCTTTACTACTGTGTAATCCTGGTTATGGAGAGACACATTAATAAATCTCGCTACAGAAATTCAGGCTATGTGCCCATGTTGCAAAAATGCTGCGGAATTGTCTGCAGCATTTCCGCAACTCCCCGCCGTGGGTAAAACGCATGCGGAATTCGCATGCATTTTCCCACAAAACACAAGCATTACTTGGAAAAGTGATTGACAGGTTGGTCACACTTGTCAAGCATAGTGCTTGACAAGTGTGACCAGCTTTTTACCTTTGATGCTGCCTATGCGGCATCAATAGTAAAGGATAGAATGCTAAAAATAATTAAAAAAAATAAAAAATAGAGATATACTTACCCTCTGTTGGCCCCCGGAGCCCTTGCAGTCGTCATTGGCACTGGCGGCAACTTCTGTTCCCAGGGATGCATTGCGCGAATGACCTCTGATGACATAATGGCCTCGCTGGGAACGGAAGTTGCCGCCAGCGCCGATAATGACCGCGAGGGCTCAGGGGGCAGACAGAGTGTAAGTATATCCCTATTTTTCATTTTAATTCTATTATTTTTTTACAGGAATATGGTACCCAGGGCCTGGAGGAGAGTCTCCTCTCCTCCAGACCCTGGGTACCATCCGCACATGAAGTGTTCACTTTACGCATGGTGAGCATAGCCACATGCATAAAGTGGGCGTTTCAATGCAATCCTATGGCGGCGGAACCACTGCGATTCTGCAGAATTAATGGACATGCTGTGGATTTTACTGCTATGTGATTCCGCAGCAGAAAAATCCACAGCATGGGCACAGCAACTGCAGAATCCCATAGGATTGCATGGGAATGCGTTTTTAAGTGTTTTTTAAGCGTTTCCGCTGCTGCAAAAATGCGGCGGAAACGTTTAAAACATGCAACATGGGCTCACAGCCTAACATAGTCCTCACCTCTCCAGTTCTGTCCATCTGTTATTTCCATAGATAAGAATGATGCAAAGTGACATCTTCAGAATCTCTCACCTCTCCAGTAAGCCGGAAGAGGATCTCCAGGGTGAGGTATAATATCCACTCCGCCATCTTGCCCCTGACCCTAACCATCCTTGATGGGTTTGTTAGGAAAATTCTCTTATATAGAAGATCTCCACTGAGAGGATATATTGTACAAATCTGAATGGGAAGAAGATGAACTGATGGAACATCATAAAGAATCTATTCAATATGTTATGAAGACATTTTCCCCACATCACATCTTCATGGTGGCAGCATCTACCTGAAGGTCCTGAAGAACATTTGAATTTTCTTGTTTATAGTCCTGTGGAAGAGGACAGGGCTCTGATGTTATCCTCTTACTGAATACAACTGGAGGAAACACATACAGGGACTGAATTAATTCTTCACATACTGATAATTATAGGGCACGTGTATTTAGTCATGTGTACCTTGTGGTGGGAGGGGCTGGAGAACCTCCATCATGACGTCCTTATACAGATCTTTGTGTCCTTCTAAGAACTCCCACTCCTCCATTGAGAAATAGAAGGTGACATCCTGACACCTTATAGGAACCTGACACATACAATAATACCGTCATCCCCAGATCCCTCCATAATGTTACTGTATAATGTCCCAGCATTCCCAGCAGTGTCACCTCTCCAGTCAGCAGCTCAATCATCTTGTAGGTGAGTTCTAGGATCTTCTGAACATTAGTGTCCTCATGCATCAGGAGGTGAGGTGGAGGTCTGACACATCTCTCAGATACATGGGCCTGACAGCGCTCATAAGACATCTTCATCACTACTGTGTAATCCTGGTTATGGAGAGACACATTAATAAATCTCACTACAGACATTTCCAGAGTCCTCACCTCTCCAGTTCTGTCCAGCTGTTATTACCATAGATAAGAATGATGTAATGTGACGTCATCAGAATCTCTCACCTCTCCAATAAGCCGGAAGAGGATCTCTAGGGTGAGGTGTAATATCCTCTCTGCCACCTTGTTCCTGTCCCGCTCCATCCTTAATGGGTCAATCAGGAAATTTCCCCTATATCGAATATCTCCACTGAGAGGATCTGATATTGTAGGAACCTGAATAGGAAAAAGATATTATTATTATTATTTATTGTTATAGCGCCATTTATTCCATGGCGCTTTACATGTGAGGGGGGTATACATAAAAACAAGTACAATAATCTTAAACAATACAAGTCATAACTGGTACAGGAGGAGAGAGGACCCTGCCCGCGAGGGCTCACAATCTTCAAGGGATGGGTGATAATACAGTAGGCGAGGGTAGAGCTGGTCGTGCAGCGGTTTGGTCGATCGGTGGTTACTGCAGGTTATAGGCTTGTCGGAAGAGGTGGGTCTTCAGGCTCTTTTTGAAGGTTTCGATGGTAGGTGAGAGTCTGATATGTTGTGGTAGAGAGTTCCAGAGTAGGGGTGATGCGCGAGAGAAATCTTGTATGCGATTGTGGGAAGAGGAGATAAGAGGGGAGTAGAGAAGGAGATCTTGTGAGGATCGGAGGTTGCGTGCAGGAAAGTACCGGGAGACGAGGTCACAGATGTATGGAGGAGACAAGTTGTGGATGGCTTTGTATGTCATGGTTAGGGTTTTGTAATGGAGTCTCTGGGCAATTGGGAGCCAGTGAAGGGATTGACAGAGGGGAGAAGCTGGGGAATAGCGGGGGGACAGGTGGATTAGTCGGGCAGCAGAGTTTAGAATAGATTGGAGGGGTGCGAGAGTGTTTGAGGGGAGGCCGCAGAGCATGAGGTTGCAGTAGTCAAGGCGAGAGATGATGAGGGCATGGACTAGGGTTTTTGCAGATTCTTGGGTGAGGAATGAACGGATGCGTGAAATATTTTTGAGTTGAAGTCGGCAGGAAGTGGAAAGGGTTTGGATATGTGGTTTGAAGGAGAGATCAGCATCAAGGATTACTCCGAGGCAGCGAGCTTGTGGGACTGGGGAGAGTGGGCAGCCATTTACTGTAATTGATAGGTTCGTAGGGGGGGTCACGTGAGATGGGGGAAAGATGATGAATTCTGTTTTGTCCATGTTGAGTTTCAGATATCTAGTGGAGAAGAAGGATGAAATAGTGGACAGACATTGAGGGATTCTGGTTAGTAGGGAGGTGATATCTGGTCCAGAGATGTAGATCTGTGTGTCATCAGCATAAAGATGATACTGAAAGCCATGAGATTCTATGAGCTGTCCCAGGCCAAAGGTGTAAATAGAGAACAGCAGGGGCCCTAGGACTGAACCTTGTGGGACTCCGACAGATAGGGGGCGAGGTGAGGAGGTGGTGTGTGAGTGGGAGACGCTGAATGTCCGGTCTGTTAGGTATGATGAGATCCAGGAGAGGGCCAAGTCTGTGATGCCGAGGGATGAGAGATATATATATATATATATATATATATATAGATATATATATATATATTTTTTTTTTTTTTATCTTGTATACCTTTAATCCACCATTTGCAATATTGGTTTGAAAAATTTTTTTTTTTTTTTTTTTTTTTACTATTTTCTATTATTATCTTGGTACATGCACATTTTACATTGTGCCACTTGTTTGCCAATTTTTTTGTAATATTTGGTGTCAATCTAATAAAGATATACCTTTTTATTATATTTCTTGTCTGGATATTTCTTGGCGTTCCATGCTTTGGGTTTTCGATTAATCTCCTCTTTAAGGGGTTTCCGCTTTTTTCACAGTGCACCCTGGTTGTTATCTTTGGGTTATCTGATTATAAGTTTGAATTATAGATATATACGATTCCATAGGATGTTACTGTTGCGTTCTCTCTTCGAGCTGAGGGTTTGTACAATTGGTCCAGAGGAAGGTCTATACTGGATACAAGACTGCTACAATGTATCAAACCATCAGTATAGGAGAAAGATGGCAGCTGCTAATGATCAGAAGCAAGGAGTTATAGCCTCTTCTGGGGACTTTTTTTTTGGCTAACTGGATATATTTTGGGGCTAAAGATAATTTTTAAATTAGGTTTTTATTAATTTTTGCACCCTTTACGGTTTTTTTTTTTTTTTTTTTAGGAGACCCAATTACAAAAAAAAAAAAAAGTTTTTTGGCCCAAAATACTTCAGTTTAATATAAAAGAAAAAGGATTTCCCATGTTGCACAACCCCTTTAAGACACAAAACTGTCCCCAGACAAGATACAAATTTAGCAAACCCTCAGATGTATCAGGACTAGAGATGTAGGGGATGGTAAAGCTTCTGTGGATTCGGAAGTTGCAGAACTTTGCTTTATACTTGGATTCAACTGTTAAAATAAAATCAAACTTCGGGTAAAATCACAGCGAACTATTAAGACAAAATGTTCTGTGCAGGAATCTCATGTCCAGATGATGGAGAAGTGATGGGGCCAAGTATCGGGACATGGGAGAAGGTGTCCGGGTCACTTCCGCTCCTCGGGCAGATTTCTCGTCTCCTCTGAACAGTACAAGGAAAGTGCAAGGCAGATTGGTGAATACGAGGACGAACGCCACAATCTCCTTCATATAAAAGCCTTAAAATATCAGAAGTCCAGATTAAAAAAAAAAAAAAAAAAAAAAAAAAAAAAAAATCAAAAGTCTCCTGATGGGGGTTGTGTTCCCAGGAGGGCACAGCAGCAGTCGCTCAGGGTCCTTACTCACGGTCCACGTAACACACATTGATGGCCCCCGCCGGGCACAGCAGTCCGTGGGTTTTCGGGAGGACACTTTGTGTCTTCGGTGAAGTCTTGATCTCAAATTTCTGGAGGAGCTGTATTAGTGCCAGGTGAATCTCCAGCTCCGCGATCCTCTTCCCGATGCAGCTGCGAATCCCATAGCCAAAGGGAATGGAGCCAAAGTTCTCCACTCGGTCCAGGTGTCCGTGCCGTAACCAACGGGTGGGCCGAAACTCTTCTGCCGCCGAGAAGTAGTCCTCGTCATAGGAGGTGGAATAATGGCACAGCGCCAGCTGGGTTCCTTTAGGGATCAAGTATCCCCCGATAACCAAGTCATCCTGGGTCACTCGGCCGTTCCCTGGTAAAACTGGAAATAATCGGAGCGTCTCCTTCAGCACTGCTCTGACTAGCGGCAGCCTGGGCACGTCCTCCGCGGTCGGCTCCACATCCTTCCCCAGGTTCATCACTATCTCATTGTAGACCGATTGCTGGATCTGAGGGTTCTTGGCCAGTAAGAAGGTCGCCCAAGAAAGAGTAAAGGAGGTCGTATCCACTCCTGCAAGAAGCATCTCGGTCATGTTGGCGTAGAGTTCCTCCACAGACAGCTCCTTGCTGATCAGTAGTGACGTCAGGAGACCCCCTTTTACCTCCTCCCCCTTCTGCAGCTGGGATTCAATCTCCCGCAGTTTTTTATCCACATGAATCTGACTGAATCTGAAGAGTCCGTCCCAGGAGCGGCAGAACTCCTCCCACGGTCGAGGGATGAACGGGCGCAGCCACTTGGGGATGGCGCCGGCGTACATGGTGGTCTTAAACATGCTGAACATCAGCTCCAGGGCTTCGATGTACTGCAGGGTCTGCTCGGGGACGTCGTTGTCCAGGCAGCCGAGCCGACACTCGTACAGTATGGTGGCCACGGCTTCCATGGAATACTTGAAGTAAAGGTCATTGACGTTGGTCACAGTTTCTCCATCATCTTCCTGAGATCGAAGGAATCGGATCCTCTTGATCAAGTCAACGACAACTTCATTTACTCCCCCGGAAAAAACAGCCACGTCTCTCGGCCTAAGGATTTTCTGTCGAAGAACACTGCGCATGGCGAGCCACTTCTTACCTTCCGCAGATATGAGACCGGTCGATCGTCCCCTTAGGTCTCGGTACTCCTGCCAGGACTCCATGTTCGCCCTCTGGGGGGCGTCTCTCTCAGCTCGGAGAACCTGAGCCACCATGTCTCTGTCCGCTATCGATACCACAAACTGGGGACCAAAGTGCGACTTGAAGATTCGGCCATATTCTCGGATGTGCTTTTGCTGGATCTCGTGGATGCGGCTGAAGCCGTCTCTCCAGAACAGCTCCCGCAGGTTGGTGAGGGTGCGGGGTCCGGGCATCTCCTTCAGGCTTCTCCCCAGCGCCTCCCCCCTGCTCTCAGCGCCCCCAGCCTCCTGCCTGACCGCCGGCCCTGCAGCCCCGAGCCCGGGGCTCCTGTGCGCCCCCCGCCGGCAGAGCCCCCGGAGCTCCGCGTGCAGCCGCCGCCCCCCCAGCACCACCGGCGCCGCCGCCATCCTCCTCCTCCGAGCTCCGCCGCTCGCCGCTATATCGAATATCTCCACTGAGAGGATCTGATATTGTAGGAACCTGAATAGGAAAAAGATATAACATCATACAGAATCTTTTCAATATGTTATGAAGAAATCTTCACGTCACATCTCCATGTTGGCAGCATGTTGGGCAGATGATCTCCATAAACCATCATGTAACAGAACAGTTACATCTCAGACATACCGGCATCCAGTATCGTCATTGCAGCAATGTAAACTGACTGAAGGAAACAATGGACGCCTGAGTGATGGAGTGGAAATATGTCATAAACATGGAGCGCGGCCTGAACTTCATGTGCTTTGTGTCCTTTCCCCAGAAACTGCCATCTACACGGATAATGGTGCAGATTATTAATACAGGATATGTTCTGGTCACAACTCTGAAAATACCAAGTGCATTGACACTGGGAGGGTCCCGGGGAGACATGTGCGCTTCTCTCTATTCATTGTCTATGGGACGGAGGAGAAACGAGCGCGGCTCTAACTGGTGACAATGCAGGGAGACGGTGAGAGAATTGCTGACGTTTTCTACCCTCAACGTGACAGGTTCCCTTATATGAAGCCCAGAATGACAAATACAAATGTCCTAGCGCCCCCTGTGCCCAGTAATGGGGAATCTCCAGCACCTACCTCCACCTGCAGGGGGCGCTATCTCCGGGAATGGAGGGGTTACTGCCCCCTGTGCAGCCCAGTAATGGGGAATCTCCAGCACCTACCTCCACCTGCAGAGGGCGCTATCTCCGGGAATGGAGGGGTTACTGCCCCCTGTGCAGCCCAGTAATGGGGAATCTCCAGCACCTACCTCCACCTGCAGAGCCACACTCCACATATATGGCTGCTCTGTGCGCACAGGACCTGGGATGAGGTCACAGGAGGGGAGGAGTCAGGGTCACATGATCAGGGGCCTCAGTATATACAGGACTGTGCTGGCTGTCCTGGTGCTGGAGGAGCGGAGTCCAGGCAGCGCACATAGGGGCCTCCAGGGGGCACGTTCCCGTAGAGCGACCACTTGCTCAGGAGACTTCACAGCATTTACAGAGAGATGTACCAGCTCCATAATCACCAGGTTTTACCTCTTTATTGTGAGGTTTTTCAGGCCCTCAGTCATGAATATTCTTTCTTGTGGTGGCAATGTTTCAGCTCACAGACCCTTCCTCAGGCGTAATATAGACAGAAAACCAGTATAATAAAACAGAATGGAAGTACAAAATGAATAATGTGAAGTGGATTTTCCTGGGCCCATCCAGTACCTGGGCTATAAGGCGTATTAGGGTGCATATGACTTGGTAGCAGGGCAGGCCTTGCATTCAATGCAACATTTTTCTGGAAGCCCTCCTGGACATCTCGTGAAAGTGGTATTGGGGTGCGTCGTAATTCTTGGCAGCCCATCCACTCACTGCATAGGATTCAACAGTTTAGGAGACCCACTGTTTAATAATGGCCCTTTAAGAAGATTAATGCTGCCTGATGCCCCTGTAAAATAGGCTCTGTGACTGTAAGAGTCCCTCCTTCATAAATGAAACAAGATGTGTCTGCTTATGTGTCACACACCACATGGCCAGCTAGGGTTGTTAAATGTTACAATGACATTTCCCAGTGAATGCATTTGTTTTGGTTGAAAGCAATGTTAAAGTTGAAAAACGCTTAAAAAACGCTGAGTCTGAACATAGCCCAGGTGGTGGAGGAACATTTTGGTCTGGGGTTAAATATTTTGCCTTATATACAAGTCATAAACCTGCAAAGGATGTACCTTAACATATTTCCCAGCAAAATCCGTTTTGGTTTCGTTTTCGTATGTTTTTTGGTGCACCGGTAAAAATGGCATGAAACTGAAAAAATTGTTGAAAGCTGTGAGCTAGGATTCAGGAATGCTTTCAGGGGCGATCCCCATGATGTCCCCATGTCATTTGAGCAGTGTTTCCATCATTTTCAAATGTTTTTAGAGACTAGAAGGGGTCGCGTTAAAAATGCTCGGGTCTCCCATAGACTTACATTGGGCCCGTTGTTCTGTCCGAGTACCCGAGTACTCCAATTTGCTCGACCCGAACAACGAACACCCGAGCATTTTAGTGCTCGCCCATCACTAAACATTAGATTAAAAACACATTTTTCTACTATGCCACAATCCACACCTACTACACAGACAAGAGTTAATGCTGGCTATTTAAGGTTGATGGATTTGGGGTTAAAAAATAAGAGCACTTTCATGCCACCACGAATATATCATCCTACAGAAACATATATTAATTTTGTGAAGAGAGATGAGGAATCATTAACCCCTTAGCGACCGCCGATACGCCTTTTAACGGCGGTATTTAACTGTCGCTGTGGAGAAAGTGAATAGCGCCCCCCAGTGTCAGATTTTCTCCGGGGTCTCGGCTGCCGGGGCTAGCCGAGATCCAAGAGAACATGAATCGGTCGGTTTTTACCGACCCCGCTTTTGCGATCGCCGTTATTAACCCTATAACGGCGACCGCAAAAAAAACAAACAGCGATTGTGCATTAAATTTCTCTTTCCTCTGATGTGATCGCACACCAGAGGAGAGAGAACTAGGGTCCCCGATCCCCCCCAGTACCTCTCCATGGTCCAGGGTCCCCTCCCGGTGGTCCCGCGTCCCGCTGGTGGGCGCCGCCATCTTGGATCCGGAGAAAATGGCGGGCGCATGCGTAGTGCGCCCGCTGGGAATCTGCAGGCTCCGGCTGGCAGATTCCATTCATTCATTTTGATCACGATGATAAACTATCATCGTGATCAAAATAAACAAAATAGTACATAATCCCCCCATTTATCACCCCCTTAGTTAGGCCAACATAACGAAATAAAGAAAATGTTTTTTTTTCAGTTTTCCATTAGGGTTAGGGTTAGGGCTAGGGTTAGGGTTGGGCTAGGGTTAGGGCTAGGGTTGGACTAGGGCTAGGGTTAGAATTAGGGTTAGGGCGAACTAGGATTAGGGTTAGAATTAGGGATTAGGGTTGGGATTAGGGTTACGGGTGTGTTGGGGTTAGGGTTGGAGCAAGAATTGAGGGGTTTCCACTATTTACCAACTTTGGGGGTCTAAAAATTGGGTCTAAAAAAATTACTTTTGTGGAAATAAAAAAGACTTTTTATTTTCACGGCTCTGTGTTTATAAACTTCTGTGAAGCGCTTGGGGGTTCAAAGTGTTCACCACACATCTAGATAAGTTCCTTAGGGGGTCTAATTTCCAAAATGGGGTCACTTGTGGGGGGTTTCCACTCCTTCCCTTCCGAGCTCTCCCATGCGCCCAAACAGTGGTTCCCCCCCACATATGGAGTATCGGCGTAATCAGAACAAATCGCACAACAACTGTGGGGGTATGATTTCTCCTTTTATCCTTGTAAAAACAAAAATTTGGGGGCGAAAAGATCATTTTTGTGGAAAAAAAATGGATTTTTTATATTCACGGCTCTACGTTATAAACTTCTGTGAAGCACTTGAAGGTTCAAAGTGCTCACCACACATCTAGATAAGTTCCTTAATGGCTCTAGTTTCCAAAATGGGGTCACTTGGAGGTTTCCACTGTTTAGGCCCATCAGGGGCTCTGCAAATGCAACATGGTGCCCGCAGACCATTCCATCAAAGTCTGCATTCCAAAATGGCACTCCTTCCCTTCCAAGCTCTCCCATGCGCCCAAACAGTGGTCCCCCCCCACATAAGGGGTATCAGCGTACTCAGGACAAATTGTACAATAACTGTGGGGGTATGATTTCTCCTGTTACCCTTGTAAAAATAAAAATTTGGGGGCGAAAAGATCATTTTTGTGGAAAAAAAATGGATTTCTTATTTTCACGACTCTACGTTATAAACTTCTGTGAAGCACTTGAAGGTTCAAAGTGCTCACCACACATCTAGGTAAGTTCCTTAATGGGACTAGTTTCCAAAATGGGGTCACTTGTTGGAGGTTTCCACTGTTTAGGCACATTAAGGGCTCTCCGAACGCAACATGGCATCCGATCTCAATTCCAGCCAATTCTGCGTTGAAAAAGTCAAACCGTGCTCCATCCCTTGCGAGCTCTGCCATGTGCTGAAAAAGTGGTTTACCCCCACATATGTGGTATCGGCGTATTCAGGAGAAATTGTACAACAAATTTTGTGGTTTTCTCTTTAAACACTTGTGAAAATAAAAAAAAATTGGTTCTGAGGTAAATTTTTTACAAAAACAAGGTTAATGTTAATTTTTTCCTTCCACATTGCTTTAGCTCCTGTGAAGCACTTAAAGGGTTAATAAACTTCTTGAATGTGGTTTTGAGCACCTTGAGGGGTCTAGTTTTTAGAACGGTGCCACTTTCTGGTATTTCCTGTCATGTACACCCCTCAAAATGACTTTAAATATGATGTGGTCCCTAAAAAAAATGGTTTTGTAAATTTTGTTGTAAAAATGAGAAATCGCTGGTCAACTTTTAACCCTTATAACTTCCTAACAAAAAAAAAATTTTGCTTACAAAATTGTGGTGATGTAAAGTAAACATGTGAGAAATGTTATTTATTAAGAAATTTGTGTGACACATCTCTCTGATTTAAGGGCATAAAAATTTAAAGATTGCCATAGCGACATCAACCTCTCCAAAAATTTGGTGAATGAATCGGATTAATTTTGGATAGCCTGGCAGGAGTGAAATACCACCTTGTGAGTAGTTACAACAAGAGAAATTTCAACCTCATAGGAATTTGTCCAGAATAGAAAGAAATGCATTAGATCTACTACAAAGGGACAAGACCATTGAGATTAAGCCTGCTGACAAGGGTGGGTCAATCATGGTTATGGATAAGAATAGGTATATTAAAGAGATACAGAGACAATTATTGGACACTGAGACCTTCGTTCCATTAAAAAGAATCCAATACAGGAGATTCAGAAAAAGGTTTGTGATTTTGTGGATGAATATAAATCTAAAGGCTTAATTGATTTAAAATGATCAGAATATTTAGTGAATATTTAGGATCCTATTACTCCTGTATTTTATGGACTTTCAAAAATACATAAAACCTTGATTGACCCCCCCCCCTGCAGACCTATCGTTGCTCTGATGGAGTCGGTTTTGAGTCCCCTTTCTATAGTTCTGGAACGGATTTTAACCCCTTTGACTAAGTGTAATACATCTTTTTTATTAGACACTGGGGATTTTTTGAAAAAGATTAAGAATATTGATAATATTTGCAGAGATGATATATTGACAACCATTGATATAACTAGTTTGTACACCTCTATAGAGCACCAAACAATTTCTGGATACAGTAAAACGGATGCTTGAGTCAAAAGGGGAATTTGAATTGCTAAAGGATTTTATTATTGACGCATTGACATTGGTTTTGCATAAAAACTACTATATGTTTCAAGATTTTTTTTATAAACAGAAGAGGGGATCGGCAATGGGTGCGAATGTCACCCCCCCTTACGCAAATATATATGACATATTTTGAAGAACACCTTGTATGCAATCAGATTTTTTAAAGAAAAATGCCAAAATATGGTTGAGATTTATAGCATTCTTCATTTCAACAGTGCGCATTCATATTCTTTAAAAAGAGCAATACCTAAATCTCAATTTTTAGGAGTACTAGTCTCTTATCCTGATGTTTGCAGTATGCGCCATGCTGAAATGAAGAGCAATTTCAGATCTAGGGGTTATCCCCCCATATTTTGGAACAAGCTGAAAGAGAAGTTCTATCAGTAGGGACAGTAACAGTAAAGGATAGTAAGCAACGCATTCCCTTTGTAAAGGGAATACCATCCTGTTAGTATTATGGTAGATGCGATCATAAAAAAAAATGGTATATTTTACAAGTGTAGCACCCCCACAGGGCCTTAGGTTACTTGGTACCGAGCTGGTCAGGTCCTTTAAAGGGGGATGTCACGGTGGCAGTAACTCGGTCCGTGGCCCTGGGCGTCCAGTAAAGATGGATGTTCAATGGGGGGAGATGAAAGGAAAATGGTAGGAAAAGGGGAATCGTGATCGTGATGCCACCCGTGGTATTCGGCAATGATAGCCGACACTGCAATGCAGATCCTCTGGGATGGTGTAAGGGCAGCAGAGATAGTGAAGCTCTCCACGGGTAGAGCTGTGCCCGAGGGCAGTTCAGGTGTTATCAGTTGAGCCGGTGACGGTGATGGTGAATGCGGTGTATGGCAGGCGAGATACTAATAACACGAAGGACACAGTTGGGTGCAGTTTTAGGATTTTTACTCACAATTCCTGCGTATGGTAGCCCACTTGGCCCTGTGTCCTCTGGGGGAGGGGTCCAGCAAACTCCAAGGTAGATTGGTGACACCTTTTCAAGACTCCTCTTTATGTTCTCCTTTCTAGGCTGCCTCTCTGCGCTGATCTCTCCTTTCCCTCCTGCCCTGCGCCTTCACAAGCAGTGTCCCCGAGCCGGCAGCAGCGGACCCTGTCGGGCGACGTTCTCAAAGTCCCCTTGCTCTTATCTTGGCTGCCTTTTTAGGGAATACTTATGGCTGTGGCTGAGGCATTTGAAATTACCTCAGCCTCTGGCTTGCTAGCTGAGCCTTGTTTGATATTCTCCACTAGACTTAGGGGCCGGCTCCCCCACTGTGGCCTGGTCCTTCCTCATCTGGATACGGGCCCCACGGGTGGCTTATCGCACTACCCGTGCCCCTAGGTGCTTCTTTCCTTCTAGATGGTTCTCTCTTACGCTCCCCACATCAGTCCTGCTCTCTCGCTGGTCCGTCTCTGACTGACTGGATCTTTCCAGAACAATATTTCTACCTCACACTAACTCCTCCCACCAACTGTCACCTAACTGACACTGATTGGATGTCCTTAATCACCCCACTTCCTAAGCTCCTCCCCTTCTACCTACTTTCCCCACTAACTACCCATCACCCTTTCCTGGTAAGTCTGGTGTGTGCTGGGTGTAAGTGTTAGGAGTCCTGGGTGGTGCTCCTTTCTTACCTGAGGGTGGGATACCAATCCTCTGGATGAGGTGCAGTACCTCTGTGGCGACTGAACCCTCAGGGGTGCCACACAAGCACATCCAGATATTGCAGAGTTTAAATCAGCCCCAAGGATTTGCAATAAAAGGACAGGCAATATAAGAGACAAATTAGTACGGTCTGATATTGGCAGTGATATGCGTATTTCTAAACCTCTATTTCTGCCTTCTAATAAAAATGGAACATATCAATGCTTGGGATGTGCACAATGTAGTAATTTGATTAAGGGAGAGCATTTTGGACATCCACAAACTGGCAAAGAGTATGAAATAAAAGTTTTTTTTACTTGTAAAGCCACAAATGCGATTTATTTAATTAAGTGTCCGTGTGGATTAATATACATTGGGGAAACTACGCAGGCAGTAGGTACACGCATAAATCGACAATTCGGTGCGGCGAGATTACTCTGCCATTACCATTTCATTTCAAAGAAAAAAAACATTCAGTATCACAGCTCAAGTTTCAAATTATTGAGCAGATTGTTTTACCAAGGAGAGGAGGTAATATTAAGAAGATCCTTCTGCGAAGGGAAGCTTACTGTAGTTTTACTTTGAACAGCTTAAGCTCTAATGGCTTATATAAGGAATAGAATGTAAGCCGTATGATTTAATTTGAGTTGCGGCAGCATTCTCTTTTTTCTTTATATATTTTTATATATTCTTTACATATTTTTTCCTGATGTATATTTAATTATTTTTTGATTTTTTTTCCTTATAGACATTACAGAATTAACAGTGTGATTATCGATTAGGACAGGTGGTTCCAACATAACAGAAATGTGGAAGATTATGTGAGATTTTTTTTTTGCGATGAAGAGATGAAGTTTTCTGTCCATATTGAGTGAACAAATATCACATTTTTTCTGTGAGGGATATACAAGAAATTATAAATGAGTGATATAAATGGGGGATATACAAGATATATTCACATATTTATATTCGAGGTTCTATTAGCAATGATTATATATAATTAAAATGGAATAAAAAAATAAAAATTTAATTTTTTTATCTTTTTTTTTTTAAAAAACAAAAAAATTCTTAAAATGTTTTAAAAAAATAATATATATATATATATTTATATATATATATATAGATTATTATAGAGAATTTAGGTATTTTAAAAAAAGGGGGCATTAATACAATATAATGGTTGAATAATTTTATTTGTAAAAAAATTTTTTTATTTTTTTATACGTTGAGATAATTATCGTTTGGTCAGGTGTCTTTGGATTCTTGAATAATTTGCTTCTTTGGTTTATTTGTGATGTCATTTCCTTGTTTTTTTCTATATATGTAGTAATACCATGTAATTATTCACAATTGACAAAGGCCCTGGATGAGCTGAAACGTTTTGCTGTGATGTGGAATAAAGCAAATTAATTCACCATATGTGAATGCCGGGATTTCCTCCTATCATTGGGACACACACTGGTAAACAATTATGCGTATTTACTTCCTTATATAATCTCTGACTGACCTCTGGTGTGCACACCTTCCCCTGACGAAGCTGCGTCCTGCAGCGATACGCGTGGGGCTTCCCGCACTTCACTGGTCTCAGGACTGACTACTTAACATGGAGCTCCTTGCTGCCTTGATCTGACCAAGTGACTGCCCTTTATGATGACTGACACTGAGTCTCAGCTATTACACCTTTGGCTCTGACTATGTTTCCATCATTATTGCCATCTATTAATCTATCTGTTCATTTTAGACTATCATTAGGTGTTACTTTCACTGTGACCCCCATTACTTATATGATATTCATAGGTCACTGCATTATTTGTGGGGTCAATTGTCTTATTTAGCACTATTATAGGGCGTACATTTTGTTGAGTCTTTTTGTATATTATTGTCTACAAATTTTGGGGACGCCCAACTTTGGATACACAGATTCTCATGTTGTGTGTAATTTATTGAGCTGTCAATTCCTACTCAATTTGATTGTGATTCACAGCATTGGGGGCAGCCTTTTCATTTGATACTTATACTGGGGCTTGAGTCATTGTTATTTGTACATTGCATATATTCCTTTTGGATTGTATCTTATATATACAGTATCTATAGTCACATGGACTTTACTGGTACCATGGTTGTTGTATTGTCATTTTTTGACTTGTAAATGTTTTTATTTATTGTGTGCTTTTTGTGGTCAATAAAGATATTTTGCACATTTTTCCTATATTGAGGTGTGCGCCCTTTTATGCATAGGTCTCTTTCTTCAGGTGCATTGATATACTTTCTATGCATGTTGCAGCACTCTCCTTTTTACATTTCCCATAGAATTTTGTGTAGTGCACCCTAACTTCTGGTTATACATTAGCTCCTCGCCACAGACAGACTACACCTCAACAAACCTGGGGAACACACATTCACCAGAAGATTCGCTACACTCATCAGGAGGGCGTTAAACTAGAAGAAGAAGGGTCAGGAAGAAAAATGTTAGACACGAACATGAAGCCAGAAAATTTATACTGATGAAGGATATGAGGTGTGGCAAAGAAGACCCAAGACAACATACTCAGAAGGTAGGTAAGAAAATTTCTAAAACAATCAACAGGGAGGAGATTGGAACAAAGCAAAATTCTCTAAAATGCATGCTCGCCAACGCCAGAAGCCTGACAAACAAGATGGAAGAACTAGAAGCAGAAATGTCTACAGGCAACTATGACATAACGTTAGTGAGGCTGCGCGGAGTCCCTGGTTGACCTTAGGTGAACTCAGGAGTGAGGGAAAAAGTTCAGAAACGTTGACACGCTTATTAGTTCATCTCCAGTCAGCCGGGGAGGCTGTGCAGAGATGAAGTCATTCATTCGGTAGTGGTTTACAGCGGGGCCTGTAGCATTAGCACCGGTGTTAGGAGTCAGATTTCGGCCATTGCCAGGCAGGAATCTAGACCTTCACATGCTGCCGTCTCCTGCTCGGTGTTTAATGCTAAGGAGATTGCAGAGGAGATTGCTTTACAGCAACTCTCTCCGGAGGCTAAGTCCTTCGTCCCTTCTTCTGAGCATGCTCATGGGGTGAGCTCCAATTGGAGTTCAGGAGTCAGGTGCTCAGGTCCTGCTCCTGATTCCATTGGCTCAGCCCAGGGCTCTGGAGATTTCCGGAAGGTCCCGTTCACCTGATCCGCCATGCGCTAGTATTTTCCATACTTGCTGGATGCTTGGACTGGTGACTGACTTATTAAGAAACCCCTTCCCTCTGATAATACGACTGTGTGAGTGTTTGGGTACAGCCAGTAGCAGCGCTAGCGCCAGCGCGCTTATGCTCCATCAACCTCAGCAGCTAGCGTCCTGCATCTCGCTTGCGATATAGCGGTGCCATCTCTGTGGCACAGTTTACGCCGCGCTGCGCTTGCAGTCTTGCCCGGCGTTCGCAGTTGCGACGCCACACACACATCCTGTTACGGTAGGTCCTCTCGGATGTAGTGACGTTATTTTATAACTACTCCGGTGACCGGCTACCGCATGTGTGCCGCTGAGTACCTGTGCTGCTAACAGGCTCAGCGTTTTCTATTCTATTGTTTGGCATTGCAGCTCTGTGTCATTAAACAGAGACTGCCAACTTGCACCTGGGTGATATACAACCCTGTGAACATTACCGCCATAGTGCTCTGCATCTACTAGCTGCGGTTTTTCCATCCACCGCACGGTGGACCCCGAGTGGCGAAGGCACTTTATTTATATTTTTTATTTAGTGTCTTCCGCCACTCCTAACAACCGGTCCCCGTTGTAAACTAGTTAACCCCCCTTGTGATGGATTGCAGCGGGTGACCTGACTGAACGGTGGGGAGGTATGTACATTGTTGGTTTTTATTTATTTTTTTTTTTTTTTACAGGACAACAAGGGATTCTTTTGGATTAGCAGAATAATAAATTTTGTCAAAAACTTTGTGTAATTATTTCATTAAAATCATTTTTTGTCTTATTGACTCCTCTCCATTATTAACCCGGCTTAATGTCACCTTTCAATAGCAAGGTGATATTAATCCATTATTATTAACCCATGAGCCACTGCTAAAGGCCATGGGAATAGAGGGGCTAAGTGCCAGAAAAGGCGCATTTTATCAATGCGCCTTTTCTGGGGTGGCTGAGGGCAGATTTTTTTAGCTGGGGGGGAGGAACAATGGTCCCTCTCTAAGCTATTAAAATCTGCCTTCACTCACTGGCTTTTCCTCTCTGGCAGAGAAATTACCGCGGGAGCCCACGCAATATTTTTCAATGGATTTACCCATTAATTTAACACCTACATGTCCAAAATTTTACACATACCCTAATCTAATTATTAGTCAAAGACATATAAAAAAACTAAATGAAATGAAATGGTTTACTGTATGTAAATCATGTGTCATTTCATGTCGGATTTTGTATTGATTTTACAGAAGCTGGCAATTGATTTTGCGGCTATTATGCTATGAAGATCTCTCTGAGATATAAATATATATATATATATATATATATATATATACACATACAGTTGTGGCCAAAAGTATTGACACCCCTGCAATTTTGTCAGATAATACTCAGTTTCTTCCTGAAAATGATTGCAAACACAAATTCTTTGGTATTATTATCTTCATTTAATTTGTCCTAAATGAAGAAACACAAGAGAGAATGAAGCAAAAAGCAAAATATTGATCATTTCACACAAAACTCAAAAAATGGGCCAGACAAAAGTATTGGCACCCTCAGCCTAATACTTGGTTGCACAACCGTAAGCCAAAATAACTGCGACTAACCGCTTCCGGTAACCATCAATGAGTTTCTTACAATGCTCTGCTGGAATTTTAGACCATTCTTCTTTGGCAAACTGCTCCAGGTCCCTGATATTAGAAGGGTGCCTTCTCCAAACTGCCATTTTTAGATCTCTCCACAGGTGTTCTATGGGATTCAGGTCTGGACTCATTGCTGGCCACCTTAGAAGTCTCCAGTGCTTTCTCTCAAACCATTTTCTAGTGCTTTTTGAAGTGTGTTTTGAGTCATTGTCCTGCTGGAAGACCTATGACTTCAGAGAGAGACCCAGCTTTCTCACACTGGGCCCTACATTATGCTGCAAAATTTGTTGGTAGTCTTCAGACTTCATAATACCATGCACACGGTCAAGCAGTCCAGTGCCAGAGGCAGCTAAACAACCCCAAAACATCAGGGAACCTCCGCCATGTTTGACTGTAGTGACCGTGTTTTTTTCTTTGAATGCCTCTTTTTTCTCCTGTAAACTCTATGTTGATGCCTTTGCCCAAAAAGCTCTACTTTTGTCTCATCTGACCAGAGAACATTCTTCCAAAACGTTTTAGGTTTTTTCAGGTAAGTTTTGGCAAACTCCAGCCTGGCTTTTTTATGTCTCGGGGTAAGAAGTGGGGTCTTCCTGGGTCTCCTACCATACAGTCCCTTTTCATTCAGACGCCGACGGATAGTACGGGTTGACACTGTTGTACCCTCAGACTGCAGGGCAGCTTGAACTTGTTTGGATGTTAGTCGAGGTTCTTTATCCAACATCCGCACAATCTTACGTTGAAATCTCTTGTCAAGTTTTCTTTTCCATCCACATCTAGGGAGGTTAGCCACAGTGCCATGGGCTTTAAACTTCTTGATGACACTGCGCACGGTAGACACAGGAACATTCTGGTCTTTGGAGATGGACTTGTAGCCTTGAGATTGCTCATGCTTCCTCACAATTTGGTTTCTCAAGTCCTCAGACAGTTCTTTGGTCTTCTTTTTTTTCTCCATGCTCAATGTGGTACACACAAGGACACAGGACAGAGGTTGAGTCAACTTTAATCCATGTCAACTGGCTGCAAGTGTGATTTAGTTATTGCCAACACCTGTTAGGTGCCACAGGTAAGTTACAGGTGCTGTTAATTACACAAATTAGAGAAGCATCACATGATTTTTCGAACAGTGCCAATACTTTTGTCCACCCTCTTTTTTATGTTTGGTGTGGCATTATATCCAATTTGGCTTTAGGACAATTCTTTTTGTGTTTTTTCATTTAAGGCAAATTAAATGAAGGTAATAATACCAAATAATTTGTGTTTGCAATCATTTTCAGGAAGAGTATTATCTGACAAAATTGCAGGGGTGTCAATACTTTTGGCCACAACTGTATAAAGCCGTCTTACACAGCGTGTCCACATCAGACATTCCCTTTCTGAACCCAGCTCATAAAGGTACTGTTCACATCGTCAGGTTTTAAATACATTGGTTAGGACTGCTCTGATATGGGTATACCTTGACGTTTGGTAGAGCGGCTTAGTATACATTTTTGGCAAAAAACGTATCAATTAAGTACCCTGTTTTGTTATCATCTTTTTACTAGCACTTGCTGTTTATAAATATTTTTTTACAGCAGAGTATTTTTCCACGTTTATTATACTGTGTTTCAGTTTCTTGGTGGTGTGAACACTGTCTTACCGACTTGTTCACTGTATGTGCATGGCCCATGCATTTGTATTGAATTGGTTTCTTGCTTTTGCAAGTTTTTGGGAGGTCTCCACCCCTCTCTTGTTGGCCATGCACATATAAAGCCATCTTGGGGTGTGTGCACAAACTGCAGATTCACCCGCGGATTTGTATCTGCGGATCCGCAGGTAAAATGACCTGAGGTTTTACCTGCGGATTGGCCAGCGGTTTTCCCCTGCGGCTTGCCACCTGGACAATGGAATAGGTGGCAAACCGCAGCGGAATCCGCAGAAAGAATTGACATGTCAATTCTTTCTGCGCATTCAAAACCGCCGCTTTTCCGCAGTTGAAAATCCGCATGTGCACAGCAGAATGTAAATTACATAGACTTACATTGTACTGTACACTGTCTGCAGAACTGCTGTGGATCTGCAATGGCCAAATCCGCAGCGGATCTGCAGCAGAATCCGCAGCGTGTGCACATAGCCATAGGCCTGTTTCACACATCCGTTTGTCACCATCAGCCAAAATCCGCCGTTTTGGAAAAAAAACGGATCCGCCATTTTTGCGGATCCGCCAATATTTTGGCGTCCACTGACCTGACAGGACGGACCCTGCAACGTTTTTTCTCTCTCCGGATCCGCTATTTTCTGTTTTAACCCGCAATTCTGTCTGGCTGCTGGATGAAAATCTCTCTCTCTCTCTCCCCCCTTCCCCAGGCAGCGGTTCCTTTAAAAATCTTCCTTTGACGGATCCGTTAAAATAACGGTCCGGTGCCAAACGTTGTGGTCATTACAGGAACGATTCCGTTATCCGCCATTTTAGCGGATTTTGACTGACCAAAAAAGCTGATGTGTGAAACAGGCCTTACACAGCGTGTCCACATCAGTTATTGCCTTTCTGAATCCTGCTCATATAGGTACTGTTCACATGGTCAGGTTTTAAATACATTGGTTAGGACTGCTCTGAGATGGGTATACCTTGATGTTTGGTAGAGCAGCTTAGTATACATTTTTTGCAAAAAAAACCTATTTTTTCACGTTTGTTTCTCTGTGTTTCAGTCTCTTGGTGGTGTGAACACTGTCCTACCGACTTATTCACTGTATGTGCATGGCCTATGCATTTGTACTGAATTGGTTTCTTGCTTTTGCAAATTTTTGGAAGGTCTCCACTCCTCTCTTGTGGGCCATGCACATATAAAGCCGTCTTAGGGCAGTTTCACACGTCAGTGTCTCCGGTACGTGTAGTGACAGCTTTCTCACATACCGGATACACTGACACACGTAGACACTTTCAAATGAATGTGTCTATGCAGATGCAAGCATGTTTTCACGGATCGTGTGTCCGTGTGCAAAACACGCTGACATGTCCGTTTTTGTGCAACAGCACGGATCACACGGACCCATACAAGTCAATGGGTCCATGTAAACACGTAGTGCACATGGATGCTGTCCGTGTGCTGTCCATGTCCGATCCGTGTGCCTTTTAAAAAGTCAAAGGGTTAACATTGAAAATAATTTTTCAAAAACATGGACACGGACAGCACACGGATGGTACACACGGACATACGGATAGCACACGGATGGCATACGTATGCACACGGAAACGGATAGCTCCGGTACCGGAATTATCTGGACGTGTGAAACTGCCCTTACACAATGTGTCCACATCAGACATTGCCTTTCTGAATCCAGCTCATATAGGTACTGTTCACATGCTCAGGTTTTAAATACATTGGTTAGGACTGCTCTGAGATGGGTATACCTTGACGTTTGGTAGAGCGGCTTAGTATACATTTTTTTGCAAAAAAAGTATCAACTAAATACCCTGTTTTATTATCATCTTTTTACTAGCACTTGCTGTTTATTGTTAGATATTTTTTACAACAGAGTATTTTTTCACGTTTGTTTCTCTGTGTTTCAGTCTCTTAGGCTAGTTTCACACTTGCTTTTTTTTGCAGCGCGTTTTTCCCGCAAAAAAACGCATTGAAAAAACGCATACAAAAGCATACAACTGCTGCGATTTTTTCAAGCATTTTTATGAGCATGCATGAAAAAAACGCAGCGTTTTTAAGCGTTTGTATGCGTTTTTAGTGCGTTTTTACCGCGTTTGCGTTTTTTTCCAACATTTTTAGGTGGCCCCTCACACTACCCAAACCATGACTTTACTAACCCTAACCCTGACCCTAACCCTAACCCTGACCCTAACCCTTAACCAAATCATACTTAACCCTAACCCAAACCCTAACTAACCCTAACCCTAACCCTGACCCTAACCCTAACCCTGACCCTAACCCTAACCCTGACCCTAACCCTTAACAAAACCATACTTAACCCTAACCCTGACCCTGACCCTAACCCTTAACCAAACCATACTTAACCCTAATCCTGACCCTAACCCTGACCCTAACCCTTAACAAAACCATACTTAACCCTAATCCTGACCCTAACCCTGACCCTAACCCTTAACAAAACCATACTTAACCCTAACCCTGACCCTAACCCTGACCCTGACCCTTAACCAAACCATACTTAACCCTAATCCTGACCCTAACCCTGACCCTAATCCTTAACAAAACCATACTTAACCCTAACCCTGACCCTAACCCTGACCCTAACCCTTAACAAAACCATACTTAACCCTAATCCTGACCCTAACCCTGACCCTTAACCAAACCATACTTAACCCTAACCCTGACCCAAAACCCAACCCTAACCCTGACCCTAACCCTAAACCCCCTTAACTAACCCTAACTCTAACCCAAACCCCTAAATTCCATGGTTAAAAAAAAAAAACGCATATGCAAAAAAACGCTTACATGAGCATGCCAGTGCGCACATATGCGCATCCATAGGCTATAATGGCCATTTTTAGCGCAAAACGTGCGCATATGTGCGCATGCGCTTTTTTGCAGGGCCAAAAAATGCAACATGCTGCGTCTGGAAAATCCAATCGCACACCCCAAAAAAACGCAGCACATGAAAATCGCATACATGCGCTTACAAGCGCGCAGGTATGCGCACCCATGTTAAATATAGGGGAAAAAACGCATGCGCACATGTGCGCTTTTTTCCAGCGCTAAAAAACGCAAATGTGAAACCAGCCTTAGTGGTGTGAACACTGTCCTACCGACTTGTTCACTGTATGTGCATGGCCCATGCATTTGTATTGAATTGATCCTGACCAAGGATACCTATTGTCTAGACTTCTAGTGAGGAGCTACTCACCTCTGGAACCGATGTGGTCAGTAAGAAATTCTGACATCATTATCTCTTCTTGGACAGTGTCTTTTGGGCTGCGGTGCTGGACTCGAGCAGGACTTTTCAGCCCAAAAGGTAGTGTCCTTTTCCTGTTTAATGCCCCACCTGGGTATTTCTGGACTTCCACATGTGTTTGCACACTTGTGATCATATTCTTGCTGGTCGTCCACGTTTAAGTGCTGTGTGCATTCTCAATAATATTATTGCTGGACTTCCACGTCTAAGTGCCGTGTGCACGCCTGCATCATATTGCTTCTGGATTGGTTCATATTAGCAGTCGCGCCTCGCTATACAGTTTGCTGAACATTTCTATATTGTGCTGTGCATTTTGTTCTGCCCATTTATGTGCAGCAAGTTAATTCATAGTGTAATACCAGTTATAACCATTAGAGGTCATTAGGTATCCATTTGTCCTGTCCCTGGATTCAGGAACTTTTCCCCTTTAACAAGTAAAGTATTCTGATTAGTACCACCCCCTTAGTTTCCTGGGCAAGAAGGTTGCTGACATTTTCTCTCGCACCTTTGAGTCTTACACATGTGTTCCTGACTCTCTCCCTACAAAGCACTGCTCCAGACCAGCGGTTCCAGTGAGGGTCAAAAGTACCTGTGTGTTATGTAAGAATCTCTATATGCAGCCACCATGCAATGTACTGTGTAGTTAGGTATATTGTGCAATGTATCCTGCACTTTCTTATAATGCACTTCTGTATAGAGCAGAACCGTGCTGCAGCATTTCTGTATTATGCTATTTCTGTGCAGTTTCTGTAAAACCCCAGTTACTGATGTTAATTGCACCCTGTATCATCCTATTGTCTCTGTTTTCTGCCAGTAATGATTACACTGTTTATTCCCTTGTAGTTTTTTCCACTCTGTAACTGTTCACTGTGATCTTATACAGTCCACCATATTGTCCATATAATAAATAATAATCTTTATTTTTATATAGCGCTAACAAATTCCGCAGCGCTTTACAGTTTTGCACACATTAGCATCGCTGTCCCTGAAGGCTCACAATCTAAATTCCCTATCAGTATGTCTTTGGAATGTGGGAGAAAACCGGAGTGCCCGGAGGAAACCCACGCAAACACGGGGAGAACATACAAACTCCTTGCAGATGTTGTCCTTGGTGGGATCATCATTAAACAACATGTATGTCAGTACCTGGATAAGAATGAAGTGATTAAACAGAGTCAGCATGGGTTTGTAACTAATAAGTCATGTCAGACTAACTTAATTTCCTTCTATGACAGAATCACTGATTGGGTGGATCAGGGAAATACTGTAGATGTCGTATTGAAAAAATGACTAAGTATGGAATGGACAAGGCAACTGTTAGATGGATTCATACCTGGCTTAGTGATCGGACCCAAAGAGTGGTCGTAAATGGCTGCACATCTAGTTGGAAGAATGTCTCAAGTGGGGTACCACAGGGCTCTGTCCTGGGCCCTGTATTGTTCAACATCTTTATCAACGATTTAGATGAAGAAATTGAGGGTAAACTGATTAAATTTGCTGATGACACAAAGCTAGGAGGGATAGCTAATACTAGAGAAGAGAGAAGAATCAAAAAGATATAAATAAACTGGAGAAGTGGGCAGCAACTAACAGAATGGTTTTTAACAGGGAAAAATGCAAAGTACTACATCTGGGCAATAAAAATAAAAAAGCATATACGGAATGGGAGGAATAGGGCTAAGCAACAGCACATGTGAAAAAGACTTGGGTATACTAATAGATCACAGACAGAATATGAGTCAACAGTGTGATGCAGCAGCAAAAAAGGCAAATGCAATTCTAGGATGTATTAACAGAAGCATACAGTCTAGATCACGTGAAGTCATTATTGCCCTCTACTCCTCTTTGGTCAGACCTAATCTGGAATACTGTGTCCAGTTTTGGGTGCCACATTTTAAAAAAGACATCAACAAACTGGAGCAAGTTCAGAAAATAGCAACCAGAATGGTGACCGGTCTGCAAACCCTGTCTTATAAGGAAAGGTTGCAGAATTTGGGAATGTTTAGCCTGCAAAAGAGAAGACTGAGAGGAGACTTAATAACTGTCTACAAATATCTCAAGGGCTGTCACATTGCAGAAGGATCATCTTTATTCTCATTTGCACAAGGAAAGACTAGAAGCAATGGGATGAAACTGAATGGGAGGAGACATAGATTAGATATCAGAAAAAACTTTTTGACAGAGTGATCAGTGAGTGGAACAGGCTGCCACGAGAGGTGGTGAGTTCTCCTTCAATGGAAGTCTTCAAACAGAGGCTGGACAGACATTTGACTGGGATGATTTAGCGAATCCTGCTTTGAGCAGGGGCTGGGACCAGATGGCCCAGGAGGTCCCTTACAACTCTACGATTCTATGATTATTGTCCACCGTCATCGTTCACTGTTACCAAGTTCACATCACCTCAATAAATATAGACTTAAGCATCCATACAGTCTGTTTACTGGGGAAGTGGATAAGGTTTAGCTGTATGCTGAAATTCACACAGCACCATTCGTGGAGGAAGACAGAACATTAAAAATGGAACCGCCGGTTGCACATGTTGATTGCACAGACTGTATGGGAAAGCTACCATTCAGCCTGCACCACATAAGGGTATTACAGCAGCCATCATACAGCCTCAGGGAACAAGAGTCCAGGGCCAAGCAAAAACAGACCGCCGATCGCTTGCGGTGATTACACAGACAGTACGGGACCGCTACCACTCAGACTGCTCCTCATACGGGTATTACAGCAGCTGCCATACAGCCACAAGCGTCCAGGCCCAGTAAGAACAGATTAGCTGCCTTCAGTAAACTGATAGCTGGTCGCAGGCTGTAGTTGATCAGATTGTAAAGGACCATTAACACCCACACTGCTCCATATATGGGTATCACAGCAGCCGCCATACAGCCTCAGAACAACAGTGCAGCCCGCCAACAAGCCCTACACTATTACAGCCACACGGAAGTCTGCACGCGCATAGACTGTTTCCAGCCAACATACTCAATAGTACGCAGCTAAGCGCACAATGTCTCGAACCGACACATCCTAACTCAAAACGAAGTCACATGCAAGCTCTAGCAGGTTGTCAATAGCCGAGCTCCCTGCTGCCGCTCGTACCAAAGCTGAAGCGGCCAATGCGAGGTCCTCCTTCACCGAACAAGAAATGCATCTAAATCTGAGACAAGCAGAGCACGAAGCAGCAAAGGTGCGTCTGCAGGCAGACCAAGATGCAGAAACTGAAAGTTTGCAGGCAGAGCAAGAGGCAGAGAGTGCGTGCCTGCAAACGTCTCTAGAAAGACTTGTGACAGACAAAGAGACAGCAGCTGCAATAGCTAAAGCAGAGTACTTGGAAGCTATGATGGATACTGATTATGAGAGATGCAGCAACATTTTCAGAACAGATCTAGAGCAGCAAGATCCAGTGCAGCACATCGCAGAGTATGTCCATCAACATACTGGCATGGATGACAGCCCTGACCCACCACATCGACGAGCATATGCCGATTACCAGCGATCCAACCCTGAACTTCGCTACTACAAACGATAAGATGTCCAGCAGAGATGTTGACCACAGCTACTGTACCACTGAGCAGAAGGTACAGCTCCTGTCCCACCTTAAAGAGACACCTTCTCCACCGAGAAGGTACTGCACAGACTATCCGAAGCCAGAAGCGTCTTACAGGTATGGTGATACACCACACATTAGACATGACTATAACACACCAGCTTGTACCAGCACTGACCAAGCCACCATGGACTTTGCAAAGTTCTTTGCCCGCCGAGAGCTGGTAACAAAAGGACTTGTAAAGTTCACTGATAAAGCCGAAAACTATAGATCATGGCGAGCCTCGTTCTAGAACACCATTCAGGGACTGGACCTTTCTAGTAGTGAGGAGTTAGATCTCCTGGTAAATTGGCTCGGAAGTGAGTCGGTAGAGCATGCCAAAAGACTGAGACATTAATATAAGGCATCCACACATAGGTCTACTTAAAGTGTGAGAAAGACTTGATGAATGCTATGGGTCAATAGAAGTCATAGAGAATGCTTTATACAAAAGAATTGATGATTTCCCTAAGATAGGACCTAAAGGTTATCAAAAGCTTAGAGAATTGAGTGATTTATTGATAGAGTTACAGGTTGCCCAGGAGGAAGGACACTTGCCCGGATTGGCATTCTTAGACAATGCCAGGGGTGTCAATCCGATAGTACGAAAACTTCCTTACAACCTACAAGAAAAGTGGGTTACATATGGTTCCTGGTATAAGCAAACTCATAATATACCGTTCCCTCCTTTCACTGTATTTGTAGAATTTGTCATCCAACAAGCTAGGATCAGAAATGTCCCTAGTTTTGACTTCACTCTGTCATGCTCCACTACCCCCCCGGTGTCAAACTCAGTAAGACAACTGTGGCAGTCCATAAAACTAATATTACTTCCACAGGTCTTCCTCACAATACAAGTAAGCCCCCTCCAGAAGAGGACAAACCTCAAGATGTCAGTAAGCAGTGTCCTCTATACAGGAAACCACACCTTCTACTAAAATGCAGAGCCTTCATGGAGAAGTCTTTGAAGGAATGCAAAGGTTTCCTCAAGGAAAACAACATCTGCTTCACATCCTGTGCCACAACCTCCCACCTCGCCAGGAACTGTGAAGCTAGCGTGAAATGTGCAGAGTGCAGCAGCATGGATCACAATAAAGCCTTGCACCCTGGACCACCTCCACGAGTGTTGTCACAGGCAGAGGAGCACGGTGGGAAGCAGAACACTGATAAAGACACCCCTGTGGTCACCTCAATTTATGGAGACCTGTGAGGGACTCACAGGAGGAAGATCCTGTTAAAAATCTGCCTTGTCCGAGTCTACCCAGCAGGCCGCAGGGACAAAGCCCTCAAAATATATGCAATCCTGGATGACCAAAGTAATATGTCTTTAGCCAGGTCCATCTTATTTGATAATTTCAGCATTGCAGGCCCTGGTTCTCCCTAGTCCTTGAGGAAGTGTTCAGGTACTGTTGAGACGGTGGGGAGGAAAACAACAGGATACAAGGTGGAGTCCATATATGGCCAGACCAGCCTATCACTACCGACCATCCTGGAGTGCAATCAGATTCTTGACAACAGGTCCGAGATACCTTCATCGGAGGTGGCGACGCATCACCCCATCTGAAGCGTATAGCCCACCTAATACCTGAGTTGGATCCAAAAGCCCCAATAGCTTTACTCCTAGGAAGAGATATACTACGAGCCCACAAAGACTAGAGAACATATCAAAGGCTCCCGAAATGCTCCATACGTACAGAGGCTCGACCTTGGATGGGTCATTATAGGAGACATCTGATTAGGAGGAGCACACAAGCTGACCTCAGTCAACAGTATGCTTAAAAGCATGCTAAAAATGGACATCCGTCTCTCTTCCAGCCATGTCACAATAGTCTGCTGGTAAAGGAATTACCGAGCAGCACTCCCTTACCTTGCCCTTTCTCAGTTTCTACCAACGATGACCACGACTGTGAAGCTGAAGAAGACCATAGGATGTACAGTCTTCCACAAGACAAAGGAAGACAACAAGGTAGCGATGTCTATAGAAGACAGGATGTTCTTGGACTTCATGGATAGACAGTCAAGGATAAGTCGAACAGTTGGGTCACACCTCTACCATTTTGACCTTAGAGAAGACGCCCACCCAACAACAGGGAACTGGTCTATAGCCGATTCATCTCCCTCAGACACAAGCTTCAGAAGCCACCTGAGATGAAGGAACACTTCTTTACCTTCATGGGGAAGATATTCCATACCTTCATGGGGAAGATATTCCAGAACAACCACGCCGAGATTGCACCTGCACATCGACACTCAGAGGAGTGTTTGTACTTTCCCATCTTCGGAGTGTACCATCCTAAGAAGCCAGGTCAAATAAGAGTGGTATTCAACTCAAGCGTGAAATGTGAAGATGTCTCATTGATTGATGTCCTTCTGTCGGACCCAGTGTCATGTCGGACGCTATTCACACCACAGCGTCCGGCAGGCAGCGGTAGTTCCATCTCCGTCCACTATAGCCTCAGGTTATCGGGGGTTAATCTAGCTGGAAATCAGGTGGGATGTTTGGTCACGCCCACGGTCTTTAAATAGTCGTGCTGGCCTATGGGCGTCGCCGATTATAGCTTGTTTTATGCCAAGTGGTTCCGGTCTGGAGAGGAGGTGTTGGAGAGAGAAATTTGTATCTAGTGGCGTATGATCCGTTGTTACCTTTTCACCTTCCTATATCTGTGTTTTGTTTTGCCCGGTTCACATTACAGTATTGTCCTGTGTGTATGCGGCGCGGTGTGGTTTAAGTTCTCCCTGTCTGTCATTACTGTGTGGGCTTTGGTGGTTTGACGACTCACTGGGTGGAGGGTTCAGCTTAGGGCTGAGCAGGAGATAAGGAAAGGTTGGAGGCTCAGGCATTTGCACCATTAGCAAAAACCCTGGGTTGAGGGTCAGACAGTGTTTTCCGTAGTTGGAGGGACTCCGCAGGGGCCCCGGGTATTTCAGCCTTCTTTGACCTAAGCCCACGTAACAAAAGGAGGATCAGGGTGAGTAATATCCATTTCACAGTCACAGCTACTCAGACTTGACCGTGTGGAAGACGTGGTGGTGGCTGTGGCTAAGTGACTGGAAGCATTATGCGCTATCCAACCATCAAACTTTTCACACTGCTCTGGATTCAATAGTGGTGTGGTGCGGTTCCCTAGAAACTGGGACAGGAAGGTTGAGCGCATAGATGTAGGTCTTTGCTGTGGTCCACTTTCTGCTTGACCATGAACTCGTCCTCTGCATGCACCATCATGTCCATTTCCCCGTCCCTTGCCCCTTGCCTTGCCCATTTTAAAAGGACTACTGAAAGATTTCAAAACCTCAATACAAATGGATTTCTTGTTAGAAAAATTAGATGTGATAAGTATGCTTACAAAGCAAACAATTTTCCACCACAGATACACCAGGCCTGAGATAACAGACTGTATTAATTTTTTATTATTTTTTGGATACAAGACTGCTGGATATAACGACTGTGACAGCCAGGCCCAAAAAAGGAAACCAACATTAACTGGTCAAACTTTCACCACGCACAGATAAGAGCTGGTACGAAGATACCGCACCAAAAAATGGGTGGCCTTTTTTATTTTTGGTCTAAATACAGCTTTATTGAAGCAAAACTAACAGCCAGGCATAAAAGAGAAAAAAGCCATTAAAACTGGCCAAAATTTCACCATGCACAGATAAGAGCTGGCACAAAGATACCTCACTACAAAATGGATGGCCTTGTTTATTCTTTTTGAACTAAATACTGCTTTATTTAATCAAAACAGCCATGCAAAAAAAGAGAAAAAAAAGCCATAAACTGGCTCAAATTTCACCACGCACAGAAAAGAGCTGGCACGAAGATACCGCACCAAAAATGGATGGCCCTTTTTTTTGGCCTAAATACTGCTTTATTTAAGCAAAACTAACAGCCAGGCAAAAAAAAGAGAAAAAAGACGTAAACTGGAAAAAAAATTTCAGCATGCACAGATATGATATATGCAATGCTCTATATACACATATACAATGCCTGCAGGCCTTGTACTGATGTGTATACAGCAACATACACTCCCCTGCCTGCCTATCACTGGAACCTATGTACTTCAGAATTAGTCCTTACAAGGACTGTTGGTTTAGCTTGATGTGAGTATTTAGGATGGTAGACCCCACACTAACTGAGAAGTGCCCAATTCTGACGCTCTTCCTACACTCTCTTAATCCGGATCTGAATGCGGCAAGCAGGGCGGCATCCGGTTCCTTATACCCCTGATGATGCTGTGCAGCCAGCCAATCACTGCACGACCACAAGAAAGATGGCTGCGGTGTTTCATGACCTGGCAGACAATCCCTGCACCGTGATTGGGTCTCTAAAGTCGGCCAAAATTGCTGGGTGGAGACCCGAGATCCCACCGAGTAGTCCCGGAAATAATCGGTGCTCGCCAAGTACACCGAGTACAGTGATATTTGGGCAAGTACAGAGTAGTGGCGAGCACGTTCGTTCATCACTAGTGAGGATGGTACCTTTAGTAGCCATTCAAACCCATTTGTGTCAACTTCTGTGCATGTTATCAGGCCAAAATCACCAAGATATGTGAACTGTTGATCAGGGTCATTTGGATGTTTTGGGTTGTCATTATCATTTAAAATGACAAAACACAGTCATTTGACAATAACTACTGAGGTCTCATCTCCTGAGATCTTGGTGCCGAGATCTCCATCTGCGCATGCGACGGACACCGGCAGCCGTTTTCCCAGAGTCCACCACACAGTAAACCATGGAAGTGCTGTTGCTTTCACAAAATGTCAGCAGAGCCCCTGCACCACCGAACACCCACAGAGGCACAAACCAGAACATGCCCTCATCCCAGTCTGTGGCCTGCAGCAATGCTCCATTCTTGCCTCCTCCAGCAGCGGCCCAGGGACCTGCTCCACCGTGCCTTGTAAGGTATATCCACATTACAAGATGCACCTTCATTCCCCTCCAAATTTGGAGGACAAAAGTGTGTCTTTTAATCAAAAAAATACGGTATATGTTGATTTTTGTGTTTCTTTCTTTGGATGGTCAAGAGTCTGAAATGTTGATTCTTCTTATAGGTTAAATTGATATTTGTAAATTGATAAATGGTTGTTATTTACCTCTTATATCAGCTCCTACAGTTTATTGTACTGTTATCTTTACAAAACAGGGATGCAGGGTCACTGAACAATGATATTTGCTGATATATTGATTAAACATTATACCAGGCCATGCAGTTTTTTGACTTGCAAACATTGAAGGATAAACTTAATAATAAAACAATGCGAGTTAATCTCGTTACTCCTTCCCCTTGACCTGTGAATAATGGCTTGAAGAACAATTGTGAACTATAAAAAGGATATTTTTCTGAAAGAAGAGACATCCAAATATCCAAGGCATCCAAACATCCAAGAGATCCAAAGAACCAAAAACTCTTTACAAAACCACAGCCAGGAACACTCTACAAGATAGCAGCTAAGACATCATGTCCCCATCACAAGAGACATAGATTAGACATTCTACAGGATTTTCAGCTTAGGGGACAACAGTCCCGACACAAAGAATTCAAGTCTTCTCCATTGATCATCACTGAACCCATGGATACTTTTGTGGTAGTCAGGATGTGGACCCACCGGTCACCTGAGTCCCATGGATACATTTGAGAAGGCCAGGATTGGGACCAACCGGTCACCTGGCTTCATGGAGATGTTTGGAGAAGCCATGTTATGACCCTCCGGTCACAAGGCCTTAACGCATTTATTCAGATTGGCCTATCGCCTCAACACATTAACCTAATATATCCCTGTGTGGCACAGTCAAAAGTTTTACCATAACCAGGTTCCCCGCATCATGTTCCCACATGCTTTATGCATCCATTAGCCCTCTGTGTCTGTACTGTTACACACTTAACATTATGGCTGGTCCATACAATCAGGGCAACCGTTACCACCCACCTTTCGTGTCTCCCCTTTTTCCCTCATAGATTGTAAGCTTGCGAGCAGGGCCCTCATTCCTCCTGGTATTTGTTATAATCTATGTGATTATTGTTATGCTGTAATGTCTATTGTCTGTACAAATCCCCTCTGAAATGTAAAGTGCTGTGGAATATGTCGGCGCTATAGAAATAAAATTTATTATTATTACCTTAATTGACTCTCAGCTTCCTAAGCTTGTCGTTACCTTTTCTGTGCATGCCACAGGTGGGAGTACTCAGCCCTGGAAGCTTTGATGTCACAGTCATTCTTGTCCCGGTCAGTAAGCTGAAGGATGAGACTCTATAATTTTGGCACTATCTTGGGTATTTTGCTGGGACTGTTCTATGTGTTATTTACCTGTTTTTTGGCTCAATAAAGTATTCGCACATTGTTTTACCTTGCCCTTTGTTGTCTGAGTAATATTACGCCCAAGGTAAAAGGAGAGCGGGCGTTCGGTGGGATGAGCCCTGGTCTATGCAATTTTGGCTAGCAGTCTAGGACACCCCCTCACTCCCTGTGTCTCCACAAATATTATTACAATTTTCTAATCTTATAGACAGAACATTTAAAGGGAACAAGTCACATGATTATTGCTGCTCAAGGACAGAATGAATCAGTGCGTGAAAGCATGATTGCAGTCAGGTATTTTTTTAGTTTGAAGAGATGGCAAGGAAAGAAAAAATTAGTCTGCTGCTGCTTCTCTCAGCCCAGCTCTTAGTAATAGACAAATGTCTTCCTGCATATACACATCGGAGAGACCGGTCTATCACTAAGGCTGGAGTCACATTAGCGTATGGCATCAGATGCGAGAGCATCAGATGTGATATGCTAATGACCCTCAGCTCCTGCTCTGCTGCGAGCATGATCAGAGTGTCAGTACTTTGTGCTTCAATCCTCTCGCATGAGAGGATTGCAGCACAAAAGCGTAGGAGATGGAGAAATTAAATTCTCCATCTCCTCCATTGCCGCTGTCCGCGGGAATAGCACTGCACTCGGTTGATATCCGAGTGCACTGCGATCCAATTCTCGGATGCAATCACAGCATGCTGTGGTTATTTTCGCATGCCCAGTCGGCATGAGAAAATAATTGCAGATGTCAGCTGCCCCAGAAAATAACACTGGGCAAAGTGCTATCCAATATTTTTATTGGATTGCACTCATTTGATTACATCGCAAATGTGTGGGATTCCTAAGAGCAGAGCAGGAAGAAGTCGCTGTGAACTTCTCTTCTTTCTCAGCCATTTTTTCAAACGTTACTCATGCTGCCTTTGATTTTGGCAACATGAATAATGTAACAGGTTCACTTTAAAATTCAGCTATGCTGTATATATAAACATGAAACCGCCATTAGTTTTTTTATTCATCACAGAAAAACTGATGACAATTCTAACTAAAACTCTGATGACAATGATCAAAAGAACAGATGAAACTCAGACTACCCTTTTACATACAAGAAAACCACTGACGTCTAAATTAGAGACAAGAAATTTCTGCACTTAGAAAGAGCGGAGGAGGCCGAACATAGAAATAGATGGGTGTCTCTAATAAAGTGTCCAATCAGTTTATAGCTGCTTTATTTCCATTGCTTATTGGTAATTGCTTATATTTATTAGTCAACATTTAGTGCCGCAAATTGTTTTGCACTTATCTTATATGAAAACAAGTGAATTCATTTTGATTGTAACTTGCATAATTTGCCAAGTAAATTATTTAAAAGAAAGTGTCTACCTGCCTGTGTAATTTTTCTTAGTAAAAAAAATAAATTTGTAAGAACATTTTTCGCATTCTGAAAATTACTTCTCCCCTGCGTGACTTCTTCAATTTGTAACTAGATTTCATGTGTTTATAAAATATTTCCCACATTCGAGGAGAAAAATGGCTACTCCCCAGTGTGAATTCTCAGATGTCTAGTAAGAGTTGCTTTCTGTTGAAAACATTTCCCACATTCGGAACATGAAAATGGCTTCTCCCCTGTGTGAATTCTCAGATGTCTATTAAGAATTTTTTTCTGTTGAAAACATTTCCCACATTCGAAACATGAAAATGGCTTCTCCCCTGTGTGAATTCGCTGATGTTTAGTAAGATCAGATTTTGTTATACAACATTTCCCACATTCTGAACATGAAAATATCTTAATTTTTTGATGATGAGCAAGAGATGGTTTGCTTGAAAAACATTTCCCACATTCGAAACATGAAAATGGCTTTTCCCCTGTGTGAATTCTCTGATGTTTAGTAAGATCAGATTTCGTTGTACAACATTTCCCACATTCTGAACACGAAAATGGCTTCTCCCCTTTGTGAATTTTTAAATGTGTCTCAAGATTTGTTTTCTGATTAAAACATTTCCCACATTCTGAACATGAAAATGGCTTCTCTCCTGTGTGAATTCTCTGATGTTTAGTAAGCTCAGATTTCTTTATATAACATTTCCCACATTCTGAACATGAGAATGGCTTTTCCCCTGTGTGAATTCTCTGATGCTGAACAAGAGATGATCTGTCTGAAAAACTTGTTACACATTCTGAGCATGAAAATGGTTTCTCTCCTGTGTGAATTCTCTGATGTCTAGTAAGATCAGATTTCGTTGTATAACATTTCCCACATTCTGAACAAGAAAATGGCTTCTCCCCTTTGTGAATTTTCAAATGTGTAGCAAGATTTGATTTCCGATTAAAACATTTTCCACATTCTGAACATGTAAATGGTTTTTTTCCTGTGTGAATTATCTGATGTTTAGTAAGCTCAGATTTCTTTATATAACATTTCTCACATTCTGAACATGAAAATGGCTTTTCCCCTGTGTGAATTTTCTGATGCTGAACAAGAGATGATCTGTCTGAAAAACTTTTTACACATTCTGAGCATGAAAATGGCTTCTCTCCTGTGTGAATTCTCTGATGTTTAGTAAGTTTAGATTTCGTTATACAACATTTCCCACATTCTGAACAAGAAAATGGCTTCTCCCCTGTGTGAATTTTCTGATGCTGAGCAAGTGCTGATTTGTCAGCAAAACATTTCCCACAGTCTAAACATGAAAACGGTTTCTCTCCTGTGTGAATTCTCTGATGTTTAGTAAGAACAGATTTCGTTATACAACATTTCCCACATTCTGAACATGAAAGTTGCTTCTTTCTTTTATGTGCTCGTTGACATTCATCATCCTTTTTGCTATATTTATTTTTCTTAAGAAATACTGGAGGTATGGCTGGTATAATGGGATGCTCTTCAAAAGTATCAGGTGTGATACTAGGATCATTTGCATTAAAATACGAAAATATCAGGTATTTCTCTGAGATCATGGTCCAGTTATCTGCCAAAAAAATAAAGGTATATTTTTTTTTTCAATAAACATTGACTCATTATTAATAATTGATCCTGACTTGCTCCTGAACAGCTTCCTGCCTCATCCCATGCTTAGACGTTCAGCTGCCTCACTTCTCTGCATGACCTAGATTTTTTTTTTTACTTCGTAAACCGTAAAATGCCAGGTAGTGACTAATTCCTGTGCATCTTTTAGTCTGAAAAATATGGTACTTTATTTTGTGCTAAATTGGATATTTCTAAGCGCAGTGATATCAAATGTGTATTTTGTCTTTTTTTTAGGTGAGTGATTTGAACTTTTGTGTTTTTTTTAATCTTTGTAGTAGCTTCAGTAGCTCCCTTAGGACTCTTGAAGATGCAATCATCTGATTGCCTGTGCTGCACATAGCAGGAATTCAGCACTCTATAGATAGCAGAAATCACAATCTCCTAAGAACACCGGCCGCGAGGTGGATCTCGGATCGATCTGCGGCTGCTAGAGCACATGACATCAGCTGTCATGTGCTGGGAAAGATGCAGGCTCAGCATCGGAGCCCGCATCGATGGCAGGGACACGACTTTTGACATACCTAGGTCGTAAAGGGGTGAAACTAATTTCGTTGCCTGTCTCCCCTGAGGAAGCTGCTGTTCTTTTCAGTGATATGCTTGGAGTCTCTCCTCATTGATGCCATTATCTGGCATCAATGGTCCTATAATATGTACCCTCCAATGATTGCCTCTTTATGTGGTCCCTATAACAAACTTCATTTGTGCAATCCTTTATTCCACATCCTCCAATGGTTATATATTATTTTTTATATTTGGTTATTTTGGTAAACACCACAATCTGGGCTTTCTGGTGCACTTTAAATTTATATTTATTATTAATATTTTTTCCTTTTTAAATTGTGATATTACATCTATTTTTCATTTATGTTTTTTTTATTACTTTACCTATGCATGATTAGGGCTGTTGGAGTTGCTTTTTTGGAATTTTCTGGATATTTTGTACTTATTTCAGCATTCAATTGGTTTTGGTATGGTACACTGTGAGGTTGTTATGATATGGATTTACAGTCATGGCTGAAAGTGTTGGCGCCATTGAAATTGTTCCAGAAAATGCAATAATTTTCTGTGAGAAATGCTTCAAGTACACAAATTTTACTATAAACACATGCTTATTCTCTTTGTGTGTAGTGGAACACAAAAAAACCCAGAAAAAAATGCAAAATAGACATATATTTATACAAAACTCTGAACATGGGCCAGACAAAATTGTTGGAACCTTTAGCTTAATATTTGGTTGCACACCCTTTGGAATAAATAACTGTAAACTATTGCTTCCTATAACAATTAACAAGCTTCTTACACCTCTCAACTGGAATTTTGGACCACTCTTCTTTTGCAGACTGCTCCAGGTCGCTCCACAGTTATCAATGGGATTTAGATCCAGACTCGTTACTGGCTTCTGCAGAACTCTCCAGTGCTTCTTGAAGTATGCTTGGGGTCATTGTTCTGTTGAATGACCCATGACCTAGGACGCAAGCACAGCTTTCTGCCACTGGTCACTAAATTGCAACCTAAAATTCTTTGGTAATCTTCAGATTTCATAATGTCTTGCACACAGTCATAGCTCACAGTGCCAGAGGCTGCAAAATAACATCTTTGAACCTCCACCATATTTGGCTGTAGGTACTGTGTTATTTTCCTTGTAGGACTCATTCCGTTTTCAGTAATTAGTAGAATGATGTGTGTTATCAAAAAGCTCTGTCTTGGTCTCATCTGTTCACAAGATGCTTTCCCAGAAGGATTTTGACCTACTCATGAACATTTTAACAAACTGCAGTCTAGCTTATTTATGTCTCTGCGTTTGTTAGGAACGGCGGAACACACTAAATAAATAATAAAGTGCGTTCGCCGCTCGGGGTCCACAGTGCAGAAGGTGTTAACACTGCTGCTAAATAATGGCGAACACTAAATATGGCGGTATTATTGAATGCGGGTTGGACGTCACCCGGTGTGTGCTGAGCGTACTGTTAGCTTCACAGAGATGCCTAAGGTATTAACATAACTGTTGAGCCTGTTGGACCCACAGGTCTCAGAGAAGTGCACACACGGTATAAGGTCACAGGAGCTGAACCCTAGGCAGAGGGTCAGAGTCCGTCTAGACCTACCGTGCGTGCGGCGTCGCAACAAGGACGCCAAGAGGAGCTGCAGACTGCAGCGCAGCGACAGACACTGCCGCTAATCAACAATGCCCGATAGCAGGCGCACTGTCGGACGCTAGCACTGTGGAGGATACTGTTGTGGCTTGGAGCTTGCCACTGGCTGGCGCAGACTCTAAACCTAAGTCCCTATACACACTCGTAATATCAGAGGGAGGGGATGTTAATGAGTTATTCGCAGGTTCATGCATCCATCGTCATTCACACAGTAGCAACTAAAAACTATACTAGCGCATGGTCGAGCGGCCATGCGGGTCTTTTATAGCCGTGCGCTTCCGGGACCTTCCAGATCTCTGAGATGGACCAATGAGATCAGGAGAAGAACCTGAGCATGTGACTCCCAATCTCCAATGGGAGATCATCTCGTAAGCATGCCTAGTAGCGCGACGAGAGGACTTAGCCTCTGCAGCGTTTTGCTGCAAAGCAGCCTGCATTGCTATTGCTGTCCCAAAGGTGGCAGCAACAGCCAGACCCACAGAGCACGTCTGGGCAGAGCGTCTGGGACACCGAGACTGCTGAGCAATCTCCTCTGCGGTTGATAGACAGTGAGAGACCGCAGAATGTGAGGCTCTGGATTCCTGCTGAGCCGCTGCAGGAACCCGACGCCTAACAGCGTTTTGCAGTGGGATCCCCCTATTTCTCCTGCCATAGCGTTTCAAATATTGTTGGATAGTTCGCGCTGACAATGATGCACCCGAGCTTGCAGGACAGTTTGAATTTCTTTAGAACTTCATTGTGGCTGCTTATCCACCATCTGGAATATCCTGCATTGCAACCTTTCATCAATTTTTCTCTGTCATCCATGTCCAGAAAGATTTGCTACAGTGCCATGGGTTGTAAATGTCTTGATTATGTTGAGCACCATGGACAAAGAAACATCAAGATGTCTGGTGATGGACTTGTAACCTTGAGATTGTTGATATTGTTCAATATTTTTGATTCTCAAGTCCTCAGACATTTCTCTTCTCTTTCTGTTCTCCATGCTTAGTGTGAGACATACAGACACACAATGCAAAGATTGAGCCAACTTTTCTCCTTTTTATCTGATTTCAGATGTGATTTTCATATTGCGCACACCTGTTACTTGCCAGAGGTGAGTTTGAACGACCATCACATGCTTGAAACAAAGTTGTTTACCCACAATTTAGGAAAGGTGCCAAAAATTTTGTTCAGCTCCTTTTGGGGGGTTTTGTATAAAATAATGTCCAATTTGCCTTTTTATCTGCTTTTTTGTGTTGTTCCAGTATAGACAAAATAAATAAATGTGTATAACAAAACATGTGTATTTGCAATCATTTTTTGGGAGGAATTCTTAGTTTTCTTGAACAATTTCAAGGGTGCCAACACTTTTGGCCATGACTGTATAACTGACTGCACTTATTTATTTCACTTAGGGATCCATTAGTGGCTATACTGCTATATTGGTATGTATTTGATTGTATTTATTGAATCCAGAGGGATCTAATAGTACCTGTTATTCTACAGTCATATGTAAAAGTTTGGGCACCCCTATTAATGTTAACCTTTTTTCTTTATAACAATTTTTGTTTTTGCAACAGCTATTTCAGTTTCACATATCTAATAACTGATGGACTCAGCTATATTTCTGGATTCAAATGAGGTTTATTGTACGAACAGAAAATGTGCAATCTGCATTTAAACAAAATTTGACCAGTGCAAAAGTATGGGCACCCTTATCATTTTCTTGATTTGAACACTCCTAACTACTTTTTACTAACTTCCTGAAGCACTAAATTGGTTTTGTAACCTCATTGAGCATTGAACTTCATAGCCAGGTGTATCAAATCATGAGAAAAGGTATTTAAGGTGGCCACTTGCAAGTATTTCTCATATTTGATTCTCCTATGAAGAGTGGCATCATGGGCTCCTCAAAACAACTCTCAAATGATCTGAAAACAAAGATTATTCAACATAGCTTTTCAGGGGAAGGATACAAAAAGTTGTCTCAGAGATTTAACCTGTCAGTTTCCACTGTGAGGAACATAGTAAGGAAATGGAAGAACACAGGTACAGTTCTTGTTAAGCCCAGAAGTGGCAGGCCAAGAAAAATATCAGAAAGGCAGAGAAGAAGAATGGTGAGAACAGTCAAGGACAATCCACAGACCACCTCCAAAGACCTGCAGCATCATCTTGCTGCAGATAGTGTCACTGTGCATCGGTCAACAATACAGCGCACTTTGCACAAGGAGAAGCTGTATCGGAGAGTGATGCGAAAGAAGCCGTTTCTGCAAGCACGCCACAAACAGAGTCGCCTGAGGTATGCAAAAGCACATTTGGAAAAGCCAGTTACATTTTGGAAGAAGGTCCTGTGGACTGATGAAACAAAGATTGAGTTGTTTGGTCATACAAAAAGGCGTTATGCATGGAGGCTAAAAAACACAGCATTCCAAGAAAAACACTTGCTACCCACAGTAAAATTTGGTGGAGGTTCCATCATGCTTTGGGGCTGTGTGGCCAATGCCGGCACCGGGAATCTTGTTAAAGTTGAGGGTCGCATGGATTCAACTCAGTATCAGCAGATTCTTGACAATAATGTGCAAGAATCAGTGACGAAGTTGAAGTTACGCAGGGGATGGATAATTCAGCAAGACAATGATCCAAAACACCGCTCCAAATCTACTCAGGCATTCATGCAGAGGAACAATTACAGTGTTCTGGAATGGCCATCCCAGTCCCCAGACCTGAATATCATTGAACATCTGTGGGATGATTTGAAGCGGGCTGTCCATGCTCGGCGACCATCAAACTTAACTGAACTGGAATTGTTTTGTAAACATGAATGGTCACAAATACCTTCAACCAGGATCTCATTAATAGCTACAGGAAGCGACTAGAGGCTGTTATTTTTGCAAAAGGAGGATCTACAAAATATTAATGTCACTTTTATGTTGAGGTGCCCATACTTTTGCACCGGTCAAATTGTATTAAAATGCAGATTGCCCATTTTCTATTAGTACAATAAACCTCATTTGAATCCAGAAATATAGCTGAGTCCATCAGTTATTAGATATATGAAACTGAAATAGCTGTTGCAAAAGCCAAAATTGTTATAAAGAAAAAAGGTTAACATTAATAGGGGTGCCCAAACTTTTACATATGACTGTATATATTCATTATTGTAATACATCATATTAACCCCTTTACCCCCAAGGGTGGTTTGCATGTTAAAGACCAGGCTAATTTTTACAATTCTGACCCCTGTCCCTTTATGAGGTAACTCTGGAACGCTTCCCTTTATGAGGTAATAACTCTGGAACGCTTCCATGAATCCCGGTGATTCTGACATTGTTTTCTCGTGACATATTCTACTTCATGATAGTGATAAAATTTCTTTGATATTACTTGCGTTTATTTGTGAAAAAAAACAAAAATTTTGAAAATTTCACAATTTTCCAACTTTAAATTTTCATGCCCTTAAATCACACAGATATGTCACACAAAATATTCAATAAGGGCTCATGCCCACTTGCAAACTGTATATAAAATAATAAATATAATAATCTTTATTTTTATATAGCGCTAACATATTCCGCAGCGCTTTACAGTTTGCACACATTATCATCACTGTCCCCGATGGGGCTCACAATCTAAATTGCCTATCGGTATGTCTTTGGAATGTGGGAGTACACCAGAGTATGCGGAGGAAACCCACGCAAACACGGGAAGAACACACAAACTCCTTACAGTCTGACCTGTGATGAACTCTGGAGCGTGAGGGAGCGCAGACTCAGTGACGTCACGGCTAGTCACTGAGTGTGCGCTGGCAGCATCTCATTCATTCAAAAGTAGTTTGCAGTCAGGATGGTGACCCCAGATCTCACCACAGCTCAGCCCGGCTGGGAACAGAGCCCAGTGACCGGAGGTAACCTCTATGACGTCACCCCCGGTTACTGACACTGCGTTCCCAGCAGCTCATTCACCAGTGGTTCTCAGCAAGGATGGTCGCATCTTGGCACCGTCCAGGTGGAAAACTAACGTTTTTCTGTTTGGCAGATGTCACACGCTAAAAGACACTTTTTATTGCAAAAATTATTTTTTGCATCAACACATTTTGAGAGCTATAATTTTTCCATATTTGGACCCACCGAGTCATGTGAAGGCTTGTTTTTTGCGGGACAAGCTGATGTTTTTATTGGTACCATTTTCGGGCACATGAGGTTTTTGATCGCTTTTTATTCGATTTTAGGGAGGCTGAATGAAGAAAAACCAGCAATTCATGAATTTCTTTTGGGGGGGGAACATTTATAATGATCCGTGTGTGGTAAAATTGATAAAGAAGCTTTATTCTTCGGGTCAGTACGATTACAGCGATACTTAATTTATATCTTTTTTTATGTTTTGGCGCTTTTATACAATAAAAACTATTGTATAGAAAAAATAATTATTTTTGCATCGCTATATTCTGAGAGCTATAACTTTTTTATTTTTCCTGTAATGGAGCTGTATGGCAGCTTGTTTTTTTGCGGGACAAGATGACATTTTTAGCGGCACCACGTTTATTTGTATCCATCTTTTTGATCACGTGCTATTCCACTTTTTGTTCGGCGGTATGATGATACAGCATTGCTTTTTTGCCTTGTTTTTTTTTATGGTGTTCACTACAGGGGTTAACTAATGGGACAGTTTTATAGGTTGAGTCATTCCGGAGGTGGCGATACAAAACATCTATACTTTTATTATTTATATATTTTTTCATTCAAATATTTATTTAGTAATAGAAATATTGATTTTTGTATGATTATTTTTAGATTTTTTTTAAATACTTTTACTTCATTCTTAATTTTACACTGTCCCACTATGGGACAATCATTTTTTGCAGGCTGATTGCTTCTATAGCGTGCAGATGAAGCAGCACTTGCATGCTAAAGAAGCTGTCAGCGCTGCACTTACTGCACACTGACCTGAGAGACTTCCTGATCATGCACTGCACAAGACAGGAAGTTTCTTAGCTCTGGTAACCCGGATGTCAGCATGACATTGGTTTACCATGGCAGCGATCGGACCCCGCGTCACGCCACGGGGTCTCCGATCCAAACGCTGACAGCCCCTCTGCCGGCTCCCGGAACTCTGCAATCTTGTTTGACCGCAGTGTTCCAGGGGTTAAAGTGTCGAGAGCGGTCTGTGACTGCTCCTGACACTTAGTGCCGGGTGTCAGCTGTGAGAATCAGCTGAAACCAGGCCGCGATCGGTGCCCCGTCAGTCTCCATGCCTCCTCTTTCGGATGAACTCATGATCAATTTAGCCAATCACTATCCGCAGCTGAGACTAATCCTTTCCTGCTGTGAATGGAGTTAGGCTGCAGCAATCACGTGATCAAACGGTCAGAGCAGATTATATAAAGATCAGCGCTATATTTTTAGTTGTGGAAAAACTGTCTTATTTTAGTTTTGGCCTGTGAAATAATGTAGCTGAAATGCTTTAATAGAAAAATATACTAAATAGTGCGTTCTTTTGTTTAAGCAGTAAATCCTTCGGTCAATAAAAATGCACATCAAAAAGTCCTGAGCAAACAAGTCCTAAAAAATGCAACATATAATTCTGCAACAAGAAGAATCTGTGACTTCTCTGCATTTAGTGGTTACTGCTCACCTGGTCGATTATCTGTAGGAATCTCCTCTTCACACCGCTCATCACCCCTCACATATGTCTCTGTAGTATTAATATTAGCTAGATCTTCACCCTGAAACAAATATTGTAAAAATCACAGATGGAGAAGTCACATCTATGATCAGCTCTAATCCTGCCATCTCCACCGTTCTCATTACACAAGTATAAAACATATAATACTGGTGGATAAAACAAGACTGAGCACAAGACCTTCACAGCCGTCTACACATCATAGGGAAGATCTCATGACACCTTCTCTCCATCTACCTGATGATCCTGAGGAACATTGGGATTTTCTTCTTTACAGTCCTGTGCAAGAAGAGGACGGGGACATCTCTCTGGTGTTGTCCTCTTACGGGATAGAACTGGAGGAAACACATACAGGGACAGAAATCATTTTTTACATACAGATAATTATAGGCAATGTGTATTTAGTCCTGTCTATTACCTGATGATGTGAGGGGCTGGGGAACCTCCACAATTACATCCTTGTACAGATCTTTGTGTTCTTCTAAATATTCCCACTCCTCCACGGAGAAATAGACGGTGACATCCTGATTTCTTATAGGAACCTGATACATATAATGATACCGTCATCCCCCCGATCCCTTCATAGCATTACTGTATAATGTCCCAGCTTTCCCAGCAGTGCCACCTCTCCAGTTAGTAGCTCAATCATCTGGTAGGTGAATTCTAGGATCTTCTGGTCATTGATGTCCTCATGTTTCAGGGGGTAAGGTAGAGGCCCCGTGATTGGGCTCAGAGATCTTGCACTTCCCTCAGACACAGGGTCCTGACAGCGCTCACTAAAGGTCTTCTTCACGACTGTGTAATCCTGGTTATGGAAAGACACATTAATAAATCTCACTACAGACATTTCCAGAGTCCTCACCTCTCCTGTTCTGTCCATCTGTTGCTCCTGTGGATAAGAATGATGTAATGTGACATCATCAGAATCTCTCACCTCTCCAGTAAGCTGGAAAAGGATCTCTAGGGTGAGGTGTAATATCCTCTCCGTCATCTTGTCCCTGCTCCTATCCATCATCGACGGATCAATCATGAAAATTCTGTTATAGAGAAGATCTTTACTGAGAGGATTCAATATTGTAAGTACCTGAATGGGGAGAAGATGAGCTGATGTAACATCATAAAGAATCTATTCAATATGATTCAAAAAATCTTCTCCACGTCAGATCTTTATGGTGGCAGCATCTACCTGATGATCCTGAGGAACATTGGGATTTTCTTGTTTACAGTCCAGGGGAAGAAGAGGACGGGGACATCTCTCTGGTGTTGTCCTCTTACTGGATACAACTGGAGGAAAGACATAAAACGACTGCGTTCATCCTTTACACACTGATAATTAAAGGCCATGCAGATTTTGTCCTGTTTACCTGGTGGTGTGAGGGGCCGGGGAACATCCATCATGATGTCCTTGTACAGATCTTTGTGTTCTTCTAAAAACTCCCACTCCTCCATGGAGAAATAGACGGTGACATCCTGATACCTTATAGGAACCTGACACATACAATGATACCGTCATCCCCCAATCACTTCATAGCGTTACTGTATAATTTCCCAGCAGTTTCACCTCTTTAATCAGCAGCTCAATCATCTTGTAGGTGAGTGTTAAGATCTCCTGCTCATTGATGTCCACATGTATCAGGGGATAAGGTGGAGGGCCCATGATTGGGCTCTGGGGTCTTCCCCATCCCTCAGGGGTCTGACAGCGCTCATAAGACGTCTTCTTCACTACTGTGTAATCCTGGTTATTGAGAGACAAATTAATAAATCTCACTACAGACATTTCCAGAGTCCTCACCTCTCCAGTTCTGTCCATCTGTTATTCCCATAGATAAGAATGATGTAATGTGACGTCATCAGAATCTCTCACCTCTCCAGTAAGCCGGAAGAGGATCTCAAGGGTGAGATGTAACATCCTCTCTTCCATCTTCTCCCTGTCCCTATTCATTCTTTATGGGTCAATCAGGAAATTTATGTTATATAGAAGATCTGCATTGAGAAGATCTGATATTGTAGAGACCTGAATGGGAAGAAGATGAGAAAATGTAACATCATAAAGAATCTATTCAATATGTTATGAAGAAATCTTCTCCACGTCACATCTTCATGATGGCAGCATGTAGTGCACATGATCTTCATTAACCGTCATGTAAAAGAACAGTTACATCTCACACATACCGGCATCCAATATCGTCATTGCAGCGATGTAAACAGACTGAGGGAAACAACAGACGCCTGAGTGATGGAGTGGAAATATGTCATAAAGATGAAGCGTGCCCTGAGCTCGATGTGTCGTCACAAGGCCTATAAATGGCTTCTCCTGGGTGCCGAAGGAACCTGCACCTTAGCACACCTTAGGCCTGTTACCTTCATACGTCCAGATAGTGATCTAGATATAAATGCTGTCCCCAAATATTCCCTATATAGCTTAGCTGCAGACAATCACCCCAGACTGAATGATAGACCTCAATAATGTAGCTACCGTGTTTTCAGAGATGGCAGTCGCCCCGGGGCCCCGTGCATCCAGAGCTACGCTACTGTAACTGCATGCACAGCACACCCATATAGTTACACTCTGCAGAAGAGCAAGGAGAATCAATCTCCCTGCTCTGCCACCCGGCCAGTATGTCTGGGGGTTTGCTGGTACTTGGAGCAGAGGTGAGTATTGTAGTTATTTATTTGTATGGGGGTGCTTTTTATTATATAGAGTCTTCCTATGGGGGATGCATAATACTATATAGAGTCTGCCTATGGGGGGTGCATTATCCTATACAGAGACTCCCTATGGGGGTGCATTATACGATATAGAGTCTCCATATAGGGGTGCATTATACAATATAGAGTCTGCCTATGGTGGGTGAATTATACTATTTAGAGTCTCACTATAGGGGTGCATTATACTATATAGAGTCTCCCTATAGGGGGTGCATTATAATATATGGAGTTTCCATATGGGGATGCATTATACTATGTAGAGTCTCCCTACAGAAGGTGCATTATACTATATAAAGTCTGTCAATGGAGGTTGCATTATACTATATATAGACTGCCTATGGAGAGTGCATTATACTACATAAAGTCTGCCTATGGGGAGTGCATTATACCATAGAGAGTCTGGCTATGGGGAGTGCATTATATTATATAGAGTCTGCCTATGGTTGTGCATTATAAAATATAGGATCTCCCTATGGGGGTGCATTATACTATATAGAGTCTCCCTATGGGGGTTCATTATACTATATAGAGTTTGCCTATGAGGAGGTGCATTATACAAAATAGTGTCTGACTATGGAGGTGTATTACACAATATAGAATCTGCCTATGGGGGTGCATTATACAATATAGAGTCTGCCTATGTGGGTGCATTATACAATATAGAGTCTGCCTATGGGGGGTACATTATACTATATAGAGTCTCCATATGGGGATGCATTATACTATATACACCATGTTCCAAATTATTATGCAAATTGTTTTTAAGTGTCATAGCATTTTTTTTTGTTTTTATGAAACCCATTGATGGTATTGTGTCTAAGGGTTCTTTGGATCACTGAAATCAATCTCACATACCTGAGATAATTAGTTTGCCATGTGAGGCCAATAAAAGGAAAACTGGATGTTTCACACTACTGAGCAGGCCACAGTTTTCAAGTAACATGGGAAAGATAAAGGATCTCTCTGCTGCCAAAAAGCATCAAGTAGTGCAATGCCTTGGTTAAGGGATGAAAATATTAGATATTTCCCGAAAACGTAAGCATGATCATTGTACTGTTAAGAGATTTGTGGCTGATTCTGAGCACAGATGTGTTCGTGCAGATAAAGGCAGAATGAGGAAGGTTTCTGCCATGCAAGTTCATCGGATTAAGAGAGCAGCTGCTAAAAAGCCATTACAAATCAGCAAACAGATATGTGAAGCTGCTGGTGCCTCTGGAGCCCCTCAAACCTCAACGTGTAGGATCCTTCAAAGGCTTGCTGTGGTGCATAAACCTACTATTCGGCCACCCCTAAACAGTGCTCGCAAGTAGAAATGGTTGCAGTGGTCCCAGACATACATGAAGATTAATTTTCAAACAGTCTTGTTTACTGATGAGTGTCAAGCAACCCTGGATGATCCAGATGGATGGAGTAGTGGATGGTTGGTGGATGGCCACCATGTCCCAACAAGGCTGCAAAGTCAGCAAGGAGGCGGAAGAGTCATGTTTTGGGCAGGAATCATGGGGAAACAGCTGGTAGGGCCCTTTAAGGTTCCTGAAGGTGTGAAAATGACCTCTGCAAACTATATAGAGTTTCTGACTGACAACTTTCTTCCATGGTATAAAAAGCAGAAATGTGCCTTCAGGAGCAAAATCATCTTCATGCATGACAATGCACCATCTCATGCTGCAAAGAATACCTCTGAGTCATTGGCTGCTATGGGCATAAAAGGAGATAAACTCATGGTGTGGACACCATCTTCCCCTGACCTCAACCCTATAGAGAACCTTTGGAGTATCATCAAGCAAAAGATCTATGAGGGTGGGAGGCAATTCACATCAAAACAGCAGCTCTGGGAGGCGATTCTGACTTCATGCAAAGAAATCCAAGCAGAAACTCTCCAAAAACTCACAAGTTCAATGGATGCAAGAATTGTGAAGGTGATGTCACAGAAGGGTTCCTATGTTAACATGTAACTTGGCCTGTTAGGAATGTTTTGAAGTTAAATAGCTTTTTTGTTCAGTGAATGTGACCTCCTAATGCTGCAAATTCCACAAATGAGCATTTTCAGTTCTTTAAAACATATCAAATGTTTAGAAATTCTACTGTGCCTAATAATTTGGAACAGTGCATTTTGAGTTTTTATTCATTTTGGAGATTATGTTATCATTGGGAGGTTTCTTCAATAAAATTTGATGTATACTCTAACGGGTAATGACTATTATTAGACTGACTGTCATTTGCACCGACCATTTAGCAAAATCAGAGAAAAATATCAGTTGCATATTAATTAGGAACATGATGTAGAGTCTCCCTATGTGGGGTACATTAGATTATATAGAGTCTCCCTATAGTATTATGATATATAGTCTCTTTATGGTGGTGCATTATACTATATAGAATCTCCCTATAGGGGGTGAATTATACAATATAGAGTCTCTTTATGGGGTCCGTTTACTATATAGTCTCCATATGGGGGTGCATTATACTATATAGAACCTGCCTATGGGGAGTGCATTATGCCATATAGAGGTGCAGGAAAAAAAGGTATGGAAGCTTGACACGTGATCCAAACATACGACCAAATGAGGTTGGGTCCAATCAAGGAAAACACAGGTGGGTGCCAGATTCCGCTGGTGAGCACAGCAGTTAGCAGAAGGAAACAGGAATTGAAGTGGCACTCCAACCCGGTAAAAAAAAATAGAAAAAAACTTTATTTAAGGCATGTTAGCCATGTTTAAAAACAGAATAAACACCTGATGCAGTTCTGGCACGTACACAGCGCCCTTAGTCAAAGGATGGGTATGGCTACATGAGACAGACAATATAAAGACAAAAAGGACCAATCACAGGTACTTAGTAATTACATCAATATAAAGTGTTGCAACAAACAGGTGCAGAGAAACAGAACACCTATAAGACCAGAATTTGCAATCGTAAGAAAAAAAATTTGGAAAAATAATATGCAAATTGCCTCTTCAGAGAAAAAGAGGACTTGAACTCTATAGCGCCACCTGTTGGTAGTGCCGATCCTACAAGTCACAATCAACCCTATAACGAATCTTGTAATATGACTAAGGATAAAATAATAATTTTTTAATAAACATAAAAGAGGTCATTCCTAACATTCATGCCTTTTGGATATTTTGTGTCTAGTTTTAATATCCAGAAGACTTCACGTGTGGCCATCAGAGCAATTGTCCAACATTTGGATTACTATAGTAATTATTCTCAAGCGTTAAAACAATTTATTTTAATTTCACTCACGTATCTGCTGAATAATAATTTTTTCATGTTTAATTCCACGTATTTTTTACAGATCTTTGCTGCCCCAATAGGCTCTACATTTTCTCCCTCTTTCACTATTCTTTAAATGGCTTGGTGGGAAGAAATTCATCTTTTTTTCTGATAATAATCCTTTCCATGATGATATTTTTTGGTTTGGCAGATATGTGGATGATTTATTATTTGTTTGACAAGGTATTTCTTCTGATCTTGAGGCATTCCATGTATTTTTAAATTCCAACAATTTCAATCTTTTACAATTAGTAAGTTTGATAAAATAAAACTCCTTTTTTGGAAATTTTCTTGACTGGCAATTAGGGATGAGCGATATTGCCCGATATCGTATCGGAATTCCGATTTCCGATATTGAAAAAATATTGGATATCGGAATTTCTGATTTCCGATATCAATGAAAGTCAATGGGAGAAAAAAATCGGAATTACAAAATGACCTATATAATGCTATATAATGGATAAAATGGAGGGGAAACACCTCAGGATAATGGGGAAGGAGTTTGCAGAGGAGCAAAAAAAATTGCTAGAAAAATGCACAGAGCGAAAGCTGTAGCAGGAAAACTGGTCACCATCTTAACAGCGGTGTTTTTTCTTTGGGTTAGGATTAGTTGAGGTAGGGTTAGGGTTTATGGTTAGTAGGGTAAGGTTTAGGGTTAGTAGGGTTAGGGTTAGTTAGGGTTATGGTTAGGGTTAGTAGGGTTAGGGTTATGCTTATGGATAGTAGGGTTAGGGTTAGTAGGGTTAGGGGTTAGTTAGGGTTATGCTTATGGTTAGTAGGGTTAGTTAGGGTTATGCTTATGGTTAGTAGGGGTAGGGTTAGTAGGGTTATGGTTAGAGTTAGGGTTATGGTTAGTAGGGTTAGGGTAAGGGGTTAGCTAGGGTTATGCTTATGGTTAGTAGGGTTAGGGTTATTAGGGTTAGGGGTTATGGTTAGTAGGGTTAGGGTAAGGATTAGTGGTTAGAGTTAGTTAGGGTTAGTAGAGTCAGGGTTTACGGTTAGGGTTATGCTTATAGTTAGTAGGGTTAGGGGTTAGGGTTAGGGTTATGCTTATGGTTAGCAGGGTTAGGGGCTAGGGTTAGGGTTTAGGGTTAGTAGGGTTAGGGTAAGGATTAGGGGTTAGGGTTAGTGGAGTCAGGGTTTACTGTTAGGGTTATGCTTATAGTTAGTAGGGTTAGGGGTTAGGGTTAGCAGGGTTAGGGTTACGGTAAGGGTTAGTGGTTAGGGTTAGTATTAGTGGTAAGGGTTAGGGGTTAGGGATAGTTAGGGTTAGTGGTAAGGGTTAGGGGTTAGGGATAGTTAGGGTTAGTGATTTTACATTATTAAAACTGCCAGTGGTGGTGTCAATATGCCCTTTGACTGACATGTGTCTGCGTTCAGCTCACCTTGCTTTGCAGGGAGTTTCCAGGAGAACCACGTGGAGGAACGGATACACTCCCTTTAAACCATGCTTAGTCTTCTTCTGCTTTTCGATTTCCGATGTGAAAAAAATATCGGAATCGGAATTCTGATATCGCAAATATCGGCCCGATTTCCGATATTTCAATATCGGAAAGCTCATCCCTACTGGCAATTCTACACGCACCAAGTGAACACCTCTCTATATATAGAAAAGAGAATTCTGGCAACTCCCTACTTTTATCCATTTCAGCACACCCTGTAAACACTTTGAAAGCTATTCCATATGGAGAATTTAACAGGGATAGAAGATTTTGCTCGGACAAAGAGACCTTTTATCATGAAAGCACTGTTATCAAAAAACGATTGCGGGATAGGGGTTACAGTAAAATTAATATCAATAATGCGTTTCATAAATTTTTGAATCAACCTAGAAATTTAAAGGGAACCTGTCACCTCATTTTTCCATGAGCTGCGGCCACTGCCTTTCGGGGCTTATCTACAGCATTCTATAATGCTGTAGATAAGCCCCTGATCTAACCTGAAACAGAAGAAAAACAAATTTTATTATACTCACCCGGGGGCGGTCCGGTCCTATGGGTGTCGCAGGTCCGGGTCTGACACCTCCCATCTTCATGCGATGTCATCATCCTCCTTGCTTCCTGTCATGGCTCCTGTGCAGGTGTACTGATTTGCCCTGTTGAGGGCAGAGCAAAGTACTGTGGTGCGCAGGTGCTGGGCCTCTCTGACCTTTCCCAGCGCCTGCAATCAGGGCCGCCATCAGGGCATTACTGCCCTTACTGCTGTATGGGACCCGGTCAGCAGCAGTACAGAAGGGGGCCCGCACGTTCGGGGCCCTGCTCCTACTCATTGTCATTGGGCCCCAAGTACTGTGCGCTACGGGCCTGTGGCGCACACATTAGCACAACAGCTGACCCATGAACTGTTAGAAAGGAAGAGCTGAAGGACCTGTGGTGACATCATCATTATCATAGGTCCTTCACCATTTATCAGTTCCGTCTCCTGATCACATGATGATGACATCACCACAGGTCTTTGAGTTCTCAGAGCAGCAGCTCCATCCTTGTTGTGTGCAGCTCATGTTCTCTGGTATCTGCCAGCAGCAGATTTCCGGTTCCTGCCATTCCGGTGTGATTACAAGGAGGATTTTTGGAGTTCTTTTGGTGCTTGTGGTAAATCTGTGAGAGGAGAGTGTGGGGTGAGATCAGAGCTATTCCTGTGGAGGCTCCTGCTTCATGTGACTGCGGCTCCTCAGTGTTTTGGATGTGGAACATTGTATGGGACTGCACATGATGAATTGGGGGGAAGACAAGGGGCAGAATGTGGAGTCAGATGGGGCAGAATGTGGAGTCAGATGGGGCAGAATGTGGAGTCAGATGGGGCAACATGTAGCGGCAGATGGGGCAGAATGTGGAGGCAAATGGGACAGAATGTAGAGGCAGATGGGGCAGGATGTGGAGACAGATGGGGCAGAATGTAGAGGCAGATGGGGCAGAATATGGAGGCAGATGTGTTGTGAGTTCATTTTCTGGTCTACCAGTTGTGAGTTCTCCTTCCAGACTCCCTCTGGTGGTAACAGGAGGAAGTGAGGCTGATTTAATCAGTGGAGATCTGCCACCTGATAAGGAGGGTGACGATTGGACCGCAGGAATCTCAGACTGGATTTAAGACAGCCGACGCCCTATCCTGGTGCTGGTGATTCCTTCTGGCTTGTCAGGTCTTGGTTCTCAGCTCTGTTCGTCAGCTCAAGCTAAGTTTTTCTGCTAATGTTCACACTCGATTTTGTTGGTCTATTCAGTTTTTTGTGTGGTCAGCCAGCTCCGGCTGTGCTTAATTTCCACTCTTATTTTTCTGTATTTGCCAATTTGTTTTTTGTCCCTTATTAGTTTGGCCTCTTTTTGCTCTGTCTCAGAATATTTCAGAGTGCTGTTATAGTGGGAGAAATCTAGTGACTTCAGGGTTAATTTTGTTATCAGAAGTGTTGGACATTATTTTTGTAGGGTTTTTGGCAGATTGCAGACAGTGTCTTTCCTTTCCTATCCTTTCTAGTTAGTTTGGGCCCCATCGTTTGCTCAGCCTATTTTCCTGCCTGTGTTTGTGTTTTCATCTTGTTTCACCGTCAATACATGTGTGGGGGTTGTCTTTCCTTTGGGGTCTGCTCTGGGGCAGTTAGTTTTCCCCTTTTCTTGCTTTAGGCTTATTTAGGCCTCCGGCTGTGACGAAGCGTCTAGGTTCATCGTAGGAACGCTCCACGGCTGCTGCTAGTTGTCTGGTTAGGATCAGGGATCTGCAATCTGCATAGTTACCAACCTCTCTGGTTTTCTGTGACTCAGCTTGTTTTGTTTTTTCCTCCTCGGTGACCCATTCATAACAGAATCACCAGCCATACCGCAGATTCTAGGGTACTCAAAAGCAGGAAAAAGTTGTTAAAAAATAAAAGTGTCAGAATTTTTTTTTTTATGTATTTTTTCCTTTTTTTTTTCTAGGGCCATAAGAGGATTTTTTTTTCGTAATGGAGATTAAGCAATTGTCTGATCGTGTGGAGCAACTTGCTGCTGAAGTGCAGGGAATTTCCACCTACCTCATTCAGTCACATGCTGCTGAACCTAAGATCCCTACTCCTGATGTGTTTTCTGGGGATCGGTCTAAATTTCTGAATTTTAAGAATAATTGTAAATTATTTCTTGCCTTGAAGCCTAACTCATTGGGGAGCTCTGTGCAGCAGGTTAAAATTGTCATCTCCTTGCTGTGCGGCGATCCCCAGGATTGGGCTTTTTCTCTGACACCTGAAAATCCTATTCTGACTAATGTGGATGCATTATTTCAAGCCTTGGGGTTCTTGTATGATGAACCTAATGATGTTGATCAAGCTGAGAGAACCCTGTTGGCATTAAACCAGGGTCAGGATTCTGCAGAGTTATACTGTCAAAAATTCCGAAAGTGGGCGGTCCTTACTACATGGAATGGTAGTGCATTGGCAGCTCTCTTTCGGAAGAGTTTATCAGAGACTGTAAAAGATGTTATGGTGGGATTTCCTGTTCCCTCTGGTCTGGATGATTTTGTCATTAGCCATTCAAGTTGATCGGCGTTTACGTGAACGTAAAACTACACAGGAGGCGCTGCCACCTTTTGAACAAATGTCTGAACCTATGCAATGTGATGGAGTTTTGTCTAGGGCGCAACGTCAGGAGTTTAGAAGGCGTAATAAGCTGTGTTTTTTCTGTGGAGACGCCTCTCATACTATTTCTGTCTGCCCTAAACGAGAGAAACATTTTGCACACACATTTGCTGTGGGCAGTGTACAAACTAAGTTCCTTTTGGCAATTACTCTGATCTGCTCCTCATCCACGTTTTCCACTAAGGCTTTTGTGGATTCAGGAGCAGCGTTGAATCTGATGGATTTGGACTTTGCTAAAGGTTGTGGTTTTTCTATGACGCCTCTGCGGACGCCTATTCCTTTGAGGGGTATTGATGCTACTCCTTTGGTGGAGAATAAACCTCAGTTTTGGACCCAGGTCATAATGCGAGTTGCCCCAGACCACCAAGAAAATTGTAAATTTTTGGAGCTGCATAATTTGCATGATACTATTGTTCTGGGCTTTCCCTGGTTGCAAACTCATAATCCAGTTTTGGATTGGAAATCTGGGACTGTGGTGAGTTGGGGTTGTCTGTGTTCTTAGGGATGCTCCTGTTTTCTCCACCTCTCCTCAGTCTCATGATATTCCTGATTATCTGGCCGATTTTTCTGATATATTTAGTGAGAGTAAGTCTGCGTCTTTGCCTCCTCATAGGAGTTATGACTGTGCAATTGAGTTGATGCCTGGGTGTAAATTTCCCAAGGGTCGGCTTTTCAACTTATCAGTACCCGAACATGATGCTATGCGATCCTATATTAAGGAGTCGTTGGAAAAGGGTCATATTAGACCATCCTCGTCACCTTTAGGTGCTGGGTTTTTTTTTTGTGGCCAAGAAAGATGGTTCATTAAGACCGTGTATTGATTATCATTCCCTTAACAAGATGACGGTTAAATGTCAGTACCCGTTACCTCTGATGTCTGATTTATTTTCCAGAGTTAAGAGTGCCTGCTGGTTTACTAAGCTTGATCTCAGGGGGCGTATAATCTTATTCGCATCAAGCACGGGGATGAATGGAAGACGGCGTTTAATACTCCGGAGGGACATTTTGAGTACCTGGTGATGCCTTTTGGGCTCACTAATGCCCCTTCTGTCTTCCAGTCCTTTATGAATATTTTCCGTGACTTTGTGGATAAGTTTTTGATCATCTATCTGGATGATATTTTGATCTTTTCTAGTGATTGGGATTCTCATGTGGAACACGTCCGGACTGTGTTCCGGATTTTGAGGGAGAATTCCCTGTTTGTTAAGGGATCGAAGTGCCTCTTTGGTGTACAGAGGATTTCATTTTTGGGATTTATCTTGTCTCCGTCGACTATTGAAATGGACCCGGCCAAGGTACAGGCCATTTATGATTGGGTTCAGCCTACTTCTTTGAAGGCCCTCCAGAAGTTTTTGGGTTTTGCTAATTTCTATCGTAAATTTATAGGTAATTTTTCTGGTATTGTCAAACCACTGACTGATATGACCAAGAAGGGCGCTGATGTGCTGAATTGGTCTCCTGAGGCTGTCTCAGCATTTCAGGAGCTTAAGCTGAGATTTACTTCAGCTCCAGTTTTACGGCAACCTGATGTCTCACTTCCATTTCAGGTGGAGGTAGATGCTTCTGAGATTGGTGCAGGAGCTATTTTGTCTCAAAAAGACCCTGTGACTTCTTTTCTCGAAAGTTCTCCCCATCTGAACGCAACTATAACGTGGGGAATCGGGAATTGTTGGCCATGAAATGGGCATTTGAGGAGTGGAGACATTGGTTGGAGGGAGCTAGACATCAAGTTGTGGTCCTCACTGAGCACAAGAATTTGATTTATCTGGAGTCAGCCAAACGCTTGAATCCTAGACAGGCTAGATGGGCCTTGTTATTCACGCGTTTTAATTTTGTGGTCTCTTTTCTTCCGGGCACTAAGAATGTTAAGGCAGACACCCTTTCTAGGAGTTTCTTTGCCGATTCTCTTAATGTGACCGAGCCTACTACCATCCTAGGTGAGGGGGTAGTTCTTTCTGCCATTTCGCCCGATTTGAAACGCGCCCTGGAGGAATTTCAGGAGGATAAACCTGAGCGTTGCCCTATGGGAAAATTGTATGTTCCTGACCAGTGGAGAAAGAGAGTGATGTCTGAAATTCATTGCTCCGCATTGGCTGGTCATGCAGGTATTTTTGGTACCAGAGATTTGGTGAGTTGGTCTTTTTGGTGGCCCGCCTTATCTCGTGATGTCAGGAATTTTGTACAGTCCTGTGGGACTTGTTCTCGGTCTAAACCCTGTTCTCGTTCTAGTGGGTTGCTGATGCCCCTGCCGGTGCCCAAGAGGCCATGGACCCATATCTCAATGAATTTTATTTCTGATCTTCCTGTCTCTGAGAATGACTGTTATCTGGGTGATGTGCGATAGATTTTCGAAGATGGTCCATCTTGTACCACTCTCAAAGTTGCCATCTTCCGCTGAGTTGGTACCCTTGTTTTTACAACAGGTGGTTCGGTTACATGGGATTCCTGAGAACATTGTGTCGGACAGAGGAGTCCAGTTTGTTTCCAGATTCTGGAAAGCCTATTGTTCCAATCTGGGAATTCAGTTATCCTTCTCCTCCGCGTTTCATCCCCAGACCAATGGACAGACTGAGAGAACAAACCAGACCTTGGAGTCTTATTTAAGATGTTTTATATCTGCTGATCAGGATTATTGGGTCTCATTTTTACCCTTGGCCGAATTCGCGCTGAACAATAAAGCTAGTTCTGCCACTTTGATGTCACCCTTTTTCAGTAATTTTGGGTTTCATCCTCGATTCTCTTCAGGGTAAGTGGAATCTTCGTCCTGCCCAGGTGTGGACACTGTGGTTGAGAGAATGCAGCAGATATGGGACTAAATGGTGGATAAGTTGTCACTCTCTCAGGAAAAGGCCCAGCGATTTTCCAACCGGCATAGGACCATTGGTCCCCGGTGTAAAGTGGGTGATATGGTTTGGATGTCATCTAAGAATATTCCTATAAAGGTTGCATCTCCAAAATTTAAGCCAAGATTTATTGGACCTTATAAGATTTTGGAGATTCTTAATCCTGTTTCTTTTCGATTGGCTCTTCCAGTTACGTTCAAGATCCATAACGTATTTCACAAATCTCTGTTGAAGAGGTTTGTTGAGCCAGTGGTTCCTATGGCAGCACCTCCTGACCCTGTGTTGGTTGAAGGCAATGTGGAATATGAGGTAGAGAAAATATTGGATTCTTGTTTGGTTAGATGGAGACTCCAGTATTTGGTCAAATGGAAGGGTTATGGCCAGGAGGATAATTCTTGGGTCTCTGCCTCTGATATTCATGCCAATAGATTGGTTCGTGCTTTTCACCAGGCCCATCCTGATCGGCCTTGTGGCGTGGATGAGGGTTTGTGACCCCTCCTCAAGGGGGGGTACTGTTGTGAGTTCATTTTCTGGTCTACCAGTTGTGAGTTCTCCTTCCAGACTCCCTCTGTTGGTAACAGGAGGTAGTGAGGCTGATTTAATCAGTGGAGATCTGCCAACTGATAAGGAGGATGACGATTGGACCTCAGGAATCTCAGACTGGATTTAAGACAGCCGATGCCCTATTCTGGTGCTGGTGATTCCTTCTGACTTGTCAGGTCTTCGTTCTCAGCTCTGTTTGTCAGCTCAAGCTAAGTTTTTCTGCTAATGTTCACACTTGATTTTGTTGGTCTATTCAGTTTTTTGTGTGGTCAGCCGGCTCCGGCTGGGGCTGTGCTGAATTTCCACTCTTATTTATCTGTATTTGCCAATTTGCTTTTTGTCCCTTATTAGTTTGGCCTCTTTTTGCTCTGTCTCTGAATATTTCAGAGTGCTGATATAGTGGGAGAAGTCTAGTGACTTCAGGGTTAATTTTGTTATCAGAAGTGTTGGACATTATTTTTGTAGGGTTTTTGGCAGATTGCAGACAGTGTCTTTCCTATCTAGTTAGTTTGGGCCCCATCGTTTGCTCAGCCTATTTTCCTGCCTTTGTTTGTGTTTTCATCTTGTTTCACCATCAATACATGTGTGGGGGCTGTCTTTCTTTTGGGGTCTGCTCTGGGGCAGTTAGTTTTCCCCTTTTCTTGCTTTAGGCTTTAGTCCTTCGCCTGTGACAAAGCTTCTAGGTTCATCGTAGGAACGCTCCACGGCTGCTGCTAGTTGTGTGGTTAGGATCAGGGATCTGCAATCTGCATAGTTACCAACCTCTCTGGTTTTCTGTGACTTAGCTTGTTTTGTTTTCTCCTCCTCGGTGACCCATTCATAACACAGATGGGTCAGAATGTGGAGGTAGATGGGGCAGGATGTGGAGACAGATGGGGCAGAATATGGAGGCAGATGGGGCAGAATGTGGAGGCAGATGGGGCAGAATGTGGAGGCAGATGGGGCAGAATGTGGAGACAGATGGGGCAGGATGTGGAGACACATGGGGCAGGATGTGGAGACAGATGGAGCAGAATGTGGATGCAGATGGGGCAGGATGTGGAGACAGATGGGGAAGGATCATGGGGCAGGATTTGGAGAAAGATGGGACAGGATATGGAGACAGATGGGGCAAAATATGGAGTCAGATGGGGCAGGATGTGGAGTTAGAGGGGGCAGGATACAGAGAAAGATGGGGCAGGATGTGGAGACAGATGTGGCAGGATGTGTAGACAGCTGGGGCAGGATCAAGGGACACGATGTGGAGACATATGGAGCAGGGTTATGGGGCAGGATGTGGAGACAGATGGGACAGGATCAAGGGGCAGGATGTGGAGACAGATGGGGCAGGATCATGGGGCAGGATGAAGACAGATGGGACAGGATCATGGGTCAGGATCTTGGGACAGATGGGGCAGGATCATGGGGCAGGATGTGGAGACAGATGGGGCAGAATCATGGGGCAGGATGGAGACAGATGGGGCAGGATCATGGAGCAGGATGGAGACAAATGGGTCAGGATCTTGGGACAGATGGGGCAGCATCATGGGACAGATAGGGTAGGATGGGGTGATCATAAGGGATCAAAATGGATACTCATGAGGGCAGGATGGGAGACCATATGGCTGGAGCTAGGAATGAGATACACCGGACCAGGATGGGGGACATTATTGCCATAGGGGCAAATTAAGGGATATTATTACTGCAGTGATGTATTTTATTTTTTTGAGGATACTGTTTTAAATGGAGGGGCAGTCCTGTTACTGTGTAGAGCAACACTATGTCGCCTTACTTCATCTGGTGTAGTGTAGTTGGGAAAAAATTAAGTGTTGTGCTCTGCAAGCTGTGCTCTAGATAACTGTGTTATTTCCTGCAGAGACGAGCCCTGGCTGGAAGAAGAGATGTCGGACTGTGCTGGATGAAAGATGAAAAGCGGAGATAAAGGACTTCACCTGGAGATGTCACTGGTGAGTCAGTGTGTTACCTGTACACTGAAACTATACACTATATACGATACAATACAATACACTTTATTGATCCCGAGGGAAATTATGGTATTACAGCAGCATTCCAAATAGCATTCCAAACATTACAAACAGCATTACATAAAGAAATTCCTAGACACAGATCTTTCACATGACTAACCACATTACGTAACAAACAAACTTGTGTAAGTGCAGGTACTTAAATCTTAAATCTCTGATCATTGCTATTAGTGCACCAGCCATAGGTCATTGTCGTCTTTAGGAAATTGTTATATATCCCCATAGCAGTAGGCACAAACGATTTCCTGAATTTCTGCCTCTTGCACCTAAGTAGGATTAGACGGCTGCTGAATGTGCTCTTCTGCTTCAAGAACAGCTCGTATAGTGGGTGTGTATTATTGTTCATTATAGCCCTACACTTCTTCTGAATCCTATCTTCCCCAACTTTCTCATAAGAGTCAAGATGGAGGCCAACAGCCGCGCTTGCCTTCTTGATAAGTTTGTTGATCTTATTAGCGTCAGCTACTCGCACACTACTGCCCAAGCAAATGATAGCAAAAAAGATGGCGCTTGCCACAATGGACTGATAAAAACCTAGCCCTGACCTATTCAAGCGCGCTTTGAAAACCCATCTCTTCAAACAAGCCTACCACATCAACTACTCAGCAAACTAACTTTGCCCTGTTCCCTCCTTCCAAATATTATTCTGAATCTGCACCCTACTATTCATCTGTCTCCACACCCTCCATGCACGCGATAACTGCACTTGATACTTGTCTATTGCACTTAAACACACGGGCTGATGACCGGATCATGCAGCTTTATATGAAAATCCCTATTTATTATAATTGCCAGACCTGAATTAACAAGCACTTCTCACCTACTGTGTCCCCCCATTTCCTTGTAGATTGTAAGCTTGCGAGCAGGGACCTCACTCCTAATGTCACTGTTTGAATTGTCTTAAATTGTATTGAATTTATTGTCTGTACATGTCCCCGCTTAATTGTAAAGTGCTGCGGAATATGTTGGCGCTATATAAATAAAAATTATTATTAATTATTATTATTATAAAACATTTCGAGCATTTTACAGCACACATCGAAAGACCTGAGCTTCCATAGAAAGTACAGTCTGCTCATTCCCTTCTTGTAAACCTTCTCTGTATGACACCTCCAATCAAGTTTACTGTCAAGGTGGACCCCCAAATATTTGTAGCTCTCAACCATCTCCACCTCCTGGCCAGCAATAGTGATCAGTAAGTAATCATCCTTTTTCCTTCTATAACTCACCACCATCTCCTTGGTTTTCTTCACATTTAGTTCTAGACAGTTAGTCCGGCACCAATCCACAAAGTCAGAAACCACCCTTTTACATTCCTCAACCCCCCCGGTCCCCCACAATGCCCCTTACAATTACAGAGTCATCTGAGAATTTTTGGAGGTGACAGTGATCTGATTTAGACCGGGGTCACACTAATCGTCGCAAAATACGGTCCGGATGCGTAATACAGAGAAATGTCCCCTAAATAGTGCTCCGTATGTCATCCGTAATAAAGGTGTGGTCGCGTATTTTGCGCATGTAAGCATCCGTATGCTGAGATTTTCTTGCAGGCTTGCAAAATGGACATTTAACGGTTTTGAGGCCTGCAAACTATTTAAGTCATCAGCCTGCACCCTATTTATTGGCTTTTGAACAGGTGGCTGCCTCCATTCTGTCCATTTGTGACCTTGCCTTGACTGGGTGTGTTGGTGTTGTATGTGCAACATGGCAGACAGTCTGAGTTTCAACACAACTGAGTAGGTTCTCTCCAACTGGCTTTTGTCACGACGCTTTGGTCACCCATACCCAGTGATAGTGGATCCGCGGAGGAGACTCATGTGGGTCCATCCACTTTTGAGGCAGCGACTCACAAAGAGGTCATTTTCACCGCCTCTATTCTTCTCTGCGGGATCATCCGGAAAAATGTTACCAATACTGTCGCATGAGCTTTGCAACATTTGATCTACTATTGGAGACACTGCGCCCTGGGATCACCTTTCAGGAGACAAGGATGCGCAAAGCTATATCTGCAGAGGAGCGACTTCTCACATTACGGTATGTACTACACAACCACATTCTCTATGTTCATGATGTGTTGCCCAATGTATGATTTGTTTTGGTTTAGAGAATAATTTTGTTGCCCTCATCTTAGTCCACATATATTTAAACTTACATACCAGAATGTTATGTGTAATGTGTACTGAATATCACGTAGTCATTATGCTAGAAAATATATGTGTGTTAGTAGATATGAAACAAAAAAAAGTTTGGTATGTATGTAGCTGGTATTCTTATCATTTTTCCCTTGTAAAATGTTCCATTTCTGTTGTTCTTCAGCTTCCTGTCTACTGGCCTGTCTTATGCCGCCCTCCACCATGAGTTTCTCATTGGAAGATCTACCATTTCTGGTATAGTCCGGTCGACATGTAGTCAAATATGGTCAAGACTCCATCAACTCATCATGCCCGAGCCCAGGATGGAAGACTGGTTGAGGATATCAAGGGAATTTGAGGAGGAATGCCAGTTTCCTAATTGTATTGGGGCCCTTGATGACAAACATATCCGGGTGCGTAAGCAGCCAAATTCCGGCTCCCAATTCTTCAATTATAAACAATACTTTTCTGGTGTATTGTTGGCTCTGGCCGACCCTCAATACAAGTTTATAATTGTCAATATTGGGATCTATGGAAGGACGGGAGACTCTCGAGTCTTCAATATTCCATTATGGGTCAGCGGCTACACACCAACCAGTTGGATCTGCCCCCACCACACCAGCTACCAGGCTCCACTCAAGAATCAGTCCCTTATGTACTTGTGGCAGATGAGGCGTTTCAGTTAACGCGCAATGTCATGAGGCCATATCGCTGGCGCAACCTGGACCACCGGCGCAGAATTTTTAACTTGTGCCTATGACATGCTCGGCGACTGGTGGAGTGTTCCTTTAGCATTCTTTGTGCCAAATGGCGGGTCCTACAGTCTGTCATTCAGCTGAGTGAACAAAATGTGAATGAAGTTATCAAAGCATGTGTCGTTCTTCATAACTTCACCAGGATACATGATTGTTCCTCCTCTGCTGGTGTTGTGCGTAGACCGGACAATGTGCGCAGGGTGAGACCACATATCAACCCTCAACATAGACTGCTCTCTGGGCTCAAAGTGGTTGATACTTTCACAAATTATTTTGTCATCTGAGGGGGAAACTTCTTGGCAAGAGCATGCTGTGTCTATGTTATAATTTTTTTATTTATGTCTGTCTATATATATTTAATCCCCTTATGACTCTCTGACTGTTTAATTGCCTTGGTAAGCGTATGTTAGTATGCTGACACCATTTTTTATAATTGAGACAGAGACGTAAAATGTAGTAGACAAATGTTTACTTTTGTCTTATTTTTTTTTTTGGAAAAACATATTATTGCCATATGATAAATGTGGCAATGGCCCAAAGTGCCTTTTTGCAGATGTGAAAATTTAGAAACAAAACATTTTCAGAAAAACAAAAATACAACAAAACCATTATGCAAGACCAAAATGGCTACATTACAAATTTTGGTAGGTCGAGGGAGGAGAAGGCGGAAGACCAGCCTGTGTTTGCTGCTGTCTACTTTGGCCAACTTGGCCATCGCCCTGTGTGGGGGCATACTGTTGCCCATGTGGGTAGTGTACTGCCTCCTGGGATTGTGTCAGGTACTGGGCTGACTGAAATTGTAGAGGGGCCGCTTGCTGGGGCTGGTAGGCCCGTGGCTCATACCCACCAAAATGGCCATGTCGTCCCCAACCAGGTTGGGACTAGCCTCCAACACTGGATGGGAACAAGTAGCCATATTGGTGAGGTTGGCTAGTGGCAGACATATGTGGCTGATGTGGGAAAGGTTGGGTAGGGTGAGGAAGGGGGTGAGGTGTAGGCCCACGTATTTGAGGATCCTCAGAGCCTGCTTAAGCAAGCATGTGTGTGGGGTGTCTAAGGTGCAGCAGATTCCTTGGGGAAAGCTGCCACCTCTCCAGATATTCAAATAACTCATATGGGGTATTGGGGTGTGTGCATGCATCAAGCAGGATCTGAATACATCCTCGAATACGTAGCCTCACCTCATTGGAAAGGGCCCAAAGATAACGGGCCAGGCTGCGTGAGTACGCCTCCTCGTCATCATCATTATTGACTCTAGCCAGATAGTTCAGTACGCCTGTGTCAACATTGGTACGGGTATCTTGAGCAGGGATCTGGAGCCTTCTTCTTCCTCGCCGGGATGGTCCTGGAGCCCTGGATCTGGGCAGTTGGGCTGGTGCTGATGTTGCCCTGCTCCTCCTGTATGGCGGATGGTGCTGCAGCAGACGGTCCTGTTTGTGGATGTAGTCCTGGTGGTGGGGTTTGTGGTGCAGGCACTGGGTTTTCCAGAGATGGGCCAGCCACCTCTTCTCCTCCAGCCACAGGATCAATTATGGCCTCTGTATCTGAGCCAGTTTCTCTCTCCGTAAGGTTGGACTGAGTTCTGTTATGAAATCAAACAGAGCCAAAATTCTAAACATTAGTTTTGTCCCTGTAAAGTATCTGTGTAATGTGGAGTGAGGTATCTACTTACGGTCTCAGATCCAGAATTGGAATGAGGAAGGAGAGGCGATCATAATAAATATAGTTTCAATTCAAAGAAAGCCCAGATGAACGGCACCAAGGCTCTAATCCACCAGCAACAAGTCGAAGATCAATCACAGGCACACAGTGTGCAAAACACTGCTGGGAATAACTGTGCTCAGCATCAGAAAAAACATGCTGAATTTGTAAAAGAAGAAAAAAGATGCGGCACTCACCCAGATTTGCAGTGCAGTGTTTCTTTATTCAACCATTAAAGGTCACACAATAAAGGACGGGCAGATAACATGAGGCATGCGGGTAAAAAAGACGGACGACAGCCGTTTTGCGTACACAGACGCTTCAACAGGTCCAGGTGTGTAATTACGTGATGTCATTTCCTTAAATAGGTCTATGACTAACAACAGGTGAACATTTAAAAAAACATGAATGGACATTTTAATTTTTTTAAATGTTCACCTGTTGTTAGTCACAGACCTATTTAAGGAAATGACATCACGTAATTACACACCTGGACCTGTTGAAGCGTCTGTGTACGCGAAACGGCTGCCGTCCGTCTTTTTTCCCCGCATGCCTCATGTTATCTGCCCGTCCTTTATTGTGTGACCTTTAATGGTTGACTAAAGAAACACTGCACTGCAAATCTGGGTGAGTGCCGCATCTTTTTTCTTCTTTTCCAAATAAATATATTTTCGCTTTGTGTGGCCCGCATCACCACTCCTGGCCCGCTGCTGACGTTCCCGCCTGTATTGGTCGCGGATGCTGCCCCAACGTCTCATCACATCTTCCACTGCAATGTGACAGGAAATATTCTCAATTGCACATATTTGCTTGCTAAAATTTGCTACAAGTAGCCTAGGCATGTGGCCTTCTAGGGTGTGCTTTCTACCCAAGGTGGCATATATAATTGGGGCATCCAAGCCAGATACACAGGGTCACAATAGTTCAGGGGTCAAGTAACTACACTTAATAACTTGGTTGGCTAGGAGGATGAGGAGCTTGTGGCCAGGGCCAAATTATGTCAGTGTAAAACAATGGATCACATAAAAATCTACACGCCTCATGAGGCAAAAAGGCCAAGCACAAGAAGGGGGGGGCCCTGATTCTAAATGACTTTTTTGATATGAGGTAATTTTAAACACTTTTTGGGTTGTACTTACTCATTTTCTGCTGCTCCTCACGTGGCCGATAACCAAAATCGTGGAACATCTGGCGACATATGCGCCTCCATGACGCCTCCTTTCTTCCCCGGTTGGCATAATGGGCATCACGTTGGTCCCAGATTTCCGGGCGCTCCTGCACTAGTACAATCAGCATCTCCACATTGAGAAAGTATGGTGCCATGACGCTGCAGGACTCCATGGAGGCGTACTTCCTGGATGCTTGGAGCGCTTCCTGATGATGGATTGGCCCATTTCCTGTCACCTGCCAAAGTCCTGCGTATTTCTCGCAAGTCACATGTGTGGTCCGTGTGTAATGCGTTTTTTTTGCGCCCCCATAGACTTGCATTGGCGTACTACGGAGGTAGTAAGCTGACAATCACAGCATGCTGCGATTGGCATGGACCGTAGAATACGGACGAGAAATATACGACTGATGGGAGCTGCCCCATAGAGAATCATTGGTGTCCGTGTGTAATGCGTGGTTTTAACGCTTCTCACTCGTCCGTATTTCACTCTAGTCTGACCCCGGCCTCATACTGAAAGTCAGCTGTATATATATATATATATATATATATATATATATATATATATATATATATATATATACTCATACATACACACACCTACAGTGCAGACCAAAGGTTTGGACACACCTCATTCAAAGAGTTTTCTTTATTTTCATGACTATGAAAATTGTAGATTCACTCTGAAGGCATCAAAACTATGAATTAACACATGTGGAATTATATAATTAACAAAAAAGTGTGAAACAACTGAAAATATGTCTTATATTCTAGGTCCTTCAAAGTAGCCACCTTTTGCTTTGATTACTACTTTGCACACTCTTGGCGTTCTCTTGACGAGCTTCAAGAGCAGAAGAGCAGATCTGGATGCACATATATTGGTCTTATGGCTTTAGAGATAACTTAAGGATGGTGTGCTGAAGCCAGGATGATGCTATCGGTCAGAGGAGTTGATTGAAGCTGGATACGACAGTGTGTTGGGAGTGCTTGTTGGGAGAATGCTGAAAGGGAAGATTGTGGGATTGCTCCCAATCCTGGTCCCCCATGTTATAGAAAGTCAAACCCCCCAACTGCTACACTCAGAAACCCCTCTTATCTTATTAATATTCCCTGCATGCCATCTGTCTCTCTTAATTGTGCACTTTGGAATTCTCGCTCAGTGTGTAACAAACTCTCTTTCACTCATGACTTTTTCCTTTCCAATTCTCTTAACCTCCTGGCTCTTACTGAAACCTGGATCCAGCAAACACTACCACTGTTGCTGCTCTTTCATACGGGGGACTACATTTCTCTCATACCCCAAGATCAGACAATAGAGCAGGTGGAGGCGTTGGTCTGCTTCTATCACCAAAATGTACCTTTCAGGTTATCCCTCAACTACCCTCACTAGTCTTCCCTTCTTTTGAGGTCCATGCCGTCAGACTCTACACCCCCTTCTCCATGCGAGTGGCGGTGGTGTATCGTCCTCCCAGACCCTCCCATCAGTTCCTGCATCATTTTGCCACTTGGCTTCCACACTTTCTCTCCTGTGACATCCCTACCCTCATCAAGGGAGATTTCAACATCACCATTGCACTTCCACTCTCCCCATCTGCTACTCACCTTTTATTTCTAACCTCCACATTTGGCCTTTTGCAGCTTACTAATTCTCCAACACATGAAGACGGAAACTCCCTCGACTTGGTTTTCTCTCGCTTTGTACAGTGGATGATTTTGAAAACTCCCCTCTCCCGCTCTCTGACCACAATCTTCTTTCATTCTCTATCAAGAACTGCCAGGCTGCTCAGGTCACCCCCACTGTCCATATTCATAGAAACATACAAGTCATTAACACCCAGAAACTTAGGAAGAACTTGCAGTCTTCATTGGCCCCTATCTCCTCCCTCTCATGTCCTGATTCTGCATTGAAGTATTACAATGAAACACTTCAAAGTGCACTGGATGAATTTGCACCCCCTATAAATAGAACACCACAAAACAGACGGTGACAACCCTGGCACACCCTGCAAACACGTTTCCTGCAGCGGTGCTCCAGGTGCGCCGAACGTCTGTGGAGAAAATCCAATCTACACGAAGATTTCATCCATTATAAGTTTATGCTTCGAACATACAACACTGCCCTTCACCTCTCCAAACAAACCTATTTCAACACCCTCATCACCTCACTGTCCAATAACCCGAAATGTCTCTTTAACACTTTTCATTCTCTACTCAACCCAAGAGTACAGGCCCCAACCACGGAGCTCCGAGCTGACGATCTGGCCAATTACTTCAAAGAAAAAATTGACCAGATTCGACAGGAAATTATCTCCCAATCACCTCATACCATGCACTGTCCTCCCTCCCCCACTGCATCTAGCTCACTCTCTGATTTTGAACCAGTCACAGAAGAAGAAGCAGACTCCTTGCATCTTCTCGCCCAACCACTTGCACCAGTGACCCATTTCCGTCACATCTCCTCCAGTCCCTTTCCCCTGCTGTCACCCCTCACCTAACTAAAATATTTAACCTCTCTCTCTTCTGGTATCTTTCCCTCCTCATTTAAGCATGCCATCATACATCCACTACTTAAAAAACCATCCCTAGACCAAAACTGTGCCACTAACTATAGACCTGTCTCTAATCTTCCCTTCATCTCTAAACTCCTGGAACGCCTGGTCCACTCCCGTCTGATCCGCTATCTCTCTGATAACTCTGTTCTCGACCCTCTCCAATCCGGTTTCCGCTCTTTACACTCTACTGAAACTGCCCTCACTAAAGTCTCTAATGATCTACTAACAGCTAAATCAAATGGTAATTACTCCATGCTAATTCTCTTGGATCTCTCAGCAGCATTCGACACTGTGGATCATCAGCTCCTCCTCACTATGCTCCGTTCCATTGGCCTCAAGGACACCGTTCTCTCCTGGTTCTCCTCCTATCTCTCTGACCGCTCCTTTACTGTATCTTTTGCTGGCTCCTCCTCCTCTCACCTTCCCCTTACTGTTGGGGTTCCTCAAGGATCGGTTCTAGGCTCACTCCTCTTCTCCTTGTACACTGCCCTGCAAACCCTGTCTTATGAGGAAAGGTTGCAGGATTTGGGATTGTTTAGTTTGCAAAAGAGAAGACTGAGAGGAGACTTAATAGCTGTCTACAAATATCTAAAGGGCTGTCACATTGTAGAAGGATCAACTTTATTCTCATTTGCCCAAGGAAAGACTAGAAGCAATGGGATGAAACTGAATGGGAGGAGACACAGATTAGATATTAGAAAAAACTTTTTGACAGTTAGAGTGATCAATGAGTGGAACAAGCTGCCACGAGAAGTGGTGAGTTCTCCTTCAATGGAAGTCTTCAAACAGAGGCTGGACAGACATCTGACTGGGATGATTTAGCGAATCCTGCTTTGAGCAGGGGGTTGGACCAGATGGCCCAGGAGGTCCCTTCCAACTCTACGATTCTATGATTCTATGCCCCTATTGGTCAAACAATCAGTAGATTTGGTTTCCAGTACCATCTCTATGCTGATGACACCCAATTATACGCTTCTTCTCCTGACATCACACCAGCCTTTCTAGAAAGCACCGGCGATTGTCTAAACGCTGTGTCTAACATCATGTCCTCACTATATCTGAAACTGAACCTGTCAAAGACTGAACTCCTTGTGCTTCCTCCCTCTACTAATGTACCTATACCCGACATTGCCATTTCTGTGTGTGGTTCCACTATTACTCCCCAGCAACATGCCTGCTGTCTTGGGGTCATACTTGACTCCGAGCTTTCCTTCGCCCCCCACATTCGATCACTGGCTCGCTCTTGTCATCTGCACCTCAAAAACATCTCTAGAATTCGACCTTTTCTTACTTTTGACTCTGCAAAAACTCTTACTGTTTCGCTTATTCATTCTCGTCTCGACTATTGTAACTCTTCTAATCGGTCTCCCTCTTACCAAACTCTCCCCTCTCCAATCTGTCTTGAATGCTGCAGCCAGGAGCATATTCCTCACTAATCGTTACACCGATGCCTCTACCTTGTGCCAGTCATTACACTGGCTACCCATCCACTCCAGAATTCAGTATAAACTTATTACCCTCACCCACAAAGCCCTCCATGGCTTAGCACCACCCTACATCTCCTCCCTTGTTTCAGTATACCACCCTACCCGCGCCCTCCACTCTGCTGATGACCTGAGGTTAGCATCCTCAATAATCAGAACCTCCCACTCCCATCTCCAAGACTTTACACGTGCTGTGCCAATTCTTTGGAATGCACTTCCCAGGTCAATACGATTAGTCCCCAATCCCCAAAATTTTAAGCGTGCCCTGAAAACGCATTTATTCAGACTGGCCTATCGCCTCAACACATTAACCTAATCTATCCCTGTGTGGCACAGCCAAAAGTTTTACCATAACCAGGTTCCCCGCATCATGTTCCCACATGCTTTATGCATCCATTAGCCCTCTGTGTCTGTACTGTTACACACTTAACATTATGGCTGGTCCATACAATCAGGGCAACTGTTACCACCCACCTTTCATGTCTACCTCTTTCCTCATAGACTGTAAGCTTGCGAGCAGGGCCCTCATTCCTCTTGGTATTTGTTATAATCTATGTGATTATTGTTATGCTGTAATGTCTATTGTCTGTACAAATCCCCTCTGAAATGTAAAGTGCTGCGGAATATGTCGGCGCTATAGAAATAACAATTATTATTATATATTATTATTATTGTGGGAACCCTTGGATCTTGGTATACTGCTTCTATGGAAAAGCTTTGGCTGTCATTATACCCATTATAGGGGCTTTGGTTGCCACTAATGTGAGGGAGTGTGAGAGCCAGATGTGGCTCGTGACCATCTCTCAAAGCTGAAAATGGCTCGCGACCCTCTCTCAGAGCTGGATGTGGCTCATGACCCTCTCTCAGAGCTGGATGTGGCTCGCAACCCTCTCTCAGAGCTGGATGTGGCTCTCAAGGTTAGAAAGGTTGGGGACCACTGCTATAGAGTCTGCCTATGGGGGTGCACTATACAATATAGAGTCTGCCTATGGAGGGTGCATTATACCATATAGAGTGTCCCTATGGGGGTGCATTATACAATATAGAGTCTGCCTATAGGGGGTGCATTATATTATATAGAGTGTGCCAATGGGGGTTGCATTATACTACATATAGCCTGCCTACGGGGAGTGCATTATAATACATAAAGTCTGCCTATGGGTAGTGCAATATACCATATGGCTATGGGGAGTGAATTATACAATATAACGTCTGCCTGTGTGGGGTGCATTATACTATAGAGTCTGCCTATGGAGAGTACATTATACTACAGAGTCTGCCTATGGTGGGGGCATTATACAATAAAGAGTCTGCCTATGGGGTTCATTATACCATATAGAGTCTCCCTATGGGGGTGCATTATACTATATAGAGTCTCCCTATTGAGGGTGCATTTTACTAGATAGTCTCCCTATAGGGGGTGACTTATACAATATAGAGTCTCTTTATGGGGTCCATGGGGTCTGCCTATGGGGTTGTTTTATACAAAATAGTCTGCCTATGGGGGGTGCAGTATATTATATATAGTCTGCCTATGGGGGTGCATTATAAAATATAGGATCTCCCTTATGGGGGGTGCATTATGCTATATAGAGTTTGCCTATAAGGGGGTGCATTATACAATAATGCCATATAATCTGTCTATGAGGGTTGCATTATACTATAGAGTCTGCCTATGGGGGGTACATTGTACTATAGAGTCTGTCTAAGAGGGGGTTCACCATACTATAGTCTGCCTATGGGTGGTGCATTATAAAATATGGGATCTCCCTATGGGGGGGTGCATTATGCTATATAGAGTTTGCCTATAAGGGGGTGCATTGTACAAAAAAAGTTTGCCTATGGGGTCTTCATTATGCAAAATAGTGTCTGCCTATGGGGGTGTATTATACAATATAGAATCTGCCTATGGGGTGGCATTATACAATACAGAGTTTTCTTATGGAGGTGCATTACACAATATAGAGTCTGCCTAAGGGGGGTGCATTATACTATAGAATCTGCCTATGGGGTGCATTATACTATAGAGTGTGCCTATGGGGGGGTGCAATATGCTATAGATTCTGCCAATGGGGGGTGCATTATACCATAGAATCTGTTGTGAGTTCATTGAGTTCTCCTTCCAGGCTCCTTCTGGTGGTAACAGGAGGTAGTGAAGCTGATTTAATCAGTAGAGATCTGCCACCTGATAATGAGGATGACGATTGGACCTCAGGAATCTCAGATTGGATTTAAGACAGCCGACGCCCTACTCTGGTGCTGGTGTTGGTTCTCAGCTCTGTTCCAGTCAGCTCAAGCTAAGTTTCTCTGCTAATGTTCACACTTGATTTTGTTATTCTATTCAGTTTTTTGTGTGGTCAGCCAGCCCCGGCTGGGCTGTGCTGAATTTCCACTCCTATTTATCTGTATTTGCCAATTTGCTTTTTGTCCCTTATTAGATTGGCCTCTTTTTGCTCTGTCTCAGAATATTTCAGAGTGCTGATATAGTGGGAGAAGTCTAGTGACTTCAGGGTTAATTTTGTTATCAGAAGTGTTGGACATTATTTTGTAGGGTTTTGGGCAGATTGCAGACAGTGTCTTTTCTTTCCTCTCCTTTCTAGTTAGTTTGGGCCCCATCATTTGCTCAGCCTATTTTCCTGCCTGTGTTTGTGTTTTCATCTTGTTTCACCGTCAATACATGTGTGGGGGCTGTCTATTCCTTTGGGGTCTGCTCTGGGGCAGTTAATTTTCCCCTTTTCTTGCTTTAGGCTTATTTAGTCCTCCGGCCGTGACGAGACGTCTAGGTTCATCGTAGGCACGCTCCACGGCTGCTGCTAGTTGTGTGGTTAGGATCAGGGATCTGCAATCTGCATAGTTACCAACCTCTCTGGTTTTTCTGGGCTTAGCATGTTTAGGTTTTTTTCTCCTCGGTGACCCATTCATAACAAGAATCTGTCTATGAGGGGTGCATTATACTATAGAGTCTGCCTATGAGGGGTGCATTGTACTATAGAGTCTGTCTATGAGGGGGTGCACCATACTGTAGAGTTTGCCTATGGGTGGTGCATTATACTATAGAGTCTGCCTATGGGTGGTGCATTGTACTATAGAGTCTGCCTATGGGAAGGCATAACACAATACAGAGTATGCCCATGGGAGGTACATTATACAAAATAGAGTCTGCCTATTGGGTGTGCATTATACTGTATAGAGTTTCCCTATGGGGTGCATTATACTATATAGAGTCTCCCTACAGGGGGTGCATTATACTATATATTCTCCCTATGGGGGTGCATTATAATATATAGGATCTCCCTATAGGGGGTGCATTATACTAAATAGAGTCTCCCTATGGGGGTGCATTATACTATATAGAGACTGCCTATGGGGGGGTGTATTTTGTTAGCAGCATGCCAGAGTCCTGCTCTGACAGGAAGGATCTCCGGTGTGTCTCTTCACTCACCCATGCTGAAGACAGTTCTTCCCTCCCCATGCTCTGCATGCTTCCAACTGGTCCTCTGGCCATGTACTTAGGACACACACGCGCACTCTCACCCTTTTAAAAGGGACAGCGCGTGCACTTGCTATTTCCTCCCCAGTCAATAGCTGTGCGACATTATGTATATATTAATTCCTCCTCACTAGGGAGGTGCCTGAGCAATCTTCCTGTGTAAGGTTGCATACCAGTCCTTGCTGCACTCAGGTGCAAATCCTGCCTGCTGCACTCAGATGCAAATCCTGCCTGCTGCACTCTACATGCAAATCCTGCCTGCTGCACTCTACATGCAAATCCTGCCTGCTGCACTCTGACACAAACTCTGTCTGCTGCATTCTGACACAAACTCTGTTTGCTGCACTTGGATACGAACTTGATCAGCTGCACTCTGATGCAAGCTCTGCTTAATGCACCATCCAGTCTGTCCTTCTGGGTCCAGCTGCTGAGCATCCATTAGTCTGTTCTGGAGTGGCACCTGGCGTTCATTGGGAGCCCAGTCTAACCTCACCATCAGAGGCTCTAGTGAACTGTCAGGTGATCGCTTAGTCACGCCCCTCCAGGCTCTCCGCAGCCCGTGGCACAGTGCTTCCACAATCCACGTCCGTGATGGTTTGCTCAGGCCATGGATGCCGCTGGACCTCGAATCAAGCCCGTTCGGACCATGTACCAGGAGCTTTGTCAACAGAAAGACGCACAGGAGGAACTCTCCATTCTCTTGTAGTCCTTAACCACTAAGTTGGAGGCCTTAAACATCCCTTCAGAGTTCCAGCATGTTCTAGCAGCCATGTCTTCTCCGAAGATTTCCCAGCCAGTCTGCTTAGTCCAAAATCTAGTTCTCCGACAGGCAGCCCCATCACGTTTTGACGGCAATCCAAAGCTCTGCCGCGGGTTCATCAATCAGTGCCAGCTACACTTTTAACTCCTTCCTTATGACTTCCCGTCAGACCGAACAAAGGTGGCATTTCTTAGAATCGTAGAGTTGGAAGGGACCTCCTGGGCCATCTGGTCCAACCCCCTGCTCAAAGCAGAGTCAGATGTCTGTCCAGCCTCTGTTTGAAGACTTCCATTGAAGGAGAACTAACCACTTCTCGTGGCAGCCTGTTCCACTCATTGATCACTCTAACTGTCAAAAAGTTTTTTCTAATATCTAATCTGTGTCTCCTCCCATTCAGTTTCATCCCATTGCTTCTAGTTTTTCCTTGTGCAAATGAGAATAAAGTTGATCCTTCTACAATGTGACAGCCCTTTAGATATTTGTAGACAGCTATTAAGTCTCCTCTCAGTCTTCTCTTTTGCAAACTAAACATTCCCAAATCCTGCAACCTTTCCTCATAAGACAGGGTTTGCAGACCGGTCACCATTCTGGTCGCTCTTTTCTGAACTTGCTCCAGTTTGTTGATGTCTTTTTTAAAATGTGGTGCCCAAAACTGGACACAATATTCCAGATGAGGTCTGACCAAAGAGGAGTAGAGGGAAATAATGACTTCACGTGATCTAGACTGTATGCTTCTGTTAATACATCCTAGAATTGCATTTGCCTTTTTTGCTGCTGCATCACACTGTTGACTCATATTCAGTCTGTGATCTATTAGTATACCCAAGTCTTTTTCACATGTGCTGTCACTTAGCCCTATTCCTCCCATTCTATATATGCTTTTTCCATTTTTATTGCCCAGATGTAGTACTTTGCATTTCTCCCTGTTAAAAACCATTCTGTTAGTTGCTGCCCACTTCTCCAGTTTATTTAAATCTTTTTGAATCCTCTCTCTCTCTTCTCTAGTATTAGCTATCCCTCCTAGCTTTGTGTCATCAGCAAATTTAATCAGTTTACCCTCAATTCCTTCATCTAAATCGTTGATAAAGATGTTGAACAATACAGGGCCCAGGACAGAGCCCTGTGGTACCCCACTTGAGACATTCTTCCAACTGGATGTGCAGCCATTTACGACCACTCTTTGGGTCCGATCACCAAGCCAGTTATGAATCCACCTAACAGTTGCCTTGTCCATTCCATACTTAATCATTTTTTCAATAAGGATTGTATGAGAGACTTTGTCAAATGCTTTGCTGAAGTCAAGATATACTATATCTACAGCATTTCCTTGATCCACCCAATCAGTGATACCGTCATAGAAGGAAATTAAGTTAGTCTGACATGACTTATTAGTTACAAACCCATGCTGACTCTGTTTAATCACTTCATTCTTATCCAGGTATTGACATACATGTTGTTTAATAATTTGTTCAAAGATCTTTCCTGGTATAGAAGTCAGACTCACCGGCCTATAGTTACCTTTCTTATGTCACATCTTGGAGTTGAGGCCCTGGCGTGGCTGAATCCATTATGGGAGAGAGAGGAACCTATCACCTCCAATTTGTCCGTATTTTTGGAAGTTTTTCGCAAAATATTTGACGAACCTGGGCAAACCAACTCTGCAGCTTCCTCCCTTCTTCGCTTACGCCAGTCCGACTCTTCTGTGGGACAATATTCTGTATGCTTCCGTACTTTAGCGTCCGAGCTCAGTTGGAATAATGAAGTGTTGGTGGCAACATTGTGGAAGGGTCTCACTGTCAACATAAAGGATGAGTTAGGTGGTTGAGACTTACCATCTACCTTGGACGACCTGATCTCCCTCACCATCCATATAGATCTTTGTTTCCGAGAGCGTGCCTGTGTGGTGGCACATGAAAGAGGACTGTGACGCCTGGCTCCGTCTTTTCAAAGGTCGCTTGTTCCTTTGCCCTCTCTTGTCGAGGACTCATCTGAACCCATGCAGATCGACCACCTGGTCCTTGCTAGACGGCGACTATGGGATCGACGCGCTAAAGGCGAGTGCCTGCATTGTGGAGACATTGGTCACTCCATTCGAGTCTGTCTGGTTAAGTCAGAGAAGCTCTGGCATCTAAGGTCAGTAGGAGATGCCTCCCTAGATGGAAGACATCTCTCTACCCCTGACCCTAAGGATATGTTTCCATGGTCCAGATTTGCTGCGGATTGGACGCTGCATACAGCGGCTGTGACAACCGGTGAATCCCAGTTTGTTGAGTTGGCGTATTTGGATTCCGGGGCAGCCGGAAATTTTATCCTCCAGGCTGTAGTGGATCGGTTCCAAATCCCAGTTCATCTGCTCAAAAACCCCCTGGTAATAACATCTGTCGATGGTAGAACTCTTCGGGAGATGGTTTATCTAGCTACTGAGCCACTTGTAGACCGTATTGTAATGCCTCACACTGAGAGGACTGTCTTTCATGTTCTTCCCCCACATGTCTCATGACTTTCTCTTAGGCCTTCCATGGCTACGGCAGCACGAACCTGTGTTGGACTGGAGAAGTGCTCCACTGGGGACATTCCTGTCATGAGAAGTGTCTGGCTCCAGTATGCCCAGCTAAGGCCCTATCATGTCCAACATCGCTGCCCGGTTTGCAGTCTGCTTATTGGTCCTTTGCCGATGTTTTTGACAAGAAGCAAGCAGAGACTTTGCCGCCCACAGGCCGTATGACTGTCCTATCGACTTGATTCCCGAATCTACACCCCCTAGAGGCCAAATTTACCCTCTGTCCCCAGCTGAGACTCAAGCTACATCAAACTATATTCAGGAGAATTTGGCCAGGGGGTTCATTCAGAAATCCTCCTCTCTTGCTGGGGCTGGGTTTTTCTTCGTTAAGAAGGATTGATCACTCTAACCCTGTATTGACTATCGAGTTTTCAACCAGATCACGGTGAAAAATAAATACCCTATCCCACTGATTCCTGAGTTGTTCGACTGATTAAAAAGTGCCAGAATCTTCACCAAATTAGACTTAAGAGGCGCTTACAATATAATCGCATTCGCCAGGGAGATGAATGGAAGACTGTTTTCAACACCAGGGACGGACATTATGAATTCCGAGTGATGCCCTTCAGTCTCAGTAATTACACCAGTAGTTTTCCAAGAATTCGTCAATGACATCTTCCAGGACCTGATATATTATTGCGTGGTCGTGTATCTGGACGATATTTTGGCATTTTCCTTGGATCTGGCCTCCCACAGACGTGCAGTTCGGCATGTTCTTCAGCGTCTTCGGGAGAATCGCCTTTACGCCAAGTATGAGAAATGTGTTTTTGAACAGTCATCTCTTCCTTTCTTAGGTTACATTATCTCAGATACCGGACCCAGGATGGATCCTGAGAAAGTCTCTTCCATCTTTAAATGGCTGCTGCCCGTAGGGATCAAAGCAATTCAGCGGTTCCTTGGCATTGCCAATTATTATACGTTAATCATTCCCCACTTTTCCACGCTAACTGCTCCAATCTATGCTATGACCCGAAAGGGTGCCGATCCAAAGAACTGGTCCTTTGAAAATGAGGAGGCCTTCCGCTCTGTTAAACGGTTCTTCTCCACAGCTCCCATCCTGCATCTCCTGTATTTGAACAAGCAGTTGTTTCTCGAGGTGCATGCATCCTCGTTAGGAGCTGGAGCTGTGCTCACCCAGAAGTCCTCCTTGGGCCGCCATGTGTTCTTTGGTTTCTTCTCTAAGGCCTTGTCCGCTCCTGAGCGTAATTATTCCATTGGGGACCAAGGGTTACTCGCCATTAAGATGGCTCTGGAGTAGTGGTCATCTACAAGGACCATAAGAACCTGGCATAGTTCCCGTCCACCCAGAGACTTAATCCACGCCAAGCTAGGTGGTCTTTGCTTTTTGCTTGCTTTAACATTTCAGGTCCGGTGACAAGAATGTCAGAGCCAATGCGATCTCTCGCTCTTTTCTCGCTCTGTGTGAAGATCAAGAGGAGGATCCACAGTTTATCATTGAACCATCCAAGATGATCACTGTCGTTCCAGTCAATCTGTCACGAATTCCCCCATCGAAGACCCTTGTGGACGAATCTGAGAAAGAGCGAGTTTTGTCTTGGGGTCACTTGTCCAAGGTGGCTGGTCACCTGGGAAAAAGGAAGACCCTACAGTTGATTTCTCACCACTACTGGTGGCCGCCCATGAGGAGAGAGATCTATGCTTACATGGCTGCCTGTCCAAATTGTGCCCACAATAAAGTCCCCTGACAACTTCCTGCTTGTTCTCTTTTGCCGTTTCCTGTACCATCTAGTCCATGGCGGCACATAGCGAATGACTTCATTACGGATTTGCCAGTATCCGAGGGTTGCACCGTAATCTGGGTAGTTGTGGATCGCTTCTCCAAAATGGCGCACTTTACCCCATTGTCTGCTCTTTCATCTGCTCCTAAACTGGCTGACAGCTTCATCAAACATATTTTCTGCCTGTCTGGATTTCCTTAACACATTGTATCCGATCGAGATTCGTAGTTCACTTCCAGATTCTGGGAGCTCTCTGTAAACATATGGATATTGCCCTGGATTTCTCTTTGCCCTATCACCCCTTGTCCAATGGGCAAGTGGAGGGTGTCAACCAGGTTCTGGACAATTACCTATGGCACTTAGTCAATGCCCACCATAATGATTGGGTGAGGTTTCTTCCCTTGGCTGAGTTCTCATACAACAATCACGTTGGTGAAGCCTCGGGAGAATCACCGTTCTACATTGTATTCCGTTGGCAACCCGAGGTTCCCATCCCAGTGACGGTTCCTTCTGATGTCCCTGCAGCAGATGTCCTCTCCAAGGATTTTGTGAAGTTGTGGGAAGACACCAAAGCCACTTTAGAAGCATCCTCCGCCTGTATGAAGAGACATGCTGACAAAAGGCATCTGGATCCTCCGTGTTTCTGTTCTGGTGACAAGGTATGGCTCTCGTCCAGGTACGTCATGCTGAAGGTTCCATCTTACAAGTTGGGTCCTCGTTTTTCTCTTGCTTTTCGAGGTGCTGAAGCGAATCAATGAGGTCTCCTATAAATTGAAGCTGCCTCCTTCTTTACGGATTTCAAACTCCTTTCATGTATCTCTATTAAAGCCGTCATCCTGAGTCCCTTCTTCAAGGGTTCCAGTACCACGCCCATGCCAACAGCTTCAGATGATGTTTTTGAAGTGGAGAACATCTTGGACATGAAGAAAGTGAGAGGCAAGACCTTCTTCCTCGTTGACTGGAAGGGATCTGGTCCCGAAAAGAGATCCTGGGAGCCGATTCTCCTCCGGAAATTCCTCAATGGCCTGAAGAGGAGGGGGCGTAAAGTGGGGGTACTGTTAGCACCACGCCGAGGTCCTGCTCTGACAGGCGTGTCTCTTCACTCACCTGTGCTGTGGTCAGTTATTCCCTTACCCATGCTCTGCATGCTTTCAACCGGTCCTCTGGCCATGTCCTTAGAGCATGCGTGCATGCACTCCCACCCTGTTAAGGGACCAGCGCATGCACTTGCTATTTCCTCCCCAGCCAATAGCTGTGGGACATTATGTATATATTGCTTCCTCCCCACTGGGAAGGCGCCTGAGCAACCTTCCTGTTTAGCAGTCTAAGTTGTGTAAGGTTGCATACCAGTCCTACTTGCTGCACTCTGATGCAATTCCTGCCTGCTGCACTCTGATGCAAATCCTGCCTGCTGCATTCTGATGCAAATCCTGCCTGCTGCGCACTAAGTACAAAACCTGCCTTCTGCATTCTGATGCGCCTGCTGCACTCTGATGCACATCCTGCCTGCTGCACTCTGATGCACATCCTGCCTGCTGCACTCTGATGCACATCCTGCCTGCTGCACTCTGACACGAACTCTGTCTGCTGCACTCTGACACGAACTTGGTCAGCTTCACTCTGATGTAAGCTCTGCCTGCTGCTCCATCCAGTCTGTCCTTCTGGGTCCAGCTGTTGCGCATCCGTTGGTCTGTCCTGGAGTTGCACCTAGCATTCATTGGGAGCCAAGTCTAACCTCACCATCAGAACAGTCAGTGAACAGTCAGGTGATCGCTTAGTCACGCCCCTCCAGGCTCTCCACGATCTGTGGCACTGTGGTTTCACAAACCACGCCCGTGACACATTATATTATATAGAGTCTGCCTATGGGGGTGTATTATACTGTATAAAGTCTGCCTATGGGGGGTACATTATACAAAACAGAGTTTGCCTAGAGCAAGTACAAAGGAGGGCAGCAAAATTAATAAAGGGGATGGGGGAACTACAATACCCAGAGAAAGTAGCAAAATTAGGATTATTTAGTCTAAGCCAGAGATGACTGAGGGGCGATCTAATAATAATAACAAAGTATATAGAATTATAGAGTTGGAAGGGACCTCCTGGGCCATCTGGTCCAACCCCCTGCTCAAAGCAGGATTCGCTAAATCATCCCAGTCAGATGTCTGTCCAGCCTCTGTTTGAAGACTTCCATTGAAGGAGAACTCACCACTTCTCGTGGCAGCCTGTTCCACTCATTGATCACACTGTCAAAAAGTTTTTTCTAATATCTAATCTGTGTCTCCTCCCATTCAGTTTCATCCCATTGCTTCTAGTTTTTCCTTGTGCAAATGAGAATAAAGTTGATCCTTCTACAATGTGACAGCCCTTTAGATATTTGTAGACAGCTATTAAGTCTCCTCTCAGTCTTCTCTTTTGCAAACTAAACATTCCCAAATCCTGCAACCTTTCCTCATAAGACAGGGTTTGCAGACCGGTCACCATTCTGGTCGCTCTTTTCTGAACTTGCTCCAGTTTGTTGATGTCTTTTTTAGGCTGTGTGCACACGTAGCGATTTTTAAGCGTTTTTGCCGCGATTTTCGGCACGAAAACGCTTAAAGATCATGTACAGAACGCCCCCCATGCATTCCTATGGCATTCCGCACATGCTGTGCTAATGCTGCGCTTTTTTCCGCGGCGGAATCGCATCGCGGAAAAAAATCGCAGCATGCTCATTCTTTGTGCGGAATCGCAAAGAATTGCCGCGATTCCGCACCCATAGGAATGCATGAGAACCGCTTACTTCCCGCATGTGGCTATGCCCACCATGCGGGAAGTTAAGCGTCTCATGTGCGGTTGGTACCCACGGTGTGGAGGAGAGGAGACTGTCCTCCAGGCCCTGGGTACCATACCCCTGTAAAAAAAAGAATAAAAAATAAAAAATAAAAAAAAAAAAAAAAAAAAAAAAAAAAAAAAAAAAAATCGGGGTATATTTACCTTCCGGTGTCCCGCGCTGCATTCCCGGCCTAAGCGTTCCCAGTAATGCCTTGCGGCAAGGTCCTGTGATGACGTGGTCTCGCGAGATCGCTATAGCAACGCAAGACTACCTCATCACAGGTCTCGCAAGGCATTACTGGGAACGCTGAGGCCCGGGAATGCAGCGCGGGACGCCGGAAGGTAAATATACACCGATTTTTTTATTTTTTTTTAGCATTTTAACATCCTATCTTTTACTATTGATGCCGCATAGGCGGCCTCAATAGTAAAAACCTGGTCACACTTGTCAAACACTATGTTTGACGAGTGTGACCAACCTGTCAATCACTTTCCAAGCGATGCTTCAAATCGCTTGGAAAGTGCTTGAATATCGCACGCGAAAATCGCGGCAAAATCGCGATCGTAATCACGGTAAAACCGCGGTGAAATCGCGCGGAAAAAAACGCGCGATTTCTGGGAAGGAGTCCGGTTTTTAGTAAGCGTTTTAAAACGCTACGTGTGCACATAGCCTTAAAATGTGGTCCCCAAAACTGGAGACAATATTCCAGATGAGGTCTGACCAAAGAGGAGTAGAGGGAAATAATGACTTCACATGATCTAGACTGTATGCTTCTGTTAATACATCCTAGAATTGCATTTGCCTTTTTTGCTGCTGCATCACACTGTTGACTCATATTCAGTCTGTGATCTATTAGTATACCCAAGTCTTTTTCACATGTGCTGTTGCTTAGCCCTATTCCTCCCATTCTGTATATGCTTTTTTCATTTTTATTGCCCAGATGTAGTACTTTGCATTTTTCCCTGTTAAAAACCATTCTGTTAGTTGCTGCCCACTTCTCCAGTTTATTTATATCTTTTTGAATCCTCTCTCTCCTCTAGTATTAGCTATCCCTCCTAGCTTTGTGTCATCAGCAAATTTAATCAGTTTACCCTCAATTCCTTCATCTAAATTGTTGATAAAGATGTTGAACAATACAGGGCCTAGGACAGAGCCCTGTGGTACCCCACTTGAGACATTCTTCCAACTGGATGTGCAGCCATTTACGACCACTCTTTGGGTCCGATCACTAAGCCAGTTATGAAACCACCTAACAGTTGTCTTGTCCATTCCATACTTAGTCATTTTTTCAATAAGGATTGTATGAGATACTTTGTCAAATGCTTTGCTGAAGCCAAGATATACTATATCTACAGCATTTCCTTGATCCACCCAATCAGTGATTCCGTCATAGAAGGAAATTAAGTTAGTCTGACATGACTTATTAGTTACAAACCCATGCTGACTCTGTTTAATCACTTCATTCTTATCCAGGTACTGACATACATGTTGTTTAATAATTTGTTCAAAGATCTTTCCTGGTATAGAAGTCAGACTCACCGGCCTATAGTTGCCTGGGTCCACTTTCTTCCCCTTTTTGAAGATAGGAAAAACATTTGCCCTTCTCCAGTCTTCTGGGACTTCTCCCGTTCTCCAAGAATTTTCAAAGATTATGGAGAGGGGTTCAAAAATTTCTTCTGCTATCTCCTTCAGTACTCTGGGGTGTAATTCATCTGGACCTGGAGACTTGAATTCATTTAGGTTAGCTAAGTGTTTCCTCACTATATTTCTGTTTATAGATATCCTGGATTTTTCTATTCCCTTAATAGGACAGTGAAGAACAGCTGATGTTACATTTCCTTTCTGAGAGAAAACAGATGCAAAATAGGAATTTAAAAGTTCGGCCTTCTCAACATCCTGTCTTACCATTTCATCATTTTCATCCTGTAAAAATCCTATAGCATCTTTGACTTTTCTTTTACTTTTGTCATATCCCCAAAATCCTTTATTATTGCTTTTGACGTCTCTTGCAAGCCTCAATTCATTGTCAGCTTTAGATAATCTGATTTGTGCCCTGCAAGTTCTGCAGACAGCATTATATTCTTCTTTAGATATGCCTCCCTCTTTCCATTTTATAAACATTTCTTTCTTCCTTTTTAGCATGTGCTTAAGTTCTGTGTTCATCCATCCTGGTTTCCTTAAATGCTTCCTATTCTTCCCTCTTTTCGGAATTGTTAACAACTGTGCTTTGAGAATTTCATTTTTCAAGATTTCCCATCCTTCTTGGACATTTTTGTCTTTAAGGATATCCAGCCATTGGATCCCTCCAATTCTCTTTCTGAATCCCTTAAAATCTGCCTTTCTGAAATCTAACCTTGACGTCTGAGTCTTCACAGGTCTTCCTCCTCTAGTTATCCAAAATTCTAAAATAGCATGGTCGCTACCTCCTAGGGTCCCAGCCACTTTTACCTCCTCAACCATTTCCTCCCTGTTTATAAGGATTAGATCCAAGGTAGCAGTTCCCCTTGTTTTCTCCCCTACCTTTTGGAAGATAAAGTTGTCAGCAAGAGAGGATAAGAATTTTCTTGACCTGTTAGTTTTGCCTGAGAGAGATTCCCAACAAATGTCTGGATAGTTGAAATCTCCCATGACAACTATGTCATATTTTTTGGAGAACTTAGCCATTTGATGCATAAAGATGTCATCCATATCTTCATCTTGCACAGGCGGCCTGTAGTAAATGCCTACAATGGTGTCCTTTCCATTGTTCTGTCCTTGTATTCTTACCCAAACAGTTTCCACAGAACTCCCAGTCTCTGAAGCTTCAATCTCTGTGCAGATATACGCGTTTCTAACATACAATGCGACACCCCCTCCTCGTTTATCAAGTCTGTTTCTTGCAAATAAGTTGTATCCTTCTAGTCTTGTATTCCAATCATGTGTATTGTCCCACCAAGTTTCAGTAATTCCAATGACATCATATTTCTTTTCCTGTGTTAGTAGTTCCAATTCTACTTGTTTGTTGCCCATGCTTTGTGCATTAGTATAGAAACATTTTAGTTTGTGATTGGTTTCTCTTTCTCCAATATTTTTATTAATTAGATTCTTTTGTCTTTGTTCTTCCTTTCCACTTCTAATAGCAGAGTTCTCAATAGCATTTGACAGGTGTATGGCTTTTTCTGGTCTTTTGCTTCCCTTCCCACGTTGTTCTAGTTTAAAGCTCTCCTTACAAGTGTAGAAAGGTGACTTCCAAATACCTGCTTTCCAGTCTTCGTAAGGTGCACCCCATCTCTAGCAAGTAGTCCATCGTATAAGTAGTTCACTCCGTGATCCAGAAATCCAAATCGTTGCTGACGGCACCATCGACGTAGCCAGTTGTTCACCTACAGAATCTTATTCCACCTCCTTGTTCCATGGCCATCCACTGGGAGGATGGAAGAGAAGACCACCTGCGCTCCCAGTTCTTTCACTTTCTTGCCTAAGTCTTCAAAGTCTCTGCAGATGGTTTCCAGGTCGTTTCTTGCGGTGTCATTTGTCCCCACATGTAGTAGCAGGAATGGGTAGTCATCTGTAGGTCTGAAGAGTCCTGATATCCTGTCAGACACATCTTTAATTTTTGCACCTGGAAGACAGCACATTTCTCTTGAAGTTATATCCGGTCTGCAGATAGCGGCCTCTGTTCCTCTCAACAGGGAATCCCCCATGACCACCACTCTCCGTTTCTTCTTCACAACATTTTTCTTTCTCCATCCAGGAGGACTCTGAAGGCGTACAAGGTTGCTGTTTGTTGGCAAAGTCTTATCCTGATGTATTTCTTCATCGTTTTCCTGCGTGAGAGCCTGGTACTGGTTTCTGAGCAGTATGGGTGCTGACTGCCTCCTGATCCTCCTGCTTCTCTGGGTCACATGTCTCCATTCCTCTGTTTCTTCAGGTGCACTTCGAATTTCTTCTCTTTCTGTAACATGAAGAGATAATTCTGCTGTCCAAGAACTCTTCACCTTCCTTAATGATCTTCAACGTAGCTAACCTCTCTTCGAGATTTTGCAACTTTTCCTCCAACAGGGACACAAGCTTGCATTTGTGGCATGTGAAGTTTAGCTTTTCCACTGGTAAGTCTGTGAACATGTAGCAAGAAATGCAGCTCACCAAATGGCTCCTGGCCTCTTCCATGTTGAGATTTCTTAAAAACGATGAAAGATGAGCTGCAACGGCCAAAACCCAGTGATCGTTGAGCTCACGGAGACTCTTCACTTATCCCAGAAGGCACTGGGAATATGCAAATGATCTCCTCAAGACTCTTCCCCTGGTTTATAAGGGGACAATACAAATATCTCAAGGATTGTGATCGTCACAAGGGGGCATTCTCTGCGTCTGGAGGAGAAAAGGTTTTACCAGCAACATAGAAGAGGATTCTTTACTGTTAGGGCAGTGAGAATCTGGAATTCCCTGCCTGAGGAGGTGGTGATGGTGAACTCAGTCGAGGGGTTCAACAGAGGCCTGGATGTCTTCCTGGAGTGTAACAATATTGTATCTTACAGTTATTAGGTTCTTTAGAAGGACGTAGATCTGGGGATTTATTCTGATGGAATATAGGTTGAAGCGGATGGACTAATGTCTTTTTTCGGCCTTGCTAACTATGTATGAGGGGGTGCATTATACAAAAAAGAGTCTGCCTCTGGGTGCTGCATTATACTAAATAGAGTCTGCCTATGGGGTGTGCATTATACAATATAGAGTCTGCCTATGGGGAATTCATTATACTATATGGAGGCCTGTGGGGAGTACATTATACTATATGGAGGCCTGTGCAGAGTACATTATATTATGTGGAGGACTATCTGGTGCATTACACTATATACAGGCTATCTAGGGGTCATCAGACAGTGTGAGGATTACAGTGAGGGGGCCATCGTACAGTGTTGGAGCTATCAAACAGTTTGAGGGCTACTCAGGGTTCAGTATACTGTGTATAGGGGAGCTGTACAGGGGGAGATTCAGGACATTATTAAATGTAAGTGGGCACTTATTGTTATAGGGGCACTCAGGTTATTGTGACTGTCAAAGAAACACACAGGACATTATTACTTTCTAGGTTTCTAGGAGGCAAAATGAGGGCACTGTTTTCTGGGGCACTTGCACACGGCATTACTATGTTCTAGACTAGAGGGTTGCTTTAAATAGGGATGGGGAATCTTTTTTCTGCCAAGGCAAGGGCCATTTGGATATTTATACCACCCTTCGGGGGCCGTACATACTCCGTCCACAAAGTACATCCTGACTCTGTCACTGGTGTTAGGACGTAATCTTTCATTGCATGTCCTTCATGGCTCAGTAGTGAACACTGCGTGTGTGAAAACAGAGCAAGAAGAAATTAACGAGCTGGTGGCAATCAAAATACAGTTCTCTGCCCAAGAATGCAGTCCCTGAGAATCTGCCCGGGGGCCTAAAAAAAGGTCATCGAGGGCCATAAATGGCCCGGCGGCCTGAGGTTCCCCACCCCTGCTTTACAATTTAGAGGGCACAGAGAACCCACAGTAGGTGCAGTAATAGGGACATACGGCAGCAGCGGCTCAGTATTGGGCTATCAGCAGGATGAGGAGTTTGGGCCGGTTGGGAACAGATGGTGATGGTGCTGAAAATGTAAGTAGTGAAATGTGTCTTTTGTTGTAATCTCTGCTGGAAGAAGTTGTCACGTCGGTCTGAGCCACATAGAAAAGACGGGAAAAGTGAACAACTCCATCAGAAAGAACGTCAGCTGTAAGTCACCAACTATAACCGTGCAGTAATCTCTTATATCTTCTGTAGGACTGGTATCTACCACTGACCATATGGTGGTAATATCCATGTTGGTCTTTGTATAGACATTATTTTCAGCAACAGCGCGGTCATCTGCTGAGGTTCTCCTACATCCACTAATAGGGTGCATCACCCAGTTGTAAGCAAGGTTACCTGGTTAGGGCCCACTCAGAAGATTTGCCCCCTCTGAACCAAAACCGTAGCTACGCCTCTGGTAGACCTCATATCGTGGAAATGGGGATATGGATAAGAGTATATTTATTTACTAGTTTATATAGTCGCTATAGCTGGTATATTTGTATGACGACGCTATGTAAAGAGATGAGCAAGATCAGACAACATAGATCATTAGTTATCACATCTGCAAAATCTCACAGTGCTCCTCCAGTAAACATATATAATGAGATTTACAGACAAGATGTCCATCAGTGACAGGGCTCCGTCCCCTCCAGGCTCTTATAGCATGGGGAAGTAGCTGATGGATAACTGGTCTGTGAATAATAAAAAGGAGGAATTGTTATGGCAAATATTTAGACTTTGCTTAGATTAATATTTACACAATTAAATCTACCTATATACAGTATCTGTGGTAATTTTGTATTTTTATCAGCTTTATAAGTGTTAGTCAGAAAAGCAATAACACAGGGTGTTGCATCTTATATATAGAGGTGTCTGTGTGTTAACGCAGAAAGTACCAAAAAGTATATGTATGTATATATATATATACACACACACACACACACACACACACACACACACACAGTCATATGTAAAAGTTTGGGCACCCCTATTAATATTAACCTTTTTTCTTTATAACAATTTTGGTTTTTGCAACAGGTATTTCAGTTTCATATATCTAATAACTGATGGACTCCGTTATATTTCTGGATTCAAATGAGGTTTATTGTACTAACAGAAAATGTGCAATCTGCATTTAAACAAAATTTGACCGGTGCAAAAGTATGGGCACCCTTATCATTTTCTTGATTTGAACACTCCTAACTACTTTTTACTGACTTCCTGAAGCACTAAATTGGTTTTGTAACCTCATTGAGCTTTGAACTTCATAGCCAGGTGTATCAAATCATGAGAAAAGGTATTTAAGGTGGCCACTTGCAAGTAGTTCTCCTATTTGATTCTCCTATGAAGAGTGGCATCATGGGCTCCTCAAAACAACTCTCAAATGATCTGAAAACAAAGATTATTCAACATAGCTTTTCAGGGGAAGGATACAAAAAGTTGTCTCAGAGATTTAACCAGTCAGTTTCCACTGTGAGGAACATAGTAAGGAAATGGAAGAACACAGGTACAGTTCTTGTTAAGCCCAGAAGTGGCAGGCCAAGAAAAATATCAGAAAGGCAGAGAAGAAGAATGGTGAGAACAGTCAAGGACAATCCACAGACCACCTCCAAAGACCTGCAGCATCATCTTGCTGCAGATGGTGTCACTGTGCATCGGTCAACAATACAGCGCATGCATAACGCCTTTTTGTATGACCAAACAACTCAATCTTTGTTTCATCAGTTCACAGGACCTTCTTCCAAAATGTAACTGGCTTGTCCAAATTTGGTTTTGCATACCTCAGGCGACTCTGTTTGTGGCGTGCTTGCAGAAACGGCTTCTTTCGCATCACTCTCCCATACAGCTTCTCCTTGTGCAAAGTGCGCTGTATTGTTGACCGATGCACAGTGACACCATCTGCAGCAAGATGATGCTGCAGGTCTTTGGAGGTGGTCTGTGGATTGTCCTTGACTGTTCTCACCATTCTTCTTCTCTGCCTTTCTGATATTTTTCTTGGTCTGCCACTTCTGGGCTTAACAAGAACTGTACCTGTGTTCTTCCATTTCCTTACTATGTTCCTCACAGTGGAAACTGACAGGTTAAATCTCTGAGACAACTTTTTGTATCCTTCCCCTGAAAAGCTATGTTGAATAATCTTTGTTTTCAGATCATTTGAGAGTTGTTTTGAGGAGCCCATGATGCCACTCTTCATAGGAGAATCAAATAGGAGAACTACTTGCAAGTGGCCACTTTAAATACCTTTTCTCATGATTTGATACACCTGGCTATGAAGTTCAAAGCTCAATGAGGTTACAAAACCAATTTAGTGCTTCACGAAGTCAGTAAAAAGTAGTTAGGAGTGTTCAAATCAAGAAAATGATAAGGGTGCCCATACTTTTGCACCGGTCAAATTTTGTTTAACCCCTTACCTACAATTGACGTAATATTCCGTCCATGTGACCATGGACCTAATTACCATGGACGGAATATTACGTCATCGCGATCAGCGGCGCCCACGTGGTGAGCGCCGCTGATCGCGGCCGAGTGTCAGCTAATTATCATAGCTGACACCCGGCACAATGTGTCAGGGGCGGTCACGGACCGCCCCTGACACGTTAACCCCTTGCACACCGCGATCAAACGCGATCGCGGTGTACCGGGGGTTAAAGGGAAGCATCGGCAGGGAGGGGGCTCCCTCCGTGCTTCCCTGAGCCCCCCACGGCAGCGCAATGTGCAGCGCTGCTGCGGGGGACTCCCTTCCTCCAGGCCCCCGAATCCAAGATGGCGACGGGGGCCTTCGGGGGCCTGAGGAAGCTGGCTTCCTCAGTGCCTGCAAAGCGCAGGCATGAGGAAGTCTGCAGCAGTGCCTGTGACAGATCGCTGATCTGTCACAGTGATCTGTGATGTGACAGATCAGCGATCTGTCACAGGACAGTGATGTCCCACCTGGGACAAGGTAATAAAGTAAAAAAAAAAAAAAAAAAAGTGTTAAAAATAATTTAAAAAAAATCGCTAAATAAATTAGTTAAAAAAAAAAAAATATTCCCCAATAAATCCATTTTTTGAAAATAAAAAAAAAACAAAACAATAAAAGTACACATATTTGGTATCGCCGCGTCCGTAATGACCTGCCCTATAAAACTGTCCCATTAGTTAACCCCTTTAGCGAACCCCTTAAAAAATAAAAATAAAAAACGAAGCAAAAAATAATGATTTATTATCATACCACCGAACAAAAAGTGCAATAACGCGCGATCAAAAAGACGCATATAAATATCCATGGTACCGCTGAAAACGTCATCTTGTCCCGCAAAAAACGAGCCGCCATACAGCATCATCAGCGAAAAAATAAAAAAGTTATAGCTCGCAGAATAAAGCGATACAAAAATAATTATTTTTTATATAAAATTGTTTTCATTGCAAAAAACCGACAAAACATAAAAAAACGACCTAAATGAGGTATCGCTGTAACCGTACTGACCCGAAGAATAAAAACGCGTTATCAATTTTACCGCACGCGGAATGGTGTAAACGCACCCCCCAAAAGAAATTCATGAAAAGCTGGTTTTTGTTCATTCTGCATCCCAAAAATCGGAATAAAAAGCGATCAAAAAATGTCACGTGCCCGAAAATGGTACCAATAAAAACGTCAACTCGTCCCGCAAAAAATAAGACCTCACATGACTCGGTGGGTCAAAATATGGAAAAATTATAGTTCACAATATGTGGTGATGCAAAAACTATTTTTACAATAAAAAGCGTCTTTTAGCGTGCGACAGCCGCCAAACATAAAAACCGCCATAAATCGTAAATCAAACCCCCCGTTATCACCCCCTTAGTTAGAGAAAAATAATAAAACTAAAAGAAAATGTATTTATTTCCATTTTCCCGCTAGGGTTAGGGTTAGGGTAGGGTTAGGGCTAGGGTTAGGGTTAGGGCTAGGGTTAAGGCTAGGGTTAGGGTTAGGGTTAGGGTTAGGGCTAGGGTTAGGGCTAGGGTTAGGGTTAGGGATAGGGTTAGGGCTAGGGCTCAGATTAGGGTTAGGGGTGTGTTGAGGTTAGGGTTGGAGTTATAATTGGGGGTTTCCACTGTTTGGGCACATCAGGTGCTCTCCAAAGGCAACATGGCGTCTGATCTCAATTCCAGCCAATTCTGCGTTGAAAAAGTCAAATGGTGCTCCTTCCCTTCCAGGCTCTGCCATGTGCCCAAACAGTGTTTTACCCCCACATGTAGGGTATCAGCCTACTCAGGACAAATTACAAAACAACTTTTGGGGTCCAATTTCTCCTGTTACCCTTAGGAAAATAAAAAATTGGGGGCAAAAATATAATTTTGCGGAAAAAAATGTTTTTTTTATTTTCACGCCCAGGCGTTATAAACTTCTGTGAAGCACTTGGGGGTTCAAAGTGCTCTCCACACATCTAGATAAGCTCCATGGGGGGTCTAGTTTCCAAAATGGGGTCACTTGTGGGGAGTTTCAATAGTTTAGGTACATCAGGGGCTCTCCAAACGCACATGACACCCGCATACCAATCCATCAAAGTCTGCATTCCAAAACGTCACTACTTCCCTTCCGAGCCCCGACGTGTGCCCATACAGTAGTTTTCTCCCACATATGAGATATCAGCGTACTCAGGACAAATTGGACAACAACTTTTGGGGTCCAATTTCTCCTGTTACCCTTGGGAAAATAAAAAAAATGGGGACTAAAAGATGATGTTTGTTGAAAAAATACGATATTTTTATTTTCACGCCCGGTCGTTATAAACTTCTGTGAAGCACTGGGGGGTTCAAAGTGCTCACCACACATCTAGATAAGTTCATTAGGGGGTCTAGTTTCCAAAATGGGGTCACTTGTGGGGGGTTTCCACTGTTTAGGTACATCAGGGGCTCTCCAAACGCAACATGACACCCGCAGACCATTCCATCAAAGTCTGCATTCCAAAACGTCAGTACTTCCCTTCCGAGCCCCGACGTGTGCCCATACAGTAGTTTTCTCCCACATATGAGGTATCAGCGTACTCAGGACAAATTGGACAACAACTTTTGGGGTCCAATTTCTCCTGTTACCCTTGGGAAAATAAAAAAATGGGGACTAAAAGATCATGTTTGTGGAAAAAATACGATTTTTTTATTTTCACGCCCGGTCGTTATAAACTTCTGTGAAGCACTGGGGGGTTCAAAGTGCTCACCACACATCTAGATAAGTTCATTAGGGGGTCTAGTTTCCAAAATGGGGTCACTTGTGGGGGGTTTCCACTGTTTAGGTACATCAGGGGCTCTCCAAACGCAACATGACACCCGCAGACCATTCCATCAAAGTCTGCATTCCAAAACGTCACTACTTCCCTTCCGAGCCCCGACGTGTGCCCATACAGTAGTTTTCTCCCACATATGAGGTATCAGCGTACTCAGGACAAATTGGACAACAACTTTTGGGGTCCAATTTCTCCTGTTACCCTTGGGAAAATAAAAAAATGGGGACTAAAAGATCATGTTTGTGGAAAAAATACGATTTTTTTATTTTCACGCCCGGACGTTATAAACTTCAGTGAAGCACTGGGGGGTTCAAAGTGCTCACCACACATCTAGATAAGTTCCTTGGGGGGTCTAGTTTCCAAAATGGTGTCATTTGTGGGGGGTTTCTACTGTTTTGGTACATCAGGGGCTTTCCTAATGCGACATGGTGTCCGATCTCAATTCCAGCCAAAAACGTCAAATGGCGCTGCTTCCCTTCCGAGCTCTGCCATACGCCCAAATAGTGGTTTACACCCACATGTGGGGTATCAGCGTACTCAGGATAAATTGCACAATATCTTTTAGGGTCCTGTTACTTTTGGAAAAATAAGTATTGAGGGTGAAAAGATCATTTTTGTGGAAAAAATATGATTTTTTAATTGTACTGCTGTACGTTATAAACTTCTGTGAAGCCCTTGGGGGTTCAAAGTTCTCACCACACATCTAGATAAGTTCCTTGGGGGGTCTAGATTCCAAAATGGTGTCATTTGTGGGGGGTTTCCACTGTTTTGGTACATCAGGGGTTTTCCAATCGCGACATGGTGTCCGATCTCAATTCTAGCCAAAAACGTCAAATGGCGCTGCTTCCCTTCCGAGCTCTGCTATGCGCCCAAATAGTCATTTACACCCACATATGGGGTATCAGCGTACTCAGGACAAATTGCACAATAACTTTTAGGGTCCTGTTACCCTTGGAAAAATAAAAATTGTGGGTGAAAAGATCATTTTTGTGGAAAAAATATGATTTTTTAATTGTACCGCTGTACGTTATAAACTTCTGTGAAGCCCTTGTGGGTTCAAAGTTCTCACCACATATCTAGATAAGTTCCTTGGGGGGTCTAGTTTCCAAAATGGGGTCACTTGGGGGGGTTTCCACTGTTTAGGTACATCAGGGGCTCGCCAAACGTGACATGGCGTCCGATCTGAATTCCAGCCAATTTTGCATTGAAAAAGTCAAACGGCGCTCCTTCCATTCTGAGCTCTGCCATGCGCCGAAACAGTGGTTCCCCCCCACATATCAGGTATCAGCGTAGTCAGGACAAATTGCACAATAACTTTTGCAGTCCAATTTCTCCTGTTACCCTTGGTAAAATAAAGAAAATTGAACCTGAAGTATTTTTTTTGTGAAAAAAAGTTAAATGTTCATTTTTTTTTTAATATTCAAAAAATTCCTGTGACTCACCTAAAGGGTTAATAAACTTCTTGAATGTGGTTTTAAGCACCTTGAGGGGTGCAGTTTTTAGAATGGTGTCACTTTTGGGTATTTTCTATCATATAGACCCCTCAAAGTGGCTTCAAATGTGAAGTGGTCCCTAAAAATAAAATGGTGTTGCAAAAATGAGAAATCGCTGGTCAATTTTTAACCCTTATAACTTCCTAGCAAAAAAAAATTTTGGTTGCAAAATTGTGCTGATGTAAAGTAAACATGTGGGAAATGTTATGTATTAAGTTTTTTGTGTGCCGTATCGCTGTGATTTAAGGGCATAAAAATTCAAAGTTGGAAAATTGCGAAATTTTCAAAATTTTCGCCAAATTTCCGTTTTTTTCACAAATAAACGCAAGTTATTTGAATGCAATTTTACCACTAACATGAAGTACAATATGTCACGAGAAAACAATGTCAGAATCACCAGGATCCATGAAAGCGTTCCAGAGTTATGACCTCATAAAGGGACAGTGGTCAGAATTGTAAAAATTGGCCCGGTAGTTAACGTGCAAACCACCCTTGGTAGTGAAGGGGTTAAATGCAGATTGCACATTTTCTGTAGTACAATAAACCTCATTTGAATCCAGAAATATAACTGAGTCCATCAGTTATTAGATATATGAAACTGAAATACCTGTTGCAAAAACCAAAATTGTTATAAAGAAAAAAGGTTAATATTAATAGGGGTGCCCAAACTTTTACATATGACTATATATATATATATATATATATATACGCCTTATTGTGTCTGTCTATACCCGAATTTGCGGGCCGCTGATTGGTCACGGCCGCGAGTCCCCCGCCAGGCCGCAACCAATCAGCGACAGGCGCAGCTGTTTGTAACGGTAAGCTGCGCCTGCCGCTGATAGGTCGTGGCCTGGCGGCCGAGACCAATCAGCGGCAGGCGCAGGCCTTAATCTCTAAAACAGAGAATTAAAATAAAAAGTTATTCTCCCCTTCCGACGGCCTCCTGTCTTCTTTCCACGCGCCCGGCCTTGCGTTCCCAGTAATGCTTTGCGGCTTAGACCGCTGATGACGTCACTCTCGCGAGAGCGAGAAAGAAGACCAACGTCACTCTCGTGAGAGCTAGAAAGAAGACCGACGTCATCAGCGGTCTAAGCCGCAAAGCATTACTGGGAATGCGAGGCCGGGTGCGTGGAAAGAAGACAGGAGGCCGTTGGACGGGGAGAATAACTTTTTTTTTATTTTTTAATATTATTTTTGTACAGGGCCGCGGCAGTGATTCGTCGCGGCTACAGGGCCACGTTGCTGATTGGTCGCGGACAGAGGGCCACGACGCTGATTGGTCGCGGCTACACGGAAAGGGGGGTGAGGGGACCATGCATACCAGGAAAGGGGGGTGAGGGAACCATGCATACCAGGATTGGGGGGGGTGAGGGGACCATGCATACCAGGATTGGGGGGGGTGAGGGGACCATGCATACCAGGAAAGGGGGGTGAGGATACCATGCATACCAGGAAAGGGGGGTGAGGATACCATGCATACCAGGAAAGGGGGGTGAGGGGACCATGCATACCAGGATTGGGGGGTGAGGGGACCATGCATACCAGGATTGGGGGTTGAGTGGACCATGCATAACAGGATAGGGGGTTGAGGGGACCATGCATACCAAGAAAGGGGGGTGAGGGGACCATGCATACCAGGATAGGGGGGTGAAGGGACCATGCATACCAAGAAAGGGGGGTGAGAGGACCATGCATACCAGGAAAGGGGGGTGAGGATACCATGCATACCAGGATTGGGGGGTGAGGGGACCATGCATACCAGGATTGGGGGGTGAGGGGACCATGCATACCAGGATTGGGGGGTGAGGGGACCATGCATACCAGGATTGGGGGGTGAGGGGACCATGCATACCAGGATTGGGGGGTGAGGGGACCATGCATACCAGGATTGGGGGGTGAGGGGACCATGCATACCAGGATTGGGGGGTGAGGGGACCATGCATACCAGGATTGGGGGGTGAGGGGACCATGCATACCAGGATTGGGGGGTGAGGGGACCATGCATACCAGGATTGGGGGGTGAGGGGACCATGCATACCAGGATTGGGGGGTGAGGGGACCATGCATACCAGGATTGGGGGGTGAGGGGACCATGCATACCAGGATTGGGGGGTGAGGGGACCATGCATACCAGGATTGGGGGGTGAGGGGACCATGCATACCAGGATTGGGGGGTGAGGGGACCATGCATACCAGGATTGGGGGGTGAGGGGACCATGCATACCAGGATTGGGGGGTGAGGGGACCATGCATACCAGGATTGGGGGGTGAGGGGACCATGCATACCAGGATTGGGGGGTGAGGGGACCATGCATACCAGGATTGGGGGGTGAGGGGACCATGCATACCAGGATTGGGGGGTGAGGGGACCATGCATACCAGGATTGGGGGGTGAGGGGACCATGCATACCAGGATTGGGGGGTGAGGGGACCATGCATACCAGGATTGGGGGGTGAGGGGACCATGCATACCAGGATTGGGGGGTGAGGGGACCATGCATACCAGGATTGGGGGGTGAGGGGACCATGCATACCAGGATTGGGGGGTGAGGGGACCATGCATACCAGGATTGGGGGGTGAGGGGACCATGCATACCAGGATTGGGGGGTGAGGGGACCATGCATACCAGGATTGGGGGGTGAGGGGACCATGCATACCAGGATTGGGGGGTGAGGGGACCATGCATACCAGGATTGGGGGGTGAGGGGACCATGCATACCAGGATTGGGGGGTGAGGGGACCATGCATACCAGGATTGGGGGGTGAGGGGACCATGCATACCCCGAAAGGGGGGTAAGAGGACCATGCATACCAGGAAAGAGGGGTGAGAGGACCATGCATACCAGGAAAGAGGGGTGAGAGGACCATGCATACCAGGATTGGGGGGGTGAGAGGACCATGCATTCCAGGATTGGGGGGTGAGAGGACCATGCATTCCAGGATTGGGGGGTGAGAGGACCATGCATACCCCGAAAGGGGAGTAAGAAGACCATGCATACCAGGAAAGAGAGGTGAGAGGACCATGCATACCAGGATTGGGGGGTGAGAGGACCATGCATACCAGGATTGGGGGGTGAGAGGACCATACATATCAGGATTGGGGGGTGAGAGGACCATACATATCAGGATTGGGGGGTGAGAGGACCATACATATCAGGATTGGGGGGTGAGAGAACCATACATATCAGGATTGGGGGTGAGAGAACCATACATATCAGGATTGGGGGTGAGAGAACCATACATATCAGGATTGGGGGTGAGAGAACCATACATATCAGGATTGGGGGTGAGAGAACCATACATATCAGGATTGGGGGTGAGAGAACCATACATATCAGGATTGGGGGTGAGAGAACCATACATATCAGGATTGGGGGGTGCATTATTGCATTATTATTAAATCTTCAAAAATAAACTGCATATATATTCTAGAATACCCGATGCATTAGAATCGGGCCACCATCTAGTAGTTAGATAACTGGATAGAACCAGATTCATGAACAGCAGAATCCATAATTTACGAGTTTGTTATTCACAATAAAAACACTTTCTTTCCCCAATGAGAATATCTTCTTCCTTGGGTAATGTAAAGCCACGCCCCTTTTCATATCTTTGTAGTTATTTTAAAAACTTGTGACTGGACAGCTGAGATCAGACTAGCCCGTACACTCTGGGTTCTTTTACACTTGCCGTGTTTTTGTGGCCCCAATAGATATATACAGTAGCTTGTTTTTGCAGATTGCAATATTTTTTCCCACCAATTTGTTCAAGCAGGGAAAAACGACGACCCAAGAAGGCAATACGGGGGCCGCAATACGGGGGAGTGTAAAAGAAGCCAAACAGACACTGGTTGGGTGCCCTCGTCTCCGATTGATCGACGCCTTGATATGATCAAAACTGACAAATTTGTGAAACCTTTTGAGTTTCTCCTAAAGCTTTCTATACAGGGATCCACATCATTATGGAGGAGAAACGAGCGCGGCTCTAACTGGTGACAATGCAGGGAGACGGTGAGAGAATCGCTGACGTTTTCTACCCTCATCGTGACAGGTTCCCTTATATGAAGCCCAGAATGACAAATACAAATGTCCTAGCGCCTGCGCCCAGTAATGGGGAATCTCCAGCACCTACCTCCACCTGCAGGGGGCGCTATCTCCGGGAATGGAGGGGTTACTGCCCCCTGTGCAGCCCAGTAATTGGGGATCTCCGGCACCTACCTCCACCTGCAGGGGGCGCTATCTCCGGGAATGGAGGGGTTACTGCCCCCTGTGCAGCCCAGTAATGGGGAATCTCCAGCACCTACCTCCACCTGCAGGGGGCGCTATCTCCGGGAATGGAGGGGTTACTGCCCCCCCCCCCAGTAATGGGGAATCTCCAGCACCTACCTCCACCTGCAGGGGGCGCTATCTCCGGGAATGGAGGGGTTACTGCCCCCCCCCCAGTAATGGGGAATCTCCAGCACCTACCTCCACCTGCAGGGGCGCTATCTCCGGGAATGGAGGGGTTACTGCCCCCTGTGCAGCCCAGTAATGGGGGATCTCCGGCACCTACCTCCACCTGCAGGGGGCGCTATCTCCGGGAATGGAGGGGTTACTGCCCCCTGTGCAGCCCAGTAATGGGGAATCTCCAGCACCTACCTCCACCTGCAGGGGGCGCTATCTCCGGGAATGGAGGGGTTACTGCCCCCTGTGCAGCCCAGTAATGGGGAATCTCCAGCACCTACCTCCACCTGCAGGGGGCGCTATCTCCGGGAATGGAGGGGTTACTGCCCCCTGTGCAGCCCAGTAATGGGGAATCTCCAGCACCTACCTCCACCTGCAGAGGGCGCTATCTCCGGGAATGGAGGGGTTACTGCCCCCTGTGCAGCCCAGTAATGGGGAATCTCCAGCACCTACCTTCACCTGCAGGGGGCGCTATCTCCGGGAATGGAGGGGTTACTGCCCCCTGTGCAGCCCAGTAATGGGGGATCTCCGGCACCTCCCTCCACCTGCAGGGGGCGCTATCTCCGGGAATGGAGGGGTTACTGCCCCCTGTGCAGCCCAGTAATGGGGAATCTCCAGCACCTACCTCCACCTGCAGGGGCGCTATCTCCGGGAATGGAGGGGTTACTGCCCCCTGTGCAGCCCAGTAATGGGGGATCTCCGGCACCTACCTCCACCTGCAGGGGGCGCTATCTCCGGGAATGGAGGGGTTACTGCCCCCTGTGCAGCCCAGTAATGGGGAATCTCCAGCACCTACCTCCACCTGCAGGGGGCGCTATCTCCGGGAATGGAGGGGTTACTGCCCCCTGTGCAGCCCAGTAATGGGGAATCTCCAGCACCTACCTCCACCTGCAGGGGGCGCTATCTCCGGGAATGGAGGGGTTACTGTCCCCTGTGCAGCCCAGTAATGGGGAATCTCCAGCACCTACCTCCACCTGCAGGGGGCGCTATCTCCGGGAATGGAGGGGTTACTGTCCCCTGTGCAGCCCAGTAATGGGGAATCTCCAGCACCTACCTCCACCTGCAGGGGGCGCTATCTCCGGGAATGGAGGGGTTACTGTCCCCTGTGCAGCCCAGTAATGGGGAATCTCCAGCACCTACCTCCACCTGCAGAGCCGCACTCCACATATATGGCTGCTCTGTGCGCACAGGACCTGGGATGAGGTCACAGGAGGGGAGGAGTCAGGGTCACATGATCAGGGGCCTCAGTATATACAGGACTGTGCTGGCTGTCCTGGTGCTGGAGGAGCGGAGTCCAGGCAGCGCACATAGGGGCCTCCAGGGGGCACGTTCCCGTAGAGCGACCACTTGCTCAGGAGACTTCACAGCATTTACATAGAGATGTACCAGCTCCATAATCACCAGGTTTTGCCTCTTTATTGTGAGGTTTTTCAGACCCTCATTCATGAATAGTCTTTCTTGTGGTGGCAATGTTTCAGCTCACAGACCCTTCCTCAGGCCTAATATAGACAGAAAACCAGTATAATATGAGAAAGTCTACAAGGGGCTCAGCAATCAGAAAACTGTATGACAGAGAACATTTATAGCGTGAGGTAAGAGGGAGCCAGAATCTACAGGAAAAGCAGCTGTGGGTTATATAAGTGTGGTGCCCCTGAGGCTTCAGTCGCCACAGAGGTACTGCACCTTCTCCTAAGGTGTATTGCCCCACCATCCAGGTAAGGTGGGAACTCCGGACCACACTGCACACCTGCATTCCACACACAGGATAGTTCAGTGGGGCCACCTAACAGCTTCAGGCTGGGGGTTAGCAGAGCACCCCTCGTGGAACCCTGCTTCGTAACATGAGATGTGCTGGGAGGCGGGTGGAGTGAGATGATACAAAAGAGGTCTTAGTGGAATGAGCTCCCCAGGGAAGGAAGAGAAGGAGAAAGAGACGTAGACTGGAGACTACAGATTCCATAAGAGAGATAGAACAGATCGGAACGAAGGAGAATAGAAGGACGGTGGGAAGCTGGTTGAAGAAAGATAGAGCACCCTTCCAGTCCAGAGAGCGCTAAGGCCGGGGCCCGGTCCCCGAGGTTGATTGGATCTTTATGTCTGGCAACAGACACTGGAGGAGTAGTGAGCCGCTAACGTCTTGTTCCAATCATAGACTTGGGACACAACAGCAACTGAATAGAGAGCCGGGACGCAGAGTGGAGTCCCCGAAGCAGGCTACAGCTGTCTGTCATACAAGTAAAGACTAGGAACACCTAGAGAGAGGCATTCCAGGGTAACTAAGTACCGGAGTGCTTCGCACCTAAAGGTGCATTGAAGGAGTCGTTCAGCAAGGTACATATTGGCAGAGTGTGGAGAGGAGAATCCTATCCTGCCTGGAGGTTGGCTGGAGCCCTGACCTGGAGAACACGGTACGGAGGCAGGCAGTTGTGTGAACTGCAAACAGTGAGTAAAGCTTTGGAACCGCATACTCTGGTGTCCTCCAGCTATTCCCGCACCACTACACCTGGGTACCAGCCTCCATACCATTCTGCGCCTCTCCTCATCTATTGCACCTACACTGCCCTGGGACTACAGCTCCACCTGTGGGGAGCTATACCATCTCTGCTGCACCACACCATCAGTCCCAGCGGATCTGCATGCAGCGTTAGCTCAACATCTTACTTGCCAAACACCACGGGTGGCGTCACAAACTATTCTAATAAACTTTAACACCATTAACATCACCGCCATTGAAATTGGGCACCCAGGGCCACAGACCAGGTCACCGCTGCTGTGACACATTCCCACCTTGACACCGGCCCGGTACCGAGTAAACCGCTGCCCTGTGTGTGCGAGGGCGACCCATAAGAACGTAACCAAGGAACACCCAGCATGGAAATACATATGTCGGATACAGGAAGTGGTTCCTGGACATAAGAGGGTGCTGCCATGTGTGTGTATTGTTGGCTGGTTGTTGCTTGTTCCGGCCCATAAGAGGTTGCTCCTGGTGTGTTGATGGTATAGTTGACAACTGGGTCTTACGTTGGTCAGTTCTCCACTGTTCTATGGGTGCAAGCACCTGGTTGGGCTCATTATCTCCCTGGCTGGCAGCAAGGAGGGTCAGCATAGCTGCCCGGACACGTTCTTGAGGTTGTGTTGGTACTTATGCCAGACAGGGAGACAGTGAGCGGCAAAAACATTCAACATCTGTTTCTGGCATCAGTGAGTTCATGACATGCAGAAGTCTTGCATTAATTACTTCAGGCTACATCCCAATCTCATCATGTCGCCTGGTGCGTCTTCCTCTCACACTATGTGCTACGTACCTTGGTTGAATTGGTGGTGATGCTTGTGATACCTGGGGTTCTGGGGCATTTGCTGCCTGTGAGGGTGGTTGTGTTGTGGTTTGGCTGCTTACATTAGCACCCTCAGTGGTTGTTTCCCCAGCATCAGATGGCTGTTGTGGATGTGTTGTTGGAGTGGCCTCAGCTGTGTGATCCCCCTCAGTGGTTGTTTCCCCAGCATCAGATGGCTGTTGTGGCTGTGTTGTTGGAGTGGCCTCAGCTGTGCGATCCCCCTCAGTAGTTGTTTCCCCAGCATCAGATGGTTGTTGTGGCTGTGTTGTTGGAGTGGCCTGAGCTGTGTGATCCCCCTCAGTGGTTGTTTCCCCAGCATCAGATGGCTGTTGTGGCTGTGTTGTTGGAGTGGCCTCAGCTGTGTGATCACCCTCAGTGGTTGTTTCCCCAGCATCAGATGGCTGTTGTGGATGTGTTGTTGGAGTGGCCTCAGCTGTGTGATCCCCCTCAGTGGTTGTTTCCCCAGCATCAGATGGCTGTTGTGGCTGTGTTGTTGGAGTGGCCTCAGCTGTGCGATCCCCCTCAGTAGTTGTTTCCCCAGCATCAGATGGTTGTTGTGGCTGTGTTGTTGGAGTGGCCTGAGCTGTGTGATCCCCCTCAGTGGTTGTTTCCCCAGCATCAGATGGCTGTTGTGGCTGTGTTGTTGGAGTGGCCTCAGCTGTGCGATCCCCCTCAGTAGTTGTTTCCCCAGCATCAGATGGCTGTTGTGGCTGTGTTGTTGGAGTGGCCTCAGCTGTGTGATCCCCCAAAGTGGTTGTTTCCCCAGCATCAGATGGCTGTTGTGGCTGTGTTGTTGGAGTGGCCTGAGCTGTGTGATCCCCCTCAGTGGTTGTTTCCCCAGCATCAGATGGTTGTTGTGGCTGTGTTGTTGGAGTGGCCTGAGCTGTGTAATCCCCTCAGTGGTTGTTTCCCCAGCATCAGATGGCTGTTGTGGCTGTGTTGTTGGACTGGCCTCAGCTGTGTAATCCCCCTCAGTGGTTGTTTCCCCAGCATCAGATGGCTGTTGTGGCTGTGTTGTTGGACTGGCCTCAGCTGTGTGATCCCCCTCAGTGGTTGTTTCCCCAGCATCAGATGGCTGTTGTGGCTGTGTTGTTGGAGTGGCCTCAGCTGTGTGATCCCCCACAGTGGTTGTTTCCCCAGCATCAGATGGCTGTTGTGGCTGTGTTGTTGGAGTGGCCTGAGCTGTGTGATCCCCTCAGTGGTTGTTTCCCCAGCATCAGATGGCTGTTGTGGCTGTGTTGTTGGAGTGGCCTCAGCTGTGTGATCCCCCTCAGTGGTTGTTTCCCCAGCATCAGATGGCTGTTGTGGCTGTGCTGTTGGAGTGGCCTCAGCTGTGTCATCCCCCTCAGTGGTTGTTTCCCCAGCATCCGATGGCTGTTGTGGCTGTGTTGTTGGAGTGGCCTCAGCTGTGTGAGCCCCCACAGTGGTTGTTTCCCCAGCATCAGATGGCTGTTGTGGATGTGTTGTTGGAGTGGCCTCAGCTGTGTGATCCCCCTCAGTGGTTGTTTCCCCAGCATCAGATGGCTGTTGTGGCTGTGTTGTTGGAGTGGCCTGAGCTGTGTGATCCCCCTCAGTGGTTGTTTCCCCAGCATCAGATGGTTGTTGTGGCTGTGTTGTTGGAGTGGCCTGAGCTGTGTAATCCCCCTCAGTGGTTGTTTCCCCAGCATCAGATGGCTGTTGTGGCTGTGTTGTTGGAGTGGCCTCAGCTGTGTGATCACCCTCAGTGGTTGTTTCCCCAGCATCAGATGGCTGTTGTGGATGTGTTGTTGGAGTGGCCTCAGCTGTGTGATCCCCCTCAGTGGTTGTTTCCCCAGCATCAGATGGCTGTTGTGGCTGTGTTGTTGGAGTGGCCTCAGCTGTGCGATCCCCCTCAGTAGTTGTTTCCCCAGCATCAGATGGTTGTTGTGGCTGTGTTGTTGGAGTGGCCTGAGCTGTGTGATCCCCCTCAGTGGTTGTTTCCCCAGCATCAGATGGCTGTTGTGGCTGTGTTGTTGGAGTGGCCTCAGCTGTGCGATCCCCCTCAGTAGTTGTTTCCCCAGCATCAGATGGCTGTTGTGGCTGTGTTGTTGGAGTGGCCTCAGCTGTGTGATCCCCCAAAGTGGTTGTTTCCCCAGCATCAGATGGCTGTTGTGGCTGTGTTGTTGGAGTGGCCTGAGCTGTGTGATCCCCCTCAGTGGTTGTTTCCCCAGCATCAGATGGTTGTTGTGGCTGTGTTGTTGGAGTGGCCTGAGCTGTGTAATCCCCTCAGTGGTTGTTTCCCCAGCATCAGATGGCTGTTGTGGCTGTGTTGTTGGACTGGCCTCAGCTGTGTAATCCCCCTCAGTGGTTGTTTCCCCAGCATCAGATGGCTGTTGTGGCTGTGTTGTTGGACTGGCCTCAGCTGTGTGATCCCCCTCAGTGGTTGTTTCCCCAGCATCAGATGGCTGTTGTGGCTGTGTTGTTGGAGTGGCCTCAGCTGTGTGATCCCCCACAGTGGTTGTTTCCCCAGCATCAGATGGCTGTTGTGGCTGTGTTGTTGGAGTGGCCTGAGCTGTGTGATCCCCTCAGTGGTTGTTTCCCCAGCATCAGATGGCTGTTGTGGCTGTGTTGTTGGAGTGGCCTCAGCTGTGTGATCCCCCTCAGTGGTTGTTTCCCCAGCATCAGATGGCTGTTGTGGCTGTGCTGTTGGAGTGGCCTCAGCTGTGTCATCCCCCTCAGTGGTTGTTTCCCCAGCATCCGATGGCTGTTGTGGCTGTGTTGTTGGAGTGGCCTCAGCTGTGTGAGCCCCCACAGTGGTTGTTTCCCCAGCATCAGATGGCTGTTGTGGATGTGTTGTTGGAGTGGCCTCAGCTGTGTGATCCCCCTCAGTGGTTGTTTCCCCAGCATCAGATGGCTGTTGTGGCTGTGTTGTTGGAGTGGCCTGAGCTGTGTGATCCCCCTCAGTGGTTGTTTCCCCAGCATCAGATGGTTGTTGTGGCTGTGTTGTTGGAGTGGCCTGAGCTGTGTAATCCCCTCAGTGGTTGTTTCCCCAGCATCAGATGGCTGTTGTGGCTGTGTTGTTGGACTGGCCTCAGCTGTGTAATCCCCCTCAGTGGTTGTTTCCCCAGCATCAGATGGCTGTTGTGGCTGTGTTGTTGGACTGGCCTCAGCTGTGTGATCCCCCTCAGTGGTTGTTTCCCCAGCATCAGATGGCTGTTGTGGCTGTGTTGTTGGAGTGGCCTCAGCTGTGTGATCCCCCACAGTGGTTGTTTCCCCAGCATCAGATGGCTGTTGTGGCTGTGTTGTTGGAGTGGCCTGAGCTGTGTGATCCCCTCAGTGGTTGTTTCCCCAGCATCAGATGGCTGTTGTGGCTGTGTTGTTGGAGTGGCCTCAGCTGTGTGATCCCCCTCAGTGGTTGTTTCCCCAGCATCAGATGGCTGTTGTGGCTGTGCTGTTGGAGTGGCCTCAGCTGTGTCATCCCCCTCAGTGGTTGTTTCCCCAGCATCCGATGGCTGTTGTGGCTGTGTTGTTGGAGTGGCCTCAGCTGTGTGAGCCCCCACAGTGGTTGTTTCCCCAGCATCAGATGGCTGTTGTGGATGTGTTGTTGGAGTGGCCTCAGCTGTGTGATCCCCCTCAGTGGTTGTTTCCCCAGCATCAGATGGCTGTTGTGGCTGTGTTGTTGGAGTGGCCTCAGCTGTGTGATTCCCCCTCAGTGGTTGTTTCCCCAGCATCAGATGGCTGTTGTGGATGTGTTGTTGGAGTGGCCTCAGCTGTGTGATCCCCCTCAGTGGTTGTTTCCCCAGCATCAGATGGCTGTTGTGGCTGTGTTGTTGGAGTGGCCTCAGCTGTGTGATTCCCCCTCAGTGGTTGTTTCCCCAGCATCAGATGGCTGTTGTGGATGTGTTGTTGGAGTGGCCTCAGGTGTGTGATCCCCCTCAGTGGTTGTTTCCCCAGCATCAGATGGCTGTTGTGGCTGTGTTGTTGGAGTGGCCTCAGCTGTGTGATTCCCCCTCAGTGGTTGTTTCCCCAGCATCAGATGGCTGTTGTGACTGTGTTGTTGGAGTGGCCTGAGCTGCGTGATCCCCCTCAGTGGTTGCTTCCCCAGCATCAGATGGCTGTAGTGGCTGTGTTGTTGGAGTGGCCTCAGCTGTGTGATCCCCCTCAGTGGTTGTTTCCTCAGCATCAGATGGTTGTTGTGGCTGTGTTGTTGGAGTGGCCTCAGCTGTGTGATCCCCCTCAGTGGTTCTTTCCCCAGCATCAGATGGTTGTTGGCTGTGTTGTTGGAGTGGTCTCACCTGTGTGATCCCCCTCAGTGGTTGTTTCCTCAGCATCAGATGGTTGTTGGCTGTGTTGTTGGAGTGGTCTCAGCTGTGTGATCCCCCTCAGTGGTTGTTTCCCCAGCATCAGATGGCGGTTGTGGCTGTGTTGTTGGAGTGGCCTCAACTGTGTGATCCCCCTCAGAGGTTGTTTACCCAGCATCAGATGGATGCTGTGGCTGTGTTGTTGGAGTGGCCTCAGCTGTGTGATCCCTGTTATGATTGAGTCACCGAGGAGGAAAAAACAAAACACAAGCTCAGCCCAGAAAAACAGAGAGGTTGGAAACTAGCGGACTGCAGACCCCTAATCCTATCACACAACTAGCAGTAGCCGTGGAGTGTTCCTACGGTGATCCTAGACACCTCGTCACAGCCGGAGATCTATATAAGCCTAAAGAGAGAAAAGGGAAAAACTGACTGCCCCAGAGCAGACTCCAACGCAATAGGCAGCCCCCAACATATAATGACGGTGAAACAAGATGAAAACACCAACACAGATAGAAAGATAGGCTGAGCAAACGACGGGGCCCAAGCTAACTAAAAAGGACAGGACAGAAAAGCTGCTGTCTGCAATCCGAGAAAACCCTGCTAAAAATATTACTAACACAACTGATAAGCAAAAAGGACCCTGAAGTCACTAGACTTCAAACCCTATATCAGCACTCAGAACATTCTGAAAGCAGAGCAAAAGAGAACACTGATCAAGGAAAAAGAGTCCAGCACACCCACGTCCGGGGATGGCTGAACTCCAAAAAACAAGGTAAACAAAACCAAAACTAATAAGTTCAATAGAAGAGCAAAAACTTATCTTTGGGAAGCAGGAATCAGACTGGTCTCCAAGAATCCAGCAGAGAAATCATCAGCAACTCAGAAGGGCGTCGGCTGCCTTATATCCAGTCTGAAGTTCCTGTTACCCAGTCACAATCCACCTGATCAGGTGTTTGGTTTCTTTCATCCAAATCAGCCTCACTACCTTCCTTCACCAGAAGAGGGAGATCCTCGGACACAAAAGGTGAATGAACAGATGAGCTCACAACAATGTGTATATATTCTCTCTATGTGCAACCTGGAAAATCTCACCATGTGGGATATCCTTGATCATGAGGAAGGTGAGAGATTAGCCTAAAACTACACATGAGAACTTGTTAATAATCTCAAGGCAGCTGGGACAGCAGTCACCAAGAAAACCAATAATAACACATCACGCTGTAAAGGTTTAAAATCCTGTAGTGCCATCAAGGTCCCCCTGCTCAAGAAGGAACATGTGCAGGCCCGTCTGAGATTTACCAATGAACACCTGGATGATCCTGTGAGTGATTGGAAGAAGGTGCTATGGTCAGATGAGACAAAAATTGATCTCTTTGGCATTAACTTAACTCCACCGTGTTTGGAAGAAGAAAAATGGTGCCTATGACCCAAAGAACACCTTCCCCATGTTTTGGGGGTGTTTCTGTCAGAGACACCATACTGCACTTGCTCACTGAGCCAGTGCGCGTGTCCTGAGTAAGACAAACTGTGCTCAGAGATACATGTGGAGTGGGGCAGTAGTGGTGAAGATGCGTGCTTTAAGGTAACAGGACCTGAAGCACGTGACTGCTGGAGGCGTGGCCTAAGCTCCAGAGAGCTAGGAGCTGAAGGAAAACTCCAAGAAAGGTAACTATGGGACAAAGTTACCAAGGGGCATAGACATGAGACGTAAACCAGATCAAGCCGGAGTCAAAACACGAGATAGCACAACAATACCAAAGTGCTAGACAGAACGGATAGTCAGGACATAGCCAAGAAGTCAGAAACCAGAGGAACAGATATACAGCACAGAATCAACAGGCAAACTCACAACGGGGGACAGAACTGGGTCAGAACCATAGAAACAAGCTAGAAAGCAGGCAAAATGCACAGGCACACGGGTCACCACACTCGGCCAATGGCAAAAGTGTAACTGACGGGGATTGGAGCTTCCCAGGGCTATAAGAAACTCTCCCCGAACCAAAGAGGCCACAATAATTAACCCCAGGTGTGCAGGTCAGAACCTGCACTGGGATCAAGACATTAACCCCTGGTGTGCAGGTCAAAACCTGCACAGGGATTATGACAGTTTCTTTGCTAAGAGCACATGACTACTTCACCGCATCAATAGGAGAATGTATAGAGCCATGTCCTGTAAAATACTGAGTGACAACCTCCTTCCCTCCTCCAGGACATTAAAAATGGGTCGTAGCTGGATCTTCCAGCAAGACAATGACCTAAAATATACAGCCAAGGCAACAAAGGAGTGGCTCAAAAAGAAACACATTAAGGTTATGGAGTGGCCTAGCCAGTCTCCAGACCTTAATCTCATACAAAACTCTTGGAGGCAGTTGAAGCTACAAGTTGCCAAGTGACAGCCTCAAAATCTTAATGATTTACAGATGATCTGCAAAGAGGAGTGGACCAAAATTCCTCCTGACATGTGTGCAAACCTCATCATCAACTATAAAAAAATGTCTGATTGCTGTGCTTGCCAACAAGGGTTTTGCCACCAAGTATTATGTCTTGTTTTCCAAAGGAATCAAATACTTATTTCTCACTGCAAAATGCAAATAAATGTATATCATTTATGCTACGTGATTTTCTGGATTTTATTTTTGATATTTTATCTTTCAATGTTAAAATTAACCTACCCTTAAAATTAACCTACCCTCAAACTTACAAAATCAGCAAGGGATCAAATAATAATTTCCTTCACTGTATACTGTCCGTGCGCAGCCAGCATGTGTATGTACAGTTGTGCTCAAAAGTTTACATACCCCAGCCGAATTTTTGCGTTCTTGGCCTTTTTTCTGAGAATATGAATGATAACACCAAAACTTTTTCTCCACTCATGGTTAGTGGTTGGTTGAAGCCACATATTGTCAAACTACTGTTTTCTCTTTTTAAATCATAATGAGTGGAGATGGGCTAATCCAAACATTAAAGTTTGGTGACCATACCGAACACCTACTATTCGGGCATGGACACCAAACATGAACTTCACCAGGAAGTCCTTGTTACTGTTCGGGTTTGGCTGCCCGAACACCGGGTGTTTGTTGTGCTGTAATGTGCATGACAGCACGGCAAACACCGCTTCTGATCGGTGGTGAAATCATCCCGGCCGGTCAGAGAGTCGCTGTTCACACACTGTCAAAAGACAGCATGAGCGCTGAGCTGTGATTGGAGGTATAAAGTTTACCTCCTGTCATTGGTGTCAGCTGATGGGACAACTGCTCCCATCAGCTGACACATGCTGCCGCTAATAACAGCGAGAGCAGGAGCGGTGGATGGGAGTATTCATCAGCAGCTTCTGCGCTGTAAATAAATAATTAAACAAAACTGCGTGGGTTTGTCCCCATTTTTGACAACCAGCCTTGCTAAAGCTGACAGCTGATGGCTGGTATTCTTAGGGTGGTAAGAGGCCATGGATATTGGCCCCCCCAGCCTAAAAATAGCATCCTGCAGCTGCCCAGAAAAGGCACATCTCTTAGATGCACCAATTCTGGCACTTTGCCTGGCTCTTCCCACTTACCCTGTAGAGATGGCAAGTGGGGTTCATGTCACCTTTGTATTGTCAGGTGATATCAACCCATGGCTTAGTAATGGAGAGGCATCTATAAGACCCCTATCCATTACTAATCCTATAGTTGTATTGTAAATAAACACACAGCCAGAATGAAGTTCTTTATTTGAAATAAAATTAAACACAGTTTTCACTATACTGCTATGAGCGCAGCCTCAGAGACCAGTGATGACATCGAGGTTACCTCCGGTCAGTGAGGCTCCGTTTTCAGCTGGACATGCATGGACACGTGGTTTATGCATACAAGTTTTCCCATCTTTTCCCATGGAGGATGAGATATAAATAAAAAAATGGGAAGATACTTGTAATGCATGCTCTCGTCCCTTTTTGGAAATCCTTATTGATGTTGACAAAAGGAATTCGGAATTGATGGATAATTATATTAACCCCTTTACCCCCAAGGGTGGTTTGCACGTTAATGACCGGGCCAATTTTTACAATTCTGACCACTGTCCCTTTATGAGGTAATAACGCTGAAACGCTTACATGGATCCTGGTGATTCTGACATTGTTTTCTCGTGACATATTGTACTTCATGATAGTGGTAAAATTTCATTGATATAACTTGCATTTATTTGTGAAAAAAATTGAAATTTGGTGAAAATTTCACAATTTTCCAACTTCGAATTTTTATGCCCTTAAATCACAAAGATATGGCACAGAAAAAACTTAATAAGTAACATTTCCCACATGTTTACTTTACATCAGCACAATTTTGGAACCAAATTTTTTTTTTTGTTAGGAAGTGATAAGGGTTAAAATTTGACAACGATTTCTCATTTTTACAACACCATTTTTCTTTAGGGACTACATCACATTTGAAGTCACTTTGAAGGGTCTATATAATAGAAAATATCCAACAGTGACACCATTCTAAAAACTGCCCCCCTGATGGTACTCAAAACCACATTCGAGAAGTTTATTAACCCTTCAGGTGCTTCACAGGAATTTTTGAATGTTTAAAAAAATGAACATTTAACTTTTTTTTCACAAAAATTTTAATTCAGGTCCAATTTTTAAAATTTACCAAGGGTAACAGGAGAAATTGGACCATAAAAGTTATTGTGCAATTTGTCCTGAGTATGCTAATATGTGGGGGTAAAACCCTTTTTGGGTGCATGGGAGAGCTCAAGAGGGAAGGAGAGCTGTTTGACGTAAAATTGGCAGGAATTGAAAACGGACGTCATGTCACGTATGGAAAGGCCATGATGTGCTTAAACAGTGGAAACCCCCCACACATGATGATAAAGCATTGTTTTTTACTTTGTTTTTTTTTTTTTTTTTTTTTTTTAAGAGGTTCACCAAAGGAGTTAACTAGTGAGACAGTTTTATAGGGCGGGTCGTTACGGACATGGCGATACTAAATATGTGCACTTTTATTCTTTTTATTTACAAAAATTTTTTTTATTAGGGAATATTTTTAGTTTAATAATTTATTTAGGGATTTTTTATAAATTTTTACACATGATTTTTTTTTTAACTTTATAGTAATGTCCCAGTGTAAATTGGAAAATTGGGCTGAAAAATGGCAAATGAGGTCTAACACAGATAAGTGTAAGGTTATGCACATGGGAAGGAGAAACAGATGCTACAATTACTTACTAAATGGGAAACTGCTGGGGAAATCAGACATGGAAAAAGACTTAGGCATCTTAGTCAATAAGAAGCTAAATTGGAGTGCCCAGTGTCAGGCAGCTGCCACCAAAGCAAATAGGGTCATGGGATGCATTAGAAGAGGTCCTGGGACATGATATGAAAACATAATTCTCCCTCTGTACAAATCACTCGTCAGACCACACTTGGAGTATTGTGTGCAATTTTGGACGCCGGTGCTCAAGAAAGACATTACTGCACTTGAAAGGGTTCAAAGGCGGGCTACTAAAATGATAAATGGAGTTGGTTCACTACAATACCCAGAAAGGTTATCAAAATTAGGTCTATTTACTCTAGAAAAGAGAAGACTTAGGGGAGACCTAATATATATGTACAAGTATATCAGAGGGCAATACAGAGATCTCTCCAATGAACTGTTTGTACCAAGGACTGTGACAAGAACAAGGGGGCATTCTCTTCGTTTGGAGGAAAGACAATTTCTGCACCAGCATAGAAGAGGGTTCTTCACGGTAAGAGCAGTGAGGCTCTGGAATTCTCTTCCTGAGGAAGTGGTGATGGCCAACTCACTGAATGAATTTAAGAAAGGAATGGATGCTTTTCTTGTGAGCAACAGTATAGAAGGTTACAAATAACAGAATATTATAGGTAGATGGTTGACCCAGCTTAGGGTAAGGAATTTTTTTCCCTATGGAGAAAATTGGCTTCTATTCTGTGGGTTCTTTGCCTTCCCCAGGATCAACAATGCAGAACAGCTGCACCAAAAATAGGCTGAACTAGATGGACATAAGGTCTTCCTTCAGTCTTCAAAACTATGTTACTATTTTCTCTACAGAGGAAGAATTATTGGCGGCGATACAGACACTAGAGGATCTCCTTATTGAACAAGAGGAAATTTCAGGTAACCTTCCAACCTTTATCAATAAAAAATCTAAAACTTTCCCCCTCTCACATTAAATTCTTCAATAGAAGTTTTTGTGAGAATGGTTTGTAGTGAATTACGACAAATACCAATGCACAGACCATATGATAACCTCAGTCAAGAACAAAGGGAAGCATTGGAAGAACAAAATAAAATGAGAGGAATCATTTTTAATCCATCTGGCAAAGGTGGAAACATTGTGGTATGGCCGTCCACGCAGTATGAGAGAGAAGCTTTTAGACAGTTAAATGATCCAGCATGTTACCAACGCTTGTCTCAAGAGACCCAACTACAGTTTATCAAAAAGAATTATTTGATATTTTGGACTTGGCATTAGAGGAGGGTATCATGACCACAAAAGTTTTGGAGGGTTTACGTATTATTTCACCATCTGTTCCAACATTTTATTTATTGCCAAAAGTCCATAAGAGTACAACAAGATCCCCCAGGATGCCCAATTATATTGGGCATTGGCAGTTTATTGGAACCAGTCTCCCAATTTTTGGACTACTATCTGAAACCAACTGTATTTGAAATACCCTCATATATCAAGGATAAGACTGAGGCACTACAGAGATTAGATGGAGTATGCATGAGTGGGGATATGTATGCTATTACTTGTGATTTAGAGTCTCTCTACACATCAATACCACATGAACAAGGTCTCAACGCAGTCAAACGCTATTTATCCAGTCGTAAACTTGATGACTCTCTGATAGGATTTCTCATGAGGCTATTGAAGAATGCGTTGTCTCACAACTATTTTGTGTTGAAAGATAGATTCTATCTTCAAAAAAAAAAGGTGTGGCAATGGGTGAGGCTTTTGCACCATCTTATGCAAACCTTTTCATGGTATTATGGGGTCAGTAACATCTTGGATGAGATTTATTGATGACATCATATTTGTCTGGCAGGGATCAAGAACTGAGCTGGAAACATATCTTGAATATTTGAATAACAACACTGTTAACATTACCTGGACCATCACGCAGGACTCTATCCATTTTCTGGATTTGGGAATATTGTTGGATCAATCTGGGCAACGTCATACAAGAATTTTTGGAAAGAGACAAGTGTTAACGCACTACTCCATGCCAGATCATCTCATCCTGCTCATGTTATTCGAGCTATACCCAAGGGCCAATTTTTAAGAGCCAGATGGATATGTGATCAAGAAGAGACTTTTGAACTACAAGCCAAAGAACTTACTTCTAGATTTCTGCAATGGGGTTATCTTGTTAGTGATATCCAGAAAGCATATATTAGAGCAAAGGAAACAAATTGTCAATCCCTTTAGGTTTCTAGGACCAAAACTAAACAAAGTGATGGACAGGTTCGTCTTATATCGAACTATCACTCAAGATGGCATGAAATGGATAACTGTTATGATTCATGCTGGATCAGGACTGATAAAAAGCACAGGTAACCTTTTTTTTCCCTAAGCTGTGCTTAAGGTTGGTTTTTGCCCCCGGTGGCCATTAGGATTATTGCACTGTGGTGTCGTTTGTTCTAAGTTTGCCCCCAGTGGTGGTGAGCGTCATTGCACTCTAGTTTCTTTAGTTAAGTGCACATGATTATAATGCAGGTGTGATTGCTGGCTCTGCTATAAAAGAGTCACAGGTGTTGCAATCAGTGTTGGTGATAGTGTTCATTTCAACCATCCTTGGTGGAGGAAGGAGCTGAGAGCGCTCTTTGCAGCACTGTTAGCCCTGGTGTGAAAGGAGTCATAGGGGATTTCCTTGTAGCTCTGAGAGAGCTTGGTGGCAGCGATTCAGGAGGAGAGCTGCATGCTGGTGCTGGACTCTGTTGCCAGGAGCAAGTGCAACTGAGTAAAGCTAAGTGGTGTTTCCCTGTTTGTGTTTTTCCTTAGTGTGTATTAGTACAGCAGTGGAGCCAGTGCCTGCGCCACCCAGCTACCTAACAAGGGATAGGTGTAGGGTGTGCTAGGGCAACAGGTTCCTGATCGGCACCCGGTGCGGAACCGGCATAGGGAACGTTAGGAGCATTAGGGACACTGACTCAGGGGAGTGCAGGAGGTCTCAATGTCCCCTTTCCCTATCGCAGGGCCCAATGTTGTAACTGTTTCCCTTCCCTTTGTCTTGTTTTAGTTACCTGCCTGCGAGCCGTGTCACACAGGACAGTATCACGTGCCACGTCCTGTTGTTCTAGTTACCGGCCTGCTGGTCGTGTCACACTGGACGGGTCCACGTGACAACAACATTATTACAAAATTTTGGCCAATTCTTTTGCAAGATCCAACTTTGTGTAAAATATTGCCTGAACGTCCATTTATTATTGCTAAACGTAGCAAGACTTTGCATGACTCACTGATTCATAGTCATTATGTTCCTCCAGTTTCTCATTATATTTTTGAATCCAAGGGTCCTAAGTGGGGATCTTACAAATGTGGTACATGCAAGGCTTGCCAATATGTAATCAAAACTAATATTTTCTATGATTCATTGGGTAAACGTGAATATAAGATTTTACATTTTATTAATTGTCGTACATCTATGGTCATATATTTGGCAACCTGTCCATGTAATTCTATGTACAGTGGGGAAAAAAAGTATTTAGTCAGTCAGCAATAGTGCAAGTTCCACCACTTAAAAAGATGAGAGGTGTCTGTAATTTACATCATAGGTAGACCTCCACTATGGGAGACAAACTGAGAAAAAAAAATCCAGAAAATCACATTGTCTGTTTTTTTTTTTTCATTTTATTTGCATATTATGGTGGAAAATAAGTATTTGGTCAGAAACAAAATTTCATCTCAATACTTTGTGATATATCCTTTGTTGGCAATGACAGAGGTCAAACGTTTTCTGTAAGTCTTCACAAGGTTGCCACACACTGTTGTTGGTATGTTGGCCCATTCCTCCATGCAGATCTCCTCTAGAGCAGTGATGTTTTTGGCTTTTCGCTTGGCAACACGGACTTTCAACTCCCTCCAAAGGTTTTCTATAGGGTTGAGATCTGGAGACTGGCTAGGCCACTCCAGGACCTTGAAATGCTTCTTACGAAGCCACTCCTTCGTTGCCCTGGCGGTGTGCTTTGGATCATTGTCATGATGAAAGACCCAGCCACGTTTCATCTTCAATGCCCTTGCTGATGGAAGGAGATTTGCACTCAAAATCTCACGATACATGGCCCCATTCATTCTTTCATGGATCAGTCGTCCTGGCCCCTTTGCAGAGAAACAGCCCAATGATCGTGAAAGCATTTTACAATTAAAACCATTGGCAAGACATTTTCATCGCTTTCACCCTGGCCAATCTCACTTACTTCAGGTGAGAGGTATTGACCTTATTTATCCGGGAAAAAGGAGGGGGGTCTAACTAGGAAACTGCACAAAGATCGCAAGTGGATTACCACGTTGCAGAATATGACTCCGTGTGGTCTGAATGAAGAGTGGGGTTTTTCTAGCTTCCTGTAGTTTTCTTTATATACTTTATTTCATTTTTATTTTATTTACTTTTTTTATTACATTTTTTATATTTAATCAATAAAAATTTCTTTCTCCACTCTTCTATTTTTTATTTATATTCTCATATATTTTATTTATTACACCGCGCTATACTGGGAAAGACAAGAGTTAATATTAGACTACTCACTTGATAATGTATGGAAAAAACAAGATGTCCTGGAGGCTGGTTGCCTGGTCTTGGAAATATGGATAGCTGGCACAAAAAGTGGGATGAATAAATGAATGAATAAATAAATAAAGCCTATTTGTTTTGTTTTAGAAAATACTGTAAGCTACTCACTTGTTAGTGTATAGAAAAAACGTAATGTCCTTAAGGCTGATCGCTTTGTCTTGAAAATGTAAGTAGCTGCCAAAAAAGTGAACGAATAAATAAACAAGTAGAGTACGCTTATCTTACAAAAAGGTGGGGCAACCCCTTAAGGGTTAAAAGAAATTCTGCTAGACTTACTTATTAATGAATCCGACCATATGTGCATCCAACCTTGGAACTGTTACTGGAATATTGGCTGGCACATGTCCCCTAATCCTGGTTAAATATAATTACTAATAAAAAGATTTGAATATCAGATAAAAAGCCAAATGGTACCAAGGAATAATGATTGATGGTTCGGGTGGAGGCTGAGGCTAACCTTGCCGAATGCTTGTGGCTGAATATCCTTAGATAAATCAAGAGCACCTGGTACTAGACTGTTATATGCAGAGGCAGACCTGTGACATAGATGAGGGTTAGAGGAGGCTTGTGCTTGCTGGTATAGTGCAGGGAGGGGTGGCACTTACTTGGAAGCTGGTGATCGGTGGTGCAGTCAAGCGTGCTAGATTGGACGGGTGATGACCGCTGCTGCTGGGCAGTGAAGCAGTGCGGATCGCCGCTACCTCGCGTGCTCTGGCCATGAGCGACGCTGAGGTCGGCGTGTGGTGGGGGCAGGGTGTAGCGTGACGTTACACTGGGAAAGGACGGTGGCTTGCTAGTGGCACAAAACCAATGCGTTTCAAGAGAACTTCTCTCTTCATCAGGGTTGTGCCTGCCATTGCACAGAGCATCCTTATAAAGTATCCTGAAACCCTGCAGAGTAATCACGTGACCCTGTCAATCACCAGCAGCATCTGGGAACACCCAATTTTTTTCTTCTGGGCCAAGTGGACTAGCGCCAGTGTGTCATTCTATTATTTAAATATTTTATTTATTGTTATATTTTTTAGGGTTGGTGCTCCTCTTTGTAGCGAAAATATTTGGTCTTGCACATGAATATATTTTCATATTTTTTTACATTTTTATATGAAGGAGATAACAGATATTTTGAGTATATGTATGGATAGCATAAATATATTTTATGGAGAAAACAAGATAATACTACTTTTGCTAGATTTTGAAAGTGTCATTTTTTCACTAAATATTTTGTAATGATTATTTTTCATATACATTATTCATGTTTTTTTGCACTCCTCTTTGCACATTTATATTTTATTTATTTTACATTTTCACTATTACTCATCTTATTTGTCATTTTTAACTTTATTCATATTTGTATATAGCTGCCACTTTATATTTATTTCACTTATTTTTCTATTATATTTAATCATCTGGCCATTATAAAATTGTATTATATGACATCCCATCTTTGCATACAGTTGTGGCCAAAAGTATTGACACCCCTGCAATTTTGTCAGATAATACTCAGTTTCCTCCTGAAAATGATTGCAAACACAAATTCTTTGGTATTATTATCTTCATTTAATTTGTCTTAAATAAAAAAACACAAACGAGAATGAAGCAAAAAGCAAAACATTGATCGTTTCACACAAAACTCCAAAAATGGGCCAGGCAAAAGTATTGGCACCCTCAGCCTAATACTTGGTTGCACAACCTTTAGCCAAAATAACTGCGACCAACCGCTTCCGGTAACCATCAATGAGTTTCTTACAATGCTCTGCTGGAATTTTAGAGCATTCTTCTTTGGCAAACTGCTCCAGGTCCCTGATATTTGAAGGGTGCCTTCTCTAAACTGCCATTTTTAGATCTCTCCACAGGTGTTCTATGGGATTCAGATCTGGACCAATTGCTGGCCACCTTAGAAGTCTCCAAACCATTTTCAAACCATTTTCTAGTGCTTTCTGAAGTGTGTTTTGGGTCATTGTCCTGCTGGAAGACCCATGACCTCTGAGGAAGACCCAGCTTTCTCACACTGGGCCCTACATTATGCTGCAAAATTTGTTGGTAGTCTTCTGACTTCATAATGCCATGCACACAAGCAGTCCAGTGCCAGAGGCAGCAAAGCAAACCCAAAACATCAGGGAACCTCCACCATGTTTGACTGTAGGGAACATGTTCTTTTCTTTGAATGCCTCTTTTTTTTCTCCTGTAAACTCTATGTTGATGCCTTTGCCCAAAAAGCTCTACTTTTATCTCATCTGACCAGAGAACATTCTTCCAAAATGTTTTAGGCTTTTTCAGTTAAGTTTTGGCAAACTCCATCCTGGCTTTTTTATGTCACGGGGTAAGAAGTGGGGTCTTCCTGGGTCTCCTACCATACAGTCCCTTTTCATTCAAACGCTGATGGATAGTACGTGTTGACAGTGCTGTACCCTCGGACTGCAGGGCAGCTTGAACTTGTTTGGATGTTAGTCGAGGTTCTTTATCCAACATCCGCACAATCTTGCGTTGAAATCTCTTGTCAATTTTTCTTTTCCGTCCACATCTAGGGAGGTTAGCCACAGTGCCATGGGCTTTAAACTTCTTGATGACTGCGCACGGTAGACACAGGAACATTCAGGTCTTTGGAGATGGACTTGTAGCCTTGAGATTGTGAGGAAGCATGAGCAATTTGGTTTCTCAAGTCCTCAGACAGTTCTTTGGTCTTTCTTTTCTCCATGCTTATGTGGTACACTCAAGGACACAGAACAGAGGTTGAGTCAAATTTAATCCATGTCAACTGGCTGCAAGTGTGATTTAGTTATTGCCAACACCTGTTAGGTGCCACAGGTAAGTCACAGGTGCTGTTAATTACACAAATTAGAACAGCATCACATGATTTTTTGAACAATGTCAATACTTTTGTCCACCCTCTTTTTTATGTTTGGTGTGGAATTATATCCAATTTGGCTTTAGGACAATTCTTTTTGTGTTTTTTCATTTAAGACAAATTAAATGAAGATAATAATACCAAAGAATTTGTGTTTGCAATCATTTTCAGGAAGAAACTGAGTATTATCTGACAGAATTGCAGTGGTGTCAATACTTTTGGCCACAACTGTATGTGCTCTTCCTTATGTTTCCCTTTTTTAAGATTGCTGCAGGAGTGCTGTGCGCCACACCGTGCATGCGCCCGCTCTATCCCATGGTTGGTTGCTTGGATCTTGCATAGCTGGCTGTGACCTGGTCGCTCTCGGCTATGTATTTCTGGGCTTTCGACCCAGGATGGCGGTGGATGTATGAGTGTCAGCGCCATGTAACTATGGCGATCCTGATTGAATATTGTTTACAGCTGTTGTCACTCTATTTAATTGGAGGTATACCCTGCTCACATCACTCCCTGACGAAGAGGTAGCGAAACGCACGCTGGAGAGGTGTGTGCAGGGGGCAGGGAAGAGCCTAATGGTCAGTATTATACTTTCATTATTATCGCTATTGCACTTTATTATATTGTCTATGGCTGTTCACTTTGAGAGGTGAATGATACCTCTGGCACATGCACTTTACTTTTTTGCACAATTGCTCAGAGATTTTGTACCGTAGTGCATATTCTAATTACCTAGGCACTTGCAATAATTATGCGCTGCACTTTGATTTGATGAGTAGGAAATCCTTCATGTATAGTAGATTTAATCACTTGATAATCATGTATATACACTCACTGGCCACTTTATTAGGTACACCTGTCCAACTGTGTGTTAAGACTTAATTTCTAATCAGCCAATCACATGGCGGCAACTCAGTGCATTTAGGCATGTAGACATGGTCAAGACAATCTCCTGCAGTTCAAACCGAGCATCAGTATGGGGAAGAAAGGTGATTTGAGTGCCTTTGAACGTGGCATGATTGTTGGTGCCAGAAGGGCTGGTCTGAGTATTTCAGAAACTGCTGATCTACTGGGATTTTCACGCACAACCATCTCTAGGCTTTACAGAGAATGGTCCGAAAAAGAAAAAAAATCCAGTGAGCGGCAGTTCTGTGGCCGGAAATGCCTTGTTGATGCCAGAGGTCAGAGGAGAATGGGCATACTGGTTCGAGCTGATAGAAAGGCAACAGTGACTCAAATTGCCACCCGTTACAACCAAGGTAGGCAGAAGAGCATCTCTGAACGCACAGTGCGTCGAACTTTGAGGCAGATGGGCTACAGCAGCAGAAGACCACACTGGGTACCACTCCTCTCAGCTAAGAACAGGCATCTGATGGCTACTTTCAGCAGGATAATGCGCCATGTCATAAAGCTCGAATCATCTCAGATTGGTTTCTTGAACATGACAATGAGTTCACTGTACTCAAATGGCCTCCTCAGTCACCAGATCTCAATCCAATAGAGCATCTTTGGGATGTGGTGGAACGGGAGATTCGCATCAGGGATGTGCAGCCGACAAATCTGCGCCAACTGTGTGATGCCATCATGTCAATATGGTCCAAAATCTCTGAGGAATGCTTCCAGCACCTTGTTGAATCTCTGCCACGAAGAATTGAGGCAGTTCTGAAGGCAAAAGGGGGTCCAACCCGTTACTAGCATGGTGTACCTAATAAAGTGGCCAGTGAGTGTATATTTTGGTCACTTTTTTAATATAAAGATACATATTTTTAATTTATTCTATTTATATATTGTGGTTGTGTATATCTATTTTTCTTGTCAGCCATTGTGGTCGTTTCTGTGCCCCCTGCACACATTTGTGTTTTTATATTTTTATTCTCATATATGATTTTCTGTGAAAATAAGAATAAAATTTCTTTTTGCAATATCTTATCTTTGTTATTAACATATTTTGCTAATATCCCTTTGTGGTATTTTTAATAAAATAGTTCATTTATGGTCAGTACGTTGAATAACTTTTGTTTGGGCTATATCCGTTCCCAGCTGGACTCAACTACCATGACCTCAGTGAGATCTTCGCTAGCTCAGTGAGAAAAACTTTCAAGGTGAAAGCTGGGAAGTCACCAAGGTCACCAGTGGTTTTCAGCGTGAATGGACGCATCTTGACACCGTCCAGGTCGAAAACTGTTTATCCCCCAGACCTGGATTACGGCGTGTGACAGAACCACGGACAGGTATGGTGGAATGAGGCGTTTAAATAAAAATGGAAAACTGTGTTTAGTCTTATTTCAAATAAACACACAGCCAGAATAAAGTCCTTTATTTACAATACAACCATAGGATTAGTAATGGATAGGTTTCTTATACACCCCTCTCCATTACTAAGCCATGGGCTTGATGTCACCTGACAATACAAAGGTTACCTAAACCCCACAAATATGAACCCAACGTGCCACCGCTACAGGGCAAGTGGGAAGAGCAGGGCAAAGTGCCAGAATTGGCGCATCTAATAGATGTGCCTTTTCTGCGCAGCTATTTTAAGGCTGGGAGGCCTATATCCATGGCCCCTTACCAGCCTGAGAATACCAGCTGTCAGCTTTAGCAAGGTTGGTTGTCAAAAATGGGAGGGACCCCGGGAGGGACCCCACCCCGTTTTTTTTTAATTATGATTTATTTAAGTAATTAAAAAAAAACAGTGTGGGGACCCCTGTATTCTTGATAACTAGCCTTGCTGAAGCTGATAGCTGAGGGTTGCAGACCCCAGCTGTGAGTTTTGCATGGTTGGTTAGCAAAAATACAGGGGAACCTCGCCGTTTTTTAAAATTATTTACTTCGCAGGAGCGGCTGATGAATACTCCCATCCACCGCTACTGCTCTTGCTGTTATTAGCAGCTGCAGCTGTCAGATGATGGGAGCAGTTGTCCCATCAGCTGACACCAGTGACTGGAGGTAAACGTTAGACCTCCGATCACAGCTGAGTGCTCACGTTGTCTTTTGACAGCATGGGAATCGCGGCTCTCTGACCAGCGGGGATGATTTTAACACCAATCAGAAGCTGTGTTTTCCACACTGTCATACACATGACAGCGTGGCAAACACTGGATATTCGGGCTCCCCCATTAAAGTGAATGGGGTTCTGGTTCAGGTCCGGGTACTGTTCTGTTACCTGAACGCGAACATTTTGAAACTTCGGCCGAACCAGCTGGCCCCGAACATCCAGGTGTCCGCCGATCTCTAATAATGACAACTCAAAACATCCAAATGAACCTGATCAAAAGTTCACATTCCCCATTTTTTAATACCATGTATTCCCCCTTTAAAGGGAATCTATCACCCCATTTTTCGACTATGAGCTGCCGGCACCGCCATTAGTGGCTTATCTACAGTAATGCTGTAGATAAGCCCCCGATGTAACCTGAAAGAGAAGAAAAAGGAGTTATATTATACTCACCGGGGGGCGGTCCGGGTCCAATTTTGGTCCAATGGGTGCCTCGCCCGGTGCCTGCGCACTGCAGGACTCTGCTCTGCCCTCAACAGGGCAGATCAGTGAGCCTGCACCGGAGCCACAACAGGCAGGAAAGAAGAGGACGTCACTGTTAGAAGATGGGAGGTGCCGGACCGGACCGCGACACCCATTGGACCAAAACCAGTCCCGGACCGGCCCCCCCGGTGAGTATAATATAACTCCTTTTTCTTCTCTTTCAGGTTACATCAGGGGTTTATCTACAGCATTACAAAATGCTGTAGATAAGCCCCTGATGGCGGTGCCGGCAGCTCACAGTTGAAAAATGGGGTGACAGATTCTCTTTAACATCAATGACAGCTTGAAGTCTTTTTGTGGTAGTTTTGGATGAGATTCTTTATTTTCTCTGATGGTAAAGCTGCCTATTCTTCTTGGCAAAAAGCCTCCAGTTCCCGGAAATTCCTGGGCTGTCTAGCATGAACTGTGCACTTGAGATCTCCCCAGAGTAGCTCAATGATATTGAGGTGAGGAGACTGAGATGGCCACTCCAGAAGCTTCACTTTGTTATGCTGTAGCCAATGACAGGTCGACTTGACCTTGAGTCTTGGATCGTTGTCATATTTTGAACGTCCAAGTGCATCCCATGTGCAGTTTCCGGGCTGATGAGTGCAAATTTGCCTCCAGTATTTGCTGATAACATGCAGCATTCATCTTTCCTTCAAGTTTGACCAAGTTTCCTGTGACTTTGTAGCTCACAGATCCCCAAAACATCAGCAATCGACTTCTATGCTTTACTGTTATGAATGGGTCACCGAGGAGGAGAGCAGGTCTAGGCTAAGCCACAGAAACCAGAGAGGTTGGTACCTAAGCGGATTGCAGACCTCTGATCCTATCCACACAACTAGCAGCAGCCGTGGAGCATACCTATAATGATCCTAGACACTTCGGCACAGCCGGAGAGCTAACTAAGCCTAAAGCAAGAAAGGGGAAATCTAAGCTGCCTCAGAGTAGACCCCAAAGGAATAGATAGCCCCCAAACATATATTGTCGGTGAGACAAGATGAAAACACAAACACAGGCAGGAAAATAGACTGATCAAAAGATGGGACCAACACTAACTAGACAGGACAGGAAAGGAAAGACACTGTCTGCAATCACGCAAAAAACCCTGCAAAAAGTCCAACACGTCTGATGCAAAAAACACTGAAGTCAAATGACTTCGCCCCCCACTATATCAGCACTCTGGTATTTTCTGAAAGCAGAGCAAAAAGAGACCAATCTAACAGGGGATAAAACAAACTGGCACAAGCAGTAACATAAAGCGTCCTGAGGCGCCGCAAAACTCGCGTCGGGGGTGGCACAGCCTGGTTCTCCCTCTCCTCCCTGTCCCCGCAAGCTCCCCTGTGGTCTGTCTTCGATATTACTTGGCTGCATCTTGCAGGGGGTTATTATACTACACTGGCGCCCTTTCTCACTTCATCTCTTGATGTTTAATCTTGGACTTATTGTTTGGGCGCTTCTATCATACTATTACTTGCAGGACATGGGCCCTTATGGGGATGCACACTGGGGCTACCTTTCCACCTTTGTGGAGGAGTAGGGTATTTTGGGTCGATACCGTCTTATTTTGTCTGACTAGCACATTTTTACATAAGTATTATCTGTAGAACTTTATTCTAATAAAAATTGACTATTTTATATGCTATTTATCTTTCCCCTGGTTTTCACAGTGTATTTTGAGCTTGTGCAATTGGCGCAGGTGTTTGGGTTTCTCTTCCCCATCTCCATTACGCCACATTATGTCCAAGGGATTTTTGTTGCCTATATCAGCACTCTGGTATTTTCTGAAAGCATAGCAAAAAGAGACCAATCCAACAGGAGATAAAACAAACTGGCACAAGCAGTAAAATATGGGTGGTGATTCAGCACAGCCCCAGCTGGAGCTGGCTGACCCGCACCAAGAAGAGATAGACAAAACCAGATCAAATGCAAACAGAATAGCAAATAAACCACTTAGCTGAAAATACAGGGACAGAGCTGGAGAAATCAGACCTCAGGAGGAAAAGGAAGCAAATCACCAGCAGGGATAGAGGGAGTTGGCTGTCTTAAATCCCAATCTGAAACCCCAGATCTCCAATCATCATCATCATTATCAGGTGACAAGCCTCTGTCAATCAGATCAGCTCCATTACCTCCAGTAACCACCAGAGGGAGCCCAGAAAGAGAACTCACAACCCCTCTGTCGATCTGACCAGCTCCACTACCTTCAGTAATAGCCAGAGGGAGGCCAGAAAGCGAATTCACAACACTTTACAGTAGGAATGGTATTCCTTTTATCATAGGCCTTGTTAACCTCTCTCCAAATGTTTATGGTTGTGGCCAAAAAGTTCAATTTTGGTCTCATCACTCCAAATTACCTTGTTCCAGAAGTTTTGAGGCTTGTCTCTGTGCTGCTTTGCGTATTGTTGGCGAGATACTTTGTGGAATTTGCACTGTAATGGCTTTCTTCCGGCAACTCAACCTGCAGCCCATTTTTTCTTCAAGCACCTCCTTATAGTGCATCTTTTAACAGCCACACCACTAGTTTTTGGAGTCCTGTATTTCAGCTGATGTTATTTGTGGGTTTTTCTTGGCATCCCAAACAATTTTCCTAGCAGTTGAGGACGACATTTTTGTTGGTCTACCTGACCGTGGTTTTGTTTTTACAGAGCCCCTAATTTTCTCTTTGTTAATCACAGTTTGAATGCTGCTGACTGGCATTTTCAATTCCTTGGATATCTTTTTGTATCCCTTTCCTCTTTTATACAGTTTAACTACCTTTTCCCATAGATCCGTTGACAATTCTTTTGCTTGCCCCATGACTCACAATCCAGAAATGTCAGTGGCTGGATGAAAGATGCAAGAGTCTGTCTCGGATCCAGTAACTCACTCAGCTTTTATGCACACACACACTGATTACAAGCAAACAGTTCACAGGTGAGGATGTTACCTTTAGTAGCCATTCAAACCCATTTGTGCCAACTTCTGTGCATATTTTCAGGCCAAAATCACCAGGGTTCCCACACTTTTGATCAAGGTCATTTGGATGTTTTGGGTTGTCATGATTTAAAAAGAGAAAACAGAGTCATTTGACAATAACTACTGAGGTCTCACCTCCCGAGATCTAGGTGCTGAGATCTCCATCTGTACATGCACCGCCCCCAGCAGCCTTTTTCCCCAGAGTCCACGGTACAGTAAACCATGGAATTGTCAGGGCTTTCACAAAATGTCGTCAGAGCCCCCGGATCACCGTACACCCGCAGCGGCACACCGGAACACCCCATCAGCCCATCCTCTGGCCTGAAGCAACGCTCCACTCTTGCCTCCTCCAGCAGCGACCCTGGGACCTGCTCCACAGTGGGCGGAAAAGTATATCTGCATTATAAGATGCACCCTCATTTTCCCCAAAAATTTTGGGGGAAAAAGTGCGTCTTTTAAACCGAAAAATACGGTATATGATTTTTTAATTTTCGTGTTTTTTTATTCAGATGGTCAAGAGTCTGAAATGTTAACTCTTCTTATAGGTTAAACTGATATTTGTAAATCGATGAATGGTTGTTATTTACCTCTTATATCATCTCCTACAGTTTATTTTACTGTTATCTTTACAAAACAGGGATGTAGGATGACAGTACAATGATAAATGGTGATATGTTGATTAACCCCTTCTCGACATGCAGGGTACTAGTACTGATCTGGGGGAACTGCATTCCCGCAAACCACAGTATTAGTACGGCGGCACGATTGCACGGCCTCACGCTGAGCGACACGGCAATCACATGTGGATGTCAGCTGTAACAGCTGACACCCCACAACAATGTAGCACCAATAATGGGCATTTAACCCCTCTGATGCCGCTGTCAGTACTGACAGCGTCATAGATAAGAATCACGCAGGGAGGTGGCTCCCTGCGCTCTCCCACCGGAACAACGCAATGGGATTGCTCCAAGATGGCCACGGGGTCCTTCCGGGTCCTGCAAGGAGGTGGCTTGCGAGTGCCTGCTGAGAACAAGCCACCTTCACTGCCTGTCAGATTGCTGATCTGTCACTGTACGCAAAGTGTCAGATCATCGTTCTGACATGCTATACAGTACGATGCGATACACATCATTGATCCCGAGGGAAATTATGGTATGTAGGGATGTCCCAAACTGGGAAAACGTTATAAAGTTAAAAAAATACAATGTGTAAAAATATATTTTTTTTTAAATCTCCAAATAAAGAAAAAATAAATATTTTTCCAATAAATCCATTTATGTAAATAAATAAAACAATAAAAGTACACATATTTGGTATTGACATGTCAGTACCTATCAGCTCTATAAAACTATCCCATTAGTTAACTCCTTCAGTGAACACTATAAAAAATAAATAAAAAATGAGGCAAAAAACAATGCTTTATCATCATGCTGCTGAACAAAAAGTGCAATAAAACGCGAATAAAAAGACGAACGTTGATAAAAATGGTACCACTGAAAACGTCATCTTGTCCGGCAAAAAACAAGACCTCACATGACTCTGTAGCCCAAAATGTGGAAAAATTATAGCTCTCAAAATGTGGTGATGCAAAAATTATTTTTTGCAATAAAAAGAGTCTTTTAGTGTGTGACAGCTGCCAAACATAAAAACTCGCTATAAAAACGCACTATAAATAGAAAATCAAACCCCCCTTTATCACCCTCTTAGTTTGGGAAAAATAATGAAACAAAAAATGTATTTATTTCCGTTAGGGTTGGGGCTAAAGTTAGGGTTAGGGTTGGGGTTGGAATTAGGGTTGGGATTAGGGTTAGGGGTGTGTTAGGGTTGGGATTAGGGTTAGGGGTGTGTTGAGGTTAAAATTGGGGGGTTTACACAGTTTAGGTACATCAGGGACTCTCCAAACGCGACATGACGTCCAATCTCAATTCCAGCCATATCGCACAAAATAGTTAATAAACAACATTTCCCATATGTCTACTTTACATCTTCATAATTATGTAAGCAATTTTTTTTTGTTAAGAAGTTAGAAGGATTAAAAGTTAACCAGCAATTTCTCATTTTTACAACAAAATTTACAAAACCATTATTTTAGGGACCGCCTCACATTTGAAGTGAGTTTGGGAGGTCAATATGACAGAAAATACCCGAGCAACGAGTATACTCGCTCATCACTACTAGGGATCCATTTGTGCCTATTCTGCTATATTGGTATGTACTTGATTGTATTTCTTAAATCCTGAGGGATCTAATAGTACCTGCTACTCTATATATTCATTACTGTAATAAATCATATTGATCCATATGTGTCTATGGGGAGGCATTGGTTTTTCTTGTTTTAATCTTGGAGCTATACACTCCCTGACAGAAGTTATGTCGCTTATCCATGCTATGTAAATAAAAGCTTATAACCTGACGTTAAATTCATCCATTGGTTGTATAAATTATTCTTTTGAAATCTGAAACCCTCCGAAATGTGGTTTAGGTTAAGAAAATAAATTGCCATCAATGCAGAAATATTGATCATTTAATGGACACAGAATGGTTAGATTTTGGCAAGACAAAAGTTTTGTCGGCCACAGAAATTAATGTGATATTCAAATAAATAATTAACTTAAATACAAATATATGTTTCATAACATTGGTGAATGAAGTTGTGGTGCTATTAGATTCATATTTATTATTTTGTGTGACTTCCATGAGCTTGAAGGACTGCATCCATGCGGTTCAACAATGATTCATACAATGTATTAATGAAGTCATCAGGAATAGCAAAGAATGCAGTCTTACATGCCTCCCAGAGTTCATCTAGATTCTTTGGTTTTGCCTTCCAAGCTTCCTCTTTCATCCTACCCCAAACATACTCAATGATGTTCATGTCTGGTGACTGGGCTAGGATTCGACCATGGAGGCCATTTCGAGACAGAATCCTACAAACTGTTCTAATTGACAAAGGGACTTGAGGTGACCAGGCCTGTTGGAGCTCTGCTGCAGTGGAAGAAGGGTTTGCTTTGGATTTTCTAACCAACACACGTTCCTCCTGAGCAGTTGTCTTGCGGGGTCTGCCGGACCTGGGTTTGTCAACACATCTCCAGTGTCTTCTAATCTTTTTTTAATTCTTTGTACTTGACGTTGAGACACATTAAAGGTGCCAGCCACCTCTGCAGTGGATCTGGTCTTCAGCCTCTTGATAATCCAGGCTTTGGTCACAGGGTGGATTTTTGGCATGTTGTCAGAGCTCAAGTTGCAGCTTAAGTGAAGGTCTGGGGTGCTGGGTTTCTTTTTATACACACCCACTAAATAACCGTTTACTGAGCACAGGTGAGGATGTAAACTAGAATTGGGTGCATTATATGACCAGGCAACAAAACTTTTGTTTTGCCAAAATCTGACCATTCTGTGTCTATTAAATGATCAATATTTCTGCATTGATGCCAATTTATTTTCTTAACCTAAACCACAGGGTTTCACCTTTCAAAAGAATAATTTATACAACCAATGGATGAATTTAAAGTCAGGTTATAAGCTTTAATTTACATAACATGGATAAGCAACATAACTTCTGTCAGGAAGTGTATGGTGTTTAACCCCTTTATCCCCACGGGTAGTTTGCATGTTAATGACCAGGCCAATTTTTACAATTGTCCATTTATGAGGTAATATCTCTGGAACGCTACTATGGATCCCGGTGATTCTGAGTGTTTTCTCATGACATACTGTACTTCATGACATTGGTAAAATTTCTTTGATATGACTTGCGCTTATTTGTGAAAAAAATGGAATTTTGGTGAAAATTTTGAAAATTTCCAACTTTGAATTTTTATGCCTTTAAATCACAGAGATATGTCACCCAAAATACTTAATAATTAACATTTCCTACATATTTACTTTACATCAGCATTACCTTGGAACCAAAATTTTGTTTTGGTAAGAAGTTATGAGTTAAAAGTTAAACAACGATTTCTCATTTTTACAACACTTTAGGGACCATATCACATTTGAAATCACTTTGAAGGGTCTATATGATAGAAAATACCCAAAAGTGAGACCATTCTAAAAACTGCACCACTCAAGGTACTCAAAACCACATTCATGAAGTTTATTAATCCTTCAGGTGCTTCACATGAATGAATGGAATGTGGAAGGAAAAAATAAACATTTTACTTTTTTTCCACAAACATTTTGCTTCAGAACCAATTTTTTTTATTTTCACAAGGGTAAAAAGAAAAAATGAACCACAAAACTTTTTGTGCAATTTCTCATGAATATGCTGATATCCCATACGTGGGGGTAAACCACTGTTTGGGTGCACAGCAGAGCTCGGAAGGGAAGGAGCACTGTTTGACTTTTTCACCGCAGAATTGGCTGGAATTCAGATCAGATGCCATGTTGCGTTTGAATAGCCCCTGATGTGCCTAAACAGTGGAAATCTCCCACAAGTGACACCATTTTGGAAACTAGACCACTCAAGGAACTTATCTAGATATGTGGTGAGCAAAAGTGCTTCATAGAAGCTGTGAAAATAAAAAATCATATTTTTTCCACAAAAATCTTTTCACCCCAAAATTTTTATTTTCCCAAGGGTAACAGGAGAAATTATACCCCCAAAAGTTGTGCAATTTATCCTAAGTACGCCGATACCCCATATGTGGGAGAAAACTACTGTATGGACCCACGGTGGGGCTCAGAAGGGAAGTAGTGATATTTTGGAATGCAGACTTTGATGGAATGGTCTGTGGGCATCATGTTGTGTTTGCAGTGCCCCTGAGGTGCCTAAACAGTAAAAACCTCCCACAAGTGAACCCATTTTGGAAACTAGATTCCCTAAGGAACTTATCTAGATGTGTGGTGAGCACTTTCAATCCCCAAGAGTTTCACTAATGTTTATAATGTAGAGCCGTGAAAATAAAAAATATTTTTTTTCCACAAAAATGATCTTTCAGCCCCCAACAGTTGTTGTCCAATTTGTCATGAGTATGCAAATACCCCATATGTGGGGGGAACCACTGTTTGGGCACTCAGTGGGGCTTGGAAGAGAAGTAGTGACGTTTTGAAATGCAGACTTTGATGGAATGGTCTGCGGGCATCATGTTGTGTTTGCAGAGCCCCTGATGTGCCTAAATAGTGTAAATCCCCCAATTCTAATTCCAACCCTAACCCCAACACACCTCTAACCCTAATCCCAACCCTAACCATAACCCTAACTACAACCCTAATTCCAACACATCCCTGACCCTAATCCTAATTTTAACCTCAATCCTAACCCAAGCTTTAGCCCCAAACCTAACTTTAGCCCTCAACCCTAACCTTAGCCTATCAATAACTCTAACTTTAGCATAACAATAACCCTAACTTTAGCCTAACAGTAACCCTAGCAGTAACACTAACAGTTACCCTAACCCTATCAGTAACCCTAACTTTAGCCCAACACTAACAGTAATCTGAACTATAGCACTAACCCTAACTATAGCACTAAACCTAATAGTAACCCTAACAGTAACCCTAAATATAGCACTAACCCTAACTCTACCCCTAACTATTGCCCTAACCCTAACAGTAACGCTAACTATAGCACTATCCCTAACCCTAACAGTAACCCTAAATATAGCACTAACCCTAACTATAGCCCTAACCCTAACCTAACAGTAACCCTAACTATAGCACTAACCCTAACTGTAACCCTAACCGTAACCCTAACTATAGCACTAAACCTAACTATATCACTAGCCCTAACCTGGTTAAAACTAAAAGAGAAAGAGCGCAATAGGGTCTTATCCAAGTAAAATGGATATAAATCAAGCTATTATACTCACCAATAACAGGAGAGTTTCAGGCACAACGGAATAGAGGTCAAGCTGCTGCACATCCAAATGGCCACTCAGTGACCATAAATCATTAGATTTACAAGGAAGGAATTTTTGGATTTAAACGTGCGCTGCTAGACAAACGACTCCTTGCAGATTGTATACTAATATACTTTTAATTCCCAACACGTTTCGAAGTTAACACTTCTTCCTCAGGGGATGAAGGAAGAAGTGGTAACTTCGAAACGCGTTGGGAATTAAAAGTATATAAGTATACAATCTGCAAGGAGTCGTTTGTCTAGCAGCGCACGTTTAAATCCAAAAATTCCTTCTTTGTAAAACTAGCCCTAACCTGCCGTATCTGCTTTTTCTTACTTTATGACAAGATCACTGACTGGCACAGCTGTTGCCAGCAGCACTTGTTACACTGTTTCTTCCTCTGATATCTTACTGACAGGAGATCAGAGGAGAAACAGGGTTACTATGAGGCAAATCGCCTGGAAAGTTCGTTGCTACAACAAACTTTCCCAGTGATCTCTCTCATTAGCTGGTGTGATGCTGACATCATCAGGAAGCATTCTGCACCAGGATCCCCATTATAAGGTACGTGGGTGTCCCGGTGGGCAGAAAACAGCTGACCGTAGAAAAACATTGGTGCTGCACAAAGCCCAGAAAGCGTCAGCGGTCGAGAAGCGGTTAAGGGCATAAAAACTAAAAGTTTGAAAATTAATACATTTTCAAAATGTTCGCCAAATTTCCTTTTTTTTCACAAATAAATGCAAGTCATATTGAAGAAATGTTACCACTATCATAAAGTACAATATGTTACGAGAAAACAATCCCAGAATCACCAGGATCCGTTGAAGCATTTCAGACTTATGACCTCATAAATTGACAGTGGTCAGAATTGTAAAAATCGGCCTGGTCACTAAGGTGAAAACAGACTTAGTTTCAAAGGGGTTAAACATTATACCAGGCCATGCAGTTTGTTTACTTGCAAACATTGAAGGATAAACTAAATAAAAAAACCTCACCTCTTCCCCTTGACCTGTGAATAATGGCTTGAAGAACAATTGTGAACTATAAAAAGGGATATTCCTCTGTAAGAAGAGACATCCAAATATCCGAGGCATCCAAACATCCAAGAGATCCAAAGAATCAAAAACTCTTTACAAAACCACAGCCAGAAACACTTTACAAGACAGCAGCTAAGACATGCCTCCATCACAATGGACACAGAGTTGACATTCTACAGGATGTCAACTTAGGGGACAACAGTCCCGACTCAAAGAATTCAAGTCTGCTCCATTGACCATCACTGAACCCATGGATACATTTGGGGTAGTCAGGATGTGGACCCACCGGTCACCTGGCTCCATAGAGATGTTCGGAAAAGCCAGGTTGTGACCCTCCGGTCACCAGGCCTTGTACCTCAATTGACTCTCAGCATCCTAAGCTTGTCGTTACCTTCTCTCTGTGCATGCCACAGGTGGGGGTAGTCAGCCCTGCAAGCTTTGACGTCACAGTCGTTCTTGTCCCGGCAAAATAGCTGAAGGGTGAGACTATAATTTTGGCACCATCTTGGGTATTTTGCTGGGATTGTTCTATGTGTTCCTTACCTGTTTTTTTTTTGTTCAATAAAGTATTGCCACACTGTTTTACCTTACCCTGTGTTGTCTGAGTAATATTACGCCCGAGGTAAAAGGAGAGCAGGCCCTGGTCCATGCGGTTTCAGCTAGCGGTCTAGGGCACCTGCTCACCCCCCATGTCTCCACAAGTATTATTACAGTTATTCTAATCTTATACACAGAACATTTAAAGGGAACAAATCACATGATTATTGTTGTCCAAGAACAGAATGAATCAGTGCCTGAAAGCATGATTGCAGTCAGGTATTTTTTAGCTTGAAGAGATGGCGGGGAAAGAAAAGAATAGTCTGCTGCTGCTTCTCTCAACTCAGCTTTTAGTAATGAACAAATCTTCTCCTACAAAAACACACATGGGAGAGACCGGTCTATCACTAAAGCTGGAGTCACATTAGTGTATGACATCAGATGCAAGAGAATCGGAGGCGATATGCTAATGACGCTTGGCTCCTGCTCTGCTGCGAGCATGATCAGAGTGTCAGTGCTCTGTGCTTCAATCCTCTCGCATGAGATGATCACAGCACAAAAGCATAGGAGACGGAGAAATGAATTTATCCAGCTCTTCCATTGCCACTGTCCGCGGGAATGGAACTGCACTCGGTTTATATCCGAGTGCAGTGCAATCCGATTCTAGAATGCAATCACAGCATGCTGCGATTGTTTTCGCATACCGAATCGGCATGAGAAAATAATTGCAGATGTCAGCTGCCCCAGAAAATAACACTGGGCAAAGTGCAATCTGATTTTTTTAACGGATTGCACTCATTCGATTACATCGCAAATGTGAGGGAGCCCTAAGAGTGGCGCAGGAAGAAGCCACAGTAAACTTCTCTTCTTTCTCAGCCATTTGTTCAAATGTTACTCATGCTGCCCTTGGTTTCGACAACATGAATAATGTAACAGGTTCACTTTAACATTCAGCTATCCTGTATATAAACGTGAATTCGCCATCAGTCTTTTATTCATCACAGAAAAACTGATGGCAATGATCAAAAGAACAGATGAAACTCACACCACCCTTTTATACACAAAAAAAATCACTGACGTCTAAATTAGAGTTTTTTGCAGGGCTGTGGAGTCGGTAAGCCAAACCTGCGACTCCGACTCCTCAATTTCCCTTACACCGACTCCGACTCCACGACTCCGACTCCCACATATATTGCTTATATGTTTAGTTTTGATGCCTTCAGAGTGAATCTACAATTTTCATAGTCATGAAAATAAAGAAAACACTTTGATTGAGAAGGTGTGTCCAAACTTTTGGTCTGTACTGTGTGTATTAGGGTGACCGGATCTCATATGGGGGGGAAAAAATGTCAGAATCTTGTTCGTCTGGACCCCACAAAACGATTCCCCTTTCCAGATATTGAGAGAGCCAAAATTTGAGCTCGATCAAACGACGTTAACCAGTGCCGCTCGTCGCTCAAAGTTTGAAAAAATCCAAATTGAGGTATTTTAAGATTTAGGTATTTTGCATAGTCTGTTAGACTATAAAGAATGTGACAACAACATTGCAGAAATAGCCCTGACCAAATTTTCGAACCATTTGTGGTATTTGAATGCAGAGTTGGTGGGCTTATCGTTTTTTGATCCCACCATTACAGACAATGAAAAGTTGTTAATGGTAATAAATTGCTCAGTAGCACAGATGAACCATCAGAGCACGCTAACCTACATGAGTTGATAATTTTACATAGTTATCTAATCTATTCTAGAGCTTTTGTTAAAGTAGTTTTTGAAACGTCAGAATATAATGCTCGGCATTTGCTTACAACTTGCAGGACATATTGCTTTTGTTCTTCATCTTTTGTCAGAAGGTCGTTAAAGTCGGTTACTTCCTACTTCTTTTAATTTTTCTTTCCTAACTTTTGGATTTACAACCCTAGCGTGCTCTGATGGTTCATCTGTGCTACTGAGCAATTTATTAGCCATTAACAACTTTTCATTGTCTGTAATGGTGGGATCAAAAAACGATAATCCCACCAACTCTGCATTCAAATACCACAAATGGTTCGAAAATTTGGTCAGGGATATTTCTGCAATGTTGTTGTCACATTCTTTATAGTCTAACAGACTATGCAAAATACCTAAATCTTAAAATACCTCAATTTGGATTTTTTCAAACTTTGAGCGACGAGCGGCACGGGTTAACGTCGTTTGATCGAGCTCAATGACTTATCTCGGCTAAGATAAAGCCTAGATCCTCAGGCTACATTCACACTTTGGGCGTAGCCAGGATCAAACCTAGGGGGGAAGAACCTCATACTGCACACCTTAGCTGCTGCAGAACCTCATACTGCACACCCCTACACTTGAAAATAAAGCCTGCACCTTAAGATGTGGTGGAGAATGCAGTCTATTTATTCCAACTATCAATTGATGTTGATGTGTTACTGAAGATGAGCAATGCCTGTCCTGGGCGTCCTTTTGGGCAGCTATGAGGTGTACCTGACTGGTGCTAAAGAAAAGGAGTGTTAGTCTGTGTGCTATCCGGCTTACATTGTTTTTGGTACAGATATGATATGGATAGACAGATATGGATAAATGGATATATAGATAGAGCATATCTCTAATCTGCTTTTGCTATTGAAAACATTAGCTATGAGTTCAAAAACCTTTCAGGTGATGCCGTTTTTTAAAAAGCTGATCTGCTTTTGCAACTGAAAGACGTATCCTTAAAAAACGCAGGAAAAACGCTGTGTGTGAATGTAGCCTTAGATCAGGAATAGAAGTCATTTATAGGACATTTCATACCTTTCCTAAATTCCTATGAAAAAATATTCAGCACATTCTGCATTGAACTATTGTACCCAATTTATTATATATTTTAGGAGTCGGAGTCGGTCCATTTTATACCGACTCCAACTCCGACTCCACCAAAAGTAGCACCGACTCCACAACCGGGTTTTTTGCCATGCTTGCGAGAAGATAGCCAGCCTTCATGGGCCAATATTCCTGCATTTCAATTTTTTGTGACAAGAAATTTCTGCACTTAGAAAGAGCGGAGGAGGTCCAACATAGAAATAGATGAGTGTCTCTAATAAAGTGGTCAATCAGTTTATAGCTGCTTTATTTCCATTGTTTATTGGTAATTGCTTATATTTATTAGTCATCATTTAGGCTGGTTTCACACTTGCGTTTTTTTTGCGCTGTATTTTAGCGCTAAAAAACGCATGCATTTTTTACCCTATATTTTGCATGGGATGCGCTTATGTGCGCATACACATGCTTTTTTGTGGTGTGCGCTCGGGCACACAAAATGCATCCTGTTGCATTTTTTGGGCGTCCGACTTGCCTCAAAAAAACGCATGCGCGCGCAATGCGCTTTTTTACAGCAAGACACCCATTATAAGTCTATGGGTGCGCATATGTGCGCATTGCCATGCTCATGTATGCGTTTTTTGCGCATGCGTTTTTTTGTTGACCATTAGTTAGACAATGGAATTTAGGGGTTTGGGTTAGAGTTAGGGTTAGTATGGTTTGGTTAAGGGTTAGGGTTAGTTAGGGTTTGGTTAAGGGTTAGTATGGTTTGGTTAAGGGTTAGGGTCAGGGTTAGGGTCAGGGTTAGTGTGAGGGGCCAACTAATGTTGGAAAAAAACGCAAATGCACTAAAAACGCATACAAATGCATAAAAACGCTGCGTTTTTTTCATGCATGCTCATAAAAATGCTTGAAAAAAACGCAGCATTTGTATGCGTTTGTATGCATTTTTTCCATGTGTTTTTTTGCGGGAAAAACGCACTGCAAAAAAAAGCAAGTGTGAAAGTAGCCTTAGTGCCGTAAATTGTCTTCCATTTCTCTTATATGACATGTGAATTTATATTGATTGTAGCTTGCGTAATTCGCCAAGTAAATTATTTAAAAGACAGTGTCTACCTGCCTGTGTAATTTTTCTTAGTAAAAATATTAAATATGTAAGAAAATTTTACACACATTCTGAAAATGAAAATTACTTCTCCCCTGTATGAATTCTCCAATGTGTAACTAGATTTCATGTGTTTGTAAAATATTTCAGGCATTCGAGGAGAAAAATTGCTACTCCCCAGTGTGAATTCTCAGATGTCCAGTAAGAGTTTTTTTCCGTTGAAAACATTTCCCACATTTGGAACATGAAAATGGCTTCTCCCCTGTGTGAATTCTCTGATGTTTAGTAAGATCAGATTTTGTTATAAAACATTTCCCACATTCTGAACATGAAAATGGCTTCTCACCTGTGTGAATTTTCTGATGCTGAACAAGAGATGATTTGTCTGAAAAACTTTTTACACATTCTGGGCATGAAAATGGCTTCTCTCCTGTGTGAATTCTCTGATGTTTAGTAAGATCAGATTTCCTTATAAAACATTTCCCACATTCTGAACATGAAAAAGGCTTTTCCCCTGTGTGAATTTTCAAATGTGTAGCAAGATTTGTTTTCCGAATAAAACATTTTCCACATTCTGAGCATGAAAATGGCTTCTCTCTTGTGTGATTTCTCTGATGTTTAGTAAGATCAGATTTCGTTATACAACATTTCCCACATATGGAAAATGAAAATGGCTTCTCTCCTGTGTGAATTCTCGGGTGTCTAACAAAAGGTGATTTCCGTGTAAAACATTTCCCACTCTCTGAACATGAAAATGGCTTCTCCCCTGTGTGAATTTTCAAATGTGTAGCAAGATTTGTTTTCCATTTAAAACATCTTCCACATTCTGAACATGTAAATGGCCTCTCTCTTGTGTGAATTCTTTGATGTTTAGTAAGATTAGATTTCGTTATACAACATTTCCCACATTCAGAACATGAAAATGGCTTCTCCCCTGTGTGAATTTTCTGATGCTGAGCAAGAGATGATTTGTCTGAAAAACTTGTTACACATTCTGAGCATGAAAATGGCTTCTCTCCTGTGTGAATTCTCTGATGTTTAGTAAGGTCAGATTTTGTTATACAACATTTCCCACATTCTGAACATGAAAATGGCTTTTCCCCTGTGTGAATTTTCTGATGCCGAGCAAGAGATGATTTGTCTGAAAAACTTTTTACACATTCTGAGCATGAAAATGGCTTCTCGCCTGTGTGAATTCTCTGATGTTTGGTAAGATGAGATTTCGTTAAACAACATTTTCCACATTCTAAACATGAAAATGGCTTTTCACCTGTGTGAATTTTCTGATGTTGAGCAAGTGCTGATTTGTCAGCAAAACATTTCCAAGATTCTGAACATGAAAATGGCTTCTCCCCTGTATGAATTCTCTGATGATTAGTAAGATCATATTTCGATTTACAACATTTCCCACATCCTAAACATGAAAATTGCTTCTCTCTTTTAAGTGCTCTTTGACATTCACCATCCCTTTTGTTGTATTTATTTTTCTTACGAAGTACTGGAGGTATGTCTGGCATAATTGGATGCTCTTCAAAAGTATCAGGTGTGATACTAGGATAATTTGCACTAAAATCTGAAAATATCAGGTATTTCTCCGAGATCATGGTCCAGTTATCTGCCAAAAAAATAAAGGTATATTTTATTCAATAAATATGGAATCATTATTAGTGATGACCGAGCACTAAAGTGCTCGGGTTGAGCAAATTGGAATGCTCGGGTGCTTGACCCGAGAAACGAGCCCAATGTAATTCTATTGGAAAATCGAGCATTTTTGCCGTGACCACCCCACCCAGGGGTCATTATAGGGTCTAAAAACATCTGAAATTGATGGAAACATGCTTACATGACATGGAAACATCATGGGGAATACTCCTAGAAACATTTATGACTCCCAGGTCACAGCTGTGAATAAGGTTGTCAGAGTCTTACTCCACTTTTACAGACGCATGATAAAACATACAAAAATGAAACCAAAATGGATTTTGGAATGGAAATATGATGGAAATATGATAAAGAACATCCTTTCCAGGGTAATGATTTGCATGTAAGGCAAAATAAATAACCCAAATCAAAAAAGTTCCTCCACCACTTGGGCTATGATCACTTGCAGTGTTTTTGATGCATTTTTCAACTTTAGCATTGCTTTCAACCTAGACAAATGCTTTCACTGGGAAATGTCATTTTAACATTTTACAACCTTATTTGGCCATGTGGTGTGTGACACATCATCAGACACATCCTGTTTTATTTATGAAAGAGGGACTCTGAAAGCCACAAAGCCTATTTTTATAGGGCCAGCAGTCGGCCCTCACTATTCTTAGAGACCCATCAGCCGGCTATGCTTTGTTGTTCCCATTAATAAAACAGTGGGTCCCTTATACTGTTATTGCATATGCAGTGAGTGGCAGGGCTGCCCAAAAATTGGATGCACCACAACAACCAACTGAACAGATGTCATGGATGACCACATGCAACCAAAGTTCCAAGTAGTCATTTGGTACTTCCATACTGTTTGATTATGCATTGAATGGAAGGCCTGCAGTGGCCCAAAGTTACACACATCCCAATAAGCCTTTGAACCCACACACTGGATGGCCACAGGAAAACCAAGTCCTCAGTATTCATTTGACACTCCCAAACTGTTGGCTTATGCATTGAATGCAAGGCCTGCCCTGAACCAAAGTTACACGCACCCCAATAAGCCTTTGAACCCACGTACTGGATGGCCACAAGAAAACCAAGTTTACATTATTTATTTGGTACTCCCATAATGTTTGTTTATGCATTGAATGCAAGGCCTGCCCTGGCCCAAAGGTACATACACCACAATAAGCCTTTGGACCCACATACTGGATGGCCACAGGAAATCTAAAATTCCCATTATTATGATTTTTGTAAGTCACATAAAGTTTTCTCATGAAGTGAAAACAAGGCCTGCCCCAAATTTTCATGCATTTCAATCCCCCAAGGAAGATATGTGGAGGATGGCCTCTGAAAAATATTTTCCCAGTTTAAAGGAGTGGGTCTCTTATACTTGTAATGGCCATACACTAGGTGCATGGGCTGACAAACATTTACCCCTGGGGGGTACGCATCAACCTACTGTGTCAACATTCTGTTTACGGGCATCATAAACACCCTTGAAAAGAATAGCGTGGCTGTTGCATCATGGAACACGTTCACCCTGATGATCTAGAGGTGGTGTTGGAACAGACGTGGAGGATGGGGATGACCTCCCAAAAATGCTTTCCCATTTTAAAGGAGCGGGTCTCCTATACTTGTTTTCCCAGTTTAACCCCTTTCCTACATTGGACGTACTATTCCGTCCATGTGACCTGGGACCTAAGTCCCAAGGACGGAATAGTACGTCTAATGCGATCAGCAGCGCTCACGTGTTGAGCGCCGCTGATCGCGGCCAGGTGTCAGATGATTATCACAGCTGACACCCGGCACAATGTGTCAGGGGCGGTCACGGACCGCCTCCGACACATTAACCCCTGGCACACCACGATCCATCATGATTGCGCTGTACCGGGGATTAAAGGAAGCATCGGCAGGGAGGGGGCTCCCTCCGTGCTTCCCTGCGACCCCCACAGCAGCGCGATGTGCAGTGCCGCTGCGGGGGTCGCTTTCCCTGCAGGTCCCCGGATCCAATATGGCGACGGGGACCCTCGGGGGCCTGCAGGGAGCTGGCTTCCTCACTGCACGCAGAGCGCAGGCATGAGGAAGCTTGCAGCAGTGCCTGTGACAGATCGCTGATCTGTCACAGCGATCTGTGATGTGACAGATCAGCGATCTTTCACAGGACAGTGATGTCCCCCATGGGACATTATAATAAAGTAAAAAAATAAAAATAAAAAAGTGTAAAAATAATAAAAAAAAAAAAAAATTCCCTAATTCATTTTTTGAAAACAAAAAAACAATAAAAGTACACATATTTGGTATCGCCGCGTCCGTAATGACCCACCCTATAAAACTGTCCCATTAGTTAACCCCTTTAGCGAACCCCTTTAAAATAAAAAATAAAAAATAAAAAACGAAGCAAAAAATAATGATTTATTATCATACCGCCGAACAAAAAGTGCAATAACGCGCGATCAAAAAGACGCATATAAATATCCATGGTACCGCTGAAAACGTCATCTTGTCCCACAAAAAAAGAGCCACAACACAGCATCATCAGCAAAAAAATAAAGTTATAGCTCGCAGAATAAAGCGATGCAAAAATAATTATTTTTTATATAGAAATTGTTTTCATTGCATAAAAGCGCCGAAACATAAAAAAAGACATAAATGAGGTATCGCTGTAACCGTAGTGACCCGAAGAATAAAACCGCTTAATCAATTTTACCGCACGCGGAACGGTGTAAACGCACCCCCCAAAAGAAATTCATGAAACGCTGGTTTTTGTTCATTCTGCATATATAGTTCCTTGGGGGGTCTAGTTTCCAAAATGGGGTCACTTGTGGGGGGGGTTTCCACTGTTTAGGTACATCAGGGGCTCTCCAAACGTGACATGGCGTCCAATCTGAATTCCAGCCAATTTTGCAGGGAAAAAGTCAAACGGCGCTCCTTCCCTTCCAAGCTCTGCCATGCGCCCAAACAGTGGTTCCCCCCACATATCAGGTATCAGCGTACTCAGGACAAATTGCACAATAATGTTTGCAGTCCAATTTCTCCTGTTACCCTTGGTAAAATAGAAAAAAAGAACCAGAAGTATTTTTTTTTGTGAATAAAAGTTAAATGTTCATTTTTTTTTAAACATTCAAAAAATTCCTGTGTAGCACCTGAAGGGTTAATAAACTTCTTGAATGTGGTTTTCAGCACCTTGAGGGGTGCAGTTTTTAGAATGGTGTCACTTTTGTGTATTTTCTATCATATAGACCCCACAAAGTGGCTTCAAATGTGATGTGGTCCCTATAAATAAAATGGTGTAAAAATGAGAAATCTCTGGTCAACTTTTAACCCTTATAACTTCCTAACAAAAAAAATTTTGGTTCCCAAATTGTGCTGATGTAAAGTAAACAGGTGGGAAATGTTATCTACTAAGTTTTTTGAGTGCCATATCTCTGTGATTTAAGAGCATAAAAATTCAAAGTTGGAAAATTGCGAAATTTTCAAAATTTTTGCGAAATTTCCATTTTTTTCACAAATAAACGCAAGTTATATGAATGAAATTTTACCACTAACATGAAGTACAATATGGCATGAGAAAACAGTGTCAGAATCACTGGGATTCATGGAAGCGTTCCGGAGTTATTACCTCATAAAGGGACAGTGGTCAGAATTGTAAAAATTGGCCCGGGAGTTAACGTGCAAACCACCCTTGGTAGTGAAGGGGTTAAAGGAGCTGGTCTCCATTACTTGTAATGGCCATACACTAGGTACATGGGCTGACAAACATTTACTCCTGTGGGGTATGCATCAATGTACTGTGTCAACATTTTGCTTATGGGCATCATAAACAGCCTTGAAAAGAATAGGTTGGCTGTTGCATCACGGAACACGTTCGCACTGGTGATCTAGAGGTGAGTGTGGGAACGATGTGGAGGATGGCCTCCTAAAAATGTTTCTTAGTTAAGGAGCGGGTCTCCCATAACTTATAATGCCCATACACTAGGTGCATGGACTGACAAACATTTACCCCTGGGGGGGACGCAATCAACGTACTGTGTCAGAATTTTGCTTACGGGCATCATAAACACCCTTGAAAACAATAGCATGGATGTTGCATCATGGAACATGTTTGCCCTGGTGATCTAAGGGTGGTGTTGGAACAGACGTAGAGAATGAGGATGGCCTCCGAAAAATGTTTTCCCAGTTTAAAGGAGCGGGTCTCCTATACTTGTAAAGGCCATACACTAGGTGTATGGGCTGACAAATATTTACCCCTCGGGGGTACACATCAACCTACTGTGTCAACATTTTGTTTTCAGGCATCATAAACACACTTGAAAAGAATAGTGTGGCTGTTACATCACGGAACACGTTCGCCCTGGTGTTCTAGAGGTGGTGTCGGAACAGATGTGGAGGATGAGGATGACCTCCAAAAAATGCTTCCCCATTTTAAAGGAGCGGGTCTCCTATACTTGTAATGCTCATACTCTAACTGTGTGAGATGACAAACATTTCACCCTGGGGGTTACGCATCAACTTACTGTGTCAACATTTTTTTATGGGTATCATAAACACTCTTGCAAAAAATTATAGTGGCTGTTGCATCACAGAACACGTTCACCCTCATGTTCTAGTGTTGGTGTCTGAAGAGACATGGAGGATGGCCTCCGAAAAATGTTTCCCAGATTAATGGAGCGGGTCTCCTATACTTGTAATGCCCAGGGTTGACAAACATTTATCCCCTGGGGGTTACACATCAACCTACTGTGTCAACATTCTGTTTACAGGCATCATAAACACCCTTGAAAAGAATAGCGTGGCTGCTGCATCACGGAACATGTTCACCCTGGTGATCTAGAGGTGGTGTCGGAAGAGATGTGGAGGATGGCCTCCGAAAAATGTTTCCGATTAAAGGAGCGGGTCTCCTATACTTGTAATGCTCATACACTAGGTATATGGGCTGACAAACATTTACTCCTGAGGGATATGCATCAACCTACTGTGTCAACATTTTTTTTACGGGCATCATAAACACCCTTGCAAAAAACTATAGTGGATGTTGCATCACAGAACACATTCACCCCTCGTGGTCTCCGAAAAATGTTTCCCGAATTAAAGGAGCGGGACTCCTATACTTGTAATGCCCAGGGCTGACAAACATTTACCCCCTGGGGGGTACGCATCAACCTACAGTGTCAACATTTTTTTTACGGGCATCATACACACCCTTGAAAAGAATGGTTGTTGCATCATGGAACACGTTCGCCCTGATGATCTAGTCGTGGTGGAGGATGAGGAGAACAGTCAATAGCCAAAATCAGGAAGCGTATACCCATGTGTGGGTGTGAAGAGGTGCATGGGAATATACCTCCCAAAAAAGACACAGGATTTGAGGTTAGGTTTCATTGTTATCATGCGGTGGTGTAAAGAAGTCTGGCCCAATCCAGCCCTTGTACATTTTTATAAAAGTCAGCCTGTCAGCATTTTCAGTTGACAGGCGGATACGCTTATCAGTTATGCATGTGAGCCACACATGTGCCTGCTCTTTCAGAGCTGCCCACAACTCTTAAGCATTGTGCGGTTTGTCACCTAAGCATATTAGCTTCAGTACAGCCTGTTGAAGCTTGGCTGAGGCAGTGCTTCCAGCTTGTGACTGATGTGATCATTTCAGAGATGGAGGCTGAGGAGGAGGAGGTGGTGCAGGAGCTGTAGACTGTGGGAGCAACCCTGAATGATGTAGGGCCCGCAATCCTCGGCATTGGGAAGACGAGTTCCATCCCAAAGTCCATCTGGGTCACAGCTTCCACTATGTTAACCCAGTGTGCCATCAGTGAAATGTAGCATCCCTGCCCACAAGCTCTTGTCCATGTGTCCATGGTTAGGTGGACTTTCCCAGTAACAGCATTGTTCAGGGCACGGGTAATGTTTTGGGACATGTGCTTGTGTAATGCCGGGAGAAATAGTGGCAGCTGGGGACCGAGTACCCTGGGACGGCCGAGGCCATAAGGTTGAAAACAACTTCCATCTCCATGAGCCTAAAAGAAACTTGTCAATTTAGTACTGTGGGGCGTTGGCTGCGTATTTCTGCTTGCATTCTTTGTGACTGAAGTATGGACAACTGAAGGCTGCGCTGCAACAAGGACGTGGACGTGTTTGATGATGATGGTAGTTGAGTGTGGGCAATGACAGGTGCAGGGCAGGAGGCATCTTTGCATGCACTGTGGACAGGGGATTGGCTTGCACGCTTAAAAGTGGAAGAAGCAGTGTTTTCACCCACAGAGACTGTTCCTGTAGCCTGGTATTCGACCCACAAAGTTGGGTGATTTGCTGTCATGTGCCTGATCATGCTGGTGGTGATCAGGCTGAAAGTTTTGCTACTTCTGCTGATGCGGGCATGGCAGGTGTTGCAATTTGCCTGTTTGGGGATATTGGAAGTCTTTAAAAAACAACCCGACTCGGGAAGACCTAACAGTTGTACTGCCAACTTTCGTCATGTTGGTGTTACGAGGAACAGTTGCCCACCTTCTGTCTGCAGCCAACACACTGCATCTTCCTGCCTGTTGTGGTGCTACGCCTGCCTCCCCCTGTATGCTGCTGTCCTTGCTCTGCATGTCCTCCTGCCAGCTTGGGTCAGTTACTATATCATCTACCACCTCGTCTTCCACTTCTGCACCCTGGTCCTCCTCTTGACTTTCTGGCAATTGTGTCTCATCATCATCATCCTACTCTTGTAACACTTTCCCACCATTGCCTTCATGTGACCATGGCTGCTCAAATATTTGGGCATCGCTATATGCCATTTCCTCTTGCTCCACTTCAAGTGGACAGGGCAAGAGGCCCCAATCTATAAATGGAAAAGTGAACAGCTCTTCGGAGTGTCCAAGTGCGGAATCAGTTGCCTCCAGGCGCTCAGCAGGGTGGGGGGAGGGAGGATCAGGGTGAAGAATATGCGGAAATCACTATCAAAAATATATAAAGGGTCTCAAACCAAAAATCATATGAAAAACCCTAAAAACAATACTTTATTATTAAAAGACCAAAGGTCACACCACAAAGTGAACAAGACTAAACAGCAACGTGTCCAATGACATCCAATTACATAGAACATGTAATGGGGATTAACTGAGAGTCCCTAATGCAGTCTAACGCTCGATCCTTCCTAGCCGCGGAGGTTGGCACCCTAGGGGGAACGTTGTGGCGCCCCCGCTCAACGGTGGCTGTCCCTAGGGACCCTGATAAACCCTGCAGCCACTAGGGATCCCTTCCCCGATGCTAGAGGGACCCCTATCATTTAGACAGAGATCAACTATAATAAGGAGGACCCTAATCCCCAAAAGGATTAAAAACAAAAGGAACACATTAATATAATGGCATTATAGTGATGGCATCGTAGTGACACGAATCAAATAAATACAGTAAAGGGGATCCACAGCATATAGTGTATCAAATTTCATTTACAATGGCACCAAAATGCAAACTCCACAAATGGTAATAATTATATGATAAGTCACTAGATAACCCAAAATTTGCATGAAAGGTGACAATGATCATGCCACTAGATTAAAAGTCAGGTACCATTAAAGACATAATTCAGACACTCAGTAATCAATGCTGCAAATACTCATCATGTCACACGCCATCTGCCATATATGTGAAGCGCCTCAACGCGTTTCGCCCCATCTGGGCTCATCAGGAGGGCCGATCTCAATAACAATTGTGTCCTGATGTGGTATAGTAGATGTGCTGGCATGATAGCCCTTATTTTATAGTTACCGCCACAGCGTTCGCCAGCTCCGGACGCTGTGTAGGGACACACCCCCTTAACCCTACTGCGCATGTCCCAACTCGAAAGGACTCACCCATTGGTTATACGGAGTGTCTCATTTACTTCCTCTCATCGAGTACGCATATTATGCTTTGATTGACGGCCCTGTCACGGATGTATAAACAATCCCACCCTACCCCTGTCATTATGCTGCGTTTGATGATAAACGCGCCAGTTACCGGGGGATGCATATGTATTAACCGGAACATGTATTGGTGTTTCCGGGTCAGTTTGACCTAGTTCTTACTGCGCATGTCGCTCACCAATATACCAATGTATGGGGCTTGCGTATGTACAACCCGGAACTGATTGTATTATTTCCGGGTAAGACAAAGGTGGATCTCACCGTGCAAACTCACGGCCTCTCGAACGCGCACTCACTGCATCTATGACACACAAGTGTCTAACGTGCAGGCTCCAGCTGGAAGGCACCACCATTACAGATCCCTATCACTACGCATGTCCACCACCGGCCATTCAATGCCCGTATTCAGAGCGGGTGCATAGCACTCAATGAAAACCGGCAGGATTCATCCATAACCAAGCACAATTTCAATAGGTGAACCCAATCTTTTATTTTAGTTAGCAGAGCAAGGGCAATAAAAACTGCCAGCCCCATAAATGACATACATTTGATGCCCGTGTTCGTCTCTTATATACAGTGCCAAATAGGACACATACAGTATAAATCCATGATCAAAGCATCATGTTAGTAGATGCATTATGTCCTTTATTTATGTATATTGGCTAATGTATACATCTAAGATTGGCCATTAGCAGACCTCAAACTAACTTGATCATCTGGGTAGTCTCAGAGCGGGGTGTCAAGTCCCTAATGATATAAGGGAGAAAATAATCCTCAAAAGAATTTGTCATGGTAGATCCATGTAGGTCTTTATCCTAGACCTTAACAAGAATTTGGAAAACAGTCCAGTCTTACATATTGGTCCTCATAGGAACTATATCTGGGTTTAGTATAAAAATAATATACAGAAAACCCTTGAAAAAGGATGAAAAATCACAAAAAACAGGCAAAGGACAGTTGTTCATTTAATCCCCTTGGTTCAAGACTCTCCATCCTAAAGATCCATTCACACTCTCTTTTCAGGATGGTTTTATCCGTATTGCCTCCTCTGGGATTAATATTCACTACCTCAATAATCGTGAACCTGACCTCAGCAAGGGAATTATTGTGGAATAATTGCATGTGCTTAGCCAAGGGGGTGTCCCTCCCATTCCTGATGTCCCCCATGTGCTCGCCTACTCTACGTCTGAATTCCCTCTTCGTCTTCCCAATATAATCCTTAGGGCAAGAGCAAGTGGCCAGATAGACCACTCCAGTGGTCTTACAGTTTGAGAAATTGCGTTGGTAGAAGGTCTTCCCAGTGGCAGCACTACAAAAGAACTTATTGGGCTTCATCCATCTACAAAGGCTACAATCCCCACATTTGAAAAAGCCAATAGGTTTCCTCTCAAGCCAAGTACCCTTCGGTTCCAGTCTCTTGTATTGACTATGCACTAACATGTCTCTAATGGACTTCCCTTTCCTGAATGTGATATTGGGGTGTTCGCCTATCAGACTTCCAATATCCGGATCTAATCTCAGAATATCCCAATGTCTTGCAATAATTCTCCTAACTTCTTGATGTTTATCATCAAATGTGCCTATAATTCTCACTATTTCAGATGTATCCCGTTCAGTACGTTTCTGTAGGAGTTTCTGCCTATCCGCTCTTTCAGCAAAGTTTAATGCTGTATCCAAGACATGTATCGGATATCCCTTTTCCCTGAATCTATTGTACATATCCCCAGCCTGACTATAAAAGAGGTCATTCCTCGAGCAATTTCTCCTCAATCTAAGGAACTGGCCTTTAGGGATTCCTCTCTTGAGAGGGACAGGGTGGTGACTCTGCCAATGAAGTAGACTGTTAGTACTAGTAGGTTTACGATGAATTCTCGTTGAAATATTCCCAAAAGATTCTCTCCTGATTTTAATATCCAGAAAGGCCAATTCTTGCTTCTCAATTTCAAAAGTAAATCTGAGATTGATAACATTGTGGTTAAGCTCATTGACAAACATCTCAAATTGTTCTTTAGATCCTGACCATACAACAAAAACATCATCTATATAGCGATACCACATAGAGATGTGTTGCTGCCACCATTTAGTGTCACCTCCGAACACAATAGTCTCCTCCCACCAGCCCAGGAACAGATTAGCATACGACGGGGCACAGGGGCTCCCCATCGCGGTGCCCCTGAGCTGGTGGAAAAACCTACCGTCGAAGGTGAAAACATTACGTGTAAGAGTGAAATTGAGAAGAGATGATACGAAGCTATTGTGCTTTCTACAAGCAATTGACCTTTGCTGTAAATAATGTTCAACACTGCTGATCCCTTCCTGGTGTGGGATACTACTGTATAATGCTTCTATATCAATAGACCCCAGCCAAGTACCTTCCTATTTTAGTAAAAGGTCCGACGTATCCCTCAAATAGGAGGGAAGAGAGGTCACAAATGGACGCAGGATTTGGTCTATATAGATCCCACAATTTTGTATCAGGGAATCCACCCCTGAGACAATTGGGCGTCCTTTCAACGGATCTATACCTTTATGCACTTTTGGAAGTGCATAAAAGGTCGCCATCATTGGAAACTTAGGTACAAGGAAATCAGATTCAGTTTTAGAGATTAATTCATTCAAGAGAGCCTCATCAACTAGAGTTCTAAGTTCTACCTTATAGTCCATTAATGGACTCACCTTCAGGACCTCATAGGTAAAGGTGTCCTGCAGAATATTTAGGCACATCTTGCGATATTCTAGATGATTCATAATCACAAGGTTACCACCTTTATCAGATGATTTAATAATCAAATGGTCATTTCTCTTCAGACCCATGAGGGCATCTCGTTCCCCCATTGCCAGATTCTCCTCATCATCCCAGTTAGTTCTTTTCATAATCATTTTGAGATCTCTCTCAACTAATGATGCAAAAATGTCAATGTTCTTAGTATCCCCTTGGGGTGGCATCTTTTCACTCTTATTTTTAAGTTTAGTAAAGGGACCTTTTCCATCCTCTGGGAGATTCTCATTCTCTCTGAGGAGACCCATGAGTGCTTGATAACTCTCAATGTCCTCATCACTAAGGCCTTGTCTATGGCACTCCTCCCGGTCATTATGTCTAAAGAATTTTTTCCATTTAAGTTTTCTGCAGAACAGATTGAGGTCCTTAACCCACTCAAAACAGTTGTAACTGTTAGTGGGGACAAAATTCAGTCCTCTTGATAGCACAATAAATTCTTCTTTACTTAAGGTGTGCGAGGATAGATTTATAATTTGACCCTTAATTAGTTGAACCGGGTTCTTAGATGATAACCTGCCCTCGCACCCCGCTCCAAAAAAGAGGATGAAGAGGATAAGGGTGTAATGGAGGAGGGGGTAGTCAAGGAAGACGGTCCTGCAGGTACCGATGACATATTTACTTTTGAGTAAGATACTTCTTGTCTCATACTGCCCCTGTATGACCCCCTTCCCTTTCTTCTCCCCCTTCCACCCTGCCATCTTTGTTTCGGGAAAGTACCTCTGAATGATGGTACACTCTCTGCTCTTTCTGTATCTGAGGCTTCCAAGTCAGACGACGATGCCTCTGACTGTCTTTCTGTTTGGAAATTAAAAACTTGGTTCTCACTGAAATCCCTCAGATCCCTTTGAAACTGAAGGTGTTTTCTTTCCTTCAGAAGGGCCTGATATCTTTCCACAGAGGTTTGTAACAATCCTTCCCTCCTGGCAAAATCAGAGTCCGTTTTATGCTTGAGAGTTTGCTCAATTAGTATATTGAGTTGGCTATTAGACCTCTCAAATATTTTCTTTTCTTCTGCTAATAAAATTTGCATAAACCTTAATGATGCCTCAATAGATTCCTTTGTCCAGATATTCAAAAATTCAGGTGAGGCAACTCTTTGGGAAGGACTAATATTAATTCTAAGCCCTCTTGGTACAATACGATTTTTCAGATAATTTTCCAGTGTCCTAATCTCCCACCAGGATTTAAGATAGTTTTTATAACCAACATATGTTTCATTGAACAGATTCTTTAATGCCTGTGGACCAGTGTTATTCTCTATAGTGCCACCAACATTGAACGCCTGATTTGCATCCTCCATCCATATATCCGAATTCACCGGACCTGTTAGAAAACTGGCCATTCCAATTCCGAATTACTAGCAAAAATCACTATCAAAAATATATAAAGGGTCTCAAACCAAAAATCATATGAAAAACCCTAAAAACAATACTTTATTATTAAAAGACCAAAGGTCACACCACAAAGTGAACAAGACTAAACAGCAACGTGTCCAATGACATCCAATTACATAGAACATGTAATGGGGATTAACTGAGAGTCCCTAATGCAGTCTAACGCTCGATCCTTCCTAGCCGCGGAGGTTGGCACCCTAGGGGGAACGTTGTGGCGCCCCCGCTCAACGGTGGGTGTCCCTAGGGACCCTGATAAACCCTGCAGCCACTAGGGATCCCTTCCCCGATGCTAGAGGGACCCCTATCATTTAGACAGAGATCAACTATAATAAGGAGGACCCTAATCCCCAAAAGGATTAAAAACAAAAGGAACACATTAATATAATGGCATTATAGTGATGGCATCGTAGTGACACGAATCAAATAAATACAGTAAAGGGGATCCACAGCATATAGTGTATCAAATTTCATTTACAATGGCACCAAAATGCAAACTCCACAAATGGTAATAATTATATGATAAGTCACTAGATAACCCAAAATTTGCATGAAAGGTGACAATGATCATGCCACTAGATTAAAAGTCAGGTACCATTAAAGACATAATTCAGACACTCCGTAATCAATGCTGCAAATACTCATCATGTCACACGCCATCTGCCATATATGTGAAGCGCCTCAACGCGTTTCGCCCCATCTGGGCTCATCAGGAGGGCACGTTAGACACTTGTGTGTCATAGATGCAGTGAGTGCGCGTTCGAGAGGCCGTGAGTTTGCACGGTGAGATCCACCTTTGTCTTACCCGGAAATAATACAATCAGTTCCGGGTTGTACATACGCAAGCCCCATACATTGGTATATTGGTGAGCGACATGCGCAGTAAGAACTAGGTCAAACTGACCCGGAAACACCAATACATGTTCCGGTTAATACATATGCATCCCCCGGTAACTGGCGCGTTTATCATCAAACGCAGCATAATGACGGGGGTAGGGTGGGATTGTTTATACATCCGTGACAGGGGCGTCAATCAAAGCATGATATGCGTCACTGGCGTAGCGTGGGGGGGGCGGGGGGGGCGGTCCGCCCCAGGCGGCATGTGTGTGGGGGCGGCGCGGCAGCAGCAATTCCACCCTGCAGTGCAGTGCAGCGGCGGGCAGGGAGCGATGCGATCACGGCAGCTCCGCTGCCTGCAAGAGTGAATAGCAGGAGCGGAGCTGCAATGGTCCGTCCTGCTTCCTGCCCGGAGGCCGCGCTTCCTGTTTCACACAGAGGAGCGCCGCTGAGTGACGTCATCATTCAGCGGCCGCTGCTGTGTGAGGGAGGAAGTGCGGGCGATGCTGCGGACAGGTGAGAGGAGAGAGGTGGTGTCTTGTGTGTATGTATGTATGTCTATGTGTGTGTGTGTCTGTGTGTATGATGGAGCAGGCAATGATGGGAGTGATGGTCTAGAAGGCAATGATGGGGTGATGGAGCAGACAATGATGGGGTGATGGAGCAGGCAATGATGGGGTGATGGAGCAGGCAATGATGGGGTGATGGAGCAGGCAATGATGGGGTGATGGAGCAGGCAATGATGGGGTGATGGAGCAGGCAATGAGGGGAGTGATGGGGGTGATGGAGCAGGCAGTGATGGGGTGATGGAGAAGGCAGTGATAGGGTGATGGAGCAGGCAATGATGGGGGTGATGGAGCAGGCAATGATGGGGTGATGGAGCAGGCAGTGATGGAGCAGGCAATGATGGGGGTGATGGAGCAGGCAATGATGGGGTGATGGAGCAGACAATGATGGGGTGATGGAGCAGACAATGATGGGGTGATGGAGCAGGCAATGATGGGGTGATGGAGCAGGCAATGATGGGGTGATGGAGCAGGCAATGATGGGGTGATGGAGCTGGCAATGATGGGGTGATGGAGCAGGCAGTGATGGAGCAGGCAATGATGGGGGTGATGGAGCAGGCAATGATGGGGTGATGGAGCAGGCAATGATGGGGTGATGGAGCAGGCAATGAGGGGAGTGATGGAGCAGACAATGATGGGGTGATGGAGCAGGCAATTATGGGGTGATGGAGCAGACAATGATGGGGGTGATGGAGCAGGCAGTGATGGGGTGATGGAGCAGGCAATGAGGGGAGTGATGGGGGTGATGGAGCAGGCAGTGATGGGGTGATGGAGCAGGCAATGATGGGGTGATGAAGCAGGCAATGAGGGGAGTGATGGGGGTGATGGAGCAGGCAATGATGGGGGTGATGGAGCAGGCAATGATGGGGTGATGGAGCAGGCAATGAGGGGAGTGATGGGGGTGATGGAGCAGGCAGTGATGGGGTGATGGAGAAGGCAGTGATAGGGTGATGGAGCAGGCAATGATGGGGGTGATGGAGCAGGCAATGATGGGGTGATGGAGCAGGCAATGAGGGGAGTGATGGGGGTGATGGAGCAGGCAATGATGGGGGTGATGGAGCAGACAATTATGGGAGTGATGGAGCAGGCAGTGATGGGGTGATGGAGCAGACAATGATGGGAGTGATGGGGTGATGAAGCAGGCAGTGATGGGGTGATGGAGAAGGCAGTGATGGGGTGATGGAGCAGGCAATGATGGGGGTGATGAAGCAGGCAATGATGGGGTGATGGAGCAGACAATGATGGGAGTGATGGGGTGATGGAGCAGGCAATGATGGGAGTGATGGGGAGAAGGCACAGTGATGGGGTGATGGAGAAGGCAGTGATGGGGAGAAGACAATGATGGGGTGATGGTCGAGAGGGCAATGATGGGGTGGTGGGTGAGAATGCAATGATGGTGGTGGTGGAAAGGGCAATAAATGGGGGTGGTGGAGGAGGAGGAAATGATGGGAGTGGTGGGGGAGAAAGCAAAGATAGTGGTGGAGAAGAAAATGATGGAGGTGGGGGAGAGGACAATAATGGGATGCGAGGGGAGGAGGACAATGAGGGGTGTGGGGGATTGGGATGGGAGGAAGGGGGACTTATAATGGCCTTAGGAACAGGGGGAGGTGGAGGAAGACATTATCGTTTATTATGTCTAACACAGTCCCTTAGTATATAGTGTACTCACTAATTCTGTATAACACCATCCTTAGTTACATAGTTTCCTCTTTTATTATGTATAACACCGCCCCTTATTACCTACCATCCTCTCTAGTTATATATGGTGCCGTCCCTTACTATATAGCTTCCTCTGCTGTTATGTATAGTGCTGTCTCTTACATAGTGTATTTTTGTTATTTTTGTTATTCACAGCGCCCTCTTTTATTACATGGTCCCCTCTCTTGTTAGATATAAAATGACTGCTGATCGAGGAGCCGGTGACCAGACGACCAGTCCATCAGCTCCTCCATTAGAAAGGAAGCTTTCCCATGCTCCATCAGCCATCATTGCATTATACAGCTAACAAGACAGGACGGTATGTAATAAAAAACAGGGCTCTATATAATCCAATATGTAAGGGACAGAACTGTACATAACAAGAGAAGGCACTGTGTATGGGACAGCAATATACATAATAAAGGAGACTATGTAATATATACCTGTATGTGTGTGTGTGGCTATATAATATCAATAATCTATCTATCTATATATATATACACACACACACGTAGCTTTGACGCCATAAAAGGAGGGGGGCCCGGACACATTTCTTGCACAGGGACCCCAAGCTGTCAGTGTCCGCCCCCTGTCCGCCAAAATAATTTGTACTTTCTGGTTTTTTTTCTGTCACATTATTAAAAATTATTATTAAAAAAAGCCATTAGGTCTTCATCCAGCATCATCAAGCTAATACATACATATATATAGAGAACTGCAAGAAGTTGAAAGTCTAGAAATTTAGAAATAATAGCAGTTAGTAGCAGACTAAAAATTAGATCTTTGAGTGTAGTGTGGGCTCTTCGGATGCTTCCGAATTATCAACGACCAAAGGGGCGGCAAATTTTTCGACCGCCCCGGGCGCCACAAACAGTTGCTACGCCACTGATATGCGTACTCGATGAGAGGAAGTAAATGAGACACTCCGTATAACCAATGGGTGAGTCCTTTCGAGTTGGGACATGCGCAGTAGGGTTAAGGGGGTGTGTCCCTACACAGCGTCCGGAGCTGGCAAACGCTGTGGCGGTAACTATAAAATAAGGGCTATCATGCCAGCACATCTACTATACCACATCAGGACACAATTGTTATTGAGATCGGCCCTCCTGATGAGCCCAGATGGGGCGAAACGCGTTGAGGCGCTTCACATATATGGCAGATGGCGTGTGACATGATGAGTATTTGCAGCATTGATTACTGAGTGTCTGAATTATGTCTTTAATGGTACCTGACTTTTAATCTAGTGGCATGATCATTGTCACCTTTCATGCAAATTTTGGGTTATCTAGTGACTTATCATATAATTATTACCATTTGTGGAGTTTGCATTTTGGTGCCATTGTAAATGAAATTTGATACACTATATGCTGTGGATCCCCTTTACTGTATTTATTTGATTTGTGTCACTACGATGCCATCACTATAATGCCATTATATTAATGTGTTCCTTTTGTTTTTAATCCTTTTGGGGATTAGGGTCCTCCTTATTATAGTTGATCTCTGTCTAAATGATAGGGGTCCCTCTAGCATCGGGGAAGGGATCCCTAGTGGCTGCAGGGTTTATCAGGGTCCCTAGGGACAGCCACCGTTGAGCGGGGGCGCCACAACGTTCCCCCTAGGGTGCCAACCTCCGCGGCTAGGAAGGATCGAGCGTTAGACTGCATTAGGGACTCTCAGTTAATCCCCATTACATGTTCTATGTAATTGGATGTCATTGGACACGTTGCTGTTTAGTCTTGTTCACTTTGTGGTGTGACCTTTGGTCTTTTAATAATAAAGTATTGTTTTTAGGGTTTTTCATATGATTTTTGAAGAATATGCGGTCCAGACTCACGGCTACTGAGACGTGACCGTGTTGAGAACAGGGTGGTTGTGGTGGTGGAAAAGTGACTGGAAGCATTATCTGCTGTCCAACCAACAATCTTTTGACACTGCTCTGGGTTCCATAGTGGTGTGTTGCTGCGGTTCCCTAGTAATTGGGACAGGAACGTCGGGCGAGAAGATGTGGGTGTTTGTTGAGGCACAATTTCAGCTTGGCCTCGGCCTTTCCATGCATCATCACCATCACGTCCACTTCCCCCTCCCTTGCCACGTGCCTTGCCCATTTTAAATGAACTACAATATTTTACACGTTCACTACAAATTGCTGAATTGGGAACGAACTTATATGTGATCTGTGTGTGGGAAAACCAAAGTTTAAAATATCAGGACTGTATGTAATATTTTTTTTTAACAAACTGGTGTCAATAACTAGGGTAAGACACAGCAAAAACAGTTGAATGGAGGCCTGAAATGCCACAATTTGTAGCCCACAGATAGATGTTCAATATGTGGCCTGTACTTTTTATTTTTTAACGCAAAATAGTGTATAGAACTAGGGTGTCACGATCCATGTTTGGATTGTGGCAGATCTGGCTCACATATAACCTTTTTTTCTTCAAGCCTCTAGCTTAATGTTAGTTTTGCCCCCGGTGGTCGTTGATATTATTACAACCTTAGTGGCTGCTAATGGGTTTTGCCTCTGGTGGCCGCTGGGGTTATTACAACCTTGCTTGCTGCTAATGGGTTGCCCCCGGTGGCCGCTGTGGTTACCACATGTGTAAATTAGCCAGCAGGTGTTAACCCTCCCCTCCTTCCTATAAAAAGGTGTCAGGTGCTCTGAATCACTGTTGGTGATATTGTTCATTCCCCAACCAACCTTGGAGGAGAGAGGAGCTATTGGGAGCAGTGCTTTGCAGCTCATCCAGAGCTATGGTGTATCAGCTGTTCAGGTGGAAGCTGTGTCTTGGTGCTGTACTTTTTTGCCTCAGGAGCATTGGCAACAGAGAAAGCTGTTTGTTTTCCCCTGTTAGTTGTTTTCCCTAATGTTATATTAGTACAGTGGTGGGACCAGTGTCCGCACTAACCAGTTCCCTAGTAAGGGATAGGTGCAGGGCTAGTGAGGGATTCAGGTATCCTGGTCGGTGACAGGTGAAGAGCCTGTTTAGGGAATGTTAGGAGTGTTCAGGGACACTGCCTCAGGGGAGTGCAGGAGGTCTCCACGTCCCCATTCCCTATTGTAGTGCCCACCGTTGTAACTGTGTCCCCGGTGTTCCCTTGTTTGTCTTGTTGTTTCAGTTACCGACCTGTGGGTCACGTCACACAGTACAAGTCTACGTGACATAGGATAACAGACAGCAAAAACAGTTGAATGGAGGTCTCAAATGCCACAATTTGTAGCTCACAGATAGATGAGGCGTCTGACGGAGATACCACATTGTTCAATATGTGGCCTGTACTCTTTTGTCTTTTTTTAACACAAAATAGTGTTTAGATCTAGGGTAAGAGACAGCCAAAACAGTTGAATGGAGGTTTTAAATGCCACAATTTGTAGCACAAAGATAGATGAGGCATCTGCCAGAGATACCACACTGTTTAATATGTGGCCTGTAATTTTTTTGGTGCAAAATAGTGTATAGAACAAGGGGGAACAGGCAGCCAAAACAATTGAATGGAGGCTAGAAATGCCACAATTTGTAGCACACAGATAGATGAGTGTCTGACGGAGATACCACACTGTTCAATATGTAGCCTGTATTTTTTTATTTTTAAAGTAAAATGGTGTATAGAACTAGGGTAACAGACAGACAAAACAGTTGAATGGAGGCCTGAAAATGCCACAATTTGTAGCCCACAGGTAGATGAGGCATCTTAGGGAAATACCACACTGTTCAATATGTGGACTGTATTTTTTTATTTACCGCAAAACAGTGTAAGGAACTAGGGTACCAGACAACAAAAACAGTTGAATGGAGGCCTGAAATGCCACAATTTGCACCCACAGATAGATGAGGCATCTTAGGGAGATACCACACTATTCAATATGTGACCTGTATTTTTTGTTTTTTTAATGCAAAATACTGAATAGAACTAGGATAACAGACAGCCAAAACAGTTGAATGGAGGTCTCAAATGCCACAATTTGTAGCACACAGATACATACTGTAGATGAGGCATCTGATGGCGATACCACACTGTTCAATATGTGGCCTGTATTTTTTGTTTCTTACCTCAAAATAGTATATAAAACTAGGGTAACTGAAAGCAAAAACAGTTGAAAGGAGGCCTGAAATGCCTCAATTTTTAGCCCACAGATAGATGAGGCATCTGGCGGAGATACCGCACTGTTCAATATGTGACCTGTATTTTTTTGTTTTTACCGCAAGATAGTGTGTAGAACAAGGGTAGCACACAGCAAAAACAGTTGTCTGGAGGTCTCATATTCCACAATTTGTAACCCACAGATAGATGAGGCGTCTGACGGAGATACCACACTGTTTAATATGTGGGCCTGTATTTTCTGTTTATTTAATGCAAAATAGTGTATAGAACTAGGGTAACAGACAGCAAAAACAGTTGAATGGAGGCCTGAAATGCCACAATTTGTAGCCCACAGATAGATGAGGCATCTTACGGAGATGCCACACTGTTTAATATGTGGCCTATATTTTTTGCTTTTTAACAAAAAAAAAAAAAAAAAGACGCATCTCAAATTTTCCTCCAAATGTTTGGAGGAAAAAAGTGCATCTTTTAGTCTGAAAAATGCGATACTTTATTTTTTGCTAAATTGGATATTTCTCAACGGAGTGATATCAAATATGTGTATTTTATTTTTTGTTTTCTCAGGTGGGTGATTTGAACTTGTGTTTTTTTTTTATTTTTTTGAAACTTTTTTTTAAAATCTTTGTACTAGCTTCATTATCCCCCTTAGGAGACTTGAAGCTGCGATCATCTGATCGCCTGTGCTACACATAGCAGGAATTCAGCACTGCTATGGATAGCAAATATCACAATCTCCTATGAACACAAGCTGCGAGGTGGATCTCGGATCCATCTGCGGCTGTTAGAGGCACATGACAGGTGATCAGATCAGCTGTCATGTGCCGGGAAAGATGCAAGCTCAGCGTCGGAGCCCGCATCGATGGCAGGGACACAAGTTTTGACATACCTAGGTCGTAAAGGGGTGAAACTACCCTTCAATGATTGCCTCTTTATGTGGTCCCTATATCAAACTTTATTTGTGCAATCCTTTATTCCACATCCTCCAATGGTCATATATTTTTTATAAACTGCTCAAAAAATAAAGGGAACACTTAAACAACAGAATCTATCTCCAAGTAAATCAAACTTCTGTGAAATCAAACTGTTCACTTAGGAAGCAACACTGATTGACAATCATTTTCACATAGTGTTGTGCAAATTGAATAGAAAACAGATGGAAATTATTGGAAATTATCAAGACACCCTCAATAAAGGAGTGGTTCTGCAGGTGGGGACCACAGACCACATCTCAGTACCAATGCTTTCTGGCTGATGTTTTGGTCACTTTTGAATGTTGGTTGTGCTTTCACGCTCATGGTAGCATGAGACGGACTCTACAACCCACACAAGTGGCTCAGGTAGCGCAGCTCATCCAGGATGTCACATCAAGGCGAGCTGTGGCGAGAACGTTTGCTGTGTCTGTCAGCATAGTGTCCAGAGGCTGAAGGCGCTACCAGGAGACAGGCCAGTACACCAGGAGACGTGAAGAGGGCTGTAGGAGGGCAACAACCCAGCAGCAGGACCGGTACCTCACCTTTGTGCAAGGAGGAACAGGAGCACTGCCAGAGCCCTGCAAAATTACCTCCAGTAGGCCACAAATGTGAATGTGCCTGCACAATTGGTTAGAAACCGACTCCATGAGGATGGTCTGAGTGCCTGACGTCCACAGATAGGGGTTGTGCTCACAGCCCAACACCGTGCAGGACGCTTGGCATTTGCCACAGAACACCAGGATTGGCAAATTCACCACTGTGCTCTTCACAGGTGAAAGCAGGTTCACATTGAGCACATGTGACAGATGTGACAGAGTCTGGAGATGCCGTGGAGAGCGATCTGCTGCATGCAACATCCTTCAGCATGACCGATTTGGCACTAGGTCAGTAATGGTGTAGGGTGGCATTTCCTTAGAGGATCGCACAGCCCTCCATGTGCTCGCCAGAGGTAGCCGGACTGCCATTAGGTACCGAGATGAGATCCTCAGTCCCTTGTAAGACCATATGCGGGTGCGGTTGGCCCTGGGTTCCTCCTAATGCAGGACAATGCCAGACCTCATATGGCTGGAGTGTGTCAGCAGTTCCTGCAAGATGAAGGCATTGAAGCTATGGACTGGCCCGCCCATTCCCCAGACCTGAATCCGGTTGAGCACATCTGGGACATAATGTCTCACTCCATCCACCAATGTCACATTGCACTACAGACTGTCCACGAGTTGGCAGATGCTTTACTCCAGGTCTGGGAGGAGATCCCTCAGAAGACCATCCGCCGCCTCATCAAGAGCATGCCCAGGCGTTGTAGGGAGGTCATACAGGCACATGGAGGCCACATGCACTACTGAGCATCATTTCCTTGTCTTTAGGCATTTCCACTGAAGTTGGATCAGCCTGTAATTTGATTTTCCACTCTGATTTTGAGTATCTTTCCAAATCCAGACCTCAATGGGGTATTAATTTTGATTTACATTGATCATTTTTAAGTTTTCTTGTTCTCAACGCATGCCACTTTGTAATGAATAAAGATTTCCAGCTGCGACATTTCATTCAGTGATATCTACGATGTGGTATCTTAGTGTTCCCTTTATTTTTTTGAGCAGTGTATTTGGTTATTTTGGTAGACACCACAATTGGAGATTTCTGGTGCCCTTTAAATTTATATTTATTATTAATATTTTATTCCTTTTTTTAATTTTGCTATTACATCTATTTTTATTTATTACTTTACCTATGCACCCTTGAAATTGTTCCAGAAAATGAAGTATTTCTCCCACAAAATTATTGCTAGTGCACAAGTTTTGTTATACACATGGTTATTCTCTTTATTTGTATTGGAACAACACAAGAAAATCCCAGAAAAAATGCAAAATAGACATAATTTTATGCAAAACTCTCAACATGGGCCTGACAAAATTGTTGGGACCTTCAGCTCAATATTTGGTTGCACATCCTTTGGAACAAATAGCTGTAATATAACCGTTAACAAGCTTCTTACACCTCTCAATTGGCATTTTGGACCACTCTTTCGCAGACTGTTCCAGGTCTCTCCACAGTTATCAATGGGATTTAGATCCAGACTTGTTACTGGCTTCATCAGAACTCTCCAGCGCTTCTTGGGTGCTTCTTGAGGTATGCTTGGGGTCATTGTTCTGTTGAATGACCCATGACCTAGGAGGCAAGCACAGCTTTCGGAAACTGGTCACTAAATTGCAATCTAAAATTCTTTGGTAATCTTCAGATTTCATAAAGTCTTGCACACAGTCATGACTCACAGTGCCAGAGGCCGCAAAATAACCCCAAAACATCTTTGAAACTCCACCATATTTGACTGTAGGTACTGTGCCTTTCTTTGTTCCATTTTCAGTAAAAAGTAGAATGATGTGGCTTATCAAAAAGCTCTGTCTTGGTCTCATCTGTCCACAAGACGCTTTCCCAGAAGGATTTTGGTTTATTCATGAACATTTTAACAAACTGCAGTCTAGCTTTTGTATGTCTCTGTGTCAGCAGTGGGGTCCTCCTTTTTCTCCTGCCATAATGTTTCAAATGTTGATGGATATTTAGCGCTGACACGGATGCACCCGAGCTTTCAGGACAGTTTGCATTTTTGGAACTTCATTGGGGCTACTTATCCACCATCTGGACTATCCTGCATTACAACCTTTCATCAATTTTTCTCTGTCGTCCACGTCCACAGAGATTTGATACAGCGCCATGAGTTGTAAACGTCTTGATTATGTTGAGCACCATGGACAAAGGAACATTAAGATGTCTGGTGATGGACTTGTAACCTTGAGATTGTTGATATTGTTCAACATTTTTGATTCTCACGTCCTCAGACTTTTCTCTTCTACGCTTTCTGTTCTCCATGCTTCGTGTGAAACATACAGACACACAATGCAAAGATAGAATCAATTTCTCTCCTTTTTATCTGATTTCAAGTGTGATATTCATATTGCCCACACCTGTTAGGCCTGTTTCACATTTCAGCTTTTTCTGTCAGTCTAAATCCGCCAAAATAGCGGAAAACGGATCCACAGGCAGACTGACAGAAACGGGGGACAGCGGATCGCCGGATGTACGGATCCGCCGATGGTAAAAATTTAAAGGAACCGCGGCAGGAAAAAATAAAAAAAATAAAATTAATACCGGTCATCTCGCGGGATGGGGATGGAGATCGCGCGATGAGAGATGTGGAAGATCGCGCGATGAGAGATGTGGAAGATCGCGCGATGAGAGATGTGGAAGATCGCGCGATGAGAGATGTGGAAGATCGCGCGATGAGAGATGTGGAAGATCGCGCGATGAGAGATGTGGAAGATCGCGCGATGAGAGATGTGGGGCTGGAGATCGCACGATGAGAGATGTGGGGCTGGAGATCGCGCGCGAGGAATGGAGGTTGCGTGTAAGGAGAGAGAGAATTTTCAACCAGCAGCGACACTTGATTCAGGGTTAAAAGGCAAAAATGCGGATCCGGACTGCAAAAAAACGTTGCATGGTGCGTTCGGTGATCTCTGCAGACGCCAAAATTTTTGCGGATCCGCAAAAATACGGATGCAACGGACAGTCATCAGTCAAAATCCGCCGATAATGAAAGTCAATGGGAAAAAAAATGGATCCGCAAGGAAAATTGTCGGATCCGTTTTTTTTTCACAAAACGGCGGATCTTGACTGATTGTGAAAAACTGATGTGTGAAACAGGCCTTACTTGCCACAGGTGAGTTTGAATGTGAGCATCATATGCTTGAAACAAAGTTGTTTACCCACAATTTAGGAAAGGTGCCAACAATTTTGTCCGGCTCCTTTTGGGGGTTTTGTGTGAAATGATGTCCAATTTGCCTTTTTTTATCTGCTTTTTATGTTGTTCCAGCATACACAATATAATTATATGTGTATCATTGCAATCATTTTCTGGGAGAAATACTTGATTTTCTGGAATAATTTCAAGGGTGCCAACACTTTTGGCCTTGACTGTATACCTGACTGCACTTATTTATTGCACCTAGAGATTAGTGATAAGTGAGTATACTCGTTACTCGGGTTTCCCCGAGCATGTTCGGGTGGTCTCCGAGTATTTTGGCGTGCTTGGAGATTTAGTTTGTGTCACCAGAGCTCATTATTTGCGGCTGCTAAACAGACTGAATACATGTGGGGGTTGCCTGTGTGTTAGGCAATCTCCACATGTATTCAGGCTGTCTAGCAGCCGCAAATAATGCAGCTGCAGAGACAAAAACAAAATTTCCGAGCACGCCAAAATACTCGGGAGGACACCCGAGCATGCTCAGCAAAACCCGAGCAACGAGTATACTCGCTCATCACTACTAGGGATCCATTAGTGCCTATTCTGCTATACTGGTATGTATTTGATTGTATTTCTTAAATCCTGAGGGATCTAATAGTACCTGTTACTCTATAAATTCATTATTGTAATAAATCATATTAATACATATTGATCCATATGTGTCTATGGGGAGGCTTTGGTTTTACTTGTTTTAATCTTGGAGTAATATGGTGTTTAACCCCTTTACCCCCACAGGTGATTTGCATGTTAATGACCGGGCCAATTTTTACAATTCTGACCACTGTCCCTTTATGAGGTAATAACTCTGGAACGCTTCCATGGATCCCCATGATTCTGACAGTGTTTTCTTGTGACATATTGTACTTCATGATATTGGTAAAATTTCTTTGATATAACTTGCGTTTATTTGTAAAAGAAAAAAATTTGGCAAAAATTTTGAAAATTTTACATTTTCCAAATTTGAATTTTCATGCCTTTAAATCACAGAAATATGTCACACAAAATACTTAATAATTAACATTTCCTACATATTTACTTTACATCAGCAAAAATTTTGTTTTTGTAAGCAGTTATAAGGGTTAAAAGTTAAAGAGCAATTTCTCATTTTTACAACACAATTTTGTTTTTAGTAACCACATCACATTTTAAGTCACTTTGAAGCTTGCGAGCAGGGCCCTCTTTCCTCTTGGTATCTGTTATGATCTATGTGATTACTGTTATGCTGTAAAGTCTATCGTCTGTACAAATCCCCTCTAAAATGTAAAGCGCTGCGGAATATGTTGGCGCTATAGAAATAAAATGTATTATTATTATGGGTCTATATGTAGAAAATACCCAAAAGTGACACCATTCTAAAAACTGCACCTCTCAAGGTGCTCGAAACCACATTCAAGAAGTTTATTAACCCTTCTGGTGCGTCACAGGAATTTTTGGAATGTTTTAAAAAAATGAACATTCAACTTTTTTCACAAAAAATTAACTTCAGATTCAATTTTTTTTATTTTCCCAAAGGTAACAGGAGACATTGGACCCCAAAAGTTATTGTGCAATTTGTCCCGAGTACGCTGATACCCCATATGTGGGAGAAAACTACAGTATGGGCACACGTCGGGGCTCGGAAAGGAAGTAGTGACGTTTTGGAATGCAGACTTTAATGGAATGGTCTGTGGGTGTCATGTCGCATTTCGAGAGCCCCTGATGTGCCTAAACTGTGGAATCCCCCCACAAGTGACCCCATTTGGGAAACTACACCCCCTAAGGAACTTATCTAGATGTGTGTGGAGAAACTTTGAAACCCCAAGTGTTTCACTAGAATTTATAATGCCCGATCGTGGGGGAAAAAAAACATTTTTTTCCCACAAAAATGATTTTTTAGCCCCCAATTTTTTTATTTTCCGAAAGGTAATAGGAGAAACTGGACACGAAAAGTTGTTGTCCAATTTGTCCTAAATATGTTGGTACCCCATATGTGGGAGAAAACTACTGTTCAGGCACACGTCATGGCTCAGAAGGGAAGTAGTGACATTTTGGAATGCAGACTTTGATGGAATGGTCTGAGGGCGTCATGTTCTGTCTGCAGAGCCGCTAATGTGCCTAAAAGTGGAAATCGCCCACAAGTGACACCATTTTGGAAACTAGACCCCCCACGGAACTTATCTAGATGTGCCTTAACAGTGGCAAAGCCCAACAAGTGTCCCCTTTTAGGAACTAATCTACTGTTTCCTGGTATGTGAATTTTAAAAGTGACCCCGGATCTCACCGCAGCTCAGCCCGGCTGGGAACAGAGCCCAGTGACCGGAGGTAACCTCTATGACATCACCCCCGGTTACTGACACTGTGTTCCCAGCAGTTCATTCACCAGTGATGCTCAGCCTGGGTGGTCGCATTTTGGAAACGTCAAGGTTGAAAAATAATGTTTTTATGTTTGGCAGCTGTCACACGCTAAAAGACACTTTTTATTGCAAAAATTAGATTTTTGCATCACTACATTTTCAGAGCTATAATTTTTCCATATTTTGGCCCATAGAGTCATGTGGGGTCTTGTTTTTTGCGGGAAGGCCTGACATTTTATTGGTACCATTTTCAGATAGAATATATATTGATTTTTTTTATTATTTTTGATTTTTTAAAATATTTTTACAAGTATTTAAAAAAATTTTTTTTACTTTTTCCTAACTTTTTTACTTAGTCCCACTATGGGACAATCATTTTTGTAGGTTGATCGCTTGTATGGCATGCAGATGCATGCCATATAAGCTGTCAGCGCTGCACTGACAGGGAGGACTTGCTGATCATGCACTGCGCATGATCAGCAAGTTTACTTAGCTCCAGGGACCCAGATGTCGTCATGAAGACATCTGTCTCACCATGGCAATGATCAGGACCCCGTGTTACGCTGCGGGGTCTCCAATCTGAAGGCAGAGGGGCTGTCAGCCCTTGTGCTGGCTCCTGAATGCTGCAACCTTTTTAGATCGCAGTATTTTGAGGCTTAAAATGCCGGGTCCCAAGGTGATGCCATAATTAGGACACCCCACTGACCAACGGGAAGAGAGAGGAAGGGGTGTCCAGCCACACCCTCAGGGGTTAAATTCAGGTGCTGGGGTGGGGGTCTTCCTCTTCCTCCCCAGCTGGATCACTAGAAGCTTTTTTGACCTCCAGGAATCCCCTGCAGCCATGTCCGAGGCATTGATTGCGGCCCTGCGGCAGAGAGCAGCACAGGTGGGTGATCCATGTATTATAGCCCTTTTATCTAAACTGGATGCTTACCCTCCTGTGCCCTCTCTTAATCCCCTGTCGCCGCTGGCCTCTCCTTTATCTCCTGAGACCCAATCCTCTCCTAGGCCCCAGGTTCCTGTCTCCTCCAGCTCCGGCGCTGCCTGTGCCGCACGCTGCCCCTGTGTTACCCACTGCACCAGCTTTGCCTCCACATGCCTCTCATTCATCCTCACATACCCCGTCCTCGCCTGGCCCATCCACTGACCGCCCGGTCCTTTCGCCGTCCTCTCCTCAGCCATCTCCAGACGGCCGGGCACCCGCTGCTTCCACCACCTCAAGACAGAAGCCACGCTCCGGCAGGCGCTCTTCCAGATCAACGCACCCGCTGGAGCGGCTTCATGTGGGTGAGGGCTCTTCTTTCCGGCGCCGCAGCGCCCGGGCCGCTGCTCCGATCCTTGATTCTCCCCTGCACGCAGCGTCCCGCATTGTCGCTTGTAGGCTGCAGTCCCAGATGCCATTACTGGGCTCCAGGGGGAGCCTGTGCCGGCCGCTGGCTCCGCCCACTTCCTCCTACAAAAATCACGCCCATCTCCACGCCCACCCCTTCTCTATTGCTAGGCCCTGGGCATCTGAGCCGGCCGGTGGCTCCGCCTACTTCTGACCAGCATCATCACAGAGGCCCGCCCATCGAAACACCCACCCATATTCCTTTGTTAGGTGCCAGGCATCTGAGCCGGCCACAGGCTCTGCCCACCCAGCGTCATCAGACTTCCATTGGACCGCCCATCACCATCCCCACCACTACTCCTACTACAGCAATAGCGAGGCCAGGACAGCAGCCTCTACAGAGCATGCAGCGCAGCCATTCCCGTAGCAGCCAGCCATTCCAGGAAAACCTGGTCAACAATGTCTCCCCTGCGGGCGCAGCATTGCCGCCCATGCGGGATGATGTGAGATCAGGATGCAAAAGAAACAATGTTGCTGCCGAGCACACTGCCTGGACCAACCCGACCGTTCAGCGTGCTCTGCTGCAAGAACAAAGTGAAACACGTATAACACACACAGCACACTATACACCACCAACCCCCCCAATGATCCAATCATGCTCGTCGCATCCCATTTCATTGGCGGATATAACGCATCCTCCCTGCTAAACACTACGCAGACAGTAATCGTCCATAGTCCTCAAATTAACGCTGTTCAACTACAACCAGAAACTGCCCCACGCCAGCATATAAGCACTAACCATCGTGGTCGTAATTCTATACACCGCAGATCTTTAACCCCCTCCTCTGAGGATTCCCCCCGCCATTCCTGCTGTCCCTCTGTCTGTCGCTGTTCCCGTTACAGTCAAACGCGGAGCTCCAATAGAAGCTGCCACAGATCGCGGTCACTTTCTACATCAGAACGGTCCGACGCATCTGAGAGTCGTCGCAGCAGGCATTCTTGGGCATCCAGAAGACGGCGCACGAGATCTCCATCCCAGACTGCCAGCCGGAGGGTCACCTCAACACCACTTGGGACCTCCAGTCAGATCATCGTTGGAGCCGGTGCGCCGCTATCATCAACAGCTTATCCGCCACGGGCACACAACAGCCATCGGCTGCCACATGCGCCATCATTGTCCACAAGCCGTGGAGAACCACCACATCGACCCAGTTCTTTTACAGAAATAGAAGTTCCGTAATGTTCCATGGGTCATGGGACTGCTGAGTCATCACAGGCCACCAGCCGTGTGGGACATCTCCACCACGGAAGCCGGGGTACCTCCATCACCAGGAGACACTATCGGCGACAGACAGCGGTAAGTTTGGTGCAATCAGCACATAACACAGAGGAAAGCGAACTGGCATCTGCCATTAGGGCGCTAGTCGACGATTTAAATCACCCTGGAGGTCAAACTGTCACCAGGAATATACCTCAATCAGCTAGTCTACACGACGCCTTTTTCTGTAGGATTAGCCCGCTAGGTACACACGTAGACTTAGAGAGACAAAAGAAAAAATTTGGAATAATGATTACGTTGACATATGGTCACTTATCAGCAGACCAACAGTCAGTGGATAAGGAAAGGAGGACTGGCAAATGGTCATATGATAGAAATAGAGGTAAAATAGCGCATACAATGAACAACTGGCTGCAGGCCTTCGCTGTCCTAGGATGTATTATGGGTCAAAAACACCCAGAACGCTGCTCTGAGTTATTCATATACCAGGATATAATATACAGTTGTGGCCAAAAGTATTGACACCCCTGCAATTCTGTCAGATAATACTCAGTTTCTTCCTGAAGATGATTGCAAACACAAATTCTTTGGTATTATTATCTTCATTTAATTTGTCTTAAATGAAAAAACACAAAAAGAATTGTCCTAAAGCCAAATTGGATATAATTCCACACCAAACATAAAAAAGAGGGTGGACAAAAGTATTGGCACTGTTCGAAAAATCATGTGATGCTTCTCTAATTTGTGTAATTAACAGCACCTGTAACTTACCTGTGGCACCTAACAGGTGTTGGCAATAACTAAATCACACTTGCAGCCAGTTGACATGGATTAAAGTTGACTCAACCTCTGTCCTGTGTCCTTGTGTGTACCACATTGCGCATGGAGAAAAAAAGAAGACCAAAGAACTGTCTGAGGACTTGAGAAACCAAATTGTGAGGAAGCATGAGCAATCTCAAGGCTACAAGTCCATCTCCAAAGACCTGAATGTTCCTGTGTCTACCGTGCGCAGTGTCATCAAGAAGTTTGAAGCCCATGGCACTGTGGCTAACCTCCCTAGATGTGGACGGTAAAGAAAAATTGACAAGAGATTTCAACGCAAGATTGTGCGGATGTTGGATAAAGAACCTCGACTAACATCCAAACAAAGTTCAAGCTGCCCTGCAGTCCAAGGGTACAACAGTGTCATCCCGTACTATCCGTCGGCGTCTGAATGAAAAGGGACTGTATGGTAGGAGACCCAGGAAGACCCCACTTCTTACCCCGAGACATAAAAAAGCCAGGCTGGAGTTTGCCAAAACTTACCTGAAAAAGCCTAAAACGTTTTGGAAGAATGTTCTCTGGTCAGATGAGACAAAAGTAGAGCTTTTTGGGCAAAGGCATCAACATAGAGTTTACAGGAGAAAAAAAGAGGCATTCAAAGAAAAGAACACGGTCCCTACAGTCAAACATGGCGGAGCATCCCTGATGTTTTGGGGTTGCTTTGCTGCCTGTGACACTGGACTGCTTGACCGTGTGCATGGCATTATGAAGTCTGAAGACTACGAACAAATTTTGTAGCATAATGTAGGGCCCAGTGTGAGAAAGCTGGGTCTCGCTCAGAGGTCATGGGTCTTTCAGCAGGACAATGACCCAAAACACACTTCAAAAAGCACTAGAAAATGGTTTGAGAGAAAGCACTGGAGACTTCTAAGGTGGCCAGCAATGAGTCCAGACCTGAATCCCATAGAACACCTGTGGAGAGATCTAAAAATGGCAGTTTGGAGAAGGCATCCTTCAAATATCAGGGACCTGGAGCAGTTTGCCAAAGAAGAATGGTCTAAAATTCCAGAAGAGCATTGCAAGAAACTCATTGATGGTTACCGGAAGCGGTTGGTCGCAGTTATTTTGGCTAAAGGTTGTGCAACCAAGTATTAGGTTGAGGGTGCCAATACTTTTGTCTGGCCCATTTTTGGAGTTTTTTGTGAAATGATCAATGTTTTGCTTTTTGCTTCATTCTCTTTTGCGTTTTTTCATTTAAGACAAATTAAATGAAGATAATAATACCAAAGAATTTGTGTTTGCAATCATTTTCAGGAAGAAACTGAGTATTATCTGACAGAATTGCAGGGGTGTCAATACTTTTGGCCACAACTGTACAACTCCTATAAGTCTCATGGCGGTTTCGCATGAAGGCGCTATGGTGAGGAGTTCCGCAGGCGGCTCGCCCTGCAACCAGATCTAGGGTGGGGAATAAAAGCAACAGATGTCTGGCTATGACTAATGCTTACACAAAAACATCCTCCCTTTTCAGCATCGGCCACTAGTTTCTCAGCAGCCGCAGTAGGGTGACCGGATCTCATATGGGGGGGGGGGGGAAAAAGCCGGATTACTTACCGGTAATGCTCTTTTAATGAGTCCACGACAGCACCCACTTGGAGAGAGGGATCCGCCCATAGGAACAGGAAACCTACAGAGATAAAAGAGGGCGGTCCGCCTCTCCTCCTCAGTTGGATTTCAGAGTACCCGGAGGACCGCCAATTATTAGGCCATTATATTATTCTATATGCTCATTGTATTTCTATACCTAAGATGGTATATATATATATATATATACACACACACACACACTCACTGGCCACTTTATTAGGTACACCTGTCCAACTGTGTGTTAAGACTTAATTTCTAATCAGCCAATCACATGGCGGCAACTCAGTGCATTTAGGCATGTAGACATGGTCAAGACAATCTCCTGCAGTTCAAACCGAGCATCAGTATGGGGAAGAAAGGTGATTTGAGTGCCTTTGAACGTGGCATGATTGTTGGTGCCAGAAGGGCTGGTCTGAGAATTTCAGAAACTGCTGATCTACTGGGATTTTCACGCACAACCATCTCTAGGGTTTACAGAGAATGGTCCGAAAAAGAAAAAAAATCCAGTGAGCGGCAGTTCTGTGGCCGGAAATGCCATGTTGATGCCAGAGGTCAGAGGAGAATGGGCAGACTGGTTCGAGCTGATAGAAAGGCAACAGTGACTCAAATTGCCACCCGTTACAACCAAGGTAGGCAGAAGAGCATCTCTGAACGCACAGTGCGTCGAACTTTGAGGCAGATGGGCTACAGCAGCAGAAGACCACACTGGGTACCACTCCTCTCAGCTAAGAACAGGAAACTGAGGCTACAATTTGCACAAGCTCATCGAAATTGGACAGTAGAAGATTGGAAAAACGTTGCCTGGTCTGATGAGTCTCGATTTCTGCTGCGACATTCGGATGGTAGGGTCAGAATTTGGCGTAAACAACATGAAAGCATGGATCCATCCTGCCTTGTATCAACGGTTCAGGCTGGTGGTGGTGGTGTCATGGTGTGGGGAATTTTTTCTGGGCACTCTTTGGGCCCCTTGGAACCAATTGAGCATCGTTGCAACGCCACAGCCTACCTGAGTATTGTTGCTGACCATGTCCATCCCTTTATGACCACAATGTACCCAACATCTGATGGCTACTTTCAGCAGGATAATGCGCCATGTCATAAAGCTCGAATCATCTCAGATTGGTTTCTTGAACATGACAATGAGTTTACTGTACTCAAATGGCCTCCTCAGTCACCAGATCTCAATCCAATAGAGCATCTTTGGGATGTGGTGGAACGGGAGATTCGCATCAGGGATGTGCAGCCGACAAATCTGCGCCAACTGTGTGATGCCATCATGTCAATATGGTCCAAAATCTCTGAGGAATGCTTCCAGCACCTTGTTGAATCTCTGCCACGAAGAATTGAGGCAGTTCTGAAGGCAAAAGGGGGTCCAACCCCTTACTAGCATGGTGTACCTAATAAAGTGGCCAGTGAGTGTATATATATATATTTTGTTAACTTCTAGGGAGGGTTAGTGAACGGGTGCTGTCGTGGACTCATTAAAAGAGCATTACCGGTAAGTAATCCGGCTTTTTACTCTTCGCCACGACAGCACCCACTTGGAGAGACTTTCAGAGACCTTCACCTGGGAGGGACCACCGTGCCAAGGACCGCTCTACCAAAGGTTAGGTCGGATGAGCATGATAACTCCAGTCTATAGTGGTTATAAAAGGTAGAGGGTGTTGACCAAGTAGCAGCCTTACATATAGACTCGATTGCGACATCTCCCCTCTCTGCCCAAGAAGAAGCCATTGCTCTGGTGGAGTGTGCCTTGATACCTTCCGGGGGATCTTCATTGCTTGCGGAGTATGCCAGGCTGATCACATCTCTGATCCATCGTGACAGGGTACCCCTTGTGACCTCATATCCCTTCTTTTGGCCCTGGAAGGAAATAAATAGAGCCCTACTCTTCCTCCAGCTGCTAGATCTCTCGATGTATTGTAATACTGCTCTTCTAACATCTAGCGTATGAAATTTCTCTTCCTCTGGAGTAGAAGGGTTACTAAAAAAATGAGGGGAGGTGGATTTCTTGTGATCTATGGAACTTCCCTGCTACCTTTGGCAAGTATGAGGGGTCTGGTTTTAATATTAGCTGATCCTGGAATGTTAATAGCAAGGGGGGTTCTATCGATAGTGCTTGTATGTCGCTAACCCTTCTGGCTGAGGTTAGTGCAACTAGCAGTACTGTTTTGAGAGATAGGTGTTTAAGGGATATTGAGTCTAATGGTTCAAACGGAGAACGTGTAAGGGCCTCCAGCACCAAATTCAAGTCCCAAGGAGGGACCCTAGGTATGTGTACCGGTTCGCTCTGCTCACAGGCCGAGATAAATCTGGTAATCCATCTATTCCCTGCCACATTATAACTATAGAGGGCCCCTAGAGCCGACACCTGGACTTTTAGAGTGTTAACAGATAGTCCTAAATTTTTTCCCTTTTGTAGAAATTCTAGGATTGCTGTTATTGGAATTTCTCTGGAATCAGGGGCTGTGTGAAACTCTAGGAATTTTCTCCACACCCTGGTGTAAATTTTTGTTGTAGATAATTTCCGACTTTGTAGGAGAGTGTTGACTAGCCCTTCCGAAAAACCTCTTGCCCTCAACATTTCCCTTTCAAGTTCCAAGCCGTCAAGTGGAGATTGTCCACATGAGGATGGAAGAATGGCCCCTGCGAGAGTAGCCTGGGGGTTGAAGGAAGCACTCAAGGGTCGGTCACTGACATCGCCCGCAGGCATGAAAACCACGGTCTTCTGGGCCAGAATGGTGCTATTAAGATTATTCATGCCTTCTCTGCCCTGATCTTCCTGATCACCTGCGGTAGTAGTATGATTGGGGGAAAGGCATATGCCAGTTTGAACCGCCATGGGGCCTGGAGGGCATCCAGGATTTCTGGGCTGTCTGTTACATTCAGAGAGGCGAATCTTCGCACTTGTTTGTTTTTCCTGGTGGCGAAGAGATCTATCTGGGGAAGGCCCCATAGTGACACGATGTTTGTGAATATTTGCCGGCTCAGGCACCACTCTCCTTGCCGCAGTGTGTGGTGGCTTAGAAAATCCGCTTCCGCATTGTCTTCTCCTCTTATGTGGAGGGCTGAGAGAGATGAAAAATGCTTTTCGGCTAAGGACAAGATCTTCCTTGCGGAAGACATTAATGCGACTGATCGAGTCCCGCCTTGCCTGTTCAGATATGCGACCACTGTGGTGTTGTCTGACAGGATTCTTACGTTCTCTCCTTGTAACTGTGGGAGAAAATGATATAATGCATGACCCACTGCTTTTAACTCTTTCAGGTTTGATGAATCGTGCTCTTCCCTTATATCCCATAAGCCTTGGGTGAAGGTGCTTCCCATGTGTGCTCCCCATCCTGTGGGGCTGGCGTCAGTAGCAATTATACGGGAGGGTGTTACTACCCATGGTACTCCTCCCGATAAGTTATTATCGTCTAGCCACCATGTTAGGGAGGTTAGGACTATCTGAGATAAAGTGATTTTTTTTACTTAAATTCCCCTGGTCCTGAATCTCCTCCAAGAGGATTTGATGCTGTAAATCTCTTGTATGGAATTTGGCCCACCGAACCGCCGGGATGCAGGAAGTAAGGGACCCCAGGAGGGACATTGCATCCCTTAACGACATGTGTGGTTCGTTTATCGCTAATCTGACCTTCGTTTTAATTGTTGTAATCTTTACCTGTGGTAGCAGACATTTTTGGCTTATGGAGTCTAGCTGAAGACCCAGGAAGGACTGAACTGATTGTGGTTCGATTCTGGATTTCTTGAAATTTATTACCCAACCAAGAGCCTGTAGGGATAAGATTGCATCAGCCACTCGTTCATTACATTGTTTAGTTGAGTTACCTATTATCAAAAAATCATCCAAATAGGGTACTATCAGCGTGTCCTTTTGGCGTAAGAAAGCCATCACTTCCAGCATCACCTTTGTAAAGACTCTTGGAGCGATGGAAAGGCCGAATGGCATGGCTGTGAACTGAAGGTGTTTTATGGTGCCCTCGAGGAAGACCGCCACTCTGAGGTATTTCTGAAATCTGTAATGGATGGGAAGATAATAGGCATCTTTCAGATCCAGGCCTGCCATCATACAATTGGGAAAAAGGAGCTTAATTGCGGATCTAATAGACTCCATCTTAAATTTATTTGTTATAAAAGTATTCAGTTTCTTCAGGTTAATTATCGTCCTGAAGGAGCCATCGGGTTTAGGTATCAGAAAGAGAGGGGAGTAAAATCCTCTCCCTTCCTGTCCTTTTGGCACCTGGACCAAGAATTTTTTGTCCAGAAGACTGAAAATTTCAGTCTCTAAGGCCCGCTGTTGGACTGGGGAGTTAAGGGATGTTACAATGACTGAGTTACGGGGCACATGATGGAACTTTAATTTTAGTCCTTCTCTAATAATGCCCAGGACCCAAGGGCTGGTCGTGATTTTCTCCCATTCCTGAAGGAAAATTTTTAGTCTCCCTCCTACTGGAGGGACTGGTTCTTTAGGTCCGATCTCTGCGGAAGGAGGATCCCCTAAACATTGCACCTTTTCCTTTCCCTTCTTTCGTGGCCCAGCGGTTCTGATTTTCTGCTGTTCTTCCCCTACCAAATGGTCGTCTTCTGAACACTCTCCTATAAAATGGGAGAGAGGGGTTAGGGAACCCTTTTTTCCTTTCTTTTGCTTTAGCAAGGATTTCGTCCAACGCTTTTCCAAACAAAATCTCACCCTCACAAGGTATGGCACAGAGCTTTGCCTTGGATTGGGTGTCACTTCTCCAGCTTTTAAGCCATAGGCTTCGTCTGGTGTTATTAAGCAAGCCTGCTGTTCTGGCTGCCATGCGTAGTGAATCGGCTGATGCGTCTGCTATGTATGCCGCAGCGCCACGAAAAGTGGTATGGCTGCTCGTAGCTTGTCTCTGGAGACTTTGTTCTACTTGTTGGTCTAGCTGATCAATCCAGACCAGCATAGAGCGAGCTGTGCACGTACTGGCTATTGCCGGCTTAAACGTGCCCGTGGCTGCCTCCCATGCTCTCTTTAGTGAGGCCTCCGCTTTCCGGTCCAGTGGGTCTTTTAGAATCCCTGCGTCTTCTACTGGTAAGGCCGACTGCTTTGAGGCTGAGGCAACTGCCGCGTCGACCTTCGGGACCTTAGACCACGTTAACAATTCCTCGTCGCTAAAAGGATACCTTCTTTTTGAAGCTGAGGGAAGATAACCTCTCTGATCCTGCTTCTCCCATTCCTTTTTGACTAAGGCCTTTATAGCCGGTATAACGGGAAAAACCCTCTTCCTCCTATCTGTCAATCCCGCAAACATAATCTCTTGGGTCGTTTGCGGCTCCTTAGTGTCTGTGCAACCCATGGTGTTTCTTACAGATTTCACCAAGTTGTCCATGTTTTCTAACGGAAAACATGAACGACCCTCCATATCAGAGGAAGAGGATGATGTAGACGTATTGGAGCTGTCAGACTACTGCTTCGTCTTCATCTGTATCTAAGCTAACTGCCGTTGGTTTGTTAGCCTTAGATTTCTTAGATATGCCGCTAGACTGGGATAGGGCCTGTAGTTCCTCCCTTATTATAGCCCTAATATCTGTGGCTGATGTTGAAGTCTGTTTTGTATTTTCAGAAATGCATTTTTTGCACAGCCTCTTTGTATAAGAGTCCGGTAAAGGACGTGTACAGAGGGCACATTCCTTGTTTTTTGATTTTTCCTTCCTTTTAGCCTATGGTGGACATAGCAGAGGAGAGAGAGAGAGAGGGAGAGCGAGAGAGAGAGAGGTTCTTTAACTGCTTGATAGGCAGAGAGTCGTCCACTCACCCAGAGAAGCTGTAGGTACCGGTTCAGGAGGCTGAGAAGGGGTTCTTTTGGCATGCCTTCGGTGGCTCCTATCCGAGGAGCCTCGCTGTTCCGCTGCCGCTGTATCACCTGCCTGGGGATGCGTGTCCTGTCTTGGGGAAGACATGTCTGCACGCTCTATCACTATCCCCCTCGGTTTTTTATGCCACCCTTCAGTACCTGGTACCTCCCCCTCCCAGGTGCACCTGCTTCCGGTGCATTCATTTAGCCTGCGCCCGGCCTGGAAACACCGTCCGGCGCCGCTATATTAAATCACGTCCCTTTTTTTTTTTTTTTTTTTTTTTCTTCTTCGGAGGGGGCGGGGAGTGCTCCTCTGCTGGTATCACGCGACTGTGAAAGACCACGCATGCGCTGTACGCTGAGGAACCTCCGGTAACCCGGAAGTTCCTCCTTACCTCTTCCCAGCGCTGTACCTGCGTCCTCGCTGTACCTGTGTTTCAGAACGCCAGAGATAGCCTCTCTATCTCAGCTCCGCACTCCCACACGGACCGGGATGGTTGCCTCCAAGATCCCGGTGACGTGTATCCATATAAGAAAACCCCCGGTTGGCTCCACCCGGTACCGGTGTTTCTTTTTCGCTGCCACCGTCTCAGACGAGGGGGGAGCCGGATTCCAGCACTCACCCGACGCTGCTTCTGGACCGGAACCCCTGCCGTTCGCACGGACACTGCACAGGCGGTTCCTTGGCCCAGGTAGGTCTTCTGTAGAGATCCTGTGGTTCCGATAGGAACAGGAAACCAACTGAGGAGGAGAGGCGGACCGCCCTCTTTTATCTCTGTAGGTTTCCTGTTCCTATGGGCGGATCCCTCTCTCCAAGTGGGTGCTGTCGTGGTGAAGAGTAAAAAAATGTCAGAATCTTGTTCATCTGGACCCCACAAAACGATTCCCCTTTCCAGATATTGAGATAACCAAAATTTGAGCTCGATCAAACGACGTTAACCCGTGCCGCTCATCGCTCAAAGTTTGAAAAAATCCAAATTGAGGTATTTTAAGATTTAGGTATTTTGCATAGTCTGTTAGACTATAAAGAATGTGACAACAACATTGCAGAAATAGCCCTGACCAAATTTTCGAACCATTTGTGGTATTTGAATGCAGAGTTGGTGGGATTATCGTTTTTTGATCCCACCATTACAGACAATGAAAAGTTGTTAATGGCTAATAAATTGCTCAGTAGCACAGATGAACCATCAGAGCACGCTAACCTACATGAGTTGATAATTTTACGTAGTTATCTAATCTATTCTAGAGCTTTTGTTAAAGTAGTTTTTGAAACGTCAGAATATAATGCTCGGCATTTGCTTACAACTTGCAGGACATATTGCTTTTGTTCTTCATCTTTTGTCAGAAGGTCGTTAAAGTCGGTTACTTCCTACCTCTTTTAATTTTTCTTTCCTAACTTTTGGATTTACAACCCTAGCATGCTCTGATGGTTCAAATGGTTAAGTTTCCTCGTTGAAAAGAAAGTCACCCTCCAACAAATGCAGTCCTTACTAGGTTTACTCAACTTTGCTTGCCGGGTAATGCTGGTTGGCAGAGCTTTTTCCGGCAGATTATCATTAGCAACAAAGGGCATCGTCCAACCGGGCCACAAAATCAGACTTAATCGCTCACTGAAAGTGGATTTGGCAGTCTGGAAAACATTCTTGGAAACCTACAATGGGCATACATGTGTCATGTCTCAGGAAAACAAAGCCCTAGGTCTACTGGTGGGTGCGGACCTCACAAATGGTTTTGACGCAATCTACAAGAACCAATGGTGCAAAAGCAGCTGGCCGGACCTATGAACCCCAGCCGCATGGGGCCGCAACCCTGTTTTGTTGGGAGATATTTGCTATAGTAACATCAGTTGAACTATGGGGTGACAAATTAAAAAATACAAACATCAGATTCTTAATTAAGAAACCGGGAACCGCCAAATGCTTGAACAGTATGTCTTCATCATCGCCACCGGTTCTCGCACTGTTGCGCCGCTTTGCTCTATTATGCCTTAGACACATCATCTGGAGCCGAGCCAGAGTGACGTCTACTGCGGATAATAAAATGGTTAACTCTTTGTTGTCTTCCGATTGGCAGGCCTTCAAAGTAATCCTTCCCACCGCAGAACCAGTGGGCCTACTGTGTCCTCCCTCCCTCTGGGACACAGTGGCCAATCACTGATGCCCTTGATCCGCGCCTCAGTGACACCGGCTACCTGGCAGGCTTATGGTAAGGCATGGGAGGAGTGGTGCTCACTAGTTAAAGAGAGGCCAGTCGATACGTGTGATCAGGCGAGATGCGACGTGGTGGTGGAATTCTTAATTCAGCTCAGGAGTAGAGGCGCGTCGGGTACATTGGCGCAGCGTCATTTATCAGGAATAGCCTTTTTCTTTCAGCTAGTGGGATGGGCCGATGTAACTAAGTATTTTTTCATAAAGCAAGCCATTAAAGGCTGGAAAAGGCTTCAACCTAGTCAGGAATGTTGTCTCCCCGTTTCTTTAAGTCTGTTACACGATATTATCACAATCTCTAAAACGTTATGCAGGTCACAATACGAGACAACCCTAATATCTACCGCATTTGTAATCACATTCTTCGGGGCATTACGAATCAGCGAACTAGTGCCGCAGTCAAAAACAGCATTAATAGGCGGGTTAATTAATGAGGATCTCGTAATATGCAGCGATGCTTTGCGCATTAGAGTGCGACGATCCAAATGTGAGCCAATGGGTAGAGGGTCGTGGGTCCTGTTCAAGGCTTTAGACGGCCCCATGTGCCCTGTTAAAATAGACACTACGCGGCTATAAGACACGAAAGTAAATTTTCTCTCTCACACACAGACGGGTCCCCGCTTACTAAGTATCAATTTCACGCAATTTTTAAGCAATGTCTACACACTGTCGGTGTAAACCCTAAAGAATACGGGACGCATTCTTTTAGAATCGGAGCTGCCACTGAAGCAGCTAGGGCCGGTGTAGTGGAAGCTGAAGTACAGAGATTGGGCCGTTGGAAATCCGCATGCTTTGCAAGATACATAAGACCAGACCTGCTATAACACATCTTGTCTCTTACAGGAGGTCGTAAGCCCACAGTATGGGTATTAGGACATTCTTTCATTTACTGGGCGTGCAAAAGAGCCGAAATACACCCTGGCGGAAAAATTTTTTTACTTCCCACGAATAGAGGTCAACTGGAGAGGCATCAGAGGGCTCCAGTGGGATCAAATCTTCCCGGAGGTGGTAAAAATTTCTAAAATGGCCAAAGGGCCGCTGATATTGGTGTTACATGCTGGTGGTAACGATTTGGGCAAGCAAACAGGTGCGGAGCTCTTCACAACAATGAAAACGGACATAAAGCGGGCTGTTTGTTTGATACCAGATATGGTGGTGGTGTGGTCCGTTATAACACCACGAGCGGTTTGGCATGGAGCTAAAGACCCAAAAGCCATCGACAAGTCAAGGAGAAAGATAAACGCGAAGATGGCAAAGTTTGTCAAAGAAAACTACGGCATTGTAGTTCATCACCACAATCTGGAACAAGAAAACTCACTCTTCCTGAGACCGGACGGAGTGCATCTTACAGATATCGGGCTAGATGTATTTTTAACTAATTTGGAGGATGGGGTTGAACAGGCCTTAATGATGTTGTGTGGGGGTCGGAGTCATGTGTAGATCATACACATGATCCTCCGTGGCGGTAGTGTACAGGGGGCAAGGTTTGTAACCTCTCATCTGCTGCCTTGCCCACCGGTCAGTGACGCGGGACTTCTAGCTATGAGACCGTTGCGAATTGTACTTGCCTCTCTCTGCTTATTAATTAACTGTGACCAACCTGTTCAACCCATCCATGCTTGTCGGTGTTTTGTTATTACGGGATTGGTGGGAGGCGGGAAGGCACTGTTTACGACACACAGGTCTCTGCAGTCTGGCAGGCACGGTACTGCTTAAGGAACGTGCATCCGACTGTAGAGCCCCCATAGACTTAATTTAGAAGGGAACTCTGTGCAGTGCCTCCCCCTCCCACTCCCCCCCCCCAGGTGATGCCATAATTAGGACGCCCCACTGACCAACGGGAAGAGAGGGGAAGGGGCGTCAAGCCACACCCTCAGGGGTTAAATTCAGGTGCTGGGGTGGGGGGGTCTTCCTCTTCCTCCCCGGCTGGATCACTAGAAGCTTTTGTCCCACCCTCCCTCCCTTATAGATTAGCGGATGTGCGGTGCAACTGTTGTTTAAAATTTATATCTTTAAAAAAAATAATATATATATATATATATATATATATATATATATATATATATATATATATATATACACACAGTGGGGAAAAAAAGTATTTAGTCAGTCAGCAATAGTGCAAGTTCCACCACTTAAAAAGATGAGAGGCGTCTGTAATTTACATCATAGGTAGACCTCAACTATGGGAGACAAACTGAGAAAAAAAAAATCCAGAAAATCACATTGTCTGTTTTTTTTCCATTTTATTTGCATATTATGGTGGAAAATAAGTATTTGGTCAGAAACAAGCAATCAAGATTTCTGGCTCTCACAGACCTGTAACTTCTTCTTTAAGAGTCTCCTCTTTCCTCCACTCATTACCTGTAGTAATGGCACCTGTTTAAACTTGTTATCAGTATAAAAAGACACCTGTGCACACCCTCAAACAGTCTGACTCCAAACTCCACTATGGTGAAGACCAAAGAGCTGTCAAAGGACACCAGAAACAAAATTGTAGCCCTGCACCAGGCTGGGAAGACTGAATCTGCAATAGCCAACCAGCTTGGAGTGAAGAAATCAACTGTGGGAGCAATAATTAGAAAATGGAAGACATACAAGACCACTGATAATCTCCCTCGATCTGGTGCTCCACGCAAAATCCCACCCCGTGGGGTCAGAATGATCACAAGAACGGTGAGCAAAAATCCCAGAACCACGCGGGGGGACCTAGTGAATGAACTGCAGAGAGCTGGGACCAATGTAACAAGGCCTACCATAAGTAACACACTACGCCACCATGGACTCAGATCCTGCAGTGCCAGACGTGTCCCACTGCTTAAGCCTGTACATGTCCGGGCCTGTCTGAAGTTTGCTAAAGAGCATTTGGATGATCCAGAGGAGTTTTGGGAGAATGTCCTATGGTCTGATGAAACCAAACTGGAACTGTTTGGTAGAAACACAACTTGTCGTGTTTGGAGGAAAAAGAATACTGAGTTGCATCCATCAAACACCATACCTACTGTAAAGCATGGTGGTGGAAATATCATGCTTTGGGGCTGTTTTTCTGCAAAGGGGCCAGGACGACTGATCCGGGTACATGAAAGAATGAATGGGGCCATGTATCGTGAGATTTTGAGTGCAAACCTCCTTCCATCAGCAAGGGCATTGAAGATGAAACGTGGCTGGGTCTTTCAACATGACAATGATCCAAAGCACACCGCCAGGGTAACGAAGGAGTGGCTTCGTAAGAAGCATTTCAAGGTCCTGGAGTGGCCTAGCCAGTCTCCAGATCTCAACCCTATAGAAATCCTTTGGAGGGAGTTGAAAGTCCGTGTTGCCAAGCGAAAAGCCAAAAACATCACTGCTCTAGAGGAGATCTGCATGGAGGAATGGGCCAACATACCAACAACAGTGTGTGGCAACCTTGTGAAGACTTACAGAAAACGTTTGACCTCTGTCATTGCCAACAAAGGATATATCACAAAGTATTGAGATGAAATTTTGTTTCTGACCAAATACTTATTTTCCACCATAATATGCAAATAAAATGAAAAAAAAACAGACAATGTGATTTTCTGGATTTTTTTTTCTCAGTTTGTCTCCCATAGTTGAGGTCTACCTATGATGTAAATTACAGACGCCTCTCATCTTTTTAAGTGGTGGAACTTGCACTATTGCTGACTGACTAAATACTTTTTTTCCCCACTGTGTATATATATATATATATATATATATATATATATATATATATATATATATATATATATATATATATATATATATATATATATTTGTTTTGTGCAAATTCATTATTCATGTTATCTTGTTATTATGTCACAGCTGTAGTGTAGAGGGGGCAAGGTTCGCATTCTATCATCTGCTGCCTTGCCCACCGGTCAGTGACGCGGGACTTCCAGCTATGAGACCGTTGCGAATTGTACTTGCCTCTCTCTGCTTGACCGACCTGTGACCGACCTGCTCAACCCATCCATGCTTGTCGGTGTTTTGTTATTACGGGATTGGTGGGAGGCGGGAAGGCACTGTTTACGACACACAGGTCTCTGCAGTCTAGTTTTAACAAAGGAATAAAAGTGATGTTTTAACCTTTCTATGTGTTGCTGGATTATCGCTGTACAAGTCCTGCTTCTACATATTCTCTGAATCCTTAACTTGAGGTCATAGACGTCTATCATATAAGGGGGTTACTTACCTGATACCTTATACAATTTGATGCCAAGTCCAAGACCCTTAAGGGTTTATCTCTCATTAGATATAATTATTACTAATAATCCCCTTCCCCTGATGGCCAGGTGCCCTGCCAGTCTCCATGCCTCCTCTTTAGGATGAACTTGTGACTGATTTATCCAATCACTATCCGCAGCTGAGACTAATCCTTTCCTGCTGTGGATGACTTAGGCTGGAGCAATCACATGACCAAACGGTCAGAGCAGATTGTACAGAGATCGGCCCTATATTTTACTTTGAGGAAAACCTGTATTACTTTACTTTTGGCCTGTGAAATAATGTAGCTGAAATGCTTTTATAGAAAAATATACTAAATAGTGCGTTCCTTTGTTTAACCCTTTCGCGCCTGAGCCTGTTTTTGCCTTCGTGACCAGGCCAATTTTTTCAATTCTGACCAGTGTCACTTTATGAGGCCATAACTCTAGAACGCTTCAACGGATCCTGCTGATTCTGACATTGTTTTCTCATGACATATTGTACTTCAAGATAGTGGTAAAATTTCTTAGATATGAACTGCGCTTATATGTTAAAAAAAAAATCGAAATTTGGCAAAAATTTTGAAAATTTTGCAATTTTCAAACTTTTAATTTTTATGCCCTTAAATCAGAGAGTGATATCGCACAAAATAGTTAATAAATAACATTTCCCACATGTCTACTTTACATCTGCACAATTTTGGAAACATAATTTTTTTTTTTTTGGAAGTTATAAGGGTTAAAAGTTGACCAGCGATTTCTCATTTTTACAACAAAATTTACAACACCATTTTTTTTTTAGGGACCACCTCACATTTGAAGTGAGTTTGGGGGGTCAATATGACAGAAAATACCCAAAAGTGACACCATTCTAAAAACTGCACCTCTCAATGTACTCAAAACCACATTCAAGAAGTTTATTAACCCTTCAGGTGCTTCACATGAATGAATGGAATGTGGAAGGAAAAAATAAACATTTAACTTTTTTTTCACAAACATTTTACTTCAGAACCATTTTTTTTATTTTCACAAGTGTAAAAACAGAAAATGAACCACAAAATTTTTTGTGCAATTTCTCCCAAATACGCCGATACCCCGTATGTGGGGCTAAACCACTGTTTGAGCACACGGCAGAGCTCAGAAAGGAAGGAGTGCCGTTTGACTGTTTCAATGCAGAATTGGCTGGAATTGAGATAGGACGCCATGTCGCATTTGGAGAGCCCCTAATGTGCCTAAACAGTGGAAACCCCCACAAGTGACCCCATTTTGGAAACTAGACCCCTTAAAGAACTTATCTAGATGTGTTGTGAGCACTTTGAACCCCCAAGTGCTTCACAGAAGTTTATAACGTAGAGCCATGAAAATAAAAAATCATTTTTGTTCCACAAACATGATCTTTTAGCCCCCAATTTTTTATTTTTACAAGGGTAACAGGAGAAATTGGACCCCAAAAGTTGTTGTCCAATTTGTCCTGAGTACACTGGTACCCCATATGTGGAAGAAAACTACTGTTTGGGCACACGGTGGGGATCGGAAGGGAAGTAGTGACGTTTTGGAATGCAGACTTTGATGGAATGGTCTGCGGGTGTCATGTCGCGTTTGCAGAGCCCCTGATGTGCCTAAACAGTGGAAATCCTCCACAAGTGACCCCTTTTTGGAAACTAGACCCCCCCAAGGAACTTATCTAGATGTGTGGTGAGCACTTTGAACCCCCAAGTGTTTCACTAAAGTTTATAATGTAGAGCCGTGAAAATAAAAAAATCATTTTTTTTTCCACAAAAATGATCTTTTAGCTCCCAATTTTTATTTTCACAAGGGTAACAGGAGAAATTGGACCCTAAGAGTTGTTGTCCAATTTGTCCTGAGTACGCTGGTACCCCACATGTGGGGGGGGACCACTGTTTGGGCACACGGTGGGGCTCGGAAGGGAAGTAGTGACGTTCTGGAATGCAGACTTTGATGGAATGGTCTGCGGGCGTCATATTGCATTTACAGAGCCCATGATGTACCTAAACAGTGGAAACCCCCAATTCGAATTCCAACCCTAACCCCAACACACCCCTAACTCTAGCCCTAACCCTAGCCCTTACCCTCGCCCTAACCCTAACCCTCACCCTAGCCCTAACCCTAACCCTAGCCCTAACCTGCTTTTTTTTTACTTTTTTTTTATTTTTGTGTTTTTTATTTTTTGTATTTTTGACTCATAGTAACGCCACTTCTCCTCTGATCTCACACTGGCAGATGATCAGAGGAGAAGCAGCGTTACTATGTGACAAGATCGCTGCCTGGCACATAGTAACGCCACTTCTCCTCTGATCTCACACTGACAGATGATCAGAGGAGAAGCAGCGTTACTGTGTGACAAGATCGCTGCCTGACACAGCTGTGCCAGGCAGCGATCAGCTGTGCCAGGCAGCGATCTAGTCACACTGTAACGCTGCTTCACCTCTGCTCATCTGTCAGCATGAGCTCAGAGGAGAAGTCGCGTTATAATGAGGGAGATCGCCGGGAAACAAGCAGCTTTCCCAGCGAGCTCTCTCATTGGCTGCTGTGACGCGACGTCATCAGGACCTGAACCAATCAGGTCTCGATGACGTCGGGGGTCCCAGCATGCATTGTGCACCAGGATCCCCGCGTTATAAGGTATGAGGGGGTCCCGGGGGGCACAAAACCGCCGACAGTAGATAAACGTCGGCGCTGCACAAAGCCCAGCAAGCGCCAACGTTTATCTACTGTGGGCGGTCGGGAAGAGGTTAAGCAGTAAATCCTTTGGTCAATAAAAATGCACATCAAAAAGTCCTGAGTAAACAAGTCCTAAAAAATGCAACATATAAAGGCCCCTTTACATTTAGCGATGCACCAGCGATCCTGACCAGCGATATGACGTGGTCAGGATTGCTGGTGCATCGCTAAATGGTCGCCAGTGAGCTGCCACACAGGCAGATCTCACAGCGACATAACAGCGATACAGCGGTCGTTACTTGACTTTAAGATGCGGCGATCCTGACGTCCTCCCGCTCGCGTCCACGCGTCGCTCGTCGGCGCCACAGGAAGCCCAGCAGGAAGCGCCCGACGAGAAATGGAGCTGCGCGACCAGCGACAGACAGCGGGGGAGCCAGTCGGAGGTAAGTATCACACATAGCGATATCGTTGCTGGGTCACCAAATCGGTGATGCTTTAGCGATATTGTTAGCGATATCGCTATGTGTAAAGCCCCCTTAATTCTACAGCAAGAAGAATCTGTCACTTCTCTGTATTTAGTGGTTGCTACTCACCTAGGCGGTTATCTGTAGGAATCTCCTCTTTACACCGTTCATCACCCCTCACATATGTCTCTGTAGTATTAATATGGGTCAGATATTTTCCCTGAAACAAATATTGTAAAAGTCACAGACAGATAGAGAAGTCACATCTATGATCAGCTCTAATCCTGCCATCTCCACCGTTCTCATTACACAAGTATAAAACATATAATACTGGTGGATAACACAAGACTGAGCACAAGATCTTCACAGCCATCTACACATCATAGGGGAGATCTCATGACACCTTCTCTCCATCTACCTGATGATCCTGAGGAACATTGGGATCTTCTTGTTTGCAGTCCTGTGGAAGAAGAGGACGGGGACATCTCTCTGGTGTTGTCCTCTTACTGGATACAACTGGAAGAAACACATACTGGGACTGAATTCATTATTTACATACAGATAATTTTAGGCCATCTTATGAAGTCCTATTACCTGGTGATGTGAGGGGCTGAGGAACCTCCATCATGACATCCTTGTAAAGATCTTTGTGTCTTTCTAAATATTCCCACTCCTCCATGGAGAAATAGACGGAGACATCCTGACACCTTATAGGAACCTGACATATACAATGATACGGTCATCCCCCGATCCCTTCGTAGTGTTACTATATAATGTTCCAGCATTCCCAGCAGTGTCACCTCTCCAGTTAGCAGCTCAATCATCTTGTAGGTGAGTTCTAGGATCTTCTGGCCATTGATGTCCTCATGTTTCAGGGGGTGAAGTAGAGGTCCTGTGATTGGGCTCAGGGGTCTTCCACATCCCTCAGACACAGAGGCCTGACAGCGCTCACTAGAGGTCTTCTTCACTACTGTGTAATCCTGGTTATGGAGAGACACATTAATAAATCTCACTACAGACATTTCCATAATCCTCACCTCTCCTGTTCTGTCCATCTGTTGCTCCTGCGGATAAGAATGATGTAATGTGACGCCATCAGAATCTCTCACCTCTCCGGTAAGTTGGAAGAGTATCACTAGGGAAATGTGTAATATCATCTCCATCATATTGTCCTTGCTCCTATTCATCATCAACGGATCAGTCAGGAAAAGTCTGTTATAGAGAAAATCTTCACTGAGAGGATTCAAAATTGTAGGGACCTGAATGGGGAGAAGATGAGCTGATGTAACATCATAAAGAATCTATTCAATATGTTTCAAAAAAATCTTCTTCACATCACATCTTTATGGTGGCAGCATCTACCTGATGATCCTGAGGAACATTGGGATTTTCTTGTTTACAGTCCCGAGGAAGAAGAGGACGGGGACATCTCTCTGGTGTTGTCCTCTTACTAGATACAACTGGAGGAAACACAAAAAACGACTGAGTTCATCCTTTACACACTGGTAATTAAAAGCCATGTGGATTTTGTCCTGTTTACCTGGTGGTGTGAGGGGCCGGGGAACTTCCATCATGATGTCCTTGTACATATCTTGGTGTCCTTCTAAATACTCCCACTCCTCCATGGACAAATAGACAGTGACATCCTGATACCTTATAGGAACCTGACACATACAATGATACCGTCATCCCCCCAATCACTTCATAGCGTTACTGTATAATGTCCCAGCATTCCCAGCAGTATCACCTCTCCAATCAGTAACTCAATCATCTTGTAGGTGAGTCTTAAGATCTCCTGGTCATTGATGTTCACATGTATCAGGGGGTAAGGTGGAGGCCCCGTGATTGGGCTCTGGGGTCTTCCCCATCCTTCAGGGGCCTGACAGCGCTCATAAGTCGCCTTCTTCACTACTGTGTAATCCTGGTTATTGAGAGACAAATTAATAAATCTCACTAGAGACATTTCCAGAGTCCTCACCTCTCCAGTTCTGTCCATCTGTTATTCCCATAGATAAGATTGATGTAATGTGAAGTCATCAGAATCTCTCACCTCTCCAGTAAGCCGGAAGAGGATCTCTACGGTGAGATGTAACATCCTCTCCGCCATCTTGTCCCTGTCCTTATTCATCCTTTATGGGTCAATCAGGAAATTTCTGTTATATAGAAGATCTGCATTGAGAAGATCTGATATTGTGGAAACCTGAATGGGAAGAAGTTGAGAAAATGTAACATCATAAAGAATCTATTCAATATGTTATGAAGAAATCTTCTCCACGTCACATCTTCATGATGGCAGCATGTAGTGCACATGATCTTCATTAACCGTCATGTAACAGAACAGTTATATCTTACACATACCGGCATCCAATATCGTCATTGCAGCGATGTAAACAGACTGAGGGAAACAATAGACACCTGAGTGATGGAGTGGAAATATGTCATGAAGATAGAGCGCACCCTGAACGTGATGTGTGGCCACAAGTCCTATAAATGGCTTCTCCTGGGTGCAGAAAGAACCTGCACCTTAGCACGCCTTACGCCTGCTGCTTTCAAACTTCCGGATAGTGATCTAGATATAAGTGCTGTCCCCAAATATTCCTTATAGAGCTAAGCTGCAGACAATCACCCCAGACTGAATGACAGACCTCAACAGCGTAGATACCGTGTGGTCAGAGATGGCAGTCGCCCCGGGGCCCCGTGCTTTGAGAGTGCCCACCCAGAGCTAGGCTATTGTACCTGTATCTACGTGCACAGCGTGCCCATACTAGTTGCACTCGGTGGCAGAGCGGGGAGAATCGATCTCCCTGCTCTGCCACCCGGCCAGTCTCAGGCCCCTGATCAGGTGGGGAGCCCGGTGCCAGCAGTGGGCCCCCCATGCCCATCATCACAAGATCAACTGTATTGGCTAGATGCCAATACAGTTGACCGCATTGATGAGAGTGGGAGCATTACAGTCCCTCTCCCATCATCCCCTTCTCAGCATCTCACATCACTGACATAGACACTGACAGCAGGCGTGATGACGTCACTACTCGGCACCCGTTGTCCGGAGATGTGCCGGTAATCGAAGCAGAGGGTGGAAGGTGAGTATTGTAGTTATTCATTTTTTATGGGGGTGCTTTATGTTATATGGAGTCTTCCTATTGGGGGGGTGCATTATACTATATAGAGCCTGACTATGGGGGTACATTATACCACACAGAGTCTGCCTATAGGGATGCATTATACTAAATAGATACTCCTATGGGGGGTGCATTATACTATATAGTATCCCTATGGGGGTGCATTATACACTCACTGGCCACTTTATTAGGTACACCATGCTAGTAAGGGGTTGGACCCCCTTTTGCCTTCAGAACTGCCTCAATTCTTCGTGGCAGAGATTCAACAAGGTGCTGGAAGCATTCCTCAGAGATTTTGGACCATATTGACATGATGGCATCACACAGTTGGCGCAGATTTGTCGGCTGCACATCCCTGATGCGAATCTCCCGTTCCACCACATCCCAAAGATGCTCTATTGGATTGAGATCTGGTGACTGAGGAGGCCATTTGAGTACAGTAAACTCATTGTCATGTTCAAGAAACCAATCTGAGATGATTCGAGCTTTATGACATGGCGCATTATCCTGCTGAAAGTAGCCATCAGATGTTGGGTACATTGTGGTCATAAAGGGATGGACATGGTCAGCAACAATACTCAGGTAGGCTGTGGCGTTGCAACGATGCTCAATTGGTACCAAGGGGCCCAAAGAGTGCCCAGAAAAAATTCCACACACCATGACACCACCACCACCAGCCTGAACCGTTGATACAAGGCAGGATGGATCCATGCTTTCATGTTGTTTACGCCAAATTCTGACCCTACCATCCGAATGTCGCAGCAGAAATCGAGACTCATCAGACCAGGCAACGTTTTTCCAATCTTCTACTGTCCAATTTCGATGAGCTTGTGCAAATTGTAGCCTCAGTTTCCTGTTCTTAGCTGAGAGGAGTGGTACCCAGTGTGGTCTTCTGCTGCTGTAGCCCATCTGCCTCAAAGTTCGACGCACTGTGCGTTCAGAGATGCTCTTCTGCCTACCTTGGTTGTAACGGGTGGCAATTTGAGTCACTGTTGCCTTTCTATCAGCTCGAACCAGTCTGCCCATTCTCCTCTGACCTCTGGCATCAACATGGCATTTCCGGCCACAGAACTGCCGCTCACTGGATTTTTTTTCTTTTTCGGACCATTCTCTGTAAACCCTAGAGATGGTTGTGCGTGAAAATCCCAGTAGATCAGCAGTTTCTGAAATTCTCAGACCAGCCCTTCTGGCACCAACAATCATGCCACGTTCAAAGGCACTCAAATCACCTTTCTTCCCCATACTGATGCTCGGTTTGAACTGCAGGAGATTGTCTTGACCATGTCTACATGCCTAAATGCACTGAGTTGCCGCCATGTGATTGGCTGATTAGAAATTAAGTCTTAACACACAGTTGGACAGGTGTACCTAATAAAGTGGCCAGTGAGTGTACATTATAGAGTCTCCATATGGGGGTGCAATATAAATATAGAGCCTGCCTATGGGGGATGCATTATACTATATAGAGTCTGCCTATGGGGAGGTGCATTATTCTATATAGTCTCACTTTGGGGGGTGCACTATGCTATATAGAGTCTGCCTTTGGGGATTGCATTATACCATATAGAACATGCCTATGGGGATGCTTTATACTATATATAGTCTGCCTATAGGGGGTGCATTATACAATATACAGTCTGTCTATGGGGGGTGCATTATCTATATATATATATATAAAGATGAGTGTACGAATGCGTGTGTGTGTGTGTGTGTGTGTGTGTGTGTGTGTGTGTGTATCAATCCACGCCCACTCCACATAGCCCTGCCCACTCCGCATAAAAACACTCACTCTAATATTCCACATCATCCCGTCAGCCAGATCCACAAGACTGCTACCCCTAGCTTCCTCCGGGTATCCCAACTGCTGTGACGTCACTGGTTTCTCCCTCAGGAGACAAATGTCAGCAGAGAAATAACGCCCCGAACACCTAGCACATCCCGGGCTCACCACCCCAAGAGCACCAAGCACATCCCGGACTCACCGCCCCCTGAGTACATCACAGGCTTACTGAGCTCATTCCGGGCTCAATCTCGGAGGCCGCAGTGTGAGGAGCAGACGCTGGAGCTGCCGGGTGTGGCGAGTCTGTGATGTGCTCGAGGGGCGGTGAGCCCAGGATGTGCTCGGTGCCATTATTTCTCTGCTGACATTTGAGGGAGAAACCAGTGACATCACAGCAGTCGGGATACCGGGAGGAAGCTAGGGGCAGTAGTCCTGTGGCTCTCATTGACGAGATGATGTGGGATATTAGGGATAGTAGTCCGGTGTCTCTGACGGGATGATGTGGGATATTAGGGGTGGAAGTCCGGTGTCTCTGACGGGATGATGTGGGATATTAAGGGTAGAAGTCCGGTGGCTCTGACGGGATGATGTGGGATGTTAGTGGTAGTAGTCCGGTGGCCTTGGCTGACAGGATGATGTGGGATATTAGGGGTAGTAGTCCGGAGGCTCTGGCTGACGAGATGATGTGGGATATTAGGGGTAGTAGTACGGTGGCTCTGGCTAAATGGATGACGTGGGATATTAGTGGTAGTAGTCCGGTGGCGCTGACGGAATGATGTGGAATATTAGTGGTTGTAGTCCAGTGGCTCTTGCTGATGGGATGATGTGGAATATTAGGGGTAGTAGTCCGGTGGCTCTGATGGGATGATGTGGGATATTAGGGGTAGTAGTCTGGTGTCTCTGGCTGACGGTATGATGTGGGATATTAGTGGTAGCAGTCTGGTGGCTCGGGCTGACGGGATGATGTGGCATATTCGGGGTAGAGTCTACCTATGGGGGTACATTATCTATAATATATATATATATATATATATATATATATATATATATATATATATATATAAAGATGAGTGCACAAATGTGTTTATCAAGCCCCGCCCTCTCCACATAGCCCCACCCACTCCACCTACCACACTCTAATATCCCACATCATCCCTTCAGCCAGAGCCACTGGACTGCTGTTACTAATACCCCACATCATCCCTTCAGCCAGAGCCACTGGACTACTGTTACTAATATCCCACATCATCCCTTCAGCCAGAGCCACTGGACTACTGTTACTAATACCCCACATCATCCCATCAGAGCCACTGGACTACTACCCCTAATATCCCACATTATCCTGTCAGCCAGAGCCACAAGACTACGACCCCAAGCTTCCTTCTGGGATCCCGACTGCTGTGACATCACTGGTTTCTCCCTCAGGACAAATGTCAGTAGATAAATAGCCCCAAGCACCGAGCACAACCTGGGTTCACCGCCCTCCGAGTACATCACAGACTCATGAGCACATTCCGGGCTCAATCTCGGAGACCATAGTATGAGGAACAGACGCTGGAGCTGCCGGGCACGGTAGCTGATGGGATGATGTGGGATATTAGGGGTAGTAGTCCGGTGGCTCTGACGGGATGATGTGGGATATTAGGGGTAGTAGTCCGGAGTCTCTGGCTGACGGGATGATGTGGGATATTAGGAATAGTAATCCGGTGTCTCTGACTGATGGGATGATGTGGGATATTAGGTGTAGTAGTTTGGTGGCCCTAGCTGAAGGGATGATGTGGGAAATTAGAGTGAGTGTGAATATGCAGAGTGGTCGGGGCTATACACTCCGCTTTATATATATATATATATATACTGTAGATATAATCATTATAATTTGTTATAACTAACCACAGTTAGTTACAATGCCCGGGAAACGCCGGGCTCTTCAGCTAGTAATATATAGCTTTCCAATAGGGGTGCATTATAATATATAGAGTCTCCCTGGGAGGTGCATTGCACAATGGAGAGTCTCCCTATGGGGGTGCATTATACTATACAGTCTCCATATACGGGGTGCATTATACTAGGTAGAACCTGCCTATCGGGGTGCATTATACTATGGACAGTTTGGATATGGGGTGCATTATACTTTATAGAGTCAGCCTTTGGGGGTGCATTATACTATATAGAGTTTGCTTATGGGAGGTGCATTATACAAAATAGGCTCTACCTATGGGATGCATTAAACAATCTAGAGTCTACCTATTCGGGTGCAATATACAATCTAGAGTCTGCCCGTGGGGGGTACATTATACTATAGAGTCTGCCTATGGAGGGGTACATTATACTATAGAGTCTGCCTATGGAGGGTGCATTATACTATAAAGTCTGACCAAGGGGGTGCATTAAACTATAGAATCTGCCTATGGGGTGCATTATACTTTAAAGTCTTTTATGGGGGGTGCATTATACTATAGAGTCTGCCATGGAGGTGCATTATACAATATAGACCCTGCCTATGGGCGGTGCATTATAGTATATAGAGTCTGACTATTGGTGGTGCAATATAGAATATAGAGTCTGCCTTTGGAGGTGAATTATACTGTATAGAGTTCCCCTATGGAGGTGCATTATACTATATAGGGTCTCCCTATGTGAGTGCATTATACTATATAGAATCTCCCTATGGTGGTGCCTTATACTATAGAGACTGCATATGGGGGTGCATTATGCTATATAGAGTCTGCCTTTGGGGAGTGCATTATACTATGGAGTCTGCCTATGGGGGTTGCATTATAAGAAATAGAGTCTGCCTATGGGGGTGCATTATGCTATAGAATCTCACTATGGTGGTGCATTATACTAGAGTCTCCCTATGAAGGGTGCATTATATTATATAGGGTCTGCCTATGGGAAATGCATTATACAAAATAGAGTCTGCCTATGGGGGATGCATTATACTATAGAGTCTGCCTATGGGGTGTGCATTACACAAAATAGAGTCTGCCTGTGGAGGGTTCATTATACAATATAGAGTCTGTGGTGGGCGGATAATACTATAGAGTCTGCCTATAGGGGTGCATTATACTATAGAATATGCCTATGAGGGGTGCATTATACTATAGATTCTGCCTAAGGGGGTGCATTATACTATAGTCTGCCTATGGTGGGTGTAATATACTATAAAGTCTGCCTATGGGGCTGAATGATACAATATAGAGTCTGCCCATCTGCAGTGATGGTGAACTTATGGCACGTGTGGCACTCAGCATCGCCTCATCTGCAAGTGTCCTCGCTCCGGAGCTGCAGCTTCCTGCCTCACACGGCAGTCAGCAGCGCGGCTGGATGACATCATCATACAGCTCCACGACCACTGTGCCAGTGAGAGGAAGCTGCCGGCGAGCGCGCGGAGAGGTGTGTGTGTGTGAGAAGATGGGGGGTGATGGGGGAGAGGGCAATGATGGGGGTGATGGGGAGAGGGCAATAATAATAATAATCTTTATATATATAGCGCCAACATATTCTGCAGTGCTTTACAGTTTAACAGTTTCAAAACACAAGTCATAAGTAACAACTTTAACAATACAATAATTAAAGCAAAATAAGATGACCCTGCTCGTGAGAGCTTACAATCTACAATGAGGTGGGGAAGATACAAAGTACAGGTGTGTATTTACAGTGATGTATTTACAATGATGGTCCAGCCATCTTGAGGGAGTGAGGGATGGATGGAGATAGTGAATGGGCTACTCAGGCACACTTACACATAGAATGATTTTGGTTAGTGAACGTGATAGGCCACTCTGAACAAATGTGCTTTGAGGGAGCGCCTAAAACTATGCAAATTGTGGATAGTCCTAATTTCTTGGGGTAGAGCATTCCAGAGGATTGTCACAGCGCGGGAGAAGTCTTGGAGTCAGCAGTGGGAGGTACGGATTAGTGCAGAGGTTAGTCGAAAGTCGTTTGCAGAGCGCAGTGGTCGGTTAGGCCGCACTACACTGTGAAGCGCTTTGTGGGTGAGAACAAGTACTTTGAATACCCGGGAGTCATGACACAATGATGGGGGTGATGGGGGAAAGGGCAATGATGGGAGTGATGGAGAAGGCAATGATGGGAGTGGTGGAGAGGGCAATGTGTCATGGTATAAGACATGGTTAATGTCCTGCTCTCTCAGGATTAACTTTTGCTGGCTTCCTTTGGATCTGGGAGGGGTATTTATACTCACTCCAGGCTGGCTAGGATTCCCTGTCAGCTATACTGTTATTCTGGCTGTGTGTCTGACCCCTTGGTTTGCGTGTATACTGCATTGCTTGATTGCCTCCCATGTATGACCTGGTCTGTCCACTCACTCTGTCCTCTGTCTCACGCTTTGGTACTATTGTCTTCTTCAGTTCTGACCTCCTGGCTTGGCTATTGTTACTCCATTACAGTTTATCCCTATGGTACTGCACTGCTCGTTCTTGCTTTTTGACCTCTGTCTTCCCTTCTGACAATCCTCTGTCTCACCCCATTGGTACCTCCTGATCTCCTGGTTCTGAGCTTAGCTTGTTTTGATTATTTTCCTGTGTTTATTGTATCCTCTGCACCCCGGCGTCTGGTTCTGCCCCCGACCACCTCCTATTCTGTCATAGGCTACGTGCACACGTTGCAGAAAATTTCTGCTCAGAAACCTGAATCCCTTCCCAGAAACCGCACCTATTTTTCCGCCGTGTTTTTTGCGCGGTTTTGATGCGTTTTTTTCCGCAGTGGTTTCTAAAAGCATGGGAGAAGCCTATACCGCGGAAAAATCCGCAAAATTAATGTGCATGCTGCGTTTTTTACCGCGATGCGTTTTTTTCGCGGTAAAAAACGCATCAATGTGCGCAAAAAGTGCAAAATGCATAGAAATGACTGTGCAGCTTATTTTTAGCGGTTTTATAGTGAAAACCGCGGTAAAAACCGCTAAAAAAACACTGTGTGTGAACACAGCCATATGGTTCACGTCCTATTCCTTACCTGGTTAGTTACCCAGCACTTTGCTCAACTCCCTTGCTGCTCTCCCCGCAGCACTAATAACCAGGAGTCGTGACACAATGATGGGGGTGATGGGGGGAAAGGGCAATGATGGGAGTGATGGAGAATGCAGTGATGGAGTGGTGGGGGAGAAGGCATTGATGGGGATGATGTGGATAGGGCAATGATGGGACTGATGGGGAGAAGGCAATGATGGGAGTGGTGGAGAAGGCAATGATGGGGGTGATGGGGGAGAGGACAATGATGAGAGTGTGTCACATGCCCCGTCCGGAGTGACACGGCCAGCAGGCCAGTAACTGATACAACAGGACGCGGCACGTGTAATTGTCCTATGTGACGAGGCCTGCAGGCCGGTAACTAATACAATAAGACAAAGGGAATAGGGAAAACCTGGGTAACAATAACAATGGTGGCCCTGCGATAGGGAACGGGGAAGTGGAAACTTCCTGCACTCCCCTGAGTCAGTGTCTCTACACTCCTAACGTTCCCTAGGCCGGTTCCGCACCGGGCGCCGATCAGGATACCTAAGACCCCTCGCTCGCCCTGCACCTAAACCCTCACTAGGGAATTGGTTGGTGCGGAAACTAATTGTTATGATTGAGTCACTGAGGAGGAAAAAACAAAACACAAGCTCAGCCAAGAAAATCAGAGAGGTTGGAAACTAACAGATTGCAGACCCCTAAACGTATCACACAACTAGCAGTAGCCGTGGAGTGTTCCTACGGTGATCCTAGACACCTCGTCACAGCCGGAGATCTAAATAAGCCTAAAGAGAGAAAAGGGAAAAACTGACTGCCCCAGAGCAGACCCCAAAGCAATAGGCAGCCCCCAACATATAATGACGGTGAAGCAAGATGAAAACACTAACACAGATAGAAAGATAGGTTGAGCAAACGATGGGGGCCCAAGCTAACTAAAAAGGACAGGACAGAAAAGCTGCTGTCTGCAATCCGAGAAAACCCTGCTAAAAATATTACCAACACAACTGATAAGCAAAAAGGACCCTGAAGTCACTAGACTTCAAACCCTGTATCAGCACTCAGAATATTCTGAAAGCAGAGCAAAAGAGAACACTGATCAAGGAAAAAGAATCCAGCACACCCCCGGCCGGGGATGGCTGAACTCAAAAAACAAGGTAAACACCAAAACTAATAAGTTCAATAGCAGAGCAAAAACTTATCTTTGGGAAGCCGGAATCAGACTGGTCTCCAAGAATCCAGCAGAGAAATCACCAGCGACTCAGAAGGGCGTCGGCTGCCTTATATCCAGTCTGAAGTTCCTGTTACCAAGTCACAATCCACTTGATCAGGTGTTTGGTTTCTTTCATCCAAATCAGCCTCACTACCTTCCTTCACCAGAAGAGGGAGATCCTCGGACACAAAAGATGAATGAACAGATGAGCTCACAAGACTAATCCCACCGCTGCACTAAACACACATAAGAAAAGTGATAATACAGGGGAACACCACTTAGCTTTGCTCTGTTGCTTACGCTCCCAGCAACAGAGCCAACCACCTGCGTGTATCTTTTCCTCCACCGTGTCCAACATCTGGGTGCACTGTCCAGCAACGGAGTCCAGCACCTGAGTGCAGCTGTCCAGCAATGGGGTTCAGCACCTGAGTGCAGCTTCAGCCAAAGAGTCCAGCAACTCAGTGCAGCTCTACACAATAGCTGCCACTCCACCAAGCTTTGCAAGAATTCTTCACTGACACCATAGCTGCCACTCCACCATGCTTTCCACGAGCTCCTCTCTGACACCATAGCTGCCACTCCAGGACTCTGACTGAGTTGTCCTGGACTCTTCTCAGCACCATAGTGCAGCCTTGGAGCAAACAGAGTCCATATTTGCGAGCAGCGGTCCAGAAACAGAGTCCCGCAAATGAGTCCAGCTTTTCTGACAAAAAGTCCAGCATGCTTGAGTCCAGCTCTCAGCAACAAAGTCCAGCATTTTGAGTGCAGCTCTACACCATAGCTGCCACTCCACCAATCCATGCACGAACTCCTTGCTGACACCATAGCTGCGACTCCACCACGCCATGCCAGCCCTCCATGCAGACACCATAGCTGCTATTCCAGGAATCTCACTGAGCTGCCCGTGACTCTCCTTTAGCTCCTTCCTTCACCCAGGCTTGCTTGCAAATGAAGACCTTATCACCAACAGTGATTAACACACCTGATACTCTCTTATAGAGCTACCACACCTGTTACATAATTACATGCACAAACTAAGGTAACCAAAGTGCAATGACCCTAATGGCCACCAGGGGGGAAAACTACAACTGAAATCACCACAATGCAATGACCCTAATGGCCACCGGGGGCAAAACCACCTTTGGCACATATCCAAGGGAAAAAAGCCGGATTACTTACCGGTAATGCTCTTTTAATGAGTCCACGACAGCACCCACTGGAGGTATCGGATCCGCCCATTTGGAACAGGAAACCCTACAGGAAAGATAAAAGGGGCGGTCCGCCTTTCCTCCTCAGTTTTACGTTTCAGAGTACCAGAAGGACCGCCAAGGATTAGGCAATGTTCTCTTATTTTAACATCTTTCTTATCCATTATTTGGTTGATATACTTTAACTATTGATATCTTTAGGGAGGGAAGTGAGCGGGTGCTGTCGTGGACTCATTAAAAGAGCATTACCGGTAAGTAATCCGGCTTTTTACTCTTCGCCACGACAGCACCCACTGGAGAGATTCCAGAGACCATCACCTGGGTGGGACCACCGTGCCAAGGACAGTCCTGCCAAAGCTTAAGTCAGAGGTTGATGAAAGATCAAGTCTATAGTGGTTATAGAAGGTAGAAGGGGATGACCAAACTGCCGCCTTACATATAGTTTCAATCGGAACATCTCCCTTTTCCGCCCAAGAAGTTGCCATTGCCCTGGTGGAATGCGCCCTGATGTTCCCTGGAGGATCTTCGTTTTTTGCGGAGTAGGCTAAACGAATGGCCTCTCTGATCCACCGGGAAATGGTGCTCTTCGTGACTCCATACCCCTTCTTACAGCCCTGAAATGAAACAAATAGGGCCCTGCTCTGCCTCCAACTGTTGGACCTCTCAATACATTTTAGGACAGTTCTTTTGACGTCCAGAGTATGGAACTTCTGCTCTTCCGGAGTAGAGGGATTTTTATAGAAGGTTGGGAGGAGTATCTCCTGAGATCTATGGTATTTTGTTGCCACTTTTGGAAGGTAGGCAGGGTCTGGTTTTAATACCAATCTGTCTTGGTATTCTTGAAAAAAAGGTGGATCTATTGACAAGGCCTGGATATCACCCACTCTTCTAGCTGAGGTCAGTGCTACCAAGAGGGCCATTTTAAGTGCTAAGTATTTGAAGGGTATTGTGTCGATCGGCTCAAAGGGGGTCTATCGTTAGGGCGTCTAAGACCAGATTTAGATCCCATGTAGGGACGGAGGGTATGTGGATTGGAGCTATTCGTTCACATGCTGTAATTAATCGAGTTATCCACTTGTTGCCTGCTATATTATGGCCATATAGTGCTCCTAATGCCGATATTTGTACTCTTAGCGTATTTACTGCTAAGCCTAAGTCTTTCCCTTTCTGCAGAAATTCCAAGATTGGGATTATCGGAACTTCTGCTGTATGAGGTACTGTATGGAATTGAAGAAATTTTTTCCATATTCTAGTGTAAATTTGGGTTGTGGACTGTTTTCTACTTTGTAGTAGTGTAGTAATTAAAGACTCAGAGAATCCTCTTGTCCTCAATAACTGCCTCTCAAATTCCACGCCGTCAAGTGCAAGCTGAGCACTTGAGGGTAGAAAAAGGGGCCTTGGGAGAGTAGGTTGGGAGTCGAAGGAAGGACCCAAGGATCTGTTATTGACATAATTTGCAGCCACGAAAACCACGGTCTTTTTGGCCAGAACGGTGCTATTAAGATTATCCTTGCTTTGTCGTCTCTGATCTTCCGAATTACTTGAGGTAGGAGGATCAATAGAGGGAACGCATACGCCAGGTTGAAATTCCATGGAGCTAGAAGGGCGTCTAGTATGTCTGGGTGATCTGATGGAGATAGGGAGGCAAATGTTTTTATCTGCCTGTTCTCCTTTGTGGCGAAAAGGTCCACCTCGGGTTGTCCCCATAGGGCTACTATGTCCCTGAAGACCTTCTGATTGAGGCACCACTCTCCTTGCCGTAGAGTGTGTCGGCTTAGGAAGTCTGCCTTTTGATTGCTCTCGCCTCTGATATGAATGGCCGAGAGGGACAAAAAATAGTTTTCTGCTAAGTCTAAAATTCTTGCCGCTGAAGACATCAGAGTCTCTGATCGAGTCCCTCCTTGTCTGTTTATATAGGCCACTGTGGTGGTGTTGTCCGATAGGATCCTGACATGCTTCTGTTGGAGCTGCGGAAGGAAGTTGTATAGAGCATAGAACACTGCAGTCAGTTCTTTTAAATTGGATGAGTACTCGCATTCCTCTCTATTCCACCTTCCCTGATGAAACCCATTCTCCATGTGGGCTCCCCAGCCCTGGGGACTGGCATCGGTGGTTACGATACAGGATGGAACTATAACCCATGGAACTCCTGAACATAAATGGTCATCATCTAACCACCACTCTAGAGAAGTCAAGACTTCTTGTGACAGGGTTATTTTGCTCTGTAAATGACCACTATGTCGCTTATCCTCTTGGAGGATCTGGTGTTGTAGTGTACGGACATGGTACTGGGCCCACCGGACTGCAAGAATTTAGTGATCCTAATAGTGACATTGCTCCTCTCAAGGACACACGTGGTCTATCTATAGCTGCTCGTATTTTTTGTTTCGTGAGGGTGATTTTTACCTGAGGTAGTAGACATCTCTGGGTCAAGGAATCTAGTTGAAATCCTAGAAATGTCTGGAGGGATTGTGGATCGAGTCTGGACTTTTGGATATTGAGGATCCAGCCAAGGCTCTGAAAAGAGGAGATTGCGTCAGTCACGCGTTCGGTACATTGTTTGACTGAATTCCCAATTATTAGGAAGTCGTCTAAATACGGCACGATCAGTGTGTCCTTTTGGCGAAGGTAGGCCATCACTTCTGCCATCACCTTGGTAAATATTCTTGGTGCCGTGGAAAGCCCGAAGGGCATGGCCGCGTATTGGAAATGACGAATCCTGCCCTCGACTTCCACTGCGACTTAGGTATTTCTGGAATCTATTGTGAATAGGGAGATGATAATAAGCATCTTTTAAATCAATCCCTGCCATTACGCAATTTGGGAAAAGAAGCTTTATAGTGGATCTAATTGATTCCATTTTGAAGTTATAATTTTTTATAAATGAATTAAGCTTCTTTAAATTAATAATGGTTCTAAACGTACCGTCTGGTTTAGAAACCAAAAACAGGGGAGAGTAAAAGCCTCTACCCTCTTGTTCCTCAGGGACGTCAACTAAAACTTTTTTAGCTAGTAGGACTCAAATCTCGTCTTCGAGAGCCTTTTGCTGAACTGAGGAATTAAGGCGAGTTATAACAAAGAACTCATAAGGGATCTGAAGGAATTCAATCTTTATTCCTTCCTTGATTATGTTCAAAATCCATGGGCTTAACGTAATTTGTTCCCATTTGGTAACAAAAAATGTTAATCTACCCCCAACTGGTGGGTCTAAACTCTTAATTTTTATCTCTCCTATATGTTGGCCCTCTGAAGATGGTACCCTTCTGCTTTTCGTCTTTCGTGGCCCATCTATTCGTTCTGTCCGACTGTCTTCTTCTCCCGAATGGCCGTCTCTTAAAGGTTTTCCTATAAAATGGAATGGGAGAATCACTGAAGGCCTTTTTCCTCTCTTTTGCCTTGGCGAGAATTTCGTCTAAGGCTTTCCCGAAGAGGAACTCACCCTCGCATGGGGTTGCACTAATTTTGGATTTTGATTGTGCGTCCCCCTTTCCAGCTTTTTATCCACAGAGCGCGTCTGGCGTTATTCACCAGGGCTGCCGACCTCGCTGCCAGTCTTAGGGTGTCCGCTGAAGCATCTGCCATAAAGGCAGCTGCACCTCTTATCAACGGGATGGCTGCACGCAGTTTCTCCCTTGACACTCTTTGCTCGATCTGCTGATCTAATTGATCTAGCCATACCAGCATTGATCTAGCAGTACATGTGCTGGCTATTGCGGGTTTGAATACCCCGGTGGTGGACTCCCAGGACCTTTTGAGCGAAGATTCTGCCTTTTGGTCTAATGGGTCTGCTAACAATCCTGCGTCCTCGACCGGGATCGAGGTCTGTTTGGAAGTGGAGGCTATGACGGCATCCACCTTTGGTATTTTAGTCCATTTCAATAGGTCTTCATCAGTGAACGGATACTTCCGTTTTGAGGCTGATGGGAGAAAACCCCTCTGGTCGTGTTTTTCCCACTCTCTTTTGATGAGGTCTTTAATTGCCGGTATCACCGGAAATGATCTCCTCTTTTTTTCTGCCAATCCCGCAAACATAATGTCCTGCGCGGTTTGGGCTCCCCTTTCCTCTTCACACCCCATAGTATTTCTAACCACTTTTACTAGGTTATCTACGCTGTCCAGTGGAAAACATGCGCGTCCTTCCATCTCCGAGGATGACGATGAGGACGTGAATGCGGAGCCTGAATTTAACTCCTGTTCTTCCTCTGACTCTGAACTAACAACGACGTGTTTCTTATGACTGGACTCTGAGGGAGTGCTGGTGCGGTTGATGGCTTGTATCTCCTCCCTAATTATGGCTCGGATATCTTTAGAAGATATCGTCGACCCCTGCCTGGTCTCTTTCATGGGGTCGGGTCGGGTTTCGGACAAAACTCTGACTTTTTTGCCCTAGTCGGACCAGTTTCATCTGAAACAAATTTTGTTTCATGAAACCCGATCCGACCAAAGTCGCTCAACTCTAACCGCTGGTATTGGCAAAATGTTCTGGAGGCACCACTCATCTCCAAAGCGTCGACCTGGGGAACGAGTTATGTATGTGTATGTTTGGTATGAGCTGGTAAGACTCCGCAACACACTTCCAAGATGTTTTTTGGTGGCCACCCATACATGCTCGTTCACACACAGGTCCGGACCTGAACATTTATTGCCACACATTCGTTTGTAATATTTCGGTGAACTCATTCTAGGATCGACAACAGAGGCGTCCCCCTGTGTCACCATACTCACCCCCCCCGCTTTTCACCAAGGGAACACCACCCTCAAACCCTTTACACCATGAAGTCTACGCCTCCCAGGGTTGGCTAATGGCGAGGGTAGAGATTTCCCCTACTCCCCCGCAGCACACCAGCTGCTCACACCGGTGGCGGAGGGGCCTGGAATATGGAGGAAAAATACACTCCCTGGTCGTCTTCCTCCACATGACCAGGAGGGGCGGCTTCTTCGGTGGTATGGAAGATTTGGCGTAAACCCCGCGGACTATCACACCAGTCTGCTCACCACAGGGACGTACCCCTTCACCTCGGGGAATACCAGGCAGCTCCGTGGTGCACCAACTCCTCCCACCTGCCTTGGTACCTCTGCGTGCATGAGAAAGTCCCTCTCCCCAGCAGCGACTCTAGGGGGCTTCATTGCCAGCCGCTATTTGATTTCCCGGCTGAGCCAAACGGGAGGCCCCAGACCCTGATAATTGCTGCTGAACTGCTTCAACACACCATGCAGCTCCTCACTCACCTCAGTGAGGCCCAGCAGCAAAGATCACAGGTCTGAACATGGCCCGAGGCTCACCAGAAAAAAAAATGTAAGGTTGGTGATAATATCACTTGCCCCGTCCTGAGTGACACGGCCAGCAGGCCGGTAACTGATACAACAGGACGCGGCACGTGTACTTGTCCTATGTGACGCGGGCCGCAGGCCAGTAACTAAGACAAAGGGAATAGGGAAAACCTGGGTAGCAATAACAATGGTGGCCCTGCGATAGGGAATGGGGAAATGGAGACCTCCTGCACTCCCCTGAATCAGTGTCTCTACACTCCTAACGTTCCCTAGGCCGGTTCCGCATCGGGCGGCGATCAGGATACCTTAGACCCCTCGCTCGCCCTGCACCTAAACCCTCACTAGGGAATTGGTTGGTGCGGAAACTAATCCCACCGCTGCACTAAACACACATAAGGAAAAGTGACAAAACAGGGGAACACCACTAAGCTTTGCTCTGTTGCTTACGCTCCCAGCAACAGAGCCCACCACCTGCGTGCATCTTTTCCTCCAACGTGTCCAACATCTGGGTGCACTGTCCAGCAACGGAGTCCAGTGTTATGAATGGGTCACCGAGGAGGATAAAAAACAACACGCGCTAAGTGTCAGAAAACCAGAGAGGTTGGTAATTATGCAGACTGCAGAGCCCTGATCTTAACACACAACTAGAAGCAGTCGTGGAGCGTGCCTACGGTGGTCCTGGACGCCTCGTCACAACCGGAGAGCTAAATAAACCTAAAGTAAGAAAAGAGGAAAACTAACTCCCCAGAGCAGACCCCAAAAGAAAGACAGCCCCCCACATGTATTGACGGTGAAGCAAGATGAAAACACAAACAAAGGCAGAAAAATAGGCTGAGCAAACGATGGGGCCAAACTAACTTGAAAGGACAGGAAAGGAAAGATACTGTCTGCAATCTGCCAAAAAACCCTACCAAAAATAATGTCCAACGCGTCTGATAACAAAATTAACCCTGAAGTCACTAGACTTCTCCCACTATATCAGCACTCTGGAATATTCTGAGACAGAGCAAAAAGAGGCCAATCTAATAAAGGACAAAAAGGCAAATTGGCAAATACAGATAAATAAGAGTGGAAATTCAGCACAGCCCAGCCGGGCTGGCTGACCACACAAAAACTGAGTTGACCAACAAGAGCAAGTGTGAACATTAGCAAAAAACAAACTTAACTTGAGAAGACTGGAGCAGAGCTGAAGTCCAAGACCTGAGAAGCAGACTGAATCACCAGCAACAGGATAGGGCGTCGGCTGTCTTATATCCAGTCTGATACTCCAGAGATCCAACCACTATCTTCCTCGTCAGGTGGCAGACCATTACCAATTAAACTAACCTCACTACCTCCTGTCACTACCAGAGGGAGAACAGAAAGAGAACTCCCAGCTGGTGGAGCAGAAAATGAGCTCATAACAGTCCAGCACCTGCAGCTGTCCAGCAACGGGGTTCAGCCAAAGAGTCCAGCAACTGAGTGCAGCTCTACACAATAGCTGCCACTCCACCACGCTTTGCAAGAATTCTTCACTGACACCATAGCTGCCACTCCACCATGCTTTCCACGAACTCCTCTCTGACACCATAGCTGCCACTCCAGGACTCTGACTGAGTTGTCCTGGACTCTTCTCAGCACCATAGTGCAGCCTTGGAGCAAACGGAGTCCATATTTGCGAGCAGCGGTCCAGAAAAAGAGTCCCGCAAATGAGTCCAGCTTTTCTGACAAAAAGTCCAGCTCTCAGCAACAAAGTCCAGCATTTTGAGTGCAGCTCTACACCATAGCTGCCACTCCACCAATCCATGCACGAACTCCTTGCTGACACCATAGCTGCGACTCCACCACGCCATGCCAGCCCTCCTTGCAGACACCATAGCTGCTACTCCTGGAATCGCACTGAGCTGCCCGTGACTCTCCTTTAGCTCCGTCCTTCAACCAGGCTTGCTTGCAAATGAAGACCTTATCATCAACAGTGAGTAACACACCTGATACTCTGTTATAGAGCTACCACACCTGTTACATAATTACGTGCACAAACTACGGTAACCAAAGTGCAATGACCCTAATGGCCACCGGGGAGAAAACTACAACTGAAATCACCACAGTGCAATGACCCTAATGGCCATCTGTGGCAAAACCACCTCTGGCACACAGCCAAGGGAAAAAAAAAGGTTACTTTGTGCATTTACTCTGTCAGATTTAACCTGGATCGTGATAGAGTGATGGAGAAGGCAATGATGGGGGTGATGGGGAAGAGAGCAATGTTGGGAGTGGTGGAGAAGGCAATGATGAGGGAGAGGGCAATGATGGGAGTGATAGGGGGGGAGGAGTGATGGAGAAGGCAATGATGGGTTGGTGGGGGGAGAAGGCAATGATGGGTTGGTGGGGGAGAGAGCCATGATAGGGTGGTGGGGGAGAAAGCAATGATGGGGTGGTGGAAAGGGCAATGATGGTGGTGGTCGAAAGGGCAATGATGGAATGGTGGGGAGGAGGAAATGATGGAGGTGGTGGCATGGGCAATTTCGACATGAAGGGGATCATGATTTGGCACATTCCTACATGAAGGGGATCATAATGGGACATTCCTACATGAATGGGATCATGATGGGACATTCCTACATGAATGGGATCATGATGGGACATTCCTACATGAATGGGATCATGATGGGACATTCCTACATGAATGGGATCATGATGGGACATTCCTACATGAATGGGATCATGATGGGACATTTCTACATGAAGGGAATCATAATGAGGCACATTACTAAAGGAAGTTGACAATGATGGGGCATGTTACTACAAGTAGGGGATCAGGATGGGAACATAACTACTGGCTGTGGGACCATTCTAATTGGGCAGGTGGTGAGAATAGAAATTAAAAGATAAGGTGTGTACCTATTACTAGTTTAGCGGTTGTTTGCAATCTCAGCACCTGGACCGCCAGCAATTTTTTAATATATTTTTTGTCAAATGTGGAGCCGCAGCAAATATGTATACTTTTTCAGTTCACGGCGAAGCCTCCTGGCCTGCCATTCTTGCCAGGTGCTATCCACAAGCCAGCAAGCTTCCAAAGCCAGCCATTTCCATGCCAGGATTAAGAAGTCAGCAGCAGTCAGATACAGTAAATGTTATCACATTTGTGTGACTGAGGCTAGAGATTAGAGATATTCATACTATGAAATGTAACAGTGGATTTCAGCAGGAAATCTGCTTGCATTCCATGCTAAAATCTATCTATCTAATATTCTGCAGATTTTCCCTAAAGTTCAATCCAACTGCTGTGTCTGGAAAGGGCAGTGTGAGTGGCTCAGTTTCAGTGTGTGAGAAGCACCCATGAGCTTGAAGCCCCCCTGCTGAACAGAAGAGAAGACTGCAAAGGTAAGTTTAAAGTCAATGAATTTTTTACATAATAGATCATTAGGGTTCAGGGACAGCAAGTGCTGTACAGGAGAGAGATTTGGCAGCTGCTGATTCTCCTCCTGTGAAGGGCTTGCCCTGATGGCACTTTGTCATAAATAATTGGGTTTTAGGTTGCAGTTTAGGCACTTGGTCTCAGAAAGGTTCGCCATCACTGCTATCGGGGGTGCATTATACTATATAGAGTCCGCGTATGGGGAGTGTTTTGTACTATATAGAATCTGCCTATGGGTAAAGTATGAAACTATATAGGGTATGTCTATGGGGAATTCATCATACTATATGGAGGCCTATGGGGAGTGCATAATACTATATTGAGGACTATCTGGTGCATTATACTATATGGAGGTTATTTAGGGGGCCATCATACAGTGTGGAGATTACAGTGTGGGTGGTACTATACAGTGAGAGGGGCATCATACTGTGTATAGGGGAGCTGTACAGGGGGAGACTCAGGACATTATTAAATGTAAAGTGGGCACTTATTGTTATAGGGGAACTCAGGTTATTGTGACTGTCAAAGAAACACACAGGACATTATTACTTTCTAGGTTTCATGGAGGCAAAATGAGGGCACTGTTTTCTAGGGCACTTGCACACGGCATTACTATGTAGAGGGTCGCTTTATAATTTAGAGGGCACAGAGAACCCACAGTAGGTGCAGTAATATGGACATACGGCAGCAGCGGCTCAGTATTGGGGGATCAGCAGGATGAGGAGTTTGTGCAGGTTGGGAATAGATGGTGATGGTGCTGAAAATATGAGACGTGAAATGTGTCTTTCTTTTAATCTCTGCTGGAAGAAGTTGTCATGTTGGTCTGAGCCACATGGAAAAGATGGGAAAAGTGAACTATTCCATCAGAAAGAACGTCAGCTGTAAGTCAGTATCTATAACCGTGCAGTAATCTCTTATATCTTATGTAGGACTGGTATCTACCACTGACCATATGGCGGTAATATCCATGTTGGTCATTGTGTAGACATTATTTTCAGCAACAGAGCAGTCATCTGCTGAGGTTCTCCTACATCCACTATTATTGTGCGTCACCCAGTTGTAAGCAAGGTTACCTGGTTAGGGCCCACTCAGAAGATTTGCCCCCTCTGAACCAAAACCGTAGCTACGCCTCTGGTAGACTCATATCGTGGAAATGGGGATAGGTATAGGAGTATATTTATTTACTAGTTTATATAGCCGCTATAGCTGGTATATTTGTATAACGACGCTATGTAAAGAGATGAGCAAGATCAGACAACATAGATCATTAGTTATCACATCTGCAAAATCTCACAGTGCTCCTCCAGTAAACATATATAATGAGATTTACAGACAAGATGTCCATCAGTGACAGGGCTCCGTCACCTCCAGGCTCTTATAGCATGGGGAAGTAGCTGATGGATAACTTGTCTGTGAATAATAAAAAGGAGGAATTGTTATGGCAAATATTTAGACTTTGCTTGGATTATTATTCAGACAATTAAATCTACCTATATACAGTATCTGTGATGATTTTGTATTTTAGTATTAGCTTTATAAGTGTTAGTCAGAAAAGCAATAACACAGGGTGTTGCATCTTATATATAGAGGTGTCTGTGTGTTAAAGCTTTCCTTTGTTCAAAAAGTATAGTTAGATAATTGGATACAGCCAGATTCAAGAACAGCAGAATCCATAATTTATGAGTTTGTTAGGCTGGTTTCACACTAGCGTTTTTTTGCGCTGTGCCTCGTGCGCATGCGCATTGCTCCCCTATCTTAAACATGGCGGGCGCATGGTATAGCGCATGTATGTGTTCATGTGCGTTTTCATGCGCTGCGTTTTTTCCAGGTGTGCGCCCAGGCTCGCCAGACGCTACAGGTAGCATTTTTCTGTGCGCCCAACTGCTGCCAAAAAATGGGGAATCTCCAGCACCTACCTCCACCTGCAGGGGGCGCTATCTCCGGGAATGGAGGGGTTACAGCCCCCTGTGAAGCGCAGTAATGGGGAATCTCCAGCACCTACCTCCACCTGCAGGGGGCGCTATCTCCGGGAATGGAGGGGTTACTGCCCCCTGTGCAGCCCAGTAATGGGGAATCTCCAGCACCTACCTCCACCTGCAGGGGGCGCTATCTCCGGGAATGGAGGGGTTACTGCCCCCTGTGCAGCCCAGTAATGGGGAATCTCCAGCACCTACCTCCACCTGCAGGGGGCGCTATCTCCGGGAATGGAGGGGTTACTGCCCCCTGTGCAGTCCAGTAATGGGGACTCTCCAGCACCTACCTCCACCTGCAGGGGGCGCCATCTCCAGGAATGGAGGGGTTACTGCCCCCTGTGCAGCCCAGGAATGGGGAATCTCCAGCACCTACCTCCACCTGCAGGGGGCGCTATCTCCGGGAATGGAGGGGTTACTGCCCCCTGTGCCCAGTAATGGGGAATCTCCAGCACCTACCTCCACCTGCAGGGGGCGCTATCTCCGGGAATGGAGGGGTTACTGCCCCCTGTGCAGCCCAGTAATGGGGAATCTCCAGCACCTACCTCCACCTGCAGGAGGCGCTATCTCCGGGAATGGAGGGGTTACTGCCCCCTGTGCAGCCCAGTAATGGGGAATCTCCAGCACCTACCTCCACCTGCAGAGCCGCACACCACATATATGGCTGCTCTGTGCGCACAGGACCTGGGATGAGGTCACAGGAGGGGAGGAGTCAGGGTCACATGATCAGGGGCCTCAGTATATACAGGACTGTGCTGGCTGTCCTGGTGCTGGAGGAGCAGAGTCCAGGCAGCGCACATAGGGGCCTCCAGGGGGCACGTTCCCGTAGAGCGACCACTTGCTCAGGAGACTTCAGAGCATTTACAGAGAGATGTACCAGCTCCATAATCACCAGGTTTTGCCTCTTTATTGTGAGGTTTTCCAGACCCTCAGTCATGAATAGTCTTTCTTGTGGTGGCAATGTTTCAGCTCACAGACCCTTCCTCAGGCATAATATAGACAGAAAACCAGTATAATATGAGAAAGTCTACAAGGGGCTCAGCAATCGGAAAACTGTCTGACAGAGAACATTTATAGCGTGAGGTAAGGGGGAGCCAGAATCTACCGGAAAAGCAGCTGTGGGTTATATAAGAACGTAACCAAGGAACACCCAGCATGGAAATACACTGCTCAAAAAAGGGAACACTTAAAACAGTGTAACTCCAGTTCAATCACACTTCTGTGAAATCAACCTGTCCAGTTATGAAGCAACACTGATTGTGAATCAATTTCTCCTGCTGTTGTGCAAGTGTAACAGATAACAGGTAGAAATGACAGGCAATTAGGAAGATAACCCCTGTAAAGGAGTGGTCCTGCAGGGGGTGACTACAGACCATTTCTCTGTTCTCATCATTTTTGGCTGTTGTTTTGGTCATTATTGCATTTTGTCATTACGCTCACCTCTAGAGTAGCACAAGGTGGCGTGTACAATAAGTTGCGCAGGTGGAGCAGCTCATCCAGGATGGCACATGTGAGCTGTGGCAAGAAGGGTAGCTGTGTCTGTCAGCACAGTGTCAAGAGCTTGGAGCAGATACCAGGAGACAGGCCAGTATACCAGGAGACGTAGAGGGGGCTGTAAGAGGGCAGCAACCCAGAAGCAGAACCGCTATCTCCTCCTTTGTGCAAGGAGGACCAGTGCAAATTGACCTCCAGCAGGCCATTAACATCAATGTGTCTGGTCTAAATGTCAGAAACAGACTCCATGAGGGTAATATGAGGGCCTGATATCCACAAGTGGGTCTTTAGTTTACAGCCCAACACCGTGCAGGGTAATTGGCATTTGCCAGAGAACACCAAGATTGGTAGATTCGACATTGGCATCCTGTGCTCGCCCTTAATGAGAAGGTTCACACTGAGCACATGTGACACAGTCGTGAGACGCCATGGAGAATGTTCTGCTGCCTGCAACATCCTCCAGCATGACCAATTTAGCAGTGGGACAGTAATGGTTTGGGGAGGCATTTCTTTGGAGGGCCTAAAGCCCTCCATGTGCTAGCTAGAGGTAGCTTGACTGCCATTAAGTACCGAGATGAGATCTTCAGACCCAATGTGAGACCAGGTGCAGTGGGAACTGGGTTCCTACTGATGCATGACAATGCTAGGCCTCATGTGGTTGAAGTGTGTTAGCAGTGCCTGCATGATGAAGGCATTGATGCTATGGACTATCCCATCAGTTCTCTAGACCTGAATTCAATTGAACACATTTGGGACATCATGATGTACTTCTCCAGTGATTGCTTTCTTGACACTGGTACATGCCAGATATTTTATAATTTACATATTTACAAAGTAACCCTGACTAGACAATGAATCTTGTGTGGTGTTTTCTGAGACTACACCTTCAGGGATGGAGGATTGTGCGGGGCATTTGAGAGTGTGTGATTTGTGGCTGGAGTGGTGGATTTTCGAGGGATGTTTCCACATACATTTGTCGGTATCCAGAGGTAGTTGTATATTAGGTTTGTGTTTCCAAGGAGGGACCATAAAAGAATTGTTGTGGGTGGAGTGGTTGTTGTTGATAGTTTGTACTGACCGAGTATTGGACAACCTGACCAACAGGTTGCATTTGCCTTTGTGGCCGTGATATTTTACCGAGATATGTTTGGCCAATTGTGTGTTGTGTTGATGGGACAGGGATCGGATGCACATATTTATTTAGGGCAGGTGTCCGTTGCCTATGTGGCAGAGTGTACTGCCGTTGCGGTTGAAATGTACGAGCAACTTCATCCAGTGGCCTATGTTGGATCTGTTGGCTGGATGCAGGGGGTGGTTCCTGGACGTAAGAGAGTGCTGCCATTTGTGTGTATTGTTGGCTGGTTGTTGCTTGTTCCGGCCCATAAGAGGTTGCTCCTGGTGTGTTGATGCGATAGTTGACAACTGGATCTTATGTTGGTCAGTTCTCCACTGTTCTATGGGTGCAAGCACCTGGTTGGGCTTATTATCTCCCTGGCTGGCAGCAAGGAGGGTCAGCATAGCAGCCCTCACATGTTCTTGACGTTGTATTGGTACTTATGACAGACAGGGAGACAGTGAGCGGCAAAAGCGTTCAACATCTGTTTCTGGCTTCAGTGAGTTCATGATATGCAGGACTCTTGCATCAATTACTTCCGGCAACATCCGATCTCCTCATGTCGCCTGGTGCGTCTTCCTCTCACACTATGTGCTACGTACCGCGGTTGAATTGGTGGTGATGCTTGTGATACCTGGGGTGCTGGGGCATGTGCTGCCTGTGAGGGTGGTTGTGTTGTAGTTTGGCTGCTTACATTAGCACCCTCAGTGGTTGTTTCCCCAGCATCAGATGGTTGTTGTGGCTGTGTTGTTGGAGTGGCCTCAGCTGTGTGATCCCCCTCAGTGGTTGTTTCCCCAGCATCAGATGGCTGTTGTGGCTGTGTTGTTGGAGTGGCCTCAGCTGTGTGATCCCCCTCAGTGGTTGTTTCCCCAACATCAGATGGTTGTTGTGGCTGTGTTGTTGGAGTGGCTTCAGCTGTGTGATCCCTCTCAGTGGGTGATGGTTGTCGTGGCTGTGTTGTTGGAGTGGCCTCAGCTGTGTGATCCCCCTCAGTGGTTGTTTCCCCTGCATCAGATGGTTGTTGTGGCTGTGTTGTTTGAGTGGCCTCAGCTGTGTGATCCCCCTCAGTGGTTGTTTCCCCAGCATCAGATGGCTGTTGTGGCTGTGTTGTTGGAGTGGTCTCAGCTGTGTGATCCCCCTCAGTGGTTGTTTCCCCAGCATCAGATGGTTGTTGTGGCTGTGTTGTTGGAGTGGCCTCAGCTGTGTGATCCCTCTCAGTGGGTGATGGTTGTCGTGGCTGTGTTGTTGGAGTGGCCTCAGCTGTGTGATCCCCCTCAGTGGTTGTTTCCCCTGCATCAGATGGTTGTTGTGGCTGTGTTGTTTGAGTGGCTTCAGCTGTGTGATCCCCCTCAGTGGTTGTTTCCCTAGCATCAGATGGCTGTTGTGGCTGTGTTGTTGGAGTGGCCTCAGCTGTGTGATCCCCCTCAGTGGTTGTTTCCCCAGCATCAGATGGCTGTTGTGGCTGTGTTGTTGGAGTGGTCTCAGCTGTGTGATCCCCCTCAGTGGTTGTTTCCCCAGCATCAGATGGTTGTTGTGGCTGTGTTGTTGGAGTGGCCTCAGCTGTGTGATCCCCTCAGTGGTTGTTTCCCCAGCATCAGATGGCTGTTGTGGCTGTGTTGTTGGAGTGGCCTCAGCTGTGTGATCCCCCTCAGTGGTTGTTTCCCCAGCATCAGATGGCTGTTGTGGCTGTGTTGTTGGAGTGGTCTCAGCTGTGTGATCCCCCTCAGTGGTTGTTTCCCCAGCATCAGATGGTTGTTGTGGCTGTGTTGTTGGAGTGGCCTCAGCTGTGTGATCCCCCTCAGTGGTTGTTTCCCCAGGATCAGATGGTTGTTGTGGCTGTGTTGTTGGGGTGGCCTCAGCTGTGTGATCCCCCTCATTGGTTGTTTCCCCAGCATCAGATGGTTGATGTGGCTGTGTTGTTGGAGTGGCCTCCGCTGTGTGATCCCCCTCAGTGGTTGTTTCCCCAGCATCAGATGGCTGTTGTGGCTGTGTTGTTGGAGTGGCCTCAGCTGTGTGATCCCCCTCAGTGGTTGTTTCCCCAGCATCAGATGGTTGTTGTGGCTGTGTTGTTGGTGGCCTCAGCTGTGCGATCCCCCTCAGTGGTTGTTTCCCCAGCATCAGATGGTTGTTGTGGCTGTGTTGTTGGAGTGGCCTCAGCTGTGTGATCCCCCTCAGTGGTTGTTTCCCCAGCATCAGATGGTTGTTGTGGCTGTGTTGTTGGAGTGGCCTCAGCTGTGTGTTCCCCTTCAGTGGTTGTTTCCCCAGCATCAGATGGTTGTTGTGGCTGTGTTGTTGGTGGCCTCAGCTGTGCGATCCCCCTCAGTGGTTGTTTCCCCAGCATCAGATGGTTGTTGTGGCTGTGTTGTTGGAGTGGCCTCAGCTGTGTGATCCCCCTCAGTGGTTGTTTCCCCAGCATCAGATGGCTGTTGTGGCTGTGTTGTTGGAGTGGCCTCAGCTGTGCGATCCCCCTCAGTGGTTGTTTCCCCAGCATCAGATGGTTGTTGTGGCTGTGTTGTTGGAGTGGTCTCAGCTGTGTGATCCCCCTCAGTGGTTGTTTCTCCAGCATCAGATGGTTGTTGTGGCTGTGTTGTTGGAGTGGCCTCAGCTGTGTGTTCCCCCTCAGTGGTTGTTTCCCCAGCATCAGATGGCTGTTGTGGCTGTGTTGTTGGAGTGGCCTCAGCTGTGTGTTCCCCCTCAGTGGTTGTTTCCCCAGCATCAGATGGCTGTTGTGACTGTGTTGTTGGAGTGGCCTCAGCTGTGTGATCCCCCTCAGTGGTTGTTTCCCTAGCATCAGATGGCCGTTGTGGCTGTGTTGTTGGAGTGGCCTCAGCTGTGTGATCCCCCTCAGTGGTTGTTTCCCCAGCATCAGATGGTTGTTGTGGCTGTGTTGTTGGAGTGGCCTCAGCTGTGTGATCCCCCTCAGTGGTTGTTTCCCTAGCATCAGATGGCTGTTGTGGCTGTGTTGTTGGAGTGGCCTCAGCTGTGTGATCCCCCTCAGTGGTTGTTTCCCTAGCATTAGATGGTTGTTGTGGCTGTGTTGTTGGAGTAACCTCAGCTGTGTGATCCCCCTCAGTGGTTGTTTCCCCAGCATCAGATGGTTGTTGTGGCTGTGTTGTTGGAGTGGCCTCAGCTGTGTGATCCCCTCAGTGGTTGTTTCCCCAGCATCAGATGGCTGTTGTGGCTGTGTTGTTGGAGTGGCCTCAGCTGTGTGATCCCCCTCAGTGGTTGTTTCCCCAGCATCAGATGGCTGTTGTGGCTGTGTTGTTGGAGTGGTCTCAGCTGTGTGATCCCCCTCAGTGGTTGTTTCCCCAGCATCAGATGGTTGTTGTGGCTGTGTTGTTGGAGTGGCCTCAGCTGTGTGATCCCCCTCAGTGGTTGTTTCCCCAGCATCAGATGGTTGTTGTGGCTGTGTTGTTGGGGTGGCCTCAGCTGTGTGATCCCCCTCATTGGTTGTTTCCCCAGCATCAGATGGTTGATGTGGCTGTGTTGTTGGAGTGGCCTCCGCTGTGTGATCCCCCTCAGTGGTTGTTTCCCCAGCATCAGATGGCTGTTGTGGCTGTGTTGTTGGAGTGGCCTCAGCTGTGTGATCCCCCTCAGTGGTTGTTTCCCCAGCATCAGATGGTTGTTGTGGCTGTGTTGTTGGTGGCCTCAGCTGTGCGATCCCCCTCAGTGGTTGTTTCCCCAGCATCAAATGGTTGTTGTGACTGTGTTGTTGGAGTGGCCTCAGCTGTGTGATCCCCCTCAGTGGTTGTTTCCCTAGCATCAGATGGCCGTTGTGGCTGTGTTGTTGGAGTGGCCTCAGCTGTGTGATCCCCCTCAGTGGTTGTTTCCCCAGCATCAGATGGTTGTTGTGGCTGTGTTGTTGGTGGCCTCAGCTGTGCGATCCCCCTCAGTGGTTGTTTCCCCAGCATCAAATGGTTGTTGTGACTGTGTTGTTGGAGTGGCCTCAGCTGTGTGATCCCCCTCAGTGGTTGTTTCCCTAGCATCAGATGGCCGTTGTGGCTGTGTTGTTGGAGTGGCCTCAGCTGTGTGATCCCCCTCAGTGGTTGTTTCCCCAGCATCAGATGGCTGTTGTGGCTGTGTTGTTGGAGTGGCCTCAGCTGTGTGATCCCCCTCAGTGGTTGTTTCCCTAGCATCAGATGGCCGTTGTGGCTGTGTTGTTGGAGTGGCCTCAGCTGTGTGATCCGTTTCCGATGCTGAAGTACAAGGTGCAGAGGCTGCCGCTGTTGGGGATTCATCTGAATTATCCACGTTGTCCTGAGTCCTAGGATTAAAGAAATTGACATTGTAACAAAAGGTGGCACATAAATATGTTTACAATATTCTCTTTAAAAAAGAAAAAAATAAGAGTGAGCAATAGGGGATGTAAGGTCAGATACTTCCAGTTCAACTGTGATGTTTGTAAACACTGGGATGTTGCGTAACCCAATTTTTTTCATTCTTGGTCGGTTTGTGTAGGATTAATCTGGAATATTAATTTTAAACTCAACCCAAATATGCGTGTGGCAAGGCATTTTCCATGTGTATGTACAATGAGGATTACTTGAGTGTTTACTGTACCACAGAGATAGTTAGCCTCAAACAATATTGGCGTGGGAGAAACAGCAATGAAAAATGACCTGGGTCAAGCATCAATCTTGCCCATCTACTATATTGTGTGTTTAAAGGCAAAAAATACATATATATTGTATACACTTACTGGTTGAGTTCCATGACTGGGCGCAGGAATTCTAAATTCCGGAAATAGACATATTGGCGCTTTCTAGTCACCCCATATGTAGAGGGAAGGGGATTATATACCCGGTGGTACTGGTCCCTTGCTGAACGCCAGCGTCGTTTTAACAAAGCCACTGTTGAACGTAAAATCAATCGTATTCTGAAAAATGAACCCTATGTAATAAACGCAAACAGAATATATAAAAACATCATATGTCTTTAATGGTAACCTGATCTGTATGTTAACACAAGTAACCAGCAGGTATGGCATTACTATACATATAAGTCTTTGCACTTAGATACCTCATGCCATGCATAAAGTTTATAACTGTACCCAGCACCATAATGTACACAGTGCTAGGGTTGGTAGCAGAAACCTATAAGTACCAAATTTGTGTGTGTAGAGCATAGTAAGTATACACAGCCTTTACAATAGCAGGCACTGCACTGGTTAAGGAGAGTGCCTCTGACTGTGGTGCATCCTCCCCCCTTATTCCCCTCATGCTTGGTAGCGCGCTTTTGCCTGACCACCCACTTAATTAACGGGCGGGGGTTAATTTTGCTGGCATGTCAGGGAACCAATAGGGCTAGGAAGGGGTTATCCCAGCCCCTTCCTGTATGTATAAAATACAGGTCCACGGGCAGCCGGCCCTCTTCCCCCGGATATCTAGGTCCTGGAAGCACTTGTTGCTATCGTTGTCTGGTGGGAGGCATGGCAGACCCTCTTGTTGAGGCCCTGCGCTTGAGAGTGGAGCAGGAAGGTGAGCACTGGCTACAGTCTCTGGTTGCGGGGCTCAGCGCTCACCTTTCCAGCTCCCAGCTGTTAATTTCTGCTGCGCTACCTGGCCCCGTCTCTAGTCACCTGCCTGCTGATCCGGTCCGCACCACATTCCCGCCCTCCTGCGCGTCTCCGGGAGATTTCACCGGCGGTGCCTCTCGTCGGCGCGCTGCTAGGAGGAAGTCCCCGCCCCTCACTTCCTGCCTGCCAGTCAGATGCACGAGTCTGCAGCGTCTCACTGGAGCGACGTGCATAGGCCAGCACGGGCACCGTTACAGTCCCCCACCCCCTCCACTCAGCTCGCCCCGGCCGGTGCCCAATGCTACTGCGCGCCCTAGGAGGCAGGTACAACTGCAGTATAGTGCGGTACTTAACCCCAGCAGCTCTGCAGTGCTAGTCATGGGGAACAGGCAGAATACTTTAGTTCCTCTGCTGGTTCAGCAGAGGAGCCAGTTACCTCACAGCCCGGGGGGGAGTGCAGTGTTGTCCCTGAATGGGTGTCATATTCGCGTGCCCCTTGCTTAGGGGCAACCACAATTTTCGGGTGGCCATCAGCCCCCGCCGACCTGTCTGAGAGTCATGCCCCAGTTAATACGGGGCTTGCTTCAGCCACTCAGGCTGTGTGACCCAAAGTCAAAGGCATGTGGACCAAAATTTGGCTTCTGCTACTGCGGGACCTGGCATAAGCAGGGAAGGGTCAGTGGCCCCTGTCTCGATTGAGCAGTCACATAAGAGAAAGCAGGACAGGCGTAGGCACCGGAGATCCTCTTCCTCGTACTCTTCATCCCCCCATTCCTGCCACGAGCATCACGCTCCAGATCGGCGTCAGAGATCTAGGCATGCAGGTCATAGGTCATCATCCCATAGGGGTTATAAATCTCGGTACTCAAGGTGTGGCTCTCCATCGTCATCTTCTTCGGTGTCAAGCGCGTCTGAGAGCCCCGAGTGGGTGCATCGTCCTCCTGAACGCAGGTTGTCGAGGGCGCAATCAAGGACTTCCAGCCTGGTCAAGCCGAGCGCACCTCCCGAGGCTTCAAGTCACGGCGTTATTTTCCACATGGCTTATCCGGGAGCTGGAGTTCCTCCACCTATGGGAGTCCGTCCTCCGCCAGTGGATTTGGGTGAGTGTTCTTCTGCGGGTGTTAAGAATGTGGACAATGTTGCACTTATTTCGGCACTGAGGGCGCTGATCGGGCAATTGCCCGCCCCAACTGACGAGGCGAAGGAAGCTAATAGGGTCAATTCCTCGCTAGCGGGGGTGCTAAGGATGCCATGTTTTGTGGAGTTAGCGCACTGGGTTCGCACATAGACGAGGAAACAAAAACTAAAGTCTGGAACCATGATTACATTGATATTTGGGAGTTGATTTCGGTAGATCAACACACGGTTGACAAGGATTGGAGACCTGCTGAGAGGTTTTCGGATCTGGTCCGGTAAAAGGTGGCAAAAACCATGAACAACTGGTTGCAGGCTTTTGCCGTACTGGGTTGCATTATGGGGCAGAGGCACCCAGAACGTTGCTCGGAGTTGTTTATATATCAAGATATGATTTACAATTCTTACAAGGAGCATGGAGGTTCCGCCTGGTGGCGGTATGATGAGAAATTCCGGAGGCGTTTGGCTCTACACCCAGAAATAGGTTGGGGGGGTCAAAGCAGCGGAGGTTTGGTTGCATCTCATGATGACGCAAAAACAATACCCCTTTCCAGCTGCGACTACTGGACAAGGCTCAACAGGCCCGAATTCAGTGGTCGTGCGAAGACCCAGTGCCTGTTGCTTGTTTAATGAGGGACACTGTCGATTCTACGGCCTCTGCAATTTCAAACATGAATGCTCGGCGAGTGGGGGATCCCACCCAGCGGCTTGGTGTCTCCGTCCTGCTGGAAAACTGCCAGTTAAGCCACAACAAACTGATCGGAAGGACACCTGTGAGCTCCTAACAAGGAGGCAGCAGATCAAGTGCGTTTTGGTTTTTCATTTGTTTTTTTTATTCCGTTTAAATTGCAAAGCTCGCCTAGCTTTTCGTCCAATTTGAAATCCGCGCATGAACATCCAGAGGTTCTTCTTTCTAAAATTAGGAAGGAGGTTGCACTTGGCAGAATGGCTACCCCCTTTTCTTGTCCGCCTTTTCAAAATTTCAGAGTGTCACCGCTGGGCGTCGTCCCAAAAAAAGACCCGGGTTCGTTTCGGTTGATTCAGCATTTATCACATCCAAAGGGGTTTTCCGTCAACGACAGGATTTCGCCGGAGGATGCGTCAGTGTCTTATGCATCATTTGATAGGGCGGTTGCTTTGGTTCGAGAGGTGGGTGAAGGGGCTTGGTTGGCTAAATCAGACATTGATTCGGCCTTCCGTTTGTTACCAGTGCATCCCGATTGTTTTCATCTTTTGGGTTACCAGGTGGAGGGAGAGTACGACTATGACATGTGTCTTCCAATGGGATGTTCCATCTCCTGTTATTATTTTGAACTTTTCAGTTCTTTCCTGGAGTGGGCAGTGAGATGTGAATCAGGAAGCAGATCCATTACTCACTACTTTGATTTTCTGTTTCTTGGCCCTAATGACTCGGACTTATGTTTCAGATTGCTTGGAACGTTCAAGTCATTGGCACAGAAATTTGGCGTGCCTTTGTCGGGTGAGAAGACCATTGGTCCGGTTCAGGTTTTGTCTTTCCTGGGTATTGAAACAGATACGATTGCAATGGTCTACCGTTTACCTAGTGAGAAAATTCAAAAGATGATTTTGTTGATCAAGGGTTCCATGGCGGTTCGGAAGGTTAAGCTTGGACAGATGCAATCTTTGTTGGGCTTGCTGGTTTTTGCTAGTAGAGTCATGCCGGTTGGCAGGGTTTTTTCACGTCGGTTGTCGGCTACAAAAGGCATGTCTAGTCTGAATCACAGTCTTCGGATTACAAAGGTCATGAAGGCGGATTTGGAGGTGTGGTTGTCCTTTTTGCGTTCATTTAATGGTCATACTTGCTTCATGTTACCTCATCGGACGACTCAGGAGTTGGAATTGTTTACGTCTGGGAACACTACTACTGGTTTCGTTGCGGTTTTTGGTAATCGTTGGTGCTGGGAGTCTTGGCCGGAGTCGTGGTGCAGAATGGGCTTGTGTCATGACAGAAACTTGTGCCAGATATTCCCTATTGTTGTCGTGTTTGAAATTTGGGGTGAATTGTTGTGCAACCATGAAATTAATCTACAGACAACTATTTTGAGTGTTTCACGTTGTATCAACCACATGTCGTCCAAGTCCTTGCCGGTATTGAGCCTTCTGCGGAGATTAGCACTGCTGTGTCTAAAGTTCAATATTTGGCTTCGGGCTCAACTCGTTCATGAGATTGATAATGCAATATCTAACCCATTGATCCATTTTGATTGGCAGGTTTTCAAAGTTACTTTTCCCTTTGCCCTCCGCTTCTGTGGGATTTGGTTGTGACCAGCTGATGCCCCTTGTCCGTTCTTCGATGTCCTCTTCAACTTGGCAAGCATACAGTAAGGCTTGGGACGAATGGTGCCTTCTGGTTGGTCGCAGGCCGGTTCAGGTTTGCGATCATGCGATATTGCAAGTCACGATGGAATATCTTAGTCAGCTTAATAATAAAGGTCTGTCAGGTACATCGGCGCCGCAGCGTTTGTTGGGTTTGGCTTTTCAGTTTCAGTTATTGGGTTGGGCGGATGTTACCAAGTCTTTTATTATTAGACAGGCCATGAAAGGGTGGAGGAGACTGCAGCCCAGCAATGAGTGCAGGCGTCCCAATTCACTAGTTTTACTGGGTCGTCTTATAGCTATTACTGAATCCATTTGTAGTTCTGCTTTCGAATCTGCCCTTTTATCTACGGCTTTTGGGTTGGCATTTTTCGGGGCCTTAAGGATCAGTGAATTGGTTCCGCCGTCGAAGTCCAGCGCAACAGGCGGTTTATTAGTCGGGGATGTGGTTTTTCTGGATTCGGGGGTTCGGGTTCAGATTCGAAAATCAAAAACTGATCCTTTGGGCCGAGGTACATGGGTTTTGCTGCACGCGGCGAACTCTCCGACGTGCCCGGTGGCTCTGTTGAATGCATATTCGGCCATCAGGCAAGGGGGTAAATTTTTCTTAACACATGCAGATTTGTCACCTTTAACTAGGTACCAATTTCAGGCTGTATTTACTAAATGCTTAGCGGCAGCAGGGGTTGCAGCCAGGGATTATGGCACTCACTCGTTCCGCATTGGGGCTGCAACTGAGGCCGCTAAGGTGAGTTTGCCGGATGCCGATGTACAGAGAATAGGGAGGCGGTGTTCGGCATGCTTTGCTCGTTATATCTGGCCTGACTTGTTGTATTAACACTTTGTTTTACCCACAGATGCTGTTAGACCAACGGTCTGGTTGTTAGGACATTCGTATATCTTTTGGGCGGCGCAACGGACCGAATGTCGCCCAGGTGGGAAGCACCTGGGATTTCGTGAGGTGAATGTTATGTGGTGGGGCATCAGGGGTTTGCTATGGCCTCAAGTCTTACTGGAAGTAGTGAACATCGCAAGAGGATCTACAGGGCCGGTAATATTAGTCTTACATGCGGGGGGAAATGACCTGTGTTCTTGGGTCGCCCTCCCAGGGCTGTGGGCTACTCGGTACCGGGCCGGTCTCTCAGAGGGGATTGTCACAGCAGTGGTGACCCAGTCCGTGGCCCTGGGCGCCCATGAAAAAGGGGATTGAGTGATGGAAATAAAGTTTATGAATGATTCGTGACGCCACCTGTGGTGTTCGGCAATGAAGATGTTAAGCTGACGCTGCAGACAGATCCTCTGGGACTGATGATGTAGTGCAGTTATGATGTTGTAGCCCTCCACAGGCAGGGCTGTTGGTCCCAGGGCAGTGTAGATAAAGGGTTAGGAAGAAGGTGCAGTGTTTGGCACAGAGATGTAGCAGTGCGGAGGATGTTGCAGGGAGGAGGCAAGGACACAACAGGGTGCAGTTTCTTTACCTTTACTTGGCAAACGCAGTCCAGGGTCCTGATTACAAATGGCACAGGAGCAGGCTAGCCTGGAAGCAACTCAGGGATCTGTCTATCAGATGGGTTGTGTAGTCTCCTTCCTAGCGCTGGCTTGAGGCATATCCAGTAATATGAATTACATGAAGAAAAAGGTCGCACTCATCAGCATAAATTTGTTTCTGCTTTATTGACACGTATATTACATGTCAAGTCAGGAAAGTGACAAAAAGAGTGCGAATAGGCTGACAGCCGCAGTTTCGCGCTGTTTAAGCGCTTCTACGGGTTTAGTAGAAGCGCTTAAACAGCACGAAACGGCCGTTGTCAGCCTATTCACACTCTTTTTGTCACTTTCCCGACTTGACATGTAATATATGTGTCAATAAAGCAGCAACGAATTTATCCCGATGAGTGCGACCTTTTTTCTTCATGGAATTCAGGATATGATTACTACGAGGTCAAGCACCCGGGAAACCTTGGTGTATCTCTCTTGCCAGCCACGCACCACCAGCACTAGTACGGTAACAGCGGTGCCACCCGCTCTTTCTTAAATTGAGTTACATCCAGTACTATGTTACACTGAAGTTCCTCCTTCTTATCTTCTTTTAGAACTACCTCATATGGCAGACAGCTGTAGCCCTCTATCTCTCTTGGCTCACCGGTCGCTGTTGTGCCTCTGAGTCTTAGTTGGGAATAGAGCATTTACAGCTTCCTATTCCTCTGGTTTCTGTTGCAGGACATTCAGTATCCATACAACCATGGAGACCAGGCTCCAGATCATGCGCTCTCACTGGGAGGGAGCTCTCTATCCTCAGCTCAACCTCCAGCTTCTCTCCACGCGTCTACACACGTTGCCCTCCTCACACTAACTGACTATTTCCCTTTCTGGCCCTCAGAGCGCGCTCCTCCCCCAATCCTGGTTCAGAGCTCCCTCTGCTGGCCTGAAGTGGGAACGTGTTGCATGTAAATGATTAACTGTTAGAGAGACCCTTCCTTGCTTCCAAGCATGACATCACCCTCCCTGGAGGAAGGCAATGCCACTGTGGTGACCATACTCCTGGGGGCGCCACATTCACACAAGGTGGCGGAACTCATAACCCTGATGAGGGCAGATATTGAGCGTTTTCCTAGCTTTTTTTCTGAAACTAGTGTTGGTTTGGTCCAAAATTGTTCCGAGGGCAGTATGGCAAGAAGCCAGAGATGGAATGGCCGTCGAATGGACCAGGAGAACAATTAATGCTCGTATTTCGAAGTTCGTGCGGGAGAAGTTTGGAGTAGTCATCCGACACAGACAGTTGGAGGGTGATAATGTGGGTCTGCTAAGGCCAGACGGGGTGCATTTGAATGATATCGGGCTCGATATCTTCCTATCTTGGCTTCAAGATGGTGTTGAGCAAGCGTTGTTGTTGATGGGTGGGGGTTGGAGTCCTGTTTGAGAAACAGGATCCTCTGTGGCGGTGAAAGGAAGAAAGGCACAAAGTTCCGGCTCGCTGGCTGACTTGCCTGTGAATTGGCAGCAGGGCATTAGGCGGCGAGCGCATTTTAATAAAGTTAAGTGCCATTTAAATGGTTGTTTTAAAAGCATTTAATAAAAGCTGTGACCGATCTTCACCCATCAATCTGGTTTACGAGTTTTATTTTGTTATCAAGAGTGGGGATTTGGTTACAGGTCACCACAGTTTGCCTCCCATACACCTCTAAGGGCAGTGTTGAGGGAAGATATTTGCTGGGAATTTGCTAATTAAGCACCTACTGCTGAAATAAACAAGTGAAGAGGAAAAAAGTGTCGGCTCCATTAAAACTTGTGCATGACCAACACTAATAGGGGAGACTATACTTTGGTGTCTTGCAGCAGCATGGTTGTCAAGACCAGGCCCAACATGCTGAAGTAATGTCATAACATTGTGAAACAACAATTTTAACAAGATTATTGTCATTATTTTAAAAGACAATTCCAATGTACATCCTGAAGGTTATATTTGGCATTCAACAAACACGATCAGAAGTCTAGAGACCAGGGCTTGACTGGCCATGTGGCAATTCTGGCAAATGCCAGAAAGGCCTGCCTGGTTGTGGGCTGCCTTGTCTACTACATTGTTAGCAGAATCTGTGTTCTCGAGACAGCCATACTGTTAAGAGTTGCGACGGAACACAAAGTTGCTGACTCCGTCACTTACCCCAGCAGGTCACAGGTATCATTAGAAATATTGGTCTTGTAGTAAAGCTTGCTTTCCTCCATACATGCTATTTTGCTGGCCTACTTACCGAATCACTAACACATCAGACGGCACTGCTAGCATGATTTAAAATATGAATTAAGTACAATTTGTTATGCCATAGGAACATCCATGGGTGCACTCACCATACTTCGTTTGCTTGGATGGGGAATATGTAGACCAACCACTTCGTGCAAATAATGCTTCTGCTACTGCACGCCGTCCATGCTCTATATTCAGCTGGTCGTGGTATCCCTCCACATGATTGTCTCAAAGTTCTGGGTGTTGTTCAACAAGAGATATTAGGTGCTCAGTATCAACATGTATCAACATGAGGTGCCATGATGTGACGTATGCTGAGATAAGATAGGTTACGTCCGAGAGTGGACCCTCTGGATCGCGGCACAGGAGCTCCCAGGGGTGTGCGCGCCAGGTGGTGCCGACCCCTATACAGGGGCCGTTAGGGGCAGACCCTCAGAAGACAGATACCGCGACTGCTAGAACCAAGAGGGGCGGCTCGAAGGACTGAGTGGAGGGTGCCGGACTGAGAACTGGAGTATCGGACTGGGCACTGGAGTACAGGATGGAGACACGGAGTGCGGGACGGAGACACGAAGCACAGGACTGGGCAGCGGAGTGTAGGACTGGTGTGACGACTCTGGCTAATACGTCCAAGAGTGGACCCTCTGGGTCACGGATCCGGAGCCCCTGGGCCGAGCGCACCTGGTGAAGACCGACCCCTGTACAGGGATCGTTAGGGGCAGGACCGCAGGGGACGGAACCGCGACAGCCGGAGCCAGCAGGGACGACTCGGAGGACAGGCAGGCAGAGCAGGGATAGCGGGATGGAAAGGCGGAAGGTAATGGCTAGAAGTCTACAGGGAAGGGTCAGCTAGGGCCACGGGGTGGAGACAGACAGACGGAAATGGGCCAGGAAAAGAGCACACAATGAGAACAGCAAGGATAGGCAGGGTACACTAGAATAGGTATGGCCGATGGTTGCTGAAAGTCACAAACAATCACCAGGGGCCCTCAGAATAGAGCGGATGCCTGATATATGCGGAGACCGGAAGTACGCCCTACAGATCCTCCCCTCAGCGACGCCCCCTACCAACAGAAGAGGGCGGGGGAACGCGCGTGCGCGGCCTAAGGCCGGCGCGGTTACCCGCAGCAGAGCGGAAGAGCGCGCGGACAGGGGGACGCAGGTGAGAGGAAGCTGCGGCGGGCACCGCCGCTGAAGGGGCATCGGCGGGCACGGCCGCCGATGTCACAGTACCCCCTCCCATATGTCCTCCCCTTCTGAGGTTGGTCAGAAATCTTTTCATGATAAGGGGTCATCGACATTCTCTCGGGGCTCCCAGGACCTCTCCTCTGGGCCAAAACCCTTCCAGTCGATAAGAAAAAGAGTTTTACCCTTGACCCTTTTCATAGCCAGAATGTCCTTTACTTCAAAGACATCGTTAGAACAAATTGGCGAGGGAGGGGACATGGAGGTTGGTTGGAACCGATTCAAGACCACAGGTTTAAGGAGCGAGATATGGAAGGCGTTAGGGACCCGGAGTGATGCCGGCAACCTCAATTTGTAGGCTACTTCGTTAATGCGCCCAAGTACTTCAAAAGGCCCGATGTATCGGGGACTTAATTTGTAAGCAGGGACTTTCAGGCGGATATGTTTGGTAGAAAGCCAGACTTTGTCCCCGGGATGGTACGGGGGTAGATCCCTTCGTCTCTTGTCTGCGTGTCTCTTAATTCGGATGTTGGCTAGCTCGAGCGCCTCTCTGGTCTCCTTCCAAATTTGCGAAAATTCCTTGGCGAGAGTGTCTGCTGCAGGAACTCCAGACGATGCGGAAAAGGGCAATGGAACCCCAGGATTTAGCCCAGTTACCACAAAGAACGGTGTCTTGGACGTTGATTCGCTGGAATGATTATTATGAGCGAATTCCGCCCAAGGTAGAAGAGAGACCCAATTATCCTGATGGGCGTTAGAAAAGTGGCGTAAGTAGGTGGTCAGAATTTGGTTAATCCGTTCCACTTGGCCGTTGGTTTGAGGATGATACGCTGAGGAGAAGTCGAGAGACGTGCCCAGGAGCCGACAGAGGGCCCTCCAGAATCGGGAAGTAAACTGGACCCCTCGATCGGTCACGATTCGTAGAGGAAGACCATGCAGCCTGAAAACGTGGTGGATAAAGATCTCGGCCAACTTTGGAGCAGATGGCAGTCCGACCAAGGGAATAAAGTGGGCCATCTTGGAAAAGCGGTCTGCGACGACTAAGATGGTAGTACATCCCGCAGAGCGAGGCAGATCAGTCACGAAATCCATGGCGATTTGCTGCCAAGGGGCCTCTGGCACAGGCAACGGATGAAGGAGACCGGAGGGCAGAGTCCTTGGAACCTTGTTCTGAGCACAAGTCCTGCAGGAGGCTACAAAGTCCTTTGCATCCTGGTGGAGAGAGGGCCACCAGTAATACCGGGAAAGAAGCAAAAGAGTCTTCTTAATCCCAACGTGCCCAGCAACCTTGGAAGAATGTCCCCAGCGCAGTACTTCCAGACGTTTGTTTGAAGGAATGAAGGTCTTGCCAGGCGGAAGAGTAGAGAATCTCACAGGGGCCACGGAGATAACTTTAGCCGGCTCGATAATATATGATGGATCCTCCTCCTTTTCCGGTGGCTGCAAAGACCTGGAAAGCGCATCAGCTTTGATGTTCTTACTGCCGGACCGGAAGTGGAGCTTAAACTCAAAACGGGAAAAATACAGAGCCCACCTGGCTTGTCTGGAGTTGAGTCTCTGGGCAGATTGCAGGTAGGCCAGGTTCTTGTGGTCCGTGAAGATAGTAAAGGGATGCACTGCCCCCTCGAGCAGATATCGCCATTCCTCCAGCGCCATCTTAATGGCCAATAATTCCCGGTCCCCAATGGAGTAGTTGCACTCCGCCGGAGAAAAGGATTTGGAGAAGAACCCGCAGGGGACTAGACGTCCGGATGGAGCCTGTTGGGAGAGAACCGCCCCAGCTCCAGTGGAGGAGGCATCAACTTCCAGGATGAAGGGCCTACTAGCCACTGGACGGTGTAAGATCGGAGCAGAGGCAAACGAGCGTTTCAGGGCAAGAAAGGCGTCCTCGGCTTCGGAAGACCAGACGTTAGACTTCGTCCCCTTACGGGTCAGGACCGAGATGGGCTTGGTGAGTGTAGAAAAGTGGGGTACAAACTGTCGGTAATAGTTAGCGAAGCCGAGGAAACGCTGGATGGCCTTTATGCCAACTGGACGAGGCCACTGGAGTACCGCGGACAGCTTCTCCGGATCCATCTTAAGACCGGAATCCGTGATGATATATCCCAAGAAGGGTAACGCTGTTTGCTCGAAGAGGCACTTCTCGATCTTGGCGTAAAGACGATTTTCTCGAAGGCGCTGCAGGACCATGCGTACACTTCTCCGATGGGAGGAGAGGTCGGTCGAGAAAACGAGGATATCATCTAAATACACCACCACGCAGGAATAGAGTAGGTCCCGGAACACCTCATTTACGAATTCCTGAAACACCGCCGGAGCATTGCAGAGACCGAACGGCATGACCAAGTATTCATAATGGCCGTCCCGAGTATTGAAGGCCGTCTTCCACTCGTCCCCCGCTCGGATTCGGATTAAGTTGTAAGCTCCCCGCAGATCCAACTTCGTGAAGATTCTGGCCCCCCTCAGCCGGTCGAAGAGTTCAGGAATCAGCGGGAGCGGGTATCGGTTTTTAACAGTGATGTTGTTCAGGCCCCGGTAATCAATACAGGGTCGCAGGGAGGCATCTTTCTTCCGGACGAAGAAGAAACCTGCGCCCGCAGGGGACGAGGACTTCCGGATGAACCCCTTGGCCAGATTCTCCTGTATATATTCCGACATAGCCGAGGTCTCTGCTGGGGATAAAGGATAAGTTCTCCCTCGGGGAGGAGTGGCTCCGGGGACCAGGTCGATAGGGCAGTCATAGGAGCGATGAGGGGGTAAGGAGTCCGCCTCCTTTTTGCTGAACACATCGGCAAACGTGTGATAGGGTGCGGGTAGGCCCGGAAGGTCGGCAGGCTTCGAGCATGGACGGGGACGAGTGAGAGCCCGTAGGCAGTGCTCCTGGCAGGAGTGCCCCCAACGGAGAACTTCCCCAGAGCGCCAGTCAATCACCGGCTCGTGCCGTCTGAGCCAGGGTAGCCCTAGAAGAACAGCATGGGCTAGTTGTGGCAGGACATAAAAGGCTATCTTTTCGAGGTGGAGAGCTCCGATTTGAAGGTCTACTTCGACGGTAACCATGGTGATGAGTCCGGGTAAAGGTTTACCATCAACGGAGGAAATAGCGCGAGGGTTCTTCAAAACAATCACCGGAATCTGGAGTTTATCGACCTCCTCCTGGCGGATGAAATTACCGGCAGCACCCGAGTCCACATACGCCTCCACAGATCCACGCTCCCGACCTGTAATTAGCAAAGCTGAAAGGGTAAGGGGGAGAGAGGAATTTTGATCACCTAGGGGGTCCTCTCTTACCTGACCTAGGTGGAGGCATTTCCCGACCTCTCTGGCTTCTCCGGACAAAAACGCACAAAATGGTTGGCACCTCCACAGTACAGGCAGAGACCCTTGGTCATCCTCTCCCTGCGCCGTTGCTCGGACAGTCTGACGCGATCAATCTGCATAGGCTCAGGAGCGGTACTAACAGGAGATACAGGGAAACGGGGGACAGGAGCCTGATACAGCCTAAAGGACCTTCTCTCTCCGACCGCCTCTCGAGTGCGCTCCTGAAAGCGTAGATCAATGCGAGTGGCCAGCGAAATAAGGTCCTCCAGAGTGGTGGGGGTGTCTCGCCCGGCAAGCTCATCCTTGATCTTACTGGAGAGGCCTCTCCAAAAGGCTCCCACAAGGGCCTCATTGTTCCACCCCAACTCTGAAGAGAGGGTCCGGAAGCGGATGGCGTATTGCCCCACTGTGAGGGAACCCTGGCGGAGGTTAAAAAGGGCCTCCGTGGAGGATGCTAAGCGACCCGGTTCATCGAACACCTTGCGAAAGGTCTCCAAGAAGGTCTGTATACTTAACACTACGGGGTCATCCCTCTCCCACAAGGGGTTCACCCAGGACAGGGCCTCACCCTCGAGATGGGACACAATGAACGCCACCTTGGCGCGGTCAGTGGGGTACTGAAGGGGGGCAAGCTCAAAATGTAGCCTGCATTGATTTAGAAAACCCCGGCATAACTTGGGATCTCCGCTGTACCTGGGGGGTTTGCCCAGACGGGGAGCCGGAGTAGAGACTATGTCAGGGGAGGAAGTTGCAGCGGCAGCAGAGGATTGCAGAGCAAGCAATCGATCATCCACGGATGCCATGTAACCTAAGATGTGGGATTGAGCGTCGCGCTGCTGCGCGAGCTCCTGCTGGAGGCTGACTAAGAGGGGAGCGTGCCCAGGGTCAGAGGTCTGCAGGGCGGATAACCGGGTGTCCATAGACTTCATAAAGGACATTATCCGGGTCTGATTTTCACGAAGAAAAAGTAATTCCTTTTGTGTGGCGGCTGCGGCACCGGCGGGATCCATGGCCTGGTGATACTGTGACGACTCTGGCTAATACGTCCAAGAGTGGACCCTCTGGGTCACGGATCCGGAGCCCCTGGGCCGAGCGCACCTGGTGAAGACCGACCCCTGTACAGGGATCGTTAGGGGCAGGACCGCAGGGGACGGAACCGCGACAGCCGGAGCCAGCAGGGACGACTCGGAGGACAGGCAGGCAGAGCAGGGATAGCGGGATGGAAAGGCGGAAGGTAATGGCTAGAAGTCTACAGGGAAGGGTCAGCGAGGGCCACGGGGTGGAGACAGACAGACGGAAATGGGCCAGGAAAAGAGCACACAATGAGAACAGCAAGGATAGGCAGGGTACACTAGAATAGGTATGGCCGATGGTTGCTGAAAGTCACAAACAATCACCAGGCGCCCTCAGAATAGAGCGGACGCCTGATATATGCGGAGACCGGAAGTACGCCCTACAGATCCTCCCCTCAGCGACGCCCCCTACCAACAGAAGAGGGCGGGGAAACGCGCGTGCGCGGCCTAAGGCCGGCGCGGTTACCCGCAGCAGAGCGGAAGAGCGCGCGGACAGGGGGACGCAGGTGAGAGGAAGCTGCGGTGGGCACCGCCGCTGAAGGGGCATCGGCGGGCACGGCCGCCGATGTCACAACTTGGCACTGGAGCACAGGACGAAGGCACGGAGCAGAGGCACGGAGTACAGGACGGAGCAGAGGCACGGAGTACAGGACTGGGCAGAGGCACGGAGTACAGGACGGAGCAGAGGCACGGAGTACAGGACTGGGCAGAGGCACGGAGTACAGGACTGGGCAGAGGCACGGAGTACAGGACTGGGCAGAGGCACGGAGTACAGGACTGGGCAGAGACACGGAGTACAGGACGGAGCAGAGGCAAGGAGAACAGGACTGGGCAGAGGAATGTAAGGAGTGAGAAGGGAGAAACCCCTAAACACCCAGGCCAGGATACCGCACGGAAGTCCACACGATAATCAGGCGTCTCCACCATGTTGGAGACGCCTGATATACCCTGCAGAAGTGGGCTGATTGGGCGCTCAGACCGCTGGGCGGCGCTGCAGGGTTAAAGGATCTGCAGAGCGCGCGCCCGCGGCCTAAGGCGCCCGCTGGAAGAAGGAAGAGGAGGCGGGCACAGAGCAGCGCGGCGAGCGCAGGTAACTAAAGGCGGCGGCGGGCCGCCGCCAACGTGACAGTACCCCCCCTTTACGTCTCCCCTTCTTGAGGTTAGACAAAAACCTCTTTAAAAGACGAGGAGCATTAATATTCTCTTTAGGCTCCCAGGACCTCTCCTCGGGACCAAAACCCTTCCAATCAACAAGGTAGAGGGTACGCCCCCAAACTTTTTTCACGGCAAGAATCTCTTTCACCTCAAAAACATCATCAGCCCCTACTGGCTGAGGAGAAGAAGGGGGAGCTGGGCAGTACCGATTCAGCACAACAGGTTTAAGGAGCGAGACATGGAAGGCGTTAGGGACCCGAAGCGAAGCCGGCAACTTCAATTTATAAGCCACGTTATTAATGCGTCCCAAGACCTGGAACGGGCCGATGTACCGAGGACCCAGTTTGTAAGAAGGCAACTTCAAACGGATATACTTAGTTGACAGCCAAACTTTGTCGCCAGGTTGGTAAGGTGGAAGGTCCCTGCGCCTCTTATCTGCATGTCTTTTAATCCGGATACTGGATCTTTCAAGAGCTTCTCTGGTCTCCTTCCAGACTTGAGAAAATTTGGTGGCGAGGGCGTCTGCTGCAGGAACACCAGAAGGCGTAAGGAGAGGTAGTGGAACACCAGGGATCTGGCCGGAAACCACGAAGAACGGCGTTTTGGTGGTGGACTCACTGGGGTGGTTGTTGTGGGCAAACTCTGCCCACGGCAGAAGAGACACCCAGTTGTCTTGATGGGCGTTCGAGGAGTGACGCAGGTAGGCTGTTAATACCTGGTTGATTCGCTCAACTTGTCCATTGGACTGAGGGTGATAAGCAGAGGAGAAGTCTAGAGATATACCCATGAGCTTGCTGAGTGCCCTCCAGAAACGGGAGGTAAATTGGACTCCGCGATCGGAGACAATTCGTTGAGGGAGTCCGTGAAGCCTAAAGATCTGGTGTATGAAGACCTTGGCCAGCTCAGATGCCGTGGGTAATCCGGGCAGAGGGATGAAATGGGCCATTTTGGAGAACCGATCGACCACTACTAAGATGGTAGTACATCCGGAAGAACGTGGAAGATCGGTGATGAAATCCATACCAATTTGTCACCAAGGGGCTTCAGGAGGAGGCAAAGGGTGGAGCAGACCGGACGGCAGACTTCTAGGTACCTTGTTCAGAGCACAAGCCGTACAGGAGGCTATAAAATCAGTCACATCTTGGCGAAGAGATGGCCACCAGTAGTAGCGCGAAAGAAGGCTGAGGGTTTTCTTGACCCCGACGTGACCCGCAACCTTGGAAGAATGCCCCCAATCCAGGACCTCAGATCTCTGTGGAACGAAGGTCTTGCCTGGCGGGATGGGAGAAAGCGTCACGGGCGCCACGGTGACAATTTTGGCAGGCTCAATGATGTGAGATGACCCCTCCTCAACCTCAGGTGATTGTAGGGACCTGGACAGAGCATCTGCCTTGATGTTTCTGTCCCCCGGTCGAAAATGGAGTTTGAAGTCAAACCGGGAGAAATATAGCGACCACCTGGCTTGCCTGGAGTTGAGCCTTTGCGCGGACTGAAGATATGCCAAGTTCTTGTGGTCAGTGAAGATTATGAGTGGATGGACCGCCCCTTCCAAAAGATACCGCCACTCCTCCAGGGCCATCTTAATGGCCAGTAATTCCCAGTCCCCAATGGCATAATTGCATTCTGCGGGAGAGAACGACCTAGAGAAGAATCCACATGGTACCACTTGACCAGAAGTCGTCCGCTGAGAAAGCACCGCTCCCGCACCAGTAGAAGAGGCATCCACTTCTAGGATGAAGGGCCTATTGACCAACGGTCGATGTAGAACCGGGGCGGTAGCAAAGGACTGCTTCAAAGCAAGAAAGACCTCTTCAGCCTCTGGAGTCCAGGCATTTGGTTTGGTCCCCTTCCTGGTCAGGACAGAGATGGGCTTGGTTACCGAGGAGAAGAAGGGAACGAACTGTCTGTAATAGTTCGCAAAACCCAGGAACCGCTGGATCGCTTTTACTCCAACCGGACGTGGCCACTTGAGCACGGCAGCCAATTTTTCGGGATCCATCATTATTCCGGAGTCCGTGATGATATACCCTAGGAAAGGCAACGAGGACTGCTCGAACAGACACTTTTCTAGTTTGGCGTAGAGTCTGTTCTCCCGTAGACGTTGCAGAACCAGCCGAACACTTTTTCTGTGAGTGGATAAGTCGGGGGAAAAGATGAGTATGTCATCTAAGTATACCACGACAGAAGAGTAGAGTTGGTCTCGGAAGATCTCATTAACAAACACCTGAAAAACCGCCGGGGCATTGCAGAGACCAAAGGGCATAACCAAATACTCGTAATGGCCATCCCGAGTATTGAAGGCCGTCTTCCATTCATCCCCGGAGCGGATTCGGATCAAGTTATAGGCTCCCCGCAGATCCAATTTGGTGAAGATCCGGGCCCCTCTCAAGCGGTCAAAGAGTTCTGGGATCAGCGGCAGGGGATACCTATTCTTGACCGTGATACTGTTCAGGCCTCGGTAGTCAATACATGGCCGAAGGGATCCGTCTTTCTTCCGGACGAAAAAGAATCCTGCTCCAGCAGGAGAAGATGACTTCCGAATAAAACCCCGAGCCAAGTTCTCCTGGACATATTCAGACATGGCCGCGGTTTCTGCCGGCGACAGGGGATAAATTCTTCCCTTGGGAGGGATTGCTCCTGGCAACAGCTCAATAGGGCAGTCATAGGCACGGTGTGGTGGTAGAATCTCAGCCTCCTTCTTACTGAAGACGTCGGCAAACGAGTGGTAAGCCGTAGGGAGCCCAGGAAGATCGATAGGAGCTTGCTGCGGGCTGGGGCGAGATACCGGCAACAGACAGCGTTTATGGCAGAAGTGTCCCCAACGGAGGATCTCCCCGGAATGCCAGTCTAGAACGGGCTCGTGTAGACGAAGCCAGGGTAAGCCGAGGAGCACGGCATGAGACAAACTGGGCAAAACATAAAAGGCGATTTTTTTCTCGGTGAAGAGCTCCAACTTGTATCTCCACCTCAAGAGTGACCATGGTGATAGGTTCAGGTAGCGGTTTGCCATCCACGGAAGCGATGGAGCGCGGACTCTCTAACGTCACAACCGGAATTCGCAGCTGGTCCACTTCCTTGAGCCGGATGAAGTTACCAGCCGCACCCGAGTCCACATACGCCTCCACAGATCTGCGCTCCTGACCTGAAACAATTAAAGCCGAAATAGTAAGGGGTAGAGAGGAATCGGTGTCACCTAGGGAGGCCTCTCTTACCTGGCCTAGGCGGAGGCGTTTCCCGGCCGCACTGGGCACGTGCGCACAAAATGGTTAGCCCCGCCACAATAAAGGCAAAGGCCCTGTGTCCTTCTCTCCCTGCGTTCCTGCTCTGACAACCTCACACGGTCTACTTGCATGGGCTCAGGAGTGGAATTACTGGAAGACGCTGGAGAGCGGGGAATGGGTGCCTGGTATAACCGAAAAGATCTCTTCTCCCTAACTGACTCCCGGGAGCGATCCTGGAACTGTAAATCAATACGGGTAACTAGGGATATGAGATCCTCCAGAATGGTAGGGGTGTCCCGGCCAGCCAGCTCATCCTTTATTTTACCCGAGAGTCCCCTCCAAAAGGCCCCAACCAAAGCCTCGTTATTCCACCCCAGTTCAGAGGCCAGGGTCCGGAAGCGGATAGCATATTGACCAACGGTGAGGGAGCCTTGGCGAAGATTGAAAAGAGCCTCCGTGGTGTAGGCCACACGGCCAGGCTCATCAAATACCCTGCGGAAAGTATCCAGGAAGTTGTGGATGCTAGATACCACCGGGTCATCTCTCTCCCAGAGGGGATTTACCCAGGCTAAGGCCTCTCCCTCTAAATGGGACACAATGAAAGCTACCTTGGCCCGATCCAAGGGGTATTGCAGAGGCAGGAGCTCGAAGTGCAAACGGCACTGGTTCAAAAACCCCCGACACAACTTAGGGTCACCGCTAAACCTGGGAGGTTTCCCCAAGCGTGGTGGAGGATGGGATAGGGGATCCCGAGGTGGGACAGAAGTGGCAGCAGAGGACTGTAGCGATTGGAGTCGGTCATCCACGGACGCCATGTAGCTAAGAATGTGGGATTGGGCGTCACGCTGCTGCGCGAGCTCCTGCTGGAGTCCTGCTAGCAACGGGGCGTTCCCCGGGTCGGTGGTTTGTAAGGCGGAAAGGCGGGTGTCCATGGACTTCATAAAAGACATTATTCTAGTCTGATTTTCACGCAAAAAGAGCAATTCTTTTTGGGTGGCCGCTGAGGCGCTAGCAGGGTCCATGGCCTGATTATGCTGTGACGTATGCTGAGATAAGAGAGGTTACGTCTGAGAGTGGACCCTCTGGATCGCGGCACTGGAGCTCCCAGGGGTGAGCGCGCCAGGTGGTGCCGACCCCTATACAGGGGCCGTTAGGGGCAGACCCTCAGAAGACAGATACCGCGACTGCTAGAACCAAGAGGGGCGGCTCGAAGGACTGAGTGGAGGGTGCCGGACTGAGAACTGGAGTATCGGACTGGGCACTGGAGTACAGGATGGAGACACGGAGTGCGGGACGGAGACACGAAGCACAGGACTGGGCAGCGGAGTGTAGGACTGGGCACTGGAGCACAGGACGAAGGCACGGAGTACAGGACGGAGCAGAGGCACGGAGTACAGGACGGAGCAGAGGCACGGAGTACAGGACTGGGCAGAGGCACGGAGTACAGGACGGAGCAGAGGCACGGAGTACAGGACTGGGCAGAGGCACGGAGTACAGGACGGAGCAGAGGCACGGAGTACAGGACTGGGCAGAGGCACGGAGTACAGGACTGGGCAGAGGCACGGAGTACAGGACGGAGCAGAGGCAAGGAGAACAGGACTAGGCAGAGGAATGTAAGGAGTGAGAAGGGAGAAACCCCTAAACACCCAGGCCAGGATACCGCACGGAAGTCCACACGATAATCAGGTGTCTCCACCATGTTGGAGACGCCTGATATACCCTGCAGAAGTGGGCTGATTGGGCGCTCAGACCGCTGGGCGGCGCTGCAGGGTTAAAGGATCTGCAGAGCGCGCGCCCGCGGCCTAAGGCGCCCGCAGGAAACCGGCACACGCTGGACGGAGGAGAAGGAAGAGGAGGCGGGCACAGAGCAGCGCGGCGAGCGCAGGTAAGTAAAGGCGGCGGCGGGCCCCGCTGTTGCTGGAACGGCGGCGGCTACCGCTGCCGACGTGACACATGATATCAGGAAAAAACAGGATAATAACTACGCACACGTGCCTCCACACACAACTAGTTCACCTCACCAAAGAAAAGGCCAGACAGAGTTTATATGTTTTTTTCATCTCAAATTCAGGACACCTGTGTATAATAGCGAAACAAAGTTTGCAAAATCGCACTCGGACAGTACACGGATCACACAAATAAGGTCATCCATATGCACATGTGCCATCCGTATTGCGGTCCATGCTGACTGAAAAAAACGGACATGTCTGTGTTTTGCACACGGACACAGTCCGTGTGAACACAGACTGCACATGTGCACAGACACATAGATTATAATGGATCTACGTGTGTACATGTCTCCGGTACGTGTGAAAACTGTCACCACACATACCAGAGACACGGATGAGTGAAAGAGGACTTAAAGAAGTTTGTTCCTTCTGTGTTGTCTGTCTCTTCCCCTCCTCCTCCAGTCTCAGTTGATGGAGGTTTGGAGTACAATGTGCAAAGAATTGTGGACTCTCGGAAGGTCCGAAATTCTCTACAATATCTGGTTCACTGGAGGGGATACGGACAAAAGGAGAGATCCTGGGTTCCGGCTCATTCAGTGAAGGCTGATCGTTTGATCAGAGCTTTTCAAAGTAGGTTTCCTAAGAAACCTGGGGGTCCGGTGGCCCCCCCTTGAAGAGGGGTACTGTCACGATTCCTCTGCGCAGAGTGTGTGGGACTCTGTGATGGAATGATGCAGCTCTGTCATCCTATCCTGTGATGAGGCGCACTGAGCTGTCAGTGCTTTGACTGACAGCTCGGTTGACCTATCTGACTGGAAAGTGCATAGATTTCCACAGGTGCTCCATGTTCTTGGTAACTGCCCTGCTATTTAGGTGAGCTGTCTGGCCCAGATCATTGCCAGTCAAAAGCTTGTTCTAAGCTTGTGCTCTCTGGTGTGTTCACCTGTACCCTGTGCTGTAAGTTCTCTGATCTTCTTCAAGCTGCTGACCTTTGAACCATGTTCAGATTACCCGTTTGTTATTGCCTCTTTGCATCTGATATTCCATTGCTGACCTTTGGACCATGTTCAGACTACACGTTTATTATTGCCCCTTTGCTTATCTGCTATTTCTTTCCCATTCTGACCCTGGAAAGTGACCTGACTTGCGACTTTGTATTTTCCCTTGGTTTACCATGTGATCTTTTGATATTGACCCTGGAACATCTGACATCACATAGCCACAATGACAGTACAATTTATAGAGCAGACATTGTGTATCCAGGAGAAAATATGGAATATCGAAATTTCTATCAATCCGATATTAATGAGACGTATATTGTCGGCACCGGGATAACTAGGCAATCACACACATTTTTTCATAATTATAATCCCAACCAAAAGGCCCCAAAGCCATAGGGGGCATAAAACCATGTAACTAGGCCATGTTTAGTCTCTAAGTGTAGCTAAAATCTTGATAGAAAAGATTACATCAGTCACAAACTTCTGCGATCATCTTATGAGGAGTTATTTCATAAATTGGGATTGCCTAAAATTATGGAGGGCTGAGTCCAGCCCTCAACCGAAACCTTGTGAGGTCATCATAGAGCGGTGTGTGGGTGGGACTCGGGGTCTAATAAAAGATCGATCCCAATTATAATCAGGGTTCCTACATATAGTTACAGTTCATGTATGTAGGGACCCTGTTTATCGACAGACCAATCAAAGCGCTCTCCATCGGCGAAACTGAATCGTCTCTACAATCGGTGTAGAAAGTTCTCCTGTTGTTCCCTTTTATATTATATAACTGTTTATGCTGTATTGTTTTGACCCCTTGTAAAATTTTTTGTATATTTTTCATAAACACTGCCTCCCTTTGGATTAAATATAAAATTTAATAGTTCTGTTCCTTCTGTTCTGTAAACCTCACCTCGAAGTGATAGCTACCGTTAACGGTGTCAAATCAACCGAAACAGATTAGTGGTGTCAGCGAGTAGTCTGGGGTTATCTGAGAGCTGTGAACATACCAGAGTGTGTACACATATTCCATGTGTTGGAATCCGGAGGTATATGTGCTGTACGCTCAGCGCTAAGTTTCCGATAGCCGGCCTAGTGTTGCGAACAAGCTGCGGCCTTCTCCGTTGATTGTCGACCAATCGTGTAATTGTCCGGATGATAGGAGGCAGCAGAGAGCTGTTCACTCCAAAGATCACAGCGGGTGGTACACATGACCTTCGTGGCCTGTGATATCAGGGATTTGTGGGATTAGGAAAGTCCTGACAAATATTCCGGATCACTGACACCAGCACTAGAGGCTCCTGACAGTGTGCAGTGAGCAGTGCATGTTGTGAGAATTCAGACAGCTAGAGTGACTGAACACTTTCATATCAAATCTGGAAAGCCATTTTAAATATAACAATAAGCACTGTAGCATGCCCAATCATAATATACTCACTGTCAGGACTCAGCTCTGCTTCCTGGTTCCAGCGGTCATCACTTGATCACTCATACACGATTGTCATGATTACAGTCACATGACAACTAGCTTCTCTTCCAGCTTCTCTCAATGAACCAGGAGCAGTAGTATTTCACTGAACTCTGCCTGGCAGACTCCAGAGTAATCCTAATACTCTTTAACCCCTGTACAGGGATCTGGTTTTACAATAGGTCCCAGTGGAATGATACCATGGAAGGGCTGCCGTCCAAAGGTAGGAATGGTCATCAAACAAGGTCAGAGCAGAGAGGTCACATCAAGGACAAAATCAGGCTCCGTTAGAATAGCCAAAAACAAAGTGGGGTCAATACAGGAATACACTGAAAAAAATACAGAAGTAGAAGATGCACAGCTCACCAGGGAAACACTAAGCTCTATGACGGAATCACTGATTGGGTGGATCAAGGAAATGCTGTAGATATAGTATATCTTGACTTCAGCAAAGCATTTGACAAAGTATCTCATACAATCCTTATTGAAAAAATGACTAAGTATGGAATGGACAAGGCAACTATTATGAATCCACCTAACTGGCTTAGTGATCGGACCCAAAGAGTAAATGGCTGCACATCCAGTTGGAAGAATGTCTCAAGTGGGGTACCACAGGGCTCTGTCCTGGGCCCTGTATTGTTCAACATCTTTATCAACGATTTAGATGAAGGAATTGAGGGTAAACTGATTAAATTTGCTGATGACACAAAGCTAGGAGGGATAGCTAATACTAGAGAAGAGAGAGAGAGGATTCAAAAAGATTTAAATAAACTGGAGACGTGAGCAGCAACTAACAGAATGGTTTTTAACAGGGAAAAATGCAAAGTACTACATCTGGGCAATAAAAATGAAAAAAGCATATACAGAATGGGAGGCATAGGCTTAAGCAACAGCACATGTGAAAAAGACTTGGGTATACTAATAGATCACAGACTGAATATGAGTCAACAGTGTGATGCAGCAGCAAAAAAGGCAAATGCAATTCTAGGATGTATTAACAGAAGCATACAGTCTAGATCATGTGAAGTCATTATTGCCCTCTACTCCTCTTTGGTCAGACCTCAGCTGGAATATTGTGTCCAGTTTTGGGCACCACACTTTAAAAAAGACATCAACAAACTGGAGCAAGTTCAGAAAAGAGCGACCAGAATAGTGACCGGTCTGCTAACCCTGTCTTATGAGGAAAGGTTGCAGGATTTGGGATTGTTTAGTTTGCAAAAGAGAAGACTGAGAGGAGACTTAATAGCTGTCTACAAATATCTAAAGGGCTGTCACATTGTAGAAGGATCAACTTTATTCTCATTTGCACAAGGAAAGACTAGAAGCAATGGGATGAAACTGAATGGGAGGAGACACAGATTAGATATTAGAAAAAACTTTTTGACAGAGTGATCAATGAGTGGAACATGCTGCCACGAGAAGTGGTGAGTTCTCCTTCAATGGAAGTCTTCAAACAGAGGCTGGACAGACATCTGACTGGGATGATTTAGCGAATCCTGCTTTGAGCAGGGGGTTGGACCAGATGGCCCAGGAGGTCCCTTCCAACTCTACGATTCTATGATTCTCTATCTTGCAGCTTCCAGCAGCAAGCTGGAAGCCTTAGTAGGGTGTGGCGCTAAACTAATGGCACTACACGTTCCAGCCACTCTAAACATAGTGGCTGAACAGAGCCTGCCATCCAGAGCTTCTAGTTCTGACATTTCTATCACCAGTGCCGCCAGCAGAGTGAAGAGAGTTGGCTGGTGACGGAAGCTGAAGTCGCAGGAGCAGAAACTGGAAGAGATGTGACAACAACAACTCAAATAAACTGAGAATGGTGAGGGGTACGCCTAACTGAATTCTTGTGCCAGAAAACCTAGATACACCTCGGTCAGCGGTCATTTAACCCCTTTCTGACATCAAACTTTACTAATCCTTCCATGTGCCCTGGGCCTTTTTGACCAGGGACGGATTATTACATCTGCGCGATCTCCCGCGCACATGGGTGGTGTGTGGGAGATCACCGCCGGGTGTCAGCTGATTCTGACAGCTGACACCCAGCACTAAGTGCCAGGAGTGGTCACAAAACATTCCCTGCACTTTAACCTCCAAAATGCTGCGATCTAACATGATTACAGCATTCCAGGTACCGGCATAATGCTGACAGCCCCTCTGCCTTTGGATCGGAGACCCCGCGGCATGATACGGGGTCCCGATCGTTGTCATTGTGATCGGATGTCGTCATGGCGACATCCGGGTCACCAGCGCTAGGAAACTTGCTGATCATGCACAGTGCATGATCAGCAAGTCTTTCTGTCAATGCAAAGCTGACAGTTTCTACAGCATGGGGATGCTTCTGCATCTCTACACTGTAGAAGCGATCAACCTGCAAAAAATGATTGTCCCATAGTGGAACAAAGTAAAACAGTTAAAAAAAAATATTTTAAATAATTGTAAAAATATTAACAAAATAATCAAAAATAATAAAAAAACAAACAAAAGATATTGTATCTACAAATAAATGTTTGAATGAAAAAAAATATAGAATGCATACCTGGGGCCTCGCAGGCCCGCCCTGTTAATTGTTTTCTATTTTCTGCAAGATTACTTTAGTTAGAATTTTGAAACTCTAGGTATTCCTCAGGTATATAGTTGTTTGTCATTTCCAGTTGTTCATTTATTTTTATGTTACAGGCATTTCGGTATAACAACTCTTTTTTGTGAATGCCCCATATTCACATACCTGGGGCCTTTTAGGCCCGTACTAGGTTTACATGTGATCCTAAGTCTTTTTGTCTTCACTGTTGCTGGGGAAGACTTTGACTCAGTCTTTATGACTCTGCTGTTGCTATGAAGAGTGTGAATTCTGCCTGACTACATGGTCATGTGATCTTGGGAAGGAGGCTCCCTCACAACGTCATGCGTCTCTGGCATCATCATAGGTCCTGAACACTGTTCATTGTGTGCTACTTGCTGAAGAGACTTTGGAGGAAGGAGTCAGCTTTCTTGTTTCTTGAAAAAGAAACTTTCTGAGTTCCAAAAATCCAAAAGCTTCTACTGCACCTAAAAGAAAGTGGTGACCTGCTGAAGGTGAGAGGAGGGGTCTGCACTTTACCCTTAGCACACACACTAACAAAGAGTGTACAACCCTGATTGTAATCTTTTTTTTTTTTTCATTTTAGTTTACTGACTTCTAATGATACAATGGCACAGTCTACTTCCAGGGGTTTGACTGACCAAGAAATCGAAGCAATCATTTTTGATAGTGATGAAGACAGTGAACCTTCTTTGTCTGATGAAGAGTACAAGCCACCAGCTAATGTCTCTACTTCATCGTCCAGTGATTCTTCAGATGATGAAGAAGTAATGGATCCAGCAGAACGTACAAATAGAACATCCAAAACTAATGTTTTTTGGAACAGTACTGCTGAGGTTCTTGGACGAACCCCATCACATAATATTGTAAGAGTTGCTCAAGGAACTGTAGGAATTCCACAATTCTTGTCCAAAAGAGATATGTTCTGTAAATTTTTTTTCAGATGATATTGTAGATGAGGTAGTTTTGTGTACTAACTTAGAAGGAAAACGTATCGCTTCAGGAAGAAAAAAAAACATGGAAAAATATAACAAAAGAGGAACTGTATGCTTATATTGGCCTTAATCTTCTGGCAGGGAGTACAAAATCATACGATAAAAGAAGAATACGATGTTATATTTGTCTAGCAAAGAAGGACAGGAAATCCGAGCGTGTCTGTACTACTTGTGGACAAAATGTCTGCAAGGAGCATTCTTCCGAACAGATAACGTGTGAAAGTTGTTGCGGTCATTAGTAAAGTAGAAAAGGAACCTTTGAAAATAGATATTCCTGCAGCATGTTTACTGCAACTTTTATATAAAAAACTATTAGACAAAAAAACATTATTAAAAAGAGTTATATCGAATGCGTATATTTGGCGTTTTAAGCCCGTTCAGTTACTCTTTTGGTTTTTTTTGCACATAGTAATGTTTTGAATTCACATCTTAGGCTGTGTTCCCACTGGTGCTGGGGTCTGCCAGGAGGTGATCCGTAATGGATCTGATCTCTTGGTAACTCCAGTTAAGGATGCTGGAATGCCGGGATTCCGCCAGCCTTAGCTGGGGTCACCAGGAGGTCAGATCCATTACAGATCTCCTCCTGGCAGACACCAGCGCTAGTGGGAATGCATCCTTACTTTGCAATTTTCAAATAAACTTTGAAAATTATTTTTGAGTTATTCCATGTTATTTGCACATGGGCCTAAAAGGCCCCAGGTATGTGAAAGTGTAGATTTTTATGGTCATGCGTTCTAGGGATAAACAATAAAAGTACACATATTTGGTATCGCTCCGACCTATAAAACTGTCCCACTAGTTAACCCCTGTAGTGAACACCATAAAAAAATTAAAAAAAGGTGAAACATAATGCTTTATCATCATACTTCCGAACAAAAAGTGGAATGAAATGCGATCAAAAAGACAGATATAAACATGATACCGCTGAAAACGTCATCTTGTCCCGCAAAAAACAAGCTGCAGTACAGCTCCATCAGCAAAAAAAATAAACAAGTTATATCCCTCACAATAAAGGGATGCAAAAATAATTATTTTTTCTACAAAATTAGGTTTTACTGTGTAAAAGTGTCAAAACATAAGAAAATGATATAAGTGAAGTATCGCTGTAATCGTACTGACCCGAAGAATAAAACCGCTTTATCAATTTTACAATGGAACGACAAACACCCCCAAAAAAATAATTTTCGGAATTACTGTTTTTTTTTTCCTGCTTACTCCCAAAAATCGGAATAGAAAGCGATCACAAAATGTCATGTGCCTGAAAATGGTACCAATAAAATCATAAACTCGACCCAGCAAAAAACAAGCTATAACATGACTCTGTCGGCCAAAATATGGAAAAATTATAGCTCTCAAAATGTGGTCATGCAAAAACTATTTTTTTGCAATGAAAAGAGTCTTTTAGTGTGTGACTACAGCCAAACATAAAATCCCGATATAAATCTGGGATCGCTGTAATCGCACCGACCCGAAGAATAGAGTCTCCTAATCACTTATACCGCAAAAGGAACAGCGTAAAAAAATAAATAAAACCAATACTTCACTTACTGTTCATTATTTCATTGTGCCTCTGCGTTGAGCGTTTACACCTGGGTTTCTGTGTAAATCTCTTAAATACATTATTCAGACTGAGCCTGTAGCAGAATATTCCCTATAACATACCTCCCAACCGTCCCGATTCTCGTGGGACAGTTCTGTTTTTGACCTCCCCACCTGCGTCCCACTCGGGATTTTTCCCGCACTGCACTGAGCCGCCATGCACTGATCCATCCTCGCCCTCCCAGAGACCCACCGCAGCCTGCAATGATGTTGCTAGACTGTTCTGTGGCTGTGCGCACAGGACCTGTGATGAGGTCACAGGAGGGGAGGAGTCAGGGGTCACATGATCAGGGGCCTCCGTATATGCAGGATTCCGCTGTGCTGGTTGTCATGGTGCTGGATGAGGTGAAGTTTCTGTGTAGGGTCAGGAGGGGTTTACAGGGTGGATGTAGCAGAGCTGTGTGTGTACGGAGCAGAGCCATGTGTGTGTACGAGGTGTACGGAGTGGAGCCGTGTGTGTATGAGGTATGCAGAGCGGAGCTGTTTGTGTACAAGGTGTACGGAGCAGAGTTGTGTGTGTACTTGGTGTATGGAGCGGAGTTTCGTGTGTATGGGGTATGCGGAGTGGAGCCATGTGTGTATGGGGTGTGCTGAGTGGAACTGTGTGTACGGAGCGGAGCCGTGTGTGTACAGGATGTACAGAGCGGAGCCAAGTGTGTACGAGGCATACAAAGCAGAACTGTGTGTATGAGGTGTGCGGATTCGTGCGTGTACAAGGTGTATGATGGGGAGCATTCATACCTCCCAACTGTCCTATAACCAGTGGAACAGTCCCGATTTTGAGAGTCTGCGTCGCTGTCCTGGCCGGGAGCTTGCTTTTCCCATGGACACAGGAGTACACAGCGGAGCCCCGAGGAGCACTTTAAAAGTCGCATATGACGGTCCACCTGGAGTGATGTGCTGGAAGCTCACCAGAAATGAGGTAATTTCATGAGGAGATTGTGACGGAACCATGGACGCACTTCAGGGAATGCTTCAGATCCATCACCATGTCCTCCACCGACAGCGCAGACAGCAGGATCGCCTTGGATTTGGGGAAGCTAGCCGTGTGAGTGGATCATGATATGCCCTGCATCGGGAGACTCAGGTGGGCATTACAATGGGAGCCGGGCTGCTATAGTATCTTTATAGAATCTTTCTTTCTCTCTCTTTCTTTCTCTCTCTGTTCTTTCTCTCTCTAATCTTTCTTTTTTTCTTTCTTTCTGTTCTTTTTTTCTTTCTCTGTTCTTTCTTTTTCTCTCTATGTTCTTTCTTCCCCTCTTTCTTTCCCTTCTTTCTTTCTGTTCTTTCTCTTTATTTCTTTGCTTCTTTCTCTCTCTCTCGCTCTGTGTTCATTCTCTATCTCTGTTCATTCTTTCTTTCCCCTCTTTCTTTCTCTCTATCTCTCTGTTCTTTCCCCTTTCTTTCTCTCTGTTCTTTCTTTCTGTTCTTTCTTTCCCCGCTGTCTTTCTCTCTCTATTTTTCTTTGTTCTTTCTTTCCCCTTTTTCTTTCTCTGTTCTTTCTTTCTTTCCCCTTTCATTCTCTCTCTGTTCTTTCTTTCTCTCTCTGTTCTTTCTTTCTTTCCCTCTCTGTTCTTTATTTCCCCTCTTTCTTTCTTTCCCTATTTCTTTCTCTCTCTGTTCTTTCATTCTTTCTTTCATTCTCCCTCTCTGTTTTTTTTTCTATCCCCTTTCTTTCTCTCTGTTCTTTCTTTCCCCTCTTTCTCTCTCTGTTCTTACTTGCTCTGTCTCTGTTCTTTCTCTCTGTTCTCTATTCTTTATTTCCCCTCTTTCTTTCTCTCTCTCTGTTCTTTCTCTCTCTGTTCTTTCTTCTTTCTCTCTCTGTTCTTTCTTCTTTCTCTCTCTGTTCTTTCTTTCTCTCTGTTCTCACTCTGTTCTTTTTTCCCCTTTCTTTCTCTCACTGTGTTCTTTCTCTCTCTGTTCTTTCTTTCTCTGTTCTTTCTCTCACTCTCCTTTCTTTCTCTGTTTTCTTTTTACTATCTGTTTTCTTTCCTTCTTTTCCTCAGTACCAGTCAGTGTGCCCACAGTACCAGACACTGTGCCCATAATGCCAGCCACTGTGCTCTCAGTACCAGTCAGTGTGATCAGCAGTGCTAAATGGGGGCAGTTGGGCATGGGTGTGATTAGTTGTGAAATGGGTGTGGTCAGGGGTGTGGCCTACCTTTGTCCCTCTTTCCCTTCTTCAAAAGTTGGGAGGTATTCCCTATAATGAGGCAGATGGAGGCACTATGGACACCATCTGACCTGTGATCTGGTGGTGTTGGTCTTTTTAGGATTGCATAAAAGTGCTGTTGGCCACAATTTTGTGCACATCTGAAAAGGACACTGCTGAACAGAGGCCAGACAGAGCCCAGAGAAACTTTACTGCCTCATTATAGGGAATGGATCCCTCAGGGGTTTCATCTGATTCACATCACTCAGAGATTTAGACTTCAAAGTAAGTGCTCAGCATTGAGCACCAGATAAATGTGATCAATGTTGTTTATACTGCCCTGCTGTGTGCTGATTATTCCCTTTCCCATTTATGGAGTATTGTAACCTGCATGTGACATCATCTTTAATACATACTGATCATCCTGTGTGTACAGATCCAGTGCAACCAGGTTACTCTCACTAGATATTTGGTATCCGTGTATAGGCTCCATCCAAATGTGCTGTATACTTATCATGGATACAGACCTGGTGTACGTTATCACTCCTTACTCTGCTATATACACTCACTGGCCACTTTATTAGGTACACCTGTCCAACTGTGTGTTAAGACTTAATTTCTAATCAGCCAATCACATGGCGGCAACTCAGTGCATTTAGGCATGTAGACATGGTCAAGACAATCTCCTGCAGTTCAAACCGAGCATCAGTATGGGGAAGAAAGGTGATTTGAGTGCCTTTGAACGTGGCAAGATTGTTGGTGCCAGAAGGGCTGGTCTGAGTATTTCAGAAACTGCTGATCTACTGGGATTTTCACGCACAACCATCTCTAGGGTTTACAGAGAATGGTCCGAAAAAGAAAAAAAATCCAGTGAGCGGCAGTTCTGTGGGCGGAAATGCCTTGTTGATGCCAGAGGTCAGAGGAGAATGGGCATACTGGTTCGAGCTGATAGAAAGGCAACAGTGACTCAAATTGCCACCCGTTACAACCAAGGTAGGCAGAAGAGCATCTCTGAACGCACAGTGCGTCGAACTTTGAGGCAGATGGGCTACAGCAGCAGAAGACCACACTGGGTACCACTCCTCTCAGCTAAGAACAGGCATCTGATGGCTACTTTCAGCAGGATAATGCGCCATGTCATAAAGCTCGAATCATCTCAGATTGGTTTCTTGAACATGACAATGAGTTCACTGTACTCAAATGGCCTCCTCAGTCACCAGATCTCAATCCAATAGAGCATCTTTGGGATGTGGTGGAACGGGAGATTCGCATCAGGGATGTGCAGCCGACAAATCTGCGCCAACTGTGTGATGCCATCATGTCAATATGGTCCAAAATCTCTGAGGAATGCTTCCAGCACCTTGTTGAATCTCTGCCACGAAGAATTGAGGCAGTTCTGAAGGCAAAAGGGGGTCCAACCCGTTACTAGCATGGTGTACCTAATAAAGTGGCCAGTGAGTGTATATGGATCATGCTGTGTATACAGATCCTCTGTCTCCAGGTTATTTTCTTCACTGTACAGATAATCTATACATGCTATCCTGCTCCGTGCTTTATTTCTGTAGCTATGGCAGCCTTTTGTCCTTTTATGTTGCATGCTGTCATTGTCTGATATATCCATCCTATTTCTGTATATTGTCCCCTTCATATGTTTGCAGGATCGGTGTATACCCACCAAGTTCTTATATTTATGTTACCTAAGATGGTGGATTACCTGGAGCCTTAGCATATACATTTCATCATATAAAAAATAAATATTTGGGGAGTAATTTACCACTTGGTGGTGCAGTGAGTGGGCACTAATAACACAGTACATGGCATGGCGGTGAGTGGGCGCTAATAAATCAGCACATGGCAGGGCGGCGAGTGGGCACTAATAACGCCACACATGGCGGGGCTGTCAGTGGGCACTAATAACTCAGCACATGGTAGAGCAGTGAGTGGGCACTAATAACTAAGCACATGGCAGGGCAGTGAGTGGGCACTAATAACTCAGAATATGGCAGGGCGGTGAGTGGGCACTAATAACTCAGCACAAGGTGGGGCGGTGAGTGGGCACTCCTAGTGTGATGCTGCACCTTGCTCTGGAGGACACATCATGGGTCCAGTTTTCAGCCCTGTATCTCGTCTATTGTCTGTACGTAGTGTGACTGACTGGGATACAGAACTTTTAGTCTTTTACACACACACCTATGGCTGCAGGCAGCTTATACTAGACCTACATATTACACTAGCTGAAGAGCCCGGCGTTGCCTGGGCATAGTAACCAACTGTGGTTAGTTATAACAAATTATGATTATATTGCACATAAAAACCGTGCATCTAATCCTATCCTGTGTGATACTGACTGCTGAGCTGTGTATCTAATCCTATCCTGTATGATACTGTCTGCTGAGTCGTGTATCTAATCCTATCCTGTGTGATACTGACTGCTGAGCTGTGTATCTATTCCTATCCTGTGTGATACTGACTGCTGAGCCGTGTATCTAATCCTATCCTGTATGATACTGACTGCTGAGCCGTGTATCTAATCTTATCCTGTGTGACACTGGGCTCCCTCTGCAGTCTGTGTCAGAGGGTGGTCTGTGTTAGCACGGTAATAAATTGTGTTATTTCCAGCTTCACAGAAGGACGATAACACCATAGAAATGATAAGAATAATAGGCCTCAGTTACCACAACTGTCTACAAAGAAAACTGTTGCTGATAGCAACCAATCACAGCTCATTTTTCATCTTTTAAACCGATCTGGGACAGCGTGGCGAGTTTTGAGTGGCGAGTTTTGAGTGGCGACTTGTGTTTCGACTTTTATGTGGCGAGGTTGGTGTATGTGTGGTGAAATGTGTGTGTGTTCATATCCCCGTGTGTGGTGAGTATCCCATGACAGGGCCCCACCTTAGCAACTGTACAGTATATTCTTTTTGGCGCCATCGCTCTCATTCTTTAAGTCCCCCTTGTTCACATCTGGCAGCTGTCAATTTGCCTCCAACACTTTTCCTTTCACTTTTTCCCCATTATGTAGCTAGGGGCAAAATTGTTTAGTGAATTGGAACGTGCAGGGTTAAAATTTCACCTCACAACATAGCCTATGATGCTCTCGGGGTCCAGACGTGTGACAAGTGGAGCCAAATAACCAAGGCAGCTTAAACGCCTGGCACCCACAGTGTACACAGCAGTGCAGTAGCCCACCGGTCATCTGATCTCAGATGTGGATTGTCTTGTGCCCGGCTGTGAACTGGAGGTAGACTGTCCTGTGCCCAAAGGTGGACTGGCATGTTTAGTGACTGCAAACTGGAGGATATGGTTCCCTTCTGTGATCCGGAGGATATTGTGTACTGTGTAATGCTGTGAGTAGAACATTAACACAGCGGTGCAGTCACCCAGGGCAACTGGTCAGAGGTGGACTGGTGTGTTTAGTGACTGTAAACCAGAGGATATGTGCCCGGCTGTGAACCAGAGGTGGACTGTCCTGTTTCCTGGCTGCAATCCGGAGGATATTGTGTACTGTGTATTGCTGAGTTTTTGTTATTTATTTATTTTACTCATTTTTATAGAGCCATAAATTCCACAGCGCTTTACATACATTAATGGCACTGTCTCCAATGGGGCTCACAATCTAGATTCCCTATCAGTATGTCTTTGGAATGTGGAAGGAAACCGGAGTCCCCAGAGAAAACCCACGCAAATACCGGGAGAACATACAAACTCCTTGCAGATGTTATCAAGAGATGTTTTGCTTTGAAATTTGCTGGGTCACTGCCTCATCACTGCATAGTGTGCTACCGCTGCACTACAGTATACTGCGTATTTATGTATACTGTCTGTGCACAGCCAGCCTGCATGTGTATATATTCTCTCTGAGATTTACCAATGAACACCTGGATGATCCTGTGAGTGATTAGAATAAGGTGCTATGGTCAGATGAGACAAAAATTGATCTCTTTGGCATTAACTTAACCACCGTGTTTGGAAGAAGAAAAATGGTGCCTATGACCCAAAGAACACCTTCCCCAATGTCAAGCATGGAGGTGGAAATGTTATGTTTTGGGGGTGTTTCTGTCAGAGACACCGTACTGCACTTGCTCACTGAGCCAGTGCGCGTGTCCTGAGTAAGACAAACTGCTCAGAGATACCTGTGGAGTGGGGCAGCAGTGGTGAAGATGCGTGCTTCAGGCTAACAGGACCTGAAGCACGTGACTGCTGGAGGCGTGGCCTAAGCTTCAGAGAGCTGAGCTGAAGGAAAACTAGAAAGGTAACTACGGGACAAAGTTACCAAGGGGCATAGACATGAGACATAAACCAGATCAAGCCGGGGTCAAAACACGAGATAGCACGACAATACCAAAAGGGCTAGACAGAACGGATAGTCAGGACATAGCCAAGAAGTCAGAAACTAGAGGAACAGATAAACAGTACAGAATCAACAGGCAAACTCACAACGGGGGACAGAACCGGGTCAGAACCATAGAAACAATCTAGAAAGCAGGCAAAAGGCACAGGCACACAGGGGTCACCACACTCGGCCAATGGCAAAAGTGTAACTGACGGGGATTGGAGCTTCCCAGGGCTATAAGAAACTCCCCGAACCAAAGAGGCCACAATAATTAACCCCAGGTGTGCAGGTCAGAACCTGCACTGGGATCAAGACATTAACCCTTGGTGTGCAGGTCAAAACCTGCACAGGGATTATGACAGTTTCTTTGCTAAGAGCACATGACTACTTCACCACATCAATAGGAGAATGTATAGAGCCATGTCCTGTAAAATACTGAGTGACAACCTCCTTCCCTCCTCCAGGACATTAAAAATGGGTCGTAGCTGGATCTTCCAGCAAGACAATGACCCAAAATATACAGCCAAGGCAACAAAGGAGTGGCTCAAAAAGAAACATTAAGGTTATGGAGTGGCCTAGCCAGTCTCCAGACCTTAATCTCATACAAAACTCATGGAGGCAGTTGAAGCTACGAGTTGCCAAGTGACAGCCTCAAAATCTTAATGATTTACAGATGATCTGAAAGAGGAGTGGACCAAAATTCCTCCTGACATGTGTGCAAACCTCATCATCAACTATAAAAAATGTCTGACTGCTGTGCTTGCCAACAAGGGTTTTGCCACCAAGTATTAAGTCTTGTTTTCCAAAGGAATCAAATACTTATTTCTCACTGCAAAATGCAAATAAATGTATATCATTTATACAATGTGATTTTCTGGATTTATTTTTGATATTCTATCTTTCAATGTTAAAATTAACCTACCCTTAAAATTATAGACTGTTCATGTCTTTGTCCGTGGTCAAACTTACAAAATCAGCAAGGGATCAAATGATAATTTCCTTCACTGTATACTGTCTGTGCGCAGCCAGCATGTGTATGTACAGTTGTGCTAAAAAGTTTACATACCCCAGCAGAATTTTTGCTTTCTTGGCCTTTTTTCTGAGAATATGAATGATAACACCAAAACTTTTTCTCCACTCATGGTTAGTGGTTGGTTGAAGCCACATATTGTCAAACTACTGTTTTCTCTTTTTAAATCATAATGAGTGGAGATGGGCCAATCCAAACAGTAAAGTTTGGTGACCGTACCGAACACCTACTGTTCGGGCATGGACACCAAACATGAACTTCACCAGGAAGTCCTTGTTACTGTTCGGGTTTGGCTGCCCGAACACCGGGTGTTTGTTGTGCTGTGATGTGCATGACAGCACGGCAAACACCGCTTCTGATCGGTGGTGAAATCATCCCGGCCGGTCAGAGAGCCGCTGTTCACACAGTCAAAAGACAGCGTGAACGCTGAGCTGTGATTGGAGGTATAAAGTTTACCTCCTGTCACTGGTGTCAGCTGATGGGACAACTGCTCCCATCAGCTGACACATGCTGCCGCTAATAACAGCGAGAGCAGGAGCGGTGGATGGGAGTATTCATCAGCAGCTTCTGCGCTGTAAGTAAATAATTAAACAAAACTGCGTGGGTTCGTCCCCATTTTTGACAACCAACCTTGCTAAAGCTGACAGCTGATGGCTGGTATTCTCAGGGTGGTAAGAGGCCATGGATATTGGCCCCCCCAGCCTAAAAATATCCTGCAGCTGCCCAGAAAAGGCACATCTCTTAGATGCACCAATTCTGGCGCTTTGAATGGCTCTCCCACTTACCCTGTAGCGATGGCAAGTGGGGTTCATGTCACCTTTTTGTATTGTCAGGTGATAACCCATGGCTTAGTAATGGAGAGGCGTCTATAAGACCCCTATCCATTACTAATCCTATAGTTGTATTGTAAATAAACACACAGCCAGAATGAAGTTCTTTATTTGAAATAAAATTAAACAGTTTTCACTAAACTGCTGTGAGCGCAGCCTCAGAGACCGGTGATGACATCATTGAGGTTACCTCTGGTTAGTGAGGCTCCGTTTTCACTTGGACACGTGGTTTATGCATACAAGTTTTCCCATCTTTTCCCATGGAGGATGAGATATTAATAAAAAAATGGGAAGATACTTGTAATGCATGCTCTCGTCCCTTTTTGGAAATCCTTATTGATGTTGACAAAAGGAATTCGGAATTGATGGATAATTATATTAACCCCTTTACCCCCAAGGGTGGTTTGCACGTTAATGACCAGGCCAATTTTTACAATTCTGACCACTGTCCCTTTTTTGAGGTAATAACTCTGAAACGCTTCCATGGATCCCAGTGATTCTAACATTGTTTTCTTGTGACATATTGTCCTTCATGATAGTAGTAAAATTTCATTGATATAACTTGCATTTATTTGTGAAAAAAATGGAAATTTGGTGAAAATTTCACAATTTTCCAACTTCGAATTTTTATGCCCTTAAATCACAAAGATATGGCGCACACAAAAAACTTAATAAGTAACATTTCCCACATGTTTACTTTACATCAGCACAATTTTGGAACCAAATTTTTTTTTTGTTAGGAAGTGATAAGGGTTAAAATTTGACAACGATTTCTCATTTTTACAACACCTTTTTTTTAGGGACTACATCACATTTGAAGTCACTTTGAAGGGTCTATATGATAGAAAATACCCAGCAGTAACACCATTCTAAAAACTGCCCTCCTGACGGTACTCAAAACCACATTCGAGAAGTTTATTAACCCTTCAGGTGCTTCACAGGAATTTTTTGAATGTTTAAAAAAAATGAACATTTAACTTTTTTTTCACAAAAATTTTAATTCAGGTCCAATTTTTTTATTTTACCAAGGGTAACAGGAGAAATTGGACAATAAAAGTTATTGTGCAATTTGTAATGAGTATGCTAATATGTGGGGGTAAAACCCTGTTTGGGTGCATGGCAGAGCTCAAAAGGGAATTAGAGCCGTTTGACGTAAAATTGGCTGGAATTGAAAACGGATGCCATGTCACGTATGGAAAGGCCATGATGTGCTTAAACAGTGGAAACCCCCACAAATGATGATAAGGCATTGTTGTTTACTTTGTTTTTTATTTTTTTTAAGGGGTTCACTAAAGGGGCTAACTAGTGAGACAGTTTTATAGTGCGGGTCGTTACGGACACGGCGATACTAAATATGTGCACTTTTATTCTTTTTATTTACAAAAAAAAATTTATTAGGGAATATTTTTAGTTTATTTAGGGATTTTTTATAAATTTGTACACATGATTTTTTTTTTACTTTACAGTAATGTCCCAGTGTAAATTGGAGAATTGGGCTGAAAAATGGCAAATGAGGTTTAACACAGATAAGTGTAAGGTTATGCACATGGGAAGGAGAAACAGATGCTACAATTACTTACTAAATGGGAAACTGCTGGGGAAATCAGACATGGATAAAGACTTAGGTATCTTAGTCAATAAGAAGCTAAATTGGAGTGCCCAGTGTCAGGCAGCTGCCACCAAAGCAAATAGGGTCATGGGATGCATTAGAAGAGGTCTGGAGACACGAGATGAAAACATAATTCTCCCTCTGTACAAATCACTCGTCAGACCACACTTGGAGTATTGTGTGCAATTTTGGACGCCGGTGCTCAAGAAAGACATTACTGAGCTTGAAAGGGTTCAAAGGCGGGCTACTAAAATGATAAATGGAGTTGGTTCACTACAATACCCAGAAAGGTTATCAAAATTAGGTCTATTTAGAAAAGAGAAGACTTAATGGAGACTTAATATATATGTACAAGTATATCAGAGGGCAACACAGATATCTCTCCAATGAACTGTTTGTACCAAGGACTGTGACAAGAACAAGGGGGCATTCTCTTTGTTTGGAGGAAAGACAATTTCTGCACCAGCATAGAAGAGGGTTCTTCATGGTAAGAGCAGTGAGGCTCCGGAATTCTCTTCCTGAGGAAGTGGTGATGGCCAACTCACTGAATGAATTTAAGAAAGGAATGGATGCTTTTCTTGTAACAGTATAGAAGGTTACGAATAACATATTATAGGTAGAAGGTTGACCCAGCTTAGGGGAAGGAATTTTTTCCCTATGGAGAAAATTGGCTTCTACTCTGTGGGTTTTTTGCCTTCCCCAGGATCAACAATGCAGAACAGCTGCACTAAAAATAGGCTGAACTAGATGGACATAAGGTCTTCCTTCAGCCTTCAAAACTATGTTACTATTTTCTCTACAGAGGAAGAATTATTGGCGGTGATACAGACACTAGAGGATCTCCTTATTGAACAAGAGGAAATTTCAGGTAACCTTCCAACCTTTATCAATAAAAAATCTAAAACTTTCCCCCTCTCACATTAAATTCTACAATAGAAGTTTTTGTGAGAATGGTTTGTAGTGAATTACGACAAATACCAATGCACAGACCATATGATAACCTCAGTCAAGAACAAAGGGAAGCATTGGAAGAACTAAGTAAAATGAGAGGAATCATTTTTAAACCATCTGGCAAAGGTGGAAACATTGTGGTATGGCCATCCACGCAGTATGAGAGAGAAGCTTTTAGACAGTTAAATCATCCAGCATGTTACCAACGCTTGTCTCAAGAGACCCAACTCCAGTTTATCAAAAAGAATTATTTGATATTTTGGACTTGGCATTAGAGGAGGGTATCATGACCACAAAAGTTTGAGAGGGTTTACGTATTATTTCACCATCTGTTCCAACATTTTATTTATTGCCAAAAGTCCATAAGAGTGCAACAAGATCCCCCAGGATGCCTAAATATAGGGCAATGGCAGTTTATTGGAACCAGTCTCCCAATTTTTGGACTACTATCTGAAACCGACTGTATTTGAAATACCCTCATATATAAAGGATACGACTGAGGCACTACAGAGATTAGATGGAGTATGCATGAGTGGGGATATGTATGCTATTACTTTTGATGTAGAGTCTCTCTACACATCAATACCACATGAACAAGGTCTCAACGCAGTCAAACGCTATTTATCCAGTCGTAAACTTGTTGACGCTCTCATAGGATTTCTCATGAGACTATTGAAGAATGCGTTGTCTCACAATTATTTTGTGTTCAAAGATAGATTCTATCTTCAAAAAAAAGGTGTGGCAATGGGTGAGGCTTTTGCACCATCTTATGCAAACCTTTTCATGGTATTATGGGAACATGAGTATGTCTTGAATATGGATTCTACGTTTATGGGGTCAGTAACATCTTGGATGAGATTTATTGATGACATCATATTTGTCTGGCAGGAATCAAGAACTGAGCTGGAAACATATCTTGAATATTTGAATAACAACACTGTTAACATAACCTGGATCATCACACAGGCCTCTATCCATTTTCTGGATTTGGGAATATCGGTGGATGAATCTGGGCAACGTCATACAAGAATTTTTTGGAAAGAGACAAGTGTTAACGCACTACTCCATGCCAGATCATCTCATCATGCTCATGTTATTCGAGCTATACCCAAGGGCCAATTTTTAAGAGCCAGATGGATATGTGATCAAGAAGAGACTTTTGAACTACAAGCCAAAGAACTTTCTTCTAGATTTCTGCAATGGGGTTATCGTGTTAGTGATATCCAGAAAGCATATATTAGAGCAAAGGAAACGAATTTTCAATCCCTTTAGGTTTCTAGGACCAAAACTAAACAAAGTGATGGACAGGTTCGTCTTATATCGAACTATCACTCAAGATGGCGTGAAATGGATAACTGTCATGATCCATGCTGGATCAGGACTGAAAAAAAGCACAGGTAACTTTTTTTTTCCCTAAGCTGTGCTTAAGGTTGGTTTTTGCCCCCAGTGGCCACTAGGATTATTGCACTGTGGTGTCGCTTGTTCTAAGTTTGCCCCAGTGGTGGTGAGCGTCATTGCACTCTAGTTTCTTTAGTTAAGTGCACATGATTATAATGCAGGTGTGATTGCTGGCTCTGCTATAAAAGTCACAGGTGTTGCAATCAGTGTTGGTGATGTTCATTTCAACGATCCTTGGTGGAAGGAGCTGAGAGCGTTCCCTGCAGCACTGTCTTAGCCTTGGTGTGAAAGGAGTCATAAATTTTCTTGTAGCTCTGACAGAGCTTGGTGGCAGCGATTCAGGAGGAGAGCTGCATGCTGGTGCTGGACTGTTGCCAGGAGCAAGTGCAACAGAGTAAAGCTAAGTGGTGTTTCCCTGTTTGTGCTTTTCCTTAGTGTGTATTAGTACAGCGGTAGGGCCAGTGCCTGTGCCACCCAGCTCCCTAGCAAGGGATAGGTGTAGGGTGTGCTAGGGTGACAGGTTCCTGATCGGCACCCGGTGCGGAACCGGCATAGGAAACATTAGGAGCGTTAGGGACACTGACTCAGGGGAGTGCAGGAGGTCTCCACGTCCCCTTTCCCTATCGTAGGGCCCAACGTTGTAACTGTTTCCCTTCCCTTTGTCATGTTGTTTTAGTTACTGGCCTGCGAGCCATGTCACACAGGACACTATCACGTGCCGCGTCCTGTTGTTCTAGTTACCGGACTGCTGGTCGCGTCACACAGGACGGGTCCACGTGACAACAACATTATTTCAAAATTTTGGCCAATTCTTTTGCAAGATCCAACTTTGTGTAAAATATTGCCTGAACGTCCATTTATTATTGCTAAACGTAGCAAGACTTTGCATGACTCACTGATTCATAGTCATTATGTTCCTCCAGTTTCTCGTTATATTTTTGAATCCAAGGGTCCTAAGTGGGGATCTTACAAATGTGGTACATGCAAGGCTTGCCAATATGTGATCAAAACTAATATTTTCTATGATTCATTTGGTAAACGTGAATATAAGATTTTACATTTTATTAATTGTCGTACATCTATGGTCATATATTTGGCAACCTGTCCATATAATTCTATGTATGTTGGAAAGACTACATGCGAGTTGCATGTTAGAACCCTTAAACACATTAAGGATATTCGAGTAGCGCAAAAAATTGCTCCCAATGATCGTGAAAGCATTTTACAATTAAAACCATTGAAGACATTTTCATCGCTTTCACGCTGGCCAATCTCACTTCAGGTGAGAGGTATTGACCTTATTTATCTGGGAAATAGGAGAGGGGGTCTAACTAGGAAACTGCACAAAGATAGTGCAAGTGGATTACCACGTTGCAGAATATGACTCCGTGTGGTCTGAAAGAAGAGTGGGGTTTTTCTAGCTTCCTGTAGTTTTCTTTATATACTTTATTTCATTTACTTATTTTATTATTTTTTATATTTAATTAATAAAAATTTCTTTCTCCACTCTTCTATATATATATATATATATATATACACTCACTGGCCACTTTATTAGGTACACCTGTCCAACTGTGTGTTAAGACTTAATTTCTAATCAGCCAATCACATGGCGGGAACTCAGTGCATTTAGGCATGTAGACATGGTCAAGACAATCTCCTGCAGTTCAAACCGAGCATCAGTATGGGGAAGAAAGGTGATTTGAGTGCCTTTGAACGTGGCATGATTGTTGGTGCCAGAAGGGCTGGTCTGAGTATTTCAGAAACTGCTGATCTACTGGGATTTTCACGCACAACCATCTCTAGGGTTTACAGAGAATGGTCCGAAAAAGAAAAAAAATCCAGTGAGCGGCAGTTCTGTGGCCGGAAATGCCTTGTTGATGCCAGAGGTCAGAGGAGAATGGGCAGACTGGTTCGAGCTGATAGAAAGGCAACAGTGACTCAAATTGCCACCCGTTACAACCAAGGTAGGCAGAAGAGCATCTCTGAGCGCACAGTGCGTCGAACTTTGAGGCAGATGGGCTACAGCAGCAGAAGACCACACTGGGTACCACTCCTCTCAGCTAAGAACAGGAAACTGAGGCTACAATTTGCACAAGCTCATCGAAATTGGACAGTAGAAGATTGGAAAAACTTTGCCTGGTCTGATGAGTCTCGATTTCTGCTGCGACATTCGGATGGTAGGGTCAGATTTTGGCGTAAACAACATGAAAGCATGGATCCATCCTGCCTTGTATCAACGGTTCAGGCTGGTGGTGGTGGTGTCATGGTGTGGGGAATTTTTTCTTGGCACTCTTTGGGCCCCTTGGTACCAATTGAGCATCGTTGCAACGCCACAGCCTACCTGAGTATTGTTGCTGACCATGTCCATCCCTTTATGACCACAATGTACCCAACATCTGATGGCTACTTTCAGCAGGATAATGCGCCATGTCATAAAGCTCGAATCATCTCAGATTGGTTTCTTGAACATGACAATGAGTTCACTGTACTCAAATGGCCTCCTCAGTCACCAGATCTCAATCCAATAGAGCATCTTTGGGATGTGGTGGAACGGGAGATTCGCATCAGGGATGTGCAGCCGACAAATCTGCGCCAACTGTGTGATGCCATCATGTCAATATGGTCCAAAATCTCTGAGGAATGCTTCCAGCACCTTGTTGAATCTCTGCCACGAAGAATTGAGGCAGTTCTGAAGGCAAAAGGGGGTCCAACCCGTTACTAGCATGGTGTACCTAATAAAGTGGCCAGTGAGTGTATATATATATATATATATATATTCTCATATATTTTATCTATTGTTATATTTTTTAGAGTTGGTGCTCCTCTTTGTAGCGAAAATATTTGGTCTTGCACATGTATATATTTTTTTTACATTTTTATATGAAGGAGATAACAGATATTTTGAGTATATGTATGGATACCATAAATATATTTTATGGAGAAAACAAGATAATACTACTTTTGCTAGATTTTGAAAGTGTAATTTTTTCACTAAATATTTTGTAATGATTATTTTTCATTTACATTATTCATATTTTTTGCACTCCTCTTTGCAAATTTATATTTTATTTATTTTACATTTTCACTATTACTCATCTTATTTATCATTTTTAACTTTATTCATATTTGTATATAGCTGCCACTTTATATTGATTTCACTTATTTTTCTATTATATTTAATCATCTGGCCATTCTAAAATTGTATTTTATGACATCCCATCTTTGCATATGTGCTCTTCCTTATGTTTCCCTTTTTTAAGATGGCTGCAGGAGTGCTGTGCGCCACACCATGCATGCGCCCGCCCTATCCCATGGTTGGTTGCTTGGATCTTGCATAGCTGACTGTGACCTGGTCGCACTTGGATATGTACTTCTGGGGTTTCGACCCAGGATGGCGGTGGATGTATGAGTGTCGGCGCCATGTAACTATGGCGATCCTGATTGAATATTGTTTACAGCTGTTGTCACTCTATTTATTTGGAGGTATACCCTGCTCACATCACTCCCTGATGAAGCGGTACCGAAACGCATGCTGGAGAGTGTGCAGGGGCAGGGAAGAGCCTAATGGTCAGTATTATACTTTCATTATTATCGCTATTGCACTTTATTATATTGTCTATGGCTGTTCACATTGAGAGGTGAATGATACCTCTGGCACATGCACTTTACTTTTTTGCACAATTGCTCAGAGATTTAGTACCGTAGTGCATACTCCAAATACCTAGGCACTTGCAATAATTATGCACTGCACTTTGATGAGTAGGAAATCCCTCATGTATAGTAGATTTAATCACTTGATAATCATGTATATATATTTTGGTTACTTTTTTAATATAAAGATACATATTTTTAATTTATTCTATTTATATATTGTGGTTGTGTATATCTATTTTTCTTGTCAGCCATTGTGGTCGTTTCTGTGCCCCCTGCACACATTTGTGTTTTTATATTTTTACTCTCATATTATATATGATTTTCTGTGAAAATAAGAATAAAATTTCTTTTTGCAATATCTTATCTTTGTTATTAACATATTTTGCTAATATCCCTTTGTGGTATTTTTAATTAAATTGTTCATTTATGGTCAGTACGTTGAATAACTTTTGTTTGGGCTATATCCGTTCCCAGCTGGACTCAACTACCATGACCTCAGTGACATCTTCGCACACTGAGAAAAACTTTCAAGGGGAAAGCTAGGAAGTCACCGAGGTCACCAGTGGTTTTCAGCGTGAATGGACGCATCTTGGCACCATCCATGCTTGTTGCCTGTCCTTAGCAGTGGTTTCCTAGCAGCTATTTTACCATGAAGGCCTGCTGCACAAAGTCTCCTCTTAGCAGTTGTTGTAGAGATGTGTCTGCTGCTAGAACTCTGTGTGGCATTGGCCTGGTCTCTAATCTGAGCTGCTGTTAAACTGCGATTTCTGAGGCTGGTGACTCAGATGAACTTATCCTCCGCAGCAGAGGTGACTCTTGGTCTTCCTTTCCTGGGGCGGTCCTCATATGAGCCAGTTTCTTTGTAGCGCTTGATGTTTTTTGCCACTGCACTTGGGGACACTTTCAAAGTTTTCCCAATTTTTCAGACTGACTGACCTTCATTTCTTAAAGTAATGATGGCCACTCGTTTTTCTTCACTCAGCTGCTTTTTTCTTGCCATAATACAAATTCTAAGTCTATTCAGTAGGACTATCAGCTGTGTATCCACCAGATTCTGCACAACACAACTGATGGTCCCAACCCCATTTATAAGGCAAGAAATCCCACTTATTAAACCTGACAGGGCACACCTGTGAAGTGAAAACCATTTCCGGTGACTACCTCTTGAAGCTCATCAAGAGAATGCCAAGAGTGTGCAAAGCAGAAATCAAAGCAAAAGGTGGCTACTTTGAAGAACCTAGAATATAAGACATACAGTATTTTCAGTTGTTTCACACTTTTTTGTTAATTATATAATTCCACATGTGTTAATTCATAGTTTTGATGCCTTCAGAGTGAATCTACAATTTTCAGTCATGAAAATAAAGAAAACGCTTTGATTGAGAAGGTGTGTCCAAACTTTTGGTCTGTACTATATATATATATATATATATATATATATATATATATATACACACACACACACTATGACTTATCTCGGCTAAGATAAAGCCTAGATCCTCAGGCTACATTCACACTATGGGCGTAGCCAGGATCAAACCTAGGGGGGGGCAGAACCTCATACTGTTCTGCAGAATTTCATACTGCACACCTCAGCTGCTGCAGAACCTCATACTGCACACCCCTACACTTGAAAATAAAGCCTGCACCTTAAGAAGATGTGGTGGTGAATGCAGTCTATTTATTCCAACTATCAATTGATGTTGATGTGTTACTGAAGACGAGCAATGCCTGTCCTGGGCATCCTTTTGGGCAGCTATGAGGTGTACCTGACTGGTGCTAAAGAAAAGGAGTGTTAGTCTGTGTGCTATCCGGCTTACATTCTTTTTGGTACAGACATGATATGGATAGACAGATATGGATAAATGGATATATAGATAGAGCAGATTTCTAATCTGCTTTTGCTATTGAAAACATTAGCTATGAGCTCAAAAACCTTTCAGGTGATGCCGTTTTTTAAAAAACTGATCTGCCTTTGCAACTGAAAAACGTATTCTCAAAAAACGCAGGAAAAACGCTGTGTGTGAATGTAGCCTTAGATCAGGAATAGAAGTCATTTATAGGACATTTCATAACTCCTATGACAAAATATTCAGCACATTCTGCATTGAACTACTGTACCCAATTTATTATATATTTTAGGAGTCGGAGTCAGACCATTTTATACCGACTCCAACTCCGACTCCACCAAAATGAGCACCGACTCTGACTCCACGACTCCGACTCCACAGCCCAGGTTTTTTGCCATGTTTGCGAGAAGATAGCCAGCCTTCATGGGCCAATATTCCTGCATTTCAATTTTTTGTGACAAGAAATTGCTGCACTTAGAAAGAGCAGAGGAGGCCCAACATAGAAATAGATGGTTGTCTCTAATAAAGTGGCCAATCAGTTTATAGCTGCTTTATTTCCATTGTTTATTGGTAATTGCTTATATTTATTAGTCATCATTTAGTGCCGTAAATTGTCTTCCATTTCTCTTATATGACCACATGTGAATTTATATTGCTTGTAACTTGCGTAATTCGCCAAGTAAATTATTTAAAAGACAGTGTCTACCTGCCTGTGTAATTTTTCTTAGTAAAAATATTAAACATGTAAGAAAATTTTACACACATTCTGAAAATGAAAATTACTTCTCCCCTGTATGAATTCTCCAATGTGTAACTAGATTTCATGTGTTTGTAAAATATTTCAGGAATTCGAGGAGAAAAATTGCTACTCCCCAGTGTGAATTCTCAGATGTCCAGTAAGAGTTTTTTTCCGTTGAAAACATTTCCCACATTTGGAACATGAAAATGGCTTCTCCCCTGTGTGAATTCGCTGATGTTTAGTAAGATCAGATTTCGTTATAAAACATTTCCCACATTCTGAACATGAAAATGGCTTCTCCCCTGTGTGAATTTTCTGATGCTGAACAAGAGATGATTTGTCTGAAAAACTTTTTACACATTCTGAGCATGAAAATGGTTTCTCTCCTGTGTGAATTCTCTGATGTTTAGTAAGATCAGATTTCCTTATAAAACATTTCCCACATTCTGAACATGAAAATGGCTTTTCCCCTGTGTGAATTTTCAAATGTGTAGCAAGATTTGTTTTCCGAATAAAACATTTTCCACATTCTGAACATGAAAATGGTTTCTCTCTTGTGTGATTTCTCTGATGTTTATTAAGATCAGATTTCGTTATACATTTCCCACATATGGAAAATGAAAATGGCTTCTCTCCTGTGTGAATTCTCGGGTGTCTAACAAAAGGTGATTTCCGTGTAAAACATTTCCCACACTCTGAACATGAAAATGGTTTCTCCCCTGTGTGAATTTTCAAATGTGTAGCAAGATTTGTTTTCCATTTAAAACATCTTCCACATTCTGAACATGTAAATGGCCTCTCTCTTGTGTGAATTCTTTGATGTTTAGTAAGATCAGATTTCATTATGCAACATTTTCCACATTCAGAACATGAAAATGGCTTCTCCCCTGTGTGAATTTTATGATGCTGAGCAAGAGATGATTTGTCTGAAAAACTTTTTACACATTCTGAGCATGAAAATGGCTTCTCTCCTGTGTGAATTCTCTGATGTTTAGTAAGGTCAGATTTTGTTATACAACATTTCCCACATTCTGAACATGAAAATGGCTTTTCCCCTGTGTGAATTTTCTGATGCCGAGCAAGAGATGATTTGTCTGAAAAACTTTTTACACATTCTGAGCATGAAAATGGCTTCTCGCCTGTGTGAATTCTCCGATGTTTGGTAAGATGAGATTTCGTTAAACAACATTTTCCACATTCTAAACATGAAAATGGCTTTTCACCTGTGTGAATTTTCTGATGTTGAGCAAGTGCTGATTTGTCAGCAAAACATTTCCCACATTCTGAACATGAAAATGGCTTCTCCCCTGTATGAATTCTCTGATGATTAGTAAGATCATATTTCGATTTACAACATTTCCCACATCCTAAACATGAAAATTGCTTCTCTCTTTTAAGTGCTCTTTGACATTCACCATCCCTTTTGTTGTATTTATTTTTCTTACGAAGTACTGGAGGTATGTCTGGCATAATTGGATGCTCTTCAAATGTATCAGGTGTGATACTAGGATAATTTGCACTAAAATCTGAAAATATCAGGTATTTCTCCGAGATCATGGTCCAGTTATCTGCCAAAAAAATAAAGGTATATTTTATTCAATAAACATGGAATCATTATTAGTGATGACTGAGCACTAAAGTGCTCGTTGCTCGGGTTGAGCAAATTGGAATGCTCGGGTGCTTGACCTGAGCAACGAGCCCAATGTAATTCTATTGGAAAATCAAGCATTTTTGCTGTGACCCCCCCCCACCCGGGGGTCATTATAGGGTCTAAAAACATCTGAATTTGATGGAATCGTGCTTACATGACATGGGAACATCATGGGGAATACTCCTGGAAACATTTATGACTCCCAGGTCACAGCTGTGAATACGCGCGATAAAACATACAAAAATGAAACCAAAATGGATTTTGGAATGGAAATATGATGGAAATATGATAAGGAACATCCTTTCCAGGGTAATGATTTGCATGTAAGGCAAAATATATAACCCAAATCAAAATAGTTCCTCCACCACTTGGGCTATGTTCACTTGCAGTGTTTTTGATGCATTTTTCAACTTTAGCATTGCTTTCAACCTAGACAAATGCTTTCACTGGGAAATGTCATTAACATTTTACAACCTTATTTGGCCATGTGGTGAGTGACACATCATCAGACACATCCTGTTTCATTTATGAAAGGGGACTCTGAAAGCCACAAAGCCTATTTTTATAGGGCCAGCAGTCGGCCCTTACAATTCTTAGAGACAAATCAGCCGGCTATGCTTTGTTGCTCCCATTAATAAAACAGTGGGTCCCTTATACTGTTATTGTGTATGCAGTGAGTGGCAGGGCTGCCCAAAAATTGGATGCACCAAAACAACCAACTGAACAGATGTCATGGATGACCACATGCAACCAAAGTTCCAAGTATTCATTTGGTACTTCCATACTGTTCGATTATGCATTGAATGGAAGGCCTGCAGTGGCCCAAAGTTACACACATCCCAATAAGCCTTTGAACCCACATACTGGATGGCCACAGGAAAACCAAGTCCTCAGTATTCATTTGACACTCCCAAACTGTTTGCTTATGCATTGAATGCAAGGCCTGCCCTGACCTAAAGTTACACGCACCCCAATAAGCCTTTGAACCCACGTACTGGATGGCCACAAGAAAACCAAGTTTACATTATTTATTTGGTACTCCCATAATGTTTGTTTATGCATTGAATGCAAGGCCTGCCCCGGCCCAAAGGTACATACACCCCAATAAGCCTTTGGACCCACGTACTGGATGGCCACAGGAAAACTAAAATTCCCATTATTATGATTTTTGTAAGTCACATAAAGTTTGCCCATGAAGTGAATACAAGGCCTGCCCCAAATTTTCATGCATTTCAATCCCCCAAGGAAGATAGGTGGAGGATGGCCTCTGAAAAATATTTTCCCAGTTTAAAGGAGTGGGTCTCTTATACTTGTAATGGCCATACACTAGGTGCATGGGCTGACAAACATTTACCCCTGGGGGGTACGCATCTACCTACTGTGTCAACATTCTGTTTACGGACATCATAAACACCCTTGAAAAGAATAGCGTGGCTGTTGCATCATGGAACACGTTCACCCTGATGAACTAGAGGTGGTGTTGGAACAGACGTGGAGGATGGGGATGGCCTCCGAAAAATGTTTTCCCAGTTTAACCCCTTTCCTACATTGGATGTACTATTCCGTCCATGTGACCTGGGACCTAAGTCCCAAGGACGGAATAGTACGTCTAATGCGATCAGCGGCGCTCACATGGTGAGCGCCGCTGATCGCGGCCGAGTGTCAGCTGATTATCACAGCTGACACCCGGCACAATGTGTCAGGGGCGGTCACGGACCGCCCCCGACACGTTAACCCCTGGCACACCGCGATAAAACATGATCGCGGTGTACCAGGGATTAAAGGAAGCATCGGCAGGGAGGGGGCTCCCTCCGTGCTTCCCTTTGACCCCCACAGCAGCGTGATGTGCAGTGCCGCTGTGGGGGTCGCTTTCCCTGCAGGTCTCCGGATCCAATATGGCGACGGGGGACTGCAGGGAGCTGGCTTCTTCACAGCCCGCAGAGCGCAGGCATGAGGAAGCCTGCAGCAGTGCCTGTGACAGATCGCTGATTATTTCCATTTTCCCATTAGGGCTAGGGTTAGGGCTAGGGTTAGGTTTGGAGTTAAAATTGGGGGATTTCCACTGTTTTGGCACATCAGGGGCTTTCCAAACGCGACATGGCATCCAATCTCAATTCCAGCCAAAAAAGTTAAATGGCGCTGCTTCCCTTCTGAGCCCAAATAGTGCCCAAATAGTGGTTTACCCCCATATATGGGGTATCAGTGTATTCAGGACAAATTGCACAATAACTTTTGGGGGCCTGTTACTCTTGGGAAAATAAAAATTGGGGGTGAAAAGATCATTTGTGGAAAAAATATGATTTTTTTAATTGTACGGCTGTACGTTATAAACTTCTGTGAAGCCCTTGGGGGTTCAAAGTGCCCACCACATATCTAGATAAGTTCCTTGGGGGGTCTAGTTTCCAAAATGGGGTCACTTGTGGGGGGTTTCCACTGTTTAGGTACATCAGGGGCTCTCCAAAGGTGGCATGGTGTCCAATCTGAATTCCAGCCAATTTTGCAGTGAAAAAGCCAAACTGAGCTCTGCCATGCGCCCAAACAGTGATTCCCCCCACATATCAGGTATCAGCATAGTCAGGACAAATTGCACAATAATGTTTGCAGTCCAATTTCTCTTGTTACCCTTGGTAAAATAAAAAAATAGAACCTGAAGTATTTTTTTTTTGTGAAAAAAAGTTAAATGTTCATTTTTTTAAACATTCAAAAAATTCCTGTGAAGCACCTGAAGGGTTAATAAACTTCTTGAATGTGTTTTTGAGCACCTTGAGGGGTGCAGTTTTTAGAATGGTGTCACTTTTGTGTATTTTCTATCATATAGACCCCTCAAAGTGGCTTCAAATGTGATGTGGTCCCTAAAAATAAAATGGTGTTGTAAGAATGAGAAATCGCTAGTCAAATTTTAACCCTTATAACTTCCTAACAAAAAAAAATTTTGGTTCCCAAATTGTGCTGATGTAAAGTAAACAGGTGGGAAATGTTACTTATTAAGTTTTTTGAGTGCCATATCTCTGTGATTTAAGAGCATAAAAATTCACAGTTGGAAAATTGCAAAATTTTCACCAAATTTCCACTTTTTTCACAAATAAACGCAAGTTATATGAATGAAATTTTACCACTAACATGAAGTACAATATGTCACGAGAAAACAATGTCAGAATCACCGGGATTCATGGAAGAGTTATTGCCTCATAAAGGGACAGTGGTCAGAATTGTAAAAATTGGCCTGGGAGTTAACGTGCAAACCACCCTTGGTAGTGAAGGGGTAAAAGGAGCGGGTCTCCTTTACTTGTAATGGCCATACACTAGGTACATGGGCTGATAAACATTTACCCCTGGGGGGTACGCATCAATGTACTGTGTCAACATTTTGCTTACAGGCATCATAAACACCCTTGAAAAGAATAGGTTGGCTGTTGCATCACAGAACACGTTGGCCCTGGTGATCTAGAGGTGAGTGTCAGAACGACGTGGAGGATGGCCTCCTAAAAATGTTTCTTAGTTTAAAGGAGCGGGTCTCCCATAACTTATAATGCCCATACACTAGGTGCATGGGCTGACAAACATTTACCCCTGGGGGGGACGCAATCAACGTACTGTGTCAGAATTTTGTTTACGGGCATCATAAACACCCTTGAAAACAATAGCATGGCTGTTGCATCATGGAACACGTTCGCCCTGGTGATCTAGAGGTAGTGTCGGAACAGACGTGGAGGATGAGGATGACCTCCGAAAAATGTTTTCCCAGTTTAAAGAAGCGGGTCTCCTATACTTGTAAAGGCCATACACTAGGTGTATGGGGTGACAAATATTTACCCCTCGGGGGTACACATCAACCTAATATGTCAACATTTTGTTTTCAGGCATCATAAACACACTTGAAAAGAATAGTGTGGCTGTTACATCACGGAACACGTTCGCCCTGGTGATCTAGAGGTGGTGTCGGAACAGACGTGGAGGATGAGGATGACCTCCAAAAAATGTTTTCCCATTTTAAAGGAGTGGGTCTCCTATACCTGAAATGCTCATACTCTAGCTGTGTGGGCTGACAAACATTTCACCCTGGGGGTTACGCATCAACTTACTTTGTCAACATTTTTTTATGGGTATCATAAACAAAAAATTATAGTGGCTGTTGCATCACAGAACACTCTCACCCTCATGTTCTAGTGTTGGTGTCTGAAGAGACGTGGAGGATGGCCTCCGAAAAATGTTTCCCAGATTAAAGGAGTAGGTCTCCTATACTTGTAATGCCCAGGGTTGACAAACATTTATCCCCTGGGGGTTACACATCAACCTACTGTGTCAACATTCTGTTTACAGGCATCATAAACACCCTTGAAAAGAATAGCGTGGCTGCTGCATTACGGAACATGTTCACCCTGGTGATCTAGAGGTGGTGTCGGAAGAGATGTGGAGGATGGCCTCCGAAAAATGTTTCCCTGATTAAAGGAGCGGGTCTCCTATACTTGTAATGCTCATACACTAGGTATATGGGCTGACAAACATTTACTCCTGAGGGATATGCATCAACCTACTGTGTCAACATTTTTTTTACGGGCATCATAAACACCCTTGCAAAAAACTATAGTGGATGTTGCATCACAGGACACATTCACCCCTCGTGGTCTCCGAAAAATGTTTCCCGAATTAAAGAAGCGGGACTCCTATACTTGTAATGCCCAGGGCTGACAAACATTTACCCCCTGGGGGGTACGCATCAACCTACAGTGTCAACATTTTTTTTACGGGCATCATACACACCCTTGAAAAGAATGGCTGTTGCATCATGGAACACGTTCGCCCTGATGATCTAGTGGTGGTGGAGAATGAGAACAGTCAACAGCCAAAATCAGGAAGCATATACCCATGTGTGGGTGTGAAGAGGTGCATGGGAATATACCTCCCAAAAAAGACACTGGATTTGAGGTTAGGTTTCATTGTTATCATGCGGTGGTGTAAAGAAGTCTGGCCCAATCCAGCCCTTGTACATTTTTATAAGAGTCAGCCTGTCAGCATTTTCAGTTGACAGACGGATACGCTTATCAGCTATGCATGTGAGCCACACATCTGCCGGCTCTTTCAGAGCTGCCCATAACTCTTAAGCATTGTGCGGTTTGTCACCTAAGCATATTAGCTTCAGTACAGCCTGTTGATGCTTGGCTGAGGCAGTGCTGCAGTGCTTCCGGCTTGTGACTGATGTGGTCATTTCAGAGATGGAGGCGGAGGAGGAGGTGCAGGAGCTGTAGACTGTGGTGGCAACCCTGAATGATATAGGGCCCGCAATCCTTGGCATTGGGAAGACGAGTTCCATCCCAAAGTCCATCTGGGTCACAGCTTCCACTATGTTAACCCAGTGTGCTATCAGTGAGATGTAGCATCCCTGCCCACAAGCTCTTGTCCATGTGTCCATGGTTAGGTGGACTTTCTCAGTAACAGCATTGTTCAGGGCACGGGTAATGTTTTGGGACACGTGCTTGTGTAATGCCGGGAGAAATAGTGGCAGCTGGGGACAGAGTACCTTGGGACGGCCGAGGCCATAAGGTTGAAAACAACTTCCATCTCCACGAGCCTAAAAGAAACTTGTCAATTTAGTACTGTGGGGCGTTGGCTGCGTATTTCTGCTTGCATTCTTTGTGACTGAAGTATGGACAACTAAAGGCTGCGCTGGAACAAGGACGTGCTTGATGATGATGGTAGTTGAGTGTGGGCAATGACAGGTGCAGGGCAGGAGGCATCTTTGCATGCACTGTGGACAGCGGATTGGCTTGCACGCATAAAAGTGGAAGAAGCAGTGTTTTCACCCACAAAGACTGTTCCTGTAGCCTGGTATTCGGCCCACAAAGTTGGGTGCTTTGCTGTCATGTGCCTGATCATTCTGGTGGTGATCAGGCTGAAAGTTTTGCTACTTCTGCTGATGCGGGCATGGCAGGTGTTGCAATTTGCCTGTTTGGGGATATTGGAAGTCTTTAGAAAACAACCAGACTCGGGAAGACCTAACAGTTGTACTGCCAACTTTTGTCGTTTTGGTGTTACGAGGAACAGATGCCCACCTTCTGTCTGCAGCCAACACACTGCATCTTCCTACCTGTTGTGGTGCTATGCCTGCCTCCCCCTGTATGCTGCTGTCCTTGCTCTGCATGTCCTTCTGCCAGCTTGGGTCAGTTACTATATCATCCACCACCTCGTCTTCCACTTCTGCACCCTGGTCCTCCTCCTGACTTTCTGGCAATTGTCTCATCATCCTCCTCTTGTGACACTTTCCCACCATTGCCTTCATGTGACCATGGCTGCTCAAATATTTGGGCATCGCTATATACCATTTCCTCTTGCTCCACTTCAAGTGGACAGGGCAAGAGGCCCAAATCTATAAATGGAAAAGTGAACAGCTCTTCGGAGCGTCCAAGTGTGGGATCAGTTGCCACCAGGCACTCAGCAGGGTGGGAGGAGGGAGGATCAGGGTGAAGAATAAGCGGTCCAGACTCACGGCTACTGAGACTTGACCGTGTTGAAAACAGGGTGGTTGTGGTGGTGGAAAAGTGACTGGAAGCATTATCTGCTGTCCAACTAACAACCTTTTGACACTGCTCTGGGTTCCATAGTGGTGTGTTGCTGCGGTTCCCTAGTAATTGGGACAGGAACGTCGGGAGAGAAGATGTGGGTATTTGTTGAGGCACAATTTCAGCTTAGCCTCGGCCTTTCCATGCACCATCACCATCACGTCCACTTCCCCCTCCCTTGCCACGTGCCTTGCCCATTTTAAATGAACTACAATATTTTACACGTTCACTACAAATTGCTGAATTGGGAACAAACTTATATGTGATCCGTGTGTGGGAAAACCACAGTTTAAAATATCAGGCCTGTATGTAATAATTTTTTTTTAGCAAACTGGTGTCAATAGCTAGGGTAAGACACAGCAAAAACAGTTGAATGGAGGCCTGAAATGCCACAATTTGTAGCCCACAGATAGATGAGGTGTCTGACAGAGACATCACATTGTTCAATATGTGGCCTGTACTTATTTTTTAACGCAAAATAGTGTATAGAACTAGGGTGTCACAATCCATGTTTGGATTGTGGCAGATCTGGCTCACATATAACCTTTTTTTTCTTCAAGCCTCTAGCTTAATGTTAGTTTTGCCCCCGGTGGCCGTCGATATTATTACAACCTTAGTGGCTGCTAATGGGTTTTGCCCCTGGTGGCCTCTGGGGTTATTACAATCTTGCTTGCTGCTAATGGGTTGCCCACGGTGGCCGCTGGGGTTACTACATGTGTAAATTAGCCAGCAGGTGTTAACCCTCCCCTCCTTCCTATAAAAAGGTGTCAGGTGCTCTGAATCACTGTTGGTGATATTGTTCATTCCCCAACCAACCTTGGAGAGAGGAGCTATTGGGAGCAGTGCTTTGCGGCTCATCCAGAGCTATGGTGTATCAGCTGTTCAGGTGGAAGCTGTGTCTTGGTGCTGTACTTTGTTGCCTCAGGAGCATTGGCAACAGAGAAAGCTAAGTTGTTTGTTTTTCCCTGTTTGTTGTTTTCCCTAATGTTATATTAGTACAGTGGTGGGACCAGTGTCCGCACTAACCAGTTCCCTAGTAAGGGATAGGTGCAGGGCTAGTGAGGGATTCAGGTATCCTGGTCGGCGACAGGTGAAGAGACTGTTTAGGGAACGTTAGGAGTGTTCAGGGACACTGCCTCAGGGGAGTGCAGGAGGTCTCCACGTCCCCATTCCCTATTGCAGGGCCCACCGTTCTAACTGTGTCCCCGGTGTTCCCTTGTTTGTCTTGTTGTTTCAGTTACCGACCTGTGGGTCACATCACACAGTACAAGTCTACGTGACATAGGGTAACAGACAGCAAAAACAGTTGAATGGAGGCCTGAAATGCCACAATTTGTAGCACACAGATAGATGAGGAATCTTAGGGAAATACCACACTGCTCAATATGTGGACTGTATTTTTTTATTTACCGCAAAACAGTGTAAGGAACTAGGGTACCAGACAACATAAACAGTTGAATGGAGGTCTGAAATGCCACAATTTGCACCCACAGATAGATGAGGCATCTTAGGGAGATACCACACTATTCAATATGTGGCCTGTATTTTTTTGTCTTTTTAATGCAAAATACTGAATAGAACTAGAATAACAGACAGCCAAAACAGTTGAATGGAGGTCTCAAATGCCACAATTTGTAGCACACAGATAGATGAGGCATCTGACGGTGATACCACACTGTTCAATATGTGGCCTGTATTTTTTGTTTCTTACCTCAAAATAGTATATAAAACTAGGGTAACTGAAAGCAAAAACAGTTGATTGGAGGCCTGAAATGCCTAAATTTTTAGCTGACAGATAGATGAGGCATCTGGCGGAGATACCGCACTGTTCAATATGTGATCTGTATTTTTTTGTTTTTACCGCAAGATAGTGTGTAGAACAAGGGTAACAGACAGCCAAAACAGTTGACTGGAGGTCTCATATGTCACAATTTGTAGCCCACAGATAGATGAGGCGTCTGATGGAGAAACCACATTGTTTAATATGTGGGCCTGTATTTTCTGTTTTTTTTAATGCAAAATAGTGTATAGAACTAGGGTAACAGACAGCAAAAACAGTTGAATGGAGGCCTGAAATGCCACAATTTGTAGCCCACAGATAGATGAGGCATCTTACGGAGATACCACACTGTTTAATATGTGGCCTATATTTTTTGTTTTTTAACAAAAAAAACAAAGACGCATCTCAAATTTTCCTCCAACTGTTTGGAGGAAAAAAGTGCATCTTTTAGTCCGAAAAATGCGATACTTTATTTTTTGCTAAAATGGATATTTCTGAATGGAGTGATATCAAATATGTGTATTTTATTTTTTTTGTTTACTCAGGTGGATGATTTGAACTTGGTTTTTTTAACTTTTTTTTTAAATCTTTGTACTAGCTTTATTATCCCCCTTAGGAGACTTGAAGCTGCGATCATCTGATCGCCTGTGCTACACATAGCAGGAATTCAGCACTGCTATGGATAGCAAATATCACAATCTCCTATGAACACCACCTGCGAGGTGGATCTTGGATCGATCTGCGGCTGTTAGAGGCACATCACAGGTGATCAGATCAGCTGTCATGTGCCGGGAAAGATGCAAGTTCAGCGTCATAGCCCGCATCGATGGCAGGGACACAAGTTTTGACATACCTAGGTCGTAAAGGGGTGAAACTACCCTTCAATGATTGCCTCTTTATGTGGTCCCTACATCAAACTTTATTTGTGCAATCCTTTATTCCACATCCTCCAATGGTTATATATTATTTTTAATAAACTGCTCAAAAAAATAAAGGGAACACTTAAACAACAGAATCTAACTCCAAGTAAATCAAACTTCTGTGAAATCAAACTGTCCACTTAGGAAGCAACACTGATTGACAATCATTTTCACATGGTGTTGTGCAAATTGAATAGACAACAGATGGAAATTATTGGCAATTATCAAGACACTCAATAAAGGAGTGATTCTGCAGTTGGGGACCACAGACCACATCTCAGTACCAATGCTTTCTGGCTGATGTTTTGGTCACTTTTGAATGTTGGTTGTGCTTTCACGCTCATGGTAGCATGAGACGGACTCTACAACCCACACAAGTGGCTCAGGTAGTGCAGCTCATCCAGGATGGCACATCAATACGAGCTGTGGCAAGAACATTTGCTGTGTCTGTCAGCGTAGTGTCCAGAGGCTGAAGGCGCTACCAGGAGACAGGCCAGTACACCAGGAGACGTGAAGGGGGCTGTAGGAGGGCAACAACCCAGCAGCAGGACCGGTACCTCAGCCTTTGCGCAAGGAGGAACAGGAGGAGCACTGCCAGAGCCCTGCAAAATTACCTCCAGTAGGCCACAAATGTGAATGTGTCTTCACAATTGGTTAGAAACCGACTCCATGAGGATGGTCTGAGTGCCCGACGTCCACAGATAGGGGTCGTGCTCACAGCACAACACCGTGCAGGACGCTTGGCATTTACCACAGAACACCAGGATTGGCAAATTCACCATTGGCACGCTTTGCTCTTCACAGGTGAAAGCAGGTTCACATTGAGCACTTGTGACAGATGTGACAGAGTCTGGAGATGCCGTGGAGAGTGATCTGCTGCATGCAACATCATTCAGCATGACCGGTTTGGCAGTAGGTCAGTAATGGTGTAGGGTGGCATTTCCTTAGAGGATCGCACAGCCCTCCATGTGCTCGCCAGAGGTAGCCTAACTGCCATTAGGTACAGAGATGAGATCCTCAGTCCCTTGTGAGACCATATGCTGGTGCGGTTGGCCCTGGGTTCCTCCTAATGCAGGACAATGCCAGACCTCATATGGCTGGAGTGTGTCAGCAGTTCCTGCAAGATGAAGGCATTGCAGCTATGGACTGGCCCGCCCATTCTCCAGACCTGAATCCAGTTGAGCACATCTGGGACATAATGTCTCACTCCATCCACCAACGTCACATTGCACCACAGACTGTCCAGGAGTTGGCGGATGCTTTACTCCAGGTCTGGGAGGAGATCCCTCAGAAGACCATCCGCAGCCTCATCAAGAGCATGCCCAGGCGTTGTAGGGAGGTCATACAAGCACATGGAGGCCACACGCACTACTGAGCATCATTTCCTTGTCTTTAGGCATTTCCACTGAAGTTGGATCAGCCTGTAATTTGATTTTCCACTCTAATTTTGAGTATCCTTCCAAATCCAGACCTCCATGGGATATTAATTTTGATTTACATTGATCATTTTTAAGTTTTATTGTTCTCAACGCATGCCACTTTGCAATGAATAAAGATTTCCAGCTGCAATATTTCATTCAGTGATATCTACGATGTGGTATCTTAGTGTTCCCTTTATTTTTTTGAGCAGTGTATTTGGTTATTTTGGTAGACATCACAATTGGTGCTTTCTGGTGCCCTTTAAATTTATATTTATTAATATTTTATTCCTTTTTTTAATTTTGATATTACATCTATTTTTATTTATGTTTTTTATTACTTTACCTATGCATCCTTGAAATTTTTCCAGAAAATGAAGTATTTCTCCCACAAAATTATTGCTAGTGCACAAGTTTTGTTATACACATGGTTATTCTCTTGTTTGTATTGGAACAACACAAAAAAAAACAGAAAAAATGCAAAATAGACATAATTTTATGCAAAACTCTCAACATGGGCCTGACAAAATTGTTGGGACCTTCAGCTTAATATTTGGTTGCACATCCTTTGGAACAAATAACTGTAATATAACAGTTAACAAGCTTCTTACACCTCTCAACTGGCATTTTGGACCACTCTTTCGCAGACTGCTCCAGGTCTCTCCACAGTTATCAATGGGATTTAGATCCAGACTTGTTACTGGCTTCATCAGAACTCTCCAGCGCTTCTTGGGTGCTTCTTGAGGTATGCTTGGGGTCATTGTTCTGTTGAATGACCCATGACCTAGGACGCAAGCACAGCTTTCCGACACTGGTCACTAAATTGCAACCTAAAATTCTTTGGTAATCTTCAGATTTCATAAAGTCTTGCACACAGTCATGACTCACAGTGCCAGAGGCCGCAAAATAACCCCAAAACATCTTGGAACCTCCACCATATTTGACTGTAGGTACTGTGCCCTTTTCTTTGTTGGACTCATTCCGTTTTCAGTAAAAAGTAGAATGATGTGGTTTATCAAAAAGCTCTGTCTTGGTCTCATCTGTCCACAAGACGCTTTCCCAGAAGGATTTTGGTTTATTCATGAACATTTTAACAAACTGCAGTCTAGCTTTTGTATGTCTCTGTGTTAGCAGTGGGGTCCTCCTTTTTCTCCTGCCATAATGTTTCAAATGTTGATGGATATTTAGCACTGACACTGATGCACCCGAGCTTTCAGGACAGTTTGCATTTTTGGAACTTAATTGGGGCTACTTATCCACCATCTGGACTATCCTGCATTACAACCTTTCATCAATTTTTCTCTGTCGTCCACATCCACAGAGATTTGATACAGCGCCATTAGTTGTAAACGTCTTGATTATGTTGCGCACCATGGACAAAGGAACATAAAGATGTCTGGTGATGGACTTGTAACCTTGAGATTGTTGATATTGTTCAACATTTTTGATTCTCACGTCCTCAGACTTTTCTACTCTTTCTGTTCTCCATGCTTCGTGTGAAACATACAGACACACAATGCAAAGATAGGAGAGAAATTGACTCTTTTTATCTGATTTCAAGTGTGATTTTCATATTGCCCACACCTGTTACTTGCCACAGGTGAGTTTGAATGAGCATCATATGCTTGAAATAAAGTTGCTTACCCACAATTTAGGAAAGGTGCCAACAATTTTGTCCGGCTCCTTTTGGGGGGTTTGTGTGAAATGATGTCCAATTTGCCTTTTTCATCTGTTTTTTTATGTTGTTCCAGCATACACAATATAATTATATGTGTATCATTGCAATCATTTTCTGGGAGAAATACTTGATTTTCTGGAATAATTTCAAGGGTGCCAACACTTTTGGCCATGACTGTATACCTGACTGCACTTATTTATTTCACCTAGAGATTAGTGATAAGCGAGTATACTCATTACTCGGGTTTCCTCGAGCATGTTCGGGTGGTCTCCGAATATTTTGGTGTGCTTGGAGATTTAGTTTGAGTCGCCAGAGCTCATTATTTGCAGCTGCTAAACAGACTGAATACATGTGGGGGTTGCCTGTGTGTTAGGCAATCTCCACCTGCATTCAGGCTGTCTAGCAGCTGCAAATAATGCAGCTGCAGAGACAAAAACAAAATTTCCGAGCACGCCAAAATACTCGGGAGGACACCTGAGCATGCTCAGCAAAACCCGAGTAACGAGTATACTCGCTCATCACTACTAGGGATCCATTAGTGCCTATTCTGCTATACTGGTACAGTATGTATTTGATTGTATTTCTTAAATCCTGAGGGATCTAATAGTACCTGTTACTCTATATATTCATTATTGTAATAAATCATATTAATACATATTGATCCATATGTGTCTATGGGGAGGCTTTGGTTTTACTTGTTTTAATCTTGGAGCTATATGGTGTTTAACCCCTTTACCCCCACAGGTGATTTGCATGTTAATGACCGGGCCAATTTTTACAATTCTGACCACTGTTCCTTTATGAGGTAATAACTCTGGAACTCTTCCATGGATCCCCGTGATTCTGACAGTGTTTTCTTGTGACATATTGTACTTCATGATATTGGTAAAATTTCTTTGATATAACTTGCGTTTATTTGTAAAAGAAACAGAAATTTGGCAAAAATTTTGAAAATTTTGAATTTTCCAACTTTGAATTTTCATGCCTTTAAATTACAGAAATATGTCACACAAAATACTTAATAATTAACATTTCCGACATATTTACTTTACATCAGCAAAAATTTTGTTTTTGTAAGAAGTTATAAGGGTTAACAGTTAAAGAGCGATTTCTCATTTTTACAACACCATTTCTTTTTAGTAACCACATCACATTTAAAGTCACTTTGAAGCTTGCGAGCAGGGCCCTCTTTCCTCTTGGTATCTGTTATGATCTATGTGATTACTGTTACGCTGTAATGTCTATCGTCTGTACAAGTCCCCTCTAAAATGTAAAGTGCTGCGGAATATGTTGGCGCTAGAGAAATAAAATTATTATTATTATGGGTCTATATGAAGAAAATACCCAAAAATGACACCATTCTAAAAACTGCACCTCTCAAGGTGCTCGAAACCACATTCAAGAAGTTTATTAACCTTTCTTGTGCATCACAGGAATTTTTGGAATGTTTTAAAAAAATGAACATTCAACTTTTTTCACAAAAAATTAACTTCAGATTCAATTTTTTTTATTTTCCCAAAGGTAAGAGGAGACATTGGACCCCAAAAGTTATTGTGCAATTTGTCCTGAGTACGCTGATACCCCATATGTGGGAGAAAACTACAGTATGGGCACACGTCGGGGCTCGGAAAGAAAGTAGTGACGTTTTGGAATGCAGACTTTAATGGAATGGTCTGTGGGTGTCATGTCACGTTTGGAGAGCCCGTGAGGTGCCTAAACTGTGGAATCCTCCCACAAGTGACCCCATTTGTGAAAATACACCCCCTAGGGAACTTATCTAGATGTGTGTTGAGAAACTTTGAAACCCCAAGTGTTTCACTAGAGTTTATAATGCCCGATCGTGGAAAAAAAAAAATAAAATTTTCCCACAAAAATGATTTTTTTAGCCCCCAATTTTTTATTTTCCCAAAGGTAATAGGAGAAACTGGACACCAAAAGTTGTTGTCCAATTTGTCCTAAATATGTTGGTACCCCATATGTGGGAGAAAACTGCTGTTCAGGCACACGTCATGGCTCAGAAGGGAAGTAGTAACATTTTGGAATGCAGACTTTGATGGAATGGTCTGAGGACGTCATGTTCCGTCTGCAGAGCCCCTAATGTGCCTAAAAGTGGAAATCCCCCACAAGTGACCCCATTTTGGAAACTAGACCCCCCAAGGAACTTATCTAGATGTGCCTTAACAGTGGCAATGCCCAACAAGTGTCCCCTTTTAGGAACTAATCTACTGTTTCCTGGTATGTGAATTTTAAAAGTGACCCCGGATCTCACCGCAGCTCAGCTCGGCTGGGAACAGAGCCCAGTGACCGGAGGTAACCTCTATGACATCACCCCCGGTTACTGACACTGTGTTCCCAGCAGTTCATTCACCAGTGATGCTCAGCCTGGGTGGTCGCATTTTGGAAACGTCAAGGTTGAAAAATAATGTTTTTATGTTTGGCAGCTGTCACACGCTAAAAGACACTTTTTATTGCAAAAATTAGATTTTTGCATTACTACATTTTCAGAGCTATAATTTTTCCATATTTTGGCCCACAGAGTCATGTGGGGTCTTGTTATTTGCGGGAAGACCTGACAGTTTATGGGTACCATTTTCAGAGAGAATATATATTGATTTTTTTATTATTATTTTTCATTTTGTAAAATATTTTTACAAGTATTTAAAACTTTTTTTTACTTTTTCCTAATTTTTTTACTTAGTCCCACTATGGGACAATCATTTTTTGCAGGCTGATCGCTTGTATGGCATGCAGATGCATGCCATATAAGCTGTCAGCGCTGCACTGACAGGGAGAACTTGCTGATCATGCACTGCGCATGATCAGCAAGTTTACTTAGCTCCGGGGACCCAGATGTCGTCATGAAGACATCCGTCTCACCATTCCGTCTCACCATAGCAATGATCAGGACCCCGTGTTACGCTGCGGGGTCTCCAATCTGAAGGCAGAGGGGCTGACAGTCCTTGTGCTGGCTCCTGAATGCTGCAATCTTTTTAGATCGCAGTATTTCGAGGCTTAAAGTGCCGAGTCTCCAGGTGATGCCATAATTAGGACACCCCACTGACCAACGGGAAGAGAGAGGAAGGGGTGTCCAGCCACACCCTCAGGGGTTAAATTCAGGTGCTGGGGTGAGGGTCTTCCTCTTCCTCCCCAGCTGGATCACTAGAAGCTTTTTTGACCTCCAGGAATCCCCTGCAGCCATGTCCGAGGCATTGATTGCGGCCCTGCGGCAGAGAGCAGCACAGGTGGGTGATCCATGTATTATAGCCCTTTTATCTAAACTGGATGCTCACCCTCCTGTGCCCTCTCTTAATCCCCTGTCGCCGCTGGCCTCTCCTTTATCTCCTGAGACCCAATCCTCTCCTAGGCCCCAGGCTCCTTTGTCTCCTCCTGCTCCGCTGCTGCCTATGCCGCACGCTGCCCCTGTGTTACCCACTGCACCAGCTCTGCCTCCGCATGCTTCCCATTCATCCTCACATACCCTGTCCCCGCCTGGCCCGTCCACTGACCGCTCGGTCCTTTCGCCGTCCTCTCCTCAGCCGTCTCCAGACGGCCGGCACCCGCTGCTTCCACCACCTCAAGACAGAAGCCACGCTCCGGCAGGCGCTCTTCCAGATCAACGCACCCGCTGGAGCGGCTTCATGTGGGTGAGGGCTCTTCTTTCCGGCACCGCAGCGCCCGGGCCGCTGCTCCGATCCTTGATTCTCCCCTGCACGCAGCGTCCCGCATCGTCACTTGTAGTCCGCAGTCCCAGACGCCATTACTGGGCTCCAGGGGGCGTCTGTGCCGGGCGCTGGCTCCGCCCACTTCCTCCTCCAAAATCCCGCCCATCTCCACGCCCACCCCTTCTCTATTGCTAGGCCCTGGGCGTCTGAGCCGGCCGGTGGCTCCGCCTACTTCCGTCCAGCGTCATCACAGAGGCCCGCCCATCGACACACCCACCCATATTCCTTTGTTAGGTGCCAGGCATCTGAGCCGGCCGCAGGCTCCACCCACCCAGCGTCATCAGACTTCCATTGGACCGCCCATCACCATCCCCACCACTACTACTACAGCAATAGCGAGGCCAGGACAGCAGCCTCTACAGAGCATGCAGACGCCAGGACAGCAGCCTCTACAGAGCATGCAGCGCAGCCATTCCAGTAGTAGCCAGCCATTCCAGGAAAACCTGGTCAACAACGTCTCCCCTGCGGGCGCAGCATTGCCGCCCATGCGGGATGATGTGAGATCAAGATGCAGAAGAAACAATGTTGCTGCCGAGCGCGCTGTCCGGACCAACCCGACCGTTCAGCATGCTCTTTTGCAAGAACAAAGTGAAACACGTATAACACACACAGCACACTATACACCACCAACCCCCCCAATGACCCAATCATGCTCGTCGCATCCCATTTCATTGGCAGATATAACTCATCCTCCCCGCTAAACACTACGCAGACAGTAATCGCCCATAGTCCTCAAATTAATGCTGTTCCACTACAACCAAAAACTACCCCACGCCAGTATATAAGCACTAACCATCGTGGTCGTAATTCTATACGCCGCAGATCTTTAACCCCCTCCTCGGAGGATTCCCCCCGGCATTCCTGCTGTCCCTCTGTCTGTCACTGTTCCCGTTACAGTCAAACGCGCAGCTCCAATAGAAGCTGCCACAGATCGCGGTCACCTTCTACATCAGAACGGTCCGACGCATCCGAGAGTCGTCGCAGCAGGCGTTTTTGGGCATCCAGAAGACGGCGCACGAGATCTCCATCCCAGACTGCCAGCCGGAGGGTCACCTCAACACCACTTGGGACCTCCAGTCAGATCATCGTTGGAGCCGGTGCGCCGCTATCATCAACAGCTTATCCGCCACGGGCACACAACAGCCATCACCTGCCACATGCCCCATCATTGTCCACAAGCCGTGGAGAACCACCACATCGACCCAGTTCTTTTACAGAAATAGAAGTTCCACAATGTTCCACGGGTGATGGGACTGCTGAGTCATCACAGGCCACCAGCCATGTGTGGGACATCGCCACCACAAAAGCCGGGGTACCTCCATCACCAGGAGACACTATCGGCGACAGACAGCGGTGAGTTTGGTGTAATCAGCAAACTTAACAATGCACACTACACAGAGGAAAGCGAACTGGCATCTGCCATTAAGGCGCTAGTCGACCATTTAAATCACCCTGGAGGTCAAACCGTCACCAGGAATATACCTCAATCAGCTAGTCTACACAAAGACGCCTTTTTCTGTAGGATTAGCCCGCTAGGTACACACGTAGACTTAGAGACAAAAGAAAAATTTGGAATAATGATTACGTTGACATATGGTCACTCTTATCAGCAGACCAACAGTCAGTGGATAAGGAAAGGAGGACTGGCGATTGGTCATATGATAGAAATAGAGGTAAAATAGCGCATACAATGAACAACTGGCTGCAGGCCTTCGCTGTCCTAGGATGTATTATGAGTCAAAAACATCCAGAACGCTGCTCTGAGTTATTCATATACCAGGATATAATATACAACTCCTATAAGTCTCTTGGCGGTTTCCCATGTAGGCGCTATGGTGAGGAGTTCCGCAGGCGGCTCGCCCTGCAACCAGATCTAGGGTGGGGAGTAAAAGCAACAGATGTCTGGCTACGACTAATGATTACACAATAACATCCTCCCTTTTCAGCATCGGCCACTATTTTCTCAGCAACCGCAGGCCAGAACTCGGTGGTCGTACTGAGACCAGGGGCCTGCCTGTTATATAATGACGGAAACTGCCTCTTTCAGGCGGCATGTAGATATAGATACGACTGCTCAGCTTGTGGAGGTGGACACGCCGCATCCAGGTGTACCCGCCATGCAAGCGGAGTTGTTATGAGGCAAAACCCCAGTGAGCGTAGCCACCATGGGCCCATGGCTAAGCCTTTATCCCAATAAAGTAGCTGCCTAGCAATTATATGACGGTTTTAAATAAGGGTTTTTTATCCCCTTCAAATTTAACCGAACACTAACATCAGCAAAAAATCTAAAATCAGCTCGAGAATTCCCCGATATTTTACAGCAAAAAATCATAAAAGAGGTCGAACTAGGCAGGATGGCGGGCCCATTTAAAACATTACCATTCAAAAATTTCAGAATCTCGCCTTTAGGTATTGTGTCCAAAAAAGAACCCGGTAAATATCGGCTAATTCATCACCTCTCCTACCCAAAAGGCGATTCGGTCACCGCCGCAATACCCCCCAGAAGACTCGTCGGTAACCTTCGCTTCATTTGACAGAGCTGTCGAACTTGTGCGCGCGGCGGGGCCCGGTGCTCTGCTAGCAAAAACCGACATCGAGTCAGCTTTCCATCTTTTACCGGTGCACCCTGAGTGCTTCCATTTGTTAGGTTGTAAGGTGGGCCAGCTTTTCTATTTCGACATGTGCCTACCAATGGGCTGCTCCATTTCCTGTCACGATTTCGAGTTTTTCAGCACCTTTTTGGACTGGGTAGTGCGTCACAAAACTGGCAGCAATTCTACAATCCACTACCTCGACGATTTTTTGTTCGTCGGACCTAAGGACTCTAGACTTTGTTTCTTCCTTCTTCAGAAGTTTAAATTTATTTCTCGTATTTTCGGCATTCCACTGTCGCCAGAAAAAACTATCGGTCCGTGTAACGTTCTCCCTTTTCTCGTTATTGAAATAGACACAAATGATATGATTTTTCATTTACCGGCGGATAAATTAGAAAAAACACTTCAAATGGTTAAAAGTTTCCTCGCTGAAAAGAAAGTCACCCTCCAACAAATGCAGTCCTTACTAGGTTTACTCAACTTTGCTTGCTGGGTAATGCCGGTTGGCAGAGCATTTTCCCGCAGATTATCATTAACAACAAAGGGCATCGTCCAACCGGGCCACAAAATCAGACTTAATCGCTCACTGAAAGCGGATTTGGCCGTTTGAAAAACATTCTTGGAAACCTACAATGGGCATACATATGTCATGTCTCAGGAAAAGCTAAACAATGCCCTAGGTCTACTGGTGGGTGCGGATCTCACAAATGGTTTTGACGCAATCTACAAGAACCAAAAGGTGCAAAAGCAGCTGGCCTGAACTATGGACCTCAGCCGCATGGGGCCGCAACCCTGTTTTGTTGGGAGATATTTGCTATAGTAACATCAGTTGAACTATGGAGTGACAAATTACAAAATGCAAACATCAGATTCTTAATTAAGAGCCGCCAAATGCTTGAACAGTATGTCTTCATCATCGCCACCGGTTCTCGCACTGTTGCGCCGCTTTGCTCTATTATGCCTTAGACACATCATCTGGTGCCGAGCCAGAGTGACGTCTACTGCGGATGATAAAATGGTTAACTCTTTGTTGTCTTCCGATTGGCAGGCCTTCAAAGTTTTCCTTCCCACCGCAGAACCAGCGGGCCTACTGTGTCCTCCCTCCCTCTGGGACACAGTGGCCAATCACTGATGTCCTTGATCCGCACCTCAGTGACACCGGCTACCTGGCAGGTTTATGGTAAGGCATGGGAGGAGTGGTGCTCACTAGTTAAAGAGAGGCCAGTCGATACGTGTGATCGGGCGAGATGCAACGTGGTGGTAGAACTCCTAATTCAGCTCAAGAGTAGAGGCGTGTCGGGTACATTGGTGCAGCGTCATTTATCAGGAATAGCCTTTTTCTTTCAGCTAGTGGGATGGGCCGATGTAACTAAATGTTTTTTCATAAAGCAAGCCATTAAAGGCTGGAAAAGGCTTCAACCTAGTCAGGAATGTCGTCGCCCCGTTTCTTGAAGTCTGTTATATGATATTATCACAATCTCTAAAACGTTATGCAGGTCACAATACGAGACAACCCTAATATCTACCGCATTTGTAATCGCATTCTTCGGGGCATTTTGAATCAGCGAACTAGAGACGTGGTAAAAAACAGCATTAATAGGCGGGTTAATTAATGAGAATCTCGTAATATGCAGCGATGCTTTGCGCATTAGAGTGCAACGATCCAAATGTGACCAAATGGGTAGAGGGTCGTGGGTCTTGGTCAAGGCTTTAGACGGCCCCATGTGCCCTGTTAAAATAGACACTACGCGGCTATAAGAAACGAAAGTAAATTTTTTCTCTCACACACCGACGGGTCCCCGCTTACTAAGTATCAATTTCACGCAATTTTTAAGCAATGTCTACACGCTGTCGGTGTAAACCCTAAAGAATACGGGACGCATTCTTTTAGAATCGGAGCGGCCACTGAAGCAGCTAGGGCCGGTGTAGCAGACGCTGAAGTACAGAGATTGGGCCGTTGGAAATCCACATGCTTTGCAAGATACATAAGACCAGACCTGCTATAACACATCTTGTCTCTTACAGGAGGTCGTAAGCCCACAGTATGGGTATTAGGACATTCTTTCATTTACTGGGCGTGCAAAAGAGCCGAAATACACCCTGTCGGAAAATTTTTTTACTTCCCACGAATAGAGGTCAACTGGAAAGGCATCAGAGGGCTCCAGTGGGATCAAATCTTCCCGGAGGTGGTAAAAATTTCTAAAATGGCCAAAGGGCCGCTGATATTGGTGTTACATGCTGGTGGTAATGATTTGGGCAAGCAAACAGGTGCGGAGCTCTTCACAACAATGAAAACGGACATAAAGTGGGCTGTTTGTTTGATACCAGATATGGTCGTGGTGTGGTCCGATATAATACCACGAGCGGTCTGGCATGGAGCTAAAGACCCAAAAGCCATCGACAAGTCAAGGAGAAAGATAAACGCGAAGATGGCAAAGTTTGTCAAAAGAAAACTACGGCATTGTAGTTCATCACCACAATCTGGAACAAGAAAACTCACTCTTCCTGAGACCGGACGGAGTGCATCTTACAGATATCGGGCTAGATGTATTTTAACTAATTTGGAGGATGGGGTTGAACAGGCCTTAATGATGTTGTGTGGGGGTCGGAGTCATGTGTAGGTCATACACATGATCCTCCGTGGCAGTAGTGCAGAGGGGGCAAGGTTTGTAACCTCTCATCTGCTGCCTTGCCCACCGGTCAGTGACGCGGGACTTCTAGCTATGAGACCGTTGTGAATTGCACTTGCCTCTCTCTGCTTATTAATAAACTGTGACCAACCTGTTCAACCCATCCATGCTTGTCGGTGTTTTGTTATTACGGGATTGGTGGGAGGCGGGAAGGCACTGTTTACGACACACAGGTCTCTGCAGTCTGGCAGGCACGGTACTGCTTAAGGAACGTGCATCTGACTGTAGAGCCCCCATAGACTTAATTTAGAAGGGAACTCTGTGCAGTGCCTCCCCCTCCCACTACTCCCCCCCAGGTGATGCCTTAATTAGGACGCTCCACTGACCAACGGGAAGAGAGAGGAAGGGGCGTCCAACCACACCCTCAGGGGTTAAATTCAGGTGCTGGGGTGGGGGTCTTCCTCCCCGGCTGGATCACTAGAAGCTTTTGACCCACCCTCCCATCCTTATAGATTAGCGGATGTGCAGTGCAACTGTTGTTTAAAATTTATATCTTTAAAAAAAATACATACATATATATATATATATATATATATATATATATATATATATATATATAAATATAAATATAAATATATATATATTTGCTTTGTGCAAATTCATTATTCATGTTATCTTGTTATTATGTCACAGCTGTAGTGTAGAGGGGGCAAGGTTCGTAACCTTTCATCTGCTGCCTTGCCCACCGGTCAGTTACGCGGGACTTCCAGATATGAGACCGTTGCGAATTGTACTTGCCTCTCTCTGCTTATTAATAAACTGTGACCGACCTGCTCAACCCATCCATGCTTGTCGGTGTTTTGTTATTACGGGATTGGTGGGAGGCGGGAAGGCACTGTTTACGACACACAGGTCTCTGCAGTCTAGTTTTAACAAAGGAATAAAAGTGATGTTTTAACCTTTCTATGTGTTGCTGGATTATCGCTGTACAAGTCCTGCTTCTACATATTCTCTGAATCCTTAACTTGAGGTCATAGACGTCTATCATATAAGGGGGTTACTTACCTGTTCTGTGCAACCACCGCATCAAGTCCATGGTGGGACTGATACACAATACATGCCTTATACAATTTGATGCCAAGTCCAAGACCCTGAAGGGTTTATCTCTCATGAGATATAATTATTACTAATAATCCCCTTCCCCTGATGGCCAGGTGCCCTGCCAGTCTCCATGCCTCCTCTTTCGGATGAACTTGTGACTGATTTATCCAATCACTATCCACAGCTGAGACTAATCCTTTCCTGCTGTGGATGACTTAGGCTGGAGCAATCACATGACCAAACGGTCAGAGCAGATTGTACAGAGATCGGCCCTATATTTTACTTTGAGGAAAAACTGTATTACTTTACTTTTGGCCTGTGAAATAATGTAGCTGAAATGCTTTTATAGAAAAATATACTAGATAGTGCGTTCTTTTGTTTAAGCAGTAAATCCTTTGATCAATAAAAATGCACATCAAAAAGTCCTGAGTAAACAAGCCCTAAAAAATGCAACATATAAAGGCCCCTTTACATTTAGCGATGCACCAGCGATCCTGACCAGCGATATGCCACGGTCAGGATCACTGGTGCATCGCTAAATGGTCGCCAGTGAGCTGCCACACAGGCAGATCTCACAGCGACATAGCAGCGATACAGCGGTCGTTACTTACCTTTCAGACGCGGCAATCCTGACGTCCTCCCGCCCGCGTCCACGCGTCGCTCGTCAGTGCCACAGGAAGCCCACCCAGGAACAGCCCAACGAGAAATGGAGCTGCACGATCTTGCGCGGTCAGCGACAGACAGCGGGGGAGCCGGTCGGAGGCAAGTATCACACATAGCGATATCGCTGCTGTGTCACCAAATTAGTGATGTTTTAGCGATATTGTTAGCGATATCGCTATGTGTAAAGCCCCCTTAATTCTACAGCAAGAAGAATCTGTCACTTCTCTGTATTTTGTGGTTGCTACTCACCTAGGCGGTTATCTGTAGGAATCTCCTCTTTACACCGTTCATCACCTCTCACATATGTCTCTGTAGTATTAATATGGGTCAGATCTTCACCCTGAAACAAATAATGTAAAAGTCACAGACAGATGGAGAAGTCACATCTATGATCAGCTCTAATCCTGCCATCTCCACCGTTCTCATTACACAAGTATAAAACATATAATACTGGTGGATAAAACAAGACTGAGCACAAGATCTTCACAGCCGTCTACACATCATACGGGAGATCTCATGACACCTTCTCTCCATCTACCTGATGATCATGAGGAACATTGGGATCTTCTTGTTTGCAGTCCTGTGGAAGAAGAGGACGGGGACATCTCTCTGATGTTGTCCTCTTACTGGATACAACTGGAAGAAACACATACTGGGACTGAATTCATTATTTACATACAGATAATTTTAGGCCATCTTATGAAGTCCTATTACCTGGTGATGTGAGGGGCTGAGGAACCTCCATCATGACATCCTTGTACAGATCTTTATGTCTTTCTAAATATTCCCACTCCTCCATGGAGAAATAGACGGCGACATCCTGACACCTTATAGGAACCTGACATATACAATGATACCGTCATCCCCCGATCCCTTCGTAGTGTTACTATATAATGTCCCAGCATTCCCAGCAGTGTCACCTCTCCAGTTAGCAGCTCAATCATCTTGTAGGTGAGTTCTAGGATCTTCTGACCATTGATGTCCTCATGTTTCAGGGGGTGACGTAGAGGTCCCGTGATTGGGCTCAGGGGTCTTCCACATCCCTCAGACACAGAGGCCTGACATTGTTCACTAAAGGTCTTCTTCACTACAGTGTAATCCTGGTTATAGAGAGACACATTAATAAAGCTCACTACAGACATTTCCATAATCCTCACCTCTCCTGTTCTGTCCATCTGTTGCTCCTGCGGATAAGAATGATGTAATGTGACGCCATCAGAATCTCTCACCTCTCCGGTAAGTTGGAAGAGTATCCCTACGGAAATGTGTAATATCATCTCCATCATATTGTCCTTGCTCCTATCCATCATCAACGGATCAGTCAGGAAAAGTCTGTTATAGAGAAAATCTTCACTGAGAGGATTCAAAATTGTTGGGACCTGAATGGGGAGAAGATGAGCTGATGTAACATCATAAAGAATCTATTCAATATGATTCAAAAAATCTTCTTCCCATCACATCTTTATGGTGGCAGCATCTACCTGATGATCCTGAGGAACATTGGGATTTTCTTGTTTACAGTCCTGAGGAAGAAGAGGACGGGGACATCTCTCTGGTGTTGTCCTCTTACTAGATACAGCTGGAGGAAACACAAAAAACAACTGAGTTCATCCTTTACACACTGATAATTAAAAGCCATGTGGATTTTGTTCCGTTTACCTGGTGGTGTGAGGGGCCGGGGAACTTCCATCATGATGTCCTTGTACAGATCTTGGTGTCCTTCTAAATACTCCCACTCCTCCATGGACAAATAGACAGTGACATCCTGACACCTTATAGGAACCTGACACATACAATGATACCGTCATCCCCCCAATCACTTCATAGCGTTACTGTATAATGTCCCAGCATTCCCAGCAGTATCACCTCTCCAATCAGTAACTCAATCATCTTGTAGGTGAGTCTTAAGATCTCCTGGTCATTGATGTTCACATGTATCAGGGGGTAAGGTGGAGGCCCCGTGATTGGGCTCTGGGGTCTTCCCCATCCTTCAGGGGCCTGACAGCGCTCATAAGTCGCCTTCTTCACCACTGTGTAATCCTGGTTATTGAGAGACAAACTAATAAATCTCACTACAGACATTTCCAGAGTCCTCACTTCTCCAGTTTTGTCCATCTGTTATTCCTATAGATAAAATTGATGTAATGTGAAGTCATCAGAATCTCTCACCTCTCCAGTAAGCAGGAAGAGGATCTCTACGGTGAGATGTAACATCCTCTCCGCCATCTTGTCCCTGTCCTTATTCATCCTTTATGGGTCAATCAGGAAATTTCTGTTATATAGAAGATCTGCATTGAGAAGATCTGATATTGTAGAGACCTGAATGGGAAGAAGTTGAGAAAATGTAACATCATGAAGAATCTATGCAATATGTTATGAAGAAATCTTCTCCACGTCACATCTTCATGATGGCAGCATGTGGTGCACATGATCTTCATTAACCGTCATGTAACAGAACAGTTACATCTCACACATACCGGCATCCAATATCGTCATTGCAGCGATGTAAACAGACTGAGGGAAACAATAGACACCTGAGTGATGGAGTGGAAATACGTCATAAAGATAGAGCGCACCCTGAACGTGATGTGTGGCCACAAGGCCTATAAATGGCTTCTCCTGGGTGCAGAAAGAACCTGCACCTTAGCACGCCTTACGCCTGCTGCTTTCAAACTTCCGGATAGTGATCTAGATATAAGTGCTGTCCCCAAATATTCCTTATATAGCCAAGTTGCAGACAATCACCCCAGACTGAATGATAGACCTCAATAGCGTAGATACCGTGTGGTCAGAGATGGCAGTCGCCCCGGGGCCCCGTGCTTTGAGAGTGCCCACCCAGAGCTAGGCTATTGTACCTGTATCTACGTGCACAGCGTACCCATACTAGTTGCACTCGGCGGCAGAGCGGGGAGAATCGATCTCCCTGCTCTGCTACCCGGCCAGTCTCGGGCCCCTGATCAGGTGGGGAGTCTGGTGCCAGCGGTGGGCCCCCCATGCCCATCATCACAAGTTCAACTGTATTGGCTTGATGCCAATACAGTTGACCGCATTGATGAGAGTGGGAGCATTACAGTCCCTCTCCCATCATCCCCTTCTCAGCATCTCACGTCACTGACATAGACACTGACAGCAGGCGTGATGATGTCACTACTCGGCGCCCATTGTCCGGAGATGTGCGGGTAATCGAAGCAGAGGGTGGAAGGTGAGTATTGTAGTTATTCATTTTTTATGGGGGTGCTTTATGTTGTATAGAGTCTTCCTATTGGGGGGTGCATTATACTATATAGAGCCTGACTATGGGGGTACATTATACCACACAGTCTGCCTATAGGGATGCATTATACTAAATAGATACGCCTATGGGGGGTGCATTATACTATATAGTATCCCTATGGGGGTGCAATATACTATATAGAGCCTGCCTATGGGGGGTGCATTATACTATATAGAGTCTGCCTATGGAGAGGTGCATTATTCTATATAGTCTCACTTTGGGGGGTGCATTATGCTATATAGTCTGCCTATGGGGGTGCATTATACATTATAGAGTCTCCATATGGGGATGCTTTATACTATATATAGTCTGCCTATAGGGGGTGCATTATACAATATACAATCTGTCTATGGGGGGTGCATTACCTATATATATATATATATATATAAAGATGAGTGTACGAATGTGTGTGTGTATCAATCCACGCCCACTCCACATAACCACACTCTAATATTCCACATCATCCCGTCAGCCAGATCCACAAGACTACTACCCCTAGCTTCCTCCGGGTATCCCAACTGCTGTGACTTCACTGGTTTCTCCCTCAGGAGACAAATGTCAGCAGAGAAATAACGCCCCGAACACCGAGCACATCCCAGGCTCACCACCCCAAGAGCACCAAGCACATCCCGGACTCACCGCCCCCAGAGTACATCACAGGCTCACTGATCTCATTCCGGGCTCAATCTCGGAGGCCGCAGTGTGAGGAGCAGACGCTGGAGCTGCCGGGTGTGGTGAGTCTGTGATGTGCTCGAGGGGCGGTGAGCCCAGGATGTGCTCGGTGGCTCGGTGCCATTATTTCTCTGCTGACATTTGTCTGCTGAGGGAGAAACCAGTGACATCACAGCAGTCGGGATACCGGGAGGAAGCTAGGGGCAGTAGTCCTGTGGCTCTCGTTGACGAGATGATGTGGGATATTAGGGATAGAAGTACGGTTTCTCTGACGGGATGATGTGGGATATTAGGGGTAGTAGTCCGGTGGCTCTGACGGGATGATGTGGGATGTTAGTGATAATAGTACGCTGGCTTTGGCTGACAGGATGATGTGGGATATTAGGGGTAGTATTACGGTGACTCTGGCTAAATGGATGATGTGGGATATTAGTGGTAGTAGTCCGGTGGCGCTGACGGAATGATGTGGAATATTAGTGGTTGTAGTCCAGTGGCTCTGGCTGATGGGATGATGTGGAATATTAGGGGTAGTACTCCAGTGGCTCCGATGGGATGATGTGGGATATTAGGGGTAGTAGTCTGGTGTCTCTGGCTGACGGGATGATGTGGGATATTAGTGGTAGCAGTCTGGTGGCTCTGGCTGATGGGATGATGTGGCATATTAGGGGTAGAGTCTACCTATGGGGGTACATTATCTATATATATATATATATAAAGATGAGTGCACAAATGTGGGTATCAAGCCCCGTCCAGTCCACATAGCCCCACCCGCTCTGCATACCACACTCTAATATCCCACATCATCCCTTCAGCCAGAGCCACAGGACTACTGTTACTAATACCCCACATCATCCCATCAGAGCCACCGGACTACTACCCCTAATATCCCACATTATCCTGTCAGCCAGAGCCACAAGACTACAACCCCTAGCTTCCTTCCGGGATCCCGACTGCTGTGACATCACTGGTTTCTCCCTCAGGACAAATGTCAGTGGAGAAATAATACTAGCAAAACCGTTGGCACTACCCTATATAGACCGGAATGGTGCACAAGTAGGATCCCAATCCGTGAATATCGATATATATAAACTCGGCACACACCCAAAATGATAATGTTGCAGAACGGTGATTTTAATAGGTAGCAGTACATACATACAACGTTTCGGTCTAGGACCTTCTTCATTGTACTGAAAAATTAAACAAACATAACGAAATAAAAGAAAGTATTTACAATAAATTCCATGGGTTTCTTTACAAAGAAAAAAAATTACATAATATGCTGAGACATCGGTCACATTATGGCACAAAATGTACTAGAGTGCTAGGGACACAATCATGGAGACAAGGAGCAACAAATAGAGGAGAGGCACATACCATTAGAATGTACTGTGAGCTCTTAGTGATTGGGCTTTAAAGGAAAACCTAAACAAAGGGGAATGGAGCTGATGAAGCAACCATCCATATTAAGTGAAAGTAAACCCAGTGGCACCAAAAGTCTGACATACCAGTACTGCAGGGAGGTAACTATAGCCGTCCTACTGTAGAAAAAGAGAGAGCACTGAGTGATTGCTTGGAAGGTGCTGTCCACACAGACTGGTTGTGTGGACAAAGAGAACGATCTTACCGTGCTATTTTGTGGAGTGTGGACGCGGTATCCGCCGCGGATCCTATGGCGCTAAGGTATGGAGGAGGTGGCGGTGTTATATAGCCCAGGTAGAGTGCTGTTTATCCTATCAAGCGCGCGCCACCGGAAGTGGGTGGGCAAGTGTATGACTGACGTCATCCGGCGCATCAAGCGCTGAGAGAAGACGTGAGTGGGGGCGTGTCAGTACTAGGCCCCGGAAGTATGTCACAGCCTGTCAGGCTGGAACACTACGAAGTGAGGAGGGATATGTTACCATGGTGACAGTCGCAGCGTTTCTAACAGAAGTGCCAAAAGGGGAAACAGTGGTTGTTCAGTGATTGGTGGTGAAGATTCAACAAAAGTTCACAGTTGTGGGTTCTGTAATTGAAATAAAACATAATTAGTCCAAGCGAAATGGAATATCATAATAATGAGAGAAATCAGAATTATATGGCATAACAACAGTACTGATATATTACGTCAAGATCATTAGTATAAGATTACATCATAACATTAGGAACGGAGGAAAGCCTGTACATCATAATCTTTGTTTAACCCTTTGGGTGCCAGGGTATTAAGCTCATGAATCCAATAGGCCTCCCTTCTTTTTAAGATATTAATACGGTTACCTCCCCTATGTGGCAGATGGATTTGCTCTATTACTTGGAACTTGAGTTGGGCAATAGAGTGACTGGCAGTGATAAAATGGAAGGGGATCGGAAGAAGCATATTCTTGCACCTAATAGTAGACTTGTGCTTCGATATTCGATCCCTAATATGCTGTGTAGTTTCCCCTACATACAAAAGGCTGCAGGGGCACTTAATGAGATATATTACGAATGAGCTATCGCAAGTGTAGTATTCACGAATATTATATTTTTTGCCCGTATGGGGGTGGTAAAAGATGTTACCTTTCTGTACATTATTACACTGCATACATTGTAGGCAAGGGAAGGTACTGAATTTAGGATTAGAAAGAAAACGTTGGTGTTTAGGGGGACTAGGAGAGCCAATGTCAGCTTTAATTAGGATGTCACGCACATCCTCCCCAGATACAGTGTTATAGTGTGGAGGAAATACATCGACGATATCTTCTGTATCTGGGGAGGATCATTAGAAACACTACACTCTTTCTTCTCCATGTTACAAACATCCTGGCCGGGTTTAAGCTTTACTATGACACATCACCTCAAACAGATTAACTTCTTAGACACACTTGTCATTAAAGATGAGTCAGGCCATCTAACTACTGACCTCTATAGGAAACCCATTGATCGCAATAGTTTGCTTCATTATACGAGCTTCCACCCAACTAAAATGAAAAATGCGATTCCCAAGTCACAGCTTAAAAGGGTTCAAAGAGTAGTGTCCGATACAGAGACTCAGAAAGTACGCATGGAAGAAATGCGTACAAAATTTCTCGAGAGGGGTTACCCCATAGACACTTTGAATAATCTGGATCTTTCCTCCCCCTCTAAACCAAAGGCCACTAATCGCATTGCTTTTGTTCATGACTACCATCCATTTGCCTACCGTATACATTCTAGTATTAGAGGTCATTGGCATCTTTTAACAACAGCCCACCCACAGGTAGGGGCATTTAGGGAACCTTTCCTACCTTGCTTTAGGAGACCGCGATAGCTCATTCGTAATATATCTCATTAAGTGCCCCTGCGGCCTTTTGTATGTAGGGGAAACTACACAGCATATTAGGGATCGAATATCGAAGCACAAGTCTACTATTAGGTGCAAGAATATGCTTCTTCCGATCCCCTTCCATTTTATCACTGCCAGTCACTCTATTGCCCAACTCAAGTTCCAAGTAATAGAGCAAATCCATCTGCCACGTAGGGGAGGTAACCGTATTAATATCTTAAAAAGAAGGGAGGCCTATTGGATTCATGAGCTTAATACCCTGGCACCCAAAGGGTTAAACAAAGATTATGATGTACAGGCTTTCCTCCGTTCCTAATGTTATGATGTAATCTTATACTAATGATCTTGACGTAATATATCAGTACTGTTGTTATGCCATATAATTCTGATTTCTCTCATTATTATGATATTCCATTTCGCTTGGACTAATTATGTTTTATTTCAATTACAGAACCCACAACTGTGAACTTTTGTTGAATCTTCACCACCAATCACTGAACAACCACTGTTTCCCCTTTTGGCACTTCTGTTAGAAACGCTGCGACTGTCACCATGGTAACATATCCCTCCTCACATCGTAGTGTTCCAGCCTGACAGGCTGTGATATACTTCCGGGGCCTAGTACTGACACGCCTCCACTCACGTCTTCTCTCAGCGCTTGATGCGCCGGATGACGTCAGTCATACACTTGCCCACCCACTTCTGGTGGCGCGCGCTTGATAGGATAAACAGCACTCTACCTGGGCTATATAACACCGCCACCTCCTCCATACCTTAGCACCATAGGATCAGCGGTGGATACCGCGTCCACACTCCACAAAATAGCACGGTAAGATCGTTCTCTTTGTCCACACAACCAGTCTGTGTGGACAGCACCTTCCAAGCAATCACTCAGTGCTTTTTTTCTACAGTAGGACGGCTATAGTTACCTCCCTGCAGTACTGGTATGTCAGACTTTTGGTGCCACTGGGTTTACTTTCACTTAATATGGATGGTTGCTTCATCAGCTCCATTCCCCTTTGTTTAGGTTTTCCTTTAAAGCCCAATCACTAAGAGCTCACAGTACATTCTAATGGTATGTGCCTCTCCTCAATTTGTTGTTCCTTGTCTCCATGATTGTGTCCCTAGCACTCTAGTACATTTTGTGCCATAATGTGACCGATGTCTCAGCATATTATGTAATTTTTTTCTTTGTAAAGAAACCCATGGAATTTATTGTAAATACTTTCTTTTATTTCGTTATGTTTGTTTAATTTTTCAGTACATTGAAGAAGGTCCTAGACCGAAACGTTGTATGTATGTACTGCTACCTATTAAAATCACCGTTCTGCAACATTATCATTTTGGGTGTGTGCCGAGTTTATATATAGTGGAGAAATAATGGCCCCGAGCACATCCCGGGTTCACCGCCCTCCGAGTACATCACAGACTCATGAGCACATTCTGGGCTCAATCTCGGAGATCGTAGTATGAGGAACAGACGCTGGAGCTGACGGGCGCGGTAGCTGATGGGATGTGGGATATTAGGGGTAGTAGTCCGGTGGCTCTGGCTGATGTGGGGTATTAAGGGTAGTAGTCGGGTGGCTTTGACGGGATGATGTGGGATATTAGTGGTAGTAGTCCGGAGTCTCTGGCTGATGGGATGATGTGGGATATTAGGAATAGTAATCCGGTGTCTCTGACTGATGGGATGATGTGGGATATTAGGGGTAGTAGTCCGGTGGCTCTGACGGGATGATGTGGGATATTAGGGGTAGTAGTTCGGAGTCTCTGGCTGACGGGATGATGTGGGATATTAGGAATAGTAATCCGGTGTCTCTGACTGATGGGATGATGTGGGAAACTAGGTGTAGTCGTTCGGTGGCCCTAGCTGACGGGATGATGTGGGAAATTATAGTGAGTGTGAATATACAGAGTGGTCGGGGCTATACACTCAGCTTTATATATATACTGTAGATATAATCATTATAATTTGTTATAACTAACCACAGTTAGTTACAATGCCCGGGAAACACTGGGCTCTTCAGCTAGTAATCTATAGTTTTCCTATAGGGGTGCATTATAATATATAGAGTCTCCCTGGGTGGTGCATTGCACTATGGAGAGTCTCCCTATGGGGGTGCATTATACTATACAGTCTCCATATACGGGGTGCATTATACTAGGTAGAACCTGCCTATCGGGGTGCATTATACTATGGACAGTTTGGATATGGGGTGCATTATACTTTATAGAGTCAGGCTTTGGGGGTGCATTATACTATATAGAGTCTGCTTATGGGAGGTGCATTATACAAAATAGGCTCTACCTATGGGATGCATTATACAATCTAGAGTCTATCTATTCGGGTGCAATATACAATATAGAGTCTGCCTGTGGGGAGTACTTTATACTATAGAGTCTGCCTATGGAGGGGTACATTATACTATAGAGTCTGCCTATGGGGGGTGCATTATACTATAAAGTCTGACCAAGGGGGTGCATTAAACTATAGAATCTGCCTATGGGGTGCATTATACAATATAGACCCTGCCTATGGGCGGTGCATTATAGTATATAGAGTCTGACTATTGGGGGTGCAATATACAATATAGAGTCTGTCTTTGGGGGTGCATTATACTATATAGAGTTCCCCTATGGAGGTGCATTATACTATATAGGGTCTCCCTATGTGAGTGCATTATACTGTATAGAATCTCCCTATGGGGGTGCCTTATACTATAGAGAGACTGCATATGGGGGGTACATTATGCTATATAGAGTCTACCTTTGGGGAGTGCATTATACTATATAGAGTCTGCCTATGGGGGTGTATTATATTATGGAGTCTGCCTATGGGGGTTGCATTATAAGAAATTTAGTCTGCCTATGGGGGTGCATTATGCTATAGAATCTCACTATGGTGGTGCATTATACTAGAGTCTCCCTATGGAGGGTGCATTATACTATATAGGGTCTGCCTATGGGGAATGCATTATACAAAATAGAGTCTGCCTATGGGGGATGCATTATACTATAGAGTCTGCCTATGGGGGGTGCATTACACAAAATAGAGTCTGCCTGTGGAGGGTTCATTATACAATATAGAGTCCGTCTGTGGTGGGCGAATAATACTATAGAGTCTGCCTATAGGGATGCATTATACTATAGAATATGCCTATGAGGGGTGCATTATACCATAGAGTCTGCCTATGGGGATGCATCATACTATACAGTTTGCCTATTAGGAAGAGCATTATACTACAGAGTCTGCCTATGAGTGGTGCATTATACTAAAGAGTCTGCCTATGGAGGTGCATTGTACTGTATAGAGTCTGCCTATAGGGGGTGCATTATACAAAAGAGTCTGCCTATGTGGGGTGCATTATACTATAGAGTCTGCCTGTGGGGAGTGCATTATACAAAACAATGTCTGCCTATGGAGTTGCATTATACAAAATAGAGTCTGCCTATGGGATGTGCGTTATACTATAGAGTCTGCCAATGGGCGCTGTTATACTACATAATATCTGCCTATGGGGGTGTAGTATACAATATAGAGTCTGCCTTTGGGTGGTGCATTATACTAAATAGTGTCTGTCTATGGGGTGCATTATACGATAGAGTCTTCCTATGGGGGGTGCATTATATTATAGAGTCTCCCTATAGGGGGTGAATTATACCATAGAGTCTGCATGTGAGGGGTGCATTATATAGTCTGCCTATACTTGGTGCATTATACTATAGATTCTGCCTATGGGGGTGCATTATACTATAGAGTCTGCCTATGGTGGGTGTAGAATCATAGAATCGTATAGTTGGAAGGGACCTCCTGGGCCATCTGGTCCAACCCCCTGCTCAAAGCAGGATTCGCTAAATCATCCCAGTCAGATGTCTGTCCAGCCTCTGTTTGAAGACTTCCATTGAAGGAGAACTCACCACTTCTCGTGGCAGCCTGTTCCACTCATTGATCACTCTGTCAAAAAGTTTTTTCTAATATCTAATCTGTGTCTCCTCCAATTCAGTTTCATCCCATTGCTTCTAGTCTTTCCTTGTGCAAATGAGAATAAAGTTGATCCTTATATAATGTGACAGCCCTTTAGATATTTGTAGACAGCTATTAAGGCTCCTCTCAGTCTTCTCTTTTGCAAACTAAACAATCCCAAATCCTGCAACCTTTCCTCATAAGACAGGGTTTGCAGACCGGTCACCATTCTGGTCGCTCTTTTCTGAACTTGCTCCAGTTTGTTGATGTCTTTTGTAAAATGTGGTGCCCAAAACTGGACACAATATTCCAGATGAGGTCTGACCAAAGAGGAGTAGAGGGAAATAATGACTTCACGTGATCTAGACTGTATGCTTTTGTTAATACATCCTAGAATTGCATTTGCCTTTTTTGCTGCTGCATCACACTGTTGACTCATTCAGTCTGTGATCTATTAGTATACCCAAGTCTTTTTCACATGTGCTGTTACTTAGCCCTATTCCTCCCATTCTGTATATGCTTTTTTCATTTTTATTGCCCAGATGTAGTACTTTGCATTTCTCGCTGTTAAAAACCATTCTGTTAGTTGCTGCCCACTTCTCCAGTTTATTTATATCTTTTTGAATCCTCTCTCTCTCTTCTCTAGTATTAGCTATCCCTCCTAGTTTTGTGTCGTCAGCAAATTTAATCAGTTTACCCTCAATTCCTTCATCTGAATCTTTGATAAAGATGTTGAACAATACAGGGCCCAGGACAGAGCCCTGTGGTACCCCACTTGAGACATTCTTCCAACTGGATGTGCAGCCATTTACGATCACTAAGCCAGTTATAAATCCACCTAACAGTTGCCTTGTCCATTCCATACTTAGTCATTTTTTCAATAAGGATTGTATGAGAGACTTTGTCAAATGCTTTGCTGAAGTCAAGATATACTATATCTACAGCATTTCCTTGATCCACCCAATCAGTGATTCCGTCATAGAAGGAAATTAAGTTAGTCTGACATGACTTATTAGTGTAATATACTATAAAGTCTGCCTATGGGGCTGAATGATACAATATAGAGTCTGCCTATAGGGCAGTGATGGTGAACTTATGGCATGTGTGGCACTCGGCATCGCCTCATCTGCAAGTGTCCTTGCTCCGGAGCTGCAGCTTCATGCCTCACACGGCAGTCAGCAGCGCGGCTGGATGACATCATCATACAGCTCCGCGGCCACTGTGCCAGTGAGAGGAAGCTGCCTGTGAACGCGCAGAGAGGTGTGTGTGTGTGTGTGAGAAGATGGGGGTGATGGAGAAGGCAATGATGGGGTGTGATGGGGGAGAGGGCAATGATGGGAGTGATTGGGAAGAGGGCAATGATGGATGTGGAGAAGGCAATGATGGGTGTGATGGGGAGTGGGCAATAATAATCTTTATTTATATAGCGCCAACATATTCCACAGTGCTTTACAGTTTAACTGTTTAAAAACACAAGTCATGAGTAACAACTTTAACAATACAATAATTAAAGCAAAATAAGATGACCCTGCTCATGAGAGCTTACAATCTACAATGAGGTGGGGGAGATACAAAGTACAGGTGTGTATTTACAGTGATGTATTTACAATGATGGTCCAGCCATCTTGAGGGAGTGAGGGATGGATGGAGATAGTGAATGGGCTACTCATGCACACTTACACATAGAATGATTTTGATTAGTGAACGTGATAGGCCGCTATGAACAAATGTGTTTTGAGGGAGCGCCTAAAACTATGCAAATTGTGGATAGTCCTAATTTCTTGGGGTAGAGCATTCCAGAGGATTGTCGCAGCGCGGGAGAAGTCTTGGTGTCAGGAACGGGAGGTACGGATTAGTGCAGAGGTTAGTCGAAAGTCGTTTGCAGAGCGCAGCGGTCGGTTAGGCCGCACTACACTGTGAAGAGCTTTGTGGGTGAGAACAAGTACTTTGAATACCCGGCAGTCATGACACAATGATGGGGGTGATGGGGGAAAGGGCAATTATGGGAGTGATGGAGAAGGCAATGATGGGAGTGGTGGAGAGGGCAATGTGTCATGGTATAGGACATGGTTAATGTCCTGCTCTCTCAGGATTAACTTTTGCTGGCCTCCCTTTGGATCTGGGAGGGGTATTTATACTCACTCCAGGCTAGGATTCCCTGTCGGCTATACTGTTATTCTGGCTGTGTGTCTGACCCCTTGGTTTGCATGTATACTGCATTGCTTGATTGCCTCCCGTGTATGACCTGGTCTGTCCACTCACTCTGTCCTCTGTCTCACGTTATGGTACTATTGTCTTCTTCAGTTCTGACCTCCTGGCTTGGCTATTGTTACTCCATTTCAGTTTATCCCTATTGTACTGCACTGCTTGTTCTTGCTTTTTGACCTCTGGCTTCCCTTCTGACAATCCCCTGTCTCACCCCATTGGTACCTCCTGATCTCCTGGTTCTGATTTTAGCTTGTTTTGATAATTTTCCTGTGTTTATTGTATCCGCTGCACCCCGGCGTCTGGTTCCGCCCCCGACCACCTCCTACTCTGTCATATGGTTCACGTCCTATTCCTTACCTAGTTAGTTACCGGGCACTTTGCTCAACTCCCTTGCTGCTCTCCCCGCAGCAGTAATACCCGGGAGTCGTGACACAATGATGGGGGTTATGGGGGAAAGGGCAATGATGGGAGTGATGGAGAATGCAATGATGGGGTGGTGGGGGAGAAGGCAATGATGGGGGAGAGGACAATGACGAGTGTGAAAAATGAGGATGATTGACCTCATGGAGATCAACATCATGCACTGTGGAGACACCATCACGTGTTTCTCAACGCAGTGATTCTAGAGCATTGCCCCCATCCCTTATGGGAAATATGTAAAACATGCAAATCAGAAGCCGCGGAGACACCATCACATGTTTCTCAAAGCAAGCAATGACTAGCCAGGTCTTTCACCGGGAAGGAACAACCACGGGAAGGGCAGTCTCCAATGAAGGAAACCACCTATGCCAAAACATGGTATCCATCCACAGACAGCTGTTTCGGGGTATTTGCCCCTCATCAGTGTGGAGTAGGAATACCCCGAAACAGCTGTCTGTGGATGGATACCATGTTTTGGCATAGGTGGTTTCCTTCATTGGAGACTGCCCTTCCCGTGGTTGTTCCTTCCCGGTGAAAGACCTGGCTAGTCATTGCTCGCGTTGAGAAACATGTGATGGTGTCTCCGCGGCTTCTGATTTGCATGTTTTACATATTTCCCATAAGGGATGGGGGCAATGCTCTAGAATCACTGCGTTGAGAAACACGTGATGGTGTCTCCGCAGTGCATGATGTTGATCTCCATGAGGTCAATCATCCTCATTTTTCATAGTCTTCCACTAGGCATTGCTCCTACTAGCCAGTTTCCTACTCCACACTGATGAGGGGCAAATACCCCGAAACAGCTGTCTGTGGATGGATACCATGTTTTGGCATAGGTGGTTTCCTCCATTGGAGACTGCCCTTCCCGTGGTTGTTCCTTCCCGGTGAAAGACCTTGCTAGTCATTGCTTGCGTTGAGAAACATGTGATGGTGTCTCCGCGGCTTCTGATTTGCAATGACGAGAGTGTGTCATGTGCCCTGTCCTGAGTGACACGGCCAGCAGGCCAGTAACTGATACAACAGGAAGCGGCACATGTAATTGTCCTATGTGACGCGGCCCGCAGGCCGGTAACTAATACAATAAGACAAAGGGAATAGGGAAAACCTGGGTATCAATAACAATGGTGACCCTGCGATAGGGAGCGGGGAAGTGGAGACCTCCTGCATTCCCCTGAGTCAGTGTCTCTACACTCCTAACGTTCCCTAGGCCGGTTCCGCACCGGGCGCCGATCAGGATACCTAAGACCCTCGCTCACCCTGCACCTAAACCCTCACTAGGGAATTGGTCAGTGCGGAAACTAATCCCACCACTGCACTAAACACACATAAGGAAAAGTGACAATACAGGGGAACACCACTTAGCTTTGCTCTGTTGCTTAAGCTCCCAGCAACAGAGCCCATCACCTGCGTGCATCTTTTCCTCCACCGTATCCAACATCTGGGTGCACTGTCCAGCAACGGAGTCCAGCACCTGAGTGCAGCTGTCCAGCAACGGGGTTCAGCACCTGAGTGCAGCTTCAGCCAGAGTCCAGCAACTGAGTGCAGCTCTCCACCATAGCTGCCACTCCACCAAGCTTTGCAAGAATTCTTCACGGACACCATAGCTGCCACTCCAGGACTCTGACTGAGTTGTCCTGGACTCATCTCAGCACCATAGTGCAGCCTTGGAGCAAACAGAGTCCACACCTGCGTGCAGTGGTCCAGTAACAGAGTCCCGCAAATGAGTCCAGCTTTTCTGCCAAAAAGTCCAGCATGCTTGAGTCCAGCTCTCAGCAACAAAGTCCAGCATTTTCAGTGCAGCTCTACACCATAGCTGCTACTCCACCAACGCCATGCCAGCCCTCCTTGCAGACACCATAGCTGCTACTCCAGGAATCTCACTGAGCTGCCCGTGACTCTCCTTTAGTTCCTTCCTTCACCCAGGCTTGCTTGCAAATGAAGACCTTATCACCAACAGTGATTAACACACCTGATACTCTCTTATAGAGCTACCACACCTGTTACATAATTACGTGCACAAACTAAAGTGTTGTGAGCTCATTTTCGGGTTTGCTTCTGGCTTCTGGTGAGAGTTATGGAGCTGGCTGTGCTGACAGAGGAGTAGTGAGTTCTCTATCTGGACTCCCTCTGTTGGTGAAGGGAGGTAATGAAGCTGATGTAAATGGCAGAGACCGGCCACCTGAGGAAGAGGACTGCGATTGAACATCAGGAGTTTCTGATTGGATTTAAGGTAGCCGACTCCCTAGTTTCTTGCTGGTGATTTCTCCTGACTGTGACTTCTGGTTTCCAGTTTGGTTCCTGCCTTCTTAAAGCTAAGTTTTCTCTGCTATTGTTCATATGAGTTTTTGTCTGGTTTACTTAGTTTTTGTGTTCAGCCAGCCCTGGCTGGGACTGGGCTGAATCCCCATTTTGTGTCTGATCAGTTGATCTCTTTTGCTCTGTCTTCAGAAAATACCTGAGTGCTGATATAGGGTATTGAAGTCTAGCGACTTCAGGGCTTTTTTCTATCAGACGTGTTGGACATTTTTTGGCAGGGTTTTTTGCGTGATTGCAGACAGCAGCTTTTCTTTCCTGTCCTTTCTAGTTAGTGAGGGCCCCATCGTTTGCTCAGCCTATCTTTCTATCTGTGTTTGTGTTTTCATCTTGTTTCACCGACAATACATGTTGGGGGCTGTCTATTGCTTTGGAGTCTGCTCTGGGGCAGTTTAGATTTTCCCTTTCTTTAGGCTTATTTAGTTCTCCGGCCGTGACGAGGCGTCTAGGACCACCGTAGGCACGCTCCACGACTACTGCTAGTTGTGTGGATAGGATCAGGGGTTTGCAATCCGCTAGTTATCAACCTCTCCCGTTTTCTTGGCTTAGCTTGCTTTTGGCTTTTTCCTCCTCGGTGACTCATTCATAACAGAATCACCAGCCATACCGCAGATTCTAGGGTACTCAAAAGCAGGAGAGAATTGTAAAAAAAAAAAAAAAAGTGTCAGAATTTTTTTTAAATATATGTATATTTTCTCCTCTTTCTCTGGGGCCGTAGGAGGATTCTTTTTGTTTCTTTTTCTCCTTGATGGAGATTACGCAATTGTCTGATCGTGTGGAGCAGCTCGCTGCTGAAGTGCGGGGAATTTCCACCTATCCCACTCATTCACATGCTGTTGAACCAAAGATTCCTACTCCTGATGTGTTTTTTGGGGATCGGTCTAAATTTTTGAATTTTAAGAATTGTAAATTATTTCTTGCCTTGAAGCCTAACTCATCGGGGAGCTCTGCGCAGCAGGTTAAAATTGTCATCTCCTTGCTGCGCGGCGATCCCCAGGATTGGGCGTTTTCTTTGACACCTGAAGATCCTGTTTTGACTAATGTGGATGCATTTTTTCAAGCCTTGGGGTTATTATATGATGAACCTAATGCTATTGATCAAGCTGAGAGAGCCCTATTGGCATTGAACCAGGGTCAGGATCCTGCAGAGTTATACTGTCAGAAATTCCGAAAGTGGGCAGTCCTTACTACATGGAATGATAGTGCATTGGCAGATCTCTTTCGGAAGGGTTTGTCTGAAACTTTAAAAGATACTATGATGGGATTTCCTGTTCCCTCTGGTCTTGACGATTCTATGTCATTAGCCATTCAAGTTGATCGGCGTTTACGTGAACGCAAGACTACACGGGAGGCGCTGCCACCTTTTGAACAAATGTCTGAACCTACGCAATGTGTTTTGTCTAGGGCGCAATGTCAGGAGTATAGAAGGCGTAATAAGCTGTGTTTTTTCTGTGGAGATGCCTCTCATGTTATTTCTGTCTGCCCTAAACGAGAGAAACGTTTTGCACACTCATTTGCTGTGGGTGGTGTACAACCTAAGTTTATTTTCGGCAATTACTCTGATCTGCTCCTTATCCACATTTTCCGCGAAGGCTTTTGTGGATTCAGGAGCGGTCTTGAATCTGATGGACTTGGATTTTGCTAAACGTTGTGGTTTTCCAATGACACCTCTGAGGACACCTATTCCTTTGAGGGGTATTGATGCTACTCCTTTGGCGAAGAGTAAACCTCAGTTTTGGACCCAGGTGATAATGCGGATCGCCCCAGACCACCAAGAAAATTGCAGATATTTGGTGTTGCATAAATTTACATGATACCATTGTTCTGGGCTTTCCCTGGTTGCAAATCCATAGTCCGGTTTTGGATTGGAAATCTGTGTCTGGTGAGTTGGGGTTGTCGGTGTGCTCTTGGCGACACTCCTGTTTTCTCCACCCCTCCCCAGTCGCATGATTTTCCTGACTATTTGGATGATTTTTATGATGTATTTAGTGAGAGCAAGTCTGCGTCTTTGCCTCCTCATAGGACTTATGACTGTGCAATTGAGTTGAAACCTGGGTGTAAATTTCCCAAGGGTCGACTTTTCAATTTATCTGTACCCGAACGCGAGGCTATACAATCATATATTAAGGAGTCATTGGAGAAGGGTCATAGTAGACCATCCTCTTCGCCCTTAGGTGCTGGGTTTTTTTTTCGTGGCCAAGAAAGATGGTTCATTACAACCATTACAAGGCCTTGTATTGACTATCGTTCCCTCAACAAAATTACGGTTAAATATCAGTATCCGTTACCCCTGATTTCTGATTTATTCTCCAGAGTTAAAGGTGCTTGCTGGTTTACTAAGCATGACCTCAGGGGGGCGTATAATCTTATTCGCATCAAGCATGGGGATGAATGGAAGACGGCGTTTAATACTCCGGAGGGACATTTTGAGTACCTGGTGATGCCTTTTGGGCTCACTAATGCCCCTTCTGTCTTCCAGTGCTTCATGAATATTTTCCGGGACTTTGTGGATAAGTTTTTGATCATCTATCTGGATGATATTTTGATCTTTTCCAGGGATTGGGATTCTCATGTGGAACATGTTCGGACTGTGTTCCGGATTTTGAGGGCGAATTCCTTGTATGTTAAGGGATCAAAGTGCCTTTTTGGTGTATAGATGATTTCATTTTTGGGATTTATTTTGTCTCCGTCAACTATTGAAATGACCCGGCCAAGGTACAGGCCATTTATGATTGGGTTCAACCCACTTCTTTGAAGGCTCTCCAGAAGTTTTTGGGTTTTGCTAATTTTTATCGTAAATTTATAGCTAATTTTTCTGATATTGCTAAACCACTGACTGATTTAACTAAGAAGGGTGCTGATGTGCAGAATTGGTCTTCAGAGGCTGTTTCGGCCTTTCAGGAGCTGAAGCGGAGGTTCACTTCTGCTCCGGTTTTGCAGCAACCTGATGTCTCACTTCCTTTTCAGGTGGAGGTAGACGCTTCAGAGATTGGTACAGGAGCTGTTTTGTCCCAAAAGGATCCTGTAACATCTAAAATGAATCCCTGTGCTTTCTTTTCCCTAAAGTTCTCCCCATCCGAACGTAACTATGATGTGGGGAATCTGGAACTGTTAGCCATGAAATGGGCATTTGAGGAGTGGAGACATTGGTTGGAGGGAGCTAGACATCAAGTTGTGGTCCTCACTGACCAAAAGAATTTGATTTACTTTGAGTCGGCCAAACGCTTGAATCCTAGACAGGCTAGGTGGGCCTTGTTTTTTACGTGTTTTGATTTTGTGGTCTCCTTTCTTCCAGGCACTAAGAATGTTACTCCTTTCTAGTAGTTTCTTTGCTGATTCTCCTATTGTGACCAAGCCTACTACCATCCTAGGTGAGGGGGTAGTTCTTTCTGCCATCTTGCCCGATTTGAGACGTGCTCTGGAAGAATTCTAGGAGGACAAACCTGAGCGTTGTCCTATGGGAAAACTGTATGTTCCTGACCAGTGGAGGAAGAGAGTGATGTCTGAAGTTCATTGCTCCGCATTGGCTGGTCATCCAGGTATTTTTGGTACCAGAGATTTGGTGAGTCGGTCATTTTGGTGGCCTGCCTTATCTCGTGATGTCAGGAATTTTGTGCAGTCCTGTGGGACTTGTTCCCGGTCTAAACCCTGTTCTCGCTCTAGTGGGTTGTTGATGCCCTTGCCGGTGCCTAAGAGGCCATGGACCCATATTTCAATGGATTTTATTTCTGATCTTCCTGTCTCTCAGAGAATGACTGTTATCTGGGTGATTTGTGATAGATTCTCTAAGATGGTCCATCTTGTACCACTCCCAACGTTGCCATCTTCCTCAGAGTTGGTACCCTTGTTTTTACAACAGGTGGTTCGGTTGCATTGGATTCCTGAGAACATTGTATCGGACAGAGGAGTTCAGCTTGTTTCCAGATTCTGGAAAGCCTTTTGTTCCAAGCTGGGAATTCAGTTGTCCTTCTCCTCTGCGTTTCACCCTCAGACCAATGGGCAGACGGAGAGAACAAACCAGACTTTGGAGTCCTATTTGAGATGTTTTATATCTGCTGATCAGGATGATTGGGTTTCATTTTTGCCCTTGGCCGAATTCGCTTTAAATAATAGAGCTAGTTCTGCCAACTTGATGTCGCCCTTTTTCTGTAACTTTGGGTTTCATCCTCGATTTTCTTCAGGGCAAGTGGAATCTTTAGCCTGCCCAGGTGTTGACACTGTGGTAGAGAGAATGCAGTAGATTTGGGACCAAGTAGTGAATAAGTTGTCTCTCTCCCAGGGAAAGGCCCAGTGGTTTTCTAACCGGCATAGGACCATTGGTCCCCAGTTTAAAGTGGGTGATATGGTTTGGTTGTCATCAAAGAATATCTCTATGAAGGTGGCTTCTCCAAAGTTCAAGCCAAGATTTATTGGACCTTACAAGATTTTGGAGATTCTTAATCCGGTTTCTTTTCGATTGGCTCTTCCTGTTACGTTTAAGATCCATAACGTGTTTCATAAGTCGCTGTTGAAGAGATAAAGTCATATGTTAAAGTTTGGGCACCCCTATTAATGTTAACCTTTTTTCTTTATAACAATTTTGGTTTTTGCAACAGCTATTTCAGTTTCATATATCTAATAACTGATGGACTCAGTTATATTTCTGGATTTAAATGAGGTTTATTGTACTAACAGAAAATGAGCAATCTGCATTTAAACAAAATTTGACCGGTGCAAAAGTATGGTCACCCTTATCATTTTCTTGATTTGAACACTCCTAACTACTTTTTACTGACTTCCTGAAGCACTAAATTGGTTTTGTAACCTCATTGAGCATTGAACTTCATAGCCAGTTGTATCAAATCATGAGAAAAGGTATTTAAGGTGGCCACTTGCAAATAGTTCTCCTATTTGATTCTCCTATGAAGAGTGGCATCATGTTCTCCTCAAAACAACTCTCAAATGATCTAAAAACAAAGATTATTCAACACAGCTTTTCAGGGGAAGGATACAAAAAGTTGTCTCAGAGATTTAACCTGTCAGTTTCCACTGTGAGGAACATAGTCAGGAAATGGAAGAACACAGGTACAGTTCTTGTTAAGCCCAGAAGTGGCAGGCCAAGAAAAATATCAGAAAGGCAGAGAAGAAGAATGGTGAGAACAGTCAAGGACAATCCACAGACCACCTCCAAAGACCCGCAGCATCATCTTGCTGCAGATGGTGTCACTGTGCATCGGTCAACAATACAGCGCACTTTGCACAAGGAGAAGCTGTATGGGAGAGTGATGCGAAAGAAGCCGTTTCTGCAAGCATGCCACAAACAGAGTCGCCTGAGGTATGCAAAAGCACATTTGGACAAGCCAGATACATTTTGGAAGACGGTCCTGTGGACTGATGAAACAAAGATTGAGTTGTTTGGTCATACAAAAAGGCGCTATGCATGGAGGCTAAAAAACACAGCATTCCAAGAAAAACACTTGCTACCCACAGTAAAATTTGGTGGAGGCTCCATCATGCTTTGGGGCAGTGTGGCCAATGCCGGCACCGGGAATCTTGTTATAGTTGAGGGTCGCATGGATTCAACTCAGCATCAGCAGATTCTTGACAATAATGTGCAAGAATCAGTGACGAAGTTGAAGTTACGCAGGGGATGGATATTTCAGCAAGACAATGATCCAAAACACTGCTCCAAATCTACTCAGGCATTCATGCAGAGGAACAATTACAATGTTCTATAATGGCCATCCCAGTCCCCAGACCTGAATATCATTGAACATCTGTGGGATGATTTGAAGCGGGCTGTCCATGCTCGGCGACCATCAAACTTAACTGAACTGGAATTGTTTTGTAAACAGGAATGGTCACAAATACCTTCTTCCAGGATCCAGGAACTCATTAATAGCTACAGGAAGCGACTAGAGGCTGTTATTTTTGCAAAAGGAGGATCTATGAAATATTAATGTCACTTTTATGTTGAGGTGCCCATACTTTTGCACCAGTCAAATTTTGTTTAAATGCAGACTGCACATTTTCTGTACAATAAACCTCATTTGAATCCAGAAATATAACTGAGTCCATCAGTTATTAGAAATATGAAACTGAAATAGCTGTTGCAAAAACCAAAATTGTTATAAAGAAAAAAGGTTAACATTAATAGGGGTGCCCAAACTTTAATATATGACTGTATGTTGAGCCAGTAGTTCCTATGGCGGCACCTCCTGACCCTGTATTGGTCGAAGGTAATCTGGAATATGAGTTAGAGAAAATACTGGATTCTCGTCTGGCTAGACGGAGACTCCAGTATTTGGTCAAGTGGAAGGTTTATGGCCAGCAGGACAATTCTTGGGTCTCTGCCTCTCATATTCATGCCGATAGATTGGTTCGTGCTTTTCATCGGGCCCATCCTGATCGGCCCGGTGGTGTGGATGAGGGTTCGGTGACCCCTCCTCAAGGGGGGGTACTGTTGTGAGCTCAATTTCTGGTCTGCCTCTGGCTTCTGGTGAGAATTATGGAGCTGGCTGTGCTGACAGAGGAGTAGTGAGTTCTCTATCTGGACTCCCTCTGTTGTTGAATGGAGCTAATGAAGCTGATCTAAATGGCATAGACCGGCCACCTGAGGAAGAGGACTGCGATTGGACATCAGGAGTTTCTGATTGGATTTAAGGCAGCCGACTCCCTAGTTTCTTGCTGGTGATTTCTCCTAACTGTGGCTTCTGGTTTCCAGTTTGGTTCCTGCCTAGTTACCAACCTCTCCGGTCTTCTGGGCTTCGCTTGCTTTTTATTTTTTCCTCCTCGGTGACTCATTCATAACACTAAGGTAACCAAAGTGCAATGACCCTAATGGCCACCGGGGGGGAAAACTACAACTGAAATCACCACAGTGCAATGACCCTAATGGCCACCGGGTTCAAAGCCACCTTTGGCACACATCCAAGGGGAAAAAAAAGGTTACTTTGTGCAGTTACTCTATCAGATCCAACCTGGATCGTGACAGTACCCTCCCCTTAATGAGGGGCCTCTGGACCCTCAAGACCACTCCTCATCAGGGCACCACCTACAGCAGAGACGCCTAGATGCAGAGTTCACCCCTGCAACTGCCTGCACCTCAGGTTTATGATAAACGCACCGCTGGTATTGGCAAAATGTTCTAGAGGCACCACTCATTTCCAAAGCGTCGACCTGGGGAACGAGTTATGTATGTGTATGTTCGGTATGAGCTGGTAAGACTCCGCAACACGCTTCCAAGATGTTTTTTGGTGGTCATCCATACATGCTCGTTCACACACAGGTCCGGACCTGAACGTTTATTGCCACACATTCGTCATATTTCGGTGAACTCATTCTAGGATCGACCACAGAGGCGTCCCCCTGTGTCACCATACTCACACCCCCGCTATTCACCAAGGGAACACCACCCTCCAACCCTTTACACCACGAAGTCTACGCCTCCCAGGGTTGGCTATTGGCGAGGGTAGGCGACCAGGGAGAAAATACACTCCCTGGTCGCCTTCCTCCACACGACCAGGAGGGGCAGCTTCTTCGGGGGTATGGAAGATTTGGCGTAAACCACGCGGACTATCACACCAGTCTGCTCACCACAGGGATGTACCCCTTCACTTCGGGGAATACCAGGCAGCTCCGTGGTGCACCAACTCCTCCCACGTGCCTGGGTACCTCCGCATGCATGAGCAAGTCCCGCTCCCCAGCAACGACTCTAGGGGGCTTCATTGCCAGCCGCCATCTGATTTCCCAGCTGAGCCAAACGGGAGGCCCCAGACCCTAATAATTGCTGCTGAACTGCTTCAACACACCTTGCAGCTCCTCACTCACCTCAGTGAGGCCCAGCAGCAAAGCTCACAGGTCTGAACATGGCCCGAGGATCACCAGAAAAAAAAAAAAAAAAAAAAATGTAAGGTTGGTGATAATGTCACTTGCCCCGTCCTGAGTGACACGGCCAGCAGGCTAGTAACTGATACAACAGGAAGCGGCACATGTAATTGTCCTATGTGACGCGGCCCGCAGGCCGGTAACTAATACAATAAGACAAAGGGAATAGGGAAAACCTGGGTATCAATAACAATGGTGGCCCTGTGATAGGGAACGGGGAAGTGGAGACCTCCTGCACTCCCCTGAGTCAGTGTCTCTACACTCCTAACGTTCCCTAGGCCGGTTCCGCACCGGGCGCCGATCAGGATACCTTAGGCCCCTCGCTCGCCCTGCACCTAAACCCTCACTAGGGAATTGGTCGGTGCGGAAAAGAATCCCACCACTGCACTAAACACACATAAGGAAAAGTGACAATACAGGGGAACACCACTTAGCTTTGCTCTGTTGCTTAAGCTCCCAGCAACAGAGCCCTCACCTGCGTGCATCTTTTCCTCCACCGTGTCCAACATCTGGGTGCACTGTCCAGCAACGGAGTCCAGCACCTGAGTGCAGCTGTCCAGCAATGGGGTTCAGCACCTGAGTGCAGCTTCAGCCAAAGAGTCCAGTAGCTGAGTGCAGCTCTACACAATAGCTGCCACTCCACCAAGCTTTGCAAGAATTCTAAACTGACACCATAGCTGCCACTCCACCACGCTTTCCACGAACTCCTCGCTGACACCATAGCTGCCACTCCAGGACTCTGACTGAGTTGTCCTGGACTCTTCTCAGCATTATAGTGCAGCCTTGGAGCAAACAGAGTCCACACCTGCGTGCAACGGTCCAGAAACAGAGCCCCGCAAATGAGTCCAGCTTTTCTGCCAAAAAGTACAGCATGCTTGAGTCCAGCTCTCAGCAACAAAGTCCAGCATTTTGAGTGCAGCTCTACACCATAGCTGCCACTCCACCAATCCATGCACGAACTCCTTGCTGACACCATAGCTGCTACTCCACCAACGCCATGCCAGCCCTCCTTGCAGACACCATAGCTGCTACTCCAGGAATCTCACTGAGCTGCCCGTGACTCTCCTTTAGCTCCTTCCTTCACCCAGGCTTGCTTGCAAATGAAGACCTTATCACCAACAGTGATTAACACACCTGATACTCTCTTATAGAGCTACCACACCTGTTACATAATTACATGCACAAACTAAGGTAACCAAAGTGCAATGACCCTAATGGCCATCGGGGGGGAAAACTACAACTGAAATCACCACAGTGCAATGACCCTAATGGCCAACGGGGGAAAAACCACCTCTGGCACACAGCCAAGGGAAAAAAAGGTTACTTTGTGCATTTACTCTGTCAGATCCAACCTGGATCGTGATAGAGTGATGGAGAAGGCAATGATGGGGGTGATGGGGAAGAGAGCAATGTTGGGAGTGGTGGAGAAGGCAATGATGAGGGAGAGGGCAATGATGGGAGTGATGGGGAGAGGAGTGATGGAGAAGGCAATGATGGGTTGGTGGGGGAGAAGGCAATGATGGGTTGGTGGGGGAGAAGGCAATGATGGGGGTGATGGGGGAGAGGGCAATGATGAGAGTGATGGAGAAGGCAATGATGGGGAAGAGAGCAATGTTGGGAGTGGTGGAGAAGGCAATGATGAGGGAGAGGGCAATAATGGGAGTGATGGGGGAGGAGTGATGGAGAAGGCAATGATGGGTTGGTGGGGGAGAAGGCAATGATGGGTTGGTGGGGGAGAGAGCCATGAAAGGGTGGTGGGGGAGAAGGCAATGATGGGGTGGTGGAAAGGGCAATGATGGTGGTGGTCGAAAGGGCAATAATGGAATGGTGGGGAGGAGGAAATGATGGAGGTGGTGGAATGGGCAATTTCTACATGAAGGGGATCATGATGTGGCACATTCCTACATGAAGGGGATCATAATGGGACATTCCTACATGAAAGGAATCATAATGAGGCACATTACTAATAGAAGTTGACACTTCCATCTCAGCTTCCACTAAACTTCTATCTCTCACTTCCTCCTTCGGCCTCACTCAATGGTCTTCTACAGCCACCCACAAAGATGGCCACACACTGGACCTCATCTTCACCCGCCTCTGCTCCCTATCTAACCTCTCTAACTCACCTCTTCCTCTCTCTGACCACAACGTTCTCACATTCTCTTCCCTCTCCACTCCATGTCTACAATCCCCACCCCACAAACTTTCACACCCTCGCAGAAATCTTAAACACCTTGACCTACACTCATTCTCTGAATCCCTCCTCCCTCTCACAGATATAAGTTCCTTACACAATGCGGATGACGCTGCTGCTCTATATAACACCTGTTGTGAGTTCATTTTCCCCTTCACCATTGAGGTCTGATGAACTCTCTCTTCTGGTGAAGGAAGGTAGTGAGGCTGATTACCAAACACTTGTGCAGGATGATGATGACTGGAATTGCTGACTGGATATAAGGCAACCGACGCTTTTCTGCCTTGCGGGTGATTTCTCTGAGGGATTCTAGGAGACCAGTCTGATTCCTGCTTCTCAAAAGCTAAGTTTTCTGCTCTGCTTTTTGCATTTGTGTTTTGGTTTTGTTTTGCCTTGTTTTTCTGGATTTCTGCCATTCCATGCTGGGGTGAGCTGAATTCCTTTTTGCTCTGTCTTCAGAAAATACCTGAGTACTGATATAGTCTTTTTGAAGCCTAGCGTCTTCAGGGCTTTTTCCCTATCAGTCTGTTGGCTCTTGTTTTGATAGGGTTTTGGGCGGATTGCAGACAGCAGCTTTTCTATCCTGTCCTATTTAGTTAGCTTGGGCCCCATCATTTGCTCAGCCTTTCTATCTGTGTGTTTTTTCATCTTGCTTCACCGTCATTATATGTTGGGGGCTGCCTATTGCTTTGGGGTCTGCTCTGGGGCAGTTTAGATTTCCCTTTCTGTCTTTAGGCTACTTAGTTCTTCGGCTGTGATCGAGGGGTCTAGGGCACCGTAGGAACCCCCCACGGCTACTGCTAGTTGTTGTTGATAGGTTCAGGGGTCTGCAATCCGATAGCTGCCAACTTCTCTGGTTTTCTGGACTTAGCTAGTATTTCTGTTTTTGCCTCCTACAGGGACTCATTCATAACAGAATCACCCGCCATACCGCAGATCCTAGGGTACTCAATAGCAGGAAAGAATTGAAGAAAAAAAAAAAGTGTGTATATTTTTTCCTCTATATCTCTGAGGCCGTAGGGGGAATTTTTTTTTTTTCTCTCAATGGAGATAAAGCAATTGTCTGATCGTGTGGAGCAGCTCGCTGCGGAAGCGCGGGGAATTTCCACCTACCTTGCTCATTCACATGTTGCTGAACCAAAGATCTCTACTCCTGATGTGTTTTTTGGGGATCGGTCTAAATTTTTGAATTTCAAAAATAATTGTAAATTATTTTTTGCCTTGAAGCCTAACTCGTCAGGGAGCTCCGCGCAGCAGGTTAAAATTATCATCTCTTTGCTGCGTGGCGATCCCCAGGATTGGGCGTTTTCTTTGAAACCAGATGATCCTGACTAATGTGAACGCATTTTTTCAAGCCTTGGGGTTGTTGTATGACGAACCTAATGCTATTGATCAGGCTGAAAAGACCCTGTTGGCATTGAGCCAGGGTCGAGATTCTGCAGAATTGTACTGTCAAAAATTCCGAAAGTGGGCGGTCCTTACTACCTGGAATGATAATACCTTGGCAGTTCTCTTTCGGAAGGGTTTTTTCAGAAGCCGTAAAAGATACTATGGTGGGATTTCCTGTTCCCTCTGGTCTTGACGATTCTATGTCATTAGCCATTCAGGTTGATCGGCGTTTACGTGAACGCAGGACTGCATGAGAGGTGTTGCCACCTGTGGAACAAGTGTCTGAACCTATGCAATGTGAGAGAGTTTTGTCCAGGGAGCAACGTCAGGAGTTCAGAAGGCGTAATAAGCTGTGTTTTTTTGTGGAGATGCCTCGCATATTATTTCTGTCTGTCCTAAACGAGAGAAACGTTTTGCACACACGTTTTCTGTGGGTGGTGTTCAACCTAAGTTTCTTCTGGCAATTACTCTGACCTGCTCCCTATCCACATTTTCCGCCAAGGCTTTTGTGGATTCGGGAGCAGCCCTGAACCTAATGGACTTGGATTTTGCTAAACGTTGTGGATTTCCAATGACGCCTCTGCGGACACCTATCCCTTTGAGGGGGATTGATGCTACTCCTTTGGCGAAAAATAAGCCTCAGTTTTGGACCCAGGTGGTAATGCGGGTCGCCCCAGACCATCAAGAAAATTGCAGATTTTTGGTGTTGCACGATACCATTGTTCTGGGGTTTCCCTGGTTGCAAATTCATAATCCAGTTTTGGATTGGAAATCTGTGTCTGTGGTGAGTTGGGGTTGTCGGTGTGCCCTTAGTGAGGCTCCGGTGTTTTCCACCTCTCCTCAGTCGCATGATGTTCCTGACTATTTGGCAGACTTTTATGATGTATTTAATGAGAATAAGTCTGCGTCTTTGCCTCCTCATAGGAGTTATGACTGTGCAATTGAACTGAGCCCGGGGTGTAAATTTCCCAAGGGTCGGCTCTTCAATTTATCTGTACCCGAGCACGAGGCTATGCGATCCTATATTAAGGAGGCATTGGAGAAGGGTCATATTAGACCATCCTCTTCACCCTTAGGTGCCGGGTTTTTTTTCGTGGCCAAAAAGGATGGTTCATTAAGGCCTTGTGTCATGGTCACGTGTGTCTGGACGCAGATGTTTCCGCAAGGCGAACTCATGTGACACACGTGACCCTGGATACACCGCCTCCAGTGGGGCGCGTTTAAATTATAAAACGTGCAGGTGGATACGCCGCCTCCACCTGGCGAATTTGGGAATTACACGTTATACATAAAATCTGGAAACCCCGCCTCCAGTAAGGCGAATTTAAATAATAAAGGGGGAACCTGGGAAACTTTAACAATGGTGGGCCCTGCGATAGGGAATGGGGACATGGAGACCTCCTAAGCTCCCCTGAGCCAGTGTCCCTGCACTCCCTACATTCCCTAAACAGGCTCCGCACCTGTCGCCGCACGCGTACCTTAACGCCCTTGCTCACCCTGACCCTAAACCCTCACTAGGGAATGGGTCGGTGCGGAGACTAATCCCACCACTGCACTAATAACCTTAGTGCAGTCTTGGAGCAGAGTCCAACACCAGTTGCAGCTGCTTAGTACCAGAGTCCCAAGGAAGTGTTCAGCTTCTGCCACGAAGTCAAGCATGCTTGAGTCCAGCTCAGCAACCAAGTCCCACATGGTGAGTGCCACTCTCCATAGTAGCCACTCCACCAGCCCATGCAGACACTTCCCGCTGACACCATCACTGCGACTCCACCACGCCATGCCAGTCCTTCGTCCAGACACCATAGCTGAAACACATCCCCCCTGGCTAAGCTGCGCAGGACTCCTTACCAGCTCCATCCTTCCTCCAGGCTCTCCAACTCAAAGTGAAAGCAATCTCACAATATCACAGGCAGTGAGTGAACACCCTGAGCACACCTTTATAGGGTGTCACACCTGATCTATAATTAAGTGAACATTAACCTAAACCTAAGGTGCGATACCATTCCCCACCACCGGGCAACTTAGAATGAACGACACCACGTGATGATTCTAACGGCCACCGGGGGCAATCACGACACACTTTGGAACCAAAGGAAAAAAAGTTCACTTAATGAATTTAATACCGCCAGATCCAACACTGGATCATGACACTTGTATTGATTATCGTGCCCTCAACAAAATTACTATTAAATATCAGTATCCGTTACCCCTGATCTCGGATCTATTCTCCAGAGTTAAAGGTGCTTGCTGGTTTACCAAGCTTGACCTCAGGGGGGCGTATAATCTTATTCGCATTAAGCATGGGGATGAATGGAAGACGGCGTTTAATACTCCGGAGGGACATTTTGAGTACCTGGTGATGCCTTTTGGGCTCACTAATGCCCCTTCTGTCTTCCAGTGCTTCATGAACGACATTTTCCGAGACTTTGTGGATAAATTTTTGATTATCTATCTGGATGATATTTTGATCTTCTCCAAGGATTGGGATTCTCATGTGGAACATGTTCGGACTGTGTTCCGGCTCTTGAGGGAGAATTCCCTGTATGTCAAAGGATCAAAATGCCTTTTTGGGGTACAGAGGATTTCATTTTTGGGATTTATTTTGTCTCCGTCAACTACTGAAATAGACCCGGCCAAGGTACAGGCCATTTATGATTGGGTTCAGCCCACTTCTTTGAAGGCCCTCCAGAAGTTTTTGGGTTTTGCTAATTTTTATTGGAAATTTATAGCAAAATTTTCTAGTATTGCCAAGCCATTGACTGATCTGACTAAGAAGGGTGCTGATGTATTGAATTGGTCTCCGGAGGCTGTTTCTTCCTTTCAGGAGCTGAAGCGAAGATTAACTTCTGCCCCGGTTTTGCGGCAACCTGATGTCTCACTCCCGTTCCAGGTAGAGGTGGACGCTTCTGAGATTGGTGCAGGAGCTGTTTTGTCCCAAAGGATCCTGTAACATCTAAAATGAATCCCTGTGCTTTCTTTTCCCGAAAGTTCTCTCCATCTGAACGTAACTATGATGTGGGGAATCGTGAACTGTTGGCCATGAAATGGGCATTTGAGGAGTGGAGACATTGGTTGGAGGGAGCTAAACATCAAGTCGTGGTCCTCACTGACCACAAGAATTTGATTTACCTGGAGTCGGCCAAACGCTTGAACCCTAGACAGGCTAGGTGGGCCTTGTTTATTACACGTTTCAATTTTGTGGTCTCTTTTCTTCCTGGCACTAAGAATGTCAAGGCTGACGCTCTCTCTAGGAGCTTCTTTGCTGATTCTCCTGTGGTGATCAAGCCTGCTACCATCTTAGGCGAAACGGTAGTTCTTTCTGCCATCTCGCCCGATTTGAGACGTGCTCTGGAAGAGTTCCAGGAGGACAAACCTGAGCATTGTCCCAGTGGAAAGTTGTATGTTCCTAACCAGTGGAAGAAGAGAGTGATGTCTGAAGTTCATTGCTCTGCATTGGCTGGTCATCCAGGTATTTTTGGTACTAGAGATCTGGTGAATCGGTCTTTTTGGTGGCTCGCCTTGTCTCGTGAGGTCAGGAATTTTGTGCAGTCCTGTGGGACTTGCTCCCGGTCTAAACCTTGTTCTCGCTCTAGTGGGTTGTTGATGCCTTTGCCGGTCCCCAGGAGGCCATGGACCCATATTTCAATGGATTTCATCTCTGATATGCCTGTCTCTCAGAGAATGACTTATTTGGGTGATTTGTGATAGGTTCTCTAAGATGGTTCATCTTCTACCACTCCCTAAGTTGCCATCTTCCTCTGAGTTGGTGCCCCTGTTTTTGCAACAGGTGGTTCGCTTGCACGGGATTCCTGAGAACATTGTATCTGACAGAAGAGTTCAGTTTGTGTCTAGATTTTGGAGGACTTTCTGTTCCAAGCTGGGAATTCAGTTGTCCTTCTCCTCTGCTTTTCACCCTCAGACCAATGGGCAGACAGAGAGAACAAACCAGACCTTGGAGTCGTATTTGAGAGGTTTTATTTCAGCTGATCAGGATGATTGGGTTTCATTTTTGCCCTTGGCCGAATTTGCTTTAAATAATAGAGCTAGTTCTGCCACTTTGATGTCACCTTTTTTTTGTAACTTTGGGTTTCATCCTCGATTTTCTTCAGGGCAGGTGGAGCCTTCTGCCTGCCCAGGTGTTGACACTGTGGTGGAGAGAATGCACCAGATCTGGGACCAAGTGGTGGATAAGTTATTTCTCTCCCAGGAAAAGGCCCAGCGGTTTTCCAACCGACATAGGACCATTGGTCCCCAGTTTAAGGTTGGTGATATGGTTTGGTTATCATCAAAAAATATTGCTATGAAGATGGCTTCTCCTAAGTTTAAGCCTAGATTTATTGGACCTTACAAGATTTTGGAGATTATTAATCCGGTCTCTTTTTCGTTTGGCTCTTCCTGTCACATTTAAAATCCATAATGTGTTTCATAAGTCCTTGTTGAAGAGGTTTGTTGAACAAGCTGTTCCTGGGGTGGCACCTCCGGACCCTGTATTGTTGAAGGTAACATGGAATATGAGGTAGAGAAGATACTGGATTCCCGTCTGGCTAGATGGAGACTCCAGTATTTGGTTAATTGGAAGGCTTATGGTCAGGAGGATAATTCCTGGGTCTCTGCCTCTGATATTCATGCCAAAAGATTGGTGCGTGCCTTTCATCGGGCTCACCCTGATCGCCCTGGTGGCGTGGATGAGAGTTCGGTGACCCCTCCTCAAGGGGGAGGTACTGTTGTGAGTTCATTTTCCCCTTCACCATTGAGGTCTGATGAACTCCCTCTTCTGGTGAAGGAAGGTAGTGAGGCTGATTACCAAGCACTTGTGCAGGATGATGATGACTGGGTGACTGGAATTGCTGACTGGATGTAAGGCAGCCGACGCCCTTCTGCCTTGCGGGTGATTTCTCTGAGGGATTCTAGGAGACCAGTCTGATTCCTGCTCCTCAAAAGCTAAGTTTTCTGCTCTGCTTTTTTGCATTTGTGTTTTGGTTTTGTTTTGCCTTGTTTTTCTGGATTTCTGCCATTCCCTGCTGGGGTGAGCTGAATTCCTTTTTGCTCTGTCTTCAGAAAATATCTGAGTACTGATATAGTCTTTTTGAAGCCTAGCGTCTTCAGGGCTTTTTTCCCTATCAGTCTGTTGGCTCTTGTTTTGATAGGGTTTTGGGCGGATTGCAGACAGCAGCTTTTCTATCCTGTCCTATTTAGTTAGCTTGGGCCCCATCATTTGCTCAGCCTATCTTTCTGTGTGAGTGTTTTTTCATCTTGCTTCACCGTCATTATATGTTGGGGGCTGCCTATTGCTTTGGGGTCTGCTCTGGGGCAGTTTAGATTTCCCTTTCTGTCTTTAGGCTACTTAGTTCTCCGGCTGTGATCAAGGGGTCTAGGGCACCGTAGGAACCCCCCACGGCTACTGCTAGTTGTTGTTGATAGGTTCAGGGGTCTGCAATCCGATAGCTGCCAACTTCTCTGGTTTTCTGGACTTAGCTAGTATTTCTGTTTTTGCCTCCTACGGTGACTCCTTCATAACAACACCACAATAGCTGTAGCTTTGGAATCTGCTGCCCCACTTACACATACAAAAGCTCACAAAATCAACAGACAGACTGAGCGCAGATGGAAAAGATCCCACTCCAACGAGGACTTCATCGCATTCAAACCGTCCCTCACTACTTTCAAGACCACACTCGCCACAGCTAAACAAACCTACTTCTCATCTCTCATATCCTCCCTGTCTCACAACCCTAAACAGTTATTCAACACCTTCAATTCTCTCCTCCGTCGCCCAGCACCTTCTCCCTCCCCACTCATCTCAGCTGAAGACTTTGCCTCATTTTTCAAGCAGAAGATTGATAACATCAGAGACAGTTTTGGTCAACAACCCCCAGAGCCCATCCTCCCGACTTCCAAGCCCTCCACCTCCAAAATCAACTTCTCCACCATTACAGAAGATCGACTCTCCACTCTACTCTCAAGATCACATCTCACCACCTGTGCACTTGACCCGATCCCATCCCACTTCATCCCAAACCTCACCACAGTCTTCATCCCAACCCTAACCCACCTCTTCAACTTATCACTAACAACTGGTGTTTTCCCCTCAAGCTTTAAACATGCCTCCATCACATCTATCCTCAAAAAGACTTCTCTTGACCCATCCTCTGTATCTAGCTATCGCCCTATATCACTTCTCCCCTATGCCTCCAAGCTACTGGAACAACACATCTACCTTGAACTGTCCTCCCATCTTTCTTCTTGCTCCCTCTTCGACCGCTTACAATCTGGCTTCCGGTCACACCACTCCACTGAAACTGCCCTTACTAAGGTCACCAATGACCTCTTAACCGCCAAGAGCAAGCGACACTACTCTGTCCTCCTCCTGGACCTGTCGGCTGCCTTTGACACAGTGGACCATTCCCTATTATTACAGACCCTCTCATCCCTTGGCATCACAGACTTGGCCCTATCCTGGATCTCATCATACCTGACAGACCAGACATTCAGCGTCTCCCACTCACACACCACCTCCTCACCTCGCCCCCTATCTGTCGGAGTCCCACAAGGTTCAGTCCTAGGACCCCTGCTCTTCTCCATTTACACCTTTGGCCTGGGACAGCTCATAGAATCTCATGGCTTTCAGCATCATCTCTATGCTGATGACACACAGATCTACATCTCTGGACCAGATATCACCTCCCTACTAACCAGAGTCCCTCAATGTCTGCCCACTATTTCATCATCCTTCTTCTCCGCTAGATTTCTGAAACTTAACATGGACAAAACAGAATTCATCATCTTTCCCCCATCTCACGTGACCCCCCCCAACGAACCTATCCATTACAGTAAATGGCTGCCCACTCTCCCCAGTCCCACAAGCTCGCTGCCTCGGGGTAATCCTTGACGCTGATCTCTCCTTCAAACCACATATCCAAGCCCTTTCCACTTCCTGCCGACTTCAACTCAAAAATATTTCACGAATCCGTTCATTCAACCAAAAATCTGCAAAAACCCTAGTCCATGCCCTCATCATCTCTCGCCTTGACTACTGCAACCTCCTGCCCTGTGGCCTCCCCTCCAACACTCTCACACCCGGTACTTTCCTGCACACAACCTCCAATCCTCACAAGATCTCCTTCTCTACTCCCCTCTTATCTCCTCTTCCCACAATCGCATACAAGATTTCTCTCGCGGATCACCCCTACTCTGGAACTCTCTACCACAACATATCAGACTCTCACCTACCCTCGAAACCTTCAAAAAGAGCCTGAAGACCCACCTCTTCCGACAAGCCTATAACCTGCAGTAACCACCGATCGACCAAACCGCTGCATGACCAGCTCTACCCTCGCCTACTGTATTCTCACCCATCCCTTGTAGATTGTGAGCCTTCGCGGGCAGGGTCCTCTCTCCTCCTGTACCAGTTATGACTTGTATTGTTTAACATTATTGTACTTGTTTTTACTATGTATACCCCTCCTTACATGTAAAGCGCCATGGAATAAATGGCACTATAACAATAATAATAATAATAATGATGGGGCATATTACTACAAGTAGGGGGATCAGGATGGGAACATAACTATTGGCTATGGGACCATTCTAATTGGGCAGGTGGTGAGCATAGTAATTAAAAGATAAGGTGTGTACCTGTTACTAGTTTAAAAACACACATGTGACATGCACAATGTGAACAAGTCTGTTGGACCATGTTCACTCCACCCTGACTGAAACACAAACAAAAAGCACAGAATGACAAATGTGCAAAAATACCTTACAATAAGACATATAACAGTAGTCAGCAAGTGCTGATAAAAGGTAATAACAAACACATGGTATTTAGTCTATACGTTTTTTTGCAAAAAAATGTATACCAAGCTGCCTCACCAACGTCAAGGTAACCCGTATTGAAGCAGTCCCTATCTAATGTATTTAATACCTGAACATATGAACTGTGTCTAAATGAGCAGGATTAAGACAGGCGCTTTCTGGTATGGGCACGTGATGCAAGACAGCTCCTTATGTGCATGTCACACAAGAGAGGGGTGTGGTCTCTCAAATCATGCATAAGCATGAAAAAAACTGGATTAAAAACACACATGTGACATGCACAATGTGAACAAGTCTGTTGGACCATGTTCACTCCACCCTGACTGAAACACAAACAAAAAGCACAGAATGACAAATGTGCAAAAATACCTTGCAATAAGACATATAACAGTAGTCAGCAAGTGCTGATAAAAGGTAATAACAAACACAGGGTATTTAGTCTATACGTTTTTTTGCAAAAAAATGTATACCAAGCTGCCTCACCAACGTCAAGGTAACCCGTATTGAAGCAGTCCCTATCTAATGTATTTAATACCTGAACATATGAACTGTGTCTAAATGAGCAGGATTAAGACAGGAGCTTTCTGGTATGGGCACGTGATGATTTGAGAGACCCCACCCCTCTCTTGTGTGACATGCACATAAGGAGCTGTCTTGCATCACGTGCCCATACCAGAAAGCGCCTGTCTTAATCCTGCTCATTTAGACACAGTTCATATGTTCAGGTTTTAAATACATTAGATAGGGACTGCTTCAATACGGGTTACCTTGACGTTGGTGAGGCAGCTTGGTATACATTTTTTTGCAAAAAAACGTATAGACTAAATACCCTGTGTTTGTTATTACCTTTTATCAGCACTTGCTGACTACTGTTATACGTCTTATTGCAAGGTATTTTTGCACATTTGTCATTCTGTGCTTTTTGTTTCTGTTACTAGTTTAGCAGTTGTTTGCAATCTCAGCACCTGGACCGCCAGCGATTTTTTAATATATTTTTTGTCAAATGTGGAGCCGCAGCAAATATGTATACTTTTTCAGTTCACGGCGAAGCCTCCTGGCCTGCCATTCTTGCCAGGTGCTATCCACAAGCCAGCCAGCTTCCAAAGCCAGCCATTTCCATGCCAGGATTAAGAAGTCAGCAGCAGTCAGATACAGTAAATGTTATCACATTTGTGTGACTGTGGCTAGAGATTAGAGATATTCATACTATGAAATGTAGCAGTGCATTTCAGCAGGAAATCTGCTTGCATTCCATGCTAAAATCTATCTATCTAATATTCTGCATATTTTCCCTAAAGTTCAATCCAACTGCTGTGTCTGGAAAGGGCAGTGTGAGTGGCTCAGTTTCAGTGTGTGAGAAGCACCCATGAGCTTGAAGCCCCCCTGCTGAACAGAAGAGAAGACTGCAAAGGTAAGTTTAAAGTCAATGAATTTTTTACATATTAGATCATTAGGGTTCAGGGACAGCAAGTGCTGTACAGGGGAGAGATTTGGCAGCTGCTGATTCTCCTCCTGTGAAGGGCTTGCCCTGATGGCACTTTGTCATAAATAATTGGGTTTTAGGTTGCAGTTTAGGCACTTGGTCTCAGAAAGGTTCGTCATCACTGCTATCGGGGGTGCATTATTCTATATAGAGTCTGCGTATGGGGAGTGTTTTGTACTATATAGAATCTGCCTATGGGTAAAGTATGAAACTATATAGGGTATGCCTATGGGGAATTCATCATACTATATGGAGGCCTATGGGGAGTGCATAATACTATATTGAGGACTATATGGTGCATTATACTATATGGAGGTTATTTAGGGGGCCATCATACAGTGTGAATATTACAGTGAGGGGGCCATCATACAGTGTGGATATTACAGTGAGGGGGCCATCATACAGTGTTGGAGCTATCAAACAGTTTGGGGGATACTAAGGGGTCAGTATACTGTGTGGGTGGTACTATACAGTGAGAGTGGCATCATACTGTGTATAGTGGAGCTGTACAGGGGGAGACTCAGGACATTATTAAATGTAAAGTGGGCACTTATTGTTATAGGGGAACTCAGGTCTGCTCCTATCACCAAAATGTACATTTCAGGTTATCCCTCAACTACCCTCACTAGTCTTACCTTCTTTTGAGGTCCATGCCGTCAGACTCTACACCCCCTTCTCCATGCGAGTGGCGGTGGTATATCGTCCTCCCGGCCCCTCCCATCAGTTCCTTGATCATTTTGCCACTTGGCTTCCACATTTTCTCTCCTGTGACATCCCTACCCTCATCATGGGAGATTTCAACATCCCCATTGCTCTTCCCCTCTCACCATCTGCTACTCACCTTTTATCTCTAACCTCCTCATTTGGCCTTTCGCACCTTACTAATTCTCCAACGCATGAAGACGGAAACTCCCTCGACTTGGTCTTCTCTCAGCTTTGTGCAGTGGATGATTTTGCAAACTCCCCTCTCCCGCTCTCTGATCACAACCTTCTTTCATTCTCTATCAAGAACTGCCAGGCTGCTCAGGTCACCCCCACTGTCCAGACTTATAGAAACATACAGGCCATTAAAACCCAGAAACTTATGAAGAACTTGCAGTCTTCATTGGCCCCTATCTCCTCCCTCTCCTGATTCTGCATTGAAGCATTACAATGAAACACTTCAAAGTGCCCTGGATGAATCTGCACCCCCTATAAATAGAACACCACAACGCAGACGGCGACAACCCTGGCACACGGTGCAAACACAATTCCTGCAGCGGTGCTCCAGGTGCGCCGAACGTCTGTGGAGAAAATCCAATCTACACGAAGATTTCATCCATTTTAAGTTTATGCTTAGAACATACAACACTGCCCTTCACCTCTCCAAACAAGCCTATTTCAACACCCTCATCACCTCACTGACCAATAACCCGAAACGTCTCTTTGACACTTTTCATTCTCTACTCAATCCAAGAGTACATGCCCCAACCACAGAGCTCCGAGCTGACGATCTGGCCAATTACTTCAAAGAAAAAAATTGACCAGATTCGACAGGAAATTATCTCCCAATCACCTCATACCATGCACTGTCCTCCCTCCCCCACTGCATCTAGCTCACTCTCTGATTTTGAACCAGTCACAGAAGAAGAAGTAAGCAGGCTCCTTGCATCTTCTCGCCCAACCACTTGCACCAGTGACCCATTTCCGTCACATCTCCTCCAGTCCCTTTCCCCTGCTGTCACCCCTCACATAACTAAAATATTTAACCTCTCTCTCTCTCTTCTGGTATTTTTCCCTCCTTATTTAAGCATGCCATCATACATCCACTACTTAAAAAACCATCCCTCGACCAAAACTGTGCCGCTAACTATAGACCTGTCTCTAATCTTCCCTTCATCTCTAAACTCCTGGAACGCCTGGTCCACTCCCGTCTTATCCGCTATCTCTCAGAAAACCCTGTTCTCGACCCTCTCCAATCCGGTTTCCGCTCTTTACACTCCACTGAAACTGCCCTCACTAAAGTCTCTAATGATCTGCTAACAGCTAAATCAAATGGTCATTACTCCATGCTAATTCTCTTGGATCTCTCTGCAGCATTCGACACTGTGGATCATCAGCTCCTCCTCACTATGCTCCGTTTCATTGGCCTCAAGGACACCGTTCTCTCATGGTTCTCCTCCTATCTCTCCGACCACTCCTTTATTGTATCTTTTGCCGGTTCCTCCTCCTTTCACCTTCCCCTTACTGTTGGGGTCCCTCAAGGATCGGTTTTAGGCCCCTCCTCTTCTCCTTGTACACTGCCCCTATTGGTCAAACAATCAGTAGATTTGGTTTCCAGTACCATCTCTATGCTGATGACACCCAATTATATGCTTCTTCTCCTGACATCACGCCAGCCTTTCTAGAAAACACCGGCGATTGTCTAAACGCTGTGTCTAATATCATGTCCTCACTATATCTGAAACTGAACCTGTCAAAGACTGAACTCCTGGTGTTTCCTCCCTCTACTAATGTACCTATACCCGACATTGCCATTTCTGTATGTGGTTCCACTATTACTCCCCAGCAACAGGCCCGCTGTCTTGGGGTCATACTTGATTCCGAGCTTTCCTTTGCCCCCCACATTCGATCACTGGCTCGCTCTTGTCATCTGCACCTCAAAAACATTTCTAGAATTCGACCTTTTCTTACTTTTGACTCTGCAAAAACTCTTAATGTTTCTCTTATTCATTCTCATCTCGACTATTGTAACTCTCTTCTAATCGGTCTCCCTCTTACCAAACTCTCCCTTCCCCAATCTGTCTTGAATGCTGCAGCCAGGATCATATTCCTCACCAATCGTTACACCGATGCCTCTACCTTGTGCAAGTCATTACACTGGCTACCCATCCACTCCAGAATTCAGTATAAACTTATTACCCTCACCCACAAAGCTCTCCATGGCTCAGCACCACCCTACATCTCCTCCCTTGTTTCAGTATGCCATCCTACTCGCACCCTCCATTCTGCTGATGACCTGAGGTTAGCATCCTCGATAATCAGAACCTCCCACTCCCGTCTCCAAGACTTTACACGTGCCGCGCCAATTCTTTGGAATGCACTTCCCAGGTCAATACGATTAGTCCCCAATCCCCACAATTTTAAGCGTGCCCTGAAAACTCATTTATTCAGACTGGCCTATCGCCTCAACACATTAACCTAATCTATCCCTGTGTGGCACAGCCAAAAGTTTTACCATAACCAGGTTCCCCGCATCATGTTCCCACATGCTTTATGCATCCATTAGCCCTCTGTGTCTGTACTGTTACACACTTAACATTATGGCTGGTCCATACAATCAGGGCAACTGTTACTACCCACCTTTCGTGTCTCCCTCTTTCCTCATAGACTGTAAGCTTGCGAGCAGGGCCCTCATTCTTCTTGGTATTTGTTATAATCTACTGTATGTAATTATTGTTATGCTGTAATGTCTATTGTCTGTACAAATCCCCTCTGAAATATAAAGTGCTGCGGAATATGTCGGCGCTATAGAAATAAAATGTATTATTATTATAACTCAGGTTATTGTGACTATCAAAGAAACACACAGGACATTATTACTTTCTAGGAGGCAAAATGAGGGCACTGTTTTCTAGGGCACTTGCACACGGCATTACTATGTAGAGGGTCGCTTTATAATTTAGAGGGCACAGAGAACCCACAGTAGGTGCAGTAATATGGACATACGGCAGCGGCTCAGTATTGGGGTATCAGCAGGATGAGGAGTTTGTGCAGGTTGGGAATAGATGGTGATGGTGCTGAAAATATGAGACGTGAAATGTGTCTTTCTTTTAATCTCTGCTGGAAGAAGTTGTCATGTTGGTCTGAGCCACATGGAAAAGATGGGAAAAGTGAACTATTCCATCAGAAAGAACGTCAGCGGTAAGTCAGTATCTATAACCGTGCAGTAATCTCTTATATCTTCTGTAGGACTGGTATCTACCACTGACCATATGGCGGTAATATCCATGTTGGTCATTGTATAGAGATTATTTTCAGCAACAGCGCGGTCATCTGCTGAGGTATCTCCTACATCCACTATTAGGGTGCATCACCCAGTTGTAAGCAAGGTTACCTGGTTAGGGGCCATTCTGAACCAAAACCGTAGCTACGCCTCTGGTAGACTCATATCGTGGAAATGGGGATATGGATAAGAGTATATTTATTTACTAGTTTATATAGTCGCTATAGCTGGTATATTTGTATGACGACGCTATGTAAAGAGATGAGCAAGATCAGACAACATAGATCATTAGTTATCACATCTGCAAAATCTCACAGTGCTCCTCCAGTAAACATATATAATGAGATTTACAGACAAGATGTCCATCAGTGACAGGGCTCCGTCCCCTCCAGGCTCTTATAGCATGGGGAAGTAGCTGATGGATAACTGGTCTGTGAATAATAAAAAGGAGGAATTGTTATGGCAAATATTTAGACTTTGCTTGGATTATTATTTAGACAATTAAATCTACCGTATATACAGTATCTGTGATGATTTTGTATTTTAGTATTAGCTTTATAAGTGTTAGTCAGAAAAGCAATAACACAGGGTGTTGCATCTTATATATAGAGGTGTCTGTGTGTTAAAGCTTTCCTTTGTTCAAAAAGTATAGTTAGATAATTGGATACAGCCAGATTCAAGAACAGCAGAATCCATAATTTATGAGTTTGTTAGGCTGGTTTCACACTAGCGTTTTCTTGCGCTGTGCCTCGTGCGCATGCGCATTGCTCCCCTATCTTTTACATGGCGGGCGCATGGTATAGCGCATGTATGCGTTCATGTGCGTTTTCGTGCGCTGTTTTTTCCAGGTGTGCGCCCAGGCTCGCCAGACGCTACAGGTTGCATTTTTCTGTGCGCCCAACTGCTGCCAAAAAACTAACGCGCACGTTAGTGTAGTGAATGTGCAAAAAAACAACATTACAGTCTATGGGATCGCACGCGTGCGCTAGGACATGCGCATGCAAGCGTTTAAAATCGCATGCGTTTTTAGAGTTAACCTGGCGACAAACTAGTTCAATCGCATGCGCAAAAAAACAGCAAACGCATGCAAAACGCTTAATGCGTTCTTTGTATGCATTTGGAATGCGCATGAGGCGCAGCGCAAAAAAACCTCTAGTGTGAAAGTAGCCTTATTCACAATAAAAACACTTTCTTTCCCCAATGAGAATATCTTCTCCCTTAGGTCATGTAAAGCCACGCCCCTTTTCATATATTTGTAGTTATATTAAAAACTTGTGACTGGACAGCTGAGATCAGACTAGCCCGTACACTAACAGACACTGGTTGGGTGCCCTCGTCTCCGATCGATCGACGCCTTGATATGATCAAAACGGGCAAATTTGTGAAACCTTTTGAGTTTCTCATAAAGCTTTCTATACAGGGATCCACATCATTATGGAGGAGAAACGAGCGCGGCTCTAACTGGCGACAATGCAGGGAGACGGTGAGAGAATCGCTGACGTTTTCTACCCTCATCGTGACAGGTTCCCTTATATGAAGCCCAGAGTGACAAATACAAATGTCCTAGCGCCTGCGCCCAGTAATGGGGAATCTCCAGCACCTACCTCCACCTGCAGGGGGCGCTATCTCCGGGAATGGAGGGGTTACTGCCCCCTGTGCAGCCCAGTAATGGGGAATCTCCAGCACCTACCTCCACCTGCAGGGGGCGCTATCTCCAGGAATGGAGGGGTTACTGCCCCCTGTGCAGCCCAGTAATGGGGAATCTCCAGCACCTACCTCCACCTGCAGAGGGCGCTATCTCCGGGAATGGAGGGGTTACTGCCCCCTGTGCAGCCCAGTAATAGGGAATCTCCAGCACCTACCTCCACCTGCAGGGGGCGCTATCTCCGGGAATGGAGGGGTTACTGCCCCCTGTGTAGCCCAGTAATGGGGAATCTCCAGCACCTACCTCCACCTGCAGGGGCCGCTATCTCCGGGAATGGAGGGGTTACTGCCCCCTGTGTAGCCCAGTAATGGGGAATCTCCAGCACCTACCTCCACCTGCAGGGGCCGCTATCTCCGGGAATGGAGGGGTTACTGCCCCCTGTGTAGCCCAGTAATGGGGAATCTCCAGCACCTACCTCCACCTGCAGGGGGCGCTATCTCCGGGAATGGAGGGGTTACTGCCCTCTGTGCAGCCCAGTAATGGGGAATCTCCAGCACCTACCTCCACCTGCAGGGGGCGCTATCTCCGGGAATGGAGGGGTTACTGCCCCCTGTGTAGCCCAGTAATGGGGAATCTCCAGCACCTACCTCCACCTGCAGGGGGCGCTATCTCCGGGAATGGAGGGGTTACTGCCCCCTGTGCAGCCCAGTAATGGAGAATCTCCAGCACCTACCTCCACCTGCAGGGGGCGCTATCTCCGGGAATGGAGGGGTTACTGCCCCCTGTGCAGCCCAGTAATGGGGAATCTCCAGCACCTACCTCCACCTGCAGGGGGCGCTATCTCCGGGAATGGAGGTGTTACTGCGCCCTGTGCAGCCCAGTAATGGGGAATCTCCAGCACCTACCTCCACCTGCAGGGGGCGCTATCTCCGGGAATGGAGGGGTTACTGCCCCCTGTGCAGCTCAGTAATGGGGAATCTCCAGCACCTACCTCCACCTGCAGGGGGCGCTATCTCCGGGAATGGAGGGGTTACTGCCCCCTGTGTAGCCCAGTAATGGGGAATCTCCAGCACCTACCTCCACCTGCAGGGGGCGCTATCTCCGGGAATGGAGGGGTTACTGCCCCCTGTGCAGCCCAGTAATGGGGAATCTCCAGCACCTACCTCCACCTGCAGGGGGCGCTATCTCCGGGAATGGAGGGGTTACTGCCCCCTGTGCAGCCCAGTAATGGGGAATCTCCAGCACCTACCTCCACCTGCAGAGGGCGCTATCTCCGGGAATGGAGGGGTTACTGCCCCCTGTGCAGCCCAGTAATGGGGAATCTCCAGCACCTACCTCCACCTGCAGGGGGCGCTATCTCCGGGAATGGAGGGGTTACTGCCCCCTGTGTAGCCCAGTAATGGGGAATCTCCAGCACCTACCTCCACCTGCAGGGGCCGCTATCTCCGGGAATGGAGGGGTTACTGCCCCCTGTGTAGCCCAGTAATGGGGAATCTCCAGCACCTACCTCCACCTGCAGGGGGCGCTATCTCCGGGAATGGAGGGGTTACTGCCCCCTGTGTAGCCCAGTAATGGGGAATCTCCAGCACCTACCTCCACCTGCAGGGGGCGCTATCTCCGGGAATGGAGGGGTTACTGCCCCCTGTGCAGCCCAGTAATGGGGAATCTCCAGCACCTACCTCCACCTGCAGGGGGCGCTATCTCCGGGAATGGAGGGGTTACTGCCCCCTGTGCAGCCCAGTAATGGGGAATCTCCAGCACCTACCTCCACCTGCAGGGGGCGCTATCTCCGGGAATGGAGGTGTTACTGCGCCCTGTGCAGCCCAGTAATGGGGAATCTCCAGCACCTACCTCCACCTGCAGGGGGCGCTATCTCCGGGAATGGAGGGGTTACTGCCCCCTGTGCAGCTCAGTAATGGGGAATCTCCAGCACCTACCTCCACCTGCAGGGGGCGCTATCTCCGGGAATGGAGGGGTTACTGCCCCCTGTGCAGCCCAGTAATGGGGAATCTCCAGCACCTACCTCCACCTGCAGGGGGTGCTATCTCCGGGAATGGAGGGGTTACTGCCCCCTGTGTAGCCCAGTAATGGGGAATCTCCAGCACCTACCTCCACCTGCAGGGGGCGCTATCTCCGGGAATGGAGGGGTTACTGCCCCCTGTGCAGCCCAGTAATGGGGAATCTCCAGCACCTACCTCCACCTGCAGGGGGCGCTATCTCCGGGAATGGAGGGGTTTCTGCCCCCTGTGCAGCCCAGTAATGGGGAATCTCCAGCACCTACCTCCACCTGCAGGGGGCGCTATCTCCGGGAATGGAGGGGTTACTGCCCCTGTGCAGCCCAGTAATGGGGAATCTCCAGCACCTACCTCCACCTGCAGGGGGCGCTATCTCCGGGAATGGAGGGGTTACTGCCCCCTGTGCCCAGTAATGGGGAATCTCCAGCACCTACCTCCACCTGCAGGGGGCACTATCTCCGGGAATGGAGGGGTTACTGCCCCCCCCCCAGTAATGGGGAATCTCCAGCACCTACCTCCACCTGCAGGGGGCGCTATCTCCGGGAATGGAGGGGTTACTGCCCCTGTGCAGCCCAGTAATGGGGAATCTCCAGCACCTACCTCCACCTGCAGGGGGCGCTATCTCCGGGAATGGAGGGGTTACTGCCCCTGTGCAGCCCAGTAATGGGGAATCTCCAGCACCTACCTCCACCTGCAGGGGGCGCTATCTCCGGGAATGTAGGGGATACTGCCCCCTGTGCAGCCCAGTAATGGGGAATCTCCAGCACCTACCTCCACCTGCAAGGGGCGCTATCTCCAGGAATGGAGGGGTTACTGCCCCCTGTGCAGCCGAGTAATGGGGAATCTCCAGCACCTACCTCCACCTGCAGGGGGCGCTATCTCCGGGAATGGAGGGGTTACTGCCCCCTGTGCAGCCCAGTAATGGGGAATCTCCAGCACCTACCTCCACCTGCAGGGGCGCTATCTCCGGGAATGGAGGGGATACTGCCCCCTGTGCAGCCCAGTAATGGGGAATCTCCAGCACCTACCTCCACCTGCAGGGGGCGCTATCTCCGGGAATGGAGGGGTTACTGCCCCCTGTGCAGCCCAGTAATGGGGAATCTCCAGCACCTACCTCCACCTGCAGGGGGCGCTATCTCCGGGAATGGAGGGGTTACTGCCCCTGTGCAGCCCAGTAATGGGGAATCTCCAGCACCTACCTCCACCTGCAGGGGGCGCTATCTCCGGGAATGGAGGGGTTACTGCCCCTGTGCAGCCCAGTAATGAGGAATCTCCAGCACCTACCTCCACCTGCAGGGGGCGCTATCTCCGGGAATGGAGGGGTTACTGCCCCCTGTGCAGCCCAGTAATGGGGAATCTCCAGCACCTACCTCCACCTGCAGAGCCGCACTCCACATATATGGCTGCTCTGTGCGCACAGGACCTGGGATGAGGTCACAGGAGGGGAGGAGTCAGGGTCACATGATCAGGGGCCTCAGTATATACAGGACTGTGCTGGCTGTCCTGGTGCTGGAGGAGCGGAGTCCAGGCAGCGCACATAGGGGCCTCCAGGGGGCACGTTCCCGTAGAGCGACCACTTGCTCAGGAGACTTCACAGCATTTACAGAGAGATGTACCAGCTCCATAATCACCAGGTTTTGCCTCTTTATTGTGAGGTTTTTCAGACCCTCAGTCATGAATAGTCTTTCTTGTGGTGGCAATGTTTCAGCTCACAGACCCTTCCTCAGGCATAATATAGACAGAAAACCAGTATAATATGAGAAAGTCTACAAGGGGCTCAGCAATCGGAAAACTGTCTGACAGAGAACATTTATAGCGTGAGGTAAGGGGGAGCCAGAATCTACCGGAAAAGCAGCTGTGGGTTATATAAGAACGTAACCAAGGAACACCCAGCATGGAAATACACTGCTCAAAAAAGGGAACACTTAAAACAGTGTAACTCCAGTTCAATCACACTTCTGTGAAATCAACCTGTCCAGTTATGAAGCAACACTGATTGTGAATCAATTTCTCCTGCTGTTGTGCAAGTGTAACAGATAACAGGTAGAAATGACAGGCAATTAGGAAGATAACCCCTGTAAAGGAGTGGTCCTGCAGGGGGTGACTACAGACCATTTCTCTGTTCTCATCATTTTTGGCTGTTGTTTTGGTCATTATTGCATTTTGTCATTACGCTCACCTCTAGAGTAGCACAAGGTGGCATGTACAATAAGTTGCGCAGGTGGAGCAGCTCATCCAGGATGGCACATGTGAGCTGTGGCAAGAAGGGTAGCTGTGTCTGTCAGCACAGTGTCAAGAGCTTGGAGCAGATACCAGGAGACAGGCCAGTATACCAGGAGACGTAGAGGGGGCTGTAAGAGGGCAGCAACCCAGAAGCAGAACCGCTATCTCCTCCTTTGTGCAAGGAGGACCAGTGCAAATTGACCTCCAGCAGGCCATTAACATCAATGTGTCTGGTCTAAATGTCAGAAACAGACTCCATGAGGGTAATATGAGGGCCTGATATCCACAAGTGGGTCTTTAGTTTACAGCCCAACACCGTGCAGGGTAATTGGCATTTGCCAGAGAACACCAAGATTGGTAGATTCGACATTGGCATCCTGTGCTCGCCCTTAATGAGAAGGTTCACACTGAGCACATGTGACACAGTCGTGAGACGCCATGGAGAATGTTCTGCTGCCTGCAACATCCTCCAGCATGACCAATTTAGCAGTGGGACAGTAATGGTTTGGGGAGGCATTTCTTTGGAGGGCCTAAAGCCCTCCATGTGCTAGCTAGAGGTAGCTTGACTGCCATTAAGTACCGAGATGAGATCTTCAGACCCGATGTGAGACCAGGTGCAGTGGGAACTGGGTTCCTACTGATGCATGACAATGCTAGGCCTCATGTGGTTGAAGTGTGTTAGCAGTGCCTGCATGATGAAGGCATTGATGCTATGGACTATCCCATCAGTTCTCTAGACCTGAATTCAATTGAACACATTTGGGACATCATGATGTACTTCTCCAGTGATTGCTTTCTTGACACTGGTACAGATATTTTTTAATTTACATATTTACAAAGTAACCCTGACTAGACAATGAATCTTGTGTGGTGTTTTCTGAGACTACACCTTCAGGGATGGAGGATTGTGGGGGCATTTGAGAGTGTGTGATTTGTGGGTGGAGTGGTGGATTTTCGAGGGATGTTTCCACATACATTTGTCGGTATTAAGAGGTAGTTGTATATTAGGTTTGTGTTTCCAAGGAGGGACCATAAAAGAATTGTTGTGGGTGGAGTGGTTGTTGTTGATAGTTTGTACTGACCGAGTATTGAACAACCTGACCAACAGGTTGCATTTGCCTTTGTGGCCGTGATATTTTACCAAGATATGTTTGGCCAATTGTGTGTTGTGTTGATGGGACAGGGATCGGATGCACATATTTATTTAGGGCAGGTGTCCGTTGCCTATGTGGCAGAGTGTACTGCCGTTGCGATTGAAATGTACGAGCAACTTCATCCAGTGGCCTATGTTGGATCTGTTGGCTGGATGCAGGGGGTGGTTCCTGGACGTAAGAGGGTGCTGCCATTTGTGTGTATTGTTGGCTGGTTGTTGCTTGTTCCGGCCCATAAGAGGTTGCTCCTGGTGTGTTGATGCGATAGTTGACAACTGGATCTTATGTTGGTCAGTTCTCCACTGTTCTATGGGTGCAAGCACCTGGTTGGGCTTATTATCTCCCTGACTGGCAGCAAGGAGGGTCAGCATAGCAGCCCTCACATGTTCTTGACGTTGTATTGCTACTTATGACAGACAGGGAGACAGTGAGCGGCAAAAGCGTTCAACATCTGTTTCTGGCTTCAGTGAGTTCATGATATGCAGGACTCTTGCATCAATTACTTCCGGCTACATCCGATCTCCTCATGTCGCCTGGTGCGTCTTCCTCTCACACTATGTGCTACGTACCGCGGTTGAATTGGTGGTGATGCTTGTGATACCTGGGGTGCTGGGGCATGTGCTGCCTGTGAGGGTGGTTGTGTTGTAGTTTGGCTGCTTACATTAGCACCCTCAGTGGTTGTTTCCCCAGCATCAGATGGTTGTTGTGGCTGTGTTGTTGGAGTGGCCTCAGCTGTGTGATCCCCCTCAGTGGTTGTTTCCCCAGCATCAGATGGCTGTTGTGGCTGTGTTGTTGGAGTGGCCTCAGCTGTGTGATCCCCCTCAGTGGTTGTTTCCCCAGCATCAGATGGCTGTTGTGGCTGTGTTGTTGGAGTGGCCTCAGCTGTGTGTTCCCCCTCAGTGGTTGTTAACCCAGCATCAGATGGTTGTTGTGGCTGTGTTGTTGGAGTGGCCTCAGCTGTGTGTTCCCCCTCAGTGGTTGTTTCCCCAGCATCAGATGGTTGTTGTGGCTGTGTTGTTGGAGTGGCCTCAGCTGTGTGATCCCCATCAGTGGTTGTTTCCCCAGCCTCAGATGGTTGTTGTGGCTGTGTTGTTGGAGTGGCCTCAGCTGTGTGTTCCCCCTCAGTGGTTGTTTCCCCAGCATCAGATGGTTGTTGTGGCTGTGTTGTTGGAGTGGCCTCAGCTGTGTGATCCCCCTCAGTGGTTGTTTCCCCAGCATCAGATGGTTGTTGTGGCTGTGTTGTTGGAGTGGCCTCAGCTGTGTGTTCCCCCTCAGTGGTTGTTTCCCCAGCATCAGATGGTTGTTGTGGCTGTGTTGTTGGAGTGGCCTCAGCTGTGTGATCCCCCTCAGTGGTTGTTTCCCCAGCATCAGATGGCTGTTGTGGCTGTGTTGTTGGAGTGGCCTCAGCTGTGCGATCCCCCTCAGTGGTTGTTTCCCCAGCATCAGATGGTTGTTGTGGCTGTGTTGTTGGAGTGGCCTCAGCTGTGTGTTCCCCTTAAGTGGTTGTTTCCCCAGCATCAGATGGTTGTTGTGGCTGTGTTGTTGGAGTGGCCTCAGCTGTGTGTTCCCCCTCAGTGGTTGTTTCCCCAGCATCAGATGGCTGTTGTGGCTGTGTTGTTGGAGTGGCCTCAGCTGTGTGATCCCCCTCAGTGGTTGTTTCCCCAGCATCAGATGGTTGTTGTGGCTGTTTTGTTGGAGTGGCCTCAGCTGTGTGATCCCCCTCAGTGGTTGTTTCCCCAGCATCAGATGGTTGTTGTGGCTGTGTTGTTGGAGTGGCCTCAGCTGTGTGATCCCCCTCAGTGGTTGTTTCCCCAGCATCAGATGGCTGTTGTGGCTGTGTTGTTGGAGTGGCCACAGCTGTGTGATCCCCCTCATTGGTTGTTTCCCTAGCATCAGATGGCTGTTGTGGCTGTGTTGTTGGAGTGGCCTCAGCTGTGTGATCCCCCTCAGTGGTTGTTTCCCTAGCATCAGATGGCTGTTGTGGCTGTGTTGTTGGAGTGGCCTCAGCTGTGTGATCCGTTTCCGATGCTGAAGTACAAGGTGCAGAGGCTGCCGCTGTTGGGGATTCATCTGAATCATCCACGTTGTCCTGAGTCCTAGGATTGAAGAAATTGACATTGTAACAAAAGGTGGCACATAAATATGTTTACAATATTCTCTTTAAAAAAGAAAAAAATAAGAGTGAGCAATAGGGGATGTAAGGTCAGATACTTCCAGTTCAACTGTGATGTTTGTAGACACTGGGATGTTGCGTAACCCAATTTTTTTCATTCTTGGTCGGTTTGTGTAGGATTAATCTGGAATATTAATTTTAAACCCAACACAAATATGCGTGTGGCAAGGCATTTTCCATGTGTATGTACAATGAGGATTACTTGAGTGTTTACAGTACCACAGAGATAGTTAGCCTCAAACAATATTGGCGTGGGAGAAACAGCAATGAAAAATGACCTGGGTCAAGCATCAATCTTGCCCATCTACTATATTGTGTGTTTAAAGGCAAAAAACACTTATATATTGTATACACTTACTGGTTGAGTTCCATGACTGGGCGCAGGAATTCTAAATTCCGGAAATAGACATATTGGCGCTTTCTAGTCACCCCATATGTCGAGGGAAGGGGATTATATTCCCGGTGGTACTGGTCCCTTGCTGAACGCCAGTGTCGTTTTAACAAAGCCACTGTTGAACGTAAAATCAATCATATTCTGAAAAATGAAGCCTATGTAATAAACGCAAACAGAATATATAAAAACATCATATGTCTTTAATGGTAACCTGATCTGTATGTTAACACAAGTAACCAGCAGGTATGGCATTACTATACATATAAGTCTTTGCACTTAGATACCTCATGCCATGCATAAAGTTTTTAACTGTACCCAGCACCATAATGTACACAGTGCTAGAGTTGGTAGCAGAAACCTATAAGTACCAGATTTGTGTGTGTAGAGCATAGTAAGTATACACAGCCTTTACAATGGCAGGCACTGCACTGGTTAAGGAGAGTGCCTCTGACTGTGGTGCATCCTCCCCCCTTGTTCCCCTCATGCTTGGTAGCGTGCTTTTGCCTGCCCACCCACTTAATTAACGGGCGGGGGTTTATTTTGCTGGCATGTCAGGGAACCAATAGGGCTAGGAAGGGGTTATCCCAGCCCCTTCCTGTATGTATAAAATACAGGTCCACGGGCAGCCGATGCTCTTCCCCCGGATATCTAGGTCCTGGAAGCACTTGTTGCTAGCGTTGTCTGGTGGGAGGCATGGCAGACCCGCTTGTTGAGGCCCTGCGCTTGAGAGTGGAGCAGGAAGGTGAGCACTGGCTACAGTCTCTGGTTGCGGGGCTCAGCGCTCACCTTTCCAGCTCCCAGCTGTCAGTTTCTGCTGCGCTACCTGGCCCCGTCTCTAGTCACTTGCCTGCTGATCCGGTCCGCACCGCGTTTCCGCCCTCCTGCGCGTCTCCGGGAGATTTCACCGGCGGCTGCTGGTGTCTCTTGTCGGCGCGCGGCTAGAAGGAAGTCCCCGCCCCCTCACTTCCTGCCTGCCAGTCAGATGCACGATGCTGCAGCGTCTCACTGGAGTGACGTGCATAGGCCAGCACGGGCACCGTTACAGCCCCCCACCCCCTCCACTCAGCCCCGGCCGGTGCCCAATACTACTGTGCTCCCTAGGAGGCAGGTACAACTGCAGTATAGTGCGGTACTTAACCCCAGCAGCTCTGCGGTGCTAGTCATGGGGAACAGGCAGAATACTTTAGTTCCACTGCTGGTTCAGCAGAGGAGCCAGTTACCTCACAGCCCGGGGGGAGTGCAGTGTTGTCCCCAAATGGGAGTCATATTCCCGTGCCCCTTGCTCAGGGGCAACCACAATTTTCAGGTGGCCATCAGCCACCCGCTGCCCCCGTCTGAGAGTCATGCCCCAGTTAATACGGGGCTTGCTTCAGCCACTCAGGCTGTGTGACCCAAAGTCAAAGGCACGTGGACCAAAATTTGGCTCCTGCTACTGCGGGACCTGGCATAAGCAGGGAAGTGTCAGTGGCCCCTGTCTCGATTGAGCAGTCACATAAGAGAAAGCAGGACAGGCGTAGGCACCGGAGATCCTCTTCCTCGTACTCTTCATCCCCCCATTCCTGCCACGGGCATCACGTTCCAGATCGGCGTCAGAGATCTAGGCATGCAGGTCATAGGTCATCATCCCATAGGGGTTATAAATCTCTGTACTCAAGGCGTGGCTCTCTATCGTCATCTTCTTCGGTGTCAAGCACGTCTGAGAGCCCCGAGTGGGTGCATCATCCTTCTTCCGAACGCAGGTTGTCGAGGGCGCAATCAAGGACTTCCAGCTTGGTCAAGCCGAGCGCACCTCCCGAGGCTTCAAGTCACGGCGTTATTTTCCACGTGGCTTATCCGGGAGCTGGAGTTCCTCCACCTATGGGAGTCCTTCCTCCGCCATTGGATTTGGGTGAGTGTTCTTCTGCGGGTGTTAAGAATGTGGACAATGTTGCACTTATTTCGGCACTGAGGGCGCTGATCGGGCAATTGCCCGCCCCAACTGGCGAGGCGAAGGAAGCTAATAGTGTCAATTCCTCGCTAGCGGGGGTGCATAAGGATGCCATGTTTTGTGGAGTTAGCGCACTGGGTTCGCACATAGACGAGGATACAAAAACTAAAGTCTGGAACAATGATTACATTGATATTTGGGACAAGGAACGGAGACCTGCTGAGAGGTTTTTGGATCTGGTCCGGTAAAAGGTGGCAAAAACCATGAACAACTGGTTGCAGGCTTTTGCCGTACTGGGTTGCATTATGGGGCAGAGGCACCCAGAACGTTGTTCGGAGTTGTTTATATATCAAGATATGATTTACAATTCTTACAAGGCGCATGGAGGTTCCGCCTGGTGGCGGTATGATGAGAAATTCCGGAGGCGTTTGGCTCTACACCCAGAAATAGGTTGGGGGGTCAAAGCAGCGGAGGTTTGGTTGCATCTCATGATGACGCAAAAACAATACCCCTTTCCAGCTGCGACTACTGGACAAGGCTCAACAGGCCCGAATTCAGTGGTCGTGCGAAGACCCAGTGCCTGTTGCTTGTTTAATGAGGGACACTGTCGATTCTACTGCCTCTGCAAATTCAAACATGAATGCTCGGCGTGTGGGGGATTCCACCCAGTGGCTCGGTGTCCCCGTCCCGCTGGAAAACTGCCAGTTAAGCCACAACAAACTGATCGGAAGGACACCTGTGAGCTCCTAACAAGGAGGCAGCAGATCAAGTGCGTTTTGGTTTTTCATTTGGTTTTTTTATTCTGTTTAAATTGCAAAGCTCGCCTAGCTTTTTGTCCAATTTGAAATCCGCGCGTGAACATCCAGAGGTTCTTCTTTCTAAAATTAGGAAGGAGGTTGCACTTGGCAGAATGGCTACCCCCTTTTCTTGTCCGCCTTTTCAAAATTTCAGAGTGTCACCGCTGGGCGTCGTCCCAAAAAAAGACCCGGGTTCGTTTCGGTTGATTCAGCATTTATCACATCCAAAGGGGTTTTCCGTCAATGACAGAATTTCGCCGGAGGATGCGTCAGTGTCTTATGCATCATTTGACAGGGCGGTTGCTTTGGTTCGAGAGGTGGGTGAAGGGGCTTGGTTGGCTAAATCAGACATTGATTCGGCCTTCCGTTTGTTACCAGTGCATCCCGATTGTTTTCATCTTTTGGGTTACCAGGTGGAGGGGGAGTACTACTATGACATGTGTCTTCCAATGGGATGTTCCATCTCCTGTTATTATTTTGAACTTTTCAGTTCTTTCCTGGAGTGGGCGGTGAGATGTGAATCAGGAAGCAGATCTATTACTCACTACTTGGATGATTTTCTGTTTCTTGGCCCTAATGACTTGGACTTATGTTTCAGATTGCTTGGAACGTTCAAGCCATTGGCACAGAAATTTGGCGTGCCTTTTTCGGGTGAGAAGACCATTGGTCCGGTTCAGGTTTTGTCTTTCCTGGGTATTGAAACAGATATGATTGCAATGGTCTACAGTTTACCTAGTGAGAAGATTCAAAGATTTTGTTGATCGAGGGTTTCATGGCGGTTCGGAAGGTTACGCTTGGACAGATGCAATCTTTGTTGGGCTTGCTGGTTTTTGCTAGTAGAGTCATGCCGGTTGGCAGGGTTTTTTCACGTCGGTTGTCGGCTACAAAAGGCATGTCTAGTCTGAATCACAGTCTTCGGATTACAAAGGTCAAGAAGGCGGATTTGGAGGTGTGGCTGTCCTTTTTGCGTTCATTTAACGGTCATACTTGCTTCATGTTACCTCATCGGACGACTCAGGAGTTGGAATTGTTTACGTCTGGAAACACTACTACGGGTTTCGTTGCAGTTTTTGGTAATCGTTGGTGCTGGGAGTCTTGGCCGGAGTCGTGGTGCAGAATAGGCTTGTGTCATGACAGAAACTTGTGCGAGATATTCCCTATTGTTGTCGTGTTCGAAATTTGGGGTGAATTGTTGTGCAACCATGAAATTAATCTACAGACAACTATTTTGAGTGTTTCACGTTGTATCAACCACATGTCGGCCAAGTCCTTGCCGGTGTTGAGCCTTCTGCGGAGATTAGCACTGCTGTGTCTAAAGTTCAATATTTGGCTTTGGGCTCAACTCGTTCATGAGATTGATAATGCAATATCTAACCCATTGATCCATTTTGATTGGCAGGTTTTCAAAGTTACTTTTCCCTTTGCCCTCCGCCTGTGTGGGATTTGGTTGTGACCAGCTGATGCCCCTTGTCCGTTCTTCGGTGTCCTCTTCAACTTGGCAAGCATACAGTAAGGCTTGGGACGAATGGTGCCTTCTGGTTGGTCGCAGACCGGTTCAGGTTTGCGATCATGCGATATTGCAAGTCACGATGGAATATCTTAGTCAGCTTAATAATAAAGGTCTGTCAGGTACATCGGCGCAGCAGCGTTTGTTGGGTTTGGCTTTTCAGTTTCAGTTATTGGGTTGGGCGGATGTTACCAAGTCTGTTATTATTAGACAGGCCATGAAAGGGTGGAGTAGACTGCAGCCCAGCAATGAGTGCAGGCGTCCCAATTCACTAGTTTTACTGGATCGTCTTATAGTTGTTACTGAATCCGTGTGTAGTTCTGCTTTCGAATCTGCCCTTTTACCTGCAGCTTTTGGGTTGGCATTTTTCGGGGCCTTAAGGATCAGTGAATTGGTTCCGCCGTCGAAGTCCAGCGCAACAGGCGGTTTATTAGTCGGGGATGTGGTTTTTCTGGATTCGGGGGTTCGGGTTCAGATTCGAAAATCGAAAACTGATCATGGTTTTGCTGCACGAGGCGAACTCTCCGACGTGCCCGGTGGCTCTGTTGACTGCATATTCGGCCATCAGGCAAGGGGGTAAATTTTTCTTAGCACATGCAGATTTGTCATCTTTAACTAGGTACCAATTTCAGGCTGTATTTACTAAATGCTTAGCGGTAGCAGGGGTTGCGGCCGGGGATTATGGCACTCAGTCATTCCGCATTGGGGCTGCCACTGAGGCCGCTAAGGTGGGTTTGCCGGATGCCGACGTACAGAGAATAGGGAGGTGGTGTTCGGCATGCTTTGCTCGTTATATCCGGCCTGACTTGTTGTATTAACGCTTTGTTTTACCCTCAGATGCTGTTAGACCAATGGTCTGGTTGTTAGGACATTCGTATATCTTTTGGGCGGCGCAACGGGTGGAATGTCACCCAGGTGGGAAGCACCTGGGATTTCGTGAGGTGAATGTTATGTGGTGGGGCATCAGGGGTTTGCTATGGCCTCAAGTCTTACTGGAAGTAGTGAACATCGCAAGAGGATCTACTGGGCCGGTAATATTAGTCTTACATGCGGGGGAAAATGACTTGTGTTCTTGGGTCGCCCTCTCAGGGCTGTTGGCTACTCGGTACCGGGCCGGTCTCTCAGAGGGGATTGTCACAGCAGCGGTGACCCGGTCCGTGGCCCTGGGCGCCCATGAAAAAGGGGATTGAGTGATGGAAATAAAGTTTATGAATGATTCGTGACACCACCTGTGGTATTCGGCAATGAAGATGTTAAGCCGACGCTGCAGACAGATCCTCTGGGACTGATAATGTAGTGCAGCTATGATGTTGTAGCCCTCCACAGGCAGGGCTGTTGGTCCCAGGGCAGTGTAGATAAAGGGTTAGGAAGAAGGTGCAGTGTTTGGCACAAAGATGTAGCAGTGCGGAGGATGTTGCAGGAAGGAGGCAAGGACACAACAGGGTGCGGTTTCTTTACCTTTACTTGGCAAACGCAGTCCAGGGTCCTGATTACAGGTGGCACAGGAGCAGGCTAGCCTGGAAGCAACTCACGGATCTGTCTATCAGATGGGTTGTGTAGTCTCCTTCCTAGCGCTGGCTTGAGGCACATCCAGTACTATAAAATACATGAAGAAAAAAGGTCGCACTCATCAGGATAAATTTGTTGCTGCTTTATTGACACATATATTACATGTCAAGTTCGGAAAGTAACAAAAAGAGTGCGAATAGGCTTACAACGGCCATTTCGCGCTGTTTAAGCGCTTCTACGGGTTCAGTGGAAGCACTTAAACAGCGCGAAACTGCCGTTGTCAGCCTATTCGCACTCTTTTTGTCACTTTCCCGACTTGACATGTAATATATGTCAATAAAGCAGCAACGAATTTATCCCGATGAGTGCGACCTTTTTTCTTCATGGAATTCAGGATATGATTACTACGAGGTCAAGCACCCGGGAAACCTTGGTGTATCTCTCTTGCCAGCCACGCACCACCAGCACTAGTACGGTAACAGCGGTGCCGCCCGCTCTTTCTTAAATTGAGTTACATCCAGTACTATGTTACACTGAAGTTCCTCCTTCTTATTTTCTCTTAGAACTACCTCATATGGCAGACAGCTGTAGCCCTCTGTCTCTCTTGGCTCACCGGTCGCTGTTGTGCCTCTGAGTCTTAGTTGGGAATAGAGCATTTACAGCTTCCTATTCCTCTGGTTTCTGTTGCAGGACCTTCAGTATCCATACAACCATGGAGACCAGGCTCCAGATCATGCGCTCTCACTGGGAGGGAGCTCTCTATCCTCAGCTCAACCTCCAGCTTCTCTCCACGCGTCTACACACGTTGCCCTCCTGACACTAACTGACTATTTCCCTTTCTGGCCCTCAGAGCGCGCTCCTCCCCCAATCCTGGTTCAGAGCTCCCTCTGCTGGCCTGAAGTGGGAACGTGTTGCATGTAAATGATTAACTGTTAGAGAGACCCTTCCTTGCTTCCAAGCATGACATCACCCTCCCTGGAGGAAGGCAATGCCACTGTGGCGACCCTACTCCTGGGGGCGCCACATTCACACAAGGTGGAGGAACTCATAACCCTGATGAGGGCAGATATTGAGCGTTTTCCTAGCTTTTTTTTCCGGAACTAGTGTTGGTTTGGTCCAAAATTGTTCCGAGGGCAGTATGGCAAGAAGCTAGAGATGGAATGGCCGTCGAACGGACCAGGAGGACAATTAATGCTCATATTTCGAAGTTCGTGCGGGAGAAGTTTGGAGTAGTCATCCAACACATACAGTTGGATGGTGATAATGTGGGTCTGCTAAGGCCAGACAGGGTGCATTTGAATGATATCGGGCTCGATATCTTCCTATCTTGGCTTCAAGATGGTGTTGAGCAAGCGTTGTTGTTGATGGGTGGGGGTCGGAGTCCTGTTTGAGAAACAGGATCCTCTGTGGCGGTGAAAGGAAGAAAGGCACAAAGTTACGGCTCACTGGCTGACTTGCCTGTGAATTGGCAGCAGGGCATTAGGCGGCGAGCGCACTTTAATAAAGTTAAGTGCCATTTAAATGGTTGTTTTAAAAGCATTTAATAAAAGCTGTGATCGACCTTGACCCATCAATCTGGTTTACGAGTTTTATTTTTTTATCAAGAGTGGGGATTTGGAAGCGCGCCAGTGGGGTTTGGTTACAGGTCACCACAGTCTGCCTCCCATATACCTTTAAGGGCAGTGTTGGGGGAAGATATTTGCTGGGATTTTGCTAATTAAGCACCTACTGCTGAAATAAACAAGTGAACAGGAAAAAAGTGCCGGCTCCACTAAAACTTGTGCATGACCAACACTAATAGGGGAGACTATACTTTGTTGTTAAACAACAATTTTAACAAGATTGTTGTCATTATTTTAAAAGACAATTCCAACGTACATCCTGAAGGTTATATTTGGCATTCAACAAGCACGATCAGAAGTCTAGAGACCAGGGCGTGACCAGCCATGTGGCAATTCTGGCAAATGCCAGAAAGGCCTGCCTGGTTGTGGGCTGCCTTGTCTACTACATTGTAAGCAGAATCTGTGTTCTCAAGACAGCCATACTGTTAAGAGTTGCGACGGAACACAAAGTTGCTGACTCCGTCACTTACCCCAGCAGGTCACAGGTATCATTAGAAATATTGGTCTTGTAGTAAAGCTTGCTTTCCTCCATACATGCTATTTTGCTGGCCTACTTACTGAATCACTAACACATCAGACAGCACTGCTAGCACGATTTAAAATATGAATTAAGTAAGTACAATTTGTTATGCCATAGGAACATCCATGGGTGCACTCACCATACTTCGTTTGCTTGGATGGGGAATATGTAGACCAACCACTTCGTGCAAATAATGCTTCTGCTACTGCACGCCGTCCATGCTCTATATTCAGCTGGTCGTGGTATCCCTCCACATGATTGTCTCAAAGTTCTGGGTGTTGTTCCACAAGAGATATTAGGAGCTCAGTATCAACATGAGGTGCCATGATATCAGGAAAAAACAGGATAATAACTACACACCCACACGTGCCTCCACACACAACTAGTTCACCTCACCAAAGAAAAGGCCAGACAGAGCTTATATATTTTTTTCATCTCAAATTCAGGACACCTGTGTAAAATAGCGAAACAATGTTTGCAAAATCGCACTCGGACAGTACACGGATGACACAAATAAGGTCATCCATATGCACATGTGCCGTCCCTATTGCGGTCCATGCTGACTGAAAAAAACGGACATGTCTTTGTGTTTTGCACACGGAGACACAGTCCGTGTGAACACAGACTGCACATGTGCACAGACACATAGATTATAATGGATCTACGTGTGCACATGTCTCCGGTACGTGTGAAAACTGTCACCACACATACCAGAGACACGGATGAGTGAAAGAGGACTTAAAGAAGTTCGTTCCTTCTGTGTTGTCTGTCACTTCCCCACCTCCTCCAGTCTCAGTTGATGGAGGTTTGGAGTACAATGTGCAAAGAATTGTGGACTCTCGGAAGGTCCGAAATTCTCTACAATATCTGGTTCACTGGAGGGGATACAGACAAAAGGAGAGATCCTGGGTTCCGGCTCATTCAGTGAAGGCTGATTGTTTGATCAGAGCTTTTCAAAGTAGGTTTCCTAAGAAACCTGGGGGTCCGGTGGCCCCCCTTGAAGAGGGGTACTGTCACGATTCCTCTGCGCAGAGTGTGTGGGACTCTGTGATGGAATGATGCAGCTCTGTCATCCTATCCTGTGATGAGGCGTGCTGAGCTGTCAGTGCTTTGACTGACAGCTCGGTTGACCTATCTGTCTTGAAGGTAATAATAATAATAATCTTTATTTTTATATAGCGCTAACATATTCCGCAGCACTTTACAGTTTGCACACATTATCATCACTGTCCCTGATGGGGCTCACAATCTAAATTCCCTATCAGTATGTCTTTAGAGTGTGGGAGGAAACCGGAGTGCCCGGAGGAAACCCACACAAACATGGGGAGAACATACAAACTCCTTGCAGATGTTGTCCTTGGTGGGATACGAACCCAGGACTCACAGAGATTTCCACAGGTGCTCCATGTTCTTGGTAACTGCCCTGCTATTTAGGTGAGCTGTCTGGCCCAGATCATTGCCAGTCAAAAGCTTGTTCTAAGCTTGTGCTCTCTGGTGTGTTCACCTGTACCCTGTGCTGTAAGTTCTGATCGTCTGCTGCTGACCTTTGGACCATGTTCAGATTACCCGTTTGTTATTGCCTCTTTGTATCTGATATTCCATTGCTGACCTTTGGACCATGTTCAGACTACACATTTATTATTGCCCCTTTGCTTATCCGCTATTTCTTTCCCATTCTGACCCTGGAAAGTGACCTGACTTGCGAATTTGTATTTTCCCTTGGTTTTCCATGTGATCTTTTGATATTGACCCTGGAACATCTGACTACTCTGATTCACGGCTTAGCCGTGGGTTGTGACTAGCGTCACATAGCCACAATGACAGTACAATTTATAGAGCAGACATTGTGTCTCCAGGAGAAAATATGGAATATCGAAATTTCTATCAATCCGATATTAATGAGACGTATATTGTCGGCACCGGGATATCTAGGCAATCATACACATTTTTTCATAATTATAATCCCAACCAAAAGGCCCCAAAGCCATAGGGGGCATTTAACCACGTAACTAGGCCATGTTTAGTCTCTAAGTGTAGCTTAAATCCTGATAGAAAAGATGACATCAGTCACAAACTTCTGCGATCATCTTATGAGGAGTTATTTCATAAATTGGGATTGCCTAAAATTATGGAGGGCTGAGTCCAGCCCACAACCGAAACCTTGTGAGGTCATCATAGAGCAGTGTGTGGGTGGGACTCAGGGTCTAATAAAAGATCGATCCCAATTATAATCAGGGTTCCTACATATAGTTACAGTTCATGTATGTAGGGACCCTGTTTATCGACAGACCAATCAAAGCGCTCTCCATCGGCTAAACTGAATCGTCTCTACAATCGGTGTAGAAAGTTCTCCTGTTGTTCCCTTTTATATTATATAACTGTTTATGCTATATTATTTTGTCCCCCTTGTAAAATCTTTTGTATATTTTTCATAAACACTGCCTCCCTTTGGACTAAATGTAAAATTTAATAGTTCTGTTCCTTCTGTTCTGTAAACTACACCTCGAAGTAGCTATCGTTAACGGTGTCAAATCAACCGAAACAGATTAGTGGTGTCAGCGAGTAGTCTGGGGTTATCTGAGAGCTGTGAACATACCAGAGTGTGTACACATATTCCATGTGTTGGAATCCGGAGGTATATGTGCTGTATGCTCAGCGCTAAGTTTCCGATAGCCGGCCTAGTGGTGCGAACAAGCTGCTGCCTTCTCCGTTGATTGTCGACCAATCGTGTAATTGTCCGGATGATAGGAGGCAGCAGAGAGCTGTTCACTCCAAAGATCACAGCGGGTGGTACACATGACCTTCGTGGCATGTGATATCAGGGATTTGTGGGATTAGGAAAGTCCTGACAAATATTCCGGATCACTGACACCGGCACTAGAGGCTCCTGACACTGTGCAGTGAGCAGTGCATGTTGTGAGAATTCAGCCAGCTAGAGTGACTGAACACTTTCATATCAAACCTGGAAACCATTTTAAATATAACAATAAGCACTGTAGCATGCCCAATCCTAATATACTCACTGTCAGGACTCAGCTCTGCTTCCTGGTTCCAGCGGTCATCACTTGATCACTCATACACGATTGTCATGATTACAGTCACATGACAACTAGCTTCTCTTCATGCTTCTCTCAATGAACCAGGAGCAGTAGTATTTCACTGAACTCTGCCTGGCAGACTCCAGAGTAGTCCTAATACTCTTTAACCCCGTACAGGGATCTGGTTTTACAATAGGTCCCAGTGGAATGATACCATGGAAGGGCAGCCGTCCAAAGGTAGGAATGGTCATCAAACAAGGTCAGAGCAGAGAGGTCACATCAAGGACAAAATCAGGCTCCGTTACAATAGTCAAAAACAAGGTGGGGTCAATACAGGAATACACTGAAAAAATACAGAAGCAGAAGATGCACAGCTCACCAGGGAAACACTAATCTCTATCTTGCAGCTTCCAGCAGCAAGCTGGAAGCCTTAGTAGGGTGTGGCGCTAAACTAATGGCACTACACGTTCCAGCCACTCTAAACATAGTGGCTGAACAGAGCCTGCCATCCAGAGCTTCTAGTTCTGACATTTCTATCACCAGCGCCGCCAGCAGAGTGAAGAGAGTTGGCTGGTGACGGAAGCTGAAGTCGCAGGAGCAGAGACTGGAAGAGATGTGACAACAACAACTCAAATAAACTGAGAATGGTGAGGGGTACGCCTAACTGAATTCTTGCGCCAGAAAACCTAGATACACCTCGGTCGGCGGTCATTTAACCCCTTTCTGACATCAAACTTTACTAATCCTTCCATGTGCCCTGGGCCTTTTTGACCATGGACGGATTATTACATCTGCGCGATCTCCCGCGCACATTGGTGGTGTGCGGGCGATCACCGCCGGGTGTCAGCTGATTCTGACAGCTGACACCCAGCACTAAGTGCCAGGAGTGGTCACAAAACATTCCCTGCACTTTAACCTCCAAAATGCTGCGATCAAACATGATTGCAGCATTCCAGGTGCCGGCATAATGCTGACAGCCCCTCTGCCTTTGGATCGGAGACCCCGCGGCATGACACGGGGTCCCGATCGTTGTCATTGTGATCGGATGTTGTCATGGCGACATCCGGGTCACCAGCGCTAGGAAACTTGCTGATAATGCACAGTGCATGATCAGCAAGTCTTTCTGTCAGTGCAAAGCTGACAGTTTCTACAGCATGGGGATGCTTCTGTATCTCTACGCTGTAGAAGCGATCAACCTGCAAAAAAATGATTGTCCCATAGTGGAACAAAGTAAAACAGTTAAAAAAAATATTTTAAATAATTGTAAAAATATTAACAAAATAATCAAAAATAATAAAAAAACAAACAAAAGATATTGTATCTACAAATAAATGTTTGAATGAAAAAAAAATATATAAACAATAAAAGTACACATATTTGGTATCGCTCCGACCTATAAAACTGTCCCACTAGTTAACCCCTGTAGTGAACACCATAAAAAAATTAAAAAAAGGTGAAACACAATGCTTTATCATCATACCTCCGAACAAAAAGTGGAATAAAATGCGATCAAAAAGACAGATATAAACATGATACCGCTGAAAACGTCATCTCGTCCCGCAAAAAACAAGCTGCAGTACAGCTCCATCAGCAAAAAAAATAAAAAAGTTATAGCCCTCACAATAAAGGGATGCAAAAATAATTATTTTTTCTACAAAATTAGTTTTTATTGTGTAAAAGTGTCAAAACATAAGAAAATGATATAAATGAAGTATCGCTGTAATCGTACTGACCCGAAGAATAAAACCGCTTTATCAATTTTACAATGGAACGACATAAACCCCCCCCCCCCCCCCCAAAAAAAAATAATTTTCGGAATTACTGTTTTTTTTTCCTGCTTACTCCCAAAAATCGGAATAGAAAGCGATCACAAAATCTCATGTGCCTGAAAATTTTACCAATAAAATCATAAACTCGACCCAGCAAAAAACAAGCTGTAACATGACTGTCGGCCAAAATATGGAAAAATTATAGCTCTCAAAATGTGGTCATGCAAAAACTATTTTTTTGCAATGAAAAGAGTCTTTTAGTGTGTGACTACAGCCAAACATAAAATCCCGATATAAATCTGGGATCGCTGTAATCGCACCGACCCGAAGAATAGAGTCTCCTAATCACTTATACCGCACAAGGAACAGCGTGAAAAATAAATAAAACCAATACTTCACCTACTGTTCATTATTTAATTCTGCCTCCCAAAGATCTCAGTAAGGCGCATATTTATCCTGCGCTCTGCGTTGAGCGCTTACACCTGGGTTTCTGTGTAAATCTCTTAAATACATTATTCAGACTGAGTCTGTAGCAGAATATTCCCTATAACATACCTCCCAACCATCCCGATTCTCGTGGGACAGTTCCGTTTTTGACCTCCCCACCTGCGTCCCACTCGGGACTCTATTTTTCCCGCACTGCACTGAACCGCCATGCCCCCATGCACTGATCCATCCTCGCCCTCCAAGAGACCCACCGCAGCCTGCAATGATGTTGCTAGACTGTTCTGTGGCTGTGCGCACAGGACCTGTGATGAGGTCACAGGAGGGGAGGAGTCAGGGGTCACATGATCAGGGGCCTCCGTATATGCAGGACTCCGCTGTGCTGGTTGTCATGGTGCTGGATGAAGTGAAGTTTCTGTGTAGGGTCAGGAGGGGTTTACAGGGTGGATGTAGCAGAGCTGTGTGTGTACGGAGCAGAGCCATGTGTGTACTTGGTGTATGGAGCGGAGCTGCGTGTGTATGGGGTATGCGGAGCGGAGCCATGTGTGTATGGGGTGTGCTGACTGGAACTGTGTGTACAGAGCAGAGCCGTGTGTGTACGGGATGTACAGAGTGGAGTCAAGTGTGTACAAGGCATACAAAGCAGAACTGTGTATGAGGTGTGCGGAGCCGTGCGTGTACAAGGTGTATGATGGGGAGCATTCATACCTCCCAACCGTCCTGGATCCAGCGGAACAGTCCCGATTTTGAGAATCTGCATCACTGTCCTGGCCGGGAGCTTGCTTTTCCCATGGATACAGGAGTACACAGCGGAGCACTTTAAAAGTCGCATATGACGGTCCACCTGGAGTGATGTGCTGGAAGCTGACCAGAAAAGAGGTAATTTCATGAGGAGATTGTGACGGAACCATGGACGCACTTCAGGGAATGCTTAAGATCCATCACCATGTCCTCCACCGACAGCGCAGACAGCAGGATTGCCTTGGATTTGGGGAAGCTAGCCGTGTGAGTGGATCATGATATGCCCTGCATCGGGAGACTCAGGTGGGCATTACAATGGGAGCCGGGCTGCTATAGTATCTTTATAGAATCTTTCTTTCTCTCTCTGTTTTCTTTCTTTCCCTCTCTTTCTTTCTCTCTCTGTTCTTTCTCTCTCTAATCTTTCTTTTTTCTTTCTCTCTGTTCTTTCTTTCTTTCTCTGTTCTTTCTTTTTCTCTCTATGTTCTTTCTTCCCCTCTTTCTTTCTTTCCCTTCTTTCTTTCTGTTCTTTCTCTTTATTTCTTTACTTCTTTCTTTCTCTCTCTCTTGCGCTGTGTTCTTTCTCTGTCTCTTCATTCTTTCTTTCCCCTCTTTCTCTCTCTGTTCTTTCCCCTTTCTTTCTTTTTCTCTCTGTTCTTTCTTTCTGTTCTTTCTTTCTTTCCCCGCTTTCTTTCTCTCTCTATTTTTCTTTGTTCTTTCTTTCTTTCCCCTTTTTCTTTCTCTCTGTTCTTTCTTTCCCCTTTCATTCTCTCTCTCTGTTCTTTCTTTTGCTCTCTGTTCTTTCTTTCTTTCCCTCTCTGTTCTTTATTTCCCCTCTTTCTTTCTTTCCCTATTTCTTTCTCTCTCTGTTCTTTCTTTCTTTCTTTCATTCTCCTTCTGTTCTTTTTTTTTCTATTCCCTCTTTCTTTCTCTCTGTTCTTTCTTTCCCCTCTTTCTTTCTCTCTCTGTTCTTACTTGCTCTGTCTCTGTTCTTTCTCTCTGTTCTCACTCTGTTCTTTATTTCCCCTCTTTCTTTCTCTCTCTGTTCTTTCTTTCTTTGTTCTCTCACTCTCCTTTCTTTCTCTCTGTTTTCTTTTTACTCTCTCTCTGTTTTCTTTCCTTCTTTTACTCAGTACCAGTCAGTGTGCCCACAGTACCATCCACTGTGCCCATAATGCCAGCCACTGTGCCCTCAGTACCAGTCAGTGTGATCAGCAGTGCTAAATGGGGGCGGTTGGGCATGGACATGGGTGTGATTAGTTGTGAAATGGGTGTGGTCAGGGGTGTGGCCTACCTTTTGTCCCTCTTTCCCTTCTTCAAAAGTTGGGAGGTATGCCCTATAATGAGGCAGATGGAGGCACTATGGACACCATCTGACCTGTGATCTGGTGGTGTCGGTCTTTTTAGGATTGCATAAAAGTGCTGTTGGCCACAATTTTGTGCACTTCTGAAAAGGACACTGCTGAACAGAGGCCAGACAGAGCCCAGAGAAACGTTACTGCCTCATTATAGGGAATGGATCCCTCAGGGGTTTCATCTGATTCACATCACTCAGAGATTTAGACTTCAAAGTAAGTGCTCAGCATTGAGCACCAGATAAATGTGATCAATGTTGTTTATACTGCCCTGCTGTGTGCTGATTATTCCCTTTCCCATTTATGGAGTATTGTAACCTGCATGTGACCTCATCTTTAATACATACTGATCATCCTGTGTGTATAGATCCAGTGCAACCAGGTTACTCTCACTAGATATGTGGTATCTGTGTATAGGTTCCATCCAAATGTGCTGTATACTTATCATGGATACAGACCTGGTGTACATGTTATCACTCCTTACTCTGCTATATATGGATCATGCTGTGTATACAGATCCTCTGTCTCCAGGTTATTTTCTTCACTGTACATATAATCTATACATGCTATCCTGCTCGGTGCTTTATTTCTGTAGCTATGGCAGCCTTTTGTCCTTTTATGTTGCATGCTGTCATTGTCTGATATATCCATCCTATTTCTGTATATTGTCCCCTTCATATGTTTGCAGGATCGGTGTATACCCACCAAGTTCTTATATTTGTTACCTAAGATGGTGGATTACCTGGAGCCTTAGCATATATGTTTCATCATATAAAAAATAAATATTTGGGGAGTAATTTACCACTTGGTGGTGCAGTGAGTGGGCACTAATAACACAGTACATGGCATGGCGGTGAGTGGGCACTAATAAATCAGCACATGGCAGGGCGGCGAGTGGGCACTAATAACTCCACACATGGCGGGGCTGTCAGTGGGCACTAATAACTAAGCACATGGTAGAGTGGTGAGTGGGCACTAATAACTAAGCACATGGCAGGGCAGTGAGTGGGCACTAATAACTCAGAATATGGCAGGGCGGTGAGTGGGCACTAATAACTCAGCACATGGCAGGGCGGCGAGTGGGCACTAATAAATCAGCACATGGCAGGGCGGCAAGTGGGCACTAATAACTCCACACATGGTGGGGCTGTCAGTGGGCACTAATAACTAAGCACATGGTAGAGCGGTGAGTGGGCACTAATAACTAAGCACATGGCAGGGCAGTGAGTGGGCACTAATAACTCAGAATATGGCAGGGCGGTGAGTGGGCACTAATAACTCAGCACATGGTGGGGGCGGTGAGTGGGCATCCTAGTGTGATGCTGCACCTTGTTCTGGAGGACACATCATGGGTCCAGTTTTCAGCCCTGTATCTCGTCTATTGTCTGTACGTAGCGTGACTGACTGGGATACAGAACTTTTAGTCTTTTACACACACACACCTATGGCTGCAGGCAGCTTATACTAGACCTACATATTACACTAGCTGAAGAGACCGGCGTTGCCTGGGCATAGTAACCAACTGTAGTTAGTTATAACAAATTATGATTATATTGCACATAAAAACCGTGCATCTAATCCTATCCTGTGTGATACTGACTGCTGAGCCGTGTATCTAATCCTATCCTGTATGATACTGACTGCTGAGCTGTGTATCTAATACTATCCTGTGTGATACTGTCTTCTGAGCCGTGTATCTAATCCTATCCTGTGTGATACTGACTTCTGAGCCGTGTATCTAATCCTATCCTGTGTGATACTGACTGCTGAGCCGTGTATCTAATCCTATCCTGTGTTATACTGACTGCTGAGCTGTGTATCTAATCCTCTCCTGTATGATACTGTCTGCTGAGCCGTGTATCTAATCCTATCCTGTGTGATACTGACTGCTGAGCTGTGTATCTAATCCTATCCTGTGTGATACTGTCTGCTGAGCCGTGTATCTAATCCTATCCTGTGTGATACTGACTGCTGAGCTGTGTATCTATTCCTATCCTGTGTGATGCTGACTGCTGAGCCATGTATCTAATCCTATCCTGTGTGATACTGGGCTCCCCCTGCAGTCTGTGTCAGAGGGTGGTCTGTGTTGGCACGGTAATAAATTGTGTTATTTCCAGCTTCACAGAAGGACGATAACACCATAGAAATGACAAGAATAATAGGCCTCAGTTACCACAACTGTCTACAAAGAAAACTGTTGCTGATAGCAACCAATCACAGCTCATTTTTCATCTTTTAAACCGCTCTGGGACAGTGTGGCGAGTTTTGAGCGGCGACTTTTGTGTTTCGACTTTTATGTGGCGAGGTTAGTGTATGTGTGGTGAAATGTGTGTGTGTTCATATGCCCGTGTGTGGTGAGTATCCCATGACAGGGCCCCACCTTAGCAACTGTACGGTATATTCTGTTTGGCGCCATCGCTCTCATTCTTTAAGTCCCCCTTGTTCACATCTGGCAGCTGTCAATTTGCCTCCAACACTTTTCCTTTCACTTTTTCCCCATTATGTAGATGGGGGCAAAATTGTTTGGTAAATTGGAACATGCAGGGCTAAAATTTCGCCTCACAACATAGCCTATGATGCTGTCGGGGTCCAGGCGTGTGACTGTGCAAAATCTTGTGGCTTTAGCTACGACGGTGCAGATGCCAATACAGACATACACTTTTTCCCCATTATGTAGATGGGGGCAAAATTGTTTGGTGAATTGGAACATGCAGGGCTAAAATTTCGCCTCACAACATAGCCTATGATGCTCTCGGGGTCCAGACGTGTGACTGTGCCAAATTTTGTGGCTGTAGGTACAACGGTGCAGATGCCAATACATACATACACTTTTTCCCCATTATGTAGATAGGGGCAAAATTGTTTGGTGAATTGGAACGTGTGGGGTTAAAATTTTGCCTCACAACATAGCCTATGACACTCTCGGGGTCCAGACGTGTGACTGTGCAAAATTTTGTGGCTGTAGCTACAACGGTGCAGATGCCAATCCTGGACATACATATGGGTCGCCCTCCCAGATGTCATGGTGTGTTTTGGGTTTTGGGTAGGTGGTGAAGGAGTTAACTCTGAGAGCCTCCCTGTGGATCTGGGGAGGGTTTTTATAGCTTCAGGGGAGAGCGGTCCCCTGTCGCTTATACTCCTATCTGAGTGTGCCCGACCCTGCTCTGTCTGTGCGTCACGCCAATCATTGTCCGTCTGCCTGGTATTCTGACCCTGCTCTGTTACGGTTTACGTCTCTGGTTTGCTGACTCTGTACCTGCTTTGCCTGTGCTGTATATGACCTTTGGCTTTGTCTGACCTCCCATCTGTATATCCCTCCTGTACTTCGCTCGCCCATTCTGTGTATGACCTCTGTTTTGCCTGACTCTGAGTTCTTGTATAGTGTCCTGCCATCTCTGAAAGCAGGATGCTAAGCCCCGCCCCCTTGCAGTCACATGACCGTATGTCCTGTGACTGCTTGCTAACTTCAGCGTCCACAGGTCCTTGTTCACACAATGAGGTCAACTTTGACACATGACAAGGTTTTTAATATTAGACAGTGTAGGACTATCCCAAACAGAGTTACCTTGTCATGGTGGGATAGCTTTCATGCTATTTTTGATCAAAAACAGTATTACTAAAAACTCTGTATTATTTAGATGTACTTTTGCTTTTACTTATTTAGTTACAGCAGGGTTTTTGCTCATTTTGTCTTTTGTAGGTTTTGTGTTTTATGGACAATGTAAACATGCATTTATGTGCTGCATGTGTATCAACTCAAACCAAGCTCAATTTTTGTGTTTTTTAGCTAAAAACCCTGCAGTATAGGGTTTGGGGGTGTCAGGTTCGGTGTCAGTCTGGTGTTGGCAGGAGGTTCTGCAGAGCTACAGTACTGGGCAAATTAATTGGGACAAAGCATTTTTTTAAGTAAAATCATAGTTGGTTACCAGTCAGTGATTCAAACCAGTTTTAACTGCTTTGAACAGGCACTCACACCTGTTCAAAGCAGTTAAAACTGGTTTTAATCACTGACTGGTAACCAAATTGCGATTATACTTAAAAAATTATTTGTCCCAATTAAGTTGCACAGCACTGTATATCTGTGTGAGGCAACATAGGCAAGTGGAGCCAAGTAGCCAAGGCAGCTTAAACGCCTGGCACCCACAGTGTACACAGCAGTGCAGTAGCCCATGGGAACTGATCTCAGACGTGGATTGTCTTGTGCCCGGCTGTGAACTGGAGGTAGACTGTCCTGTGCCCAAAGGTGGACTGGCATGTTTAGTGACTGCAAACTGGAGGATATGATTCCCTTCTGTGTTCCGGAGGATATCATATACTGTGTAATGCTGTGAGTAGAACATTAGCACAGCGGTGCAGTCACCCAGGGCAACTGGTCAGAGATGGACTGGTGTGTTTAGTGACTGTAATCCAGAGGATATGTGCCCGGCTGTGAACCAGAGGTGGACTGTTCTGTTTCCTGGCTGCAATCCGGAGGATATTGTGTGCTGTGTATTGCTGAGTTTTTGTTATTTATTTTACTCATTTTTATAGAGCCATAAATTCCACAGTGCTTTACAGACATTAATGGCACTGTCCCCAATGGGGTTCACAATCTAGACTCTCTATCAGTATGTCTTTGGAATGTGGAAGGAAACCCACACAAATACAGGGAGAACATACAAACTCCTTGCAGATGTTATCAAGAGACGTTTTGCTTTGAAATTTGCTGGGTCACTGCCTCATCACTGCATAGTGTGCTACCGCTGCACTACAGTATACTGCGTATTTATGTATACTGTCTGTGCACAGCCAGCCTGCATGTGTATATATTCTCTCTGTGTGCAACCTGGAAAATCTCACCATGTGGAATATCCTTGATCATGAGGAAGGTGAGAGATTAGCCTAAAACTACACATGAGAACGTGTTAATAATCTCAAGGCAGCTGGGACAGCAGTCACCAAGAAAACCAATAATATCACATCACGCTGTAAAGGTTTAAAATCCTGTAGTGCCCTCAAGGTCCCCCTGCTCAAGAAGGAACATGTGCAGGCCCGTCTGAGATTTACCAATGAACACCTGGATGATCCTGTGAGTGATTAGAAGAAGGTGCTATGGTCAGATGAGACAAAAATTGATCTCTTTGGCATTAACTTAACCCACCGTGTTTGGAAGAAGAAAAATGGTGCCTATGACCCAAAGAACACCTTCCCCAATGTCAAGCATGGAGGTGGAAATGTTATGTTTTGGGGGTGTTTCTGTCAGAGACACCGTACTGCACTTGCTCACTGAGCCAGTGCGCATGTCCTGAGTAAGACAAACTGTGCTCAGAGATACCTGTGGAGTGGGGCAGCAGTGGTGAAGATGCGTGCTTCAGGCTAACAGGACCTGAAGTACGTGACTGCTGGAGGCATGGCCTAAGCTCCAGAGAGCTAGGAGCTGAAGGAAAACTCCAAGAAAGGTAACTATGGGACAAAGTTACCAAGGGGCATAGACATGAGACATAAACCAGATCAAGTCGGGGTCAAAACACGAGATAGGACAACAATACCAAAGGGCTAGACAGAATGGATAGTCAGGACATAGCCAAGAAGTCAGAAACCAGAGGAACAGATATACAGTACAGAATCAACAGGCAAACTCACAACGGGGGACAGAACTGGGTCAGAACCATAGAAACAAGCTAGAAAGCAGGCAAAAGGCACAGGCACACAGGGGTCACCACACTCGGCCAATGGCAAAAGTGTAACTGACGGGGATTGGAGCTTCCCAGGGCTATAAGAAACTCTCCCTGAACCAAAGAGGCCACAATAATTAACCCAAGGTGTGCAGGTCAGAACCTGTACTGGGATCAAGACATTAACCCCTGGTGTGCAGGTCAAAACCTGCACAGGGATTATGACAGTTTCTTTGCTAAGAGCACATGACTACTTCACCGCATCAATAGGAGAATGTGTAGAGCCATGTCCTGTAAAATACTGAGTGACAACCTCCTTCCCTCCTCCAGGACATTAAAAATGGGTCGTAGCTGGATCTTCCAGCAAGACAATGACCCAAAATATACAGCCAAGGCAACAAAGGAGTGGCTCAAAAAGAAACACATTAAGGTTATGGAGTGGCCTAGCCAGTCTCCAGACCTTAATCTCATACAAAACTCATGGAGGCAGTTGAAGCTACAAGTTGCCAAGTGACAGCCTCAAAATCTTAATGATTTACAGATGATCTGCAAAGAGGAGTGGACCAAAATTCCTCCTGACATGTGTACAAACCTCATCATCAACCATAAAAAATGTCTGACTGCTGTGCTTGCCAACAAGGGTTTTGCCACCAAGTATTAAGTCTTGCTTGCCAAAGGAATCAAATACTTATTTCTCACTGCAAAATGCAAATAAATGTATATCATTTATACAATGTGATTTTCTAGATTTATTTTTGATATTCTATCTTTCAATGTTAAAATTAACCTACCCTTAAAATTATAGACTGTTCATGTCTTTGTCCGTGGTCAAACTTACAAAATCAGCAAGGGATCAAATAATAATTTCCTTCACTGTATACTATCTGTGCGCAGCCAGCATGTGTATGTACAGTTGTGCTCAAAAGTTTACATACCCCAGCAGAATTTTTGCTTTCTTGGCCTTTTTTCTGAGAATATGAATGATAACACCAAAACTTTTTCTCCACTCATGGTTAGTGGTTGGTTGAAGCCACATATTGTCAAACTACTGTTTTCTCTTTTTAAATCATAATGAGTGGAGATGGGCCAATCCAAACAGTAAAGTTTGGTGACCGTACCGAACACCTACTGTTCGGGCATGGACACCAAACATGAACTTCACCAGGAAGTCCTTGTTACTGTTCGGGTTTGGCTGCCCGAACACCGTGTGTTTGTTGTGCTGTAATGTGCATGACAGCACGGCAAACACCGCTTCTGATCGGTGGTGAAATCATCCCGGCCGGTCAGAGAGCCGCTGTTCACACACTGTCAAAAGACAGCGTGAGCGCTGAGCTGTGATTGGAGGTATAAAGTTTACCTCCTGTCACTGGTGTCAGCTGATGGGACAACTGCTTCCATCAGCTGACACATGCTGCCGCTAATAACAGCGAGAGCAGGAGCGGCGGATGGGAGTATTCATCAGCAGCTTCTGCGCTGTAAATAATTTAAAAAAAAAACTGCTTGGGTTCGTCCCCATTTTTGACAACCAGCCTTGCTAAAGCTGACAGCTGATGGCTGGTATTCTTAGGGTGGTAAGAGGCCATGGATATTGGCCCCCCCCAGCCTAAAAATAGCATCCTGCAGCTGCCCAGAAAAGGCACATCTCTTAGATGCACCAATTCTGGCGCTTTGCCTGGCTCTTCCCACTTACCCTGTAGCGGTGGCAAGTGGGGTTCATGTCACCTTTGTATTGTCAGGTGATATCAACCCATGGCTTAGTAATGGAGAGGCATCTATAAGACCCCTATCCATTACTAATCCTATAGTTGTATTGTAAATAAACACACATCCAGAATGAAGTTCTTTATTTGAAATAAAATTAAACTCAGTTTTCACTAAACTGCTGTGAGCGCAGCCTCAGAGACCGGTGATGACATCATTGAGGTTACCTCTGGTCAGTGAGGCTCCGTTTTCACTTGGACACGTGGTTTATGCATACAAGTTTTCCCATCTTTTCCCATGGAGGATGAGATATTAATAAAAAAATGGGAAGATACTTGTAATGCATGCTCTCGTCCCTTTTTGAAAATCCTTATTGATGTTGACAAAAGGAATTTGGAATTGATGGATAATTATATTAACCCCTTTACCCCCAAGGGTGGTTTGCACGTTAATGACCAGGCCAATTTTTACAATTCTGACCACTGTCCCTTTTTTGAGGTAATAACTCTGAAATGCTTCCATGGATCCCGGTGATTCTGACATTGTTTTCTCGTGACATATTGTACTTGATGAGAGTAGTAAAATTTCATTGATATAACTTGCATTTATTTGTGAAAAAAATGGAAATGTGGTGAAAATTTCACAATTTTCCAACTTCGAATTTTTATGCCCTTAAATCACAAAGTTATGGCGCACACAAAAAACTTAATAAGTAACATTTCCCACATGTTTACTTTACATCAGCACAATTTTGGAACCAAATTTTTTTTTCTTAGGAAGTGATAAGGGTTAAAATTTGACAACGATTTCTCATTTTTACAATACCATTTTTTTTTAGGGACTACATCACATTTGAAGTCACTTTGAAGGGTCTATATAATAGAAAATACCCAACAGTAACACCATTCTAAAAACTGCGCCCCTGACGGTACTCAAAACCACATTCGAGAAGTTTATTAACCCTTCAGGTGCTTCACAGGAATTTTTTGAATGTTTAAAAAAAATGAACATTTAACTTTTTTTCACAAAAATTTTAATTCAGGTCCAATTTTTTTATTTTACCAAGGGTAACAGGAGAAATTGGACCATAAAAGTTATTGTGCAATTTGTCCTGAGTATGCTAATATGTGGGGGTAAAACCCTGTTTGGGTGCATGGCAGAGCGCAAAAGGGAAGGAGAGCCGTTTGATGTAAAATTGGCTGGAATTGAAAATGGACGCCATGTCGCGTATGGAAAGGCCATGATGTGCTTAAACAGTGGAAACCCCCGCAAATGATGATAAAGCATTGGTTTTTACTTTGTATTTTATTTTTTTTTAAGGGGTTCACTAAAGGGGTTAACTAGTGAGACAGTTTTATAGGGCGGGTCGTTACGGACACGGCAATACTAAATATATGCACTTTTCTTTTTATTTACAAAAAAAAATTATTAGGGAATATTTTTAGTTTAATAATTTATTTAGGGATTTTTTATAAATTATTTTTACACATGATTTTTTTAACTTTATAGTAATGTCCCAGTGTAAATTGGAGAATTGGGCTGAAAAATTGCAAATGAGGTTTAACACAGATAAGTGTAAGGTTATGCACATGGGAAGGAGAAACAGATGCTACAATTACTTACTAAATGGGAAACTGCTGGGGAAATCAGACATGGAAAAAGACTTAGGTATCTTAGTCAATAAGAAGCTAAATTGGAGTGCCCAGTGTCAGGCAGCTGCCACCAAAGCAAATAGGGTCATGGGATGCATTAAAAGAGGTCTGGGGACACGAGATGAAAACATAATTCTCCCTCTGTACAAATCACTCCTCAGACCACACTTGGAGTATTGTGTGCTCAAGAAAGACATTACTGAACATGAAAGGGTTCAAAGGCAGGCTATTAAAATGATAAATGGAGTTGGTTCACTACAATACCCAGAAAGGTTATCAAAATTAGGTCTATTTACTCTAGAAAAGAGAAGACTTAGGGGAGACCTAATATATATGTACAAGTATATCAGAGGGCAATACAGAGATCTCTCCAATGAACTGTTTGTACCAAGGACTGTGACAAGAACAAGGGGGCATTCTCTTCATTTGGAGGAAAGACAATTTCTGCACCAGCATAGAAGAGGGTTCTTCACGGTAAGAGCAGTGAGGCTCTGGAATTCTCTTCCTGAGGAAGTGGTGATGGCCAACTCACTGAATGAATTTAAGAAAGGAATGGATGCTTTTCTTGTGAGTAACAGTATAGAAGGTTACAAATAACACAATTTTATAGGTAGATGGTTGACCCAGCTTAGGGGAAGGAATTTTTTTCCCTATGGAGAAAATTGGCTTCTATTCTGTGGGTTCTTTGCCTTCCCCAGGATCAACAATGCAGAACAGCTGCACTAAAAATAGGCTGAACTAGATGGACATAAGGTCTTCCTTCAGCCTTCAAAACTATGTTACTATTTTCTCTACAGAGGAAGAATTATTGGCGGCGATACAGACACTAGAGGATCTCCTTATTGAACAAGAGGAAATTTCAGGTAACCTTCCAACCTTTATCAATAAAAAAATCTAAAACTTCCCCCTCTCACATTAAAATCTTCAATAGAAGTTTTTGTGAGAATGGTTTGTAGTGAATTACGACAAATACCAATGCACAGACCATATGATAACCTCAGTCAAGAACAAAGGGAAGCATTGGAAGAACTAAATAAAATGAGAGGAATCATTTTTAAACCATCTGGCAAAGGTGGAAACATTGTGGTATGGCCATCCACGCAGTATGAGAAGCTTTTAGACAGTTAAATGATCCAGCATGTTACCAATGCTTGTCTCAAGAGACCCAACTCCAGTTTATCAGAAAGAATTATTTGATATTTTGGACTTGGCATTAGAGGAGGGTATCATGACCACAAAAGTTTTGGAGGGTTTACGTATTATTTCACCATCTGTTCCAACATTTTATTTATTGCCAAAAGTCCATAAGAGTACAACAAGATCCCCCAGGATGCCCAATTATATTGGGCAATGGCAGTTTATTGGAACCAGTCTCCCAATTTTTGGACTACTATCTGAAACCGACTGTATTTGAAATACCCTCATATATCAAGGCTACGACTGAGGCACTACAGAGATTAGATGGAGTATGCATGAGTGGGGATATGTATGCTATTACTTGTGATGTAGAGTCTCTCTACACATCAATACCACCTGAACAAGGTCTCAACGCAGTCAAACGCTATTCAGTCGTAAACTTGATGACTCTCTGATAGGATTTCTCATGAGACTATTGAAGAATGCGTTGTCTCACAACTATTTTGTGTTCAAAGATAGATTCTATCTTCAAAAAAGAGGTGTGGCAATGGGTGAGGCTTTTGCACCATCTTATGCAAACCTTTTCATGGGATTATGTCTTGAATATGGATTCTATTTTTTGGGGGGTCAGTAACATCTTGGATGAGATTTATTGATGACATCATATTTGTCTGGCAGGGATCAAGAACTGAGCTGGAAACATATCTTGAATATTTGAATAACAACACTGTTAACATTACCTGGACCATGACGCATGACTCTATCCATTTTCTGGATTTGGGAATATCGGTGGATGAATCTGGGCAACTTCATACAAGAATTTTTTGGAAAGAGACAAGTGTTAACGCACTACTCCATGCCAGATCATCTCATCCCGCTCATGTTATTCGAGCTATACCCAAGGGCCAATTTTTAAGAGCCAGATGGATATGCGATCAAGAAGAGACTTTTGAACTACAAGCCAAAGAACTTACTTCTAGATTTCTGCAATGGGGTTATCGTGTTAGTGATATCCAGAAAGCATATATTAGAGCAAAGGAAATGAATTGTCAATCCCTTTAGGTTTCTAGGACCAAAACTAAACAAAGTGATGGACAGGTTCGTGTTATATCGAACTATCACTCAAGATGGCGTGAAATGGATAACTGTCATGATCCATGCTGGATCAGGACTGATAAAAAGCACAAGTAACCTTTTTTTTTCCCTAAGCTGTGCTTAAGGTTGGTTTTTGCCCCCAGTGGCCATTAGGATTATTGCACTGTGGTGTCGCTTGTTCTAAGTTTGCCCCGGTGGTGGTGAGCATCATTGCACTCTAGTTTCTTTAGTTAAGTGCACATGAGTATAATGCAGGTGTGATTGCTGGCTCTGCTATAAAAGAGCCACAGGTGTTGCAATCAGTGTTGGTGATAATGTTCATTTCAACCATCCTTGGTGGAGGAAGGAGCTGAGAGCGTTCCCTGCAGCACTGTCTTAGCCTTGTTGTGAAAGGAGTCATAGGGGATTTTCTTGTAGCTCTGACAGAGCTTGGTGGCAGCGATTCAGGAGGAAAGCTGCATGCTGGTGCTGGACTCTGTTGCCAGGAGCAAGTGCAACAGAGTAAAGCTAAGTGGTGTTTCCCTGTTTGTGTTTTTCCTTTGTGTGTATTAGTACAGTGGTGGGGCCAGTGCCTGTGCCACCCAGCTCCCTAGCAAGGGATAGGTGTAGGGTGTGCTAGGGCGACAGCTTCCTGATCGGCACCTGGTGCGGAACCGGCATAGGGAACGTTAGGAGTGTTAGGGACACTGACTCAGGGGAGTGCAGGAGGTCTCCACGTCCCCTTTCCCTATCGCAGGGCCCAACGTTGTAACTGTTTCCCTTCCCTTTGTCTTGTTGTTTTAGTTACCGGCCTGCGAGCCGTGTCACACAGGACAGTATCACGTGCCGCGTCCTGTTGTTCTAGTTACCGGCCTGCTGGTCGCGTCACACAGGACGGGTCCACGTGACAACAACATTATTGCAAAATTTTGGCCAATTCTTTTGCAAGATCCAACTTTGTGTAAAATATTGCCTGAACGTCCATTTATTATTGCTAAACATAGCAAGACTTTGCATGACTCACCGATTCATAGTCATTATGTTCCTCCAGTTTCTCGTTATATTTTTGAATCCAAGGGTCCTAAGTGGGGATCTTACAAATGTGGTACATGCAAGGCTTGCCAATATGTGATCAAAACTAATATTTTCTATGATTCATTTGGTAAATGTGAATATAAGATTTGCATTTTATTAATTGTCGTACATCTATGGTCATATATTTGGCAACCTGTCCATGTAATTCTATGTATGTTGGAATGACTACACGTGAGTTGCGTGTTAGAACCCTTGAACACATAAAGGATATTTGAGCAGTGCAAAAAATTGCTCCCAATGTATTTTACAATTAAAACCATTGGCAAGACATTTTCATCGCTTTCACTCTGGCCAATCTCACTTACTTCAGGTGAGAGGTATTGACCTTATTTATCCGGGAAATAGGAGGGGGATCTAACTAGGAAACTGCACAAAGATAGTGCAAGTGGATTACCACGTTGCAGAATATGACTCCGTGTGGTCTGAATGAAGAGTGGGGTTTTTCTAGCTTCCTGTAGCTTTCTTTATATACTTTATTTCATTTTTATTTTATTTACTTTTTTTATTTTTTATATTTAATTAATAAAAATGTCTTTCTCCACTCTTCTATTATATATATATATATATAAAGCTCACAGTGTGTATGTATGTATGTATGTATGTATGTATGTATGTATGTGTATGTATGGTGTGTGTATGTCCGGGATAGGCATCCGCACCGTCGCAGCTACAGCCACAAAATTTGGCATAGTCACACGTCTGGACCCCGAGAGCGTCCTAGGCTATGTTGTGAGGCAAAATTTTAACCCCGCACGTTCCAATTCACCAAACAATTTTGCCCCTATCTACATACTGGGGAAAAAGTGTGTGCGCATCAAGCCCCGCCCCTCATTATGATGTCATAATGCCCCTATCTACATACTGGGGAAAAAGTGTGTGTGCGTCAAGCCCCGCCCCTCATTATGTCACAATGGTTGCCATGGTGACGCTGATGTCATCATAGGTTGCAAGCCCCGCCGCTCATTATGATATCATAATGGTTGACCATGGGATGGAGGATATGTATGACGGGTATATGGGCACGGGACTATGGGATGGCAGATATGTATGATGGGTATATGGGCACGGGACTATGGGATGGAGGATATGTATGATGGTATATGGGCATGGGACTATGGGATGAAGGATGTGTGATGGGTATATGGGCACTCGACTATGGGATGGAGGATGTATGATGGGTATATGGGCACCCAATTATAATTTGCTATAACTAACCACAGTTAGTTACTATGCCCGGGCAGCGCCGGTCTCTTCAGCTAGTATATTTTATTTATTGTTATATTTTTTAGGGTTGGTGCTCCTCTTTGTAGCGAAAATATTTGGTCTTGCACATGTATATATTTTTATATTTTTTTACATTTTTATATGAAGGAGATAACAGATATTTTGAGTATATGTATGGATAGCATAAATATATTTTATGGAGAAAACAAGATAATACTACTTTTGCTAGATTTTGAAAGTGTAATTTTTTCACTAAATATTTTGTAATTATTATTTTTCATATACATTATTCATATTTTTTGCACTCCTCTTTGCACATTTATATTTTATTTATTTTACCTTTTCACTATTACTCAACTTATTTGTCATTTTTAACTTTATTCATATTTGTATATAGCTGCCACTTTATATTGATTTCACTTATTTTTATTTTATATTTAATCATCTGGCCATTATAAAATTGTATTTTATGACATCCCATCTTTGCATATGTGCTCTTCCTTATGTTTCCCTTTTTAAGATGGCTGCAGGAGTGCTGTGCGCCACACCGCGCATGCGCCCGCCCTATCCCATGGTTGGTTGCTTGGATCTTGCATAGCTGGCTGTGACCTGGTCGCACTCGGCTATGTACTTCTGGGCTTCCAACCCAGGATGGAGGTGGCTGTGTGTCGGCAACATGTAACTATGGCGATCCTGATTGAATATCGTTTACAGCTGTTGTCACTCTAATTGGAGGTATACCTTGCTCACATCACTCCCTGACGAAGCGGTAGCGAAACGCACGCTGGAGAGTGTGCAGGGGGCAGGGAAGAGCCTATTGGTCAGTATTATACTTTCATTATTATCACTATTGCACTTTATTATATTGTCTATGGCTGTTCACATTGAGAGGTGAATGATACCTCTGGCACATGCACTTTACTTTTTTGCATAATTGCTCAGAGATTTAGTACCGTAGTGCATATTCCAATTACCTAGGCACTTGCAATAATTATGCACTGCACTTTGATTTGATGAGTAGGAAATCCCTCATGTATAGTAGATTTAATCACTAGTGTTGGTCCCCTTAAAAATAGTCTGGGTGAAATGGTGGATGAGGATGAGGAAAAAGCCAATATGCTAAATGACTTTTTTTCAACAGTATTTACACAAGAAAATCCCATGACGGATAACATGATCAGGGATAAAAATTCTCCATTAAATGTCACCTGCTTAGCCTAGCAGGAAGTACGACGGCATCTAAAAATCACTAAAATTGACAAATCCCCGGGCCCAGATGGGATACACCCCTGAGTACTGCAGGAATTAAGCACAGTCATAGATAGACCATTATTTTTAATCTTTAAAGATTCCATAATAACAGGGTCTGTACCACAGGACTGGCGTATAGCAAATGTGGTGCCAATATTAAAAAAGGGGACAAAAACTGAACTCAGAAATTATAGGCCAGTAAGTTTAACCTCAACTGTGGGTAAAATCCTGGAGGGGTTTTCTAAGAGATACTATACTGGAATATCTGGAGAAGAATAACCTCATGACCCAATATCAACATGGGTTTACAAGGGACCGTTCCTGTCAGACTAATCTGATAAGTTTTTATGAAGAGGTAAGTTCCGGACTGGACCAAGGGAATGCAGGGGACGTGGTGTACATGGACTTTTCAAAAGCTTTTGATACGGTGCCACACAAAAGGTTGATGCATAAAATGAGAACAATGGGGATAGGGGAAAATATGTGTAGGTGGGTTAAGAGCTGGCTCAGGGATAGGACACAAAGGGTGGTTATTAATGGAGCACACTCGGAATGGGTCACAGTTAGCAGTGGGGTACCAGAGGGGTCAGTTTTGGGCCCTCTTCTTTTTAACATATTTATTAATGACCTTGTAGGAGGCATAGATAGTAGAATTTCAATATTTGCCGATGACACTAAACTCTGCAGGGTAATCAATACAGAGGAGGACAATTTTATATTACAGGAGGATTTATGTAAACTAGTAGCTTGGGCTGATAAATGGCAAATGAGCTTTAATGGGGATAAATGTAAGGTCATGCACTTGGGTAGAACAAACAAGATGTATAATTATGTGCTTAATTGTAAAACACTGGGCAAAACTGTCACTGAAAAAGACCTGGGTGTATGGGTGGACGACAAACTCACATTTAGTGGCCAGTGTCAGGCAGCTGCTGCAAAGGCAAATAAAATAATGGGATGCATTAAAAGAGGCATAGATGCTCATGAGGAGAACATAATTTTACCTCTATATAAGTCACTAGTGCGACCACACTTAGCATACTGTGTACAGTTCTGGTCTCCGGTGTATAAGAAAGGCATAGCTGAACTGGAGCGGGTGCAGAGAAGAGCGACCAAGGTTATTAGGGAACTAGGGGGTCTGCAATACCAAGACAGGTTATTACACTTGGGGTTATTTAGTTTGGAGAATCAAAGGCTTAGGGGTGATCTTATTACAATGTATAAATATATGTGGGGACATTATAAAGACCTTTCTAATGATCTTTTTACTCTTAGACCTGTGATGGGAACAAGGGGGCATCCTCTACATCTGGAGGAAAGAAGGTTTAAGCATACTCACAGATGCGGATTCTTTACTGTAAGAGCAGTGAGACTATGGAACTCTCTGCCATATGATGTTGTAATGAGTGATACCCTACTAAAATTTAAGAAGGGCCTGGATGCCTTTCTTGAAAAGTATAATGTTACAGGGTATATACACTAGTTTCCTTAATATTGCGTTGATCCAGGGAGCTAGTCTGATTGCCATATGTGGAGTCGGGAAGGAATTTTTTTCCCCAATGTGAAGCTTACTGTTTGCCACATGGGTTTTTTTTGCCTTCCTCTGGATCAACATGTTAGGGCAAGTTAGGATAGGATATGGGTTGAACTAGATGGACTTAAAGTCTTCCTTCAACATTAATAACTATGTTACTATGTTACTATGTTACTTGATAATCATGTATATATATTTTGCTTACTTTTTTAAATATAAAGATACATATTTTTAATTTATTCTATTTATATATTGTGGTTGTGTATATCTATTTTTCTTGTCAGCCATTGTGGTCGTTTCTGTGCCCCCTGCACACATTTGTATTTTTATATTTTTATTCTCATATTATGTATGATTTTCTGCAAAAATAAGAATAAAATTTCTTTTTGCAATATCTTATCTTTGTTATTAACATATTTTGCTAATATCCCTTTGTGGTATTTTTAATAAAATAGTTCATTTATGGTCGGTACGTTGAATAGCTTTTGTTTGGGCTATATCCGTTCCCAGCTGGAATCAACTACCATGACCTCAGTGAGATCTTCGCTAGCACAGTGAGAAAAACTTTCAAGGTGAAAGCTGGGAAGTCACCGAGGTCACCAGTGGTTTTCAGCGTGAATGGACGCATCTTGGCACCGTCCAGGTCGAAAACTGTTTATCCCCCATACCTGGATTACGGCGTGTGATAGAACCACAGACAGGTATGGAGGAATTAGGCGTTTAAATAAAAATGGAAAACTGTGTTTAGTCTTATTTCAAATAAACACACAGCCAGAATAAAGTCCTTTATTTACAATACAACCATAGGATTAGTAATAGATAGGTTTCTTCTAGATGCCTCTCCATTACTAAGCCATGGGCTTGATGTCACCTGACAATACAAAGGTGACCTAAACCCCACAAATATGAACCCAACTTGCCACCGCTAGAGGGCAAGCGGGAAGAGCCGGACAAAGTGCCAGAATTGGTGCATCTAATAGATGTGCCTTTTCTGGGCAGCTATTTTAAGGCTGGGAGGCCTATATCCATGGCCCCTTACCAGCCTGAGAATACCAGCTGTCAGCTTTAGCAAGGTTGGTTGTCAAAAATGGGAGGGACCCCGGGAGGGACCCCACCCCGTTTTTTTTTATTATTTAGTCCCTCCCCGTTTTTTTTATTATTATTTATTTAAGTAATTAAAAAAACAGTGTGGGGAACCCTGTATTCTTGATAACTAGCCTTGCTGAAGCTGATAGGTGAGGGTTGCAGACCCCAGCTGTGAGTTTTGCATGGTTGGTTAGCAAAAATATAGGGGAACCTCACCGTTTTTTTAAATTATTTACTTCGCAGGAGCGGCTGATTAATACTCCCATCCACCGCTACTGCTCTTGCTGTTATTAGCAGCTGCAGCTGTCGGATGATGGGAGCAATTGTCCCATCAGCTGACACCAGTGACCGGAGGTAAACGTTAGACCTCCGATCACAGCTGAGTGCTCACGTTGTCTTTTGACAGCATGGGAATTGCGGCTCTCTGACCAGCGGGGATGATTTCAACACCAATCAGAAGCTGTGTTTTCCACGCTGTCATACACATGACAGCGTGGCAAACACTGGATATTCGGGCTCCCCCATTAAAGTGAATGGGGTCCTGGTTCAGGTCCGGGTAATGTTCTGTTACCTGAACCCGAACATTTTGAAACTGTTCGGCCAAACCAGCTGGCCCCGAACATTCAGGTGTCCGCCGATCTCTAATAATGACAACTCAAAACATCCAAATGAACCTGATCAAAAGTTCACATACCCCATTTTTTAATACCATGTATTGCCCCTTTAAAGGGAATCTATCACCCAATTTTTCGACTATGAGCTGCCGGCACCGCCATCAGGGGCTTATCTACAGTCAGCGTCGGACTGGAGCACCTTGGGCCCACCAGAGAAAATCATTCTTGGGGCCCACTATGTAGCTACATAGAAATAAATACAAGACCACCAATTGTGCAGTATAACATGATAATATCCGGGTATAATATAAGGTTGTACATGTCTTAACTATGTAGCAGGAGTTGGGGTAGCCTCCCTCATAGAATATAAAGCAGCCCCCTCATATAGTATAATGCAGCCTCCTCATAGAATATAATGTAGCCATCTCATAGAATATAATGCTGCCCCCCTCATAGGGTATAATGCTGCCCCCCTCATAGGGTATAATACTGCCCCCCTCATAGGGTATAACGCTGCCCCCTCATAGGGTATAATGCACCCCCTCATAGGGTATAATGCTGCCCCCCCATAGGGTATAATGCACCCCCTCATAGGGTATAATGCACCCCGTCATAGGGTATAACGCTGCCCCCTCATAGGGTATAATGCTTCCCCCCTCATAGGGTATAATGCTGCCTCCTCATAGGGTATAACACTATATAGATACATAGATATGGGATAAATAGATCTATGGATGGATAGATAGATATATAAATAGCTATAGATAGATAGAAAGATAGATATAGAGATAGATAGATGATAGATAGATTTAGAGATATAGATAGATAGATAGATATGGGATAAATAGATAGATCTATGGACAAATGGATAGATAGATATAAAGATAATAGATAGATATAGATAGGTATAGAGAGAGATAGAAAGATTGATAGTCTATCTATCTCTATATCTATCTCTATATGTAAGATAGAGACATATAGATATAGATAGATATAGAGATAGATAGATATACAGATAGAAATAGATAGATAGAGATAGATGGATAGATATATAGATGGATAGATATAGAGATAGATCGATAGAAAGAGAGCGATATACACTCACTGGCCACTTTATTAGGTACACCATGCTAGTAAGGGGTTGGACCCCCTTTTGCCTTCAGAACTGCCTCAATTCTTCGTGGCAGAGATTCAACAAGGTGCTGGAAGCATTCCTCAGAGATTTTGGACCATATTGACATGATGGCATCACACAGTTGGCGCAGATTTGTCGGCTGCACATCCCTGATGCGAATCTCCCGTTCCACCACATCCCAAAGATGCTCTATTGGATTGAGATCTGGTGACTGAGGAGGCCATTTGAGTACAGTGAACTCATTGTCATGTTCAAGAAACCAATCTGAGATGATTCGAGCTTTATGACATGGCGCATTATCCTGCTGAAAGTAGCCATCAGATGCCTGTTCTTAGCTGAGAGGAGTGGTACCCAGTGTGGTCTTCTGCTGCTGTAGCCCATCTGCCTCAAAGTTCGACGCACTGTGCGTTCAGAGATGCTCTTCTGCCTACCTTGGTTGTAACGGGTGGCAATTTGAGTCACTGTTGCCTTTCTATCAGCTCGAACCAGTATGCCCATTCTCCTCTGACCTCTGGCATCAACAAGGCATTTCCGCCCACAGAACTGCCGCTCACTGGATTTTTTTTCTTTTTCGGACCATTCTCTGTAAACCCTAGAGATGGTTGTGCGTGAAAATCCCAGTAGATCAGCAGTTTCTGAAATACTCAGACCAGCCCTTCTGGCACCAACAATCTTGCCACGTTCAAAGGCACTCAAATCACCTTTCTTCCCCATACTGATGCTCGGTTTGAACTGCAGGAGATTGTCTTGACCATGTCTACATGCCTAAATGCACTGAGTTGCCGCCATGTGATTGGCTGATTAGAAATTAAGTCTTAACACACAGTTGGACAGGTGTACCTAATAAAGTGGCCAGTGAGTGTATATAGAGATAGATATAGAAATAGATATAGATGGAGAGATATAGAGATAGATATAGAAATAGATATAGAGATAGATAGATATAGAGATATAGATAGATATACAGATAGATAGAGATATAGATTGACAGATATAGAGAAAGATATAGAAATAGATATACAGTAGATAGATATAGAGATAGCTAGATAAATATAGAGATAGATAGATATAGATCGATAGATATAGAGATAGCGATAAAGATTGATAGATATAGAGAGAGATAGATATAGATAGATATGGAATAAATAGATCTATGGACAGATGGATAGATAGATATAATATATCTATATCTATCTATCTCTATATCTATTCTCTATATCTATCTCTTGATCTATCTATATATCTATTTATCTCTATATCTATAGAGATATAAAAAAAACAAATCACAATACTCACCTCTCCTCCTCGCTCCCACGCTGATGCCTGCTTCAGACTCAGGAGCTGTCCCGTCTGCCAGACACACAGCGTGTGCGCGATGAAGTGACGTCATCGCGCATTGCCTGTGAGTCAGGAGCAGAGGGGACTCATGGGAGACGCTCTCTCTTCCATTGCAATTGAGGGCGGCGCCGGCTGCCCAGGCTGGGGGGCAGGGCCCCGGGGAGTGCAGCCCGAGAGTGAAATGATATTCATTGCTTGCCACGCCCATGTGGGCGTGTGATGCAGTGAATATTCATTTCTCTTTAGTAGCGGGGACAGGGGCTCCTCTGCCTCCTGACACCAGCTGCTGCTCCACTGGCACAGGGCCCCCATAGCAGCTGTGTGGTGTGCCGCTATTAGCGGCAGACCACTGGATGGGGGCCCCTGGAGCAGTGGGAGCCCTAGGCAACTGATGGCCCTGTATGCCAGCAGGTGCCAGGGCCCACCAGATGCCAGGGCCCACCGGAGAATCCTCCGGTTCTCCGGTGGGCCAGTCCGACGCTGTCTACAGTAATGCTGTAGATAAGCCCCCGATGTAACCTGAAAGAGAAGAAAAAGGAGTTATATTATACTCTCCGGGGGGCAGTCCGGGTCCGATTTTGGTCCAATGGGTTCCTCTCCTGGTGCCTGCGAACTGCAGGACTCTGCTCTGCCCTCAACAGGGCAGATCAGTGAGCCTGCGACGGAGCCATAACAGGCAGGAAAGAAGAGGACGTCACTGTTAGAAGATGGGAGGCACCGGACCGCGAACCCATTGGACCAAAACCAGACCCGGACCGGCCCCCCGGTGAGTATAATATAACTCCATTTTCTTCTCTTTCAGGTTACATCGGGGGTTTATCTACAGCATTACAAAATTCTGTAGATAAGCCCCTGATGGTGGTGCCGGCAGCTCATAGTGGAAAAATGGGGTGACAGATTCTCTTTAACATCACTGACAGCTTGAGGTCTTTTTGTGGTAGTTTTGGATGAGATTCTTTATTGTCTCTGATGGTAAAGCTGCCTATTTTTCTTGCCAAAAAGCCTCCAGTTCCCGGAAATTCCTGGGCTGTCTAGCATGAACTGTGCACTTGAGATCTCCCCAGAGTAGCTCAATGATATTGAGGTGAGGAGAATGAGATGTTAGGCTGGTTTCACATTAGCGCTTTTTAAGCGCACGCACGGCCGGGGGTAGCTCCGCCCCCGAGCCGGCTCTCTGCCCGGCGTGCCCGCCCCTTGCTTGTAGCGCCGCCTCCTATCGCACAGCGGCGCCTGCGATCGGCGCACCCTATCTTTAGCATAGGGTGCGCAGATCGTGCGCAGGCCGTGCGCTAGTTGCGCTTTGACCTGCGCTGCGCACTTTTGACGGTGCGCCGTGCGCGCCAAAATCAAACTTTTCGGATTTTGGCGCGCACGGCGCACCGTCAAAAGTGCGCAACTAGTGCAACTAGCGCAACTAGCGCACGGCCTGCGCACGATCTGCGCACCCTATGCTAAAGATAGGGTGCGCCGATCGCAGGCGCCGCTGTGCGATAGGAGGCGGCGCTACAAGCAAGGGGCGGGCACGCCGGGCAGAGAGCCGGCTCGGGGGCAGAGCTACCCCCGGCCGTGCGTGCGCTTAAAAAGCGCTAATGTGAAACCAGCCTTATGAGCTCATTTTCTGCTCCACCAGCTGGGAGTTCTCCTTCCGTTCTCCCTCTGGTGGTGACAGGAGGTAGTGAGGTTAGTTTAATTGGTAATGGTCTGCCACCTGACGAGGAGGATAGTGATTGGATCTCTGGAGTATCAGACTGGATATAAGACAGCTGACGCCCTATCCTGTTGCTGGTGATTCAGTCTGCTTCTCAGGTCTTGGACTTCAGCTCTGCTCCAGTCTTCCCAAGTTAAGTTTGTTTTTTGCTAATGTTCACACTTGCTCTTGTTGGTTAACTCAGTTTTTGTGTGGTCAGCCAGCCCGGCTGGGCTGTGCTGAATTTCCACTCTTATTTATCTGTATTTGCCAATTTGCCTTTTTGTCCTTTATTAGATTGGCCTCTTTTTTGCTTTGTCTCAGAATATTCCAGAGTGCTGATATAGTGGGAGAAGTCTAGTGACTTCAGGGTTAATTTTGTTATCAGAAGCGTTGGACATTATTTTTGGTAGGGTTTTTTGGCAGATGGCAGACAGTATCTTTCCTTTCCTGTCCTTTCAAGTTAGTTTGGCCCAATCGTTTGCTCAGCCTATTTTTCTGCCTTTGTGTTTTCATCTTGCTTCACCGTCAATACATGTGGGGGGCTGTCTTTCCTTTGGGGTCTGCTCTGGGGAGTTAGTTTTCCTCTTTTCTTTAGGTTTATTTAGCTCTCCGGTTGTGACGAGGCATCCAGGACCATCGTAGGCACGCTCCACGACTGCTTCTAGTTGTGTGTTAAGATCAGGGCTCTGCAGTCTGCATAGTTACCAACCTCTCTGGTTTTCTGAGACTTAGCTTGTTTTGTTTTTTCCTCCTCGGTGACCCATTCATAACTACCCCTAATATCCCACATCATCTCGTCAGCCAGAGCCACCGGACTACTACCACTAATATCCCACATCATCCCATCAGAGCCACCGGATTACTAGCGTATGTTGCTTTTTTCCTCCTCGGTGACCCATTCACAACAGAGATGGCCACTCCAGAAGCTTCACTTTGTTATGCTGTAGGCAATGACAGGTCGACTTGACCTTGAGTTTTGGATCGTTGGCATATTAGAATGTCCAAGTACATCCCATGCGCAGTTTCCGGGCTGATGAGTGCAAATTTGCCTCCAGTATTTGCTGATAACATGCTGCATTCATCTTTCCTTCAAGTTTGACCAAGTTTCCTGTGACTTTGTAGCTCACAGATCCCCAAAACATCAGCAATCGACTTCTATGCTTTACTGTTATGAATGGGTCACCGAGGAGGAGAGCAGGTCCAGGCTAAGCCACAGAAACCAGAGAGGTTGGTACCTAAGTGGATTGCAGACCCCTGATCCTATCCACACAACTAGCAGTAGCCGTGGAGCATACCTACAATGATCCTAGACATCTCGGCACAGCCGGAGAGCTAACAGCCTAAAGTAAGAAAGAGGAAATCTATACTGCCTCAGAGCAGACCCTAAAGGAATAGATAGCCCCCAAACATATATTGTCGGTGAAACAAGATGAAAACACAAACACAGGTAGGAAAATAGACTGAGCAAATGATGGGGCCCACACTAACTAGACAGGACAGGAAAGGAAAGACACTGTCTGCAATCACGCAAAAAACCCTGCAAAAAGTCCAACACGTCTAATGCAAAAAAACACTGAAGTCACACGATTTCGCCCCGCACTATATCAGCACTCTGGTATATTCTGAAAGCAGAGCAAAAAGACCAATCTAACAGGGGATAAAACAAACTGGCACAAGCAGTAACATAAAGCGGCCTGAGGTGCCGTGAAACTCACATTGGCGGTGGCACTGCCTGGCTCTCCCTCTTCTCCCTGTCCCGGTAAGCTCCCCTGTAGTCTGTCTTTGATATTTCTTGGCTGCATCTTGCGGCGGGTTATTATACTACACTGGCGCCCTTTCTCACTTCATCTCTTGATGTTTAATCTTGGACTTATGGTTTGGGCGCTTCTATTATACTATTCCTTGCAGGACATGGGCCCTTATGGGGATGCACACTGGGCCTACCTTTCCACCTTGGTGGAGGAGTAGGGTATTTTGGGTTGATACCGTCTATTTTGTCTGACTAGCACATTGTTACATATGTATTATCTGTAGTACCTTATTCTAATAAAATTTGACTTTTATATGCTATTTATCGCATGCTCTTATTCTTTCTCCTTGTTTTCACAGTGTGTTTTGAGCTTGTGCAATTGGCGCTGGTGTTTGGGTTTCTCTTCCCCATCTCTATTACGCCACATTATGTCCAAGAGTTTTTTGTTGCCTATATCAGCACTCTGGTATATTCTGAAAGCAGAGCAAAAAGAGACCAATCCAACAGGAGATAAAACAAACTGGCAAAAGCAGTAAAATATGGGCGGTGATTCAGCACAGCCCCAGCTGGAGCTGGCTGACCCGCACCAAGAAGAGATAGACAAAACCAGATCAAATGCAAACAGAATAGCAAATAAAACACTTAGCTGAAAATGCAGGGACAGAGTTGGAGAAATCAGACCTCAGGAGGAACAGGAAGCAAATCACCAGCAGGGATAGAGGGAGTCGGCTATCTTAAATCCTAATCTGAAACCCCAGATCTCCAATCGTCATCATCATTATCAGGTGGCAAGCCTCTGTCAATCAGTTCAGCTCCATTACCTCCAGTAACCACCAGAGGGAGCCCAGAAAGAGAACTCGCAACCCCTCTGTTGATCTGACCAGCTCCACTACCTTCAGTAATAGCCAGAGGGAGGCCAGAAAGCGAATTCACAACACTTTACAGTAGGAATGGTGTTCCTTTTATCATAGGCCTTGTTAACCTCTCTCCAAATGTTTATGGTTGTGGCCAAAAAGTTAAGTTTTGGTCTCATCACTCCAAATTACCTTGTTCCAGAAGTTTTGAGGCTTGTCTGTGTGCTGCTTTGCATATTGTTGGCGTGATACTTTGTGGAATTTGCACTGTAATGGCTTTCTTCCGGCGACTCAACCTGCAGCCCATTTTATCTTCAAGTACCTCCTTATTGTGTATCTCTTAACAGCCACACCACTAGTTTTTGGAGAGTCCTGTATTTCAGCTGACGTTATTTGTGGGTTTTTCTTTGCATCCCAAACAATTTTCCTAGCAGTTGAGGACAACATTTTTGTTGGTCTACCTGACTGTGGTTTTGTTTTTACAGAGCCCCTAATTTTCTATTTGTTAACCACAGTTTGAATGCTGCTGACTGGCATTTTCAATTCCTTGGATATCTTTTTGTATCCCTTTCCTCTTTTATACAGTTTAACTACCTTTTCCCATAGATCCGTTGACAATTCTTTTGCTTGCCCCATGACTCACAATCCAGAAATGTCAGTGGCTGGATGAAAGATGCAAGAGTCTGTCTCGGATCCAGAAACTCACTCAGCTTTTATGCACACACTGATTACAAGCAAACAGTTCACAGGTGAGGATCTTACCTTTAGTAGCCATTCAAACCCATTTGTGCCAACTTCTGTGCATATTATCAGGCCAAAATCACCAGGGTTCCCACACTTTTGATCAAGGTCATTTGGATGTTTTGGGTTGTCACGATTTAAAAAGAGAAAACAGTCATTTGACAATAACTACTGAGGTCTCACCTCCCGAGATCTTGGTGCTGTGATCTCCATCTGTACATGTACCACCCCAGCAGCCTTTTTCCCCAGAGTCCACGGCACAGTAAACCATGGAAGTACTGGGGCTTTCACAAAATGTCATCAGAGCCCCCGGATCACCGAACACCTGCAGCGGCACACTGGAACACCTCATCAGCCCATCCTCTGGCCTGAAGCAACGCTCCACTCTTGCCTCCTCCAGCAGCGACCCCTGGGACCTGCTCCACAGTGGCCGGTAAAGTATATCTGCATTATAAGACGCACCCTCATTTTCCCCAAAAAATTTTGTGGAAAAAAGTGCGTCTTATGAACCGAAAAATACGGTATATGATTTTTTAATTTTCGTGCTTTTTTATTCAGATGATCAAGAGTCTGAAATGTTAACTCTTCTTATAGGTTAAATTGATATTTGAAAATCGATGAATGGTTGTTATTTACCTCTTATATCATCTCCTACAGTTTATTGTACTGTTATCTTTACAAAACAGGGATGTAGGATGACAGAACAATGATATTTGGTGATATGTTGATTAACCCCTTCTCGACATGCAGGGTACTAGTACTGATCTGGGGGAACTGCATTCCCGCAAACCACAGTACTAGTACGGCGGCACGATCGCACGGCCTCACGCTGAGCGACATGACAATCACATGCGGATGTCAGCTGTAACAGCTGACACCCCACAACAATGGTAGCACCAATCATGGGCATTTAACCCCTCTGATGCCGCTGTTAGCACTGACAGCGTCATAAAGAATCACGCAGGGAGGGGGCTCCCTGCGCTCTCCCACCGGAACAACGCAATGGGATTGCATTGTTCCGGTGGTCTCCATGGAGACCCCCAGCTCCAAGATGGCCGCGGGGTCCTTCCGGGTACTGCAAGGAGGTAGCTTGCGAGTGCCTGCTGAGAACAAGCACCGGCAAGCCACCTTCACTGCCTGACAGATTGCTGATCTGTCACTGCACTATGTAAAGTGTCAGATCATCGTTCTGACATGATATACAGTACGATGCGATACACATTATTGATCCAGAGGGAAATTATGGTATATAGTGATGTCCCAAACTGGGAAAATGTTATAAAGTTAAAAAAAAATACAATGTGTAAAAAAAATTTTTTTTAAATCTCCAAAGAAAAAATAAATATTTTTCCAATAAATCCATTTATTTATGTAAATAAATAAAACAATAAAAGTACACATATTTGGTATTGACGCGTCCGTAACTATCAGCTCTATAAAACAATCCCATTAGTTAACTCCTTCAGTGAACACTATAAAAAATAAATAAAAAATGAGGCAAAAAACAATGTTTTATCATCATACTGCTGAACAAAAAGTGCAATAAAACGCGATCAAAAAGACGAAGAATGATAAAAATGATACCACTGAAAACGTCATCTTGTCCTGCAAAAAACAAGATCTCACATGACTCTGTAGGCCAAAATGTGTAAAAATTATAGCTCTCAAAATGTGGTGATGCAAAAATTATTTTTTGCAATAAAGAGTCTTTTAGTGTGTGACAGCTGCCAAACATAAAAACCCGCTATAAAAACGCACTATAAATAGAAACTCAAACCCCCCTTTATCACCCTCTTAGTTTGGGAAAAATATTGAAATAAAAAATGTATTTATTTCCATTAGGGTTAGGGCTAACTTTAGGGTTAAGGTTGGGGTTGGAATTAGGGTTGGGATTAGGGTTAGGGGTGTGTTAGGGTTGGGATTAAGGTTGGGGTGTGTTGGGGGTTAGAATTTGGAGGTTTACACAGTTAGGTACATCAGGGACTCTCCAAACACGACATGACGTCCAATCTCAATTTCAGCCATATCGCACAAAATAGTTAATAAACAACATTTCCCATATGTCTACTTTACATCTTCATAATTATGTAAGCAATTTTTTTTTGTTAGGAAGTTAGGATTAAAAGTTGACTAGCAATTTCTCATTTTTACAACAAAATTTACAAAACCATTATTTTAAGGACCGCCTCACATTTGAAGAGAGTTTGAGGGGTCAATATGACAGAAAATACCCGAGCGAGTATACTCACTCACTACTAGGGATCCATTTGTTCAGAACACATGACACATGCACAAAAACTGAACGGGTCATAAGACCCTGTTCACACCACCCAAGAACTAAGACACAAAAACAGAACACAGTATGACAAACGTGCATAAATACTCTGCTGTAAAACATATGTAACTGTAAGTAGTAAGTGCTAGTAAAAGATGTTAACAAAACCAGGGTATTTTGTTGATACGTTTTTTTGCAAAAAAATGTACGCTAAGCCACTCCGCCGCGTCAAGGCATACCCTTCTCGGAGCAGTCCTATCTAATATATTTAAAAACCTGAACATGTGAATAATACCTTCATGAGCAGGGTTCAGAAAGGTGCTGCCCGGTATGGGCTCGCTGGGCAAAATGGCTTTTTATGCATGTCCCAAAGGAGAGAGGCGGGGATCTCCCAAAGCTTGCATAAGCAAGAAATCAATGGATTCAGAACACATGACACATGCACAAAAACTGAACGGGTCATAAGACCCTGTTCACACCACCCAAGAACTAAGACACAAAAACAGAACACAGTATGACAAACGTGCATAAATACTCTGCTGTAAAACATATGTAACTGTAAGTAGCAATATCTATATTAGATAGGACTGCTCCGAGAAGGGTATGCCTTGACGCCATTTTGCCCAGTGAGCCCATACCGGGCAGCACCTTTCTGAACCCTGCTCATGAAGGTATTATTCACATGTTCAGGTTTTTAAATATATTAGATAGGACTGCTCCGAGAAGGGTATGCCTTGACGCGGCGGAGTGGCTTAGCGTACATTTTTTTGCAAAAAAACGTATCAACAAAATACCCTGGTTTTGTTAACATCTTTTACTAGCACTTGCTACTTACAGTTACATATGTTTTACAGCAGAGTATTTATGCACGTTTGTCATACTGTGTTCTGTTTTTGTGTCTTAGGGATCCATTTGTGCCTATTCTGCTATATTGGTATGTACTTGATTATATTTCTTAAATCCTGATGGATCTAATAGTAGCTGTTACTCTATATATTCATTATTGTAATAAATCATATTGATCCATATGTGTCTATGGGGAGGCTTTGGTTTTACTTGTTTTAATCTTGGAGCTATACACTCCCTGACAGAAGTTATGTCGCTTATCCATGCTATGTAAATAAAAGCTTATAACCTGACGTTAAATTCATCCATTGGTTGTATAAATCATTCTTTTGAAATCTGAAACCCTCCGAAATGTGGTTTAGGTTAAGAAAATAAATTGCCATCAATGCAGAAATATTGATCATTTAATGGACACAGAATGGTCAGATTTTGGCAAGACAAAAGTTTTGTCGGCCACAGAAATTAATGTGATATTCAAATAAATAATTAACTTAAATACAAATATATGTTTCATAACATTGGTGAATGAAGTTGTGGTGCTATTAGAGTCATATTTATTATTTTGTGTGACTTCCATGAGCTTGAAGGACTGCATCCATGCGGTTCAACAATGATTCATACAATGTATTAATGAAGTCATCAGGAATAGCGAAGAATGCAGTCTTACATGCCTCCCAGAGTTCATCTAGATTCTTTGGTTTTGCCTTCCAAGCTTCCTCTTTCATCCTACCCCAAACATACTCAATGATGTTAATGTCTGGTGACTGGGCTAGGATTCGACCATGGAGGCCATTTCGAGACAGAATCCTACAAACTGTTCTAATTGACAAAGGGACTTGAGGTGACCAGGCCTGTTGGAGCTCTGCTGCAGTGGAAGAAGGGTTTGCTTTGGATTTTCTAACCAACACACGTTCCTCCTGAGCAGTTGTCTTGCGGGGTCTGCCGGACCTGGGTTTGTCAAACACATCTCCAGTCTCTTCTAATCTTTTTTTAATTCTTTGTACTTGACGCTGAGACACATTAAAGGTGCCAGCCACCTCTGCAGTGGATCTGGTCTTCAGCCTCTAGATAATCCAGGCTTTGGTCACAGGGTGGATTTTTGGCATGTTGACAGAGCTCAAGTTGCAGGTCTGGGGTGCTGGGTTTCTTTTTATACACACCCACTAAATAACCGATCATTTACAGAGCACAGGTGAGGATGTAAACTAGAATTGGGTGCATTATGTGACCAGGCAGCAAAACTTTTGTTTTGCCAAAATCTGACCATTCTGTGTCTATTAAATGATCAATATTTCTGCATTGATGCCAATTTATTTTCTTAACCTAAACCACAGGGTTTCAGCTTTCAAAAGAATAATTTATACAACCAATGGATGAATTTAAAGTCAGGTTATAAGCTTTAATTTACATAACATGGATAAGCAACATAACTTCTGTCAGGGAGTGTATGGTGTTTAACCCATTTACCCTCACGGGTAGTTTGCATGTTAATGACCGGGCCAATTTTTACAATTCTGACCATTGTCCCTTTATGAGGTAATAACTCTGGAACGCTACTATGGATCCCGGTGATTCTGAGTGTTTTCTCATGACATACTGTACTTCATGACATTGGTAAAATTTCTTTGATATGACTTGCGCTTATTTGTGAAAAAAAAAAGGAATTTTGGCGAAATTTTTGAAAATTTCTCAAATTTCCAACTTTGAATTTTCATGCCTTTAAATCACAGAGATATGTCACCCAAATACTTAATAATTAACATTTCCTACATATTTACTTTACATCAGCATAACCTTGGAACCAAAATTTTGTTTTGGTAAGAAGTTTTAAGGGTTAAAAGTTAAACAACGATTTCTCATTTTTACAACACTTTAGGGACCATATCACATTTGAAATCACTTTGAAGGGTCTATATGATAGAAAATACCCAAAAGTGAGACCATTCTAAAAACTGCACCACTCAAGGTACTCAAAACCACATTCATGAAGTTTATTAACCCTTCAGGTGCTTCACATGAATGAATGGAATGTGGAAGGAAAAAAATAAACATTTAACTTTTTTTCACAAACATTTTGCTTCAGAACCAATTTTTTTTATTTTCATAAGGGTTAAAAGAGAAAATGAACCACAAAACTTTTTGTGCAATTTCTCCTGAATACGCTGATATCCCATACGTGGGGGTAAACCACTGTTTGGGCGCACAGCAGAGCTCGGAAAGGAAGGAGCACTGTTTGACTTTTTCACCGCAGAATTGGCTGGAATTGAGATCAGACGCCATGTTGCGTTTGGAGAGCCCCTGATGTGCCTAAACAGTGGAAATCTCCCACAAGTGATGCCATTTTGGAAACTAGACCACTCAAGGAACTTATCTAGACATGTGGTGAGCAAAAGTGCTTCATAGAAGTTGATAACGTAGAGCCGTGAAAATAAAAAATCATATTTTTTCCACAAAAATCTTTTCACCCCAAAATTTTTATTTTCCCAAGGGTAATAGGAGAAATTATACCCCCAAAAGTTGTGCAATTTATCCTAAGTACGCCGATACCCCATATGTGGGAGGAAACTACTCTATGGACACACGGTGGGGCTCAGAAGGGAAGTAGTGACGTTTTGGAATGCAGACTTTGATGGAATGGTCTGTGGGCATCATGTTGTGTTTGCAGTGCCCCGGAGGTGCCTAAACAGTAAAAACCTCCCACAAGTGAACCCATTTTGGAAACTAGATCCCCTAAGGAACTTATCTAGATGTGTGGTGAGCGCTTTGAATCCCCAAGAGTTTCACTAATGTTTATAATGTAGAGCTGTGAAAATAAAAAATCATTTTTTTTCCACAAAAATGATCTTTCAGCCCCCAACAGTTGTTGTTCAATTTGTCCTGAGTATGCAAATACCCCATATGTGGGGGGAACCACTGTTTGGGCACTCAGTGGGGCTTGGAAGAGAAGTGTTGACGTTTTAAAATGCAGACTTTGAAGGAATGGTCTGCGGGCGTCATGTTGTGTTTGCAGAGCCCCTGATGTGCCTAAATAGTGTAAATCCCCCAATTCTAATTCCAACCCTAACCCCAGCACACCTCTAACCCTAATCCCAACCCTAACCATAACCACAACCCTAACTCCAACACATCCCTGACCCTAATTTTAACCTCAATCCTAACCCAAGCTTTAGCCCCAACCCTAACTATAGCCCTCAACCCTAACCCTAACTTTAACCTATCAATAACTCTAACTTTAGCATAACAATAACCCTAACTTTAGCCTAACAGTAACCCTAGCAATAACACTAAGTTACCCTAACCCTATCAGTAACCCTAACTTTAGCCCAACACTAATCCGAACTATAGCACTAAACCTAATAGTAACCCTAACAGTAACCCTAACTATAGCACTAGCCCTAACAGTAACCCTAACTATAGCACTAACCCTAACTGTAACCCTAACTATAGCACTAACCCTAACTATATCACTAGCCCTAACCTGCCGTATCTGCTTTTTCTTACTTTCTGACAATATCACTGACTGGCACAGCTGTTGCCAGCAGCACCTGTCACACTGTTTCTTCCTCTGATATCTTACTGACAGGAGATCAGAGGATAAACTGGGTTACTATGAGGCAAATCGCCTGGAAAGTTTGTTGCTACAACAAATTTTCCCAGTGATCTCTCTCACTGGCTGGTGTGATGCTGTCATCATCAGGAAGCATTGTGCACCAGGATCCCCATTATAAGGTACGTGGGGGTCCCGGTGGGCAGAAAACCGCTGACCGTAGAAAAACATTGGTGCTGCACAAAGCCCAGAAAGAGTCAGCGGTCACGAAGCGGTTAAGGGCATAAAACTAAAAGTTTGAAAATTAAGAAATTTTCAACATTTTTGCCAAATTTCCTTTTTTTCACAAATAAATGCAAGTCATATTGAAGAAATGTTACCACTATCATAAAGTACAATATGTTATGAGAAAACAATCCCAGAATCACCAGGATCCGTTGAAGCATTTCAGACTTGACCTCATAAAGTGACAGTGGTCAGAATTGTAAAAATCGGCCTGGTCACTTAGGTGAAAACAGACTTCGTTTCAAAGGAGTTAAACATTATACCAGGCCATGCAGTTTTGTTTACTTGCAAACATTGAAGGATAAACTAAATAATAAAACATCACCTCTTCCCCTTGAACTGTGAATAATGGCTTGAAGAACAATTGTGAACTATAAAAAGGGATATTCCTCTGTAAGAAGAGACATCCAAATATCAGAGGCATCCAAACATCCAAGAGATCCAAATAATCAAAAACTCTTTACAAAACCACAGCCAGAAACACTTTACAAGACAGCAGCTAAGACATGCCTCCATCACAACGGACACAGAGTTGACATTCTACAGGATGTCAACTTAGGGGACAACAGTCCCGACTCAAAGAATTCAAGTCTGCTCCATTGACCATCACTGAACCCATGGATACATTTGGGGTAGTCAGGATGTGGACCCACCGGTCACCTGGCTCCATAGAGATGTTCGGAGAAGCCAGGTTGTGACCCTCCGGTCACCAGGCCTTGTACCTCAATTGACTCTCAGCTTCCTAAGCTTGTCGCTACCTTCTCTCTGTGCATGCCACAGGTGGGAGTAGTCGGCCCTGGAAGCTTTGATGTCACAGTCGTTCTTGTCCCGGCAAAATAGCTGAAGGGTGAGACTATAATTTTGGCACCATCTTGGGTATTTTGCTGGGACTGTTCTATGTGTTCTTTACCTGTGTTTTTTTGTTCAATAAAGTATTGCCACACTGTTTTACCTTACCCTGTGTTGTCTGAGTAATATTATGCCCAAGGTAAAAGGAGAGCAGGCCCTGGTCCATGCGGTTTCGGCTAGCGGTCTAGGGCACCTGCTCACCCCCCATGTCTCCACAAGTATTATTACAGTTATTCTAATCTTATACACAGAACATTTAAAGGGAACAAATCACATGATTATTGTTGCCCAAGGACAGAATGAATCAGTGCCTGAAAGCATGATTGCAGTCAGGTATTTTTTAGCTTGAAGAGATTGGAATGGCTACTCCCCAGTGTGAATTCTCAGATGTCCAGTAAGAGTTTTTTTCCGTTGAAAACATTTCCCACATTTGGAACATGAAAATGGCTTCTCCCCTGTGTGAATTCGCTGATGTTTAGTAAGATCAGATTTCACTATAAAACATTTCCCACACTCTGAACATGAAAATAGCTACTCCCTTGTGTGAATTTTCAAATGTGTAGCAAGATTTGTTTTCCATTTAAAACATCTTCCACACTCTGAACATGAAAATGGCTTCTCCCCTGTGTGAATTCTCTGATGGTTAGTAAGATCAGATTTCGTTATACAACATTTCCCACATTCAGAACATGAAAATGGCTTCTCTCCTGTGTGAATTTTCTGATGCTGAGCAAGAGCTGATTTGTCTGAAAAACTTTTTACACATTCTGAGCATGAAAATGGCTTCTCTCCTGTGTGAATTCTCTGATGTTTAGTTAGGTCAGATTTTGTTACACAACATTTCCCACATTCTGAACATGAAAATGGCTTTTCCCCTGTGTGAATTTTCTGATGCCGAGCAAGAGATGATTTGTCTGAAAAACTTTTCCCACATTCTGAGCATGAAAATGGCTTCTCGCCTGTGTGAATTCTCTGATGTTTGGTAAGATGAGATTTCGTTAAACAACATTTTCCACATTCTGAACATGAAAATGGCTTCACCCCTGTGTGAATTTTCTGATGCTGAACAAGAGATGATTTGTCTGAAAAACTTTTTACACATTCTGAGCATGAAAATGGTTTCTCTCCTGTGTGAATTCTCTGATGTTTAGTAAGATCAGGTTTCCTTATAAAACATTTCCCACATTCTGAACATGAAAATGGCTTTTCCCCTGCGTGAATTTTCAAATGTGTAGCAAGATTTGTTTTCCGAATAAAACATTTTCCACATTCTGAACATGAAAATGGCCTCTCTCTTGTGCGATTTCTCTGATGTTTAGTAAGATCAGATTTCGTTATACATTTCCCACATAAGGAAAATGGCTTCTCTCCTGTGTGAATTCTCAAATGTGTGGCATGATTTGTTTTCCATTTAAAACATCTTCCACATTCTGAACATGTAAATGGCCTCTCTCTTGTGTGAATTCTCTGATGTTTATTAAGATCAGATTTCGTTATACATTTCCTACATTCAGAACATGAAAATGGCTTCTCCCCTGTGTGAATTTTCTCATGATGAGCAAGAGATGATTTGTCTGAAAAACTTTTTACACATTCTGAGCATGAAAATGGCTTCTCTCCTGTGTGAATTCTCTGATGTTTAGTAAGGTCTGATTTTGTTATACAACATTTCCCACATTCTGAACATGAAGATGGCTTTTCCCCTGTGTGAATTTTCTGATGCCGAGCAAGAGATGATTTGTCTGAAAAACTTTTTACACATTCTGAGCATGAAAATGGCTTCTCGCCTGTGTGAATTCTCTGATGTTTAGTAAGGTCAGATTTTGTTATACAACATTTCCCACATTCTGAACATGAAAATGGCTTTTCCCCTGTGTGAATTTTCTGATGCTGAGCAAGAGATGATTTGTCTGAAAAACTTTTTACACATTCTGAGCATGAAAATGGCTTCTCGCCTGTGTGAATTCTCTGATGTTTGGTAAGATGAGATTTCGTTAAACAACATTTTCCACATTCTGAACATGAAAATGGCTTTTCACCTGTGTGAATTTTCTGATGTTGAGTAAGTGCTGATTGGTCAGCAAAACATTTCCCAGATTCTGAACATGAAAATGGCTTTTCACCTGTGTGAATTTTCTGATGTTGAGTAAGTGCTGATTGGTCAGCAAAACATTTCCCACACTCTGAACATGAAAATGGCTTCTCCCCTGTATGAATTCTGTGATGATTAGTAAGATCATATTTCGATTTACAACATTTCCCACATCCTAAACATGAAAATTGCTTCTCTCTTTTAAGTGCTCTTTGACATTCACCATCCCTTTTGTTGTATATATTTTTCTTATGAAGTACTGGAGGTATGTCTGGCATAATTGGATGCTCTTCAAAAGTATCAGGTGTGATACTAGGATAATTTGCACTAAAATCTGAAAATATCAGGTATTTCTCCGAGATCATGGTCCAGTTATCTGCCAAAAAAATAAAGGTATATTTTATTCAATAAACATGGAATCATTATTAGTGATGACTGAGCACTAAAGTGCTCGTTGCTCGGGTTGAGCAAATTGGAATGCTCGGGTGCTTGACCCGAGCAACGAACCCAATGTAATTCTATTGGAAAATCGAGCATTTTTGCCGTGACCCCCCCCACCCGGGGGTCATTATATGGTCTAAAATCATCTGAAATTGATGGAAACAGTGCTTACATGACATGGGAACATCATAGGGAATACTCCTGGAAACATTTATGACTCCCAGGTCACAGCTGTGAATAATGTCAGAATCTTACGCCACTTTTACAGACGCACGATAAAACATACAAAAATGAAACCAAAATGGATTTTCCTGGGAAATATGATAAGTAACATCCTTTCCAGAGTAATGATTTGCATGTAAGGCAAAATAAATAACCCAAATCAAAAAAGTTCCTCCACCACTTGGGTTATGTTTACTTGCAGTGTTTTTGATGCATTTTTCAACTTTAGCATTGCTTTCAACCTAGACAAATGCTTTCACTGGGAAATGGTTTTTTTTTTAACATTTTACAACCTTATTTGGCCATGTGGTGTGTGACACATCATCAGACACATCCTGTTTCATTTATGAAAGAGGGACTCTGAAAGCCAAAAAGCCTATTTTTATAGGGCCAGCAGTCGGCCCTCACTATTCTTAGAGACCAATCAGCAGGCTATGCTTTGTTGTTCCCATTAATAAAACAGTGGGTCCCTTATACTGTTATTGCGTATGCAGTGAGTGGCAGGGCTGCCCAAAAATTGGATGCACCACAACAACCAACTGAACAGACGTCATGGATGACCATATGCAACCAAATTTCCAAGTATTCATTTGGTACTTCCATACTGTTTGATTATGCATTGAATGGAAGGCCTGCAGTGGCCCAAAGTTACACGCATCCGAATAAGCCTTTGAACCCACATACTGGATGGCCACAGGAAAACCAAGTCCTCAGTATTCATTTGACACTCCCAAACTGTTGGCTTATGCATTGAATGCAAGGCCTGCCCTGGCCCAAAGTTACACGCAATCCAATAAGCCTTTGAACCCACGTACTGGATGGCCACAAGAAAACCAAGTTTACATTATTTATTTGATACTCCCAAAATGTTTGCTTATGCATTGAATGCAAGGCCTGCCCTGGCCCAAAGTTACATGCACCCCTATAAGCCTTTGAACCCATGTATTAGATGGCCACATGCAACCAAAATTCCCAGTATTCATTTGGTACTCCCATACTGTTTGCTTATGCATTGAATGCAAGGCCTGCCCTGGCCCAAAGGTACATACACCCCAATAAGCCTTTGGACCCACGTACTGGATGGCCACAGGAAAACTAAAGTTCCTATTATTATGATTTTTGTAAGTCACATAAAGTTTGCCCATGAAGTGAATACAAGGCCTGCCCCAAATTTTCATGCACTTCAATCCCCCCAAGGAAGATATGTCTCCTATACTTTTAATGCTCATACACTAGGTATATGGGCTGACAAACATTTACTCCTGAGGGATATGCATCAACCTACTGTGTCAACATTTTTTTTACGGGCATCATAAACACCCTTGCAAAAAACTAGTGGATGTTGCATCACAGAACACATTCACCCCTCGTGGTCTCCGAAAAATGTTTCCCGAATTAAAGGAGCGGGACTCCTATACTTGTAATGCCCAGGGCTGACAAACATTTACCCCCTGGGGGGTACATATCAACCTACAGTGTCAACATTTTTTTTACGGGCATCATAAACACCCTTGAAAAGAATGGCTGTTGCATCATGGAACACGTTCGCCCTTATGATCTAGTGGTGGTGGAGGATGAGGAGAACAGTCAATAGCCAAAATCAGGAAGCGTATACCCATGTGTGGGTGTGAAGAGGTGCATGGGAATATACCTCCCAAAAAAGACACTGGATTTGAGGTTAGGTTTCATTGTTATCATGCAGTGGTGTAAAGAAGTCTGGCCCAATCCAGCCCTTGTACATTTTTATAAGAGTCAGCATTTTCAGTTGACAGGCGGATACGCTTATCAGTTATGCATGTGAGCCACACATCTGCCTGCTCTTTCAGAGCTGCCCACAACTCTTAAGCATTGTGCGGTTTGTCACCTAAGCATATTAGCTTCAGTACAGCCTGTTGATGCTTGGCTGAGGCAGTGCTGCAGCGCTTCCAACTTGTGACTGATGTGGTCATTTCAGAGATGGAGGCTGAAGAGGAGGAGGTGCAGGAGCTGTAGACTGTGGGGGCAACCCTGAATGACGTAGGGCCCACAATCCTCGGCATTGGGAAGACGAGTTCCATCTCAAAGTCCGTCTGGGTCACAGCTTCCACTATGTTAATCCAGTGTGCCGTCAGTGAGATGTAGCGTCCCTGCCCACAAGCTCTTGTCCATGTGTCCATGGTTAGGTGGACTTTCCCAGTAACAGCATTGTTCAGGGCACAGGTAATGTTTTGGGACATGTGCTTGTGTAATGCAGGGAGAAATAGTGGCAGCTAGGGACCGATTACCTTGGGACGGCCGAGGCCATAAGTGTTATGATGAGTCACCGAAGGAGGAAAAAACAAAATACCAGCTAAGTCCAGAAAAACCAGAGAGGTTGGCAGGTATCGGATTGCAGACCCCTGAACCTATCCACAACAACTAGCAGTAGCCGTGGGGGGTTCCTACGGTGCCCTAGACCCCTCGATCACAGCCGGAGAACTATATAGCCTAAAGACAGAAAGGGGAAAAACTAAACTGCCCCAGAGCAGACCCCAAAGCAATAGGCAGCCCCCAACATATAATGACGGTGAAGCAAGATGAAAACACTAAAACAGATAGAAAGATAGGTTGAGCAAATGATGGGGCCCAAGCTAACTACATAGGACAGGATAGGAAAGCTGCTGTCTGCCATCCGCAAAAACCCTATCAAAATAAGCCAACCGACTGATAGGAAAACAGGCCTTGAAGTCGCTAGGCTTAAAAGACTATCAGCACTCAGGTATATTATGAAGACAGAGCAAAATATCAACAGATCAAAGACAAAAATGGAGTTCAGCTCACCCCCGGCCGGGGATGGCAGAACTCCCAAAAAACAAGGCAAAACAAAACTGAAGAGTACAAAGCAGAGCAGAAAAACTTAGCTTTGAGATGCAGGAATCAGACTGGTCTCCAAGAATCCAGCAGGAAAATCACCAGCCAGGAAGAAGGGCGTCGGCAGCCTTATATCCAGTCCTCAATTCCAGCCACCCAGTCATCATCTAGCTGCCCAGGTGTTTGGTAATCAGCCTCACTACCTTCCTTCACCAGAGGAGGGAGTTCATCAGACCTCAATGATGAAGGGAAAAATGAACTCACAACACATAAGGTTGCAAACAACTTCCATCTCCATGAGCCTAAAAGAAACTTGTCAATTTAGTACTGTGGGGCGTTGGCTGCGTATTTCTGCTTGCATTCTTTGTGACTGAAGTATGGACAACTGAAGGCTGCACTGGAACAAGGACGTGGACGTGCTTGATGATGATGGTAGTTGAGTGTGGGCAATGACAGGTGCAGGGCAGGAGGCATCTTTGCATGCACTGTGGACAGGGGATTGACTTGCACGCATAACAGCGGAAGAAGCAGTGTTTTCACCCACAGAGACTGTTCCTGTAGCCTGGTATTCGGCCCACAAAGATGGGTGCTTTGCTGCCATGTGCCTGATCATGCTGGTGGTGATCAGCATGAAAGTTTTGCTACTTCTGCTGATGCGGGCATGGCAGGTGTTGCAATTTGCCTGTTTGGGGATATTGGAAGTCTTTAAAAAACAACCAGACTCGGGAAGACCTAACAGTTGTACTGCCAACTTCTGTCGTGTTGGTGTTATGAGGAACAGTTGCCCACCTTCTGTCTGCAGCCAACACACTGCATCTTCTTGCCTGTTGTGGTGCTACGCCTGCCTCCCCCTGTATGCTGCTGTCCTTGCTCTGCATGTCCTCCTGCCAGCTTGGGTCAGTTACTATATCATCCACCACCTCGTCTTCCACTTCTGCACCCTGGTCCTCCTCCTGACTTTCTGGCAATTGGGTCTCATCATCATCATCCTCCTCTTGTGACACTTTCCCACCGTTGCCTTCATGTGACCATGGCTGCTCAAATATTTGGGCATCGTTATATGCTATTTCCTCTTGCTCCACTTCAAGTGGACAGGGCAAATCTATAAATGGAAAAGTGAACAGCTCTTCGGAGTGTCCAAGTGTGGGATCATTTGTCTCCAGTCACTCAACAGGGTGGGAGGAGGGAGGATCAGTGTGAAGAATATGCGGTCCAGACTCACGGCCACTGAGACTTGACCGTGTGGAGGACAGGGTGGTTGTGGTGGTGGAAAAGTAACTGGAAGCATTATCTGCTGTCTAACCAACAACCTTTTGACACTGCTCTGGGTTCCACAGTGGTGTGTTGCTGCGGTTCCCTAGTAATTGGGACAGGAACGTCGGGCGAGAAGATGTGGGTGTTTGTTGAGGCACAATTTCAGCTTGGCCTCGGCCTTTCCATGCACCATCATGTCCACTTCCCACTCCCTTGCCACGTGCCTTGCCCATTTTAAATGAACTACAATATTTTACACGTTCACTACAAATTGCTGAATTGGGAACGAACTTATATGTGATCCGTGTGTGGGAAAACCACAGTTTAAAATATCTGGCCTGTATGTAATAATTTTTTTAAGCAAACTGGTGTCACAGCAAAAACAGCTGGTGTCACAGCAAAAACAGTTGAATGGAGGCATGAAATGCCACAATTTGTAGACCACAGATAGATGAGGTGTCTGACAGAGACATCACATTGTTCAATATGTGGCCTGTACTTTTTATTTTTTAACGCAAAATAGTGTATAGAACAAGGGTGTCACAATCCATGTTTGGATTGTGGCAGATCTGGCTCACATATAACCTTTTTTTCTTCAAGCCTCTAGCTTAATGTTAGTTTTGCCCCTGGTGGCCGTCGATATTATTACAACCTTAGTGGCTGCTAATGGGTTTTGCCCCCGGTGGCTGCTGGGGTTATTACAACCTTGCTTGCTGCTAATGGGTTGCCCCCGGTGGCCGCTGGGGTAACTACATGTGTAAATTAGCCAGCAGGTGTTAACCCTCCCCTCCTTCCTATAACAAGGTGTCAGGTACTCTGAATCACTGTTGGTGATATTGTTCATTCCCCAACCCACCTTGGAGAGAGGAGCTATTGGGAGCAGAGCTTTGCAGCTCATCCAGAGCTATGGTGTATCAGCTGTTCAGGTGGAAGCTGTGTCTTGGTGCTGTACTTTGTTGCCTCAGGAGCATTGGCAACAGAGAAAGCTAAGTTGTTTGTTTTTCCCTGTTTGTTGTTTTCCCTAATGTTATATTAGTACAGTGGTGGGACCAGTGTCCGCACTAACCAGTTCCCTAGTAAGGGATAGGTGCAGGGCTAGGGAGGGATTCGGGTATCCTGGTCAGCGACAGGTGAAGAGCCTGTTTAGGGAACGTTAGGAGTGTTCAGGGACACTGCCTCAGGGGAGTGCAGGAGGTCTCCACGTCCCCATTCCCTATTGTAGGGCCCACCGCTGTAACGGTGTCCCAGGTGTTCCTTTGTTTGTCTTGTTTCAGTTACCGACCTGTGGGTCACGTCACACAGAACAAGTCTACGTGACATAGGGTAACAGACAGCAAAAACTGTTGAATGGAGGTCTCAAATGCCACAATTTGTAGCTCACAGATAGATGAGGCGTCTGACGGAGATACCACACTGTTCAATATATGGCCTGTACTTTTTGGGGTTTTTTAACACAAAATAGTGTATAGAACTAGGGTAAGAGACAGCCAAAACAGTTGAATGGAGGTTTCAAATGCCACAATTTGTAGCACAAAGATAGATGAGGCATCTGACAGAGATACCACACTGTTTAATATGTGGCCTGTATTTTTTTTGTTTTTAGTGCAAAATAGTGTATAGAACAAGGGGAACAGACAGCCAAAACAATTGAATGGAGGCTTGAAATGCCACAATTTGTAGCACACAGATAGATGAGTGTCTGACGGAGATAACACACTGTTCAATATGTGGCCTATGTGCTGGAGATATAGTATATCTTGACTTCAGCAAAGCATTTGACAAAGTATCTCATACAATCCTTATTGAAAAAATGACTAAGTATGGAATGGACAAGGCAACTGTTAGGTGGATTCATAACTGGCTTAGTGATCGGACCCAAAGAGTGGTCGTAAATGGCTGCACATCCAGTTGGAAGAATGTCTCAAGTGGGGTACCACAGGGCTCTGTCCTGGGCCCTGTATTGTTCAACATCTTTATCAACGATTTAGATGAAGGAATTGAGGGTAAACTGATTAAATTTGCTGATGACACAAAGCTAGGAGGGATAGCTAATACTAGAGAAGAGAGAGAGGATTCAAAAAGATATAAATAAACTGGAGAAGTGGGCAGCAACTAACAGAATGGTTTTTAACAGGGAAAAATGCAAAGTACTACATCTGGGCAATAAAAATGAAAAAAGTATATACAGAATGGGAGGAATAGGGCTAAGCAACAGCACATGTGAAAAAGACTTGGGTATACTAATAGATCACAGACTGAATATGAGTCAACAGTGTGATGCAGCAGCAAAAAAGGCAAATGCAATTCTAGGATGTATTAACAGAAGCATACAGTCTAGATCACGTGAAGTCATTATTTCCCTCTACTCCTCTTTGGTCAGACCTCATCTGGAATATTGTGTCCAGTTTTGGGCACCACATTTAAAAAAAGACATCAACAAACTGGAGCAAGTTCAGAAAAGAGCGACCAGAATGGTGACCGGTCTGCAAACCCTGTCTTATGAGGAAAGGTTGCAGGATTTGGGATTGTTTAGTTTGCAAAAGAGAAGACTGAGAGGAGACTTAATAGCTGTCTACAAATATCTAAAGGGCTGTCACATTGTAGAAGGATCATCTTTATTCTCATTTGCACAAGGAAAGACTAGAAGCAATGGGATGAAACTGAATGGGAGGAGACACAGATTAGATATTAGAAAAAAACTTTTTGACTGAGTGATCAATGAGTGGAACAAGCTACCACGAGAAGTGGTGAGTTCTCCTTCAATGGAAGTCTTCAAACAGAGGCTGGACAGACATCTGACTGGGATGATTTAGCGAATCCTGCTTTGAGCAGGGGGTTGGACCAGATGGCCTAGGAGGTCCCTTCCAACTCTATGATTCTGTATTTTTTTTATTTTTAAAGTAACATGGTGCATAGAACTAGGGTGACAGACAAAACAGTTGAATGGAGGTCTTAAATGCCACAACTTGTAGCACACAGATAGATGAGTGTCTGACGGAGATACCACACTGTTCAATATGTGGCCTGTGTTTTTTTGATTTTTAACGCAAAATAGTGTATAGAACTAGGGTAACAGACAAAACAGTTGAATGGAGGCCTGAAATGCCACAATTTGTAGCCCACAGGTAGATGAGGCATCTTAGGGAAATACCACACTGTGCAAAATGTGGCCTGTATTTTTTGTTTTTTAATGCAAAATACTGAATAGAACTAGGATAACAGACAGCCAAAACAGTTGAATGGAGGTCTCAAATGCCAAAATTTGTAGCACACAGATACAGTGGGGAAAAAAAGTATTTAGTCAGTCAGCAATAGTGCAAGTTCCACCACTTAAAAACATGAGAGGCGTCTGTAATTTACATCATAGGTAGACCTCAACTATGGGAGACAAACTGCGAAAAAAAAATCCAGAAAATCACATTGTCTGTTTTTTTTTCATTTTATTTGCATATTATGGTGGAAAATAAGTATTTGGTCAGAAACAAGCAATCAAGATTTCTGGCTCTCACAGACCTGTAACTTCTTCTTTAAGAGTCTCCTCTTTCCTCCACTCATTACCTGTAGTAATGGCACCTGTTTAAACTTGTTATCAGTATAAAAAGACACCTGTGCACACCCTCAAACAGTCTGACTCCAAACTCCACTATGGTGAAGACCAAAGAGCTGTCAAAGGACACCAGAAACAAAATTGTAGCCCTGCACCAGGCTGGGAAGACTGAATCTGCAATAGCCAACCAGCTTGGAGTGAAGAAATCAACTGTGGGAGCAATAATTAGAAAATGGAAGACATACAAGACCACTGATAATCTCCCTCGATCTGGTGCTCCACGCAAAATCCCACCCCGTGGGGTCAGAATGATCACAAGAACGGTGAGCAAAAATCCCAGAACCACGCGGGGGGACCTAGTGAATGAACTGCAGAGAGCTGGGACCAATGTAACAAGGCCTACCATAAGTAACACACTACGCCAACATGGACTCAGATCCTGCAGTGCCAGACGTGTCCCACTGCTTAAGCCTGTACATGTCCGGGCCCATCTGAAGTTTGCTAGAGAGCATTTGGATGATCCAGAGGAGTTTTGGGAGAATGTCCTATGGTCTGATGAAACCAAACTGGAACTGTTTGGTAGAAACACAACTTGTCGTGTTTGGAGGAAAAAGAATACTGAGTTGCATCCATCAAACACCATACCTACTGTAAAGCATGGTGGTGGAAACATCATGCTTTGGGGCTGTTTCTCTGCAAAGGGGCCAGGACGACTGATCCGGGTACATGAAAGAATGAATGGGGCCATGTATCGTGAGATTTTGAGTGCAAACCTCCTTCCATCAGCAAGGGCATTGAAGATGAAACGTGGCTGGATCTTTCAACATGACAATGATCCAAAGCACACCGCCAGGGAAACGAAGGAGTGGCTTCGTAAGAAGCATTTCAAGGTCCTGGAGTGGCCTAGCCAGTCTCCAGATCTCAACCCTATAGAAAACCTTTGGAGGGAGTTGAAAGTCCGTGTTGCCAAGCGAAAAGCCAAAAACATCACTGCTCTAGAGGAGATCTGCATGGAGGAATGGGCCAACATACCAACAACAGTGTGTGGCAACCTTGTGAAGACTTACAGAAAACGTTTGACCTCTGTCATTGCCAACAAAGGATATATCACAAAGTATTGAGATGAAATTTTGTTTCTGACCAAATACTTATTTTCCACCATAATATGCAAATAAAATGAAAAAAAACAGACAATGTGATTTTCTGGATTTTTTTTTCTCAGTTTGTCTCCCATAGTTGAGGTCTACCTATGATGTAAATTACAGACGCCTCTCATCTTTTTAAGTGGTGGAACTTGCACTATTGCTGACTGACTAAATACTTTTTTGCCCCACTGTACATAGATGAGGCATCTGACGGCGATACCACACTGTTCAATATGTGGCCTGTATTTTTTGTTTCTTACCTCAAAATAGTATATAAAACTAGGGTAACTGAAAGCAAAAACAGTTGAATGGAGGCCTGAAATGCGTCAATTTTTAGCCGACAGATAGATGAGGCATCTGGCAGAGATACCGCACTGTTCAATATGTGACCTGTATTTTTTTGTTTTTACCGCAAGATAGTGTGTAGAACAAGCCTGTTTAGGGAACGTTAGGAGTGTTCAGGGACACTGCCTCAGGGGAGTGCAGGAGGTCTCCACGTCCCCATTCCCTACTGTAGGGCCCACCGCTGTAACGGTGTCCCAGGTGTTCCCTTGTTTGTCTTGTTTCAGTTACCGACCTGTGGGTCACGTCACACAGAACAAGTCTACGTGACATAGGGTAACAGACAGCCAAAACAGTTGACTGGAGGTCTCATATGTCACAATTTGTAGCCCACAGATAGATGAGGCGTCTGACGGAGATACCACACTGTTTAATATGTGGGCCTGTATTTTCTGTTTTTTTTTACTGCAAAATAGTGTATAGAACTAGGGTAACAGACAGCAAAAACAGTTGAATGGAGGCCTGAAATGCCACAATTTGTAGCCCACAGATAGATGAGGCATCTTACGGAGATACCACACTGTTTAATATGTGGCCTATATTTTTTGCTTTTTAACAAAAATAAACAAAGACGCATCTCAAATTTTCCTCCAAATGTTTGGAGGAAAAAAGTGCATCTTTTAGTCTGAAAAATGCAATACTTTATTTTTTGCTAAATTGGATATTTCTGAATGGAGCGATATCAAATATGTGTATTTTTTTGTTTGTTTTCTCAGGTGGGTGATTTGAACTTGTTTTTTTTTTAGTTTTTTTAACTGTTTTCTTAAATCTTTGTACTAGCTTCATTATCCCCCTTAGGAGACTTGAAGCTGCGATCATCTGATCGCCTGTGCTACACATAGCAGGAATTCAGCACTGCTATGGATAGCAAAAATCACAATCTCCTATGAATACCAGCTGCGAGGTGGATCTCGGATCCATCTGCGGCTGTTAGAGGCACATGACAGGTGATCAGATCAGCTGTCATGTGCCGGGAAAGATGCAAGCTCAGCGTCGGAGCCCGCATCGATGGCAGGGACACGAGTTTTGACATACCTAGGTCGTAAAGGGGTGAAACTACCCTTCAATGATTGCCTCTTTATGTGGTCCCTATATCAAACTTTATTTGTGCAATCCTTTATTCCACATCCTCCAATGGTCATATATTATTTTTTATAAACTGCTCAAAAAATAAAGGGAACACTTAAACAACAGAATCTATCTCCAAGTAAATCAAACTTCTGTGAAATCAAACTGTCCACTTAGGAAGCAACACTGATTGACAATCATTTTCACATAGTGTTGTGCAAATTGAATAGAAAACAGATGGAAATTATTGGAAATTATCAAGACACCCTCAATAAAGGAGTGGTTCTGCAGGTGGGGACCACAGACCACATCTCAGTACCAATTCTTCCTGGCTGATGTTTTGGTCACTTTTGAATGTTGGCTGTGCTTTCACGCTCATGGTAGCATGAGACGGACTCTACAACCCACACAAGTGGCTCAGGTAGTGCAGCTCATCCAGGATGTCACATCAATGCGAGCTGTGGCAAGAACGTTTGCTGTGTCTGTCAGCGTAGTGTCCAGAGGCTGAAGGCGCTACCAGGAGACAGGCCAGTACACCAGGAGACGTGAAGGGGGCTGTAGGAGGGCAACAACCCAGCAGCAGGAGCGGTACCTCACCTTTGTGCAAGGAGGAACAGGAGGAGCACTGCCAGAGCCCTGCAAAATCACCTCCAGTAGGGCAAAAATGTGAATGTGTCTGCACAATTGGTTAGAAACCGACTCCATGAGGATGGTCTGAGTGCCCGATGTCCACAGATAGGGGTTGTGCTCACAGCCCAACACAGTGCAGGACGCTTGGCATTTGCCACAGAACACCAGGATTGGCAAATTCACCATTGGCACCCTGTGCTCTTCACAGGTGAAAGCAGGTTCACATTGAGCACATGTGACAGATGTGACAGAGTCTGGAGATGCCGTGGAGAGCGATCTGCTGCATGCAACATCCTTCAGCATGACCGGTTTGGCAGTAGGTCAGTAATGGTGTAGGGTGGCATTTCCTTAGAGGATCGCACAGCCCTCCATGTGCTCGCCAGAGGTAGCCTGACTGCTATTAGGTACCGACATGAGATCCTCAGTCCCTTGTAAGACCATATGCTGGTGCGGTTGTGAGACCATATGCTGGTGTGGTTGGCCCTGGGTTCCTCCTAATGCAGGACAATGCCAGACCTCATATGGCTGGAGTGTGTCAGCAGTTCCTGCAAGATGAAGGCATTGAAGCTATGGACTGGCCCGCCCATTCCCCAGACCTGAATCCGGTTGAGCACATCTGGGACATAATGTCTCACTCCATCCACCAATGTCAAATTGCACTACAGACTGTCCAGGAGTTGGCGGATGCTTTACTCCAGGTCTGGGAGGAGATCCCTCAGAAGACCATCCGCCGCCTCATCAAGAGCATGCCCAGGCGTTGTAGGGAGGTCATACAGGCACATGGAGGCCACACGCACTACTGAGCATCATTTCCTTGTCTTTAGGCATTTCCACTGAAGTTGGATCAGCCTGTAATTTGATTTTCCACTCTGATTTTGAGTATCCTTCCAAATCCAGACCTCCATGGGATATTAATTTTGATTTACATTGATCATTTTTAAGTTTTCTTGTTCTCAACGCATGCCACTTTGTAATGAATAAAGATTTCCAGCTGCGATATTTCATTCAGTGATATCTACGATGTGGTATCTTAGTGTTCCCTTTATTTTTTTGAGCAGTGTATTTGGTTATTTTGGTAGACACCACAATTGGAGCTTTCTGGTGCCCTTTAAATTTATATTTATTATTAATATTTTATTCCTTTTTTTAATTTTGATATTACATCTATTTTTATTTGTTTTTTATTACTTTACCTATGCACCCTTGAAATTGTTCCAGAAAATGAAGTATTTCTCCCACAAAATTATTGCTAGTGCACAAGTTTTGTTATGCACATGGTTATTCTCTTTGTTTGTATTGGAACAACACAAAAAAAACAGAAAAAATGCAAAATAGACATAATTTTTTACAAAACACTCAACATGGGCCTGACAAAATTGTTGGGACCTTTAGCTTAATATTTGGTTGCACATCCTTTGGAACAAATAGCTGTAATATAACAGTTAACAAGCTTCTTACACCTCTCAACTGGCATTTTGGACCACTCTTTCGCAGACTGCTCCTGGTCTCTCCACAGTTATCAATGGGATATAGATCCAGACTTGTTTCTGGCTTCATCAGAACTCTCCAGCGCTTCTTCGGTACTTCTTGAAGTATGCTTGGGGTCATTGTTCTGTTGAATGACCCATGACCTAGGACGCAAACACAGCTTTCTGACACTGGTCACTAAATTGCAACCTAAAATTCTTTGGTAATCTTCAGATTTCATAAAGTCTTGCACACAGTCATGACTCACAGTGCCAGAGGCTGCATAATAACCCCAAAACATCTTTGAAACTCCACCATATTTGACTGTAGGTACTGTGCCCTTTTCTTTGTTGGACTCATTCCGTTTTCAGTAAAAAGTAGAATGATGTGGTTTATCAAAAAGCTCTGTCTTGGTCTCATCTGTCCACAAGACGCTGTCCCAGAAGGATTTTGGTTTATTCATGAATATTTTAACAAACTGCAGTTTAGCTTTTGTATGTCTCTGTGTTAGCAGTGGGGTCCTCCTTTTTCTCCTGCCATAATGTTTCAAATGTTGATGGATATTTAGCGCTGACACTGATGCACCCGAGCTTTCAGGACAGTTTGCATTTTTGGAACTTCATTGGGGCTACTTATCCACCATCTGGACTATCCTGCATTACAACCTTTCATCAATTTTTCCCTGTCGTCCACGTCCACAGAGATTCGATACAGCGCCATGAGTTGTAAACGTCTTGATTATGTTGAGCACCATGGACAAAGGAACATTAAGATGTCTGGTGATGGACTTGTAACCTTGAGATTGTTGATATTGTTGAACATTTTTGATTCTCACATCCTCAGACTTTTCTCTTCTACGCTTTCTGTTCTCCATGCTTCGTGTGAAACATACAGACCCACAATGCAAAGATAGAGTCAATTTCTCTCCTTTTTATCTGATTTCAAGTGTGATTTTCATATTGCCCACACCTGTTAGGCCTGTTTAACACTTCAGTTTTTCTGTCAGTCTAAATCCGCCAAAATAGTGGAAAACAGATCCGCAGGCGGACTGACAGAAACGGGGGACAGCGGATCGGCGGATGTACGGATCCACTGATGGTAAAAATTTAAAGGAACCGCAGCAGGAAAAAATAAAAAAAGTAAAATTAATACCGGTCATCTCGCGGGATGGGGCTGGAGATCGCGCGATGAGAGATGTGGAAGATCGCGCGATGAGAGGTGTGGGGCTGGAGATCACGCGATGTGGCTGGAGATCGCGCGATGAGAGATGTGGGGCTGGAGATCGCGCAATGTGGCCGGAGATCGCGCGATGAGAGATGTGGGGCTGGAGATCGCGCGCGAGGAATGGAGGTTGCGGGTAAGGAGAGAGAGAGAGAGAATTTTCAACCAGCAGCGACACTTGATTCAGGGTTAAAAGGCAAAAATGCGGATCCGGACTGCAAAAAAATGTTGCATGGTCCGTTCGGTGATCTCTGCGGACGCCAAAATTTTGGCGGATTCGCAGAAATACGGATGCAACAGACAGTCATCAGTCAAAATCCGCCGATAATGAAAGTCAATGGGGAAAAAAATGGATCCGCAAGGAAAATTGGCAGATCCGTTTTTTTCACAAAATGGCAGATCCGGTTTTTTCACAAAATGGCGGATCTTGACTGATTGTGAAAAATTGATGTGTGAAACAGGCCTTACTTGCCACAGGTGAGATTGAATGAGCATCATATTCTTGAAACAAAGTTGTTTACCCACAATTTAGGAAAGGTGCCAACAATTTTGTCCGGCTCCTTTTGGGGGTTTTGTGTGAAATGATGTCCAATTTGCCTTTTTTATCTGCTTTTTTATGTTGTTCCAGCATACACAATATAATTATATGTGTATCATTGCAATCATTTTCTGGTAGAAATACTTGATTTTCTGGAATAATTTCAAGGGTGCCAACACTTTTGGCCATGACTGTATACCTGACTGCACTTATTTATTTCACCTAGAGATTAGTGATAAGCGAGTATACTCATAAGGCCGGGGTCACACTAGCGAGGAATACGGACGAGTGAGAGGCGTTAAAAGCACGCATTACACACGGACAAATTATTCTCTATGGTTTTGCTCCCAACAGCCGTATATTTCTCGGGCGTATTCTACGGTCCGTGCCAATTGCAGCATGCTGCGATTGTCAGCGTACTACGACCGTAGTACACCAATGCAAGTCTAAGGGTGCGCAAAAAATAAGGATTACACACGGACCACACGTGTGACTTGCGAGAAATACGCACCAGGTGTCTTAGCAAAGCCGGCAATTCAGTGCTCTATACAGTAAACTCACACTGACAGGTTTAATAAAGAAACGAAAGAATAGATATATACACATAGAATACATTATATATATATATATATGCATTCTATGTGTCTATATCTATTCTTTGGTTACTGTTAGAAACCCTGTCATAGGGCTCCATTATAAGTCCATTTTGCAAGCCTGCGAAAAATCTCGCCATACGGATTACATACGGATGCTTACATGCGCAAAATACGCGACCACACCTTGATTACGGATGACATACGGAGCACTGTTTAGGGGCCATTCATCCGTATTACGCATGTAAAATACTGACCGTATTTTGCGTCGGTTAGTGTGACCCCGGCCTAACTCGGGTTTCCCCGAGCATGTTCGGGTGGTCTCCGAGTATTTTGGTGTGCTTGGAGATTTAGTTTGTGTCGCCAGAGCTCATTATTTGCGGCTGCTAAACAGACTGAATACATGTGGGGGTTGCCTGTGTGTTAGGCAATCTCCACCTGTATTCAGGCTGTCTAGCAGCCGCAAATAATGCAGCTGCAGAGACAAAAACAAAATTTCCGAGCACGCCAAAATACTCGGGAGGACACCCGAGCATGCTCAGCAAAACCCGAGTAACGAGTATACTCGCTCATCACTACTAGGGATCCATTAGTGCCTATTCTGCTATACTGGTATGTATTTGATTGTATTTCTTAAATCCTGAGGGATCTAATAGTACCTGTTACTCTATTTATTCATTATTGTAATAAATCATATTAATACATATTGATCCATATGTGTCTATGGGGAGACTTTGGTTTTACTTGTTTTAATCTTGCAGCTATATGGTGTTTAACCCCTTTACCCCCCACAGGTGTTTTGCATGTTAATGACAGGGCCAATTTTTACTATTCTGACCACTGTCCCTTTATGAGGTAATAACTCTGGAACGCTTCCATGGATCCTGGTGATTCTGACAGTGTTTTCTTGTGACATATTGTACTTCATGATATTGGTAAAATTTCTTTGATATAACTTGCGTTTATTTGTAAAAGAAATTTTCCAACTTTGAATTTTCATGCCTTTAAATCACAGAAATATGTCACACAAAATACTTAATAATTAACATTTCCGACATATTTACTTTACATCAGCACAATCTCTAAACCAAAATTTTGTTTTTGTAAGAAGTTCTAAGGGTTAAAAGTTAAAGAGCGATTTCTCATTTTTACAACACCATTTTTTTTTTAGTAACCACATCACATTTTAAGTCACTTTGAAGCTTGCGAGCAGGGCCCTCTTTCCTCTTGGTATCTGTTATGATCTATGTGATTACTGTTATGCTGTAAAGTCTATCGTCTGTACAAGTCCCCTCTAAAATGTAAAGCGCTGCGGAATATGTTGGCGCTATAGAAATAAAATGTATTATTATTATGGGTCTATATGTAGAAAATACCCAAAAGTGACACCATTCTAAAAACTGCACCTCTCAAGGTGCTCGAAACCACAATCAAGAAGTTTATTAACCCTTCTGGTGCGTCACAGGAATTTTTGGAATGTTTAAAAAAATGAACATTCAACTTTTTTCACAAAAAATTAACTTCAGATTCAATTTTTTTTATTTTCCCAAAGGTAACAGGAGACATTGGACCCCAAAAGTTATTGTGCAATTTGTCCTGAGTACGCTGATACCCCATATGTGGGAGAAAACTACAGTATGGGCACACATCGGGGCTCGGAAAGGAAGTAGTGACGTTTTGGAATGCAGACTTTAATGGAATGGTCTGTGTGTGTCATGTCGCATTTGGAGAGCCCCTGATGTGCCTAAACTGTGGAATCCCCCCACAAGTGACCCCATTTGGGAAACTACAACCCCTAAGGAACTTATCTAGATGTGTGTGGAGAAACTTTGAAACCCCAAGTGTTTCACTAGAGTTTATAATGCCCGATCGTGGAAAAAAAAACATTTTTTTCCCACAAAAATGATTTTTTAGCCCCCAATTTTTTATTTTCCCAAAGGTAACAGGAGAAACTGGACACCAAAAGTTGTTGTCCAATTTGTCCTAAATATGTTGGTACCCCATATGTGGGAGAAAACTACTGTTCAGGCACACGTCATGGTTCAGAAGGGAAGCAGTGACATTTTGGAATGCAGACTTTGATGGAATGGTCTGAGGGTGTCATGTTCCGTCTGCAGAGCCCCTAATGTGCCTAAAAGTGGAAATCGCCCACAAGTGACACCATTTTGGAAACTAGACCCCCCAAGGAACTTATCTAAATGTGCCTTAACAGTGGCAACGCCCAACAAGTGTCCCCTTTTAGAAACTAATCTACTGTTTCCTGGTATGTGAATTTTAAGGCTGGAGTCACACACAACCATTAAAAAATCGGTCCCATTTTAACGGTACGAAATCGCACAAAGAATTCTTGGCCAGATATCCGTCTGTCATCCCATTTTCCGGCAAGGAACCCATTTTAATCGCATCTAAGCATCAAATTGACATCCAATGCCAATGCCTGATGCCCTATCCTGTAGACCTGGAGAAGTTGTGCGATTTAATCGCAAGTCACACATTTGGTGCGTTTTCCATGCGTTTTTTTATCGCATCCATAGACTTGCATTGGGGAATCCGATCCGAAAATCGGTGACAATCGCAGCATGCTGCGATTGTCTCAGTCCGAGGATCGGATGCGATAAAAAATCGCATGATGTGAGCTGCCCCATAGAATAACATGGGTTCGAATGCAATGCGATTTTTTATCGCATTGCATTCGACCGTTTTAATCGCTAGTGTGACCCCGGCCTAAAAGTGACCCCGGCTCTCACCGCAGCTCAGCCCGGCTGGGAACAGAGCCCAGTGACCGGAGGTAACCTCTATGACATCACCCCCGGTTACTGACACTGTGTTCCCAGCAGTTCATTCACCAGTGATGCTCAGTCTGGGTGGTCGCATTTTGGAAACGTCAAGGTTGAAAAATAATGTTTTTATGTTTGGCAGCTGTCACACGCTAAAAGACACTTTTTATTGCAAAAATTAGATTTTTGCACCACTACATTTTCAGAGCTATAATTTTTCCATATTTTAGCCCACAGAGTCATGTGGGGTCTTGTTTTTTGCGGGAAGACCTGACATTTTATTGGTACCATTTTCAGGCACATGATATTTTTTGATCGCTTTCTATTCTGATTTTTGGGAGACAGGATGGACAGAAACCTGCAATTCATGGATTTCTTTTTAGCGGGATTTAATAACGTTCCGTGTGTGGTAAAAAGATAAGGCACTTTTATTCTTTGGGTCAGTACAATGACAGCGATACCTCAATTATATCTTTTTTTATGTTTTGGCTTTTATACAATATAAACTATTTTCTAGAAGAAATAATTGTTTTTGCATCACTTTATTCTGAGAGCTATAACTTTTTTTATTTTATATTTAAAAAATTTTTTTTTACTTTTTCCTAACTTTTTTACTTAGTCCCACTATGGGACAATCATTTTTTGCAGGCTGATCGCTTGTATGGCATGCAGATGCATGCCATATAAGCTGTCAGCGCTGCACTGACAGGGAGGACTTGCTGATCATGCACTGCGCATGATCAGCAAGTTTACTTAGCTCCGGTGACCCGGATGTCGTCATGAAGACATCTGTCTCACCATGGCAATGATCAGGACCCCGTGTTACAATGCGGGGTCTCCAATCTGAAGGCAGAGGGGCTGTCAGCCGCTGTGCTGGCTCCTGAATGCTGCAACCTTTTTAGATCGCAGTATTTCGGGGCTTAAAGTGCCGGGTCCACTGTGAGAATCAGCTGACACCCGGCTGCAATCCTTCCCCCGTGAGCGTGGCCCATCGCTTAGATGTACTATACCGTCCATGGTCAAATTGTGCCAGGTCACATGGACGGTATAGCACGTCTACTGTGAGAAAGGGGTTAATAAAATATAATTGCTTTTGTACTCTTAGGTGTGCATATTTTTCTGTATTGCATTTTTCTCTTGATAATATTGAAAGGGTTAACAATCCCTCACGAGGAGGAGAATGGAAAGGAATCCTACTAAGACAGGAGACAAAAATGAGCAATAGATCTTGAGGCTCGAAGAGACGGATCTCATGTAAACCTGTCAACATCTTATTTACAGTATATTTTTCTCTTTAAATTATTATATCTCTTTTCTATGTTGTTAAGATCTATTTTCTAATGCTGGATTAAGTGATTATTCATGTACCATGTAATCACCAGGGTTTAATACTCTGATAATAGGTATTGTTACTTAAACTATGAATATGGGCTGTGAACAAGCATGAAACGCGTCGGCGGGGATGTGGCCATAAGTGTATGTGTTTTTTGTTAGCACATGCCTGCACAGAAGGAATGGCAGGCCCGGTACTGCTTAAGGAACGTGCATCTGTCTGTAGAGCCCCCGTAGACTTAATTTAGAAGGGAACTCTGTGCAGTGCCTCCCCCTCCCACTACTCCCCCCCCAGGTGATGCCATAATTAGCACGCCCCACTGACCAGCGGGAAGAGAGAAGAAGGGGCGTCCAGTCACACCCTCAGGGGTTAAAATCAGGTGCTGGGGTGGGGGTCTTCCTCTTCCTCCCCAGCTGGATCACTAGAAGCTTTTTTGACCTCCAGGAATCCCCTGCAGCCATGTCCGAGGCATTGATTGCGGCCCTGTGGCAGAGAGCAGCACAGGTGGGTGACCCATGTATTATAGCCCTATTATCTAAACTGGATGCTCACCCTCCTGTGCCCTCTCTTAATCCCCTGTCGCCGCTGGCCTCTCCTTTATCTCCTGAGACCCAATCCTCTCCTAGGCCCCAGGCTCCTTTGTCTCCTCCTGCTCCGGCGCTGCCTATGCCGCACGCTGCCCCTGTGTTACCCACTGCACCAGCTCTGCCTCCGCATGCCTCCCATTCATCCTCACATACCCCGTCCTCGCCTGGCCCATCCACTGACCGCCCGGTCCTTTCGCCGTCTTCTCCTCAGCCGTCTCCAGACGGCCGGCACCCGCTGATTCCACCACCTCTAGTCAGAAGCCACGCTCCGTCAGGCGCTCTTCCAGATCAACGCGCCCGCTAGAGCGGCTTCATGTGGGTGAGGGCGCTGCAGCGCCCAGGCCACTGCTCCGATCCTTGATTCTCCCCAGCACGCAGCGTCCTGCATCGTCGCTTGTAGGCCGCAGTCCCAGACGCCATTACTGGGCTCCGGGCGTCTGTGCCGGCCGCTGGCTCTGCCCACTTCCTCCTCCAAAGTTCTGCCCATCTCCACGCCCACCCCTTCTCTATTGCTAGGCCCTGGGCATCTGAGCTGGCCGGTGTTTCCTCCTACTTACGCCCAGTGTCATCACAGAGACCCTGCCCATCGAAACGCCCACCCATATTCCTTTGTTAGGTGCTAGGCACCTGAGCCGGCCGCAGGCTCCGCCCACCCAGCATCATCAGACTTCCAGTGGACCGCCCATCACCATCCCCACAACTACTAGTACCGCAATAGCGAGGCCAGGACAGAAGCCTCTACAGAGCATGCAGAGGCCAGGACAGCAGCCTCTACAGAGCATGCAGCGCAGCCATTCCAGTAGCAGCCAGCCATTCCAGCAAAACCTGGTCAACAACGTCTCCCCTGCGGGCGCAGCATTGCCACCCGTGCGGGATGACGTGAGATCAGGATGCAGGAGAAACAATGATGCTGCCGAGTGCGCTGTCCGGACCAACCCGACCGTTCAGCGTTCTCTGCTGCAAGAACAAAGTAAAACACGTATAACACACACAGCACACTATACACCGCCAACCCCCCCAATGACCCAATCATGCTCGTCGCATCCCATTTCATTGGCGGATATAACGCATCCTCCCCGCTAAACACTACGCAGACAGTAATCGCCCATAGCCCTCAAATTAACGCTGTTCCACTACAACCAAAAACTACCCCACGCCACCATATAAGCACTAATCGTCGTAATTCTATACGCTACAGATCTTTAACCCCCTCCTCGGAGGATTCCCCCCCGCTATTCCTGCTGTCCCTCTGTCTGTCACTGTTCCCGTTACAGTCAAAGGCGCAGCTCCAATAGAAGCTGCCACAGATCGCGGTCCTCCAGGTGGCGGTGACCTTCTACATCAGAACGGTCCGACGCATCCGAGAGTCGTCGCAGCAGGTGTTCTTGGGCATCCAGAAGACGGTGCACGAGATCTCCATCCCAGACTGCCAGCCGGAGGGTCACCTCAACACCACTTGGGACCTCCAGTCAGATCATCATTAGAGCCGGTGCACCGCTATCATCAACAGCTTATCCGCCACGGTCACACAACAGCCATCGGCTGCCACATGCCCCATCATTGTCCACAAGCCGCAGAGAACCACCACATCGATCCAGTTCTTTTACAGAAATAGAAGTTCCGCAATGTTCCATGGGTCATGGGACTGCTGAGTCATCACAGGCCACCAGCCATGTGTGGGACATCGCCACCTCGGAAGCCGGGGTACCTCCATCACCAGGAGACACTATCTGCGACAGACAGCGGTGAGTTTGGTGTAATCAGCAAACTTAACAAAGCACACTACACAGAGGAAAGCGAAGTGGCATCTGCCATTAGGGCGCCAGTCGACCACTTAAATCACCCTGGAGGTCAAACTGTCACCAGGAATATACCTCAATCAGCTAGTCTACACAAAGACGCCTTTTTCTGTAGGATTAGCCCGCTAGGTACACATGTAGATTTAGAGACAAAAGAAAAAATTTGGAATAATGATTACGTTGACATATGGTCACTTATCAGCAGACCAACAGTCAGTGGATAAGGAAAGGAGGACTGGCAAATGGTCATATGATAGAAATAGAGGTAAAATAGCGCATACAATGAACAACTGGCTGCAGTCCTTCGCTGTCCTAGGATGTATTATGGGTCAAAAACACCCAGAACGCTGCTCTGAGTTATTCATATACCAGGATATAATATACAACTCCTATAAGTCTCTTGGCGGTTTCGCATGGAGGCGCTATGACGAGGAGTTCAGCAGGCGGCTAGCCCTGCAACCAGATCTAGGGTGGGGAGTAAAAGCAACAGATGTCTGGCTACGACTAATGCTTACACAAAAACATCCTCCCTTTTCAGCATCGGCCACTAGTTTCTCAGCAGCTGCAGGCCAGAACTCAGTGGTCGTACAGAGACCAGGGTCCTGCCTGTTATATAATGACAGAAAAACTGCCGCTTCCAGGCGGCATGTAGATATAGACACGACTGCTCAGCTTGTGGAGGTGGACACCCCTCATCCAGGTGTACCCGCCATGCAAGCAGAGTTGCTACGAGGCAAAACCCCAGTGAGCGTAGCCGCCATGGGCCCATGGCTAAGCCTTTATCCCAATAAAGTAGCTGCCTAGCAATTACATGACGGTTTTAAATACGTGTTTTTTATCCCCTTCAATTTTAACCGAACACCAACATCAGCAAAAAATTTAAAATCAGCTCGAGAATTCCCCGATATTTTACAGCAAAAAATCATAAAAGAGGTTGAACTAGGCAGGATGGCGGGCCCATTTAAATCATTACCATTCAAAAATTTCAGAATCTCGCCTTTAGGTATTGTGCCCAAAAAAGAACCCGGTAAATATCGGCTAATTCATCACCTCTCCTACCCAAAAGGCGATTCGGTCACCGACGCAATACCCCCAGAAGACTCGTCCGTAACCTACGCTTCGTTTGACAGAGCTGTCAAACTTGTGCGTGCGGCGGGGCCCGATGCTCTGCTAGCAAAAACCGACATCGAGTCAGCTTTCCGTCTTTTACCGGTGCACCCTGAGTGCTTCCATTTGTTAGGTTGTAAGGTGGGCCAGCTTTTTTATTTCGACATGTGCCTACCAATGGGCTGCTCTATTTCCTGTCACTATTTCGAGCTTTTCAGCACCTTTTTGGACTGGGTAGTGCATCACGAAACAGGCAGCAATTCTACACTCCACTACCTCGATGATTTTTTGTTTGTCGGACCTAGGGACTCTAAACTTTGTTTCTTCCTTCTTCAGAAGTTTAAATTTATTTCTCGTTTTTTCTGCATTCCACTGTCGCCGGAAAAAACTATCAGTCCGTGTAACGTTCTCCATTGAAATAGACACAAATGATATGATTTTTCGTTTACCGGCGGATAAATTAGAAAAAACACTTCAAATGGTTAAAAGTTTCCTCGTTGAAAAGAAAGTCACCCTCCAACAAATGCAGTCCTTACTAGGTTTACTCAACTTTGCTTGCCGGGTAATACCGGTTGGCAGAGCTTTTTCCCGCAGATTATCATTAGCAACAAAGGGCATCGTCCAACCGGGCCACAAAATCAGACTTAATCGCTCACTGAATGTGGATTTGGCCCTCTGGAAAACATTCTTGGAAACCTACAATGGGCATACATATGTCATGTCTCAGGAAAAGCTAAACAATGCCGTAGGTCTACTGGTGGGTGCGGATTTCACAAATGGTTTTGACGCAATCTACAAGAACCAATGGTGCAAAAGCAGCTGGCCGGAACTATGGACCTCAGCCGCATGGGGCCGCAACCATGTTTTGTTGGGAGATATTTGCTATAGTAACATCAGTTGAACTATGGGGTGACAAATTAAAAAATACAAACATCAGAATCTTAATTAAGAAACCGGGAACCGCCAAATGCTTGAACAGTATGTCTTCATCATCGCCACCGGTTCTTGCACTGTTGCGCCGCATTGCGCTATTATGCCTTAGACATATCACCTGATGCCGAGCCAGAGTGGCGTCTACTGTTGATGATAAAATGGTTAACTCTTTGTTGTCTTCCGATTGGCAGGCCTTCAAAGTTTTCCTTCCCACCTCAGAACCTCCCTCCCTCTGGGACACAGTGGCCAATCATTGATGCCCTTGATCCGTGCCTCAGTGACTCCGGCTACCTGGCAGGTTTATGGTAAGGCATGGGAGGAGTGGTGCTCACTAGTTAAAGAGAGGCCAGTCGATACGTGTGATCGGGCGAGATGTGACGTGGTGGTAGAACTCCTAATTCAGCTCAAGAGTAGAGGCACGTCGGGTACATTGGCGCAGCGTCATTTATCAGGAATAGCCTTTTTCTTTCAGCTAGTGGGATGGGCCGATGTAACTAAATGTTTTTTCATAAAGCAAGCCATTAAAGGCTGGAAAAGGCCTCAACCTAGTCAGGAATGTCGTCGTCCCGTTTCTTTCAGTCTGTTACACGATATAATCACAATCTCTAAAACGTTATGCAGGTCACAATACGAGACAACCCTAATATCTACCGCATTTGTAATCGCATTCTTCGGGGCATTACGAATCAGCAAACTAGTGCCGCGGTCAAAAACAGCATTAATAGGCAGGTTAATTAATGAGGATCTCGTAAGATGCAGCGATGCTTTGCGCATTAGAGTGCGACAATCAAAATGTGAGCCAATGGGTAGAGGGTCGTGGGTCCTGGTCAAGGCTTTAGACGCCCCACTTGCCCTGTAAAAATAGTCAGACACTATGCGGCTAAAAGACACGAAAGTAAATTTTTTCTCTCACACACCGACGGGTCCCCGCTTACTAAGTATCAATTTCACGCAATTTTTAAGCAATGTCTACACGCTGTCGGTGTAAACCCTAAAGAATACGGGACGCATTCTTTTAGAATCGGAGCGGCCACTGAAGCAGCTAGGGCCGGTGTAGCAGAAGCTGAAGTACAGAGATTGGCCGTTGGAAATCCGCATGCTTTGCAAGATACATAAGACCAGACCTGCTATAACACATCTTGTCTCTTACAGGAGGTCGTAAGCCCACAGTATGGGTATTAGGACATTCTTTCATTTACTGGGCGTGCAAAAGAGCCGAAATACGCCCTGGCGGAAAAATTTTTTACTTCCCATGAATAGAGATCAACTGGAAAGGCATCAGAGGGCTCCAGTGGGATCAAATCTTCCCGGAGGTGGTAAAAATTTCTAAAATGGCTAAAGGGCCGCTGATATTGGTGTTACATGCTGGTGGTAACGATTTGGGCAAGCAAACAGGTGCGGAGCTCTTCACAACAATGAAAACGGACATAAAGTGGGCTGTTTGTTTGATACAGATATGGTGGTGGTGTGGTCCGTTATAATACCACGAGCGGTCTGGCATGGAGCTAAAGACCCAAAAGCCATCGACAAGTCAAGGAGAAAGATAAACGCGAAGATGGCAAAGTTTGTCAAAGAAAACTACGGCATTGTAGTTCACCACCAAAATCTGGAACAAGAAAACTCACTCTTCCTGAGACTGGACGGAGAGCATCTTACATATATCGCGCTAGATGTATTTTTAACTAATTTGGAGGATGGGGTTGAACAGGCCTTAATGATGTTGTGTGGGGGTCGGAGTCATGTGTAGGTCATACATATGATCCTCCGTGGCGGTAGTGTAGAGGGGGCAAGGTTTGTAACCTCTCATCTGCTGCCTTGCCCACCGGTCAGTGACGCGGGACTTCCAGCTATGAGACCGTTGTGAATTGCACTTGCCTCTCTCTGCTTACTAATAAACTGTGACCAACCTGTTCAACCCATCCATGCTTGTCGGTGTTTTGTTATTACGGGATTGGTGGGAGGCGGGAAGGCACTGTTTACGACACACAGGTCTCTGCAGTCTGGCAGGCACGGTACTGCTTAAGGAATGTGCATCTGACTGTAGAGCCCCCATAGACTTAATTTAGAAGGGAACCCTGTGCAGTGCCTCTCCCTCACACTACTCCCCCCCCCTCCAGGTGATGCCATAATTAGGACGCCCCACTGACCAACAGGAAGAGAGAGGAAGGGGGTCCAGCCACACCCTCAGGGGTTAAATTCAGGTGCTGGGGTGGGGGTCTTCCTCTTCCTCCCCGGCTGGATCACTAGAAGCTTTTGACCCATCCTCCCTCCCTTATAGATTAGCGGATGTGCAGTGCAACTGTTGTTTAAAATTTATATCTTTTAAAAAAAATATATTTATATATATATATATATATATATATATATGTTTTGTGCAAATTCATTATTCATGTTATCTTGTTATTATGTATTATGTCACAGCTGTAGTGTAGAGGGGGCAAGGTTCGTAACCTTTCATCTGCTGCCTTGCCCACCGGTCAGTGACGCGGGACTTCCAGATATGAGACCGTTGCGAATTGTACTTGCCTCTCTCTGCTTATTAATAAACTGTGACCAACCTGCTCAACCCATCCATGCTTGTCGGTGTTTTGTTATTACGGGATTGGTGGGAGGCGGGAGGGCACTGTTTACGACACACAGGTCTCTGCAGTCTAGTTTTAACAAAGGAATAAAAGTGATGTTTTAACCTTTCTATGTGTTGCTGGATTATCGCTGTACAAGTCCTGCTTCTACATATTCTCTGAAACATTATCTTGAGGTCATAGATGTCTATAATATAAGGGGGTTACTTACCTGTTCTGTGCAACCACCGCATCAAGTCCATGGTGGGACTGATACACAATACATGCCTTATACAATTTGATGCCAAGTCCAAGACCCTGAAGGGTTTATCTCTCATTAGATATAATTATTACTAATAATCCCCTTCCCCTGATGGCCAGGTGCCCCGCCAGTCTCCATGCCTCCTCTTTAGGATGAACTTGTGACTGATTTATCCAATCACTATCCGCAGCTGAGACTAATCCTTTCCTGCTGTGGATGAGTTAGGCTGGAGCAATCACATGATCAAACGGTCAGAGCAGATTGTACAGAGATCGGCCCTATATTTTACTTTGAGGAAAAACTGTATTACTTTACTTTTGGCCTGTGAAATAATGTAGCTGAAATGCTTTTATAGAAAAATATACTAAATAGTGCGTTCTTTTGTTTAAGCAGTAAATCCTTTGGTCAATAAAAATGCACATCAAAAAGTCCTGAGTAAACAAGCCCTAAAAAATGCAACATATAAAGGCCCCTTTACATTTAGCGATGCACCAGCGATCCTGACCAGCGATATGCCACGGTCAGGATCACATTTGCATCGCTAAATGGTCGCCAGTGAGCTACCACACAGGCAGATCTCACAGCGACATAGCAGCGATACAGCGGTCGTTACTTATCTTTCAGACGCGGCGATCCTGACGTCCTCCCGCCCGCGTCCACGCGTCGCTCGTCAGCGCCACAGGAAGCCCACCCAGGAAGCGCCCGACGAGAAATGGAGCTGCACGATCTCGCGCGATCAGCGACAGACAGCGGGGGATCCGGTCGGAGTTAAGTATCACACATAGCGATATTGCTGCTGCGTCACCAAATCTGTGATGCTTTAGCGATATTGTTAGCGATATCGCTATGTGTAAAGCCCCCTTAATTCTACAGCAAGAAGAATCTGTCACTTCTCTGTATTTAGTGGTTGCTACTCACCTAGGCGGTTATCTGAAGGAATCTCCTCTTTACACCGCTCATCACCCCTCACATATGTCTCTGTAGTATTAATATGGGTCAGATCTTCACCCTGAAACAAATATTGTAAAAGTCACAGACAGATAGAGAAGTCACATCTATGATCAGCTCTAATCCTGCCACCTCGACCGTTCTCATTACACAAGTATAAAACATGTCATACTGGTGGATAAAACAAGACTGAGCACAAGACCTTCACAGCCATCTACACATCATAGGGGAGATCTCATGACACCTTCTCTCCATCTACCTGATGATCCTGAGGAACTTTGGGACTTTCTTCTTTACAGTCCAGTGGAAGAAGAGGACGGGGACATCTCTCTGGTGTTGTCCTCTTACTGGATACAACTGGAGGAAACACATACTGGGACTGAATTCATTATTTACATACAGATAATTTTAGGCCATCTTATGAAGTCCTATTACCTGGTGATGTGAGGGGCTGAGGAACCTCCATCATGACATCCTTGTACAGATTTTTGTGTCTTTCTAAATATTCCCACTCCTCCATGGAGAAATAGACGGCGACATCCTGACACCTTATGGGAACCTGACACATACAATGATACCGTCATCCCCCGATCCCTTCGTAGTGTTACTATATAATGTCCCAGCATTCCCAGCAGTGTCACCTCTCCAGTTAGCAGCTCAATCATCTTGTAGGTGAGTTCTAGGATCTTCTGGCCATTGATGTCCTCATGTTTCAGGGGGTGAAGTAGAGGTCCCGTGATTGGGCTCAGGGGTCTTCCACATCCCTCAGACACAGAGGCCTGACAGTGTTCACTAAAGGTCTTCTTCACTACTGTGTAATCCTGGTTATGGAGAGACACATTAATAAAGCTCACTACAGACATTTCCATAATCCTCACCTCTCCTGTTCTGTCCATCTGTTGCTCCTGCGGATAAGAATGATGTAATGTGACGCCATCAGAATCTCTCACCTCTCCGGTAAGTTGGAAGAGTATCTCTAGGGAAATATGTAATATCATCTCCATCATATTGTCCTTGCTCCTATTCATCATCAACGGATCAGTCAGGAAAAGTCTGTTATAGAGAAAATCTTCACTGAGAGGATTCAAAATTGTTGGGACCTGAATGGGGAGAAGATGAGCTGATGTAACATCATAAAGAATCTATTCAATATGATTCAAAAAATCTTCTTCACATCACATCTTTATGGTGGCAGCATCTACCTGATGATCCTGAGGAACATTTGGATTTTCTTGTTTACAGTCCTGAGGAAGAAGAGGACGGGGACATCTCTCTGGTGTTGTCCTCTTGTTAGATACAACTGGAGGAAACACAAAAAACGACTGAGTTCATCCTTTACACACTGATAATTAAAAGCCATGTGGATTTTGTCCTGTTTACCTGGTGGTGTGAGGGGCCGGGGAACTTCCATTATGATGTCCTTGTACAGATCTTGGTGTCCTTCTAAATACTCCCACTCCTCCATGGACAAATAGACAGTGACATCCTGATACCTTATAGGAACCTGACACATACAATGATACCGTCATCCCCACAATCACCTTCATAGCGTTACTGTATAATGTCCCAGCATTCCCAGCAGTATCACCTCTCCAATCAGTAACTCAATCATCTTGTAGGTGAGTCTTAAGATCTCCTGGTCATTGATATTCACATGTATCAGCGGGTAAGGTGGAGGCCCCGTGATTCGGCTCTGGGGTCTTCCCCATCCTTCAGGGGCCTGACAGCGCTCATAAGACGCCTTCTTCACTACTGTGTAATCCTGGTTATTGAGAGACAAATTAATAAATCTCACTACAGACATTTCCAGAGTCCTCACCTCTCCAGTTCTGTCCATCTGTTATTCCTATATATAAGATTGATGTAATGTGAAGTCATCAGAATCTCTCACCTCTCCAGTAAACCGGAAGAGGATCTCTACGGTGAGATGTAACATCCTCTCCGCCATCTTGTCCCTGTCCTTATTCATCCTTTATGGGTCAATCAGGAAATTTCTGTTATATAGAAGATCTGCATTGAGAAGATCTGATATTGTAGAGACCTGAATGGGAAGAAGTTGAGAAAATGTAACATCATAAAGAATCTATTCAATATGTTATGAAGAAATCTTCTCCACGTCACATCTTCATGATGGCAGCATGTAGTGCACATGATCTTCATTAACCGTCATGTAACAGAACAGTTACATCTCACACATACCGGCATCCAATATCGTCATTGCAGCGATGTAAACAGACTGAGGGAAACAACAGACGCCTGAGTGATGGAGTGGAAATATCTCATAAAGATGGAGCGCACCCTGAACGTGATGTGTGGCCACAAGGTCTATAAATGGATTCTCCTGGGTGCAGAAAGAACCTGCACCTTAGCACGCCTTACGCCTGCTGCTTTCAAACTTCCGGATAGTGATCTAGATATAAATGCTGTCCCCAAATATTCCTTATATAGCTAAGCTGCAGACAATCACCCCAGACTGAATGATAGACCTCATTAGCGTAGATACCATGTGGTCAGAGATGGCAGTCGCCCCGGGGCCCCGTGCTTTGAGAGTGCCCACCCAGAGCTAGGCTATTGTACCTGTATCTACATGCACAGCGTGACCATACTAGTTGCACTCGGCGGCAGAGCGGGGAGAATCGATCTCCCTGCTCTGCTACCCGGCCAGTCTCGGGCCCCTGATCAGGTGGGGAGCCCGGTGCCAGCAGTGGGGCCCCCATGCCCATCATCACAAGATCAACTGTATTGGCTAGATGCCAATACAGTTGACCGCATTGATGAGAGTGGGAGCATTACAGTCCCTCTCCCATCATCCCCTTCTCAGCATCTCACGTCACTGACAGACACTGACAGCGGGCGTGATGACGTCACTACTCGGCGCCCGTTGTCCGGAGATGTGCCGGTAATCGAAGCAGAGGGTGGAAGGTGAGTATTGTAGTTATTCATTTTTTATGGGGGTGCTTTATGTTATATAGAGTCTTCCTATTGGGGGGGTGCATTATACTATATAGAGCCTGACTATGGGGGTACATTATACCACACAGAGTCTGCCTATAGGGATGCATTATACTAAATAGATACTCCTATGGGGGGTGCATTATACTATATAGTATCCCTATGGGGGTGCATTATACATTATAGAGTCTCCATATGGGGGTGCAATATACTATATAGAGCCTGCCTATGGGGGATGCATTATACTATATAGAGTCTGCCTATGGGGAGGTGCATTATTCTATATAGTCTCACTTTGGGGGGTGCATTATGCTATATAGAGTCTGCCTTTGGGGGTTGCATTATACTATATAGAGCATGCCTACGGGGATGCCTTATACTATATATAGTCTGCCTATAGGGGGTGCATTATACAATATACAGTCTGTCTATGGGGGGTGCATTACCTATATATATATATAAAGATGAGTGTACGAATGTGTGTGTGTATCAATCCACGCCCACTCCACATAACCACACTCACTCTAATATTCCACATCATCCCGTCAGCCAGATCCACAAGACTACTACCCCTAGCTTCCTCCGGGTATCCCAACTGCTGTGACGTCACTGGTTTCTCCCTCAGGAGACAAATGTCAGCAGAGAAATAACGCCCCGAACACCTAGCACATCCCAGGCTCACCCCCCCCCAGAGCACCAAGCACATCTCGGACTCACCACCCCCCCGAGTACATCACAGGCTTACTGAGCTCATTCCGGGCTCAATCTCGGAGGCCGCAGTGTGAGGAGCAGACGCTGGAGCTGCTGGGTGTGGCGAGTCTGTGATGTGCTCGAGGGGCGGTGAGCCCAGGATGTGCTCGGTGCTCGGGGGCTCGGTGCCATTATTTCTCTGCTGACATTTGTCTGCTGAGGGAGAAACCAGTGACATCACAGCAGTCAGGATACCGGAAGGAAGCTAGGGGCAGTAGTCCTGTGGCTGTCGTTGACGAGATGATGTGGGAAATTAGGGATAGTAGTCCGGTGTCTCTGACGGGATGATGTGGGATGTTAGTGGTAGTAGTCCGGTGGTTTTGGCTGATGGGATGATGTGGGATGTTAGTGGTAGTAGTCCGATGGCTCTGGCTGACGGGATGATGTGGGATATTAGGAGTAGTAGTCCGGTGGCTTTGGCTGACAGGATGATGTGGGATATTAGGGGTAGTAGTACGGTGGCTCTGGCTAAATGGATGATGTGGGATATTAGTAGTAGTAGTCCGGTAGCGCTGACGGAATGATGTGGAATATTAGTGGTTGTAGTCCAGTGGCTCTGGCTGATGGGATGATGTGGAATATTAGGGGTAGTAGTCCGGTGGCTCTGATGGGATGATGTGGGATATTAGGGGTAGTAGTCTGGTGTCTCTGGCTGACGTGATGATGTGGGATATTAGTGGTAGCAGTCTGGTGGCTCTGGCTGATGGGATGATGTGGCATATTAGGGGTAGAGTCTACCTATGGGGGTACATTATCTATATCTAAAGCTCAAAGTGTGTATGCATGTATGTATGTATGTGTGTGTATGTCCGGGATAGGCATCCGCATCGTCTACAGCCACAAAATTGGGCACAGTCACACGTCTAAGCTAAGCTATGTTGTGAGGCGAAATTTTAACCCCGCACGTTCCAATTTACCAAACAATTTTGTCCCTAGTATCTACATACTGGGGAAAAAGTGTGTGCGTGTCAAGCCCTGCCCCTCATTTTGATGTCATAATGCCCCTATCTACATACTGGGGAAACAGTGTGTGTGTATCAAGCCCCACCCCTCATTATGATGTCATGATAGTTGCCATGGCGACGCTGATGTCATCATAGATTGCAAGCCCCGCTGCTCATTATGATGTCATAATGGTTGACTATGGGATGGAGGATGTGTGATGGGTATATGGGCATGGGACTATGGGATGGTGGATATGTATGATGGGTATATGGGCACGGGACTATGGGATGGAGGATATGTATGATGGGTATATGGGCATGGGACTATGGGATGGAGGATATGTATGATGGGTATATGGGCACGGGCCTATGGGATGGAGGATGTGTGATGGGTATATGGGCACGGGACTATGGGATGGTGGATATGTATATGGGCACAGGACTATGGGATGGAGGATGTGTGATGGGTATATGGGCACTGGACTATGGGATGGAGGATATGTATGACGGGTATATGGGCACGGGACAATGGGATGTCGGATATGTATCATGGGTATATGGGCACGGGACTATGGGATGGAGGATATGTATGATGGGTATATGGGCATGGGACTATGAGATGAAGGATGTGTGATGGGTATATGGGCACTCGACTATGGGATGGCAAATATGTATGATGGGTATATGGGCATGGGACTATGTGATGGAGAATATGTATGATGGGTATATGGGCATGGGAATATGTGATGGAGAATATGTATGATGGGTATATGGGCATGTGACTATGGGATGGAGGATATGTATGATGGGTATATGGGCACGGGCCTATGGGATCATGGATATGTATGATGGGTATATGGGCACGGGACTATGGGATGGAGGATAATTATAATTTGCTATAACTAACCACAGTTAGTTACAATGCCCGGGCAGCGCCGGGCTCTTCAGCTAGTATATATATATATATATATAAAGATGAGTGCACGAATGTTTGTATCAAACCCCGCCCACTCCACATAGCCCCACCCACTCCGCATACCACACTAATATCCCACATCATCCCTTCATCCAGAGCCACTGGACTACTGTTACTAATACCCCACATCATCCCATCAGAGCAACAGGACTACAACCCCTAATATCCCACAATATCCTGTCAGCCAGAGCCACAAGACTATGACCCCTAGCTTCCTTCCGGGATCCCGATCCTGCTCGTGAGAGCTTCTGGGGAAGATACAAAGTACAGGTGTGTATTTACAGTGATGTATTTACAATGATAGTCTAGCCATCTTGAGGGAGTGAGGGATGGATAGAGTGAATGGGCTACTCATGCACACTTACACATAGAATGATTTTGATTAGTGAACGTGATAGGCCGCTCTGAACAAATGTGTTTTGAGGGAGCGCCTAAAACTATGCAAATTGTGGATAGTCCTAATTTCTTGGGGTAGAGCATTCCAGAGGATTGTCGCAGCGCGGGAGAAGTCTTGGAGTCAGGAGTGGGAGGTACGGATTAGAGCAGAGGTTAGTCGAAAGTCGTTTGCAGAGCGTAGCGGTCGGTTAGGCCGCACTGCAATGTGAAGAGCTTTGTGGGTGAGAACAAGTACTTTGAATACCCGGGAATCATGACACAATGATGGGGGTGATGGGGGAAAGGGCAATGATGGGAGTGATGGAGAAGGCAATGATGAGAGTGGTGGAGAGGGCAATGTGTCATGGTATAGGACATGGTTAATGTCCTGCTCTCTCAGGATTAAATTTTGCTGGCCTCCCTTTGGATCTGGGAGGGGTATTTATACTCACTCCAGGCTAGGATTCCCTGTCGGCTATACTGTTATTCTGGCTGTGTGTCTGACCCCTTGGTTTGCGTGTATACTGCATTGCTTGATTGCCTCCCGTGCATGACCTGGTCTGTCCACTCACTCTGTCCTCTGTCTCACGCTTTGGTACTATTGTCTTCTTCAGTTCTGACCTCCTGGCTTTGCTATTGTTACTCCATTACAGTTTATCCCTATTGTACTGCACTGCTCGTTCTTGCTTTTTGACCTCTGGCTTCCCTTCTGACAATCCCGTCTCACCCCATTGGTACCTCCTGATCTGGTTCTGATCTTAGCTTGTTTTGATTATTTTCCTGTGTTTATTGTATCCTCTGCACCCCGGCGTCTGGTTCCGGCCCCGACCACCTCCTACTGTCATATGGTTCACGTCCTATTTCTTACCTATTCCTAGCAGCCAGGATCATATTCCTCGCCAATCGTTACACCGATGCCTCTACCTTGTGCCAGTCCTTACACTGGCTATCCATCCACTTCAGAATCCAGTACAAACTTATTGCCCTCACCCACAAAGCACTCCATGGCTCAGCACCACCCTACATCTCCTCCCTTATTTCAGTCTATCACCCTACCCGTGCCCTCCGTTCTGCTGATGACCTGAGGTTAGCATCCTCGATAATCAGAACCTCCCACTCCCGTCTCCAAGACTATACACGTGCTGCGCCAATTCTTTGGAATGCACTTCCCAGGTCAATACGAGTAGTCCCCAATCCCTACAATTTTAAACGTGCCCTGAAAACTCATTTATTCAGACTGGCCTACCGCCTCAACACATTAACCTAACTATCCCTGTGTGGCACAGTCAAAAGTTTTACCATAGCCAGGTTCCCCGTATCATGTTCCCACATGCTTTATGCATCTATTAGCCCTCTGTGTCCGTACTGTTACACACTTAACATTATGGCTGGTCCAAACAATCAGGGCAATTGTTACCACCCACCTTTCGTGTCTCCCCTTTTTCTCTCATAGATTGTAAGCTTGGGAGCAGGGCCCTCATTCCTCTTGGTATCTGATATGATCTATGTGATTATTGTTATGCTGTAATGTCTATGTAATGTCCCCTCTGAAATGTAAAGTGCTGCGGAATATGTCGGCGCTATAGAAATAAAATTTATTATTATTATTACCTAGTTAGTTACCCGGCACTTTGCTCAACTCCCTTGCTGCTCTCCCCACAGCAGTAATACCCGGGAGTTGTGACACAATGATGGGGTGATGGGGGAAAGGGCAATGATGGGAGTGACGGGGAAGAAGGCAATGATGGGGATGATGTGGATAGGGCAATGATGGGACTGATGGGGAGAGGGCAATGATGGGAGTGGTGGAGAAGGCAATGATGGGGGTGATGGGGGAGAGGACAGTGATGAGAGTGTGTCACGTGCCCCGTCCTGAGTGACATGGCCAGCAGGCCAGTAACTGATACAACAGGATGCGGCACGTGTAATTGTCCTATGTGACGTGGCCCGCAGGCCGGTAACTAATACAATAAGGCAAAGGGAATAGGGAAAACCTGGGTAACAATAAAAATGGTGGCCCTGCAATAGGGAACGGGGAAGTGGAGACCTCCTGCACTCCCGAGTCAGTGTCTCTACACTCCTAACGTTCCCTAGGCCGGTTCCGCACCGGGCGCCGATCAGGATACCTAAGACCCCTCGCTCGCCCTGCACCTAAACCCTCACTAGGGAATTGGTCGGTGCGGAAACTAATCCCACCACTGCACTAAACACACATAAGGAAAAGTGACAATACAGGGGAACACCACTTAGCTTTGCTCTGTTGCTTACGCTCCCAGCAACAGAGCCCACCACCTGCGTGCATCTTTTCCTCCACCATGTCCAACATTTGGGTGCACTGTCCAGCAACGGAGTCCAGCACCTGAGTGCAGCTGTCCAGCAATGGGGTTCAGAACCTGAGTGCAGCTTCAGCCAAAGAGTCCAGCTCTACACCATAGCTGCCACTCCACCAAGCTTTGCAAGAATTCTTCACTGACACCATAGCTGCCACTCCACCATGCTTTCCACGAACTCCTCGCTGACACCATAGCTGCCACTCCAGGACTCTGACTGAATTGTCCTGGACTCTTCTCAGCCCCATAGTGCAGCCTTGGAGCAAACAGAGTCCACACCTGCGTGCAGCGGTCCAGAAACAGAGTCCCGCAAATGAGTCCAGATTTTCTGCCAAAAAGTCCAGCATGCTTGAGTCCAGCTCTCAGCAACAAAGTCCAGCATTTTGAGTGCAGCTCTACACCATAGCTGCCACTCCACCAACCCATGCACGAACTCCTTGATGACACCATAGCTGCTACTCCAGGGATCTCACTGAGCTGCCCATGACTCTCCTTTAGCTCCTTCCTTCACCCAGGCTTGCTTGCAAATGAAGACCTTATCACCAACAGTGATTAACACACCTGATACTCTCTTATAGAGCTACCACACCTGTTACATAATTACGTGCACAAACTAAGGTAACCAAAGTGCAATGACCCTAATGGCCACCGGGGGGAAAACTACAACTGAAATCACCACAGTGCAATGACCCTAATGGCCACCAGGGGCAAAACCACCTTTGGCACACATCCAAGGGAAAAAAAAGTTTACTTTGTGCATTTACTCTGTCAGATCCAACCTGGATCGTGACAGTACCCTCCCCTTAATGAAGGGCCTCTGGACCCTCAAGACCACTCCTCATCAGGGCACCACCTACAGCGGAGACGCCAAGATCCAGAGTTCACCTCTGAAACTGCCTGCACCTCAGGTTTATGACAAATGCACCGCTGGTATTGGCAAAATGTTCTGGAGGCACCACTCATCTCCAAAGCGTCGACCTGGGGAACGAGTTATGTATGTGTATGTTCGGTATGAGCTGGTAAGACTCCGCAACACACTTCCAAGATGTTTTTTGGTGGCCACCCATACATGCTCGTTCACACACAGGTCCGGACCTGAACGTTTATTGCCACACATTCGTTTGTCATATTTCGGTGAACTCATTCTAGGATCGACAACAGAGGCGTCCCCCTGTGTCACCATACTCACACCCCCGCTATTCACCAAGGGAACACCACCCTCCAACCCTTTACACCACGAAGTCTACGCCTCCCAGGGTTGACTAATGGCGAGGGTAGAGATTTGCCCCTACTCCCCCGCAGCACACCAGCTGCTCACACCGGTGGGGGAGGGGCCTGGGATATGGAGGAAAAATACACTCCCTGGTCGCCTTCCTCCACACGACAATGAGGGGAGGCTTCTTCGGTGGTATGGAAGATTTGGCGTAAACCCCGCGGAATATCACACCAGTCTGCTCACCACAGGGACGTACCCCTTCACCTCGGGGAATACCAGGCAGCTCCGTGGGGCACCAACTCCTCCCACCTTCCTGGGTACCTCCGCGTGCATGAGCAAGTCCCGCTCCCCAGCAGCGACTCTAGGGGGCTTAATTGCCAGCCGCTATTTGATTCCCCTGAATCAGTGTCTCTACACTCCTAACGTTCCCTAGGCCGGTTCCGCACCGGGCGCCGATCAGGATACCTAAGGCCCCTCGCTCGCCCTGCACCTAAACCCTCACTAGGGAATTGGTCGGTGCGGAAACTAATCCCACCACTGCACTAAACACGCATAAGGAAAAGTGACAATACAGGGGAACACCACTTAGCTTTGCTCTGTTGCTTATGCTCCCAGCAACCGAGCCAACCACCTGCATGCATCTTTTCCTCCACCATGTCCAACATCTTCTGGGTGCACTGTCCAGCAATGGAGTCCAGCACCTGAGTGCAGCTGTCCAGCAACGGGGTTCAGCACCTGAGTGCAGCTTCAGCCAAAAAGTCCAGCAACTGAGTGCAGCTCTACACCATAGCTGCCACTCCACCAAGCTTTGCAAGAATTTTCACTGACAAAATAGCTGCCACTCCACCATGCTTTCCACGAACTCCTCGCTGACACCATAGCTGCCACTCCAGGACTCTGACTGAATTGTCCTGGACTCTTCTCAGCACCATAGTGCAGCCTTGGAGCAAACAGAGTCCACACCTGCGTGCAGCGGTCCAGAAACAGAGTCCCGCAAATGAGTCCAGCTTGCTTGAGTCCAGCTCTCAGCAACAAAGTCCAGCATTTTGAGTGCAGCTCTACACCATAGCTGCCACTCCACCAATCCATGCACGAACTCCTTGCTGACACCATAGCTGCGACTCCACCACGCCATGCCAGCCCTCCTTGCAGACACCATAGCTGCTACTCCAGGAATCTCACTGAGCTGCCTGTGACTCTCCTTTAGCTCCTTCCTTCACCCAGGCTTGCTTGCAAATGAAGACCTTATCACCAACAGTGATTAACACACCTGATACTCTCTTATAGAGCTACCACACCTGTTACATAATTACATGCACAAACTAAGGTAACCAAAGTGCAATGACCCTAATGGCCACCGGGGGCAAAACCACCTCTGGCACACAGCCAAGGGAAAAAAAAGGTTACTTTGTGCATTTACTCTGTCAGATCCAACCTGGATCGTGATAGAGTGATGGAGATGGCAATAATGGGGGTGATGGGGAAGAGAGCAATGTTGGGAGTGCTGGAGAAGGCAATGATGAGGGAGAGGGCAATGATGGGAGTGATGGGGAGAGGAGTGATGGAGAAGGCAATGATGGATTGGTGGGGGAGAAGGCAATGATGGGTTGGTGGGGGAGAGAGCCATGATAGGGTGGTGGGGTGGTGGGGGAGAAGGCAATGATGGGGGTGATGGGGAAGAGGGCAATGATGAGAGTGATGGAGAAGGCAATGATGGGGATGATGGGGAAGAGAGCAATGTTGGGAGTGATGGAGAAGGCAATGATGAGGGAGAGGGCAATGATGGGAGTGATGGGGGGAGGAGTGATGGAGAAGGCAATGATCAGTTGGTAGGGGAGAAGGTAATGATGGGTTGGTGGGGGAGAGAGCCATGAGAGGGTGGTGGGGAGAAGGCAATGATAAGGGTGGTGGAAAGGGCAATGATGGTGGTGGTCGAAAGGGCAATAATGGAATGGTGGGGAGGAGGAAATGATGGAGGTGGTGGAATGGGCAATTTCTACATGGAGGGGATCATGATGTGGCACATTCCTACATGAAGGGGATCATAATGGGACATTCCTACATGAAGGGGATCATGATGGGACATTTCTATATGAAGGGAATCATAATGAGGCACATTACTAAAAGAAGTTGACAATGATGGGGCATATTAATACAAGTAGGGGATCAGGATGGGAACATAACTACTGGCTGTGGGACCATTCTAATTGGGCAGGTGGTGAGCATAGTAATTAAAAGATAAGGTGTGTCCCTGTTACTAGTTTAGCGGTTGTTTGCAATCTCAGCACCTGGAACGCCAGCAATTTTTTTATATATTTTTTTGTCAAATGTGGAGCCGCAGCAAATATGTATACTTTTTCAGTTCACGGCAAAGCCTCCTGGCCTGCCATTCTTGCCAGGTGCTATCCACAAGCCAGCCAGCTTCCAAAGCCAGCCATTTCCATGCCAGGATTAAGAAGTCAGCAGCAGTCAGATACAGTAAATGTTATCACATTTGTGTGACTGTGGCTAGAGATTAGAGATATTCATACTATGAAATGTAGCAGTGCATTTCAGCAGGAAATCTGCTTGCATTCCATGCTAAAATCTATCTATCTAATATTCTGCATATTTTCCCTAAGGTTCAATCCAACTGCTGTGTCTGGAAAGGGCAGTGTGAGTGGCTCAGTTTCAGTGTGTGAGAAGCACCCATGAGCTTGAAGCCCCCCTGCTGAACAGAAGAGAAGACTGCAAAGGTAAGTTTAAAGTCAATGAATTTTTTACATAATAGATCATTAGGGTTCAGGGACAGCAAGTGCTGTACAGGGGAGAGATTTGGCAGCTGCTGATTCTCCTCCTGTGAAGGGCTTGCCCTGATGGCACTTTGTCATAAATAATTGGGTTTTAGGTTGCAGTTTAGGGACTTGGTCTCAGAAAGGTTCGTCATCACTGCTATCGGGGGTGCATTATACTATATAGAGTCCGCGTATGGGGAGTGTTTTGTACTATATAGAATCTGCCTATGGGTAAAGTATGAAACCATATAGGGTATGCCTATGGGAAATTCATCATACTATATGGAGGCCTATGGGGAGTGCATAATACTATATTGAGGACTATCTGGTGCATTATACTATATGGAGGTTATTTAGGGGGCCATCATACAGTGTGGAGATTACAGTGTGGGTGGTACTATACAGTGAGAGGGGCATCATACTGTGTATAGGGGAGCTGTACAGGGGGAGACTCAGGACATTATTAAATGTAAGTGGGCACTTATTGTTATAGGGAACTCAGGTTATTGTGACTGTCAAAGAAACACACAGGACATTATTACTTTCTAGGTGGCAAAATGAGGGCACTGTTTTCTAGGGCACTTGCACACGGCATTACTATGTAGAGGGTCGCTTTATAATTTAGAGGGCACAGAGAACCCACAGTAGGTGCAGTAATATGGACATACGGCAGCGGCTCAGTATTGGGGTATCAGCAGGATGAGGAGTTTGTGCAGGTTGGGAATAGATGGTGATGGTGCTGAAAATATGAGACGTGAAATGTGTCTTTCTTTTAATCTCTGCTGGAAGAAGTTGTCATGTTGGTCTGAGCCACATGGAAAAGATGGGAAAAGTGAACTATTCCATCAGAAAGAACGTCAGCTGTAAGTCAGTATCTATAACCGTGCAGTAATCTCTTATATGTTCTGTAGGACTGGCATCTACCACTGACCATATGGCGGTAATATCCATGTTGGTCATTGTGTAGGCATTATTTTCAGCAACAGCGCGGTCATCTGCTGAGGTTCTCCTACATCCACTATTAGGGTGCATCACCCAGTTGTAAGCAAGGTTACCTGGTTAGGGCCCACTCAGAAGATTTGCCCCCTCTGAACCAAAACCCTAGCTACGCCTCTGGTAGACTCATATAGTGGAAATGGGGATAGGTATAGGAGTATATTTATTTACTAGTTTATATAGCCGCTATAGCTGGTATATTTGTATGACGACGCTATGTAAAGAGATGAGCAAGATCAGACAACATAGATCATTAGTTATCACATCTGCAAAATCTCACAGTGCTCCTCCAGTAAACATATATAATGAGATTTACAGACAAGATGTCCATCAGTGACAGGGCTCCGTCACCTCCAGGCTCTTATAGCATGGGGAAGTAGCTGATGGATAACTTGTCTGTGAATAATAAAAAGGAGGAATTGTTATGGCAAATATTTAGACTTTGCTTGGATTATTATTTAGACAATTAAATCTACCGTATATACAGTATCTGTGATGATTTTGTATTTTAGTATTAGCTTTATAAGTGTTAGTCAGAAAAGCAATAACACAGGGTGTTGCATCTTATATATAGAGGTGTCTGTGTGTTAAAGCTTTCCTTTGTTCAAAAAGTATAGTTAGATAATTGGATACAGCCAGATTCAAGAACAGCAGAATCCATAATTTATGAGTTTGTTAGACTGGTTTCACACTAGCGGTTTTTTGCGCTGCGCCTCGTGCGCATGCGCATTGCTCCCCTATCTTTTACATGGCGGGCGCATGGTATAGCGCATGTATGCGTTCATGTGCGTTTTCGTGCGCTGTTTTTTCCAGGTGTGCGCCCAGGCTTGCCAGACGCTACAGGTTGCATTTTTCTGTGCGCCCAACTGCTGCCAAAAAACTAATGCGCACTGAATGTGCAAAAAAACAACATTACAGTCTATGGGATCGCACGCGTGCGCTAGGACATGCGCACGCAAGCATTTAAAATCGCATGCGTTTTTAGAGTTAACCTGGCGACAAGCTGGTTCAATCGCATGCGCAAAAAAAACAGCAAACGCATGAAAAACGCTTAATGCAGTTGGAATGCGAATGAGGCGCAGCGCAAAAAACCCGCTAGTGTGAAAGTAGCCTTATTCACAATAAAAACACTTTCTTTCCCTAATGAGAATATCTTCTCCCTTAGGTCATGTAAAGCCACGCCCCTTTTCATATCTTTGTAGTTATATTAAAAACTTGTGACTGGACAGCTGAGATCAGACTAGCCCGTACACTAACAGACACTGGTTGGGTGCCCTCGTCTCCGATCGATCGACGCCTTGATATGATCAAAACGGGCAAACTTGTGAAACCTTTTGAGTTTGCAGGGAGACTATAAGAGAATCGCTGACGGTTTCTACCCTCATCGTGACAGGTTCCCTTATATCAGGGTTCCCCAACTCCAGTCCTCAAGGCCCACCAACAGGTCCCATCACACCAACCATCCCCTGGTGTGCTGGCCCCAGCTGCCAAATTATACCCAACCATCTCCCACAATCCCTCTCTCCTGACCCTGTAGTGTGGCCTATATATGTAGTAGTGGCTAAGGGGAAGCACGCAGTGTGGGGTACAGCACGCAAGCATCCCATAAGCAAAGCATCACAGAAGATAAGCATCCAGCAAAACGGCAGTTATACATGGCAGTTAGTCAGGGCAGGAGTCAGGTAACCCACACCTTGCCTTCCCCTTTAACCATGTGCTTTATTTTTATCCTCCTGTGTTCCCTTGCCATCCACATTCATCACCCTATCCCCCCTCCATCACGACTCATACACATCAGCCCCTCTATACTTCCCTCTCCCATGTACAGCTCCCACACACTCCTCACCTTCCTGAGAAACCTCAGCCCATCTTGCCCAAACACATCGCTGAAAAAAACTACTTACAATTCCAACAACTATTGGCTCTTTATCTTCCTTCTCCTACTGATTTCAGGGGACATCTCCCCCAACCCTGGTCCACCATCCCCCAACCTCGACCCCTACCCTACCTCATATCGAAACCACAATAATCTGATTGACATTACTTACACTCCCTCATCTCAATCTTTTAATTGTGCCCTCTGGAATCCACGGTCTGCTTGTAACAAGCTTCCTTTCCTACACAACTACTTTCTGAACAACTCTCTTAATCTGTTGGCCCTCACTGAAACCTGGATTCAGGATTCTGACACTGTCTCTCCTGCTGCCATTTCCTACGGTGGCTTACAATTCTCTCACTCCCCGAGACCCACAAACAGACCTGGTGGTGGAGTTGGCATACTCCTGTCCCCACAATGCACTTTCCAGGTCATCCCCCCAGTCCCATCACTCTTATTCCCTTCTTTTGAGGTCCACACCATCAGGCTCTTCCGTCCCCTCTCCCTCAGGGTAGCGGTCATATACCGGCCCCCAGGCTCACCCACCCTCTTCCTTGACCACTTTTCAGCCTGGCTGCCACCCTTCATGTCCTCAGAACTACCAACCCTCATCCTGGGAGACTTCAACATCCCCATTAACAGCCCTAATTCCACATCTGCATCCCAGCTTCTATCACTAACCACCTCTCTAGGCCTCTCACAGCTTTCAACCTCTGAGACACATAAGGACGGTAACACCCTTGATCTGGTCTTCTGCCGGCTCTGTTCAATCTCCCGCCTAAACAACTCACCGCTTCCACTCTCTGACCACAACATTCTCTCCTTCACGCTCACAAATCCTCGCCCACCCCAGCTCATTCCTACCTACCACACAGTCAGAAATCTACAAGCTATTAACCCTCAGACACTTTCAGATTCCCTACACTCATCTCTGTCCCCAATCTCCTCTCTTTCCTGTCCTAATCTGGCTGTTCATCACTACAATGACACTCTTAGAAGCACCCTTGACCAAGTAGCTCCCCTCACCCTCAGAACCTCCAAACACAGAGTAAAAGAGCCCTGGCTCACATCGCAAACTCAACTTCTCCAGCGATGCTCCAGGAGTGCTGAACGCCTATGGAGAAAAACCCGCACACCAGAAGACTTCATCCACTTCAAATTTATGTTAAGAACCTATAACGCTGCCCTTAACCTTGCCAAACAGACCTACTTCACCACCCTGATCTCCTCACTAGCCAACAACCCCAAGAAGCTTTTTGACACTTTTCACTCCCTCCTCAGGACAAAAGCACAAGCCCCTATCACAGACATTTGTGCTGATGACCTGGCCTCCCACTTTACAGAAAAAATAGATAATATCCGTCAAGAAATCTGCTCCCAACCACCAAGTGCTGTGACTCCAATCCCTTCCTACATCTCCCCTGGCTCACTCTCCACATTTGATACCATAACAGAAGAAGAAGTCTCCAGACTCCTCTCTTCTTCTCGTCCGACTACATGCACTACCGACCCCATTCCCTCACATCTCCTCCAGTCTCTCTCTCCAGTCGTCACAACCCACCTAACTACAATCTTTAATCTCTCCCTCTCCTCTGGCATTTTCCCATCCTCCTTCAAACACGCCATCGTTACTCCACTACTAAAGAAACCTGCTCTCGACCCATCCTGCACAAACAACTACAGACCAGTCTCCAATCTCCCCTTCATCTCTAAACTTTTGGAACGCCTAGTTTACTCCCGCCTTACCCGTTACCTCTCCATTCACTCCCTTCTAGACCCTTCACAGTCCGGCTTCCGCCCCCTACATTCGACTGAAACTGCACTCATCAAAGTGATCAATGACCTTCTGACAGCAAAACGTAACGGTGACCACTCTCTGCTCATTCTTCTTGACCTATCTGCAGCTTTCGATACTGTTGACCACCATCTCCTACTCTCTAGGCTCCAGTCACTAGGCATTAAGGACACTGCACTTTCCTGGTTCTCTTCCTATCTCTCTGACCGCTCCTTCAGTGTTTTGTTCTCTGGCTCCACGTCATCTCCTCTTCCTCTTGCTGTCGGGGTACCTCAGGGCTCAGTCCTTGGCCCCCTTCTTTTCTCTCTCTACACGGCCCCAATTGGACAGACCATCAGCAGATTTGGCTTTCAGTACCATCTTTATGCTGATGACACACAACTATACACGTCTTCCCCCGACCTTACCCCCGCTGTACTACAGAACGCCAGTGACTGTCTGTCCGCAGTCTCCAATATCATGTCCGCTCTCTATCTGAAACTCAACCTCTCCAAAACTGAACTTCTTCTTCTCCCGCCGTCTACTAACCTCCCTAAATCTGACATTTCCTTCTCCGTGGGTGGTACCACAATAACACCCCGGCAGCAGGTGCGCTGTCTGGGTATTATGTTTGACACCAATCTCTCCTTTACATCCCATATACAATCCCTTGCCCGCTCTTGCCGCTTACACCTAAAGAACATCTCTAGAATCCGCCCTTTTCTCACTATGGAAACAACAAAAACCCTCACTGTTGCATTGATCCACTCTCGCCTGGATTACTGCAACGCTCTATTAATTGGCCTCCCCGTCACTCGACTCTCCCCTCTCCAGTCCATACTCAATGCAGCAGCCAGGATCGTCCATCTGGGTAATTGGTACTCGGACGCGTCCGCTCTTCGCCAGTCCTTACATTGGCTGCCCATTCATTATAGGATCCAATTCAAAGTACTTGTTCTCACCCACAAAGCTCTCCACAGTGCGGCACCCCCTTACATCTCTTCTCTCATTTCTGTCTATCGGCCTAGCCAATCGCTGCGCTCTGCAAACGACTTTCGACTAACCTCTGCACTAATCCGTACCTCCCACTCCCGACTCCAAGACTTCTCCCGTGCTGCTCCTATCCTCTGGAATGCTCTACCCCAAGAAATCAGGACTATCCACAATTTGCATAGTTTTAGGTGCTCCCTCAAAACACACCTGTTCAGAGCGGCCTATCACATTCACTAATCAAAGTCATTCTCTGTGTAAGTGTGCGTGCGTAGCCCATTCACTATCTCCATCCATCCTTCACTCCTGCAAGATGGCTGGACCTTCATTGTAAATACACCATTGTAAATACACACCTGTACTCTATCTCCCTCACCTCATTGTAGATTGTACGCTCTCACGAGCAGGGTCGTCTTATTTCGTCTTATTTTGCTTTAATTATTGTATTGTTAGCGTTGTTACTTATGACTTGTGTTTTGAAACTGTTAAACTGTAAAGCGCTGCGGAATATGTTGGCGCTATATAAATAAAGATTATTATTATTATTATTATTATTATTATTATTATTAACAGGTCATGTTTTCGGGATTTCCTTAGTATTGCCCAGGTGATGCAATTATCACCTGGGCAATACTAAGGAAATCCTGAAAACATGACCTGTTGGTGGGCCTTGAGGACTGGAGTTGGGGAACTCTGCCTTATATGAAGCCCAGAGTGACAAATACAAATGTCCTAGCGCCTGCACCCAGTAATGGGGAATCTCAAGCACCTACCTCCACCTGCAGAGCCGCACTCCACATATATGGCTGCTCTGTGCGCACAGGACCTGGGATGAGGTCACAGGAGGGGAGGAGTCAGGGATCACATGATCAGGGGCCTCAGTATTAGTGATGGGAAGTTCGGCTCTTTTTGGTGATCCGGCTCATTCGGCTACGCTCACCATAAAGAGCTGGCTCTTTTGACTCTTTAAACGGCTCTTTTTTTTTAAATAGAAATCCGTTTTCCACAGTCAACGTTTTAGGTCTTTGCCTGTGAAGTGAGGGCCTCATTCTCCACCTGTGTGACGCAGTGTAGACTGTTATTCAGCATTGCTGCTTCCTCAGATTGTCAGCTCTTGTGATCAGGCCCCTGCTCCTCGCTCCGGTCTCTCCTGTACAGTGAGGCCTCATTATACCCCTGTATAAGGATCTAGTGACGCAGTGTAGACTGTTATTCAGCATTGCTCTTTCCTCAGATTGTCAGCTCTTGTGATCAGGCCTCTGCTCCTCGCTCTGGTCTCTCCTGTACAGTGAGGCCTCATTATACCCCTGTATAAGGATCTAGTGACGCAGTGTAGACTGTTATTCAGCATTGCTGTTTCCTCAGATTGTCAGCTCTTGTGATCAGGCCCCGGTTCCTCGCTCCGGTCTCTCCTGTACAGTGAGGCCTCTTTATACCCCTGTATAAGGATCTAGTGACGCAGTGTAGACTGTTATTCAGCATTGCAGTTTCCTCAGATTGTCAGCTCTTGTGATCAGGCCCCTGCTCCTCGCTCCGGTCTCTCCTGTACAGTGAGGCCTCATTATACCCCTGTATAAGGATCTAGTGACGCAGTGTAGACTGTTATTCAGCATTGCTCTTTCCTCAGATTGTCAGCTCTTGTGATCAGGCCCCTGCTCCTCGCTCTGGTCTCTCCTGTACAGTGAGTCCTCATTATACCCCTGTATAAGGATCTAGTGACGCAGTGTAGACTGTTATTCAGCATTGCTGTGTCCTCAAATTGTCAGCTCTTGTGATCAGGCCTCTACTTCGCGCTCAGGTCTCTCCTGTACAGTGAGGCCTCATTATACCCCTGTAAAAGGATCTAGTGAGGCAGTGTAGACTGTTATTCAGCATTGCTGTTTCCTCAGATTGTCAGCTCTTGTGATCAGGCCCCTGCTCCTCGCTCCGGTCTCTCCTGTACAGTGAGGCCTCATTATACCCCTGTATAAGGATCTAGTGACGCAGTGTAGACTGTTATTCAGCATTGCTGTTTCCTCAGATTGTCAGCTCTTGTGATCAGGCCCCTGCTCCTCTCTCCGGTCTCTCCTGTACAGTGAGGCCTCATTATACCCCTGTATAAGGATCTAGTGACGCAGTGTAGACTGTTATTCAGCATTGCTGTTTCCTCAGATTGTCAGCTCTTGTGATCAGGCCCCGGTTCCTCGCTCCGGTCTCTCCTGTACAGTGAGGCCTCTTTATATCCCTGTATAAGGATCTAGTGACGCAGTGTAGACTGTTATTCAGCATTGCTGTTTCCTCAGATTGTCAGCTCTTGTGATCAGGCCCCTGCTCCTCGCTCCGGTCTCTCCTGTACAGTGAGGCCTCATTATACCCCTGTATAAGGATCTAGTGACGCAGTGTAGACTGTTATTCAGCATTGCTCTTTCCTCAGATTGTCAGCTCTTGTGATCAGGCCTCTGCTCCTCGCTCTGGTCTCTCCTGTACAGTGAGGCCTCATTATACCCCTGTATAAGGATCTAGTGACGCAGTGTAGACTGTTATTCAGCATTGCTGTTTCCTCAGATTGTCAGCTCTTGTGATCAGGCCCCGGTTCCTCGCTCCGGTCTCTCCTGTACAGTGAGGCCTCTTTATACCCCTGTATAAGGATCTAGTGACGCAGTGTAGACTGTTATTCAGCATTGCAGTTTCCTCAGATTGTCAGCTCTTGTGATCAGGCCCCTGCTCCTCGCTCCGGTCTCTCCTGTACAGTGAGGCCTCATTATACCCCTGTATAAGGATCTAGTGACGCAGTGTAGACTGTTATTCAGCATTGCTCTTTCCTCAGATTGTCAGCTCTTGTGATCAGGCCCCTGCTCCTCGCTCTGGTCTCTCCTGTACAGTGAGTCCTCATTATACCCCTGTATAAGGATCTAGTGACGCAGTGTAGACTGTTATTCAGCATTGCTGTGTCCTCAAATTGTCAGCTCTTGTGATCAGGCCTCTACTTCGCGCTCAGGTCTCTCCTGTACAGTGAGGCCTCATTATACCCCTGTAAAAGGATCTAGTGAGGCAGTGTAGACTGTTATTCAGCATTGCTGTTTCCTCAGATTGTCAGCTCTTGTGATCAGGCCCCTGCTCCTCGCTCCGGTCTCTCCTGTACAGTGAGGCCTCATTATACCCCTGTATAAGGATCTAGTGACGCAGTGTAGACTGTTATTCAGCATTGCTGTTTCCTCAGATTGTCAGCTCTTGTGATCAGGCCCCTGCTCCTCTCTCCGGTCTCTCCTGTACAGTGAGGCCTCATTATACCCCTGTATAAGGATCTAGTGACGCAGTGTAGACTGTTATTCAGCATTGCTGTTTCCTCAGATTGTCAGCTCTTGTGATCAGGCCCCTGCTCCTCGCTCCGGTCTCTCCTGTACAGTGAGGCCTCATTATACCCCTGTATAAGGATCTAGTGACGCAGTGTAGACTGTTATTCAGCATTGCTCTTTCCTCAGATTGTGAGCTCTTGTGATCAGGCCTCTGCTCCTCGCTCTGGTCTCTCCTGTACAGTGAGGCCTCATTATATCCCAGTATAAGGATCTAGTGACGCAGTGTAGACTGTTATTCAGCATTGCTGTGTCCTCAGATTGTCAGCTCTTGTGATCAGGCCCCGGTTCCTCGCTCCGGTCTCTCCTGTACAGTGAGGCCTCTTTATATCCCTGTATAAGGATCTAGTGACGCAGTGTAGACTGTTATTCAGCATTGGTGTTTCCTCAGATTGTCAGCTCTTGTGATCAGGCCCCTGCTCCTCGCTCCGGTCTCTCCTGTACAGTGAGGCCTCATTATACCCCTGTATAAGGATCTAGTGACGCAGTGTAGACTGTTATTCAGCATTGCTCTTTCCTCAGATTGTGAGCTCTTGTGATCAGGCCTCTGCTCCTCGCTCTGGTCTCTCCTGTACAGTGAGGCCTCATTATATCCCTGTATAAGGATCTAGTGACGCAGTGTAGACTGTTATTCAGCATTGCTCTTTCCTCAGATTGTCAGCTCTTGTGATCAGGCCCCTGCTCCTCGCTCTGGTCTCTCCTGTACAGTGAGGCCTCATTATATCCCTGTATAAGGATCTAGTGACACAGTGTAGACTGTTATTCAGCATTGCTGTTTCCTCAGATTGTCAGCTCTTGTGATCAGGCCCCGGTTCCTCGCTCTGGTCTCTCCTGTACAGTGAGGCCTCATTATATCCCTGTATAAGGATCTAGTGACACAGTGTAGACTGTTATTCAGCATTGCTGTTTCCTCAGATTGTCAGCTCTTGTGATCAAGCCCCTGCTCCTCGCTCTGGTCTCTCCTGTACAGTGAGGCCTCATTATATCCCTGTATAAGGATCTAGTGACGCAGTGTAGACTGTTATTCAGCATTGCTCTTTCCTCAGATTGTCAGCTCTTGTGATCAGGCCTCAGCTCCTCGCTCTGGTCTCTCCTGTACAGTGAGGCCTCATTATATCCCTGTATAAGGAACTAGTGACAGAGTATAGACTGTTATTCAGCATTGCTGTTTCCTCAGATTGTCAGCTCTTGTGATCAGGCCCCGGTTCATCGCTCCGGTCTCTCCTGTACAGTGAGGCCTCTTTATATCCCTGTATAAGGATCTAGTGACGCAGTGTAGACTGTTATTCAGCATTGCTGTTTCCTCAGATTGTCAGCTCTTGTGATCAGGCCCCTGCTCCTCGCTCCGCTCTCTCCTGTACAGTGAGGCCTCATTATACCCCTGTATAAGGATCTAGTGACGCAGTGTAGACTGTTATTCAGCATTGCTCTTTCCTCAGATTGTGAGCTCTTGTGATCAGGCCTCTGCTCCTCGCTCTGGTCTCTCCTGTACAGTGAGGCCTCATTATATCCCTGTATAATGATCTAGTGACGCAGTGTAGACTGTTATTCAGCATTGCTGTTTCCTCAGATTGTCAGCTCTTGTGATCAGGCCCCTGCTCCTCGCTCCGGTCTCTCCTGTACAGTGAGGCCTCATTATATCCCTGTATAACGATCTAGTGACGCAGTGTAGACTGTTATTCAGCATTGCTGTTTCCTCAGATTGTCAGCTCTTGTGATCAGGCCCCTGCTCCTCGCTCTGGTCTCTCCTGTACAGTGAGGCCTCATTATAGCCCTGTATAAGGATCTAGTGACGCAGTGTAGACTGTTATTCAGCATTGCTGTTTCCTCAGATTGTCAGCTCTTGTGATCAGGCCCCTGCTCCTCGCTCTGGTCTCTCCTGTACAGTGAGGCCTCATTATATCCCTGTATAAGGATCCAGTGACACAGTGTAGACTGTTATTCAGCATTGCTGTTTCCTCAGATTGTCAGCTCTTGTGATCAAGCCCCTGCTCCTCGCTCTGGTCTCTCCTGTACAGTGAGGCCTCATTATATCCCTGTATAAGGATCTAGTGACGCAGTGTAGACTGTTATTCAGCATTGCTCTTTCCTCAGATTGTCAGCTCTTGTGATCAGGCCTCTGCTCCTCGCTCTGGTCTCTCCTGTACAGTGAGGCCTCATTATATCCCTGTATAAGGATCTAGTGACACAGTATAGACTGTTATTCAGCATTGCTGTTTCCTCAGATTGTCAGCTTTTGTGATCAGGCCCCGGTTCCTCGCTCCGGTCTCTCCTGTACAGTGAGGCCTCTTTATATCCCTGTATAAGGATCTAGTGACGCAGTGTAGACTGTTATTCAGCATTGCTGTTTCCTCAGATTGTCAGCTCTTGTGATCAGGCCCCTGCTCCTCGCTCCGCTCTCTCCTGTACAGTGAGGCCTCATTATACCCCTGTATAAGGATCTAGTGACGCAGTGTAGACTGTTATTCAGCATTGCTCTTTCCTCAGATTGTGAGCTCTTGTGATCAGGCCTCTGCTCCTCGCTCTGGTCTCTCCTGTACAGTGAGGCCTCATTATATCCCTGTATAAGGATCTAGTGACGCAGTGTAGACTGTTATTCAGCATTGCTCTTTCCTCAGATTGTCAGCTCTTGTGATCAGGCCCCTGCTCCTCGCTCTGGTCTCTCCTGTACAGTGAGGCCTCATTATATCCCTGTATAAGGATCTAGTGACACAGTGTAGACTGTTATTCAGCATTGCTGTTTCCTCAGATTGTCAGCTCTTGTGATCAGGCCCCGATTCCTCGCTCTGGTCTCTCCTGTACAGTGAGGCCTCATTATATCCCTGTATAAGGATCTAGTGACACAGTGTAGACTGTTATTCAGCATTGCTGTTTCCTCAGATTGTCAGCTCTTGTGATCAAGCCCCTGCTCCTCGCTCTGGTCTCTCCTGTACAGTGAGGCCTCATTATATCCCTGTATAAGGATCTAGTGACGCAGTGTAGACTGTTATTCAGCATTGCTCTTTCCTCAGATTGTCAGCTCTTGTGATCAGGCCCCTGCTCCTCGCTCTGGTCTCTCCTGTACAGTGAGGCCTCATTATATCCCTGTATAAGGATCTAGTGACACAGTGTAGACTGTTATTCAGCATTGCTGTTTCCTCAGATTGTCAGCTCTTGTGATCAGGCCCCGGTTCCTCGCTCCGGTCTCTCCTGTACAGTGAGGCCTCATTATATCCCTGTATAAGGATCTAGTGACGCAGTGTAGACTGTTATTCAGCATTGCTGTTTCCTCAGATTGTCAGCTCTTGTGATCAGGCCCCTGCTCCTCGCTCCGGTCTCTCCTATACAGTGAGGCCTCATTATACCCCTGTATAAGAATCTAGTGACGCAGTGTAGACTGTTATTCAGCATTGCTCTTTCCTCAGATTGTCAGCTCTTGTGATCAGGCCTCTGCTCCTCGCTCTGGTCTCTCCTGTACAGTGAGGCCTCATTATATCCCTGTATAACGATCTAGTGATGCAGTGTAGACTGTTATTCAGCATTGCTGTTTCCTCAGATTGTCAGCTCTTGTGATCAGGCCCCTGCTCCTCGCTCCGGTCTCTCCTGTACAGTGAGGCCTCATTATACCCCTGTATAAGGATGTAGTGACGCAGTGTAGACTGTTATTCAGCATTGCTGTTTCCTCAGATTGTCAGCTCTTGTGATCAGGCCCCTGCTCCTCGCTCTGGTCTCTCCTGTACAGTGAGGCCTCATTATAGCCCTGTATAAGGATCTAGTGACGCAGTGTAGACTGTTATTCAGCATTGCTGTTTCCTCAGATTGTCAGCTCTTGTGATCAGGCCCCTGATCCTCGCTCCGGTCTCTCCTGTACGGTGAGGCCTCATTATACCCCTGTATAAGGATCTAGTGACACAGTGTAGACTGTTATTCAGCATTGCTCTTTCCTCAGATTGTCAGCTCTTGTGATCAGGCCTCTGCTCCTCGCTCTGGTCTCTCCTGTACAGGGAGGCCTCATTATATCCCTGTATAAGGATCTAGTGACGCAGTGTAGACTGTTATTCAGTATTGCTGTTTCCTCAGATTGTCAGCTCTTGTGATCAAGCCCCTGCTCCTCGCTCTGGTCTCTCCTGTACAGTGAGGCCTCATTATATCCCTGTATAAGGATCTAGTGATGCAGTGTAGACTGTTATTCAGCATTGCTCTTTCCTCAGATTGTCAGCTCTTGTGATCAGGCCTCAGCTCCTCGCTCCGGTCTCTCCGGTACAGTGAGGCCTCATTATATCCCTGTATAAGGATCTAGTGACACAGTGTAGACTGTTATTCAGCATTGCTGTTTCCTCAGATTGTCAGCTCTTGTGATCAGGCCCCGGTTCCTCGCTCCGGTCTCTCCTGTACAGTGAGGCCTCTTTATATCCCTGTATAAGGATCTAGTGACGCAGTGTAGACTGTTATTCAGCATTGCTGTTTCCTCAGATTGTCAGCTCTTGTGAACAGGCCCCTGCTCCTCGCTCCGGTCTCTCCTGTACAGTGAGGCCTCATTATACCCCTGTATAAGGATCTAGTGACGCAGTGTAGACTGTTATTCAGCATTGCTCTTTCCTCAGATTGTGAGCTCTTGTGATCAGGCCTCTGCTCCTCGCTCTGGTCTCTCCTGTACAGTGAGGCCTCATTATATCCCTGTATAAGGATCTAGTGACGCAGTGTAGACTGTTATTCAGCATTGCTCTTTCCTCAGATTGTCAGCTCTTGTGATCAGGCCCCTGCTCCTCGCTCTGGTCTCTCCTTGTTAAATATTAATAATCCGTTAATTTCTTATTACACCCAGTTCTGTACATTGCTTTAGCTTACACGACATAGGCTATTTTTAAGCTTGGCTCATGGTAGAAAGACAGCTCCATATATGTAGAGACCATGTGCTTTAGGAGACGTATATAATTCATGGCTAACTGTAGAGGGCGCCTCTTCTTCCCTCACCATCATGAGAGACAGACGCAAGATGACATAACTCAACAGCTGGTATGTTACTTTAGTACGAAGAAGTCGAACAGAGAGACAGACGCCATTTGCCATGTGGGTTCCCGGAGAGAAAGAAGAATACATGCTGCTTTGCTATGAACAATGGACAATATCTCACCTCTTTTTATTCACCTGTTTTTCTGTAATAACCTTTCTTTGATGGAAGAATCCAAATAAACCACTATATTTTTATCTGGTAACTAGTCCTGAGTATTTTACAGGATATGCATTATTTTACATTGGAGAGCCAGCCAGATCTGAATTTTTGTACTTTTTTGCGGATTTCCTTCAACTTGCACACACGGGGGATTGGACTTTGCTAACGTCAAATCATATGTGCAAGTTATCGGGAATTCCACTACTTACAAGAATCACATGGAACCTAGAAGTAAGAAGTACCAGATAGATTGAGAAGTACTACAAGTGCCAAAAGTACCAGACCTAAGCCAGACGTGTGAAGACAGGAACCCAGCGTTGTCCATCAAAGGAGCTGAGACATTTCAAGGTAAGATAAAATGGATGTCATTAATTGTCTTGCTAAGCAGAGTAAATTGAAATTTAAGTCTGTAGACAATTCTAATTCAGAAGTTTTATGGTTAAGTTTATATGCCGAGTGTGAACTCGAGAATCAGAGGTTAGATTCTAAGTTTTTCAATAGAGAAAGAGAGAGATTAAAAAATATTCTACAGATGGTAGATATATTTCATAGATCTGTGTCAGAGAAATCTAAAAATGATTGTGTAGAGGATAGTGATATTCCCGAGATTCACTGTAATGTGGAGAAACAGTTACAAGTAGCAGTCATTGAAGGTGACCTTGCAGACGTGGAACAAGATGGAGAAGTAGGAGGAGACTTCAGAACTGACGTAGAGGACGTACAAGGGAAAGACGTACCACTAAAAATAGAAGACTCACAGGCCCAAATCCGAAGTAGCGTGAGGAAGAATTTGATAAAGATATGCCAAATAATTCCTGCTTATGACAACAAAATAGATGTTTATAGAAACTCTGAGATCTTTGAAAGTTGTACTGATAACTTTGATTTATCTAACGAGGAGAAGAATCAGTTGTTCAAAATGTGGATCCCTGTAAATTTTGCAAGGAGATTGTCTTTAAAGTTATCTGGTGAAACACATGAGAATTTAACTGATAAGGACAGATTAAAAATTCTCATTTTTTGTTCATCAAATGAAAATCATCCAGATATTGATATTCTTCAAAAATTAAGGATTGGTCGGAAGGAATGTATTTTTACGTTCATGTCCATATATGAACGTTTGTACAAAATGCTGAGTGAGAATGTCAAAACACCGTCCCTCATAAGGAGTTTTGTAAGCAAATTTTGGTTTCTAAATCCTGCATCTCGTGTTATTGCGTCACAAAAAGATTCTTTGTTTGAATGTGCGCAATTTCTTGATTTTGCCAGGAAACACGAGAATCGTGAAAGGAAAATAAATTGTGCTAATTTTGGAAAGACAGGCAGAGTAAAATCTTATCAGAAGCCTGTATTAGCAAAACCTAAAATGAGTTTTCCCCAAAATCAAATCTACGAAGAAAGAAAAAGAAAATCACATGTTTGTTATAAACCATATGGAATGATGCAAAAGAACACCGAAAAGACACAAATTGAATTAAGAAAAATGATGAGTTCTGATTTTCTTTCTGTAACAAAGATGGCCGAATTTAACAGACAGAAACAGGTGGTGAGTGACATCATGGCCTGTAAACTGAATACTCTGCTCCAAGAATCTATTAGCTTTAAAATGGCAAGAACCTTTCAGGATATTTTTTGCAGAGAAATAAGTATGGGTGTAGGAATTGGTTAGAAAAAGTAATATATATATTGTGTAACAGTGTTATACAATTAGTGAGTTATATGTAATTATTTTATAGAGTATAATCCTGTAGTTTTATGGTTTGTGGATATATACATAGTCATACAGTATATATAGAGTGTTTGTAGAAGTAGAAATAGTAGAACTGTATTTTTTAATGAAAATTAAAATCTACATCAGTAATAATATTTAGAATATGAATATGATATTAATCTTATTTTTTATGTTTCCTTAGAATTTTCATTTCAAAGCAGGACTTAATCGAGAAAAATTCTCTTCCAAGGATTTATGTCTTTATTTACACAGGAAGTTGCAATAATTGCATGATTTTATATCTATCTAACCCTTAAAAGGAAATAACCAATTGCTTTTTAAAATGTTCTGGGTGTGTGTTTTTTTTTTTTACTGCATGGTTTGAATTACAACCACAGCAGGGGAATTTGAACCTTGTTCTAATAATATAAGTATACCATACCAGTATACTATGTCCCTGTTCCTTAGGAAAAGAATTTTAAAGGGGGTCTCAACTTTTGCAAACCAATGGAATTTTTTTTTCCAGGCCTAAATGTCAAGTATAGCTATACATATATATTTATGTCATGTGTATTTGGGGAATATTCAAAGAAATATTAAGAGACTAAATTGAAATAGTTTACAATGCATTGATAATTAGGATAATTTGGGTTAAAATACGTGTATTAAACTTAATATGTGACTCTGAGTGACAGTGACTGAGTGTATGAGCAGCTGCTGAGCGAGTAATGTGATACGTTTGTGAGACCTCAGGATCCTGAATGCATGAGAGAAAAAAAAAAAAAACCCCAAAGCTTTTATCTTTAGGAAATTAGAATATTAAGATACATAGTGAAATATTATCTATACAAACATATATTTCTATATTTCTATAGTAATTATTATTTCTTGATTTAGTTAATTGTGGATAAGTGCAATCGCACAACAAAATAGAAAATAGTTTAGGAAGAAAATCTATTCTTTCCTTATCAGCTTTAGCTCTTTTAAACAGGCACCAGCACAGAGCCTGGTATTCACCAGCTGCATCTGGGAATAGTGGACCTTCCTTCTCTGTCCAAGTGTGTTAATCTTTAAACTACATTTAAATTAATTTTTCCAAAGGATAATTTTATGATATTCAAATTAATTTTAATGGTTACACATCTTCAGACAAATAATGGTATAAGCAAGTATAATATTTACACAATTTATAAATTAATTATTTTTAATTTTGGTTTTGATAAATGAATTATTTCATGAAACAATATTTTTTGGTATTAAGGGGGAAATATGTTTTTTATCCTGACTACATAATCACATTTGATTAATACCTCTTCTTCACACATTTTAATAAAAAAAATATTAATAAGGTACAATGGTATAAGTATTGGGTATAATAACAAGTATTATAAAGAGTCATTTCTTTACACTAAGAGGAATTACATGCAAAGTTGCATAATTTGAAGACATAACTACTCTGCATCAACATAAAGGCCTTATTCTTATTTTTATTTTTATTCTTATTTTTCATTATTTTTAATTCTTTCACCAATATTTAGTAAAGTAATATCTACTGAGAATATTGCTTCATTAAATATAGCAATTATATGGTTCTATTACTAAGGAAAATGTTTCACTTCTGAGTTATATGCAACAATTCTTTTATTCATTCATTCGCTCACTCATATATTCTTATTTTGGTTCATGGCTATACATTCCTACATATTATTAGTATAATAAATATATTCCTTATTAATAAAGATGAAAACACTGGTTACATAAAACACAGTGACACCTATGGGTTGAAAAAGGTAATTACACCTATGACATAAAAATGTTCTATCACATGAAAAAAAAAAATGGATAATAATGTATTATCACTTATTATTGGTTTATTATTTCAAATATTGAAATCCATATACAGTACAAATTCTGATAATAATTATATGGATATTACTGATTGCTATGGTACGCTGTGATATTATGGGATAGGGAAATTACCAGATTTGGTATAGAATAGGGAATGAAGACTTCAAGCAAGATACTGAAATTATGTTAATAAAGACTTTTCACATTTCTAAACTTCATTGATTTTTATCAGTTGCAAGAAGAAGAATGCCGCGATCCAGAAGTCCCAGAAGGTAACAAAGCTATGATTACTGAGTAATAGACTGTGTTAATTACAAGTGCAGTATCCACCACTGACAGTCACAAGTGCAGTATCCACCACCGACAGTCACAATTAAAGTGTCTAACCTGACAACCAGAGGACGATGATCCTATGATGCTGAGATGAACGGTGTTATCACGTTCTTATCAAGTTCCAGAGGTTTTCAATCACCTGAAAAGCTTCGATGAAAGCTGGTGAACAATGAAGGTAATTATCAGGAAGCTACAACCCTGACATATGTCCTGTGCATTAGGACAAGGACTGGTTATGGTGCTATGTTTAGCAAGGAAGAGTCATTTTAACCCTTGCTTTGCTGACCAAAGACGTCACACCTGTTCAAAGACCAGTACCGATGGAGGATTCCAGAATATCCAAGGCGAGCCAATGTAAGCCCAGGTTTTTAAAGATAACACTGCACAGATATTAAAGCTGCATAGACTTTGTTTTCGTATTAACATTTGAAATTATGGACTTTGATTTGATACACAACACATCTATATGCTATAAGAAAACTGTATTTTTAAAAGAACCAAGAAGAAGACAGAAGACATCAAAATGAAGACCAGATGACATCAGATGATGATGACTGGACCTGAGATGCTTCAATTTAGACTTAGGGAAGTATAATTATACATATTTTATATGAATATTGTTCACGACTTACCATAACATGAATTCACATCAATTATGTCATTGAGTACTTATAACGGTAATCTGATATTATTATTATTATTATTATTATTATTATTATTATTATTGATATTAAATTATTTTGTCAAAGAAGAAGAAAAGAAGAAAAAAGATCGTTATATTTGAGGGTTCCAATTAATGTCTGTCTCCCTCAAAAGGGGGAATTGTTAAATATTAATAATCCGTTAATTTCTTATTACACCCAGTTCTGTACATTGCTTTAGCTTACACGACATAGGCTATTTTTAAGCTTGGCTCATGGTAGAAAGACAGCTCCATATATGTAGAGACCATGTGCTTTAGGAGACGTATATAATTCATGGCTAACTGTAGAGGGCGCCTCTTCTTCCCTCACCATCATGAGAGACAGACGCAAGATGACATAACTCAACAGCTGGTATGTTACTTTAGTACGAAGAAGTCGAACAGAGAGACAGACGCCATTTGCCATGTGGGTTCCCGGAGAGAAAGAAGAATACATGCTGCTTTGCTATGAACAATGGACAATATCTCACCTCTTTTTATTCACCTGTTTTTCTGTAATAACCTTTCTTTGATGGAAGAATCCAAATAAACCACTATATTTTTATCTGGTAACTAGTCCTGAGTATTTTACAGGATATGCATTATTTTACACTCCTGTACAGTGAGGCCTCATTATATCCCTGTATAAGGATCTAGTGACACAGTGTAGACTGTTATTCAGCATTGCTGTTTCCTCAGATTGTCAGCTCTTGTGATCAGGCCCCGGTTCCTCGCTCTGGTCTCTCCTGTACAGTGAGGCCTCATTATATCCCTGTATAAGGATCTAGTGACACAGTGTAGACTGTTATTCAGCATTGCTGTTTCCTCAGATTGTCAGCTCTTGTGATCAAGCCCCTGCTCCTCGCTCTGGTCTCTCCTGTACAGTGAGGCCTCATTATATCCCTGTATAAGGATCTAGTGACGCAGTGTAGACTGTTATTCAGCATTGCTCTTTCCTCAGATTGTCAGCTCTTGTGATCAGGCCTCAGCTCCTCGCTCTGGTCTCTCCTGTACAGTGAGGCCTCATTATATCCCTGTATAAGGAACTAGTGACACAGTATAGACTGTTATTCAGCATTGCTGTTTCCTCAGATTGTCAGCTCTTGTGATCAGGCCCCGGTTCATCGCTCCGGTCTCTCCTGTACAGTGAGGCCTCTTTATATCCCTGTATAAGGATCTAGTGACGCAGTGTAGACTGTTATTCAGCATTGCTGTTTCCTCAGATTGTCAGCTCTTGTGATCAGGCCCCTGCTCCTCGCTCCGCTCTCTCCTGTACAGTGAGGCCTCATTATACCCCTGTATAAGGATCTAGTGACGCAGTGTAGACTGTTATTCAGCATTGCTCTTTCCTCAGATTGTGAGCTCTTGTGATCAGGCCTCTGCTCCTCGCTCTGGTCTCTCCTGTACAGTGAGGCCTCATTATATCCCTGTATAATGATCTAGTGACGCAGTGTAGACTGTTATTCAGCATTGCTGTTTCCTCAGATTGTCAGCTCTTGTGATCAGGCCCCTGCTCCTCGCTCCGGTCTCTCCTGTACAGTGAGGCCTCATTATATCCCTGTATAACGATCTAGTGACGCAGTGTAGACTGTTATTCAGCATTGCTGTTTCCTCAGATTGTCAGCTCTTGTGATCAGGCCCCTGCTCCTCGCTCTGGTCTCTCCTGTACAGTGAGGCCTCATTATAGCCCTGTATAAGGATCTAGTGACGCAGTGTAGACTGTTATTCAGCATTGCTGTTTCCTCAGATTGTCAGCTCTTGTGATCAGGCCCCTGCTCCTCGCTCTGGTCTCTCCTGTACAGTGAGGCCTCATTATATCCCTGTATAAGGATCTAGTGACACAGTGTAGACTGTTATTCAGCATTGCTCTTTCCTCAGATTGTCAGCTCTTGTGATCAGGCCCCTGCTCCTCGCTCTGGTCTCTCCTGTACAGTGAGGCCTCATTATATCCCTGTATAAGGATCTAGTGACACAGTGTAGACTGTTATTCAGCATTGCTGTTTCCTCAGATTGTCAGCTCTTGTGATCAGGCCCCAGTTCCTCGCTCCGGTCTCTCCTGTACAGTGAGGCCTCATTATATCCCTGTATAAGGATCTAGTGACGCAGTGTAGACTGTTATTCAGCATTGCTGTTTCCTCAGATTGTCAGCTCTTGTGATCAGGCCCCTGCTCCTCGCTCCGGTCTCTCCTATACAGTGAGGCCTCATTATACCCCTGTATAAGAATCTAGTGACGCAGTGTAGACTGTTATTCAGCATTGCTCTTTCCTCAGATTGTCAGCTCTTGTGATCAGGCCTCTGCTCCTCGCTCTGGTCTCTCCTGTACAGTGAGGCCTCATTATATCCCTGTATGACGATCTAGTGATGCAGTGTAGACTGTTATTCAGCATTGCTGTTTCCTCAGATTGTCAGCTCTTGTGATCAGGCCCCTGCTCCTCGCTCCGGTCTCTCCTGTACAGTGAGGCCTCATTATACCCCTGTATAAGGATGTAGTGACGCAGTGTAGACTGTTATTCAGCATTGCTGTTTCCTCAGATTGTCAGCTCTTGTGATCAGGCCCCTGCTCCTCGCTCTGGTCTCTCCTGTACAGTGAGGCCTCATTATAGCCCTGTATAAGGATCTAGTGACGCAGTGTAGACTGTTATTCAGCATTGCTGTTTCCTCAGATTGTCAGCTCTTGTGATCAGGCCCCTGATCCTCGCTCCGGTCTCTCCTGTACGGTGAGGCCTCATTATACCCCTGTATAAGGATCTAGTGACACAGTGTAGACTGTTATTCAGCATTGCTCTTTCCTCAGATTGTCAGCTCTTGTGATCAGGCCTCTGCTCCTCGCTCTGGTCTCTCCTGTACAGTGAGGCCTCATTATATCCCTGTATAAGGATCTAGTGACGCAGTGTAGACTGTTATTCAGCATTGCTCTTTCCTCAGATTGTCAGCTCTTGTGATCAGGCCCCTGCTCCTCGCTCTGGTCTCTCCTGTACAGTGAGGCCTCATTATATCCCTGTATAAGGATCTAGTGACACAGTGTAGACTGTTATTCAGCATTGCTGTTTCCTCAGATTGTCAGCTCTTGTGATCAGGCCCCGGTTCCTCGCTCTGGTCTCTCCTGTACAGTGAGGCCTCATTATATCCCTGTATAAGGATCTAGTGACACAGTGTAGACTGTTATTCAGCATTGCTGTTTCCTCAGATTGTCAGCTCTTGTGATCAAGCCCCTGCTCCTCGCTCTGGTCTCTCCTGTACAGTGAGGCCTCATTATATCCCTGTATAAGGATCTAGTGACGCAGTGTAGACTGTTATTCAGCATTGCTCTTTCCTCAGATTGTCAGCTCTTGTGATCAGGCCCCGGTTCCTCGCTCCGGTCTCTCCTGTACAGTGAGGCCTCTTTATATCCCTATATAAGGATCTAGTGACGCAGTGTAGACTGTTATTCAGCATTGCTGTTTCCTCAGATTGTCAGCTCTTGTGATCAGGCCCCTGCTCCTCGCTCCGGTCTCTCCTGTACAGTGAGGCCTCATTATACCCCTGTATAAGGATCTAGTGACGCAGTGTAGACTGTTATTCAGCATTGCTCTTTCCTCAGATTGTGAGCTCTTGTGATCAGGCCTCTGCTCCTCGCTCTGGTCTCTCCTGTACAGTGAGGCCTCATTATATCCCTGTATAAGGATCTAGTGACGCAGTGTAGACTGTTATTCAGCATTGCTCTTTCCTCAGATTGTCAGCTCTTGTGATCAGGCCCCTGCTCCTCGCTCTGGTCTCTCCTGTACAGTGAGGCCTCATTATATCCCTGTATAAGGATCTAGTGACACAGTGTAGACTGTTATTCAGCATTGCTGTTTCCTCAGATTGTCAGCTCTTGTGATCAGGCCCCGGTTCCTCGCTCCGGTCTCTCCTGTACAGTGAGGCCTCATTATATCCCTGTATAAGGATCTAGTGACGCAGTGTAGACTGTTATTCAGCATTGCTGTTTCCTCAGATTGTTAGCTCTTGTGATCAGGCCCCTGCTCCTAGCTCCGGTCTCTCCTGTACAGTGAGGCCTCATTATACCCCTGTATAAGGATCTAGTGACGCAGTGTAGACTGTTATTCAGCATGGCTCTTTCCTCAGATTGTCAGCTCTTGTGATTAGGCCTCTGCTGCTCGCTCTGGTCTCTCCTGTACAGTGAGGCCTCATTATATCCCTGTATAATGATCTAGTGACGCAGTGTAGACTGTTATTCAGCATTGCTGTTTCCTCAGATTGTCAGCTCTTGTGATCAGGCCCCGTTTCCTCGCTCCGGTCTCTCCTGTACAGTGAGGCCTCTTTATATCCCTGTATAAGGATCTAGTGACGCAGTGTAGACTGTTATTCAGCATTGCTGTTTCCTCAGATTGTCAGCTCTTGTGATCAGGCCCCTGCTCCTCGCTCCGGTCTCTCCTGTACAGTGAGGCCTCATTATAAGGATCTAGTGACACAGTGTAGACTGTTATTCAGCATTGCTGTTTCCTCAGATTGTCAGCTCTTGTGATCAGGCCCCGGTTCCTCGCTCCGGTCTCTCCTGTACAGTGAGGCCTCATTATATCCCTGTATAAGGATCTAGTGACGCAGTGTAGACTGTTATTCAGCATTGCTGTTTCCTCAGATTGTCAGCTCTTGTGATCAGGCCCCTGCTCCTCGCTCCGGTCTCTCCTATACAGTGAGGCCTCATTATACCCCTGTATAAGGATCTAGTGACGCAGTGTAGACTGTTATTCAGCATTGCTCTTTCCTCAGATTGTCAGCTCTTGTGATCAAGCCTCTGCTCCTCGCTCTGGTCTCTCCTGTACAGTGAGGCCTCATTATATCCCTGTATAACGATCTAGTGACGCAGTGTAGACTGTTATTCAGCATTGCTGTTTCCTCAGATTGTCAGCTCTTGTGATCAGGCCCCTGCTCCTCGCTCCGGTCTCTCCTGTACAGTGAGGCCTCATTATACCCCTGTATAAGGATCTAGTGACGCAGTGTAGACTGTTATTCAGCATTGCTGTTTCCTCAGATTGTCAGCTCTTGTGATCAGGCCCCTGCTCCTTGCTCTGGTCTCTCCTGTACAGTGAGGCCTCATTATAGCCCTGTATAAGGATCTGGTGACGCAGTGTAGACTGTTATTCAGCATTGCTGTTTCCTCAGATTGTCAGCTCTTGTGATCAGGCCCCTGATCCTCGCTCCGGTCTTTCCTGTACAGTGAGGCCTCATTATACCCCTGTATAAGGATCTAGTGACACAGTGTAGACTGTTATTCAGCATTGCTCTTTCCTCAGATTGTCAGCTCTTGTGATCAGGCCCCTGCTCCTCGCTCTGGTCTCTCCTGTACAGTGAGGCCTCATTATATCCCTGTATAAGGATCTAGTGACGCAGTGTAGACTGTTATTCAGCATTTCTCTTTCCTCAGATTGTCAGCTCTTGTGATCAGGCCCCTGCTCCTCGCTCCGGTCTCTCCTGTACAGTGAGGCCTCATTATACCCCTGTATAAGGATCTAGTGACGCAGTGTAGACTGTTATTCAGCATTGCTCTTTCCTCAGATTGTGAGCTCTTGTGATCAGGCCTCTGCTCCTCGCTCTGGTCTCTCCTGTACAGTGAGGCCTCATTATATCCCTGTATAATGATCTAGTGACGCAGTGTAGACTGTTATTCAGCATTGCTCTTTCCTCAGATTGTCAGCTCTTGTGATCAGGCCCCTGCTCCTCGCTCCGGTCTCTCCTGTACAGTGAGGCCTCATTATACCCCTGTATAAGGATCTAGTGACGCAGTGTAGACTGTTATTCAGCATTGCTCTTTCCTCAGATTGTGAGCTCTTGTGATCAGGCCTCTGCTCCTCGCTCTGGTCTCTCCTGTACAGTGAGGCCTCATTATATCCCTGTATAAGGATCTAGTGACGCAGTGTAGACTGTTATTCAGCATTGCTGTTTCCTCAGATTGTCAGCTGTTGCGATCAGGCCCCTGCTCCTCGCTCCGGTCTCTCCTGTACAGTGAGGCCTCATTATACCCCTGTATAAGGATCTAGTGACACAGTGTAGACTGTTATTCAGCATTGCTCTTTCCTCAGATTGTCAGCTCTTGTGATCAGGCCCCTGCTCCTCGCTCTGGTCTCTCCTGTACAGTGAGGCCTCATTATATCCCTGTATAAGGATGTAGTGTCGCAGTGTAGACTGTTATTCAGCATTGCTCTTTCCTCAGATTGTCAGCTCTTGTGATCAGGCCCCTGCTCCTCGCTCCGGTCTCTCCTGTACAGTGAGGCCTCATTATACCCCTGTATAAGGATCTAGTGACGCAGTGTAGACTGTTATTCAGCATTGCTGTTTCCTCAGATTGTCAGCTCTTGTGATCAGACCCCTACTCCTCGCTCTGGTCTCTCCTGTACAGTGAGGCCTCATTATACCCCTGTATAAGGGTCTAGTGAAGCAGTGTAGACTGTTATTCAGCATTGCTGTTTCCTCAGATTGTCAGCTCTTGTGATCAGGCCCCTGCTCCTCGCTCCGGTCTCTCCTGTACAGTGAGGCCTCATTATACTCCTGTATAAGGATCTAGTGACACAGTGTAGACTGTTATTCAGCATTGCTCTTTCCTCAGATTGTCAGCTCTTGTGATCAGGCCCCTGCTCCTCGCTCTGGTCTCTCCTGTACAGTGAGGCCTCATTATATCCCTGTATAAGGATCTAGTGACGCAGTGTAGACTGTTATTCAGCATTGCTCTTTCCTCAGATTGTCAGCTCTTGTGATCAGGCCCCTGCTCCTCGCTCCGGTCTCTCCTGTACAGTGAGGCCTCATTATACCCCTGTATAAGGATCTAGTGACGCAGTGTAGACTGTTATTCAGCATTGCTCTTTCCTCAGATTGTCAGCTCTTGTGATCAGGCCCCTGCTCCTCGCTCCGGTCTCTCCTGTACAGTGAGGCCTCATTATACCCCTGTATAAGGATCTAGTGACGCAGTGTAGACTGTTATTCAGCATTGCTGTTTCCTCAGATTGTCAGCTCTTGTGATCAGGCCCCTGCTCCTCGCTCTGGTCTCTCCTGTACAGTGAGGCCTCATTATACCCCTGTATAAGGATCTAGTGACGCAGTGTAGACTGTTATTCAGCATTGCTGTTTCCTCAGATTGTCAGCTCTTGTGATCAGGCTCTGGTTCCTCGCTCCAGTCTCTCCTGTACAGTGATGCCTCATTATACCCCTGTATAAGGATCTAGTGACGCAGTGTAGACTGTTATTCAGCATTGCTGTTTCCTCAGATTGTCAGCTCTTGTGATCAGGCTCTGGTTCCTCGCTCCGGTCTCTCCTGTGCAGTGATGCCTCATTATATCCCTGTATAAGGATCTAGTGTCGCACTGTAGACTGTTATTCAGCATTGCTCTTTCCTCAGATTGTCAGCTCTTGTGATCAGGCCCCTGCTCCTCGCTCCGGTCTCTCGTGTACAGTGAGGCCTCATTATACCCCTGTATAAGGATATAGTGACGCAGTGTAGACTGTTATTCAGCATTGCTCTTTCCTCAGATTGTCAGCTCTTGTGATCAGGCCCCTGCTCCTCGCTCCGGTCTCTCCTGTACAGTGAGGCCTCATTATACCCCTGTATAAGGATCTAGTGACGCAGTGTAGACTGTTATTCAGCATTGCTGTTTCCTCAGATTGTCAGCTCTTGTGATCAGACCCCTACTCCTCGCTATGGTCTCTCCTGTACAGTGAGGCCTCATTATACCCCTGTATAAGGATCTAGTGAAGCAGTGTAGACTGTTATTCAGCATTGCTGTTTCCTCAGATTGTCAGCTCTTGTGATCAGGCCCCTGCTCCTCGCTCCGGTCTCTCCTGTACAGTGAGGCCTCATTATACCCCTGTATAAGGATCTAGTGACACAGTGTAGACTGTTATTCAGCATTGCTCTTTCCTCAGATTGTCAGCTCTTGTGATCAGGCCCCTGCTCCTCGCTCTGGTCTCTCCTGTACAGTGAGGCCTCATTATATCCCTGTATAAGGATCTAGTGACGCAGTGTAGACTGTTATTCAGCATTGCTCTTTCCTCAGATTGTCAGCTCTTGTGATCAGGCCCCTGCTCCTCGCTCCGGTCTCTCCTGTACAGTGAGGCCTCATTATACCCCTGTATAAGGATCTAGTGACGCAGTGTAGACTGTTATTCAGCATTGCTCTTTCCTCAGATTGTCAGCTCTTGTGATCAGGCCCCTGCTCCTCGCTCCGGTCTCTCCTGTACAGTGAGGCCTCATTATACCCCTGTATAAGGATCTAGTGACGCAGTGTAGACTGTTATTCAGCATTGCTGTTTCCTCAGATTGTCAGCTCTTGTGATCAGGCCCCTGCTCCTCGCTCTGGTCTCTCCTGTACAGTGAGGCCTCATTATACCCCTGTATAAGGATCTAGTGACGCAGTGTAGACTGTTATTCAGCATTGCTGTTTCCTCAGATTGTCAGCTCTTGTGATCAGGCCCCTGCTCCTCGCTCCGGTTTCTCCTGTACAGTGAGGCCTCATTATACCCCTGTATACGGATCTAGTGACACAGTGTAGACTGTTATTCAGCATTGCTCTTTCCTCAGATTGTCAGCTCTTGTGATCAGGCCCCTGCTCCTCGCTCTGGTCTCTCCTGTACAGTGAGGTCTCATTATAACCCTGTATAAGGATCTAGTGACGCAGTGTAGACTGTTATTCAGCATTGCTCTTTCCTCAGATTGTGAGCTCTTGTGATCAGGCCTCTGCTTCTCGCTCTGGTCTCTCCTGTACAGTGAGGCCTCATTATATCCCTGTATAAGGATCTAGTGACGCAGTGTAGACTGTTATTCAGCATTGCTGTTTCCTCAGATTGTCAACTCTTGTGACCAGGCTCCGGTTCCTCGCTCCGGTCTCTCCTGTACAGTGAGGCCTCATTATACCCCTGTATAAGGATCTAGTGACGCAGTGTAGACTGTTATTCAGCATTGCTCTTTCCTCAGATTGTCAGCTCTTGTGATCAGGCTCTGGTTCCTCGCTCCGGTCTCTCCTGTACAGTGAGGCCTCATTATACCCCTGTATAAGGATCTAGTGACGCAGTGTAGACTGTTTTTCAGCATTGCTCTTTCCTCAGATTGTTAGCTCTTGTGATCAGACCCCGGCTCCTCGCTCCGGTCTCTCCTGTACAGTGAGGCCTCATTTTACACCTGTATAAGGATCTAGTGACGCAGTGTAGACTGTTATTCAGCATTGCTGTTTCCTCAGATTGTCAGCTCTTGTGATCAGGCCCCTGCTCCTCGCTCCAGTCTCTCCTGTACAGTGAGGCCTCATTATACCCCTGTATAAGGATCTAGTGACGCAGTGTAGACTGTTATTCAGTATTGCTGCTTCCTCAGATTGTCAGCTCTTGTGATCAGGCCCCGGTTCCTCGCTCCGGTCTCTCCTGTACAGTGAGGCCTCATTATACCCCTGTATAAGTATCTAGTGACGCAGTGTAGGCTGTTATTTAGCATTGCTGTTTCCTCAGATTGTCAGCTCTTGTGATCAGGCCCCTGCTCCTCGCTCCGGTCTCTCCTGTACAGTGAGGCATCATTATACCCCTGTATAAGGATCTAGTGACGCAGTGTAGACTGTTATTCAGCATTGCACTTTCCTCAGATTGTCAGCTCTTGCGATCAGGCTCCGGTTCCTCGCTCCAGTCTCTCCCGTACAGTGAGGCCTCATTATACCCCTGTATAAGGATCTAGTGACGCAGTGTAAACTGTTATTCAGCATTGCTGTTTCCTCAGATTGTCAGCTCTTGTGACCAGGCCCCGGCTCGTCGCTCCGGTCTCTCCTGTACAGTGAGGCCTCATTATATCCCTGTATAAGGATCTAGTGACGCAGTGTAGACTGTTATTCAGCATTGCTCTTTCCTCAGATTGTCAGCTCTTGTGATCAGGCCTCTGCTCCTCGCTCTGGTCTATCCTGTACAGTGAGGCCTCATTATATCCCTGTATAAGGATCTAGTGACACAGTATAGACTGTTATTCAGCATTGCTGTTTCCTCAGATTGTCAGCTTTTGTGATCAGGCCCCGGTTCCTCGCTCCGGTCTCTCCTGTACAGTGAGGCCTCTTTATATCCCTGTATAAGGATCTAGTGACGCAGTGTAGACTGTTATTCAGCATTGCTGTTTCCTCAGATTGTCAGCTCTTGTGATCAGGCCCCTGCTCCTCGCTCCGCTCTCTCCTGTACAGTGAGGCCTCATTATACCCCTGTATAAGGATCTAGTGACGCAGTGTAGACTGTTATTCAGCATTGCTCTTTCCTCAGATTGTGAGCTCTTGTGATCAGGCCTCTGCTCCTCCCTCTGGTCTCTCCTGTACAGTGAGGCCTCATTATATCCCTGTATAAGGATCTAGTGACACAGTGTAGACTGTTATTCAGCATTGCTGTTTCCTCAGATTGTCAGCTCTTGTGATCAGGCTCTGGTTCCTCGCTCCAGTCTCTCCTGTACAGTGATGCCTCATTATACCCCTGTATAAGGATCTAGTGACGCAGTGTAGACTGTTATTCAGCATTGCTGTTTCCTCAGATTGTCAGCTCTTGTGATCAGGCCCCTGCTCCTCGCTCCAGTCTCTCCTGTACAGTGATGCCTCATTATACCCCTGTATAAGGATCTAGTGACGCAGTGTAGACTGTTATTCAGCATTTCTCTTTCCTCAGATTGTCAGCTCTTGTGATCAGGCTCCTTTTCCTCGCTCCGGTCTCTCCTGTACAGTGAGGCCTCATTATACCCCTGTATAAGGATCTAGTGACGCAGTGTAGACTGTTTTTCAGCATTGATCTTTCCTCAGATTGTCAGCTCTTGTGATCAGGCTCCAATTCCTCGCTTCGGTCTCTCCTGTACAGTGAGGCCTCATTATACCCCTGTTTAAGGATCTAGTGACGCAGTGTAGACTGTTATTCAGCATTGCTGTGCCCTCAGAATGTCAGCTCTTGTGATCAGGCCCCTGCTCCTCGCTCCAGTCTCTCTTGTACAGTGAGGCCTCATTATACCCCTGTATAAGGATCTAGTGACGCAGTGTAAACTGTTATTCAGCATTGCTGTTTCCTCAGATTGTCAGCTCTTGTGACCAGGCCCCGGCTCCTCGCTCCGGTCTCTCCTGTACAGTGAGGCCTCATTATACCCCTGTATAAGGATCTAGTGACGCAGTGTAAACTGTTATTCAGCATTGCTCTTTCCTCAGATTGTCAGCTCTTGTGATCAGGCCCCTGCTCCTCGCTCCGGTCTCTCCTGTACAGTGAGGCCTCATTATATCCCTGTATAAGGATCTAGTGACGCAGTGTAGACTGTTATTCAGCATTGCTGTTTCCTCAGATTGTCAGCTCTTGTGATCAGGCCCCTGCTCCTCGCTCCGGTCTCTCCTGTACAGTGAGGCCTCATTATACCCCTGTATAAGGATCTAGTGACGCATTGTAGACTGTTATTCAGCATTGCTGTTTCCTCAGATTGTCAGCTCTTGTGATCAGGCCCCTGCTCCTCGATCTGGTCTCTCCTGTACAGTGAGGCCTCATTATAGCCCTGTATAAGGATCTGGTGACGCAGTGTAGACTGTTATTCAGCATTGCTGTTTCCTCAGATTGTCAGCTCTTGTGATCAGGCCCCTGATCCTCGCTCCGGTCTCTCCTGTACAGTGAGGCCTCATTATACCCCTGTATAAGGATCTAGTGACACAGTGTAGACTGTTATTCAGCATTGCTCTTTCCTCAGATTGTCAGCTCTTGTGATCAGGCCCCTGCTCCTCGCTCTGGTCTCTCCTGTACAGTGAGGCCTCATTATATCCCTGTATAAGGATCTAGTGACGCAGTGTAGACTGTTATTCAGCATTTCTCTTTCCTCAGATTGTCAGCTCTTGTGATCAGGCCCCTGCTCCTCGCTCCGGTCTCTCCTGTACAGTGAGGCCTCATTATACCCCTGTATAAGGATCTAGTGACGCAGTGTAGACTGTTATTCAGCATTGCTCTTTCCTCAGATTGTGAGCTCTTGTGATCAGGCATCTGCTCCTCGCTCTGGTCTCTCCTGTACAGTGAGGCCTCATTATATCCCTGTATAACGATCTAGTGACGCAGTGTAGACTGTTATTCACCATTGCTCTTTCCTCAGATTGTCAGCTCTTGTGATCAGGCCCCTGCTCCTCGCTCCGGTCTCTCCTGTACAGTGAGGCCTCATTATACCCCTGTATAAGGATCTAGTGACGCAGTGTAGACTGTTATTCAGCATTGCTCTTTCCTCAGATTGTGAGCTCTTGTGATCAGGCCTCTGCTCCTCGCTCTGGTCTCTCCTGTACAGTGAGGCCTCATTATATCCCTGTATAAGGATCTAGTGACGCAGTGTAGACTGTTATTCAGCATTGCTGTTTCCTCAGATTGTCAGCTGTTGCGATCAGGCCCCTGCTCCTCGCTCCGGTCTCTCCTGTACAGTGAGGCCTCATTATACCCCTGTATAAGGATCTAGTGACACAGTGTAGACTGTTATTCAGCACTGCTCTTTCCTCAGATTGTCAGCTCTTGTGATCAGGCCCCTGCTCCTCGCTCTGGTCTCTCCTGTACAGTGAGGCCTCATTATATCCCTGTATAAGGATCTAGTGACGCAGTGTAGACTGTTATTCAGCATTGCTCTTTCCTCAGATTGTCAGCTCTTGTGATCAGGCCCCTGCTCCTCGCTCCGGTCTCTCGTGTACAGTGAGGCCTCATTATACCCCTGTATAAGGATATAGTGACGCAGTGTAGACTGTTATTCAGCATTGCTCTTTCCTCAGATTGTCAGCTCTTGTGATCAGGCCCCTGCTCCTCGCTCCGGTCTCTCCTGTACAGTGAGGCCTCATTATACCCCTGTATAAGGATCTAGTGACGCAGTGTAGACTGTTATTCAGCATTGCTCTTTCCTCAGATTGTCAGCTCTTGTGATCAGACCCCTACTACTCGCTCTGGTCTCTCCTGTACAGTGAGGCCTCATTATACCGCTGTATAAGGATCTAGTGAAGCAGTGTAGACTGTTATTCAGCATTGCTGTTTCCTCAGATTGTCAGCTCTTGTGATCAGGCCCCTGCTCCTCGCTCCGGTCTCTCCTGTACAGTGAGGCCTCATTATACCCCTGTATAAGGATCTAGTGACACAGTGTAGACTGTTATTCAGCATTGCTCTTTCCTCAGATTGTCAGCTCTTGTGATCAGGCCCCTGCTTCTCGCTCTGGTCTCTCCTGTAGAGTGAGGCCTCATTATATCCCTGTATAAGGATCTAGTGACGCAGTGTAGACTGTTATTCAGCATTGCTCTTTCCTCAGATTGTCAGCTCTTGTGATCAGGCCCCTGCTCCTCGCTCCGGTCTCTCCTGTACAGTGAGGCCTCATTATACCCCTGTATAAGGATCTAGTGACGCAGTGTAGACTGTTATTCAGCATTGCTCTTTCCTCAGATTGTCAGCTCTTGTGATCAGTCCCCTGCTCCTCGCTCCGGTCTCTCCTGTACAGTGAGGCCTCATTATACCCCTGTATAAGGATCTAGTGACGCAGTGTAGACTGTTATTCAGCATTGCTGTTTCCTCAGATTGTCAGCTCTTGTGATCAGGCCCCTGCTCCTCGCTCCGGTTTCTCCTGTACAGTGAGGCCTCATTATACCCCTGTATACGGATCTAGTGACACAGTGTAGACTGTTATTCAGCATTGCTCTTTCCTCAGATTGTCAGCTCTTGTGATCAGGCCCCTGCTCCTCGCTCTGGTCTCTCCTGTACAGTGAGGCCTCATTATAACCCTGTATAAGGATCTAGTGACGCAGTGTAGACTGTTATTCAGCATTGCTCTTTCCTCAGATTGTGAGCTCTTGTGATCAGGCCTCTGCTTCTCGCTCTGGTCTCTCCTGTACAGTGAGGCCTCATTATATCCCTGTATAAGGATCTAGTGACGCAGTGTAGACTGTTATTCAGCATTGCTGTTAACTCAGATTGTCAACTCTTGTGACCAGGCTCCGGTTCCTCGCTCCGGTCTCTCCTGTACATTGAGGCCTCATTATACCCCTGTATAAGGATCTAGTGACGCAGTGTAGACTGTTATTCAGCATTGCTCTTTCCTCAGATTGTCAGCCATTGTGATCAGGCTCTGGTTCCTCGCTCCGGTCTCTCCTGTACAGTGAGGCCTCATTATACCCCTGTATAAGGATCTAGTGACGCAGTGTAGACTGTTTTTCAGCATTGCTCTTTCCTCAGATTGTTAGCTCTTGTGATCAGACCCCGGCTCCTCGCTCCGGTCTCTCCTGTACAGTGAGGCCTCATTTTACACCTGTATAAGGATCTAGTGACGCAGTGTAGACTGTTTTTCAGCATTGCTGTTTCCTCAGATTGTCAGCTCTTGTGATCAGGCCCCTGCTCCTCGCTCCAGTCTCTCCTGTACAGTGAGGCCTCATTATACCCCTGTATAAGGATCTAGTGACGCAGTGTAGACTGTTATTCAGTATTGCTGCTTCCTCAGATTGTCAGCTCTTGTGATCAGGCCCCGGTTCCTCGCTCCGGTCTCTCCTGTACAGTGAGGCCTCATTATACCCCTGTATAAGTATCTAGTGACGCAGTGTAGGCTGTTATTTAGCATTGCTGTTTCCTCAGATTGTCAGCTCTTGTGATCAGGCCCCTGCTCCTCGCTCCGGTCTCTCCTGTACAGTGAGGCATCATTATACCCCTGTATAAGGATCTAGTGACGCAGTGTAGACTGTTTTTCAGCATTGCTCTTTCCTCAGATAGTCAGCTCTTGCGATCAGGCTCCGGTTCCTCGCTCCAGTCTCTCCCGTACAGTGAGGCCTCATTATACCCCTGTATAAGGATCTAGTGACGCAGTGTAAACTGTTATTCAGCATTGCTGTTTCCTCAGATTGTCAGCTCTTGTGACCAGGCCCCGGCTCGTCGCTCCGGTCTCTCCTGTACAGTGAGGCCTCATTATATCCCTGTATAAGGATCTAGTGACGCAGTGTAGACTGTTATTCAGCATTGCTCTTTCCTCAGATTGTCAGCTCTTGTGATCAGGCCTCTGCTCCTCGCTCTGGTCTCTCCTGTACAGTGAGGCCTCATTATATCCCTGTATAAGGATCTAGTGACACAGTATAGACTGTTATTCAGCATTGCTGTTTCCTCAGATTGTCAGCTTTTGTGATCAGGCCCCGGTTCCTCGCTCCGGTCTCTCCTGTACAGTGAGGCCTCTTTATATCCCTGTATAAGGATATAGTGACGCAGTGTAGTCTGTTATTCAGCATTGCTGTTTCCTCAGATTGTCAGCTCTTGTGATCAGGCCCCTGCTCCTCGCTCCGCTCTCTCCTGTACAGTGAGGCCTCATTATACCCCTGTATAAGGATCTAGTGATGCAGTGTAGACTGTTATTCAGCATTGCTCTTTCCTCAGATTGTGAGCTCTTGTGATCAGGCCTCTGCTCCTCCCTCTGGTCTCTCCTGTACAGTGAGGCCTCATTATACCCCTGTATAAGGATCTAGTGACGCAGTGTAGACTGTTATTCAGCATTGCTCTTTCCTCAGATTGTCAGCTCTTGTGATCAGGCCCCTGCTCCTCGCTCCGGTCTCTCCTGTACAGTGAGGCCTCATTATACCCCTGTATAAGGATCTAGTGACGCAGTGTAGACTGTTATTCAGCATTGCTGTTTCCTCAGATTGTCAGCTCTTGTGATCAGGCCCCTGCTCCTCGCTCTGGTCTCTCCTGTACAGTGAGGCCTCATTATACCCCTGTATAAGGATCTAGTGACGCAGTGTAGACTGTTATTCAGCATTGCTGTTTCCTCAGATTGTCAGCTCTTGTGATCAGGCCCCTGCTCCTCGCTCCGGTTTCTCCTGTACAGTGAGGCCTCATTATACCCCTGTATACGGATCTAGTGACACAGTGTAGACTGTTATTCAGCATTGCTCTTTCCTCAGATTGTCAGCTCTTGTGATCAGGCCCCTGCTCCTCGCTCTGGTCTCTCCTGTACAGTGAGGTCTCATTATAACCCTGTATAAGGATCTAGTGACGCAGTGTAGACTGTTATTCAGCATTGCTCTTTCCTCAGATTGTGAGCTCTTGTGATCAGGCCTCTGCTTCTCGCTCTGGTCTCTCCTGTACAGTGAGGCCTCATTATATCCCTGTATAAGGATCTAGTGACGCAGTGTAGACTGTTATTCAGCATTGCTGTTTCCTCAGATTGTCAACTCTTGTGACCAGGCTCCGGTTCCTCGCTCCGGTCTCTCCTGTACAGTGAGGCCTCATTATACCCCTGTATAAGGATCTAGTGACGCAGTGTAGACTGTTATTCAGCATTGCTCTTTCCTCAGATTGTCAGCTCTTGTGATCAGGCTCTGGTTCCTCGCTCCGGTCTCTCCTGTACAGTGAGGCCTCATTATACCCCTGTATAAGGATCTAGTGACGCAGTGTAGACTGTTTTTCAGCATTGCTCTTTCCTCAGATTGTTAGCTCTTGTGATCAGACCCCGGCTCCTCGCTCCGGTCTCTCCTGTACAGTGAGGCCTCATTTTACACCTGTATAAGGATCTAGTGACGCAGTGTAGACTGTTATTCAGCATTGCTGTTTCCTCAGATTGTCAGCTCTTGTGATCAGGCCCCTGCTCCTCGCTCCAGTCTCTCCTGTACAGTGAGGCCTCATTATACCCCTGTATAAGGATCTAGTGACGCAGTGTAGACTGTTATTCAGTATTGCTGCTTCCTCAGATTGTCAGCTCTTGTGATCAGGCCCCGGTTCCTCGCTCCGGTCTCTCCTGTACAGTGAGGCCTCATTATACCCCTGTATAAGTATCTAGTGACGCAGTGTAGGCTGTTATTTAGCATTGCTGTTTCCTCAGATTGTCAGCTCTTGTGATCAGGCCCCTGCTCCTCGCTCCGGTCTCTCCTGTACAGTGAGGCATCATTATACCCCTGTATAAGGATCTAGTGACGCAGTGTAGACTGTTATTCAGCATTGCACTTTCCTCAGATTGTCAGCTCTTGCGATCAGGCTCCGGTTCCTCGCTCCAGTCTCTCCCGTACAGTGAGGCCTCATTATACCCCTGTATAAGGATCTAGTGACGCAGTGTAAACTGTTATTCAGCATTGCTGTTTCCTCAGATTGTCAGCTCTTGTGACCAGGCCCCGGCTCGTCGCTCCGGTCTCTCCTGTACAGTGAGGCCTCATTATATCCCTGTATAAGGATCTAGTGACGCAGTGTAGACTGTTATTCAGCATTGCTCTTTCCTCAGATTGTCAGCTCTTGTGATCAGGCCTCTGCTCCTCGCTCTGGTCTATCCTGTACAGTGAGGCCTCATTATATCCCTGTATAAGGATCTAGTGACACAGTATAGACTGTTATTCAGCATTGCTGTTTCCTCAGATTGTCAGCTTTTGTGATCAGGCCCCGGTTCCTCGCTCCGGTCTCTCCTGTACAGTGAGGCCTCTTTATATCCCTGTATAAGGATCTAGTGACGCAGTGTAGACTGTTATTCAGCATTGCTGTTTCCTCAGATTGTCAGCTCTTGTGATCAGGCCCCTGCTCCTCGCTCCGCTCTCTCCTGTACAGTGAGGCCTCATTATACCCCTGTATAAGGATCTAATGACGCAGTGTAGACTGTTATTCAGCATTGCTCTTTCCTCAGATTGTGAGCTCTTGTGATCAGGCCTCTGCTCCTCCCTCTGGTCTCTCCTGTACAGTGAGGCCTCATTATATCCCTGTATAAGGATCTAGTGACACAGTGTAGACTGTTATTCAGCATTGCTGTTTCCTCAGATTGTCAGCTCTTGTGATCAGGCTCTGGTTCCTCGCTCCAGTCTCTCCTGTACAGTGATGCCTCATTATACCCCTGTATAAGGATCTAGTGACGCAGTGTAGACTGTTATTCAGCATTGCTGTTTCCTCAGATTGTCAGCTCTTGTGATCAGGCCCCTGCTCCTCGCTCCGGTCTCTCCTGTACAGTGAGGCCTCATTATACCCCTGTATAAGGATCTAGTGACGCAGTGTAGACTGTTATTCAGCATTTCTCTTTCCTCAGATTGTCAGCTCTTGTGATCAGGCTCCTTTTCCTCGCTCCGGTCTCTCCTGTACAGTGAGGCCTCATTATACCCCTGTATAAGGATCTAGTGACGCAGTGTAGACTGTTTTTCAGCATTGATCTTTCCTCAGATTGTCAGCTCTTGTGATCAGGCTCCAATTCCTCGCTTCGGTCTCTCCTGTACAGTGAGGCCTCATTATACCCCTGTTTAAGGATCTAGTGACGCAGTGTAGACTGTTATTCAGCATTGCTGTGCCCTCAGAATGTCAGCTCTTGTGATCAGGCCCCTGCTCCTCGCTCCAGTCTCTCTTGTACAGTGAGGCCTCATTATACCCCTGTATAAGGATCTAGTGACGCAGTGTAAACTGTTATTCAGCATTGCTTTTTCCTCAGATTGTCAGCTCTTGTGACCAGGCCCCGGCTCCTCGCTCCGGTCTCTCCTGTACAGTGAGGCCTCATTATACCCCTGTATAAGGATCTAGTGACGCAGTGTAAACTGTTATTCAGCATTGCTCTTTCCTCAGATTGTCAGCTCTTGTGATCAGGCCCCTGCTCCTCGCTCCGGTCTCTCCTGTACAGTGAGGCCTCATTATATCCCTGTATAAGGATCTAGTGACGCAGTGTAGACTGTTATTCAGCATTGCTGTTTCCTCAGATTGTCAGCTCTTGTGATCAGGCCCCTGCTCCTCGCTCCGGTCTCTCCTGTACAGTGAGGCCTCATTATACCCCTGTATAAGGATCTAGTGACGCATTGTAGACTGTTATTCAGCATTGCTGTTTCCTCAGATTGTCAGCTCTTGTGATCAGGCCCCTGCTCCTCGCTCTGGTCTCTCCTGTACAGTGAGGCCTCATTATAGCCCTGTATAAGGATCTGGTGACGCAGTGTAGACTGTTATTCAGCATTGCTGTTTCCTCAGATTGTCAGCTCTTGTGATCAGGCCCCTGATCCTCGCTCCGGTCTCTCCTGTACAGTGAGGCCTCATTATACCCCTGTATAAGGATCTAGTGACACAGTGTAGACTGTTATTCAGCATTTCTCTTTCCTCAGATTGTCAGCTCTTGTGATCAGGCCCCTGCTCCTCGCTCCGGTCTCTCCTGTACAGTGAGGCCTCATTATACCCCTGTATAAGGATCTAGTGACGCAGTGTAGACTGTTATTCAGCATTGCTCTTTCCTCAGATTGTGAGCTCTTGTGATCAGGCATCTGCTCCTCGCTCTGGTCTCTCCTGTACAGTGAGGCCTCATTATATCCCTGTATAACGATCTAGTGACGCAGTGTAGACTGTTATTCACCATTGCTCTTTCCTCAGATTGTCAGCTCTTGTGATCAGGCCCCTGCTCCTCGCTCCGGTCTCTCCTGTACAGTGAGGCCTCATTATACCCCTGTATAAGGATCTAGTGACGCAGTGTAGACTGTTATTCAGCATTGCTCTTTCCTCAGATTGTGAGCTCTTGTGATCAGGCCTCTGCTCCTCGCTCTGGTCTCTCCTGTACAGTGAGGCCTCATTATATCCCTGTATAAGGATCTAGTGACGCAGTGTAGACTGTTATTCAGCATTGCTGTTTCCTCAGATTGTCAGCTGTTGCGATCAGGCCCCTGCTCCTCGCTCCGGTCTCTCCTGTACAGTGAGGCCTCATTATACCCCTGTATAAGGATCTAGTGACACAGTGTAGACTGTTATTCAGCATTGCTCTTTCCTCAGATTGTCAGCTCTTGTGATCAGGCCCCTGCTCCTCGCTCTGGTCTCTCCTGTACAGTGAGGCCTCATTATATCCCTGTATAAGGATCTAGTGACGCAGTGTAGACTGTTATTCAGCATTGCTCTTTCCTCAGATTGTCAGCTCTTGTGATCAGGCCCCTGCTCCTCGCTCCGGTCTCTCGTGTACAGTGAGGCCTCATTATACCCCTGTATAAGGATATAGTGACGCAGTGTAGACTGTTATTCAGCATTGCTCTTTCCTCAGATTGTCAGCTCTTGTGATCAGGCCCCTGCTCCTCGCTCCGGTCTCTCCTGTACAGTGAGGCCTCATTATACCCCTGTATAAGGATCTAGTGACGCAGTGTAGACTGTTATTCAGCATTGCTCTTTCCTCAGATTGTCAGCTCTTGTGATCAGACCCCTACTACTCGCTCTGGTCTCTCCTGTACAGTGAGGCCTCATTATACCCCTGTATAAGGATCTAGTGAAGCAGTGTAGACTGTTATTCAGCATTGCTGTTTCCTCAGATTGTCAGCTCTTGTGATCAGGCCCCTGCTCCTCGCTCCGGTCTCTCCTGTACAGTGAGGCCTCATTATACCCCTGTATAAGGATCTAGTGACACAGTGTAGACTGTTATTCAGCATTGCTCTTTCCTCAGATTGTCAGCTCTTGTGATCAGGCCCCTGCTTCTCGCTCTGGTCTCTCCTGTAGAGTGAGGCCTCATTATATCCCTGTATAAGGATCTAGTGACGCAGTGTAGACTGTTATTCAGCATTGCTCTTTCCTCAGATTGTCAGCTCTTGTGATCAGGCCCCTGCTCCTCGCTCCGGTCTCTCCTGTACAGTGAGGCCTCATTATACCCCTGTATAAGGATCTAGTGACGCAGTGTAGACTGTTATTCAGCATTGCTCTTTCCTCAGATTGTCAGCTCTTGTGATCAGTCCCCTGCTCCTCGCTCCGGTCTCTCCTGTACAGTGAGGCCTCATTATACCCCTGTATAAGGATCTAGTGACGCAGTGTAGACTGTTATTCAGCATTGCTGTTTCCTCAGATTGTCAGCTCTTGTGATCAGGCCCCTGCTCCTCGCTCCGGTTTCTCCTGTACAGTGAGGCCTCATTATACCCCTGTATACGGATCTAGTGACACAGTGTAGACTGTTATTCAGCATTGCTCTTTCCTCAGATTGTCAGCTCTTGTGATCAGGCCCCTGCTCCTCGCTCTGGTCTCTCCTGTACAGTGAGGCCTCATTATAACCCTGTATAAGGATCTAGTGACGCAGTGTAGACTGTTATTCAGCATTGCTCTTTCCTCAGATTGTGAGCTCTTGTGATCAGGCCTCTGCTTCTCGCTCTGGTCTCTCCTGTACAGTGAGGCCTCATTATATCCCTGTATAAGGATCTAGTGACGCAGTGTAGACTGTTATTCAGCATTGCTGTTAACTCAGATTGTCAACTCTTGTGACCAGGCTCCGGTTCCTCGCTCCGGTCTCTCCTGTACATTGAGGCCTCATTATACCCCTGTATAAGGATCTAGTGACGCAGTGTAGACTGTTATTCAGCATTGCTCTTTCCTCAGATTGTCAGCCATTGTGATCAGGCTCTGGTTCCTCGCTCCGGTCTCTCCTGTACAGTGAGGCCTCATTATACCCCTGTATAAGGATCTAGTGACGCAGTGTAGACTGTTTTTCAGCATTGCTCTTTCCTCAGATTGTTAGCTCTTGTGATCAGACCCCGGCTCCTCGCTCCGGTCTCTCCTGTACAGTGAGGCCTCATTTTACACCTGTATAAGGATCTAGTGACGCAGTGTAGACTGTTTTTCAGCATTGCTGTTTCCTCAGATTGTCAGCTCTTGTGATCAGGCCCCTGCTCCTCGCTCCAGTCTCTCCTGTACAGTGAGGCCTCATTATACCCCTGTATAAGGATCTAGTGACGCAGTGTAGACTGTTATTCAGTATTGCTGCTTCCTCAGATTGTCAGCTCTTGTGATCAGGCCCCGGTTCCTCGCTCCGGTCTCTCCTGTACAGTGAGGCCTCATTATACCCCTGTATAAGTATCTAGTGACGCAGTGTAGGCTGTTATTTAGCATTGCTGTTTCCTCAGATTGTCAGCTCTTGTGATCAGGCCCCTGCTCCTCGCTCCGGTCTCTCCTGTACAGTGAGGCATCATTATACCCCTGTATAAGGATCTAGTGACGCAGTGTAGACTGTTTTTCAGCATTGCTCTTTCCTCAGATAGTCAGCTCTTGCGATCAGGCTCCGGTTCCTCGCTCCAGTCTCTCCCGTACAGTGAGGCCTCATTATACCCCTGTATAAGGATCTAGTGACGCAGTGTAAACTGTTATTCAGCATTGCTGTTTCCTCAGATTGTCAGCTCTTGTGACCAGGCCCCGGCTCGTCGCTCCGGTCTCTCCTGTACAGTGAGGCCTCATTATATCCCTGTATAAGGATCTAGTGACGCAGTGTAGACTGTTATTCAGCATTGCTCTTTCCTCAGATTGTCAGCTCTTGTGATCAGGCCTCTGCTCCTCGCTCTGGTCTCTCCTGTACAGTGAGGCCTCATTATATCCCTGTATAAGGATCTAGTGACACAGTATAGACTGTTATTCAGCATTGCTGTTTCCTCAGATTGTCAGCTTTTGTGATCAGGCCCCGGTTCCTCGCTCCGGTCTCTCCTGTACAGTGAGGCCTCTTTATATCCCTGTATAAGGATCTAGTGACGCAGTGTAGTCTGTTATTCAGCATTGCTGTTTCCTCAGATTGTCAGCTCTTGTGATCAGGCCCCTGCTCCTCGCTCCGCTCTCTCCTGTACAGTGAGGCCTCATTATACCCCTGTATAAGGATCTAGTGATGCAGTGTAGACTGTTATTCAGCATTGCTCTTTCCTCAGATTGTGAGCTCTTGTGATCAGGCCTCTGCTCCTCCCTCTGGTCTCTCCTGTACAGTGAGGCCTCATTATATCCCTGTATAAGGATCTAGTGACGCAGTGTAGACTGTTATTCAGCATTGCTCTTTCCTCAGATTGTCAGCTCTTGTGATCAGGCCCCTGCTCCTCGCTCTGGTCTCTCCTGTACAGTGAGGCCTCATTATATCCCTGTATAAGGATCTAGTGACACAGTGTAGACTGTTATTCAGCATTGCTGTTTCCTCAGATTGTCAGCTCTTGTGATCAGGCCCCGGTTCCTCGCTCTGGTCTCTCCTGTACAGTGAGGCCTCATTATATCCCTGTATAAGGATCTAGTGACACAGTGTAGACTGTTATTCAGCATTGCAGTTTCCTCAGATTGTCAGCTCTTGTGATCAAGCCCCTGCTCCTCGCTCTGGTCTCTCCTGTACAGTGAGGCCTCATTATATCCCTGTATAAGGATCTAGTGACGCAGTGTAGACTGTTATTCAGCATTGCTCTTTCCTCAGATTGTCAGCTCTTGTGATCAGGCCCCTGCTCCTCGCTCTGGTCTCTCCTGTACAGTGAGGCCTCATTATATCCCTGTATAAGGATCTAGTGACACAGTGTAGACTGTTATTCAGCATTGCTGTTTCCTCAGATTGTCAGCTCTTGTGATCAGGCCCCGGTTCCTCGATCCGGTCTCTCCTGTACAGTGAGGCCTCATTATATCCCTGTATAAGGATCTAGTGACGCAGTGTAGACTGTTATTCAGCATTGCTGTTTCCTCAGATTGTCAGCTCTTGTGATCAGGCTCTGGTTCCTCGCTCCAGTCTCTCCTGTACAGTGATGCCTCATTATACCCCTGTATAAGGATCTAGTGACGCAGTGTAGACTGTTATTCAGCATTGCTGTTTCCTCAGATTGTCAGCTCTTGTGATCAGGCTCTGGTTCCTCGCTCCGGTCTCTCCTGTACAGTGATGCCTCATTATATCCCTGTATAAGGATCTAGTGTCGCACTGTAGACTGTTATTCAGCATTGCTCTTTCCTCAGATTGTCAGCTCTTGTGATCAGGCCCCTGCTCCTCGCTCCGGTCTCTCGTGTACAGTGAGGCCTCATTATACCCCTGTATAAGGATATAGTGACGCAGTGTAGACTGTTATTCAGCATTGCTCTTTCCTCAGATTGTCAGCTCTTGTGATCAGGCCCCTGCTCCTCGCTCCGGTCTCTCCTGTACAGTGAGGCCTCATTATACCCCTGTATAAGGATCTAGTGACGCAGTGTAGACTGTTATTCAGCATTGCTGTTTCCTCAGATTGTCAGCTCTTGTGATCAGACCCCTACTCCTCGCTCTGGTCTCTCCTGTACAGTGAGGCCTCATTATACCCCTGTATAAGGATCTAGTGAAGCAGTGTAGACTGTTATTCAGCATTGCTGTTTCCTCAGATTGTCAGCTCTTGTGATCAGGCCCCTGCTCCTCGCTCCGGTCTCTCCTGTACAGTGAGGCCTCATTATACCCCTGTATAAGGATCTAGTGACACAGTGTAGACTGTTATTCAGCATTGCTCTTTCCTCAGATTGTCAGCTCTTGTGATCAGGCCCCTGCTCCTCGCTCTGGTCTCTCCTGTACAGTGAGGCCTCATTATATCCCTGTATAAGGATCTAGTGACGCAGTGTAGACTGTTATTCAGCATTGCTCTTTCCTCAGATTGTCAGCTCTTGTGATCAGGCCCCTGCTCCTCGCTCCGGTCTCTCCTGTACAGTGAGGCCTCATTATACCCCTGTATAAGGATCTAGTGACGCAGTGTAGACTGTTATTCAGCATTGCTCTTTCCTCAGATTGTCAGCTCTTGTGATCAGGCCCCTGCTCCTCGCTCCGGTCTCTCCTGTACAGTGAGGCCTCATTATACCCCTGTATAAGGATCTAGTGACGCAGTGTAGACTGTTATTCAGCATTGCTGTTTCCTCAGATTGTCAGCTCTTGTGATCAGGCCCCTGCTCCTCGCTCTGGTCTCTCCTGTACAGTGAGGCCTCATTATACCCCTGTATAAGGATCTAGTGACGCAGTGTAGACTGTTATTCAGCATTGCTGTTTCCTCAGATTGTCAGCTCTTGTGATCAGGCCCCTGCTCCTCGCTCCGGTTTCTCCTGTACAGTGAGGCCTCATTATACCCCTGTATACGGATCTAGTGACACAGTGTAGACTGTTATTCAGCATTGCTCTTTCCTCAGATTGTCAGCTCTTGTGATCAGGCCCCTGCTCCTCGCTCTGGTCTCTCCTGTACAGTGAGGTCTCATTATCACCCTGTATAAGGATCTAGTGACGCAGTGTAGACTGTTATTCAGCATTGCTCTTTCCTCAGATTGTGAGCTCTTGTGATCAGGCCTCTGCTTCTCGCTCTGGTCTCTCCTGTACAGTGAGGCCTCATTATATCCCTGTATAAGGATCTAGTGACGCAGTGTAGACTGTTATTCAGCATTGCTGTTTCCTCAGATTGTCAACTCTTGTGACCAGGCTCCGGTTCCTCGCTCCGGTCTCTCCTGTACAGTGAGGCCTCATTATACCCCTGTATAAGGATCTAGTGACGCAGTGTAGACTGTTATTCAGCATTGCTCTTTCCTCAGATTGTCAGCTCTTGTGATCAGGCTCTGGTTCCTCGCTCCGGTCTCTCCTGTACAGTGAGGCCTCATTATACCCCTGTATAAGGATCTAGTGACGCAGTGTAGACTGTTTTTCAGCATTGCTCTTTCCTCAGATTGTTAGCTCTTGTGATCAGACCCCGGCTCCTCGCTCCGGTCTCTCCTGTACAGTGAGGCCTCATTTTACACCTGTATAAGGATCTAGTGACGCAGTGTAGACTGTTATTCAGCATTGCTGTTTCCTCAGATTGTCAGCTCTTGTGATCAGGCCCCTGCTCCTCGCTCCAGTCTCTCCTGTACAGTGAGGCCTCATTATACCCCTGTATAAGGATCTAGTGACGCAGTGTAGACTGTTATTCAGTATTGCTGCTTCCTCAGATTGTCAGCTCTTGTGATCAGGCCCCGGTTCCTCGCTCCGGTCTCTCCTGTACAGTGAGGCCTCATTATACCCCTGTATAAGTATCTAGTGACGCAGTGTAGGCTGTTATTTAGCATTGCTGTTTCCTCAGATTGTCAGCTCTTGTGATCAGGCCCCTGCTCCTCGCTCCGGTCTCTCCTGTACAGTGAGGCATCATTATACCCCTGTATAAGGATCTAGTGACGCAGTGTAGACTGTTATTCAGCATTGCACTTTCCTCAGATTGTCAGCTCTTGCGATCAGGCTCCGGTTCCTCGCTCCAGTCTCTCCCGTACAGTGAGGCCTCATTATACCCCTGTATAAGGATCTAGTGACGCAGTGTAAACTGTTATTCAGCATTGCTGTTTCCTCAGATTGTCAGCTCTTGTGACCAGGCCCCGGCTCGTCGCTCCGGTCTCTCCTGTACAGTGAGGCCTCATTATATCCCTGTATAAGGATCTAGTGACGCAGTGTAGACTGTTATTCAGCATTGCTCTTTCCTCAGATTGTCAGCTCTTGTGATCAGGCCTCTGCTCCTCGCTCTGGTCTATCCTGTACAGTGAGGCCTCATTATATCCCTGTATAAGGATCTAGTGACACAGTATAGACTGTTATTCAGCATTGCTGTTTCCTCAGATTGTCAGCTTTTGTGATCAGGCCCCGGTTCCTCGCTCCGGTCTCTCCTGTACAGTGAGGCCTCTTTATATCCCTGTATAAGGATCTAGTGACGCAGTGTAGACTGTTATTCAGCATTGCTGTTTCCTCAGATTGTCAGCTCTTGTGATCAGGCCCCTGCTCCTCGCTCCGCTCTCTCCTGTACAGTGAGGCCTCATTATACCCCTGTATAAGGATCTAGTGACGCAGTGTAGACTGTTATTCAGCATTGCTCTTTCCTCAGATTGTGAGCTCTTGTGATCAGGCCTCTGCTCCTCCCTCTGGTCTCTCCTGTACAGTGAGGCCTCATTATATCCCTGTATAAGTATCTAGTGACACAGTGTAGACTGTTATTCAGCATTGCTGTTTCCTCAGATTGTCAGCTCTTGTGATCAGGCCCCTGCTCCTCGCTCCGGTCTCTCCTATACAGTGAGGCCTCATTATACCCCTGTATAAGGATCTAGTGACGCAGTGTAGACTGTTATTCAGCATTGCTCTTTCCTCAGATTGTCAGCTCTTGTGATCAGGCCTCTGCTCCTCGCTCTGGTCTCTCCTGTACAGTGAGACCTCATTATATCCCTGTATAACGATCTAGTGACGCAGTGTAGACTGTTATTCAGCATTGCTGTTTCCTCAGATTGTCAGCTCTTGTGATCAGGCCCCTGCTCCTCGCTCCGGTCTCTCCTGTACAGTGAGGCCTCATTATAGCCCTGTATAAGGATCTAGTGACGCAGTGTAGACTGTTATTCAGCATTGCTGTTTCCTCAGATTGTCAGCTCTTGTGATCAGGCCCCTGATCCTCGCTCCGGTCTCTCCTGTACAGTGAGGCCTCATTATACCCCTGTATAAGGATCTAGTGACACAGTGTAGACTGTTATTCAGCATTGCTCTTTCCTCAGATTGTCAGCTCTTGTGATCAGGCCCCTGTTCCTCGCTCTGGTCTCTCCTGTACAGTGAGGCCTCATTATATCCCTGTATAAGGATCTAGTGACGCAGAGTAGACTGATATTCAGCATTTCTCTTTCCTCAGATTGTCAGCTCTTGTGATCAGGCCCCTGCTCCTCGCTCCGGTCTCTCCTGTACAGTGACGCCTCATTACACCCCTGTATAAGGATCTAGTCACGCAGTGTAGACTGTTATTCAGCATTGCTCTTTCCTTAGATTGTGAGCTCTTGTGATCAGGCCTCTGCTCCTCGCTCTGGTCTCTCCTGTACAGTGAGGCCTCATTATACCCCTGTATAAGGATCTAGTGACGCAGTGTAGACTGTTATTCAGCATTGCTGTTTCCTCAGATTGTCAGGTGTTGCGATCAGGCCCCTGCTCCTCGCTCCGGTCTCTCCTGTACAGTGAGGCCTCATTATATCCCTGTATAAGGATCTAGTGACGCAGTGTAGACTGTTCTTCAGCATTGCTCTTTCCTCAGATTGTCAGCTCTTGTGATCAGGCCCCTGCTCCTCGCTCCGGTCTCTCGTGTACAGTGAGGCCTCATTATACCCCTGTATAAGGATATAGTGACGCAGTGTAGACTGTTATTCAGCATTGCTCTTTCCTCAGATTGTCAGCTCTTGTGATCAGGCCCCTGCTCCTCGCTCCGGTCTCTCCTGTACAGTGAGGCCTCATTATACCCCTGTATAAGGATCTAGTGACGCAGTGTAGACTGTTATTCAGCATTGCTGTTTCCTCAGATTGTCAGCTCTTGTGATCAGGCCCCTGCTCCTCGCTCTGGTCTCTCATGTACAGTGAGGCCTCATTATACCCCTGTATAAGGATCTAGTGAAGCAGTGTAGACTGTTATTCAGCATTGCTGTTTCCTCAGATTGTCAGCTCTTGTGATCAGGCCCCTGCTCCTCGCTCCGGTCTCTCCTGTACAGTGAGGCCTCATTATACCCCTGTATAAGGATCTAGTGACGCAGTGTAGACTGTTATTCAGCATTGCTGTTTCCTCAGATTGTCAGCTCTTGTGATCAGGCCCCTGCTCCTCGCTCTGGTCTCTCCTGTACAGTGAGGCCTCATTATACCCCTGTATAAGGATCTAGTGACGCAGTGTAGACTGTTATTCAGCATTGCTGTTTCCTCAGATTGTCAGCTCTTGTGATCAGGCCCCTGCTCCTCGCTCCGGTTTCTCCTGTACAGTGAGGCCTCATTATACCCCTGTATAAGGATCTAGTGACGCAGTGTAGACTGTTATTCAGCATTGCTCTTTCCTCAGATTGTCAGCTCTTGTGATCAGGCTCTGGTTCCTCGCTCCGGTCTCTCCTATACAGTGAGGCCTCATTATACCCCTGTATAAGGATCTAGTGACGCAGTGTAGACTGTTTTTCAGCATTGCTCTTTCCTCAGATTGTTAGCTCTTGTGATCAGACCCCGGCTCCTCGCTCCGGTCTCTCCTGTACAGTGAGGCCTCATTTTACACCTGTATAAGGATCTAGTGACGCAGTGTAGACTGTTATTCAGCATTGCTGTTTCCTCAGATTGTCAGCTCTTGTGATCAGGCCCCTGCTCCTCGCTCCAGTCTCTCCTGTACAGTGAGGCCTCATTATACCCCTGTATAAGGATCTAGTGACGCAGTGTAGACTGTTATTCAGTATTGCTGCTTCCTCAGATTGTCAGCTCTTGTGATCAGGCCCCGGTTCCTCGCTCCGGTCTCTCCTGTACAGTGAGGCCTCATTATACCCCTGTATAAGGATCTAGTGACGCAGTGTAGACTGTTATTCAGCATTGCTCTTTCCTCAGATTGTGAGCTCCTGTGATCAGGCCTCTGCTCCTCGCTCTGGTCTCTCCTGTACAGTGAGGCCTCATTATATCCCTGTATAACGATCTAGTGACGCAGTGTAGACTGTTATTCAGCATTGCTCTTTCCTCAGATTGTCAGCTCTTGTGATCAGGCCCCTGCTCCTCGCTCCGGTCTCTCCTGTACAGTGAGGCCTCATTATACCCCTGTATAAGGATCTAGTGACGCAGTGTAGACTGTTATTCAGCATTGCTGTTTCCTCAGATTGTCAGCTCTTGTGATCAGGCCCCTGCTCCTCGCTCCGGTCTCTCCTGTACAGTGAGGCCTCATTATACCCCTGTATAAGGATCTAGTGACGCAGTGTAGACTGTTATTCAGCATTGCTGTTTCCTCAGATTGTCAGCTCTTGTGATCAGGCCCCTGCTCCTCGCTCTGGTCTCTCATGTACAGTGAGGCCTCATTATACCCCTGTATAAGGATCTAGTGAAGCAGTGTAGACTGTTATTCAGCATTGCTGTTTCCTCAGATTGTCAGCTCTTGTGATCAGGCCCCTGCTCCTCGCTCTGGTCTCTCCTGTACAGTGAGGCCTCATTATACCCCTGTATAAGGATCTAGTGACACAGTGTAGACTGTTATTCAGCATTGCTGTTTCCTCAGATTGTCAGCTCTTGTGATCAGGCCCCTGCTCCTCGCTCCGGTTTCTCCTGTACAGTGAGGCCTCATTATACCCCTGTATACGGATCTAGTGACACAGTGTAGACTGTTATTCAGCATTGCTCTTTCCTCAGATTGTCAGCTCTTGTGATCAGGCCCCTGCTCCTCGCTCTGGTCTCTCCTGTACAGTGAGGCCTCATTATAACCCTGTATAAGGATCTAGTGACGCAGTGTAGACTGTTATTCAGCATTGCTCTTTCCTCAGATTGTGAGCTCTTGTGATCAGGCCTCTGCTTCTCGCTCTGGTCTCTCCTGTACAGTGAGGCCTCATTATATCCCTGTATAAGGATCTAGTGACGCAGTGTAGACTGTTATTCAGCATTGCTGTTTCCTCAGATTGTCAACTCTTGTGACCAGGCTCCGGTTCCTCGCTCCGGTCTCTCCTGTACAGTGAGGCCTCATTATACCCCTGTATAAGGATCTAGTGACGCAGTGTAGACTGTTATTCAGCATTGCTCTTTCCTCAGATTGTCAGCTCTTGTGATCAGGCTCTGGTTCCTCGCTCCGGTCTCTCCTATACAGTGAGGCCTCATTATACCCCTGTATAAGGATCTAGTGACGCAGTGTAGACTGTTTTTCAGCATTGCTCTTTCCTCAGATTGTTAGCTCTTGTGATTAGACCCCGGCTCCTCGCTCCGGTCTCTCCTGTACAGTGAGGCCTCATTTTACACCTGTATAAGGATCTAGTGACGCAGTGTAGACTGTTATTCAGCATTGCTGTTTCCTCAGATTGTCAGCTCTTGTGATCAGGCCCCTGCTCCTCGCTCCAGTCTCTCCTGTACAGTGAGGCCTCATTATACCCCGGTATAAGGATCTAGTGACGCAGTGTAGACTGTTATTCAGTATTGCTGCTTCCTCAGATTGTCAGCTCTTGTGATCAGGCCCCGGTTCCTCGCTCCGGTCTCTCCTGTACAGTGAGGCCTCATTATACCCCTGTATAAGGATCTAGTGACGCAGTGTAGACTGTTATTCAGCATTGCTCTTTCCTCAGATTGTGAGCTCTTGTGATCAGGCCTCTGCTCCTCGCTCTCGTCTCTCCTGTACAGTGAGGCCTCATTATATCCCTGTATAACGATCTAGTGACGCAGTGTAGACTGTTATTCAGCATTGCTCTTTCCTCAGATTGTCAGCTCTTGTGATCAGGCCCCTGCTCCTCGCTCCGGTCTCTCCTGTACAGTGAGGCCTCATTATACCCCTGTATAAGGATCTAGTGACGCAGTGTAGACTGTTATTCAGCATTGCTGTTTCCTCAGATTGTCAGCTGTTGCGATCAGGCCCCTGCTCCTCGCTCCGGTCTCTCCTGTACAGTGAGGCCTCATTATATCCCTGTATAAGGATCTAGTGACGCAGTGTAGACTGTTATTCAGCATTGCTCTTTCCTCAGATTGTCAGCTCTTGTGATCAGGCCCCTGCTCCTCGTTCCGGTCTCTCGTGTACAGTGAGGCCTCATTATACCCCTGTATAAGGATATAGTGACGCAGTGTAGACTGTTATTCAGCATTGCTCTTTCCTCAGATTGTCAGCTCTTGTGATCAGGCCCCTGCTCCTCGCTCCGGTCTCTCCTGTACAGTGAGGCCTCATTATACCCCTGTATAAGGATCTAGTGACGCAGTGTAGACTGTTATTCAGCATTGCTGTTTCCTCAGATTGTCAGCTCTTGTGATCAGGCCCCTGCTCCTCGCTCTGGTCTCTCCTGTACAGTGAGGCCTCATTATACCCCTGTATAAGGATCTAGTGAAGCAGTGTAGACTGTTATTCAGCATTGCTGTTTCCTCAGATTGTCAGCTCTTGTGATCAGGCCCCTGCTCCTCGCTCCGGTCTCTCCTGTACAGTGAGGCCTCATTATACCCCTGTATAAGGATCTAGTGACGCAGAGTAGACTGTTATTCAGCATTGCTGTTTCCTCAGATTGTCAGCTCTTGTGATCAGGCCCCTGCTCCTCGCTCTGGTCTCTCCTGTACAGTGAGGCCTCATTATACCCCTGTATAAGGATCTAGTGACGCAGTGTAGACTGTTATTCAGCATTGCTGTTTCCTCAGATTGTCAGCTCTTGTGATCAGGCCCCTGCTCCTCGCTCCGGTTTCTCCTGTACAGTGAGGCCTCATTATACCCCTGTATACGGATCTAGTGACACAGTGTAGACTGTTATTCAGCATTGCTCTTTCCTCAGATTGTCAGCTCTTGTGATCAGTCCCCTGCTCCTCGCTCTGGTCTCTCCTGTACAGTGAGGCCTCATTATAACCCTGTATAAGGATCTAGTGACGCAGTGTAGACTGTTATTCAGCATTGCTCTTTCCTCAGATTGTGAGCTCTTGTGATCAGGCCTCTGCTTCTCGCTCTGGTCTCTCCTGTACAGTGAGGCCTCATTATATCCCTGTATAAGGATCTAGTGACGCAGTGTAGACTGTTATTCAGCATTGCTGTTTCCTCAGATTGTCAACTCTTGTGACCAGGCTCCGGTTCCTCGCTCCGGTCTCTCCTGTACAGTGAGGCCTCATTATACCCCTGTATAAGGATCTAGTGACGCAGTGTAGACTGTTATTCAGCATTGCTCTTTCCTCAGATTGTCAGCTCTTGTGATCAGGCTCTGGTTCCTCGCTCCGGTCTCTCCTATACAGTGAGGCCTCATTATACCCCTGTATAAGGATCTAGTGATGCAGTGTAGACTGTTTTTCAGCATTGCTCTTTCCTAAGATTGTTAGCTCTTGTGATCAGACCCCGGCTCCTCGCTCCGGTCTCTCCTGTACAGTGAGGCCTCATTTTACACCTGTATAAGGATCTAGTGATGCAGTGTAGACTGTTATTCAGCATTGCTGTTTCCTCAGATTGTCAGCTCTTGTGATCAGGCCCCTGCTCCTCGCTCCAGTCTCTCCTGTACAGTGAGGCCTCATTATACCCCTGTATAAGGATCTAGTGACGCAGTGTAGACGGTTATTCAGTATTGCTGCTTCCTCAGATTGTCAGCTCTTGTGATCAGGCCCCGGTTCCTCGCTCCGGTCTCTCCTGTACAGTGAGGCCTCATTATACCCCTGTATAAGTATCTAGTGACGCAGTGTAGGCTGTTATTTAGCATTGCTGTTTCCTCAGATTGTTAGCTCTTGTGAACAGGACCCTACTCCTCGCTCCGGTCTCTCCTGTACAGTGAGGCATCATTATACCCCTGTATAAGGATCTAGTGACGCAGTGTAGAATGTTATTCAGCATTGCTCTTTCCTCAGATTGTCAGCTCTTGCGATCAGGCTCCGGTTCCTCGCTCCAGTCTCTCCCGTACAGTGAGGCCTCATTATACCCCTGTATAAGGATCTAGTGAGGCAGTGTAAACTGTTATTCAGCATTGCTGTTTCCTCAGATTGTCAGCTCTTGTGACCAGGCCCCGGCTCGTCGCTCCGGTCTCTCCTGTACAGTGAGGCCTCATTATACCCCTGTATAAGGATCTAGTGACGCAGTGTAAACTGTTATTCAGCATTGCTGTTTCCTCAGATTGTCAGCTCTTGTGACCAGGCCCCGGCTCCTCGCTCCGGTCTCTCCTGTACAGTGAGGCCTCATTATACCCCTGTGTAAGGATCTAGTGACGCAGTGTAAACTGTTATTCAGCATTGCTGTTTCCTCAGATTGTCAGCTCTTGTGATCAGGCCCCTGCTCCTTGCTCTGGTCTCTCCTGTACAGTGAGGCCTCATTATACCCCTGTATAAGGATCTAGTGACGCAGTGTAGACTGTTATTCAGCATTGCTGTTTCCTCAGATTGTCAGCTCTTGTGATCAGGCCCCTGCTCCGCGCTCCGGTCTCTCCTGTACAGTGAGGCCTCATTATACCCATGTATAAGGATCTAGTGACACAGTGTAGACTGTTATTCAGCATTGCTCTTTCCTCAGATTGTCAGCTCTTGTGATCAGGCCCCTGCTCCTTGCTCTGGTCTCTTCTGTACAGTGAGGCCTCATTATACCCCTGTATAAGGATCTAGTGACGCAGTGTAGACTGTTATTCAGCATTGCTCTTTCCTCAGATTGTGAGCTCTTGTGATCAGGCCTCTGCTTCTCGCTCTGGTCTCTCCTGTACAGTGAGGCCTCATTATATCCCTGTATAAGGATCTAGTGACGCAGTGTAGACTGTTATTCAGCATTGCTGTTTCCTCAGATTGTCAACTCTTGTGATCAGGCTCCGGTTCTTCGCTCCAGTCTCTCCTGTACAGTGAGGCCTCATTATACCCCTGTATAAGGATCTAGTGACGCAGTGTAGACTGTTATTCAGTATTGCTGCTTCCTCAGATTGTCAGCTCTTGTGATCAGGCCCCGGTTCCTCGCTCCGGTCTCTCCTGTACAGTGAGGCCTCATTATACCCCTGTATAAGTATCTAGTGACGCAGTGTAGGCTGTTATTTAGCATTGCTGTTTCCTCAGATTGTCAGCTCTTGTGATCAGGCCCCTGCTCCTCGCTCCGGTCTCTCCTGTACAGTGAGGCATCATTATACCCCTGTATAAGGATCTAGTGACGCAGTGTAGACTGTTATTCAGCATTGCTCTTTCCTCAGATTGTCAGCTCTTGCGATCAGGCTCCGGTTCCTCGCTCCAGTCTCTCCCGTACAGTGAGGCCTCATTATACCCCTGTATAAGGATCTAGTGATGCAGTGTAAACTGTTATTCAGCATTGCTGTTTCCTCAGATTGTCAGCTCTTGTGACCAGGCCCCGGCTCGTCGGTCCGGTCTCTCCTGTACAGTGAGGCCTCATTATACCCCTGTATAAGGATCTAGTGACGCAGTATAAACTGTTATTCAGCATTGCTGTTTCCTCAGATTGTCAGCTCTTGTGACCAGGCCCCGGCTCCTCGCTCCGGTCTCTCCTGTACAGTGAGGCCTCATTATACCCCTGTGTAAGGATCTAGTGACGCAGTGTAAACTGTTATTCAGCATTGCTGTTTCCTCAGATTGTCAGCTCTTGTGATCAGGCCCCTGCTCCTTGCTCTGGTTTCTCCTGTACAGTGAGGCCTCATTATACCCCTGTATAAGGATCTAGTGACGCAGTGTAGACTGTTATTCAGCATTGCTCTTTCCTCAGATTGTGAGCTCTTGTGACCAGGCCCCGTCTCCTCGCTCCGGTCTCTCCTGTGCAGTGAGGCCTCATTATACCCCTGTATAAGGATCTAGTGACGCAGTGTAAACTGTTATTCAGCATTGCTGTTTCCTCAGATTGTCAGCTCTTATGGCCAGGCCCCGGCTCCTCGCTCCGGTCTCTCCTGTACAGTGAGGCCTCATTATACCCCTGTATAAGGATCTAGTGACGCAGTGTAGACTGTTATTCAGCATTGCTCTTTCAACAGATTGTCAGCTCTTGTGATCAGGCTCTGGTTCCTCGCTCCGGTCTCTCCTGTACAGTGAGACCTCATTATACACCTGTATAAGGATCTAGTGACGCAGTGTAAACTGTTATTCAGCATTGCTCTTTCCTCAGATTGTCAGCTCTTGTGATCAGGCCCCTGCTCCTCGCTCCGGTCTCTCCTGTACAGTGAGGCCTCATTATACACCTGTATAAGGATCTAGTGACGCAGTGTAAACTGTTATTCAGCATTGCTCTTTCCTCAGATTGTCAGCTCTTGTGATCAGGCCCCTGCTCCTCGCTCCGGTCTCTCCTGTACAGTGACACCTCATTATATCCCTGTATAACGATCTAGTGACGCAGTGTAGACTGTTATTCAGCATTGCTGTTTCCTCAGATTGTCAGCTCTTGTGATCAGGCTCTGGTTCCTCGCTCCAGTCTCTCCTGTACATTGATGCCTCATTATACTCCTGTATAAGGATCTAGTGACGCAGTGTAGACTGTTATTCAGCATTGCTGTTTCCTCAGATTGTCAGCTCTTGTGATCAGGCCCCTGCTCCTCGCTCCGGTCTCTCCTGTACAGTGAGGCCTCATTATACCCCTGTATAAGGATCTAGTGACGCAGTGTAGACTGTTATTCAGCATTTCTCTTTCCTCAGATTGTCAGCTCTTGTGATCAGGCTCCTTTTCCTCGCTCCGGTCTCTCCTGTACAGTGAGGCCTCATTATACCCCTGTATAAGGATCTAGTGACGCAGTGTAGACTGTTTTTCAGCATTGATCTTTCCTCAGATTGTCAGCTCTTGTGATCAGGCTCCAATTCCTCGCTTCGGTCTCTCCTGTACAGTGAGGCCTCATTATACCCCTGTTTAAGGATCTAGTGACGCAGTGTAGACTGTTATTCAGCATTGCTGTGCCCTCAGAATGTCAGCTCTTGTGATCAGGCCCCTGCTCCTCGCTCCGGTCTCTCTTGTACAGTGAGGCCTCATTATACCCCTGTATAAGGATCTAGTGACGCAGTGTAAACTGTTATTCAGCATTGCTGTTTCCTCAGATTGTCAGCTCTTGTGACCAGGCCCCGGCTCCTCGCTCCGGTCTCTCCTGTACAGTGAGGCCTCATTATACCCCTGTATAAGGATCTAGTGACGCAGTGTAAACTGTTATTCAGCATTGCTCTTTCCTCAGATTGTCAGCTCTTGTGATCAGGCCCCTGCTCCTCGCTCCGGTCTCTCCTGTACAGTGAGGCCTCATTATATCCCTGTATAAGGATCTAGTGACGCAGTGTAGACTGTTATTCAGCATTGCTGTTTCCTCAGATTGTCAGCTCTTGTGATCAGGCCCCTGCTCCTCGCTCCGGTCTCTCCTGTACAGTGAGGCCTCATTATACCCCTGTATAAGGATCTAGTGACGCATTGTAGACTGTTATTCAGCATTGCTGTTTCCTCAGATTGTCAGCTCTTGTGATCAGGCCCCTGCTCCTCGCTCTGGTCTCTCCTGTACAGTGAGGCCTCATTATAGCCCTGTATAAGGATCTGGTGACGCAGTGTAGACTGTTATTCAGCATTGCTGTTTCCTCAGATTGTCAGCTCTTGTGATCAGGCCCCTGATCCTCGCTCCGGTCTCTCCTGTACAGTGAGGCCTCATTATACCCCTGTATAAGGATCTAGTGACACAGTGTAGACTGTTATTCAGCATTGCTCTTTCCTCAGATTGTCAGCTCTTGTGATCAGGCCCCTGCTCCTCGCTCTGGTCTCTCCTGTACAGTGAGGCCTCATTATATCCCTGTATAAGGATCTAGTGACGCAGTGTAGACTGTTATTCAGCATTTCTCTTTCCTCAGATTGTCAGCTCTTGTGATCAGGCCCCTGCTCCTCGCTCCGGTCTCTCCTGTACAGTGAGGCCTCATTATACCCCTGTATAAGGATCTAGTGACGCAGTGTAGACTGTTATTCAGCATTGCTCTTTCCTCAGATTGTGAGCTCTTGTGATCAGGCATCTGCTCCTCGCTCTGGTCTCTCCTGTACAGTGAGGCCTCATTATATCCCTGTATAACGATCTAGTGACGCAGTGTAGACTGTTATTCACCATTGCTCTTTCCTCAGATTGTCAGCTCTTGTGATCAGGCCCCTGCTCCTCGCTCCGGTCTCTCCTGTACAGTGAGGCCTCATTATACCCCTGTATAAGGATCTAGTGACGCAGTGTAGACTGTTATTCAGCATTGCTCTTTCCTCAGATTGTGAGCTCTTGTGATCAGGCCTCTGCTCCTCGCTCTGGTCTCTCCTGTACAGTGAGGCCTCATTATATCCCTGTATAAGGATCTAGTGACGCAGTGTAGACTGTTATTCAGCATTGCTGTTTCCTCAGATTGTCAGCTGTTGCGATCAGGCCCCTGCTCCTCGCTCCGGTCTCTCCTGTACAGTGAGGCCTCATTATACCCCTGTATAAGGATCTAGTGACACAGTGTAGACTGTTATTCAGCATTGCTCTTTCCTCAGATTGTCAGCTCTTGTGATCAGGCCCCTGCTCCTCGCTCTGGTCTCTCCTGTACAGTGAGGCCTCATTATATCCCTGTATAAGGATCTAGTGACGCAGTGTAGACTGTTATTCAGCATTGCTCTTTCCTCAGATTGTCAGCTCTTGTGATCAGGCCCCTGCTCCTCGCTCCGGTCACTCGTGTACAGTGAGGCCTCATTATACCCCTGTATAAGGATATAGTGACGCAGTGTAGACTGTTATTCAGCATTGCTCTTTCCTCAGATTGTCAGCTCTTGTGATCAGGCCCCTGCTCCTCGCTCCGGTCTCTCCTGTACAGTGAGGCCTCATTATACCCCTGTATAAGGATCTAGTGACGCAGTGTAGACTGTTATTCAGCATTGCTCTTTCCTCAGATTGTCAGCTCTTGTGATCAGACCCCTACTACTCGCTCTGGTCTCTCCTGTACAGTGAGGCCTCATTATACCCCTGTATAAGGATCTAGTGAAGCAGTGTAGACTGTTATTCAGCATTGCTGTTTCCTCAGATTGTCAGCTCTTGTGATCAGGCCCCTGCTCCTCGCTCCGGTCTCTCCTGTACAGTGAGGCCTCATTATACCCCTGTATAAGGATCTAGTGACACAGTGTAGACTGTTATTCAGCATTGCTCTTTCCTCAGATTGTCAGCTCTTGTGATCAGGCCCCTGCTTCTCGCTCTGGTCTCTCCTGTAGAGTGAGGCCTCATTATATCCCTGTATAAGGATCTAGTGACGCAGTGTAGACTGTTATTCAGCATTGCTCTTTCCTCAGATTGTCAGCTCTTGTGATCAGGCCCCTGCTCCTCGCTCCGGTCTCTCCTGTACAGTGAGGCCTCATTATACCCCTGTATAAGGATCTAGTGACGCAGTGTAGACTGTTATTCAGCATTGCTCTTTCCTCAGATTGTCAGCTCTTGTGATCAGTCCCCTGCTCCTCGCTCCGGTCTCTCCTGTACAGTGAGGCCTCATTATATCCCTGTATAAGGATCTAGTGACGCAGTGTAGACTGTTATTCAGCATTGCTCTTTCCTCAGATTGTCAGCTCTTGTGATCAGGCCCCTGCTCCTCGTTCCGGTCTCTCGTGTACAGTGAGGCCTCATTATACCCCTGTATAAGGATATAGTGACGCAGTGTAGACTATTATTCAGCATTGCTCTTTCCTCAGATTGTCAGCTCTTGTGATCAGGCCCCTGCTCCTCGCTCCGGTCTCTCCTGTACAGTGAGGCCTCATTATACCCCTGTATAAGGATCTAGTGACGCAGTGTAGACTGTTATTCAGCATTGCTGTTTCCTCAGATTGTCAGCTCTTGTGATCAGGCCCCTGCTCCTCGCTCTGGTCTCTCCTGTACAGTGAGGCCTCATTATACCCCTGTATAAGGATCTAGTGAAGCAGTGTAGACTGTTATTCAGCATTGCTGTTTCCTCAGATTGTCAGCTCTTGTGATCAGGCCCCTGCTCCTCGCTCCGGTCTCTCCTGTACAGTGAGGCCTCATTATACCCCTGTATAATGATCTAGTGACGCAGTGTAGACTGTTATTCAGCATTGCTGTTTCCTCAGATTGTCAGCTCTTGTGATCAGGCCCCTGCTCCTCGCTCTGGTCTCTCCTGTACAGTGAGGCCTCATTATACCCCTGTATAAGGATCTAGTGACGCAGTGTAGACTGTTATTCAGCATTGCTGTTTCCTCAGATTGTCAGCTCTTGTGATCAGGCCCCTGCTCCTCGCTCCGGTTTCTCCTGTACAGTGAGGCCTCATTATACCCCTGTATACGGATCTAGTGACACAGTGTAGACTGTTATTCAGCATTGCTCTTTCCTCAGATTGTCAGCTCTTGTGATCAGTCCCCTGCTCCTCGCTCTGGTCTCTCCTGTACAGTGAGGCCTCATTATAACCCTGTATAAGGATCTAGTGACGCAGTGTAGACTGTTATTCAGCATTGCTCTTTCCTCAGATTGTGAGCTCTTGTGATCAGGCCTCTGCTTCTCGCTCTGGTCTCTCCTGTACAGTGAGGCCTCATTATATCCCTGTATAAGGATCTAGTGACGCAGTGTAGACTGTTATTCAGCATTGCTGTTTCCTCAGATTGTCAACTCTTGTGACCAGGCTCCGGTTCCTCGCTCCGGTCTCTCCTGTACAGTGAGGCCTCATTATACCCCTGTATAAGGATCTAGTGACGCAGTGTAGACTGTTATTCAGCATTGCTCTTTCCTCAGATTGTCAGCTCTTGTGATCAGGCTCTGGTTCCTCGCTCCGGTCTCTCCTATACAGTGAGGCCTCATTATACCCCTGTATAAGGATCTAGTGATGCAGTGTAGACTGTTTTTCAGCATTGCTCTTTCCTAAGATTGTTAGCTCTTGTGATCAGACCCCGGCTCCTCGCTCCGGTCTCTCCTGTACAGTGAGGCCTCATTTTACACCTGTATAAGGATCTAGTGATGCAGTGTAGACTGTTATTCAGCATTGCTGTTTCCTCAGATTGTCAGCTCTTGTGATCAGGCCCCTGCTCCTTGCTCCAGTCTCTCCTGTACAGTGAGGCCTCATTATACCCCTGTATAAGGATCTAGTGACGCAGTGTAGACGGTTATTCAGTATTGCTGCTTCCTCAGATTGTCAGCTCTTGTGATCAGGCCCCGGTTCCTCGCTCCGGTCTCTCCTGTACAGTGAGGCCTCATTATACCCCTGTATAAGTATCTAGTGACGCAGTGTAGGCTGTTATTTAGCATTGCTGTTTCCTCAGATTGTTAGCTCTTGTGAACAGGACCCTACTCCTCGCTCCGGTCTCTCCTGTACAGTGAGGCATCATTATACCCCTGTATAAGGATCTAGTGACGCAGTGTAGAATGTTATTCAGCATTGCTCTTTCCTCAGATTGTCAGCTCTTGCGATCAGGCTCCGGTTCCTCGCTCCAGTCTCTCCCGTACAGTGAGGCCTCATTATACCCCTGTATAAGGATCTAGTGAGGCAGTGTAAACTGTTATTCAGCATTGCTGTTTCCTCAGATTGTCAGCTCTTGTGACCAGGCCCCGGCTCGTCGCTCCGGTCTCTCCTGTACAGTGAGGCCTCATTATACCCCTGTATAAGGATCTAGTGACGCAGTGTAAACTGTTATTCAGCATTGCTGTTTCCTCAGATTGTCAGCTCTTGTGACCAGGCCCCGGCTCCTCGCTCCGGTCTCTCCTGTACAGTGAGGCCTCATTATACCCCTGTGTAAGGATCTAGTGACGCAGTGTAAACTGTTATTCAGCATTGCTGTTTCCTCAGATTGTCAGCTCTTGTGATCAGGCCCCTGCTCCTTGCTCTGGTCTCTCCTGTACAGTGAGGCCTCATTATACCCCTGTATAAGGATCTAGTGACGCAGTGTAGACTGTTATTCAGCATTGCTGTTTCCTCAGATTGTCAGCTCTTGTGATCAGGCCCCTGCTCCGCGCTCCGGTCTCTCCTGTACAGTGAGGCCTCATTATACCCATGTATAAGGATCTAGTGACACAGTGTAGACTGTTATTCAGCATTGCTCTTTCCTCAGATTGTCAGCTCTTGTGATCAGGCCCCTGCTCCTTGCTCTGGTCTCTTCTGTACAGTGAGGCCTCATTATACCCCTGTATAAGGATCTAGTGACGCAGTGTAGACTGTTATTCAGCATTGCTCTTTCCTCAGATTGTGAGCTCTTGTGATCAGGCCTCTGCTTCTCGCTCTGGTCTCTCCTGTACAGTGAGGCCTCATTATATCCCTGTATAAGGATCTAGTGACGCAGTGTAGACTGTTATTCAGCATTGCTGTTTCCTCAGATTGTCAACTCTTGTGATCAGGCTCCGGTTCTTCGCTCCAGTCTCTCCTGTACAGTGAGGCCTCATTATACCCCTGTATAAGGATCTAGTGACGCAGTGTAGACTGTTATTCAGTATTGCTGCTTCCTCAGATTGTCAGCTCTTGTGATCAGGCCCCGGTTCCTCGCTCCGGTCTCTCCTGTACAGTGAGGCCTCATTATACCCCTGTATAAGTATCTAGTGACGCAGTGTAGGCTGTTATTTAGCATTGCTGTTTCCTCAGATTGTCAGCTCTTGTGATCAGGCCCCTGCTCCTCGCTCCGGTCTCTCCTGTACAGTGAGGCATCATTATACCCCTGTATAAGGATCTAGTGACGCAGTGTAGACTGTTATTCAGCATTGCTCTTTCCTCAGATTGTCAGCTCTTGCGATCAGGCTCCGGTTCCTCGCTCCAGTCTCTCCCGTACAGTGAGGCCTCATTATACCCCTGTATAAGGATCTAGTGATGCAGTGTAAACTGTTATTCAGCATTGCTGTTTCCTCAGATTGTCAGCTCTTGTGACCAGGCCCCGGCTCGTCGGTCCGGTCTCTCCTGTACAGTGAGGCCTCATTATACCCCTGTATAAGGATCTAGTGACGCAGTATAAACTGTTATTCAGCATTGCTGTTTCCTCAGATTGTCAGCTCTTGTGACCAGGCCCCGGCTCCTCGCTCCGGTCTCTCCTGTACAGTGAGGCCTCATTATACCCCTGTGTAAGGATCTAGTGACGCAGTGTAAACTGTTATTCAGCATTGCTGTTTCCTCAGATTGTCAGCTCTTGTGATCAGGCCCCTGCTCCTTGCTCTGGTTTCTCCTGTACAGTGAGGCCTCATTATACCCCTGTATAAGGATCTAGTGACGCAGTGTAGACTGTTATTCAGCATTGCTCTTTCCTCAGATTGTGAGCTCTTGTGACCAGGCCCCGTCTCCTCGCTCCGGTCTCTCCTGTGCAGTGAGGCCTCATTATACCCCTGTATAAGGATCTAGTGACGCAGTGTAAACTGTTATTCAGCATTGCTGTTTCCTCAGATTGTCAGCTCTTATGGCCAGGCCCCGGCTCCTCGCTCCGGTCTCTCCTGTACAGTGAGGCCTCATTATACCCCTGTATAAGGATCTAGTGACGCAGTGTAGACTGTTATTCAGCATTGCTCTTTCAACAGATTGTCAGCTCTTGTGATCAGGCTCTGGTTCCTCGCTCCGGTCTCTCCTGTACAGTGAGACCTCATTATACACCTGTATAAGGATCTAGTGACGCAGTGTAAACTGTTATTCAGCATTGCTCTTTCCTCAGATTGTCAGCTCTTGTGATCAGGCCCCTGCTCCTCGCTCCGGTCTCTCCTGTACAGTGAGGCCTCATTATACACCTGTATAAGGATCTAGTGACGCAGTGTAAACTGTTATTCAGCATTGCTCTTTCCTCAGATTGTCAGCTCTTGTGATCAGGCCCCTGCTCCTCGCTCCGGTCTCTCCTGTACAGTGACACCTCATTATATCCCTGTATAACGATCTAGTGACGCAGTGTAGACTGTTATTCAGCATTGCTGTTTCCTCAGATTGTCAGCTCTTGTGATCAGGCTCTGGTTCCTCGCTCCAGTCTCTCCTGTACATTGATGCCTCATTATACTCCTGTATAAGGATCTAGTGACGCAGTGTAGACTGTTATTCAGCATTGCTGTTTCCTCAGATTGTCAGCTCTTGTGATCAGGCCCCTGCTCCTCGCTCCGGTCTCTCCTGTACAGTGAGGCCTCATTATACCCCTGTATAAGGATCTAGTGACGCAGTGTAGACTGTTATTCAGCATTTCTCTTTCCTCAGATTGTCAGCTCTTGTGATCAGGCTCCTTTTCCTCGCTCCGGTCTCTCCTGTACAGTGAGGCCTCATTATACCCCTGTATAAGGATCTAGTGACGCAGTGTAGACTGTTTTTCAGCATTGATCTTTCCTCAGATTGTCAGCTCTTGTGATCAGGCTCCAATTCCTCGCTTCGGTCTCTCCTGTACAGTGAGGCCTCATTATACCCCTGTTTAAGGATCTAGTGACGCAGTGTAGACTGTTATTCAGCATTGCTGTGCCCTCAGAATGTCAGCTCTTGTGATCAGGCCCCTGCTCCTCGCTCCGGTCTCTCTTGTACAGTGAGGCCTCATTATACCCCTGTATAAGGATCTAGTGACGCAGTGTAAACTGTTATTCAGCATTGCTGTTTCCTCAGATTGTCAGCTCTTGTGACCAGGCCCCGGCTCCTCGCTCCGGTCTCTCCTGTACAGTGAGGCCTCATTATACCCCTGTATAAGGATCTAGTGACGCAGTGTAAACTGTTATTCAGCATTGCTCTTTCCTCAGATTGTCAGCTCTTGTGATCAGGCCCCTGCTCCTCGCTCCGGTCTCTCCTGTACAGTGAGGCCTCATTATATCCCTGTATAAGGATCTAGTGACGCAGTGTAGACTGTTATTCAGCATTGCTGTTTCCTCAGATTGTCAGCTCTTGTGATCAGGCCCCTGCTCCTCGCTCCGGTCTCTCCTGTACAGTGAGGCCTCATTATACCCCTGTATAAGGATCTAGTGACGCATTGTAGACTGTTATTCAGCATTGCTGTTTCCTCAGATTGTCAGCTCTTGTGATCAGGCCCCTGCTCCTCGCTCTGGTCTCTCCTGTACAGTGAGGCCTCATTATAGCCCTGTATAAGGATCTGGTGACGCAGTGTAGACTGTTATTCAGCATTGCTGTTTCCTCAGATTGTCAGCTCTTGTGATCAGGCCCCTGATCCTCGCTCCGGTCTCTCCTGTACAGTGAGGCCTCATTATACCCCTGTATAAGGATCTAGTGACACAGTGTAGACTGTTATTCAGCATTGCTCTTTCCTCAGATTGTCAGCTCTTGTGATCAGGCCCCTGCTCCTCGCTCTGGTCTCTCCTGTACAGTGAGGCCTCATTATATCCCTGTATAAGGATCTAGTGACGCAGTGTAGACTGTTATTCAGCATTTCTCTTTCCTCAGATTGTCAGCTCTTGTGATCAGGCCCCTGCTCCTCGCTCCGGTCTCTCCTGTACAGTGAGGCCTCATTATACCCCTGTATAAGGATCTAGTGACGCAGTGTAGACTGTTATTCAGCATTGCTCTTTCCTCAGATTGTGAGCTCTTGTGATCAGGCCTCTGCTCCTCGCTCTGGTCTCTCCTGTACAGTGAGGCCTCATTATATCCCTGTATAAGGATCTAGTGACGCAGTGTAGACTGTTATTCAGCATTGCTGTTTCCTCAGATTGTCAGCTGTTGCGATCAGGCCCCTGCTCCTCGCTCCGGTCTCTCCTGTACAGTGAGGCCTCATTATACCCCTGTATAAGGATCTAGTGACACAGTGTAGACTGTTATTCAGCATTGCTCTTTCCTCAGATTGTCAGCTCTTGTGATCAGGCCCCTGCTCCTCGCTCTGGTCTCTCCTGTACAGTGAGGCCTCATTATATCCCTGTATAAGGATCTAGTGACGCAGTGTAGACTGTTATTCAGCATTGCTCTTTCCTCAGATTGTCAGCTCTTGTGATCAGGCCCCTGCTCCTCGCTCCGGTCTCTCGTGTACAGTGAGGCCTCATTATACCCCTGTATAAGGATATAGTGACGCAGTGTAGACTGTTATTCAGCATTGCTCTTTCCTCAGATTGTCAGCTCTTGTGATCAGGCCCCTGCTCCTCGCTCCGGTCTCTCCTGTACAGTGAGGCCTCATTATACCCCTGTATAAGGATCTAGTGACGCAGTGTAGACTGTTATTCAGCATTGCTCTTTCCTCAGATTGTCAGCTCTTGTGATCAGACCCCTACTACTCGCTCTGGTCTCTCCTGTACAGTGAGGCCTCATTATACCCCTGTATAAGGATCTAGTGAAGCAGTGTAGACTGTTATTCAGCATTGCTGTTTCCTCAGATTGTCAGCTCTTGTGATCAGGCCCCTGCTCCTCGCTCCGGTCTCTCCTGTACAGTGAGGCCTCATTATACCCCTGTATAAGGATCTAGTGACACAGTGTAGACTGTTATTCAGCATTGCTCTTTCCTCAGATTGTCAGCTCTTGTGATCAGGCCCCTGCTTCTCGCTCTGGTCTCTCCTGTAGAGTGAGGCCTCATTATATCCCTGTATAAGGATCTAGTGACGCAGTGTAGACTGTTATTCAGCATTGCTCTTTCCTCAGATTGTCAGCTCTTGTGATCAGGCCCCTGCTCCTCGCTCCGGTCTCTCCTGTACAGTGAGGCCTCATTATACCCCTGTATAAGGATCTAGTGACGCAGTGTAGACTGTTATTCAGCATTGCTCTTTCCTCAGATTGTCAGCTCTTGTGATCAGTCCCCTGCTCCTCGCTCCGGTCTCTCCTGTACAGTGAGGCCTCATTATACCCCTGTATAAGGATCTAGTGACGCAGTGTAGACTGTTATTCAGCATTGCTGTTTCCTCAGATTGTCAGCTCTTGTGATCAGGCCCCTGCTCCTCGCTCCGGTTTCTCCTGTACAGTGAGGCCTCATTATACCCCTGTATACGGATCTAGTGACACAGTGTAGACTGTTATTCAGCATTGCTCTTTCCTCAGATTGTCAGCTCTTGTGATCAGGCCCCTGCTCCTCGCTCTGGTCTCTCCTGTACAGTGAGGCCTCATTATAACCCTGTATAAGGATCTAGTGACGCAGTGTAGACTGTTATTCAGCATTGCTCTTTCCTCAGATTGTGAGCTCTTGTGATCAGGCCTCTGCTTCTCGCTCTGGTCTCTCCTGTACAGTGAGGCCTCATTATATCCCTGTATAAGGATCTAGTGACGCAGTGTAGACTGTTATTCAGCATTGCTGTTAACTCAGATTGTCAACTCTTGTGACCAGGCTCCGGTTCCTCGCTCCGGTCTCTCCTGTACATTGAGGCCTCATTATACCCCTGTATAAGGATCTAGTGACGCAGTGTAGACTGTTATTCAGCATTGCTCTTTCCTCAGATTGTCAGCCATTGTGATCAGGCTCTGGTTCCTCGCTCCGGTCTCTCCTGTACAGTGAGGCCTCATTATACCCCTGTATAAGGATCTAGTGACGCAGTGTAGACTGTTTTTCAGCATTGCTCTTTCCTCAGATTGTTAGCTCTTGTGATCAGACCCCGGCTCCTCGCTCCGGTCTCTCCTGTACAGTGAGGCCTCATTTTACACCTGTATAAGGATCTAGTGACGCAGTGTAGACTGTTATTCAGCATTGCTGTTTCCTCAGATTGTCAGCTCTTGTGATCAGGCCCCTGCTCCTCGCTCCAGTCTCTCCTGTACAGTGAGGCCTCATTATACCCCTGTATAAGGATCTAGTGACGCAGTGTAGACTGTTATTCAGTATTGCTGCTTCCTCAGATTGTCAGCTCTTGTGATCAGGCCCCGGTTCCTCGCTCCGGTCTCTCCTGTACAGTGAGGCCTCATTATACCCCTGTATAAGTATCTAGTGACGCAGTGTAGGCTGTTATTTAGCATTGCTGTTTCCTCAGATTGTCAGCTCTTGTGATCAGGCCCCTGCTCCTCGCTCCGGTCTCTCCTGTACAGTGAGGCATCATTATACCCCTGTATAAGGATCTAGTGACGCAGTGTAGACTGTTTTTCAGCATTGCTCTTTCCTCAGATAGTCAGCTCTTGCGATCAGGCTCCGGTTCCTCGCTCCAGTCTCTCCCGTACAGTGAGGCCTCATTATACCCCTGTATAAGGATCTAGTGACGCAGTGTAAACTGTTATTCAGCATTGCTGTTTCCTCAGATTGTCAGCTCTTGTGACCAGGCCCCGGCTCGTCGCTCCGGTCTCTCCTGTACAGTGAGGCCTCATTATATCCCTGTATAAGGATCTAGTGACGCAGTGTAGACTGTTATTCAGCATTGCTCTTTCCTCAGATTGTCAGCTCTTGTGATCAGGCCTCTGCTCCTCGCTCTGGTCTCTCCTGTACAGTGAGGCCTCATTATATCCCTGTATAAGGATCTAGTGACACAGTATAGACTGTTATTCAGCATTGCTGTTTCCTCAGATTGTCAGCTTTTGTGATCAGGCCCCGGTTCCTCGCTCCGGTCTCTCCTGTACAGTGAGGCCTCTTTATATCCCTGTATAAGGATCTAGTGACGCAGTGTAGTCTGTTATTCAGCATTGCTGTTTCCTCAGATTGTCAGCTCTTGTGATCAGGCCCCGGCTCCTCGCTCCGCTCTCTCCTGTACAGTGAGGCCTCATTATACCCCTGTATAAGGATCTAGTGATGCAGTGTAGACTGTTATTCAGCATTGCTCTTTCCTCAGATTGTGAGCTCTTGTGATCAGGCCTCTGCTCCTCCCTCTGATCTCTCCTGTACAGTGAGGCCTCATTATATCCCTGTATAAGGATCTAGTGACGCAGTGTAGACTGTTATTCAGCATTGCTCTTTCCTCAGATTGTCAGCTCTTGTGATCAGGCCCCTGCTCCTCGCTCTGGTCTCTCCTGTACAGTGAGGCCTCATTATATCCCTGTATAAGGATCTAGTGACACAGTGTAGACTGTTATTCAGCATTGCTGTTTCCTCAGATTGTCAGCTCTTGTGATCAGGCCCCGGTTCCTCGCTCTGGTCTCTCCTGTACAGTGAGGCCTCATTATATCCCTGTATAAGGATCTAGTGACACAGTGTAGACTGTTATTCAGCATTGCAGTTTCCTCAGATTGTCAGCTCTTGTGATCAAGCCCCTGCTCCTCGCTCTGGTCTCTCCTGTACAGTGAGGCCTCATTATATCCCTGTATAAGGATCTAGTGACGCAGTGTAGACTGTTATTCAGCATTGCTCTTTCCTCAGATTGTCAGCTCTTGTGATCAGGCCCCTGCTCCTCGCTCTGGTCTCTCCTGTACAGTGAGGCCTCATTATATCCCTGTATAAGGATCTAGTGACACAGTGTAGACTGTTATTCAGCATTGCTGTTTCCTCAGATTGTCAGCTCTTGTGATCAGGCCCCGGTTCCTCGCTCCGGTCTCTCCTGTACAGTGAGGCCTCATTATATCCCTGTATAAGGATCTAGTGACGCAGTGTAGACTGTTATTCAGCATTGCTGTTTCCTCAGATTGTCAGCTCTTGTGATCAGGCCCCTGCTCCTCGCTCCGGTCTCTCCTATACAGTGAGGCCTCATTATACCCCTGTATAAGGATCTAGTGACGCAGTGTAGACTGTTATTCAGCATTGCTCTTTCCTCAGATTGTCAGCTCTTGTGATCAGGCCTCTGCTCCTCGCTCTGGTCTCTCCTGTACAGTGAGGCCTCATTATATCCCTGTATAACGATCTAGTGACGCAGTGTAGACTGTTGTTCAGCATTGCTGTTTCCTCAGATTGTCAGCTCTTGTGATCAGGCCCCTGCTCCTCGCTCCGGTCTCTCCTGTACAGTGAGGCCTCATTATACCCCTGTATAAGGATCTAGTGACGCAGTGTAGACTGTTATTCAGCATTGCTGTTTCCTCAGATTGTCAGCTCTTGTGATCAGGCCCCTGCTCCTCGCTCTGGTCTCTCCTGTACAGTGAGGCCTCATTATAGCCCTGTATAAGGATCTAGTGACGCAGTGTAGACTGTTATTCAGCATTGCTGTTTCCTCAGATTGTCAGCTCTTGTGATCAGGCCCCTGATCCTCGCTCCGGTCTCTCCTGTACAGTGAGGCCTCATTATACCCCTGTATAAGGATCTAGTGACACAGTGTAGACTGTTATTCAGCATTGCTCTTTCCTCAGATTGTCAGCTCTTGTGATCAGGCCCCTGTTCCTCGCTCTGGTCTCTCCTGTACAGTGAGGCCTCATTATATCCCTGTATAAGGATCTAGTGACGCAGTGTAGACTGTTATTCAGCATTTCTCTTTCCTCAGATTGTCAGCTCTTGTGATCAGGACCCTGCTCCTCGCTCCGGTCTCTCCTGTACAGTGAGGCCTCATTATACCCCTGTATAAGGATCTAGTGACGCAGTGTAGACTGTTATTCAGCATTGCTCTTTCCTCAGATTGTGAGCTCTTGTGATCAGGCCTCTGCTCCTCGCTCTGGTCTCTCCTGTACAGTGAGGCCTCATTATATCCCTGTATAACGATCTAGTGACGCAGTGTAGACTGTTATTCAGCATTGCTCTTTCCTCAGATTGTCAGCTCTTGTGATCAGGCCCCTGCTCCTCGCTCCGGTCTCTCCTGTACAGTGAGGCCTCATTATACCCCTGTATAAGGATCTAGTGACGCAGTGTAGACTGTTATTCAGCATTGCTGTTTCCTCAGATTGTCAGCTGTTGCGATCAGGCCCCTGCTCCTCGCTCCGGTCTCTCCTGTACAGTGAGGCCTCATTATATCCCTGTATAAGGATCTAGTGACGCAGTGTAGACTGTTATTCAGCATTGCTCTTTCCTCAGATTGTCAGCTCTTGTGATCAGGCCCCTGCTCCTCGCTCCGGTCTCTCGTGTACAGTGAGGCCTCATTATACCCCTGTATAAGGATATAGTGACGCAGTGTAGACTGTTATTCAGCATTGCTCTTTCCTCAGATTGTCAGCTCTTGTGATCAGGCCCCTGCTCCTCGCTCCGGTCTCTCCTGTACAGTGAGGCCTCATTATACCCCTGTATTAGGATCTAGTGACGCAGTGTAGACTGTTATTCAGCATTGCTGTTTCCTCAGTTTGTCAGCTCTTGTGATCAGGCCCCTGCTCCTCGCTCTGGTCTCTCCTGTACAGTGAGGCCTCATTATACCCCTGTATAAGGATCTAGTGAAGCAGTGTAGACTGTTATTCAGCATTGCTGTTTCCTCAGATTGTCAGCTCTTGTGATCATGCCCCTGCTCCTCGCTCCGGTCTCTCCTGTACAGTGAGGCCTCATTATACCCCTGTATAAGGATCTAGTGACGCAGTGTAGACTGTTATTCAGCATTGCTGTTTCCTCAGATTGTCAGCTCTTGTGATCAGGCCCCTGCTCCTCGCTCTGGTCTCTCCTGTACAGTGAGGCCTCATTATACCCCTGTATAAGGATCTACTGACGCAGTGTAGACTGTTATTCAGCATTGCTGTTTCCTCAGATTGCCAGCTCTTGTGATCAGGCCCCTGCTCCTCGCTCCGGTTTCTCCTGTACAGTGAGGCCTCATTATACCCCTGTATACGGATCTAGTGACATAGTGTAGACTGTTAGTCAGCATTGCTCTTTCCTCAGATTGTCAGCTCTTGTGATCAGGCCCCTGCTCCTCGCTCTGGTCTCTCCTGTACAGTGAGGCCTCATTATAACCCTGTATAAGGATCTAGTGACGCAGTGTAGACTGTTATTCAGCATTGCTCTTTCCTCAGATTGTGAGCTCTTGTGATCAGGCATCTGCTTCTCGCTCTGGTCTCTCCTGTACATGAGGCCTCATTATATCCCTGTATAAGGATCTAGTGACGCAGTGTAGACTGTTATTCAGCATTGCTGTTTCCTCAGATTGTCAACTCTTGTGACCAGGCTCCGGTTCCTCGCTCCGGTCTCTCCTGTACAGTGAGGCCTCATTATACCCCTGTATAAGGATCTAGTGACGCAGTGTAGACTGTTATTCAGCATTGCTCTTTCCTCAGATTGTCAGCTCTTGTGATCAGGCTCTGGTTCCTCGCTCCGGTGTCTCCTATACAGTGAGGCCTCATTATACCCCTGTATAAGGATCTAGTGACGCAGTGTAGACTGTTTTTCAGCATTGCTCTTTCCTCAGATTGTTAGCTCTTGTGATCAGACCCCGGCTCCTCGCTCCGGTCTCTCCTGTACAGTGAGGCCTCATTTTACACCTGTATAAGGATCTAGTGACGCAGTGTAGACTGTTATTCAGCATTGCTGTTTCCTCAGATTGTCAGCTCTTGTGATCAGGCCCCTGCTCCTCGCTCCAGTCTCTCCTGTACAGTGAGGCCTCATTATACCCCTGTATAAGGATCTAGTGACGCAGTGTAGACTGTTATTCAGTATTGCTGCTTCCTCAGATTGTCAGCTCTTGTGATCAGGCCCCGGTTCCTCGCTCCGGTCTCTCCTGTACAGTGAGGCCTCATTATACCCCTGTATAAGTATCTAGTGACGCAGTGTAGGCTGTTATTTAGCATTGCTGTTTCCTCAGATTGTCAGCTCTTGTGATCAGGCCCCTGCTCCTCGCTCCGGTCTCTCCTGTACAGTGAGGCATCATTATACCCCTGTATAAGGATCTAGTGACGCAGTGTAGACTGTTATTCAGCATTGCTCTTTCCTCAGATTGTCAGCTCTTGCGATCAGGCTCCGGTTCCTCGCTCCAGTCTCTCCCGTACAGTGAGGCCTCATTATACCCCTGTATAAGGATCTAGTGAGGCTGTGTAAACTGTTATTCAGCATTGCTGTTTCCTCAGATTGTCAGCTCTTGTGACCAGGCCCCGGCTCGTCGCTCCGGTCTCTCCTGTACAGTGAGGCCTCATTATACCCCTGTATAAGGATCTAGTGACGCAGTGTAAACTGTTATTCAGCATTGCTGTTTCCTCAGATTGTCAGCTCTTGTGACCAGGCCCCGGCTCCTCGCTCCAGTCTCTCCTGTACAGTGAGGCCTCATTATACCCCTGTGTAAGGATCTAGTGACGCAGTGTAAACTGTTATTCAGCATTGCTGTTTCCTCAGATTGTCAGCTCTTGTGATCAGGCCCCTGCTCCTTGCTCTGGTCTCTCCTGTACAGTGAGGCCTCATTATACCCCTGTATAAGGATCTAGTGACGCAGTGTAGACTGTTATTCAGCATTGCTGTTTCCTCAGATTGTCAGCTCTTGTGATCAGGCCCCTGCTCCTCGCTCCGGTCTCTCCTGTACAGTGAGGCCTCATTATACCCCTGTATAAGGATCTAGTGACACAGTGTAGACTGTTATTCAGCATTGCTCTTTCCTCAGATTGTCAGCTCTTGTGATCAGGCCCCTGCTCCTTGCTCTGGTCTCTCCTGTACAGTGAGGCCTCATTATACCCCTGTATAAGGATCTAGTGACGCAGTGTAGACTGTTATTCAGCATTGCTCTTTCCTCAGATTGTGAGCTCTTGTGATCAGGCCTCTGCTTCTCGCTCTGGTCTCTCCTGTACAGTGAGGCCTCATTATATCCCTGTATAAGGATCTAGTGACGCAGTGTAGACTGTTATTCAGCATTGCTGTTTCCTCAGATTGCCAACTCTTGTGACCAGGCTCCGGTTCTTCGCTCCAGTCTCTCCTGTACAGTGAGGCCTCATTATACCCCTGTATAAGGATCTAGTGACGCAGTGTAGACTGTTATTCAGTATTGCTGCTTCCTCAGATTGTCAGCTCTTGTGATCAGGCCCCGGTTCCTCGCTCCGGTCTCTCCTGTACAGTGAGGCCTCATTATACCCCTGTATAAGTATCTAGTGACGCAGTGTAGGCTGTTATTTAGCATTGCTGTTTCCTCAGATTGTCAGCTCTTGTGATCAGGCCCCTGCTCCTCGCTCCGGTCTCTCCTGTACAGTGAGGCATCATTATACCCCTGTATAAGGATCTAGTGACGCAGTGTAGACTGTTATTCAGCATTGCTCTTTCCTCAGATTGTCAGCTCTTGCGATCAGGCTCCGGTTCCTCGCTCCAGTCTCTCCCGTACAGTGAGGCCTCATTATACCCCTGTATAAGGATCTAGTGACGCAGTGTAAACTGTTATTCAGCATTGCTGTTTCCTCAGATTGTCAGCTCTTGTGACCAGGCCCCGGCTCCTCGCTCCGGTCTCTCCTGTACAGTGAGGCCTCATTATACCCCTGTATAAGGATCTAGTGACGCAGTGTAAACTGTTATTCAGCATTGCTGTTTCCTCAGATTGTCAGCTCTTGTGACCAGGCCCCGCCTCCTCGCTCCGGTCTCTCCTGTACAGTAAGGCCTCATTATACCCCTGTGTAAGGATCTAGTGATGCATTGTAAACTGTTATTCAGCATTGCTGTTTCCTCAGATTGTCAGCTCTTGTGATCAGGCCCCTGCTCCTTGCTCTGGTCTCTCCTGTACAGTGAGGCCTCATTATACCCCTGTATAAGGATCTAGTGACGCAGTGTAGACTGTTATTCAGCATTGCTCTTTCCTCAGATTGTGAGCTCTTGTGATCAGGCCTCTGCTTCTCGCTCTGGTCTCTCCTGTACAGTGAGGCCTCATTATATCCCTGTATAAGGATCTAGTGACGCAGTGTAGACTTTTATTCAGCATTGCTGTTTCCTCAGATTGTCAACTCTTGTGACCAGGCTCCGGTTCCTCGCTCCGGTCTCTCCTGTACAGTGAGGCCTCATTATACCCCTGTATAAGGATCTAGTGACGCAGTGTAGACTGTTATTCAGCATTGCTCTTTCCTTAGATTGTCAGCTCTTGTGATCAGGCTCTGGTTCCTCGCTCCGGTCTCTCCTGTACAGTGAGGCCTCATTATACCCCTGTATAAGGATCTAGTGACGCAGTGTAGACTGTTTTTCAGCATTGCTCTTTCCTCAGATTGTTAGCTCTTGTGATCAGACCCCGGCTCCTCGCTCCGGTCTCTCCTGTACAGTGAGGCCTCATTTTACACCTGTATAAGGATCTAGTGACGCAGTGTAGACCGTTATTCAGCATTGCTGTTTCCTCAGATTGTCAGCTCTTGTGATCAGGCCCCTGCTCCTCGCTCCAGTCTCTCCTGTACAGTGAGGCCTCATTATACCCCTGTATAAGGATCTAGTGACGCAGTGTAGACTGTTATTCAGTATTGCTGCTTCCTCAGATTGTCAGCTCTTGTGATCAGGCCCCGGTTCCTCGCTCCGGTCTCTCCTGTACAGTGAGGCCTCATTATACCCCTGTATAAGTATCTAGTGACGCAGTGTAGGCTGTTATTTAGCATTGCTGTTTCCTCAGATTGTCAGCTCTTGTGATCAGGCCCCTGCTCCTCGCTCCGGTCTCTCCTGTACAGTGAGGCATCATTATACCCCTGTATAAGGATCTAGTGACGCAGTGTAGACTGTTATTCAGCATTGCTCTTTCCTCAGATTGTCAGCTCTTGCGATCAGGCTCCGGTTCCTCGCTCCAGTCTCTCCCGTACAGTGAGGCCTCATTATACCCCTGTATAAGGATCTAGTGACGCAGTGTAAACTGTTATTCAGCATTGATGTTTCCTCAGATTGTCAGCTCTTGTGACCAGGCCCCGGCTCCTCGCTCCGGTCTCTCCTGTACAGTGAGGCCTCATTATACCCCTGTATAAGGATCTAGTGACGCAGTGTAAACTGTTATTCAGCATTGCTGTTTCCTCAGATTGTCAGCTCTTGTGACCAGGCCCCGGCTCCTCGCTCCGGTCTCTCCTGTACAGTGAGGCCTCATTATACCCCTGTGTAAGGATCTAGTGACGCAGTGTAAACTGTTATTCAGCATTGCTGTTTCCTCAGATTGTCAGCTCTTGTGACCAGGCCCCGTCTCCTCGCTCCGGTCTCTCCTGTGCAGTGAGGCCTCATTATACCCCTGTATAAGGATCTAGTGACGCAGTGTAAACTGTTATTCAGCATTGCTGTTTCCTCAGATTGTCAGCTCTTATGACCAGGCCCCGGCTCCTCGCTCCGGTCTCTCCTGTACAGTGAGGCCTCATTATACCCCTGTATAAGGATCTAGTGACGCAGTGTAGACTGTTATTCAGCATTGCTCTTTCAACAGATTGTCAGCTCTTGTGATCAGGCTCTGGTTCCTCGCTCCGGTCTCTCCTGTACAGTGAGACCTCATTTTACACCTGTATAAGGATCTAGTGAAGCAGTGTAGACTGTTAGTCAGCATTGCTCTTTCCTCAGATTGTCAGCTCTTGTGATCAGGCCCCTGCTCCTCGCTCCGGTCTCTCCTGTACAGTGAGGCCTCATTATACACCTGTATAAGGATCTAGTGACGCAGTGTAAACTGTTATTCAGCATTGCTCTTTCCTCAGATTGTCAGCTCTTGTGATCAGGCCCCTTCTCCTCGCTCTCGTCTCTCCTGTACAGTGACGCCTCATTATATCCCTGTATAACGATCTAGTGACGCAGTGTAGACTGTTATTCAGCATTGCTGTTTCCTCAGATTGTCAGCTCTTGTGATCAGGCTCTGGTTCCTCGCTCCAGTCTCTCCTGTACAGTGATGCCTCATTATACCCCTGTATAAGGATCTAGTGACGCAGTGTAGACTGATTTTCAGCATTGATCTTTCCTCAGATTGTCAGCTCTTGTGATCAGGCTCCAATTCCTCGCTTCGGTCTCTCCTGTACAGTGAGGCCTCATTATACCCCTGTTTAAGGATCTAGTGACGCAGTGTAGACTGTTATTCAGCATTGCTGTGCCCTCAGAATGTCAGCTCTTGTGATCAGGCCCCTGCTCCTCGCTCCGGTCTCTCTTGTACAGTGAGGCCTCATTATACCCCTGTATAAGGATCTAGTGACGCAGTGTAAACTGTTATTCAGCATTGCTGTTTCCTCAGATTGTCAGCTCTTGTGACCAGGCCCCGGCTCCTCGCTCCGGTCTCTCCTGTACAGTGAGGCCTCATTATACCCCTGTATAAGGATCTAGTGACGCAGTGTAAACTGTTATTCAGCATTGCTCTTTCCTCAGATTGTCAGCTCTTGTGATCAGGCCCCTGCTCCTCGCTCCGGTCTCTCCTGTACAGTGAGGCCTCATTATATCCCTGTATAAGGATCTAGTGACGCAGTGTAGACTGTTATTCAGCATTGATGTTTCCTCAGATTGTCAGCTCTTGTGATCAGGCTCTGGTTCCTCGCTGCAGTCTCTCCTGTACAGTGAGGCCTCATTATACCCCTGTATAAGGATCTAGTGACGCAGTGTAGACTGTTATTCAGCATTGCTGTTTCCTCAGATTGTCAGCTCTTGTGATCAGGCCCCTGCTCCTCGCTCCGGTCTCTCCTGTACAGTGAAGCCTCATTATACCCCTGTATAAGGATCTAGTGACGCAGTGTAGACTGTTATTCAGCATTGCTCTTTCCTCAGATTCTCAGCTCTTGTGATCAGGCTCCGGTTCCTCGCTCCGGTCTCTCCTGTACAGTGAGGCCTCATTATACCCCTGTATAAGGATCTAGTGACGCAGTGTAGACTGTTTTTCAGCATTGCTCTTTCCTCAGATTGTCAGCTCTTGTGATCAGGCTCCGATTCCTCGCTTCGGTCTCTCCTGTACAGTGAGGCCTCATTATACCCCTGTTTAAGGATCTAGTGACGCAGTGTAAACTGTTATTCAGCATTGCTCTTTCCTCAGATTGTCAGCTCTTGTGATAAGGCCCCTGCTCCTCGCTCTGGTCTCTCCTGTACAGTGAGGCCTCATTATATCCCTGTATAAGGATCTAGTGACGCAGTGTAGACTGTTATTCAGCATTGCTGTTTCCTCAGATTGTCAGTTCTTGTGATCAGGCTCTGGTTCCTCGCTCCGGTCTCTCCTGTACAGTGAGGCCTCATTATACCCCTGTATAAGGATCTAGTGACGCAGTGTAGACTGTTATTCAGCATTGCTGCTTCCTCAGATTGTCAGCTCTTGTGATCAGGCCCCGGCTCCTCGCTCCGGTCTCTCCTGTACAGTGAGGCCTCATTTTACACCTGTATAAGGATCTAGTGATGCAGTGTAGACTGTTATTCAGCATTGCTGTTTCCTCAGATTGTCAGCTCTTGTGATCAGACCCCTGCTCCTCGCCCCGTTCTCTCCTGTACAGTGAGGCCTCATTATATCCCTGTATAAGGATCTAGTGACGCAGTGTAGGCTGTTATTCAGCATTGCTCTTTCCTCAGATTGTCAGCTCTTGTGATCAGGCCCCTGCTCCTCGCTCCGCTCTCCCCTGTACAGTGAGGCCTCATTATACCCCTGTATAAGGATCTAGTAACGCAGTGTAGACTATTATTCAGCATTGCTGTTTACTCAGATTGTCAGCTCTTGTGATCAGGCCCCTGCTCCTCGCTCCGGTCTCTCCTGTACAGTGAGGCCTCATTATACCCCTGTATAAGGATCTAGTGACACAGTGTAGACTGTTATTCAGCATTGCTCTTTCCTCAGATATTCAGCTCTTGTGACCAGGCTCCGGTTCCTCGCTCCGGTCTCTCCTCTACACTGAGGCCTCATTATACCCCTGTATAAGGATCTAGTGACGCAGTGTAGACTATTATTCAGCATTGCTGTTTCCTCAGATTGTCAGCTCTTGTGATCAGGCCCCTGCTCCTCGCTTCGGTCTCTCCTGTACAGTGAAGCCTCATTATACCCCTGTATAAGGATCTAGTGACGCAGTGTAGACTGTTATTCAGCATTGCTCTTTCCTCAGATTCTCAGCTCTTGTGATCAGGCTCCGGTTCCTCGCTCCGGTCTCTCCTGTACAGTGAGGCCTCATTATACCCCTGTATAAGGATCTAGTGACGCAGTGTAGACTGTTTTTCAGCATTGCTCTTTCCTCAGATTGTCAGCTCTTGTGATCAGGCTCTGATTCCTCGCTTCGGTCTCTCCTGTACAGTGAGGCCTCATTATACCCCTGTTTAAGGATCTAGTGATGCAGTGTAGACTGTTATTCAGCATTGCTCTGCACTCAGATTGTCAGCTCTTGTGATCAGGCCCCTGCTCCTCGCTCCGGTCTCTCTTGTACAGTGAGGCCTCATTATACCCCTGTATAAGGATCTAGTGACGCAGTGTAAACTGTTATTCAGCATTGCTCTTTCCTCAGATTGTCAGCTCTTGTGATAAGGCCCCTGCTCCTCGCTCTGGTCTCTCCTGTACAGTGAGGCCTCATTATATCCCTGTATAAGGATCTAGTGACTCAGTGTAGACTGTTATTCAGCATTGCTCTTTCAACAGATTGTCAGCTCTTGTGATCAGGCTCTGGTTCCTTGCTCCGGTCTCTCCTGTACAGTGAGACCTCATTTTACACCTGTATAAGGATCTAGTGAAGCAGTGTAGACTGTTAGTCAGCATTGCTCTTTCCTCAGATTGTCAGCTCTTGTGATCAGGCCCCTGCTCCTCGCTCCGGTCTCTCCTGTACAGTGAGGCCTCATTATACACCTGTATAAGGATCTAGTGACGCAGTGTAAACTGTTATTCAGCATTGCTCTTTCCTCAGATTGTCAGCTCTTGTGATCAGGCCCCTTCTCCTCGCTCTCGTCTCTCCTGTACAGTGACGCCTCATTATATCCCTGTATAACGATCTAGTGACGCAGTGTAGACTGTTATTCAGCATTGCTGTTTCCTCAGATTGTCAGCTCTTGTGATCAGGCTCTGGTTCCTCGCTCCAGTCTCTCCTGTACAGTGATGCCTCATTATACCCCTGTATAAGGATCTAGTGACGCAGTGTAGACTGTTATTCAGCATTGCTGTTTCCTCAGATTGTCAGCTCTTGTGATCAGGCCCCTGCTCCTCGCTCCGGTCTCTCTTGTACAGTGAGGCCTCATTATACCCCTGTATAAGGATCTAGTGACGCAGTGTAAACTGTTATTCAGCATTGCTGTTTCCTCAGATTGTCAGCTCTTGTGACCAGGCCCCGGCTCCTCGCTCCGGTCTCTCCTGTACAGTGAGGCCTCATTATACCCCTGTATAAGGATCTAGTGACGCAGTGTAAACTGTTATTCAGCATTGCTCTTTCCTCAGATTGTCAGCTCTTGTGATCAGGCCCCTGCTCCTCGCTCCGGTCTCTCCTGTACAGTGAGGCCTCATTATATCCCTGTATAAGGATCTAGTGACGCAGTGTAGACTGTTATTCAGCATTGATGTTTCCTCAGATTGTCAGCTCTTGTGATCAGGCTCTGGTTCCTCGCTGCAGTCTCTCCTGTACAGTGAGGCCTCATTATACCCCTGTATAAGGATCTAGTGACGCAGTGTAGACTGTTATTCAGCATTGCTGTTTCCTCAGATTGTCAGCTCTTGTGATCAGGCCCCTGCTCCTCGCTCCGGTCTCTCCTGTACAGTGAAGCCTCATTATACCCCTGTATAAGGATCTAGTGACGCAGTGTAGACTGTTATTCAGCATTGCTCTTTCCTCAGATTCTCAGCTCTTGTGATCAGGCTCCGGTTCCTCGCTCCGGTCTCTCCTGTACAGTGAGGCCTCATTATACCCCTGTATAAGGATCTAGTGACGCAGTGTAGACTGTTTTTCAGCATTGCTCTTTCCTCAGATTGTCAGCTCTTGTGATCAGGCTCCGATTCCTCGCTTCGGTCTCTCCTGTACAGTGAGGCCTCATTATACCCCTGTTTAAGGATCTAGTGACGCAGTGTAAACTGTTATTCAGCATTGCTCTTTCCTCAGATTGTCAGCTCTTGTGATCAGGCCCCTTCTCCTCGCTCTCGTCTCTCCTGTACAGTGACGCCTCATTATATCCCTGTATAACGATCTAGTGACGCAGTGTAGACTGTTATTCAGCATTGCTGTTTCCTCAGATTGTCAGCTCTTGTGATCAGGCTCTGGTTCCTCGCTCCAGTCTCTCCTGTACAGTGATGCCTCATTATACCCCTGTATAAGGATCTAGTGACGCAGTGTAGACTGTTATTCAGCATTGCTGTTTCCTCAGATTGTCAGCTCTTGTGATCAGGCCCCTGCTCCTCGCTCCGGTCTCTCCTGTACAGTGAGGCCTCATTATACCCCTGTTTAAGGATCTAGTGACGCAGTGTAGACTGTTATTCAGCATTGCTGTTTCCTCAGATTGTCAGCTCTTGTGATCAGGCCCCTGCTCCTCGCTCCGGTCTCTCCTGTACAGTGAGGCCTCATTATACCCCTGTTTAAGGATCTAGTGACGCAGTGTAGACTGTTATTCAGCATTGCTGTGCCCTCAGAATGTCAGCTCTTGTGATCAGGCCCCTGCTCCTCGCTCCGGTCTCTCTTGTACAGTGAGGCCTCATTATACCCCTGTATAAGGATCTAGTGACGCAGTGTAAACTGTTATTCAGCATTGCTGTTTCCTCAGATTGTCAGCTCTTGTGACCAGGCCCCGGCTCCTCGCTCCGGTCTCTCCTGTACAGTGAGGCCTCATTATACCCCTGTATAAGGATCTAGTGACGCAGTGTAAACTGTTATTCAGCATTGCTCTTTCCTCAGATTGTCAGCTCTTGTGATCAGGCCCCTGCTCCTCGCTCCGGTCTCTCCTGTACAGTGAGGCCTCATTATATCCCTGTATAAGGATCTAGTGACGCAGTGTAGACTGTTATTCAGCATTGATGTTTCCTCAGATTGTCAGCTCTTGTGATCAGGCTCTGGTTCCTCGCTGCAGTCTCTCCTGTACAGTGAGGCCTCATTATACCCCTGTATAAGGATCTAGTGACGCAGTGTAGACTGTTATTCAGCATTGCTGTTTCCTCAGATTGTCAGCTCTTGTGATCAGGCCCCTGCTCCTCGCTCCGGTCTCTCCTGTACAGTGAAGCCTCATTATACCCCTGTATAAGGATCTAGTGACGCAGTGTAGACTGTTATTCAGCATTGCTCTTTCCTCAGATTCTCAGCTCTTGTGATCAGGCTCCGGTTCCTCGCTCCGGTCTCTCCTGTACAGTGAGGCCTCATTATACCCCTGTATAAGGATCTAGTGACGCAGTGTAGACTGTTTTTCAGCATTGCTCTTTCCTCAGATTGTCAGCTCTTGTGATCAGGCTCCGATTCCTCGCTTCGGTCTCTCCTGTACAGTGAGGCCTCATTATACCCCTGTTTAAGGATCTAGTGACGCAGTGTAAACTGTTATTCAGCATTGCTCTTTCCTCAGATTGTCAGCTCTTGTGATAAGGCCCCTGCTCCTCGCTCTGGTCTCTCCTGTACAGTGAGGCCTCATTATATCCCTGTATAAGGATCTAGTGACGCAGTGTAGACTGTTATTCAGCATTGCTGTTTCCTCAGATTGTCAGTTCTTGTGATCAGGCTCTGGTTCCTCGCTCCGGTCTCTCCTGTACAGTGAGGCCTCATTATACCCCTGTATAAGGATCTAGTGACGCAGTGTAGACTGTTATTCAGCATTGCTGCTTCCTCAGATTGTCAGCTCTTGTGATCAGGCCCCGGCTCCTCGCTCCGGTCTCTCCTGTACAGTGAGGCCTCATTTTACACCTGTATAAGGATCTAGTGACGCAGTGTAGACTGTTATTCAGCATTGCTGTTTCCTCAGATTGTCAGCTCTTGTGATCAGACCCCTGCTCCTCGCCCCGTTCTCTCCTGTACAGTGAGGCCTCATTATATCCCTGTATAAGGATCTAGTGACGCAGTGTAGGCTGTTATTCAGCATTGCTCTTTCCTCAGATTGTCAGCTCTTGTGATCAGGCCCCTGCTCCTCGCTGCGCTCTCCCCTGTACAGTGAGGCCTCATTATACCCCTGTATAAGGATCTAGTAACGCAGTGTAGACTATTATTCAGCATTGCTGTTTACTCAGATTGTCAGCTCTTGTGATCAGGCCCCTGCTCCTCGCTCCGGTCTCTCCTGTACAGTGAGGCCTCATTATACCCCTGTATAAGGATCTAGTGACACAGTGTAGACTGTTATTCAGCATTGCTCTTTCCTCAGATATTCAGCTCTTGTGACCAGGCTCCGGTTCCTCGCTCCGGTCTCTCCTCTACACTGAGGCCTCATTATACCCCTGTATAAGGATCTAGTGACGCAGTGTAGACTATTATTCAGCATTGCTGTTTCCTCAGATTGTCAGCTCTTGTGATCAGGCCCCTGCTCCTCGCTTCGGTCTCTCCTGTACAGTGAGGCCTCATTATACCCCTGTATAAGGATCTAGTGACACAGTGTAGACTGTTATTCAGCATTGCTCTTTCCTCAGATATTCAGCTCTTGTGACCAGGCTCCGGTTCCTCGCTCCGGTCTCTCCTCTACACTGAGGCCTCATTATACCCCTGTATAAGGATCTAGTGACGCAGTGTAGACTATTATTCAGCATTGCTGTTTCCTCAGATTGTCAGCTCTTGTGATCAGGCCCCTGCTCCTCGCTTCGGTCTCTCCTGTACAGTGAAGCCTCATTATACCCCTGTATAAGGATCTAGTGACGCAGTGTAGACTGTTATTCAGCATTGCTCTTTCCTCAGATTCTCAGCTCTTGTGATCAGGCTCCGGTTCCTCGCTCCGGTCTCTCCTGTACAGTGAGGCCTCATTATACCCCTGTATAAGGATCTAGTGACGCAGTGTAGACTGTTTTTCAGCATTGCTCTTTCCTCAGATTGTCAGCTCTTGTGATCAGGCTCCGATTCCTCGCTTCGGTCTCTCCTGTACAGTGAGGCCTCATTATACCCCTGTTTAAGGATCTAGTGATGCAGTGTAGACTGTTATTCAGCATTGCTCTGCACTCAGATTGTCAGCTCTTGTGATCAGGCCCCTGCTCCTCGCTCCGGTCTCTCTTGTACAGTGAGGCCTCATTATACCCCTGTATAAGGATCTAGTGACGCAGTGTAAACTGTTATTCAGCATTGCTCTTTCCTCAGATTGTCAGCTCTTGTGATAAGACCCCTGCTCCTCGCTCTGGTCTCTCCTGTACAGTGAGGCCTCATTATATCCCTGTATAAGGATCTAGTGACTCAGTGTAGACTGTTATTCAGCATTGCTCTTTCTTCAGATTGTCAGTTCTTGTGATCAGGCTCCGGTTCCTCGCTCCGGTCTCTCCTGTACAGTGAGGCCTCATTATACCCCTGTATAAGGATCTAGTGACGCAGTGTAGACTGTTATTCAGCATTGCTCTTTCCTCAGATTGTCAGCTCTTGTGATCAGGCTCTGGTTCCTCGCTCCGGTCTCTCCTGTACAGTGAGGCCTCATTATACCCCTGTATAAGGATCTAGTGACGCAGTGTAGACTGTTATTCAGCATTGCTGCTTCCTCAGATTGTCAGCTCTTGTGATCAGGCCCCGGCTCCTCGCTCCGGTCTCTCCTGTACAGTGAGGCCTCATTTTACACCTGTATAAGGATCTAGTGACGCAGTGTAGACTGTTATTCAGCATTGCTGTTTCCTCAGATTGTCAGCTCTTGTGATCAGACCCCTGCTCCTCGCCCCGGTCTCTCCTGTACAGTGAGGCCTCATTATATCCCTGTATAAGGATCTAGTGACGCAGTGTAGGCTGTTATTCAGCATTGCTCTTTCCTCAGATTGTCAGCTCTTGTGATCAGGCCCCTGCTCCTCGCTCCGCTCTCCCCTGTACAGTGAGGCCTCATTATACCCCTGTATAAGGATCTAGTAACGCAGTGTAGACTATTATTCAGCATTGCTGTTTCCTCAGATTGTCAGCTCTTGTGATCAGGCCCCTGCTCCTCGCTCCGTTCTCTCCTGTACAGTGAAGCCTCATTATACCCCTGTATAAGGATCTAGTGACACAGTGTAGACTGTTATTCAGCATTGCTCTTTCCTCAGATATTCAGCTCTTGTGACCAGGCTCCGGTTCCTCGCTCCGGTCTCTCCTCTACACTGAGGCCTCATTATACCCCTGTATAAGGATCTAGTGACGCAGTGTAGACTGTTATTCAGCATTGCTGTTTCCTCAGATTGTCTGCTCTTGTGATCAGGCCCCTGCTCCTCGCTCCGGTCTCTCCTGTACAGTGAGGCCTCATTATACCCCTGTATAAGGATCTAGTGACGCAGTGTAAACTGTTATTCAGCATTGCTGCTTCCTCAGATTGTCAGCTCTTGTGATCAGGCCCCGGCTCCTCCTCGGTTGTAGTCTTACCATATATTGTGTCATTTTTTGTTAATGTCCTTTGTGAGTTAGTAAATGCTGCGATATGTGTCGGTGCACTTGATGCATCCTGATCCTGATGCAAACGCAGGTCCATGCATCCCTATGTTAAGTATATAAGTATAGGGATCTAATCTGGATCAGGTTGCATCAGGATTGCTACACATCACAACACACCGTACCAAAACACTAGTGGGCTGTATCATACCATGCTGGGGGGACTATATACCATGCTGGGCTGTATCATACCATGCTGGGGGGGGCTATATACCATGCTGGGCTGTATTATACCATGCTGGGGGCTATATACCATGCTGGGCTGTATTATACCATGCTGGGGGGGCTATATACCATGCTGGGCTGTATCATACCATGCTGGGGGGGCTATATTCCATGCTGGGCTGTATTATACCATGCTGGGGGGCTATATACCATGCTGGGCTGTATTATACCATGCTGGGGGGTCTATATACCATGCTGGGCTGTATTATACCATGCTGGGGGGGCTATATACCATGCTGGGCTGTATTATACCATGCTGGGGGGCTATATACCATGCTGGGCTGTATTATACCATGCTGGGGGGCTATATACCATGGTGGGCTGTATTGTACCATGCTGGGGGGCTATATACCATGCTGGGCTGTATTGTACCATGCTGGGAGCTTATATACCATGCTGGGCTGGATTATACCATGCTGGGGGTGCTATATACCATGCTGGGCTGTATTATACCATGCTGGGGGGGCTATATACCATGCTGGGCTGTATTATACCATGCTGGGGGGCTGTATACCATGCTGGGCTGTATTATACCATGCTGGGGGGCTATACCATGCTGGGCTGTATTATACCATGCTGGGGGGCTATATACCATGCTGGGCTGTATTATACCATGCTGGGGGGGCTATATATCATGCTAGGCTGTATTATACTATGCTGGGCTGTATCATACCATGCTGGGGGGGATATTTACCATGCTGGGGGGGCTGTATACCATGCTGGGCTGTATCATACCATGCTGGGGGGGCTATATACCATGCTGGGCTGTATCATACCATGCTGGGGGGCTATATACCATGCTGGGCTGTATTATACCATGCTGGGGGGCTATATACCATGCTGGGCTGTATTATACCATGCTGGGGGGGCTATATACCATGCTGGGCTGTATTATACCATTCTGGGTTGTATTATACCATTCTGGGGGGCCATATACCATGCTGGGCTGTATTATACCATGGTGGGTTGTATACCATGTGTTGCTGGGCTATACACTATGCGGCTGTGTTATATACCATGGGGGGTACATTTTACATTATATTCTATAAGGGGAGGCTGTGTTATATAATATGGGGGGGCTACATTATATTCTATGGGGAGGTGGGCTGTATTATATTCTATTTGGGGCTACTTTATATTCTATAGGGGGCTGTATTATATTTATTATATTCTATGGAGGGGCTACATTATACTATATAAGGGGCTGCGTTATATCCTATGAGGGGGTTGCCATATATTCTATGGAGGGGCTGCATTATACTATATGGGGGGGACTGCATTATATTCTATGGGGGGTTACATTATATTCTATACAGATATTATATCCAGCCCTGCATAGACTCAATATTAGATAACAAATAGCAAATAACTTTGTTGCCCTATGAAGGGGGGGGCCAAAAAATTTCTTGCACAGCGGCCCCTGCACTAGTGTGAACACAGCCCCACTCATGCAGCCCCTAACCAGGAGCCCCCATACATGCTCCCAATACATTTTATTATCATTACCACACTGTAACATAGGGCACAAGCCCTTCTAGTGAGGCGGGAAAGATCACTGTATGACAGAGCAGCATGCGGACATAGTCTATATTATGTCTGCAGTCTGTTCCCATACAGCACATCCCTTGCTTCTGAGCATGCTCAGTGCCACAAAATGGATTCCTGCACACGGAAGCACATGGATCGGTGTTGTCCTGGATCCGTGCTCCATAGAGCTCCATGTTAATTCCAGACGTGTAGCCGCGGATCCGTGCGTCTCCCTGTGCCTGCGTGTTTTTCAGATGACACAAAACTGCAACAAGTTGCGTTTTTGTGCATCTGAAAAAATATGCAGACACACGGATCTGTGGGAAAACGGTGACAACTGGATGGTCCCATCTGTCACCACTGAAAGTCAATGGAGAGGAGAACGAATCGGTGTGCAGCCAAAATATGCAAGTGTGACACCAGCTTACCCCTATATAATGATTGGAACTGGACCTAGATCTCTCCACAGGTTTTACCTAAAATCACTTTATCTTCCCCTACCCTTAGGGCTCATACTCACTTGTGAGAGACGCACGTGATTCTCGTGAAAGTCTCACGCATGGAAACCTGGCACTGCCACCGGCACTGGGACTGGAGCGTGCGGCTGCATAGAAATACATGTAACCAAACGCTCCGGTCCGAGTGCTGGCGGCAGTGCCGGGTTTTCATGCGTGAGACTTTCACGAGAATCACGTGCGTCTCTCACAAGTGAGTATGAGCCATTAGCAGCAACAGCTGCCGCCGTCTATCCTCCTCCCTGTAGTGTTGTCCTGAATCCTCCTGGCCCTGCATTCAACGGGATCGTTACATAGCGGCACTATCGCTGTAATGGAGGAGTTAACGCCCCCATTGGCCGCAATGCTACTAACGCATCCAAAATCGGCATGATGTGTTACTTCATGACACCCCCACAAATGCTGCAGACCGCGTTCCAGGGGGCGCCATGAAGTAACGCATCATGCCGATTTTGGATGCGTTAGTAGCATTGCGGCCATAGGAGGTGTTAACTCCTCCGTTACAGCGTTAGTGCCGCTATGTAACAATCCCGTTGGACGCAGGGCCATAAACGCAATGTGAACCTGGCCTAACACTATGAGATGATATACCAAGCAATGTGTGGAGTCTCTCCTCCTACACACACCATATACTGTATGTATATGCCATGGATGAGGGGCCAGGAAAGTGTAGCTTTATTTGGGACTAAAGGTAACGCACAGGTCATTGCAGATGATGATGATGATGACAATGTGCTGCGTCCCTCCTCTTACACATAGTCACCCACCATATATGCCATGGAGGAACTGGCAGGATATATTTGGGACTGAAGGGTTAACTCACGTGCATTTATTCACATCTCCTCCTCTCCTGACTGCTCCTCCGCCCCAGATGAGTCACAGTCAGGATCCACTGCTTCCAGACGCCAGAGAAAAAAAACAAAACAGCTCGTTCACCCTGCAGAGCCGGCTCATTTCGTTCACAGCAGGGAGCAGGCTCTTTGTATCGGATCGTTCACGAACGACACATCACTACTCAGTATATACAGGACTGTGCTGGCTGTCCTGGTGCTGCTGGAGGAGCGGAGTCCAGGCAGCGCACATAGGGGGCACGTTCCCGTAGAGCGACCACTTGCTCAGGAGACTTCAGAGCATTTACATAGAGATGTACCAGCTCCATAATCACCAGGTTTTGCCTCTTTATTGTGAGGTTTTTCAGACCCTCATTCATGAATAGTCTTTCTTGTGGTGGCAATGTTTCAGCTCACAGACCCTTCCTCAGGCATAATATAGACAGAAAACCAGTATAATATGAGAAAGTCTAAGGGGCTCAGCAATCAGAAAACTGTCTGACAGAGAACATTTATAGCGTGAGGTAAGGGGGAGCCAGAATCTACAGGAAAAGCAGCTGTGGTTTATATAAGAACGTAACCAAGGAACACCCAGCATGGAAATACACTGCTCAAAAAAGGGAACACTTAAAACGGTGTATATTCTGACTCCTCCTGATGACTGCAAGTCCCAAGTGTTCTATCAGCTTCTTAGATAATTGTATAACTTGTACTCACAAAACCAGGCATCCTCAGATAGTTTTAACTCCACTGGCAATGCAACTGTAGAAAGACCAGGAGAAACGATGCTGATTTCTTCCAAAATCTTGTATTAGTTTACAATGGACAGTAGGTAAAAAGGGGTAATTTGTACAGGGGAGTACACATGCGTTTTGAGTAATGGCTGCTGTAGGCTAAACTGAAGAAGGGAGGAGGAACCTAATACAGAGCTCAACTACAGGAGGGACATAGGGACAATTTTCACACAGTCTAATTCTACCTAGCAACAGGGAATTTTGCTGATTGGAGGAAGAACAAAACAAAGAGAAATATGCATTACAGATTGTTCCCATTCGTGGTACACAACACTCCCCATCTGAAATCGTCAGATTTCATAAGTCCTTGTGCGAGATAAGGAGACTCTGTCCCTTGACATCGTGAAACCTGCAATGAGAGGAGAAAAGAAAAAACAATGCAACACAATGCAGAAATCAAGTCCATACTTGTAGTAAAAACGTAGAGCTTGAATAAAAAATGAAAAATGAGTCCTATAGAAACCCATCTTCGGATTGGGGAAGCCACAACATGCCAACTCTTCCACCAACCCAACAGTAGAAGTTCCAGTCCATAAGGGGAAGTTAAAGTTCAGTTGGGTTCTGATCCTGTGTCCTAGCACAGCAGTAGCATGCGAAGGTATGCTCCCCGCCGTGGCAAAGTCCAGTGACTAAGATACATTCATGTGACTCCTGTTCGAAGGAGCCAGCAAACTGAAGCACTTGGAGAGGTTCCTGCAGCTGTAGTCTTCATAGATGCATCGTAAGAAACGTAGACTTGTCTCTTGATGATGGTTGAAAGGATCTTTAAAGAACTACGGTGCAGGACTTGGGGTTGCTGTAAGGCCTTTAAGGACTTCTTCCCCGTCTCCCACCTTTGCTGTCTCTGAGATGGTAACATAGTGTTCCTGTTGATGCCCTGAGTAGCGAGCTGTCTCAGTGATGCCCTGCCTTGAACTGCAATGGGTGTTTTGAAACCCAGAGGACCGTGGATGCTGTTTTGAACAGGCGAGGCTCCTCGTTCGATAGGAAGTTCAACACAGGGTGATGCTTGAGAAGTGAACATGCCTTGTTCGACATCCGGCAGTATGCTGAAGCTGCATTGTGTGGGGCAAACGCTAGCACCATCGGTAAGAGGAAGGCTGTTGAGAGAGGGGCTCTCACTCTGAGCACTGAAGTCTAGCATGGATTCGGCTTGACCTGGTTTGTGATGGAGATAGGCGTCAAAGGTTGAGAACTCAGCAGATACTTGCTTTGAATCCTTTGGCAACTCAGTCTTTGTGGGAAGGGAATGTGAGGGAGCTACCCAGCTGTTATAGTTGACATTGGTGGGTTTGATGCTCGTGACCCTGATGATCACCTTGTCTTCCTCTTTTGGTGGTGAGTTGTCCTTTGTTGTAGGACCGAGTGTTGTTCTCTCAAGGTTGTAGTCTCGAAGATAATGCAGACTTGAATTGTCAGATGGTTGTTGCTGACATTTAGTGTCATTTAATTTCTCCTTCGTCCAGTAATGGCCTGGGTCTGGCAGGGGGGAAAAGCCATGGTTATCTGACGTGATAAGCGTTTTGTAAGAGGAGATGCTGCTAGGATCCTGTGTCTGGTCGCCACAGACATTGCTGATGATAACCCAGCCTAGCTCGAGGCGCTGAGCATACGGTTCATTGAGTAGTCCATGGATTTGTTGATGCATCCTGTGCAGTCGTATAATGTCTCTGCCGAGGAGAATTAGGATGTCTGCCTTGTCGTCCAGGGGTGGCATCTCTTTGGCTATCATTCTGAGGTGAGGATGTTGAAGAGAGACTTCTGGCATTGGGATTTCCTCCCTGTTGAATGGAATTTGGTTACACTCAACAAGCGTGGGTAGTGGTATCTCCATGGCGTCCTTCTCAAGAGAAGTTATTATGAGGCCACCGGCCCTTCTTCCAGAGGTTTTTATAACGCCGCTGCAGGTGCCCAAAGTGTAAGGATAGATGTCTCCTTTTAAGTCGAACAAGTCGAAGAGTTCTGACCTGACCAGTGATTTGCTGTTCTGGTCTTCCAGACTAACGTACACCTTGACTGCCTTCTCTGGATGACCCTTGGGATACACCCTTGCTAGGCAAATCTTTGCGCAGGACTTGTCTCGAAGACCTTCTCCGCAGACTTCGGTGCATGAGGAAGATACCGCAACTTGGCTTGTCGCTTTGTCTGAACTCTCCCCGCCATGGCTTGTGGTGGGAGAAGGTGTAGATGCAGAGTCGTACTGTGATGGATGGAGCGCTTGTACATGGTCTTCGCTGTTGCACTCTAGACACTTGATGGCGATGACACAGTCAGTACAATAAGTCATGAGAAAACAAACTCAGAATCGCCTAGATCCGTTGAAGCGTTCCTGAGTTATGACCTCATAAAGGGACAGTGGTCAAATTGTAAAAAATGGCCCGGTCATTAACGTGCAAACCACCCTTGGGGCTTAATGCACCCCATGATCCTGTTTGCCTTGGCAGCCGTTGCCAGGCACTGGCTGCTCCAGGTAAGTTTATCATTAACTAGGATCCCCAAGTCCTTCGCCATGTCAGATTTACCCAGTGGTTTACCGTTCAGTGTGTAATGGTGATATTGATTCCTTCTTCCCATGTGTATAACCTTACATTTATCATTGTTAAACTGCATCTGCCACCTTTCCGCCCAAGTTCCCAACTTATCCAGATCCATCTGTAGCAGAATACTATCTTCTCTTGTATTGACTGCTTTACATAGTTTTGTATCATCTGCAAATATCGATATTTTACTGTGCAAACCTTCTACCAAATCGCTATTAAATATGTTGAAGAGAATAGGTCCCTGTCAGGAGCCCCGCACTGCATTTGCTCACTGAGCCAGTGCGGGTGTCCTGAGTACAAAGACAGTGCTCAAAGATACCTGTGGAGCAGGGCAGCAGCGGTGACGATGCGTGCTTCAGAGTATCAGGACCTGAAGCACATGACTGCTGGGGGCGTGGCCTAAGCTCCACAGATCTAGGAGCTGCAGGGAAACTCCTAGAAAGGTAACTACAGGACAATGTTACCAAGGGGCATAGACAGAGACAGAAACCAGATGAAGCCAGGGTCAAAACACAAGATAGCAATACAGTACCAAAGGTACCAAAGGGTTAGACAGAATGGATAGTCAGGACGTAGCAATAGGTCAGAAAACCAGAACGAGCAATAGACGGTACAATAGGGACAAACTGTAACGGAGTAACAATAGCCAAGCCAGGAGGTCAGAACCGGAGAAGACAATAGTACCAAAGCGAGAGACGGAGTACAGAGTGAGGGAACAGGCCAGGTCATTCACGGGAAGCAAACAAGCAACGCAGAATACACGCACACCAGGGGTCAGACACACCAGAACAACAGTATAGCTGACAGAGAACCCTGGTAAAGTGAGTATAAATACCCCTCCCAGATCCAGAAAGAGGCCACGAACACTTAACCCTGTGAGTGCAGGGCAAGAACCCTGTTCAAACCATGACAGTCCCAACACCGACCCCTGCGGTCCCCCTCTGGTCACAGCGACCCAGTTAGAGAATATACCATTTATAACCACCCTCTGTTTTCTATCACTAAGCCAGTTACTTACCCATTTACACACATTTTCCCCCAGACCCAGCATTCTCATTTTGTGTACCAACCTCTTGTGTGGCACGGTATCAAACGCTTTGGAAAAATCAAGATATACCACATCCAATGGCTCACCTTGGTCCAGTCTATAGCTTACCTCTTCATAAAAACTGATTAGATTAGTTTGACAGGAGCGATTCCTCATAAACCCATGCTGATATGGCGTTAAACAGTTATTCTCATTGAGATAATCCAGAATAACATCCCTCAGAAACCCTTCAAATATTTTACCAACAATAGAGGTTAGACTTACTGGCCTATAATTTCCAGGTTCACTTTTAGAGCCCTTTTTGAATATTGGCACCACATTGCTATGCGCCAGTCCTGTGGAACAGACCCCATCGCTATAGAGTCTCTAAATATAAGAAATAATGGTTTGTCTATTACATTACTTAGTTCTCTTAGTACTCTAGGGTGTATACCATCCGGACCTGGAGATTTATCTATTTTAATCTTATTTAGCCGGTTTTGCACCTCTTCTTGGGTTAGATTTTTGACCCTTAATATAGGGTTTTCTTTGTCTCTTGGCATTTCACCTAGCATTTCATTTTCCACCGTGAATACCATGGAGAAGAAGGTGTTTAATATATTAGCTTTTTCCTCATCATCTACAACCATACTTTCCTCAATTTTTTAATGGGCCTACACTTTCACTTTTGATTCTTTTACTATTGATATAGTTGAAGAACAGCTTGGGATTAGTTTTACTCTCCTTAGCAATGTGCTTCTCTGTTTCCTTTTTGGCAGCTTTATTTTTTTAGATAAAGAATTTTTGTCCTTATAGTTTTTTAGAGCTTAAACGGTACAATGCTGCTTTAGTAGTTTAAATGCATTCTTTTTACTGTTAATTGTCCCTCTTACTATTGTGTTTAGCCACATTGGGTTTTTCCTATTTCTTGTCCTTTTACTCCCACAAGGTATAAACCACTTACAGTGCCTATTAAGGATGTTCTTAAACATTTCCCATTTATTTTCTGTATTCTTATTTCTGAGGACATTGTCCCAGTCAACCAGATTAAGGGCATCTCTAAGCTGGTCAAACTTTGCCTTCCAAAAGTTCAGTGTTTTTGTGACTCCCTGACATGTCCCCCTAGCGAAAGACAAGTGAAACTGTACAATATTATTCTCCAGCATGTGTCTCTGCCTCCTCTACTCCTTCCACCCGGGCAAACTGTTTTAAGTTTGCAGCCGCTTCCATACGCCGCTGACTTACGGCGTTAGCTTTCTCAGCGTCCTTTCTGGCCACGGCACCATCTTGGATGGTGCCAGTGTCTCCTGCACCTGCGTCCTTTCACCTTCTCAAAGTCATCTCCCCTCCACCGGGCTCCCGATCGACACCTCTCAGCTCCCGGGACCTTCAGCCAGCAGGTATGGCACAATTTTCAGCAATCAGCGGTGCCTACGCAGGATAAAAATAGTAATAGCAGCGGGAGCGCTCTCCTATGCATCCGCTCACATGGCCAGCTAGCACACGCCGCTTTATTTAAATAATTTAAAAAACAGCATGTGGACCCCCTCTATTCTTGATAACTAGCCTTGCTGAAGCTGACAGCTGAGGGCTACAGCCCCCAGCTGTGATTTTTGCCTGGCTGGTTAGCAAACATACAGGGGAACTCATACCATTATTTTAACGATTTATTTACAGCGCAGGAGCGGATGATGAATAATCCCATCCGCCACTCCTGCTCTCACTGTTATTAGCAACAGCAGGTATTAGATGATTGGAGCAGTTGTCCCATCAGCCGACACTAGTGACCGGAGGTAAACTTTATACCTCCGATCACAGCTGTGCGCTTACACTGTCTTTTGACAGTGTGGGAACCGCGGCTCTCTGAACTGCGGGGATGATTTCACCGCCGATCAGAAGTGGTGTTTGCATGACATCATGGCAAACACTGGATGTTTGGGCCCACCATTCAAGTGAATGGGGTCCGGGTACGGTTCCGGTACCAGAACTTTTTGTAACTGTTTGGCTGAACTCGAACATCCAGGTGTCCGCCCAGCTCTAATAATGACAACCCAAAACATCCAAATGAACCTGATCAAAAGTTCACATACCCCATTTCTTATTGCCCCCCTTCAACATCAATGACAGCTTGAAGTCTTTTGTGGTAGTTGTGGATGAGGTTCTTTATTCTCTGATGGTAAAGCTACCCACTCTTATTGGCAAAAAGCCACCAGTTCCTGTAAATTTCTGGGCTGTCTAGCATGAACTGTGTGCTTGAGATCTCCCCAGAGTGGCTCAAAGATATTGAGGTGAGGAGACTGAGATGGCCACTCCAGAATGTCACTGTTATGCTGTAGCCAATGACAGGTCGACTTGGCCTTGTGTTTTGGATCATTGTCATGTTGGAACATCCAAGTACATTCCATGCGCAGTTTCCGGGCTGATGAGTGCAAATTTGCCTCCAGTATTTGCTGATAAGATGCTGCATTCATCTTTCCTTCAAGTTTGACCAAGTTTCCTGTGCCTTTGCAGCTCACACATCCCAAAACATCAGCAATCCACTTCCATGCTTTACAGTAGGAATGGTGTTCCTTTCATCAACTACCTTTTCCCATAGATCCATTGACAATTCTTTTGCTTTCTCCATGACTCACAATCCAGAAATATCATTGGCTGGAAAAAAGATGCAAGAGTCTGTCTGGAACCCAGAAACTCATTCAGCTTTTATGCAAACACACTGATTACAAGCAAACAGTTCACAGGTGAGAATGTTACCTTTAGTAGCTATTCAAACCCATTTGTGTCAACTTCTGTGCATGTTATCAGGCCAAAATCACCAGGGTATGTGAATTTTTGATCATGGTCATTTGAATGTTTTGAGTTGTCATTATGATTTAAAAAGAGAAAACACAGTAGTTTGACAATAACTACTGAGGTCTCATCTCCCGAGGTCTTGGTGCCGAGATCTCCATCTGCGCATGTGCCGGCCACCGGCAGCCATTTTCTCAGAGTCCACCGCACAGTAAACCATGGAAGTGCTGGGGCTTTCACAAAATGTCAGCAGAGCCCCCGCACCATTGAACACCCGCAGCGGCTCAAACCGGAACACCCCCTCATCCCAACTTGCGGCCTGCAGCAGCGCTCCACTCTTACCTCAACCAGCAGCAACCTTGGGACCTGCTCCACCTTGGCCGATAAGGTATATCCACATTATAAGACGCACCCCCATTTTCCCCGCAAATTTGAAGGAAAAAAAGTACGTCTTATAATCCAAAAAATATGGTATATGTTGATTTTTGAGTTTCTTTCTTCGGATGGTCAAGACTCTGAAATGTTGACCCTTCTTATAGTTTAAATTGATATTTGTAAATTGAAGAATGGTTGTTGGTTACCTCTTACAGTTTATTGCACTGTTATCTTTACAAAACAGGAATGTAGGATGACAGAACAATGATATTTGCTGATATGCTGATTAAACATTATACCAGGCCATGCAGTTTGTTGACTTGCAAACATTGAAGGATAAACTAAAGTAAATAATAAAACAATGCAAGTTAATTTCATCACCTCTTCCTCTTGACCTGTGAATAATGGCTTGAAGAACAATTTTGAACTATAAAAAGGGGATATTCCTTTGTAAGAAGAGACATCCAAATATCCAAGGCATCCAAACATCCAAGAGATCAAGAGATCCAAAGAACCAAACACTCTTTACAAAACCACAGCCAGGAACACTCTACAAGACAGAAGCTAAGACATCATGTCTCCATCACAAGGGACATAGATTTGACATTCTACAGGATGTCAGCATAAGGGACAACAGTCCCGACTCAAAGAATTCAAGTCTGCTCCGTTGACCATCACTGAACCCATGGATACGTTTGGAGCAGTCAGGATGTGGACCCACCGGTCACCTGAGCCGCATGGATACATTTGGGAAAGCCAGGATTGGGACTGACCAGTCACCTGTTTCCATGGAGACGTTCGGAGAAGCCAGGTTGTGACCCACCGGTCATCAGGCCTTGCACCTCAATTGACTCAGCTTCCTATGCTTGTCATTAACGTCTCTCTGTGCCTGCTACATACAGGTGGGGGTAGTCGGCCCTGGAAGCTTTGATGTCACAGTCATTCTTGTCCCGGCGAGTCAGCTGAAGGGTGAGACGCTATAATTTTGGCACCATCTTGGGTATTTTGCTGTGACTGTTCTATGTTTTATTTACCTGTTTTTTTGGTTCAATAAAGTATTGCCACACTGTTTTACCTTACCCTGTGTTGTCTGAGTAATATTACGCCCAAGGTATAAGGACAGCAGGCGTTCGGTGGGATGAGCCCTGGTCCATGGGGTTTTAGCTAGCGGTCTAGGGCACCTGCTCACCCCCCGTGTCTCCACAAGTATTATTACAGTTATTCTAATCTTATACACAGAACATTTAAAGGGAACAAGTCACATGATTATTGTTGCCCAAGGACAGAATGAATCAGTGCCTGAAGACATGATTGCAGTTAGGTATTTTTTTTAGTATGAAGAGATGGCGGGGAAAGAAAAAATAAGTCTGCTGCTGCTTCTCTCAGCCCAGCTCTTAGCAGTGGACAAATCTTCCTACATAAAGATATGGGAGAGACAGGTCTATCATTAAGGCTGGAGTCACATTAGTGTATGGCATCAGATGCGAGAACATCGGATGCGATATGCTAATGACCCACTTCTGCTCTGCAGCAAGCATGATCTGAGTGTCAGTGCTCTGTGCTTCGATCCTCTTGCATGACAGGATCGAAGCACAAAAAAGTAAGAGACGGAGAAATTAATTTCTCCATCTCCTCCATTGCCGGTGTCCGTGGGAATAGCACTGCACTCGGTTGATATCCAATTGTAGTGTGATCTGATTCTCGTATGCAATCGCAGCATGCTGGATTGCACTCATTCGATTACTTCGCAAGTGTGTGAGATTCCGAAGAGCAGGAAAAAGTCGCAGTGAACTCTTCTTTGTCGGCCATTTGTTCAAATGTTACTCATGCTGCCTTTGGTTTCGGAAACATGAATAATTTAACGAGTTCACTTTAAAATTAAGCTTATACTGTATATATAAACGTGAAACCGCCATCAATTTTTTATTCATCACAGAAAAACTGATGACAATTCTAACCAAAACTCTGATGACAATGATCAAAAGAACAGATGAAACTCAGACCACAATAAAATCACTGACGTCTAAATTAGCGTTTTTTGCCATGCTTGCGAGAAGATATCCAGCCTTCATGGGCCAATATTCCTGCATTTCAATTTTTTGTGACAAGAAATTGCTGCACTTAGAAAGAGCGGAGGAGGCCCAACATAGAAATAGATGGGTGTCTATAATAAAGTGGCCAATCAGTTTATAGTTGCTTTATTGCCATTGTTTATTGGTAATTGCTGATATTTATTAATCATTTAGTGCCGTAAATTGTTTTTCATTTCTCTTATATGACAACATGTGAATTTATATTGATCGTAATTTGCATAAATTGCCAAGTAAATTATTTAAAAGAAAGTATCTACCTGCCTGTGATTTTTCTTAGTAAAAAAATTAAATATGTAAGAAAATTTTCCACACATTCTGAAAATGAAAATTACTTCTCCCCTGTATGAATTCTCCAATGTGTAACTAGATTTCAAGTGTTTGTAAAATATTTCCCATATTCGAGGAGAAAAATGACTACTCCCTTGAGTGAATTCTCAGATGTCTATTAAGAGTTCTTTTCTTTTGAAAGTATTTCCCACATTCGGAACATGAAAATGGCTTCTCCCCTTTGTGAATTTGCTGATGTTTAGTAAGACAAGATTTTGTTGTACAACATTTCCTACATTCGGAACATGAAAATGGCTTCTCCCCTCTGTGAATTTGCTGATGTTTAGTAAGACGAGATTTTGTTGTACAACATTTCCCACATTCGGAACATGAAAATGGCTTCTCCCCTGTGTGCATTATCTGATGTTTAGTAAGATCAGATTCCACTATAAAACATTTCCCACATTCGGAACATGAAAATGGCTTCTTCACTTTGTGAATTTTCAAATGTGTAGCAAGATTTGTATTCTGACTAAAACATTTCCCACATTCTGAACATGAAAATGGCTTCTCCCCTGTGTGAATCCTCTGATGTTTAGTAAGATCAGATTTCTTTATACAACGTTTCCCACATTCTGAACATGAAAATGGCTTCTCCCCTGTGTGAATTTTCTGATGCTGAGCAAGAGATGATTTGTCTGAAAAACATTTTACACATTCTGAGCATGAAAATGGCTTCTCTCCTGTGTGAATTCTCTGATGTTTAGTAAGATGAGATTTAATTATGAAACATTTCCCACATTCTGAACATGAAAATGGCTTCTCCCCTGTGTGAATTTTCTGATGCTGAACAAGAGATGATTTCTCTGCAAAACTTTTTACACATTCTGAGCATGAAAATGGTTTCTCTCCTGTGTGAATTCTGTGATGTTTAGTAAGATCATACTTCGAATTACAACATTTCCCACATTCTGAACATGAAAATGGCTTCTTTCTTGTGTGTGCTCCTTGATGTTCACCATCCCTTTTGTTATATTTATTTTTCTTAACAAGGATTAGAGGTATGTCTGGTGTAATGGGATGCTCTTCAAAAGTATCAGGTGTGATACTAGGATCATTTGCATTAAAATCTGAAAATATCAGGTATTTCTCTGAGATCATGGTCCAGTTATCTGCCAAAAAAAAGGTATATTTTTTCCAATAAACTATGAATCATTATTAATAATTAATCTTGGCTTACTCCTGAACAGCTTCCTGCCTCATCCCATGCTTAGATGACCAGCTGCCTCACACTTCTCTGCATGACCACCTAGATTATTTTTTTACTTCATAAACCGTAAAATGCCAGTCAGCGGCTATTTCCTGTTTCACAGGGACTCCCTGCATGCCTGACTGGAGTTGGCTTCAGTGCATAGAGGTGGGAGGGATTATGGGCGTGAGGAGCAGTGAATATTTATTTATTTTTAGCAGCAGGGACAGGGGTTAGCTGCAGCAGCCGGCTCCTGCCAACTGTGAGCCGCTCATCCACCACTGCCACTCCCTCACCTCCTCAGCCACAGCAGGTACATCCGGACTGTAAGACGCATCCCAAATTTTTCTCCAAATGTTTGGAGGAAAAAAGTGCATTTTTTAGTCCGAAATATACAGTACTTTATTTTTTGCTAAATCGGATATTTCTGAACACAGCGATATCAAATATGTGTATTTTGTTTTTTTCAGGTGGGTTTTTTGAATTTTTGTGTTTTTATTTATTTTTTAAACTTTTTTTTAAATCTTTGTACTAGCTTCAATAGCCCCCTTAGGTGACTTGCTGCAATCACCTGATTGCCTGTGCTACACATAACAGGAATTCAGCACTGCTATGGATAGCAGAAATCGCAATCTCCTATGAACACCGGTCGAGAGGTGGATCTCAGATCCATTTACGGCTGTTAGAGGCACATGACAGGTGATCAGATCAGGTGTTATGTGCCAGGAAAGATGCAGGCTCAGCGTCAAAGCCCACATCGATGGCATGGACACGACTTTTGACATACCTAGGTTGTAAAAGGGCTAAACTACTTTTTGTTGCCTTTCTCCCCTAAGGAAGCTGCTTTTCTTTTCAGCAATACACTTGGAGTCTCTCCTCATTCATGCCTTTATCTGGCACTAATATGTACCCTCCATTGATTGCCTCTTTATATGGTCCCTATAACAAACTTTATTTGTGCAATCCTTTATTTCACATCCACCAATGGTAATATATTATTTTTATATTTGGTTATTTTGGTAGACAACACAATTAATACTTTCTGGTGCTCTTTAAATTTATATTTTTATTAATATTTTTTCCTTTTTTAATTGTGATATTACAACTATTTTTCATTTATGTATTTTTTTATTACTTATGCATGATAAGGGCTGTTGAGTTGCTTTTCTGGCATTTTCTTGATATTTTGTACTTATTTCAACATTTAATTGGCTTTGGTATGGTACACTGTGAGGTTGTTATGATATGGATTTACAGTCATGGCTGAAAGTGTTGCCACCCTTGAAATTGTTGCAGAAAATGAAGTATTTCTCCCAGAACATTATTGCAAGTACACAAGTTTTGTTATAAACATACTTAACAGAAAAAAATGAAAACTAGACATAATTTTATACAAAACTCTCAACATGAGCCTGACAAAATTGTTGGGAGCTTCAGCTTAATATTTGGTTGCACAAAATGCACACCCTTTGGAATAAATAACAGCAATCAATCGCTTCCTATAACAATTAACAAGCTTCTTACACCTCTCAACTGGAATTTTGGAACACTCTTCTTTTGCAGACTGCTCCAGGTCTCTCCACAGTTATCAATGGGATTTAGATCCAGACTTGTTCCTGGCTTCTTCAGAACTCTCCAGTGCTTCTTGGGTGCTTCTTGAAGTTTGCTTGGGGTAATTGTTCTGCTGAATGACCCATGACCTAGGACGCAAGCACAGCTTTCTGACACTGGTCACTAAATTGCAACCTAAAATTCTTTGGTAATCTTCAAATTTCATAATGTCTTGCACACAGTCATGGCTAACAGTGCCAGAGGCCACAAAATAACCCCAAAACATCTTTGAACCTCCACTATATTTGACTATAGGTACTGTGTTCTTTTCTTTGTAGGACTCATTCCACTTTCAGTACATAGTAGAATGATGTGGTTTATCAAAAAGCTCTGTCTTGGTCTCATCTGTCCATGAGACGCTTTCCCAGAAGGATTTTGGCTTACTCATGAACATTTTAACAAACTGCAGTCTAGTTTTTTTATGTCTCTGTATTAGCAGTGCGGTCCTCCTATTTCTCCTGGCATAGAGTTTCAAATGTTGATGGATAGTTCGTGCTGTCACTGATGCACCCGAGCTTGCAGGACAGTTTGAATTTTGTTGCAACTTCATTGGGGCTGCTTACCACCATCTGGACTATCCTGCATTACAACCTTTCATTAATTTTTATCTGCCATCCACGTCCAGAGAGATTTGCTACAGTGCCATGAGTTGTAAACGTCTTGATTATGTTGAGCACCATGGACAAAAGAACATCAAGATGTCTGGTGATGGACTTGTAACCTTGAGATTGTTGATATTGTTCAACATTTTTGATTCTCAAGTCCTCAGACATTTCTCTTCTCCTCTTTCTGTTCTCCATGCTTAGTGTGAGACATACAGACACACAATGCAAAGATTGAGCCAACTTTTCTCCTTTTTATCTGATTTCAGGTGTGATTTTCATATTGCCCACACCTGTTACTTGCCACAGGTTAGTTTGAACGAGCATCACATGCTTGAAACAACTTTGCTTACCCACAATTTAGGAAAGGTGCCATCAATTTTGCCTGGCTCCTTTTGGGGGTTTTGTGCGAAATGATGTACATTTTGCCTTTTTTATATGTTTTTTTGCGTTGTTCCAATATATATCTATAATAATAAATGCCCTGAGCAGCTTCCGGTTGTAACAACTTCCGTCCAGTTGTAACCGGTGATGTCACCGCACACCTCTTTCCATGTTAACCCTCAACACACCACTCCTCCTCAACACACACACTCCGCAACACACACTCCTCTCACCTTTCACCATCTCCACTCACGTCCACTCACTCTTTCGCTCCACATACGACCCCTTCTCTCACTCAGTCTCTCATACTCACGCCGTCATCGCCGCTAATCCACGATCCCCGACATCTTCTTACGCCAGCGCCATCCTGGATCCAGACGTCCTCCACGCCGGCGACAGGCTCTTGCGGCGACGCCATTTTGAGTATCGTGAAATCCCGCGATACTCAAGATGGCGTCGCCGCAAGAGCATGTCGCCAGCATGGATGCTGTCGGGATCCAAAATGGCGGCGGCGAAATCTCGCGAGATTTCGCCGCCGCCATTTTGGATCCCGACGGCATCCATGCCGGCGACATGTTCTTGCGGCGACGACATTTTGGATCGGCGAAATCCCGCGATACTCAAGATGGCGTCGCCGCAAGAACATGTCGCCGGTGAGGACGACGTCGGGATCCAAAATGGCGTCAGCGAAAAATCGTGAGATTTCGCCGACGCCATTTTGAATCCCGACGTCGTCCACGCCGGCGACATGTTCTTCCGGCGACGCCATCTTGAGTATCGCAGGATTTCACGATACTCAAGATGGCGTCGCCGCAAGAACATGTCGCCGGCGTGGAAGGACGTCTGGATCCAGGATGGCGCCGGTGGAAGATGTCGGGGATCGTGGAGCAGCGGCGATGACGGCGTCAGTATGAGAGACGGAGTGAGAGAAGGGGTCGTATGTGGAGTGAAGGAGTGAGTGGACGTGAGTGGAGATGGTGAAAGGTGAGAGGAGTGTGTGTTGAGGAGTGTGTGTGTTGAGGGTTAACATGGCAAGAGGTGTGATGCTATCGCATCCTCCCGATGCGATAGCATCGGGCCATAATCTAGTAAAATAAATAAATGTGTATAACAAAACATGTGTAATTGCAAACATTTTCTAGGAGAAATACTTCATTTTCTGGAACAATTTTGGCCATGACTGTATATCTGTCTGGACTTATTTATTTCACCTAGGGATCCATTAGTGCCTATACTGTAATATTGGTATGTATTTGATTGCATTTCTTGAATCCTGAGGGATCTAATAGTATCTATTATTCTATATATTCATTATTGTAATAAATCATATTAATACGTACATATGGATCCATATGTATCTATGGGGAGGCTTTGGTTTTACTTGTTTTTAATCTTGGTGTTTAATAAAATATATTTGGTTTTGTACTCTTAGGTGTGCACCTTTTTCTGTATTGCTTTTTTCTGATAGTATTGAAAGGGTTAACAATCCCTCAAGAGGAGGAGAATAGAAACTAATCCTTCTAAGACAGGAGACAAAATGAGCACTATATCTTGAGGCTTGAAGAGACGGATCTCATGTAAGTCGGTCAACACTTTATATACAGTATATTTTTCTCTTTTTATTATTTTATCTCATTTCTATGTTATTACGATCTATTTTCTACTGTTGGATTAAGTGATTATTCCTGTACCATGTAATCACCAGTGTTTAATACTCTGATAATGGGTATTGTTCCCCGAGCTATGAATAAGGGCTGTGAACAAGCATGAAACGCGTCGGCGGGGATGTCGCCATAAGTGTATGTGTTTTTTGTTAGCACAAACCTGCACAGAAGGAAAAGTTTTAACCAAGGAATAAACGTGATGTATTAACCTTTCTATGTGTTGCTGGATTATCGCTGTACAAGTCCTGCTTCTACATATTCTCTGAATCCTTAACTTGAGGTCATAGACATCTATCGTATAAGGGGGTTACTTACCTCTTCTGTACAGTCATCACATCAAGTCCATGGTGGGACTCATACACAACACATGCCCTATACACGCTGATGCCAAGTCCATGGCCCTCAAGGGTTTATCTCTCATGAGATATCATTATTACTAATAATCCCCTTCCCCTGATGGCCAGGTGCCCCGCCAGTCTCCATGCCTCCTCTTGAGGATGAACTAGTGACCGATTTATCCAATCACTATCCGCAGCCGAGACTAATCCTTTCCTGCTGTGGATGAGTTAGGCTGGCGCAATCACATGACCAAACGGTAAGAGCAGATTGTACAGAGATCGGCCCTATATTCGTTTTTGTGGGGAAACTGTATTACTTTAGCTTTAGCCTGTGAAATGTTGTAGCTAAAATGCTTTAATAGAAAAATATACTGAATACTGCGTTCTTTTGTTTAATTTTAATCAACCTGAGATCCAGATCTCCTACAATGTGCCATATGCCATATATAACCCATCTGTAACACCACAATAAAGCAAGGTGAACAGAAAATGCACACTTTTACAAAATTATTATAAAAATAATTTTTATTATATCAAAAAGTATTTAAAAACATCAAATAAACAATAAGGCAACCTCAATTGTGGGACGACAAAAAGGGCTAGTCACCCCAATACACGAATATCATATGTGCAGCAGGTATGAAACATTTTTAGATTGCTAGCAATTAATGGCATAAATATGATACAATATGATTTCAAAATGCGCTAGAAAAAATTCCTACTTCCATTTATATAAGCCCGGCAGCTGCCATAGCTATTATCAGCACAAACTGAATAAAAGCCCTACTATCTGCCAAATTTCTCATATGCAACTATACAATAGTGTAAAAACACATAGTGTGTCAATGATATGAGCGATATCAACGCTCAAACTAAATCTCACCTGGAAAACTGTGACGTGTGGAGTGGCTGCCGCGTCCCTCACCCCGACGCGTTTCGTCCTCTTCTTCAGGGGGCGTGACGGGGGGAGAGGGAGAGCGGGTATTTAAATGGTCCAAAACCAATCAGAAGAGTTCAATTAATTACTCCGTTAGCTCCAATAGTACTCCCACATTGCGGCGCACCACGTCATTCTCCCGCTGCCTCAAAAAGTGTCTCATCACCTCCGGTCAGTAAAAAAAGCCGAACAGCAGACTACCTGAATCACAGATGAATACGTGTCAGCAGTCACCATGTTGCCGGAGACTTTCAAGACAGGGCGCAGATAGAAATCAGCAGCGCGCACGTAGAATACATAGAGATATATAAATGTGATTCTAATTCTACCAATATAATCAGGAAACAAATATTTATTAAAAAAAACCAAAAGAAAAATAACTAATAATTGTGTAGTATAATATTATCCATCTAAGTAATTTTCAAAAGACTAATCAATGCGGACCTTTTGTAATCCACAAAAATCAATACAGTACATAAACTAACATAATTTATATAATCATGATGTGCAACCAAATATAAAGTAATTAAATTACAGCAAATCACCAATTTCTATAAATATAATACATTAAGTGAATACATCATATACAATTAATAAATAACAATTGGCTCATATAAAATAAATACCGTATTTTTTGCTTTGTAAGACGCACTTTTTTTCCCCCAAATTTGGGGGGAAAATAGGGGTGCGTCTTACAATGCAAACATAACTTTTATTGTGCTGCCGCTGCGGGTGTCCGTTACTTGCCGCCACAGCGCTGGGTCCCTCGGGTGCTGCCGCCACCACGCTGTGTGCCCCGGTGCCTGCCGCCGCCGGACTCTGTCCCTTGCTGCGTGGGGGGCTCTGCCGTTCCATCCATGCCTGTGCGGTGGCTTGCTTCCTGGAAAATGGCTGCCGCGCAAGCGCAGATGGAGATTTCGGCACTGAAATGTCAGGAGATGAGATTTCAGCGCTGAAATCTCATCTCCCGAGATTTCAATGCCGAGATCTCCATCTGCGCTTGTGCGGCGGCCATTTTCCAGGAAGCAAGCCACCGCACAGGCATGGATGGAACTGCAGAGCCCCCAACGCAGCAAGGGACAGAGCACGGCGGCGGCAGGCACCGGGGGACACAGCGTGGCGCCAGCAGCACCTGAGGGACCCAGCACGGCGGCGGCAGCACCCGGAGGACCCAGCACGGTGGCGGCAGCACCAGGTACAGAGTGGGCGGCAGCACCCCGGTGACAGAGTGGGCGACAGCACCTCGGGGACAGAGTGGGCGACAGCACCCCGGGGACAGAGTAGGGGACAGAGTGGGTGACAGCACCAGGGGACAGAGCGGTAAGCAATAAGACGCCTGGATTATAAGAAGCACCACCATTTTATTAAAAAATGTTTTTTCCTATTTTTCTCCTCAAAATTTGGGGGGCGTCTTATAATCCGGATCGTCTTATAAAGCGAAAAATACGGTAATTCCCAATACTTGTGAATAAACAAAAAAAAATAATAATATAAAATGCTCATAATACATTTTTAAGATTCATATTAATAATATATAAGTGAATATATAAATATAAAGTGAATATAATAATACCGATTATAAATTTATTACAGTGCACAAACTAATATACACCATTCCATTAGATTAAACTTGATAGAGGAATCCATCACGATAGACTCCTTAAATTCTCCATGAAGCCAAAGCACAATGACAACAAACAATAGAATTTCTATCTGTACTAAAATAAAAATAATAAAAATTAAAAAATAATAATAAAACCTGAAAAACACTCCCTACAACCCCTAAAAATATATATATACAAAATACATATATATATTTATATTCACATATAAATTCATGAATAGCCTATACAACCCCATTACAAGAAAGCACTGAATCCAAAACTTTCATTTAACCCATTTGGGACTAAAGTCCCCAACCTATAAATCCATTTGCACTTCAATTTAGCAAGATTTTTTCCCAAATCACCTCCTCTTGATCCCATTTGGATAACATCAATTCCCTTCGCAACCAATAGACTCGAATCACTGTTATGATAATGGAAGAAATGACGAGGTACAGTTTTGAGAAGAGACGGATCAGAAACTGTTTGTCCGTTCTCAATGTCCCTAACATGTTCCCTAATGCGTACACGTAATTCCTGTGTTGTAAGTCCAATATAAAATTTTACACATGGACATTGCACACAATATACAACCCCTTTGGTTGAACAAATAATGAAATATAATAAAATTAAGGGTACCACGGGTACGGGTATAGCTTCCAAAATTGACTTGGGGATTGTACCAACAGTAACCGCTTCTTCAAGAATAGAAATCAGTTCCTCCTGATATGCTAATAAGGGATTAGAAGGTAACCTGCGATAACAATTGTAATCATTTAACAATTTGTAGGCCTGATTTTCATAAAGCTCATACAGTAGGGCCCTAAGCGGTTACTGTTGGTACAATCCCCAAGTCAATTTTGGAAGCTATACAAAAATTAAGTCCAAAACTTCCAACTTTTTATTTAATCCCCAAGATTCATAAAGATCCTCTCAATCCCCCAGGGAGACCAATTGTGGCAGGTAACGATGGTTTATGCGAAATTATCTGTGACACACTGGAGTTTTATCTCAGGCCATTGGTTACCAGCCTTCCATCGTATATTAGGGATACCACGTCTGCTTTGCAGAGATTGGACAATATGTATTTAACTGAAAACATGATTATGGTCACGGCAGACGTGGCATCCCTATATACATCGATTAAGCATAAAGGTGGTTTAGCATCAGCATCGTGGTAATTGAAAACAAGCAATCTTGATGCACATCTTGTGGATTTGCTCTTAGTCCTGTTGGAAATTATTTTGACCCATAATTGTTTTATTTTTAACAAAAAATTTTTTTTACAAAAACAGGGTACTGCGATGGGGGCTTCCTGCGCACCCTCGTACGCTAATTTGTTCTTGGGTGGATGGGAAAGGGAGATCTTCATTAGCAACCCTGTGCCCGGCATTGAGAACACACATCATTGGATGAGATACATCGATGATGTGTGGTTCATAAGGGAGGGTCCCCAACAGGACTTGGATTGCTTAATGGCCAGACTTAATCAAAATGATTTGAATATTAAATTGACCTATAAAGCCGGTAGGGAGCTTGATTTTTTAGATATTCAAATCAAGACATCATCAAATGGAGGTATTATGACAGAGGTATATAGAAAACCTACTGCAACTAACACCTTGTTGCATGCAACATCTTCCCATCCCATATCCACTATAAGAGGGATATCAACGGGTCAGTTTTTGAGAGTTAAGCGTATTTGCTCAGATGAGTATTCCTTTGAACATCAATCTAAAATTCTGAGGAAAAGATTCCATGATAGGGGGTATAGTAAAAAAATGATTTCTTATGGATATCATCGTGCTAAATATACCCACAGAAAAGATTTGTTATATAGGAATACAGTTAAGAAAGACACAGACAACCAAGTTCGTTTAATTTCCACGCTCAATAGCCAATGGTCTGAGTTTAAAGAAATTATTAAAAAACATTGGTCTACTTTGTTGTCATATCCCGTTTTGAGTAAATGTTTACCCTCTTCACTTTTGATAACCACAAGGAGATCAAAAAATCTCAAAGATTTGCTAGTACATAGCCACTATGAGACACCATCGACTGCTAATAACACTTGGCTAGAGATAAAGGGATTTTTCCCTTGCGGGCATTGTGAAGGATGTGATCACATGGTTAAAGCCAAAGAATTTTCGAATGCAAGTGGTACCCGTAATTTTATTATCAGACATTTCATTACTTGTTCAACCAAAGGGGTTGTATATTGTGTGCAATGTCCATGTGTAAAATTTTATATTGGGCTTACAACACGGGAATTACGTGTACGCATTAGGGAACATGTCAGGGACATTGAGAACGGTCAAACAGTTTCTGATCCGTCTCTTCTCAAAACTGTACCTCGTCATTTCTTCCATTATCATAACAGTGATTCGAGTCTATTGGTTGCGAAGGGAATTGATGTTATCCAAATGGGATCAAGAGGAGGTGATTTGGGAAAAAATCTTGCTAAATTGAAGTGCAAATGGATTTATAGGTTGGGGACTTTAGTCCCAAATGGGTTAATTGAAAGTTTTGGATTCAGTGCTTTCTTGTAATGGGGTTGTATAGGCTATTCATGAATTTATATGTGAATATAAATATATATATGTATTTTGCATATATATATTTTTAGGGGTTGTAGGGAGTGTTTTTCATGTTTTATTATTATTTTTTAATTTTTATTATTTTTATTTTAGTACAGATGGAAATTCTATTTTGTTGTCATTGTGCTTTGGCTTCATGGAGAATTTAAGGAGGAGTCTATATCGTGATGGATACTTCTATCAAGTTTAATCTAATGGAATGGTGTATATTAGTTTGTGCACTGTAATCTATAATAATAAATGCCCTAAGCAGCTTCCGGTTGTAACAACTTCCGTCCAGTTGTAACCGGTGACGTCACCGCAAACCTCTTTCCATGTTAACCCTCAACACACACACTCCTCTCACCTTTCACCATCTCCACTCACGTCCACTCACTCTTTCACTCCACATACGACCCTTTCTCTCACTCCGTCTCTCATACTCACGCCGTCATCGCCGCTGATCCACGATCCCCGACATCTTCTTCCGCCGGCGCCCTCCTAGATCCAGACGTCCACCACGCCGGCGACATGTTCTTGCGGCGACGCCATTTTGGATCGGCGAAATCCCGCGATAGTCAAGATGGCGTCGCCGCAAGAACATGTCGCCGGCAAGGACGACGTCGGGATCCAAAATGGCGTCGGTGGAAGATGATGTCAGGGATCGTGGAAAAGCAGCGATGACGGCGTGAGTATGAGAGACGGAGTGAGAGAAGGGGTCGTATGTGGAGTGAAGGAGTGAGTGGACGTGAGAGGAGTGTGTGTTGAGGATTAACATGGCAAGAGGTGTGATGCTATCGCATCCTCCCGATGCGATAGCATCGGGCCATAATCTAGTAAATTTATAATCAGTATTGTTATATTCACTTTATATTTATATATTCACTTATATATTATTAATATGAATCTTAAAAATGTATTATGAGCATTTTATATTATTATTTTTTTGTTTATTCACAAGTATTGGGAATTATTTTATATGAGCCATTTGTTATATATTAATTGTATATGATGCATTCACTTAATGTATTATATTTATATAAATTGGTGTTTTGCTGTAATTTAATTACTTTATATTTGGTTGCACATCATGATTACGGTATATAAATTATGTTAGTTTATGTACTGTATTGATTTTTGTAGATTATAAAAGGTCCGTATTGATTAGTCTTTTGAAAATTACTTAGATGGATAATATTATACTACACAATTATTAGTTATTTTTCTTTTGCTTTTTTAATAAATATTTGTTTCCAGATTATATTGGTAGAATTAGAATCACATTTATATATCTTCATGTATTCTACGTGCGCACTGCTGATTTCTATCTGCGCCCTGTCTTGAAAGTCTCCGACAACATGGTGACTGCTGACACGCATTCACCTGTGATTCAGGTAGTCTGCTGTTCGGCTTTTTTCACTGACCAGAGGTGACGAGACACTTTTTGAGGCAGCGGGAGAATGACGTGGTGCGCCGCAATGTGGGAGTACTATTGGAGCTAACGGAGTAATTAATTGAACTCTTCTGATTGGTTTTGGACCATTTAAATACCCGCTCTCGCTCTCCCCCCCGTCACGCCCCCTGAAGAAGAGGACGAAACGTGCGTTGGGGTGAGGGACGCAGCAGCCACTCCACATGTCACAGTTTTCCAGGTGAGATTTAGTTTGAGCGTTGATATCGCTCATATCATTGACACACTGTGTTTTTACACTATTGTATAGTTGCATATGAGAAATTCGGCAGATAGTAGGGCTTTTATTCAGTTTGCGCTGATAATAGCTATGGCAGTTGCCGGCCTTATATAAATGGAAGTAGGAATTTTTTCTAGCGCATTTTGAAATTGTATTGCATCATATTTATGCCATTGATTGCTAGCAATCTATAAGGCTGGGTTCACACGTACCGGAACTCTCGCGGAAATTACCGCGAGAATTCCGGAATTCCATTCCGCGGGAAAATCGCATTTTAAATTCCCGCGATTTTCCCGTGGAAAAACTAGCATATTGCAAGCGTAATTAGCTTGCAGAATTGCTAGCGTTTTCCAAGCGATCTGGAGCATCGATTGGAGAACTGATTGACAGGTTGGTCACACTTGTCAAACATAGTGTTTGACGAGTGTGACCAACTTTTTACTATTGAGGCCGCCTATGCGGCATCAATAGTAAAAGATGCAATGTAAAAAATAATAAAGAATAAAAAAAATATTGTTATTCTCACCTTCCGAAGTCCCGCGCAGCCTTCCTGCCTCTCTCCACGCTCGCGGTCCCAGTAATCCTTTGTGCGAATTACCGCGATGATGTCCGTTCTCGCAGGATCGCGACGTCTCGCGGTCATTCGCGATGACGTCGCGTGAATGACCGCGAGACTTCGCGATCCCGCGAGAACGGACGTCATCGCTCGCAAAGGCTTACTGGGACCGGGAGCGTGGAGAGAGGCAGGAAGGCTGCGCGGGACGTCGGAAGGTGAGAATAACAATATTTTTTATTTTAAATTCTATTTTTTACAGGGATATGGTACCCAAAGGCCGGAGGACAGTCTCCTCTCCTCCGGACCATGGGTACCATCCGCAAATGTTCTCCTTACTTTTCGCATGGTGTGCACAGCCACATGCGGAAAGTAAGCAGAACAATGCATTCCTATGGGTGCGGGATCGCCGCGATTCCGCGAAATTAATGAGCATGCTGCGTTTTTTACCGCAAAGCGATTCCGCCGCGGTAAAATCCGCAGCATTAGCACAGCATTGCGGAATCCCATAGGAATGCTTGGGATGCTTATTTTTCACGGCAAAATCGTGCGGTTAAAACCGCCGCGGAAACGCAAAAAAAAATGCAACGTGTGAACTCAGCCTAAATGTCTCATACCTGCTGCACATATGATATTCGTGTATTGGGATGACTAGCCCTTTTTGTCGTCCCACAATTGAGGTTGCCTTATTGTTTATTTGATGTTTTTAAATACTTTTTGATACAATAAAAATTATTTTCATAATAATTTTGTAAAAGTGTGCATTTTCAGTTCACCTTGCTTTATTGTGGTGTTACAGATGGGTTATATATTCTTTTGTTTAAGCAGCAAATCCTTTGGTCAATAAAAATGCACATCAAAAAGTCCTGAGTAAACAAGCCCTAAAAATGCAACATATAATTCTACAAGAAGAATCTGTGATTTCTCTGCAATTAGTGGTCACTACTCACCTGGACGGTTATCTGTAGGAATCTCCTCTTTACACCGCTCATCACCCCTCACATATGTCTCTATAGTATTAATATGGGTCAGATATTTACCCTGAAACAAATAATGTAAAAGTCACAGACAGATGGAGAAGTCACATCTATGATCAGCTCTAATCCTGCCATCTCCACCGTTCTCATTACACAAGTATAAAACATATCATACTGGTGGATAAAACAAGACTGAGCACAAGATCTTCACAGCCGTCTACACATCATAGGGGAGATCTCATGACACCTTCTCTCCATCTACCTGATGATCCTGAGGAACATTGGGATCTTCTTGTTTACAGTCCTGTGGAAGAAGAGGACGGGGACCTCTCGCTGGTGTTGTTCTCTTACTGCAGAGATCTGGAGGAAACACATACAGGGACTGAATTCAATCTTTACATACAGATAATTATAGGCCGTGTGTATTTAGTCCTTTCTATTACCTGGTGGTGTGAGGGGCTGGGGAACCTCCATCATGACGTCCTTGTACAGATCTTTATGTCCTTCTAAATATTCCCACTCCTCCATGGAGAAATAGACGGTGACATCCTGACACCTTATAAGAACCTGACACATACAATGATACCGTCATCACCCTGTTCCCTCCATAGCGTTATGGTATAATGTCCCAGCATTCCCAGCAGTGTCACCTCTCCAGTCAGCAGCTCAACCATCTTGTAGGTGAGTTCTAGGATCTTCTGGTCATTGATGTCCTCATGTATCAGGGGGTGAGGTAGAGGTCCCGTGATTGGGCTCAGAGGTCTTCCACATCCCTCAGACACAGGGGCCTGACAGCGCTCACTAGAGGTCTTCTTCACTACTGTGTAATCCTGGTTATGGAGAGACACATTAATAAATCTCACTACAGACATTTCCTTAGTCCTCACCTCTCCTGTTCTGTCCATCTGTTGCTCCTGTGGATAAGAATGATGTAATGTGACACCATCAGAATCTCTCACCTCTCCAGTAAGCCGGAATAGTATCCCTAGGGAGAGGTGTAATATTGTCTCCATCATATTGTCCCTGCTCCTATCCATCATCGACGGATCAATCAGGAAAATTCTGTTATAGAGAAAATCTTCACTGAGAGGATTTAATATTGTAGGGACCTGAATAGGGAGAAGATGAGCTGATGTAACATCATAAAGAATCTATTCAATATGATTCAAAAAATCTTCTGCACATCACATCTTTATGGTGGCAGCATCTACCTGATGATCCTGAGGAACATTAGGATTTTCTTGTTTACAGTTCTGTGGAAGAGGACGGGGACATCTCTCTGGTGTTTCCCTCTTACTGAATACAACTGGAGGAAACACATAAAATGACTGAGTTCATCTTTTAGACACTGATAATTAAAGGCCATGTGGATTTTGTCCTGTTTACCTGGTGGTGTGAGGGGCCGGGGAACTTCCATCATGACGTCCTTGTGCAGATCTTTGTGTCCTTCTAAATACTCCCACTCCTCCATGGACAAATAGACGGCGACATCCTGACACCTTATAGGAACCTGACACATACAATGATATCATCATCCCCTGATCACTTCATAGCATTACAGTATAATGTCCCAGCAGTGTCACCTCTCCAGTCAGCAGCTCAATTATCTTGTAGGTGAGTCTTGAGATCTCCTGGTCATTGATGTTCACATGTATCAGGGGGTGAGGTGGTCTTCCCCATCCCTCAGACACAGGGTCCTGACAGCGCTCACTAGAGGCCTTCTTCACTACTGTGTAATCCTGGTTATGGAGAGACACATTAATAAATCTCACTACAGACATTTCCAGAGTCCTCACCACTCCAGTTCTGTCCTTCTGTTATTCCCATAGATAAGAATGATGCAATGTGACATCATGAGAATCTCTCACCTCTCCAGTAAGCTGGAAGAGAATCTCTACGGTGAGATGTAACATCCTGTTCGCCATCTTGTCCCTGTCCCTATTCATCCTTTATGGGTCAATCAGGAAATTTCTGTTATATAGAAGATCTGCATTGAGAAGATCTGATATTGTGGAGACCTGAATGGAAGATGAGAAAATGTAACATCATAAAGAATCTATTCAATGTGTTATGAAGATATGAAGAAATCTTCTCCACGCCACATCTTCATGATGGCAGCACATAGGGCACATCCAATATCGTCATTGCAGCAATGTAAAACAGACTGACGGAAACAATGGACGCCTGAGTGATGGAGTGGAAATATTTTTCATAAAGATGAAGCGCACCCTGAACTCCATGTGTGGTCACCAGACCTATAAATGACTTCTCCCGGGTGCAGAAAGAACCTGCACCTTAGCACGCATTACACCTGTTACCTTCATACTTCCGGATCATGATCTAGATATAAATGCTGTCCCCAAATATTCCCTATATATCTAGGCTGAAGACAATCGCCCCAGGCTGAATGATAGACCACAATAGCGTAGCTACCGTGTGGTTAGAGACGGCAGTCGCCACAGGTGCCCCGTGCTCTGAGAGTGCCCACCCGAAGCTACGCTACTGTAACTGTAACGGCGTCCACAGCGCGCCCATACAGTTACACTCTGTGGCAGAGCAGAGAGAATCGATCTCCCTGCTCTGCCATCCGGCAAGTATGGGGCCCTTGATCAGGTGGGGGGCCCGGGTCCAGCAGAAGGCCCCTCATGCCCGTCATTGCAAGTTCAACTGTATTGGCTAGATGCCAATACAGTTGACCGCATTGATGAAAGTGGGGGCATTTCACTCCCTCTCCCATCATCCCCCTCTCAGCATCTCACGTCACTGACACTGACAGCGGGCGCGATGATGTCAATACTCGGCGCCCGTTGTGCGGGTACTCGGAGCAGAGGAGGATAGGTGAGTATTGTAGTTATTTATTTTTTATGGGGGTGCTTTATATTATATAGAGTCTGCCTATGGGGGGTGCATTATACTATACAGAGTCTGCCTATGGGGGATGCATTAAACTATATAGATACTCCCTATGGGGGGGTGCATTTTACTATATAGAGCTTGCCTATGGGGGGTGCATTATACAACAGAGTCTCCCTATGGGGGTGCATTATATTATATAGAGTCCCCTTATGGGGGTGCATTATACTATGGAGTTTGCCTATGGGGTTGACTTATACGAAATAGTCTACCTATGGGGGTGCATTATACAAAATATAGTCTGCCTATGGGGTGCATTATACTATATGGAGTCTTCCTATAGGGGGTACATTATACAATATACAGTCTGCCTATGGGAATGGATTATATATATATATATATATATATATATATATATATATATATATAATGATGAAATGATGAGTGTACATATGTGTGTCTGTATGTGTGTGTCTGTATCAAACCATGCCCACTCCACAATGCCCGCCCACTCCACATAGCCACACTCACTCTAATATTCCACATCATTCCGTCAGCCAGAGCCACCAGACTACTACCCCTAATATCCCACATCATGCCGTCAGCCAGAGCCACCAGACTACTACCAATAATATCCCACATCATCCTGTCAGATCCATCGGACTACTACTCCTAATATCCCACATCATCCTGTCAGAGCCACTGAGCTACTACCCCTAATATCCCACATCATCCTGTCAGCCAGAGCCACAGGACTACTATCCCTAGCTTCCTCCCAGTATCCCGACTGCTGTGATGTCACTGGTTTCTCCCTCAGCAGACAAATGTCAGCAAAGAAATAACGGCCCCGAGCACATCCTGCCCATTCTTAGGGTGCCGTTACATTTAGCATTGCACCAGCGATCCCGACCACGATATGACCTGGCCAGGATCGCAGGTGCATCGCTAAATGGTCGCTGGTGAGCAGCCAAACAGGCAGATCTCACCAGCGATGCAGCAGCGGTCGTTACTTACCTGTCAGACGCGGCGATGATGACGTCCTCCACCCGCGTCGCTCGTCGGCGCCAGCAGGAAGCTCAGCAGGAAGCGGCCGACGAAAAACGGCCCAGGACGTTCTCGCGTGATCAGCGATAACCAGCGGGGGGGGGGGGGGGGGGGGAGAGCCGGTCAGAGGTGGGTATCACATGTAGCGATATCGCTAGCAATATCGCAGCTGCGTCACAAAATCGGTGCCGCTTTAGCGATATTGCTATGTGTAAAGCCCCCGTTAAAAACCAACTGCCTGAGCAAAATAGAGGATACAAAAGTAACAGATCGGTCACATTCTCTTCATCTGAATACTATAGCTCTGAAAGAGATTCCGATTCCCCTTCTTGTGATATGGCGCATCGGCAAACTGACCTGAATAGGTCCGTATCTACATCATCAAAAAATGCAGGAAGGACTATCAAGGACATAAATTAATTCACATGACTTCTTACTGTTAAAAGGCATTATTTCGCAGATGATTTCGCACATTCTGATACTTTAAATCCATCCCAGAAGTCTATGGATGTTTTGTCTCCTTTCCAGTTTGTTGAATTGAAAGCAGTGGTGACTTTGTCTTCATTGCAGGATCCACGGTTTGATCCAAGTGCTATTCAGGATTTGGACATTTCCATTCATCCCCAAAATGCATCATTTTACCCTTTGCAATCTCGTGTACCTTGTCTTGACCTGTTCCAGTCTCTAGTAGAAAGACACCTCAGAAAGCTAGAACAACAGACTAGCCATAATGACTTTCATAGAATCATAGAATCATAGAATCGTAGAGTTGGAAGGGACCTCCTGGGCCATCTGGTCCAACCCCCTGCTCAAAGCAGGATTCGCTAAATCATCCCAGTCAGATGTCTGTCCAGCCTCTGTTTGAAGACTTCCATTGAAGGAGAACTCACCACTTCTCGTGGCAGCCTGTTCCACTCATTGATCACTCTAACTGTCAAAAAGTTTTTTCTAATATCTAATCTGTGTCTCCTCCCATTCAGTTTCATCCCATTGCTTCTAGTCTTTCCTTGTGCAAATGAGAATAAAGTTGATCCTTCTACAATGTGACAGCCCTTTAGATATTTGTAGACAGCAATTAAGTCTCCTCTTAGTCTTCTCTTTTGCAAACTAAACATTCCCAAATCCTGCAACCTTTCCTCATAAGACAGGGTTTGCAGACCGGTCACCATTCTGGTCGCTCTTTTCTGAACTTGCTCCAGTTTGTTGATGTCTTTTTTAAAATGTGGTGCCCAAAACTGGACACAATATTCCAGATGAGGTCTGACCAAAGAGGAGTAGAGGGAAATAATGACTTCACGTGATCTAGACTGTATGCTTCTGTTAATACATCCTAGAACTGCATTTGCCTTTTTTGCTGCTGCATCACACTGTTGACTCATATTCAGTCTGTGATCTATTAGTATACCCAAGTCTTTTTCACATGTGCTGTCACTTAGCCCTATTCCTCCCATTCTATATATGCTTTTTTCATTTTTATTGCCCAGATGTAGTACTTTGCATTTCTCCCTGTTAAAAACCATTCTGTTAGTTACTGCCCACTTCTCCAGTTTATTTAAATCTTTTTGAATCCTCTCTCTCTCTTCTCTAGTATTAGCTATCCCTCCTAGCTTTGTGTCATCAGCAAATTTAATCAGTTTACCCTCAATTCCTTCATCTAAATCGTTGATAAAGATGTTGAACAATACAGGGCCCAGGACAGAGCCCTGTGGTACCCCACTTGAGACATTCTTCCAACTGGATGTGCAGCCATTTACGACCACTCTTTGGGTCCGATCACTAAGCCAGCTATGAATCCACCTAACAGTTGCCTTGTCCATTCCATACTTAGTCATTTTTTCAATAAGGATTGTATGAGAGACTTTGTCAAATGCTTTGCTGAAGTCAAGATATACTATATCTACAGCATTTCCTTGATCCACCCAATCAGTGATACCGTCATAGAAGGAAATTAAGTTAGTCTGACATGACTTATTAGTTACAAACCCATGCTGACTCTGTTTGATCACTTCATTCTTATCCAGGTATTGACTTACATGTTGTTTAATAATTTGTTCAAAGATCTTTCCTGGTATAGAAGTCAGACTCACCGGCCTATAGTTGCCTGGGTCCACCTTCTTCCCCTTTTTGAAGATAGGAACAACATTTGCTCTTCTCCAGTCTTCTGGCACTTCTCCTGTTCTCCAAGAATTTTCAAAGATTATGGAGAGTGGTTCAGAAATTTCTTCTGCTATCTCCTTCAGTACTCTGGGGTGTAATTCATCTGGACCTGGAGACTTGAATTCATTTAGGTTAGCTAAGTGTTTCCTCACTATCTTTCTGTTTATAGATATCCTGGATTCTTCTATTCCCTTAATAGGACAGTGAATAACAGTTGGTGTTACATTTCCTTTCTGAGAGAAAACAGATGCAAAATAGGAATTTAAAAGTTCAGCCTTCTCAACATCCTGTCTTACCATTTCATCATTTTCATCCTGTAAAAATCCTATAGCATCTTTGACTTTTCTTTTACTTTTGACATATCCCCAAAATCCTTTATTATTGCTTTTGACATCTCTTGCAAGCCTCAATTCATTTTCAGCTTTAGCTAATCTGATTTGTGCCCTGCAGATTCTGCAGACAGCATTATATTCTTCTTTAGATATGCCTCCCTCTTTCCATTTTATAAACATTTTTTTCTTCCTTTTTAGCATGTGCTTAAGTTCTGTGTTCACCCATCCTGGTTTCCTTAAATGCTTCCTATTCTTCCCTCTTTTCGGAATTGTTAACAACTGTGCTTTGAGAATTTCATTTTTCAAGATTTCCCATCCTTCCTGGACATTTTTGTCTTTAAGGATATCCAGCCATTGGATCCCTCCAATTATCTTTCTGAATCCCTTAAAATCTGCCTTTCTGAAATCTAACCTTGACGTCTGAGTCTTCACAGGTTTTCCGCCTCTAGTTATCCAAAATTCTAAAATAGCATGGTCGCTACCTCCTAGGGTTCCAGCCACTTTTACCTCCTCAACCATTTCCTCCCTGTTTATAAGGATTAGATCCAAGGTAGCAGTTCCCCTTGTTTTCTCCCCTACCTTTTGGAAGATAAAGTTGTCAGCAAGAGAGGATAAGAATTTCCTTGACCTGTTAGTTTTGCCTGAGAGAGATTCCCAACAAATGTCTGGATAGTTGAAATCTCCCATGACAACTATGTCATATTTTTTGGAGAACTTGGCCATTTGATGCATAAAGAGTTCATCCATATCTTCAGCTTGCACAGGCGGCCTGTAGTAAATGCCTACAATGGTGTCCTTTCCATTGTTCTGTCCTTGTATTCTTACCCAAACAGTTTCCACAGAACTCCCAGTCTCTGAAGCTTCAATCTCTGTGCAGATATATGCGTTTCTAACATACAATGCAACACCCCCTCCTCGTTTATCAAGTCTGTTTCTTGCAAATAAGTTGTATCCTTCTAGTCTTGTATTCCAATCATGTGTATCGTCCCACCAAGTTTCAGTGATTCCAATGACATCATATTTCTTTTCCTGTGTTAGTAGTTCCAATTCTCCTTGTTTGTTGCCCATGCTTTGTGCATTAGTATAGAAACATTTTAGTTTGTGATTGGTTTCTCTTTCTCCAATATTTTTATTAATTAGATTCTTTCGTCTTTGTTCTTCCTTTCCACTTCTATTAGCAGAGTTCTCAATAGCATTTGTCAGGTGTATGGCTTTTTCTGGTCTTTTGCTTCCCTTCCCATGTTGTTCTAGTTTAAAGCTCTCCTTACAAGTGTAGCAAGGCGACTTCCAAATACATGCTTTCCAGTCTTCGTAAGGTGCACCCCATCTCTAGCAAGTAGTCCATCGTATAAGTAGTTCACTCCGTGATCCAGAAATCCAAATCGTTGCTGACGGCACCATCGACGTAGCCAGTTGTTCACCTGCAGAATCTTATTCCACCTCCTTGTTCCATGGCCATCCACTGGGAGGATGGAAGAGAAGACCACCTGCGCTCCCAGTTCTTTCACTTTCTTGCCTAAGTCTTCAAAGTCTCTGCAGATGGTTTCCAGGTCGTTTCTTGCGGTGTCATTTGTCCCCACATGTAGTAGCAGGAATGGGTAGTCATCTGTAGGTCTGAAGAGTCCTGATATCCTGTCAGACACATCTTTAATTTTTGCACCTGGAAGACAGCACATTTCTCTTGAAGTTATATCCGGTCTGCAGATAGCGGCCTCTGTTCCTCTCAACAGGGAATCCCCCATGACCACCACTCTCCGTTTCTTCTTCACAACATTTTTCTTTCTCCATCCAGGAGGACTCTGAAGGCGTACAAGGTTGCTGTTTGTTGGCAAAGTCTTATCCTGATGTATTTCTTCATCATTTTCCTGCGTGAGAGCCTGGTACTGGTTTCTGAGCAGTATGGGTGCTGACTGCCTTCTGATCCTCCTGCTTCTCTGGGTCACATGTCTCCATTCCTCTGTTTCTTCAGGTGCACTTCGAATTTCTTCTCTTTCTGTAACATGAAGAGATAATTCTGCTCTGTCCAAGAACTCTTCACTTTCCTTAATGATCTTCAACGTAGCCAACCTCTCTTCGAGATTTTGCAACTTTTCCTCCAACAGGGACACAAGCTTGCATTTGTGGCATGTGAAGTTTGGCTTTTCCACTGGTAAGTCTGTGAACATGTAGCAAGAAATGCAGCTCACCAAATGGCTCCTGGCCTCTTCCATCTTGAGATTTCTTAAAAACGATGAAAGATGAGCCAAAATTCGCACGCCGATAGGCGCACGGTTTTTCCGATTTCCTCTTTTCAGCTGCAACGGCCAAAACCCAGTGATCGTTGAGCTCGCGGAGACTCTTCACTTATCCCAGAAGGCACTGGGAATATGCAAATGATCTCCTCAAGACTCTTCCTCCTCAAGACTTATTCATCATAATATGTCTTTAAAACAATCTAGAGCTATTTCTGAGTTACAGGACAATCCAAACATTGTCATTAGACAATCAGACTGTCATGATCTGACAGTTTTAAATTGCACTGGGTGAACTTTTTTTACTTTGGAAAGTTCCAAGGTGTCTTGACTGTCCCCGGTGGTGGTTAGTGGTATTGCACTTTAGGTTTTTGTGCACTTAATTATGTATCAGGTGTGACACCCTATAAAGGTGTGCTAGGGGTGTGCAATCACTGCCTGTGATATTGTGAGATTGTGTTTACTCTGAGTTTGAGAGCCTGGTGGAAGGATGGAGCTGGAGAGGAGTCCTGCGCAGCTTAGCCAGGGGGGACGTGTTTCAGCTATGGTGTCTGGACGAAGGGCTGGCATGGCGTGGTGGGGTCGCAGTGATGGTGTCGGCGGGAAGTGTCTGCATGGAGTGGTGGAGTGGCGACTATGGAGAGTGGCACTCACCATGTGGGACTTGGCTGCTGAGCTGGACTCAAGCATGTTCGACTTCGTGGCAGAAGCTGGACTCATCTTGGGGACTCAGTTACTAAGCAGCAGCAACTGGTGGTGGACTCTGCTCCAAGGCTGCACTAAGGTGAAGGATCCTGTTATGGTGAGGGATCCAGGTGGAGGAGAAGATGCACGCAGGTGGTGGGCTCTGTTGCTAGGAGCGCACGCAACAGAGCAAAGCTAAGTGGTGTTCCCCCTGTATTGTCTCTTTCCTCATGTGTGTTATTAGTGCAGTGGTGGGATTAGTCTCCGCACCGACCCATTCCCTAGTGAGGGTTTAGGGTCAGGGCGAGCAAGGGGTTAAGGTTCGCGTGCGGCGATAGGCGCGGAGCCTGTATAGGGAATGTTAGGAGTGCAGGGACACTGGCTCAGGGGAGCTTAGGAGGTCTCCATGTCCCCATTCCCTATCGCAGGGCCCACCATTGTTAATGTTTCCCAGGTTCCCCCTTATTATTTAAATTCGCCTTACTGGAGGCGGGGTTTCCAGAATTATTGTATAACGTGTAATACCTAAATTCGCCAGGTGGAGGCGGCGTATCCACCTGCACGTTTTATTATTTAAATGCGCCCCACTGGAGGCGGTGTATCCAGGGTCACGTGTGTTATGGGTTCGCCTTGCGGAAACATCTGCGTCCAGACACACGTGACCATGACACAGACAAAGGGGGATGTACTGTGATTTTGGAAGTTGTTTATACGTGTATTCTGTGAATACTGTTCTACATGATTGTTCCACGTATTTGCGTCTGCAATCTGACCCTACGTCTAGTTTGAAACTGGAATTATCTTATTTAATTCAAGAGGGAATGGTTTCTGAAGTTCTCGACTCCAAGGCTGCTAAATGGCTGTTACCAGATTTTCCCATTATACCTGCCTTTCATGGGTTACCCAAAACGCGCATAAAGAGGTTTTTCCTCCACCCCTTAGACCCATTATATCCAGCATAGGGTCTTTGAACGAAAATTTAAGTTCTTGGGTTGACAGCCATTTGCACCCTTTGGTGTTAAGAGTTCCCGGCTATTTAAAGGACTCCTCATCTGTCCTAACTGCAATTAATGATTTGCAATGGAAACGCGTTTTTTGTTTCTTCACTTGTGATGTGGTTAGTCTTTATTCATCCATTCCGCATGCTTTAGCCATCCAGGCCATCAAACATCACCTGGATAATTACAGCAATTATTCTGTCAAATTAAAGTCTTTTCTCATCAGATCGCTCACATACCTGCTAGGACATAATTTTTTTATGTTCAATTAAAAAAAATTTCTGCAAATTCTCGGTGGTCCGATGGGGCTGAAATTTTCCCCTTCCCTAGCCATTCTCTGTATGGCCTGGTGGAAAGAGAAATTTCATTTTTCTGACTTGAATTGTTTTTCTCAATACATTCATTGGATTGGCAGGTATGTGGACGATCTGATTTTCGTTTGGAAGGGTCCTCGTGCAGGCTTAGATCTGTTTCACGTGTTTTTGAATTCCAATAATCTGAATCTGTCTTTCACCATCAGCAACATTGGTGATGAAGTGCCTTTCTTAGACATTTGGTTAGCAAATTTTTTAGTCAAAAAATTCACACTTCGGTGTATAGAAAAAGTGTTTCTGGTAATGCACTTCTTTTGTCATCATCTTCCCATGACAGAGCCATTCCATATGGAGAGTTTAACAGGACCAGACGTCTCTGTTCAGATCGAGAGTCCTTTTTCAAAGAAAGTCGTATTGTGACGCAGCGTCTTTTGGACAGAGGATACAATCAACGTGCTATAAAACTTGCATTAGATAAAGTCTCCAACCAACATAGATTTTCTCCAAGTGTATCTGATGCTTCTGACAATCAAAGTATGCCTATAACTTTTTCCACACCTTATAGCCCTCAGTTTAATTCCATCAAAGCCAGAGTTAAAAAATACTTGCCAGTTCTAAATCAGGATGACAAATTAAGTACAATTGTTAGTAACGGATGCCACTATGTGGCGAGAAAGGGATTTGGCTTGGGTAATGCGCCTTCACCTAGTTTATTTAAAGGGAATCTGTCACCTTTTTTTTGGACTATCAGCTGCCGGCATTGACATCAGGGGCTTATCTACAGCATTCTGTAATGCCAGCAAAACCAAAGGAAAAAACAATGTGTGTGTGTATATATATATATATATATATATATATATATATATATATATATATATATATATATACACACACACTCACTGGCCACTTTATTAGGTACACCTGTCCAACTGTGTGTTAAGACTTAATTTCTAATCAGCCAATCACATGGCGGCAACTCAGTGCATTTAGGCATGTAGACATGATCAAGACAATCTCCTGCAGTTCAAACCGAGCATCAGTATGGGGAAGAAAGGTGATTTGAGTGCCTTTGAACGTGGCATGATTGTTGGTGCCAGAAGGGCTGGTCTGAGTATTTCAGAAACTGCTGATCTACTGGGATTTTCACGCACAACCATCTCTAGGGTTTACAGAGAATGGTCCGAAAAAGAAAAAAAATCCAGTGAGCGGCAGTTCTGTGGCCGGAAATGCCATGTTGATGCCAGAGGTCAGAGGAGAATGGGCAGACTGGTTCGAGCTGATAGAAAGGCAACAGTGACTCAAATTGCCACCCGTTACAACCAAGGTAGGCAGAAGAGCATCTCTGAACGCACAGTGCGTCGAACTTTGAGGCAGATGGGCTACAGCAGCAGAAGACCACACTGGGTACCACTCCTCTCAGCTAAGAACAGGCATCTGATGGCTACTTTCAGCAGGATAATGCGCCATGTCATAAAGCTCGAATCATCTCAGATTGGTTTCTTGAACTTGACAATGAGTTCACTGTACTCAAATGGCCTCCTCAGTCACCAGATCTCAATCCAATAGAGCATCTTTGGGATGTGGTGGAACGGGAGATTCGCATCAGGGATGTGCAGCCGACAAATCTGCGCCAACTGTGTGATGCCATCATGTCAATATGGTCCAAAATCTCTGAGGAATGCTTCCAGCACCTTGTTGAATCTCTGCCACGAAGAATTGAGGCAGTTCTGAAGGCAAAAGGGGGTCCAACCCGTTACTAGCATGGTGTACCTAATAAAGTGGCCAGTGAGTGTATATATATATATATTTACTTATAGTCCCTCTGAAGCTGGGTGTCCGTTTGGGACCCAGAGACTCTGCCACTATTCACACTAGGTAGGTTTTAACCGTTAGTGTAGTTACTGTCTCAAATGGGTACACCTTGCCGTGGTGGGTCAGCTTTATACTTTTTTGATCAAAATAGTGTATACCAAGTAAGTATACCCTATGTTATTTAATGCACTTGCTTTTTTACTTATTTATTTTCATTAGGGTATATACACACATTGTTTTTTCCTTTGGTTTTGCTTGCTTTTATGGCCAGTGTGAACATGCTTTTACATCATGCATGTCATTCAAGTCTACTCCAGTTCAGTTTTTTTGTTTTTTCTTCAGCATTCTGTAATGCCATAGATAAGCTCCCAATGTAACCTGAAAAATAAGAAAAACCCGTTAGATTATACTCACCGGAGGGGGCGGTCCGGTCCGATGGGTGTCGCGGTCCGGCGCCTCCCATCTTCATACGATGCCGTCCTCTTCTTCCCTTCGTGTAGTGGCTCCGGCGCAGGTGCACTGCTCTGCCCTGTTGAGGGCAGAGCAGAATACTGCAGTGCGCAGGCGCCAGACCTCTCCCAGCACCCGCGCACTGCAGGACTCTGCTCTGCCCTCAACAGGGCAGAGCAGTGCGCCTGCGCCGGAGCCACTACAGGAAGGGAAGAGGATGGCATCATATGAAGATGAGAGGCGCCGGACCAGACCGCCCCCTCCGGTCAGTATAATCTAACTTGTTTTTCTTATCTTTCAGATTACATCGGGGGCTTATCTACAGCATTACAGAATGCTGTAGATAAGCCCTTGATGTCAATGCCGGCAGATTCCCTTTAAAGATGCTTTTACATCTAAATCCTGGTTGTCTACTGAGGGTTTCTACAAGTGTGCCGGAAATCGATGTAGCGCATGCATTTTTGCTCTAGACAGAACTGAGGAAGTTTTTTTCTTTTTCTTCTCCTGCTTTTTCCCATAAAATTTCTTCTATTAATTGCAATTTGCAGTTTGTAATTTATTGTATCTGTTGTACAGCGTGTAAGAAACAGTATATCGGATGCAAACACATCTAGAAAAATTTAAAAAACGCATTGCGGAGCACCTTACTAATATTTCAAATAAAAATGCGAGTTATTCAGGTGCAGCAAAACATAGTGTGAACGTGCATCAAGGAAACGCTTCTCATTTTGTGTTTGAAAAAATTTTTTATCCAACACGAGGGGGTAAAAAAAGGCTATTCACTCGTGAAGCATTTTGGATCTTAAAACTAGATACCAAATTTCCCCAGGGTATGAATTCTAGAAATGATTTGTTTTACATTTATTAAAGATGGCTTCCTCCCAGAGATTCACAATCACACCTTGCGCATGTTTAATTAATTATTGTTATGTTCGATTGGTCTTCTCTTTTTGTATATAAGGTTGTCTCATTTTATGCTTTGTATCCTATAACTAAGGGTGCAATAAACGCACTCGAAACGCGTCAGGTTACTTGTTCTTAATATAGCTTGATTTGCCGCAATAACGTTTTTTATTTTTATTTTTACTTTTTGGTGTGCCGTCACCTTCCTCTTCCCATGATTGCTATGCTTACTAACTTGGACGTGCATCCATTTGTTATACTTCTGTGGCTCAACTAATCTGGACACATGGACTGATTTCGTGGCAGCTCCAAGACTCCCCTCCTCTGTACTGTATACAGTCTGCCTATGGGGGTGCATTATATGAAACAGAGTCTGCCTATGGGAGATGCGATATACTATAGAGTCTGCCTATGGGAGATGCGATATACTATAGAGTCTGCCTATGGGAGATGCAATATACTATAGAGTCTGCCTATGGGGGGTGCATTATACAAAAAAGTCTGCCTATGGGCGCTGCATTATACTATATAGTGTCTGCCTATGGGGGGGTATATTATACAAAATAGTCTGTCCATGGGGGGTGCATTATGCTATTGGGTCTGCCTGTGGGGGGGTGCATTATACTATACAGTCTGCCTATGGGGGTACATTATACTATAGAGTCTGCCTATGGGGGGTGCATTATTATATATAGAGTCTGCCTATGAGGGTGCATTACACAATATATGATCTCCTTATGGGGGTGCATTATACAATATATGATCTCCTTATGGGGGGTGTATTATAAAATATAGATCCTGACTATGGGGGTGCATACTATAGGGTCTGCCTATGAGGGGTGGATTATACAATATAGATTATGCCTATGGGTGCTGCATTATCCTAAATATTGTCTCGCTATGGGGGGTGCACTATGCTATATAGAGCTTGCCTAAGAGGGGCTGCATTATACATAAATGAGTCTGCTTATGGGGGGCTTCATTATACAAAATAGTGTCCGTCTATGGGGGTGTATAATACAATATAGAGTCTGCCTGGGGGGTGCATTATACTATAGCGTCTGCCTAGAATGCTGCAGATAAGCCCCGATAGGCAGTGGCCACAGCTTATAGCTGAAAAACGAGGTGACAGGTTGCCTTTAAAGCTTTCCTTTGTTTCAAAAAGTATAGTTACAGTAATGGGGAATCTCCAGCACCTACCTCCACCTGCAGGGGGCGCTATCTCCGGGAATGGAGGGGTTACTGCCCCCTGTGCAGCCCAGTAATGGGGAATCTCCAGCACCTACCTCCACCTGCAGGGGGCGCTATCTCCGGGAATGGAGGGGTTACTGCCCCCTGTGCAGCCCAGTAATGGGGACTCTCCAGCACCTACCTCCACCTGCAGAGGGCGCTATCTCCGGGAATGGAGGGGTTACTGCCCCCTGTGCAGCCCAGTAATGTGGAATCTCCAGCACCTACCTCCACCTGCAGGGGGCGCTATCTCCGGGAATGGAGGGGTTACTGCCCCCTGTGCTGCCCAGTAATGTGGAATCTCCAGCACCTACCTCCACCTGCAGGGGGCGCTATCTCCGGGAATGGAGGGGTTACTGCCCCCTGTGTAGCCCAGTAATGGGGAATCTCCAGCACCTACCTCCACCTGCAGGGGGTGCTATCTCCGGGAATGGAGGGGTTACTGCCCCCTGTGCAGCCCAGTAATGGGGAATCTCCAGCACCTACCTCCACCTGCAGAGGGCGCTATCTCTGGGAATGGAGGGGTTACTGCCCCCTGTGCAGCCCAGTAATGTGGAATCTCCAGCACCTACCTCCACCTGCAGGGGGCGCTATCTCCGGGAATGGAGGGGTTACTGCCCCCTGTGCAGCCCAGTAATGTGGAATCTCCAGCACCTACCTCCACCTGCAGGGGGCGCTATGTCCGGGAATGGAGGGGTTACTGCCCCCTGTGCAGCCCAGTAATGGGGAATCTCCAGCACCTACCTCCACCTGCAGGGGGCGCTATCTCCGGGAATGGAGGGGTTACTGCCCCCTGTGCAGCCCAGTAATGGGGAATCTCCAGCACCTACCTCCACCTGCAGGGGGCGCTATCTCCGGGAATGGAGGGGTTACTGCCCCCTGTGCAGCCCAGTAATGGGGAATCTCCAGCACCTACCTCCACCTGCAGGGGGCGCTATCTCCGGGAATGGAGGGGTTACTGCCCCCTGTGCAGCCCAGTAATGTGGAATCTCCAGCACCTACCTCCACCTGCAGGGGGCGCTATGTCCGGGAATGGAGGGGTTACTGCCCCCTGTGCAGCCCAGTAATGGGGAATCTCCAGCACCTACCTCCACCTGCAGGGGGCGCTATCTCCGGGAATGGAGGGGTTACTGCCCCCTGTGCAGCCCAGTAATGGGGAATCTCCAGCACCTACCTCCACCTGCAGGGGGCGCCATCTCCGGGAATGGAGGGGTTACTGCCCCCTGTGCAGCCCAGTAATGGGGAATCTCCAGCACCTACCTCCACCTGCAGAGCCGCACTCCACATATATGGCTGCTCTGTGCGCACAGGACCTGGGATGAGGTCACAGGAGGGGAGGAGTCAGGGTCACATGATCAGGGGCCTCAGTATATACAGGACTGTGCTGGCTGTCCTGGTGCTGGAGGAGCGGAGTCCAGGCAGCGCACATAGGGGCCTCCAGGGGGCACGTTCCCGTAGAGCGACCACTTGCTCAGGAGACTTCAGAGCATTTACAGAGAGATGTACCAGCTCCATAATCACCAGGTTTTGCCTCTTTATTGTGAGGTTTTTCAGACCCTCAGTCATGAATAGTCTTTCTTGTGGTGGCAATGTTTCAGCTCACAGACCCTTCCTCAGGCCTAATATAGAAAAACCAGTATAATATGAGAAAGTGTTAAGGGCTAGCGGAACGCACCAGATAAGATGGTATATGGAGTGTTCGCAGCCCGGGGTCCACCGTGCAGAGATGGAAACTGCTGCTAAACAATGACGGATACAATAAAACAGGTGGAAGCCGGACACCGGCCGATAACCACTGACCCGGTGCTTGCAAGAGCGGACTCTGTTACCACACGGAGTCCGCACTAGCCGGCATATAACCGTGCCTTGTTAAGCGTCACACGATTGGGAGTAGTACACCGCACAGAGCTATGACTACCCTGGCGGTCGCCACTAACCAGCGTAAGGACCGTGCTGGAAAGCGCTAGTAATTGCACACTGCCCCGCACGGATAGCCGCTGCGGTAACTGTGGAGTTGTGTCTGCACTGTCTGACGCCCACTGGCGCTAATGGAACCTGAGCTAACTGCACTGCGGAGCTAGACAGTACTAGTGCTAGCTGTTGGGACTAACTCTAACACCCTAACTCATACACAACCGAGGAAGGGGGATCATAATGAGTCAGTCACCAGAATCATAGATAAATCATCAGACACCACTAAAGCAAAAGACTCAATGTCTATCATAGCGCATGGCGGGGTGGCCATGCAAACCTTTTATAACAGCGTCCTTCCGGGACATTCCTGAAGGTCCAATCCGAGCTGGAGAAGGACCTGAACATGTGACCTCTGATCTCCAATGGGAGATCGTCCCATGGGCATGCTCAGTGGACCGAAAGGAGGACTTAGTCCCTGGAATCATTCGCTGCTGACCAGCATGCGTTGCTATAGCTGGACCAGAGGTGGCAGCAGCAACCAAACCCACAATGCTGGTGTGATCAGGGCTGTGGAGTCGATAAGCCAAACCTGCAACTCCGACTCCTCAATTTCCCTTACACCGACTCCAACTATGACTCCGACTCCCACATATATTGCTTATATTTAAGTGAAAAATTTATTGTAGTACAATGTGAACATCAGACATTTAATCATTTTCATGGTACAATAATCAAGATATTTAGATAGAACAGAATATATAATTATCGGAATACAACTTTAGAACACAAAAAACGGTAATAAATTGTAAATATGTAATACACTGTATAATATCGATTACATATATACAGTACAGACCAAAAGTTTGGACACACCTTCTCATTCAAAGAGTTTTCTTTATTTTCATGACTATGAAAATTGTATTCACTCTGAAGGCATCAAAACTATGAATTAACACATGTGGAATTATATAATTAACAAAAAAGTGTGAAACAACTGAAAATATGTCTTATATTCTAGGTTCTTCAAAGTAGCCACCTTTTGCTTTGATTACTGCTTTGCACACTCTTGGCATTCTCTTGATGAGCTTCAAGAGATAGTCACCGTAAATGGTCTTCCAACAGTCTTGAAGGAGTTCCCAGAGATGCTTAGCACTTGTTGGCCCTTTTGCCTTCACTCTGCGATCCAGCTCATCCCAAACCATCTCGATTGGGTTCAGGTCTGGTGACTGTGAAGGCCAGGTCATCTGGCGTAGCACCCCATCACTCTCCTTCTTGGTCAAATAGCCCTTACACAGCCTGGAGGTGTGTTTGGGGTCATTGTCCTGTTGAAAAATAAATGAAGGTCCAACTAAACGCAAACCGGATGGAATAGCATGCCGCTGCAAGATGTTGGTGGTAGCCATGCTGGTTCAGTATGCCTTCAATTTTGAATAAATGCCCAACAGTGTCACCAGCAAAGCACCCCCACACCATCACATCTCCTCCTCCATGCTTCACGGTGGGAACCAGGCATGTAGAGTCCATCCGTTCACCTTTTCTGAGTCGCACAAAGACACGGTAGTTGAAAAATAAGATCTCAAATTTGGACTCATCAGACCAAAGCACAGATTTCCACTGGTCTAATGTCCATTCCTTGTGTTCTTTAGCCCAAACAAGTCTTCTGCTTGTTGCCTGTCCTTAGCAGTGGTTTCCTAGTAGCTATTTTACCATGAAGGCCTGCTTCACAAAGTCTCCTCTTAACAGTTGTTGTAGAGATGTGTCTGCTGCTAGAACTCTGTGTGGCATTGACCTGGTCTATAATCTGAGCTGCTGTTAACCTGCGATTTCTGAGGCTGGTGACTCGGATGAACTTATCCTCCGCAGCAGAGGTGACTCTTGGTCTTCCTTTCCTGGGGCGGTCCTCATGTGAGCCAGTTTCTTTGTAGCTCTTGATGGTTTTTGCCACTGCACTTGGGGACACTTTCAAAGTTTTCCCAATTTTTCGGACTGACTGACCTTCATTTCTTAAAGTAATGATGGCCACTCGTTTTTCTTTACTTAGAATTTGTATTATGGCAAGAAAAAAGCATCTAACAGTCTGTTCAGTAGGACTATCAACTGTGTATCCACCAGACTTCTGCACAACACAACTGATGGTCCCAACCCCATTTATAAGGCAAGAAATCCCACTTATTAAACCTGACAGGGCACACCTGTGAAGTGAAAACCATTTCCGGTGACTACCTCTTGAAGCTCATCAAGAGAATGTCAAGAGTGTGCAAAGCAGTAATCAAAGCAAAAGGTGGCTACTTTGAAGAACCTAATGTCACGTGCCCCATCCTGAGTGACACGGCCAGCAGGCCGGTAACTGATACAACAGGACGCGGCACGTGTAATTGTCCTATGTGACGTGGCCCACAGGCCGGTAACTAATACAATAAGACAGGGAATAGGGAGAACCTGGGTAACAATAACAATGGTGGCCCTGCGATAGGGAATGGGGAAGTGGAGACCTCCTGCACTCCCCTGAGTCAGTGTCTCTACCCTCCTAGCGTTCCCTAGGCCGGTTCCGCACCGGGCGCCGATCAGGAACCTCAAAACCCTGGCTCGCCCTGCACCTAAACCCTCACTAGGGAATTGGTCGGTGCGGAAACTAATCCCACCACTGCACTGCGGACACAGTGGTTACTACACCACATACCTCCCCCTCTGTTCAAACTTGTGGGGTTGAACACACAACATTACAAACACTAATCAGAAAAAAATCCATAAAAAATCATTTGAAAGGTAACTCACCAAACCCTGACTGATGCACTGGCAGGACGCAGCAGAGCCCCATTGATAAAGGTTTAGGCAGCACAGGTGCACTCCACTGATCAGGACAGCCAGTAACTATTTGTGGTCTGGCTGCCCAGTGGAAATGCACACAGATGAGGCTTGCATAAGGCATAAGTCACACTGATAAATGTGATGCAAAAGTGTCTGAGCAGCCTATTGATCACGCCCATAGTATTAGCAGGCGGGCTGCTCTACACTATAGATACATGCAACACACAAGGAACCAAGCCAAATATAAAGGGCTCTAGCTGCATCCTGCTGAAAAGTGCAAAAAAGATATGGGGTATTGGTTACTATGCACTGGCAGGACGCAGCAGAACCCCATTGATAAAGGTTTAGGCAGCACAGGCGCACTCCACTGATCAGGACAGCCAGTAACCATTTGTGGTCCGGCTGCCCAGTGGAAATGCACACAGATGAGGCTTGCACAAGGCATAAGTCACACTGATAAATGTGATGCAAAAGTGTCTGAGCAGCCTATTAATCACGCCCATAGTATTAGCAGGCGGACTGCTCTGCACTATAGATACATGCAACACACAAAGAACCAAGCCAAATATAGAGGGTTCTAGCTGCATCCTGCTGAAAAGTGCAAAAAAGATAAATAGATATGGGGTATTGGTTACTATTTTGGCCAAAGCAGATAAGCTCACAACCCAACGTCAAGGGTCCCCAGATATTGTGAGTCCCTAACACTAAATATATAAAACACACAACATTACACCAGGGTCTCGCGACCGGGCACTCAGTACACCTTGCCCCACAGGTCAAGAGAACCGTCTCCATCTGTCATACGGCCTCGTTCCTACGTTAGACCTCCCCCGCCTCCAGCGGTCAGAATATCGGTCATTGGCTTTGACCCTCCAGTCACGGTCTGTCTGCGTCGTCAGACACTGGTTAGTCACCATCCTTTCTCTATCCAAGCGTCTTGTAAGAAATGGTACCCCACCACATCTAAGCTTACTTTTCAGTGCATTAACCTCACAGTTCTTTGCATCTGCTGTCTCCGTAGCAACCTCCAGTTCACACTGTAACCTACGGTGCAACGTATTGGCACGTTGAGCCTCTTTCTCTGCTTCTTCCACCTGGCGTTTCAACTGTTTCAGACGCACATCATTTCCCTCCGCCAGGCCTTTGTACTGCTCAGAATTACGCCTTTCATCATCCATTTGCCTTAGTACAGCATTCAGTTTTTTCTCTGTATGACGTACTTGTTTGCTAGCAGATTGTCGCACTTTAATTTCTGCATCAAGCTGTTCCTCCAGTAGTGCAACCTTGACTTCTAAGTCCTTATTCTGGCGAGCTAATTGCTGACAGGCACTCTCATTCTTCTGAGCATTACTACGTTCTGTCTTCAGATGAGCATCCATCTGGTCAACCTGAAGTGTGGCCTTTCTCAGCTTGTCATTGGCTAATTCAACGTTGCCGTGTTCTTCCTCCACTTCTTCAAGCTGAACAATGCGAGACTCTAACCGCCTCTTTTCTTCCAAAGCCAGAGCACCTTCACCTCTGTTGTTGGCAATCACATCAGCCAGTTCATCTTTTTCCTGCTGTGCTTGTCTTTTAGCACACTCTGCAGCAGCAAGCTCCGTCTGCAAACGAATCACCTCTGCTTCCATACTTTTCAGTTTCTTTTTGTCTTCCCACTGTTCCTCATTCAGGCCTGGCCGCTGTAAGTCTTCGTCCCACTTCTCCCGCAGAAGACCTCTTACAGTTTCTGTTAGTACTCCTACCTCTTCTCTGAGGGTCTTATTCAGACCTTGCCACAATGCCAGGTGACCTTTGAGCTCGAAGACTTCTCTAGGTCATCTAGTCTGTGCTCCCTTTCTCTCTCAGAGCCACAGTCACCCCTAGAGCCTGAGTTACGCCGATCATCCGAGTCAAACCTCCAGTTGCCCTCTGACCGTGTGTCCACTCCAGTCACCTCATCTCCCAGCCCACCAACTGTCTTGTCACGAGACGTCAGGTCCGTCAGTTGGGCAGATGTACTTCTTCTGGTCAGTTCTACCTCTGACCTGACCACTTTAGGAGGCATCACCGTCTCAGTGTCCGCTGGCCCCACAGTTGAAACGTCTTCATCGTCCGACCATGCGTCATCAAACACGACAAAGTCTCCGCCCCTCTCAAAGATATGCACTAGGTTTGGTGGCATACTACCACCTTGACACTTCCCCTTTGTCATCTCAATCACTACTCTGTCTACTGCATAGTTCTCCGTGACCCCATGTTTACAGCGAACCCTGGCGTTTTTCTCGGTCAGAGATAAAACGAGAGGAGTTCCTGTCAGAGTCACCTGATTCTCTGAGTCCAGTCTACCAAAGACTCCTTCCCGGTGCAGCATCACGGTACACACCTGTGGCCCATCATCATCCGGAAAATACATGCCGCACTCCTCAAAACTCATACACACTGCGGTTCCCCAGACATACCCACCGAGGCAACCAGTGCTGCCATTTCCTGAACCACCCCAATTTGGGTCACCGCCCCCTCTCGGGACTCCACCCCTTTTTGGGTCACTGCCCCCCTCTGGGACCCCACTTTTTGGGTTACCACCCCAATTTGGGTCACCGCCCCCTCCTGGGACTCCACCCCTTTTTGGGCTACCACCCCGATTTGGGCCACCGCCCCCTTTCGGGATTTCACCTTGTCCGTTCTGCAGAACTTCTTATGCCACAGTTCACACAGTACAGTTTATGTCTTTTTTGGCTGGTACTGGCCCTTTAAGCACAACACCACACCAGTTCCTTCTGGCACCACCTCAGCTCCTGCTGTCACAAAATCACTGACACCAATTACAGGAAGCCGCTTGTCCCCTTCGTAACCCCGCCGAGTTACCGGAAGCCGCTTGTCCCCTTCGTGACCCCACTGAGTCCCAGTAAGCTGCCTTGCAAAAAAACCTTCGTGACCCCTCTGAGCCACAGCAATCACCATCAGGTTTTGCAGAGGAAAAGAGAAAAAAGAGAAAAAAAAAACACCCCGCAGAAAACTCACGTGTCCTGTCTGTGTGCTATTCAGGGCGTACCGTCTCCGCCTGAGACCATCCAACACACAGGGCGCACCGGGTGCTATTCAGGGAGCCGACCCTCCTCCCAGGGTCTCCCAACACACCGGCCTCACCAGGTCCAGGGGCTCGGCGGGTGCTATTCAGGACCTCCGTCTCCACCTGAGACTGCCCAACACTCACGCCTCACCAGGTCCAAGGTCATACCACGTGCTCCAGGGATCCGATTCTTCTCCTAGAACCTCCCAACACTGACCCTCCAAGACCTTGCTCACTGAACCCTCCAGGTATAGTCTTTCCCACTGACCCAGGTCAGTACCACACAAACACCAGTCTGTTACCTGTGTCAGCCACACAGGTCCTCAGATACCTCTTCTCCATAGAGGCACCCTATAGCAATACAGTAGCTTTCTCTGACCTCGGTCAGTATTACGGTTTTCCAGACCGACTGCTCTCCTGGCTCAGAGCCTCCAGTACGGCAACATGTGCTTCTTGGAACCGCTGCCCGCAGTCTGTCACCAATTGTAGGGATTCAACTCGCTCAGGAGCCATGGGAGTCAATCAGGAGGCACGTTCCTTTAAAAGTTCATAGGGTTTATTGCTTCATAACCCATAAAGCAGCACATAACACAAGGAATAGCCTTTAGGTCAGGCGAAAACAAGCATAAATATCCATTATTTCAGGCTCTGTCCTGGAGCCTCAGCAAAACACAGGAGGTGTATACCCCCTCACATACAGATAATATACATAGGCCTCTGTTATGAGCTCATTTTCTGCTCCACCAGTTGAGAGTTCCCCTTCCGTTCTCCCTCTGGTGGTGACAGGAGGTAGTGAGGTTGGTTTAAGTGGTAGTGATCTGTCACCTGGTGAGGAAGATAGTGATTGGATCTCTGGAGTGTCAGACTGGATATAAGACAGCCGACGCCCTATCCAGGTGCTGGTGATTCAGTCAGCTTCCCTCAGTCTGCTTCTCAGGTCTTGGACTCAGCTCTGTTCCAGTCTTCCAAGATAAGTTTGTTTTTTGCTAATGTTCACACTTGCTCTTGTTGGTCTTTTCAGTTTTTTTGTGTGGTCAGCCAGCCCGGCTGGGCTGGGCTGAATTTCCACTCTTGTTTGCCAAATTGCCTTTTTTTTGTTCCTTATTAGATTGGCCTCTTTTTGCTCTGTCTCAGAATATTTCAGAGTGCTGATATAGTGGGAGAAGTCTAGTGACTTCAGGGTTAATTTTGCTATCAGTTGTGTTGGACATTTTGTAGGGTTTTTTGGCAGACTGCAGACAGTGTCTTTCCTTTCCTGTCCTTTCTAGTTAGTCGGGCCCCATCGTTTGCTCAGCCTATTTTCCTGCCTTTGTTTGTGTTTTCATCTTTTTTCACCGTCAATACATGTGGGGGGCTGTCTCAACTTTGGGGTCTGCTCTGGGGCAGTTAGTTTTCCTCTTTTCCTGCTTTAGGCTTATTTAGTTCTCCGGTTGTGACAAGGCGTCTAGGACCACCGTAGGAACGCTCCACGACTGCTGCTAGTTGCGTGTTAGGATCAGGGGTCTGCAGTCTGCATAGTTACCAACCTCTTTGGTTTTCTGAGACTTAGCTTGTATTGCTTTTTATTTCCTCCTCGGCTACCCATTCATAACAGGCCTCCCCGAGTCAGCAGCCTCAGCACGTGGTCTTCAGGAAGAGAGTACATCTTTTTCCACCTAGGCCTGCCGGGACCTTCCACATGGCCCAATCAGATCCATACGCTCTCTCTCATGTGATCTACTCTGGTTACCTTATATGGTCCATAGCCACGCCCACTGGGTCACATGGCTATGACCTCATCACAGGTCCTTCAAGCATTCATACACATATACTTTATTATGACACCCCCTGGGTGGGTTTGTAGGTAACTGGCCCGCCCATCTCCCTAGTTACCTGGTTACCTGGAGACGTCTCCCTGTTACATTAAAGCAGCACCTCAGCAGTATCACTGCTGATCAACACATAAGTCTCCATCTCAAAGCCACCCACTTTGAGATACATAACGGCCATTCAGTATTCTGCCATTCATCCTTTCTCCTGGGACATCCACACAGCGCCCCATAGCGGACACAGTGGATACTACACCACTATATATATATATATATATATATATATATATATATGTATATATATATATATATATATCACTATGACTTCTCAGCTAAGACAAAGCCTAGATCCTCAGGTTACATTCACACCATGGGCGTAGCCAGGATCAAACCTAGGTGGGGCAGAACCTCATACTGCACACTTCAGCTGCTGCAGAGCCTCATACTACCCACCCCTACATTTGAAAATAAAGCCTGCACCTTATGAAGATGTGGTGATGAATGCAGTCTATTTATGCCAACTATCAATTGATGTTGATGTGTTACTGAAGACGAGCAATGACTGTCCTGGGCGTCCTTTTGGGCAGCTATGAGGTGTACCTGACTGGTGCTAAAAAAAAGGCGTGTTAGTCTGTGTGCTACCCGGCTTTCATTCTTTTTGGTACAGATACGATATGGATAGACAGATATTGATAAATGGATAGATAGAGCAGATTTCTAATCTGCTTTTGCTATTGAAAACATTATCTATGAGCGCAAAAACCTTTCAGGTCATGCGGTTTTTTAAAAAGCTGATCTGCTTTTGCAGCTAAAAAACGAATTCTCAAACGCAGGAAAAACGCTGTGTGTGAATGTAGCCTTAGATCAGGAATAGAACAGCCATTTATAGGACATTTCATAACTTTCCCAAATTTCTATGAAAAAATATTCTGCACATTCTCAATTGAACTACTGTACCCAATTTATTATATATTTTAGGAGTCAGAGTCGGTCCATTTTATACCGACTCTAACTTCAACTCCACCAAAATGAGCACCGACTCCACAGCCCTGGGTGTGAGCAGAGCACTGGGATCGACGAGTCTGCTGAGCAGGCTCCACTGCGGCTGGAGAGGAATGGAAGACTGCCGAAGGCAAAGCTTGGAATTCCTGCTGTGTAGCGGCAGAAACCCGACGCCTAACATTACCCCTTCTCTCTGAGCCTCGCTACTCTCAAATTCTGCAATAAGGAGCGGAGCGTGGATGTTCTCCACTGGCTCCCATATCCGAGCCTCTGGACCATGACTCTTCCAGTCCACCAAATAAAACTTTTTACCATGCACCACCCTGCATCCTACGATGGCATTGACCTCAAACTCGTCCAAAGACAGGTCTGATGTCTCGGCTGATGACTCGGAGAACCGGGACATGTTAACAGGTTTAAGCAGGGACACATGGAAGGTGTCAGAGATAGCCAAGTGTGGTGGAAGGGCCAGGCGGTAGACCACTGGATTGATCTGCTCAAGAACCTTGAAGGGACCAATGTAACGAGGTGCAAACTTAGTGGACTCGACCAGCAGCCTGATATTACGGGCAGAGAGCCACACTAAGTCGCCAGGAGCAAAAGTCGGAGCGGGGCACCGGTGCGTGTCGGCGGAAGCCCTCATTCTCTCCTTAGAGGCCCGGATGGCATCCTGAGTGCAGTCCCAAATGTCATGAGCTCCTCTGCCCAGTCTGCCACCCTGGAATCAGAGGGCATCGGGACAGGGACGCGCGGATGCTGGCTGTAGTTAAGGAGGAACGGAGTCTGACCGGTGGAATCGGCCACAGTGTTGTTCAAGGCAAATTCTCCCATGGTAGTAAGGATGCCCAGTCATCCTGCCTGGCCGAGACAAAATGTCACAGGTATGTGACCAGGGATTGGTTAGCTCTCAACCAACCCGTTCGTCTCGGGGTGATAGGCCGAAGAGAGATTTAACTCAATACTGAGCAGACTGAAGAGCTCCCTCCAAAACCGAGACGCGAACTGGGGACCCCAGTCACTGACTATCTTGTCTGGCATACCATGCAAGTGAAATACGTGTTTTATGAACAACGCTGCCAGGCCCCGTGCAGAAGGTAGCCGAGAGAGTGGCACCAGTTGCACCAATTTAGAAAAATGATCGGTGAAAACCCAGATGACAGTGCTGCCACTGGACTTGGGCAGACCAACCACAAAGTCCATGCCGACCATCTCCCAAGGTTTCTCCGCCACCGTCAGGGGGTAAAGTAGTCCGGCAGGTCTCTGCTGAGACCTGTTCTTGGCGCAGGAGACACATGCCCGAATGTAATCGCCTACGTCCCGAGCCATATGCGGCCACCAATATGTTCTTGCCAGGAGTTCGGTGGTCCACTTCGTCCCAAAGTGACTGTCCACCCTGGATGCATGAGCCCAAGAGAGAACCTCTGGTCGCAGACAGGGAGGGACAAAGGTCTTGCCCGGAGGCACCGACTCAAGAGCGACTGGGGCCACGGTCATCACACTCTCGGATGGAACGATTAGCCGAGGCTCAGACTCTTCCTCCTCTGCTGACACCACAGAGCGAGAGAGGGCATCGGCCCGGACGTTCCTTTCACCGGACAGATAATGAAGGGTGAAATGGAAGCGGGAGAATAGCGACCATCTGGCCTGGCGAGAGTTCAGCCGCTGGGCCGTTTGCAGGTATAGTAGGTTTTTATGGTTGGTGTACACCCTCCAGGAGGTGTCTCCACTCAGAAAAGGCCAACTTCATTGACAGCAACTCCCTGTCCCCGATGGAATAGTTCCTCTCCGCCGGTGAAATGGTCTTACAGAAGAAGCAGGGATGCTTCCGACCTTGAGCGTCCTTCTGAAAAAGGACCGCTCCGGCACCGACGGACGAGGCATCTACCTCTAGGATAAAGGGTTTATCCACATCGGGACGGTGGAGAATAGGAGCACCAGCAAAATGGGTCTTGATGGAGGAGAAGGTTTCGACCATAGCTTAGGTTTGGCTCCCTTTTTGGTGAGAGCGACCAAGGGAGCCACCAAGGTGGAGAAGTGGGGAATGAACTGGTGATAGTAGTTAACGAACCCCAAAAAGTGCTGAACTGTCTTAAGGGAGTGGGGTTCTTGCCAGTCCATTACCGCCTGCAATTTGGCAGGATCCATAGGCAAACCCTGGGCCGAGATGATATAGTCCAGGAAAGGCAAAGACTCCTGCACAATCTAGCACTTCTCCAGCTTGGCATAGAGGGAGTTCGCTTGCAAGCGGTCGAAGACCTTGCAGACGTCTCTCCGGTGGGAGTCCAAATCTGGAGAGAAGATAAGGATGTTATCCAGATAGACCACCACCGAGGTGGAGAGCATATGTCGGAAGACATAATTTACAAAGTCTTGGAAGATAGCTGGGGCATTACAGAGGCCGAAGGGCATGACCAGATACTCATAGTGGCCATCCCTGGTATTAAAGGCCGTCTTCCATGTGTCCCCCTCGCGAATACGTATCAGGTTGTAGGCCCCTCGTAGATCTAGTTTGGAGCCCGTGCGAGACACCTCCATGGCCTCTAGAGGCTCGATCACCTGATCGGGAGGTTCCAGAGGTTTAGAGAAGGTGGGAGCCAACCTAACCCTCGATCTGGACTGGGAGCGCTCCAACCCGTGCTCCGTGAAACGGAGATCTATGCGGGTGGAGATGGTGATAAGCTCCTCCAGATTAACGGGAACCTCCCTGGTGGCCAGAGCATCCTTGACGTGCTCCGCCAAACCCCTCCAGAACACTGGTATAGGCACCTTGTCTGGCCATTCCAGTTCGGAAGCCAGTGTCCGGAACCGGATGGCATAATGGCTGACCGAGGAGGAACCCTGTACCAGTGCCAACAACAGAAGCGCGGTATCATGTGTGACCAGTGGCCCCAGAAAGACCTGTTTCAGAGAGACCAGGAACTGGGAGGCACTCTGTACCACGGGGTCACCACGCTCCCACAGTGGAGTGGCCCATTCCAGAGCCCTGCCCGACAGGAGGGAGATAATGAATCCCACCTTAGCCCATTCTGAGGGAAATCATGTAGCCAGCAACTCAAGCTGAATAGAGCACTGGCTCACGAAACCCCTGCAGGAGGCACTGTCACCCAAGAACTTATCAGACAGCGGGAGACAGGACAACGTCGGGACAGGAATAGACAATGCTGGTGTGAGCAGAGCGCCGGGATCGACGAGTCTGCTGAGCAGGCTCCACTGCGGCTGGAGAGGAATGGGAGACTGTCGAAGTCAAAGCTTGGGATTCCTGCTGTGCAGCGCCAGGAACCCAACGTCTAACAGAAAGTATAGCAAGGGGCTCAGCAATCAGAAAACTGTAAGACAGAGAACATTTATAGTGTGAGGTAAGGGGGAGCCAGAATCTACAGTAAAAGCAGCTGTGGTTTATATAAGAAAGTAGTCAAGGAACACCCAGCATGTAGATACAGCTTGATATTATTATTTATCAGCCTTCAGCTCGATCTCAGGCCATGGTGACTTCATGGATGAATGATCTGTAGGAAGATCGATCTTTCCAGTATTTCAGTTTGACTGAACGTACTGTCTGTGAGCAAAATCGTAATAACCCTTTTTTTCTGAGATTTAATAACACCCGGGAAGATAGATGATAAGGCCATTTAGGGGAATTTGTCTATTCTATTTTTGTCGATATCTTGATAAATGGAGACGATGGAGTCCCAAAACAGCTCTATGACATTACAACGCCACCAGATACACACATGGTCAAAATTGTTGGTACCCCTTGTTTAATGAAAGAAAAACCCACAATGGTGACAGAAATAACTTGAAATAAAAAATCTATGAAAATCAACAAATGAAAGTCAGAAATTTCTTTTTAACCATGCTTCCACAGCATTTAAAAAAATAAAACTCTTGAAATAGGCCTGGACAGAAATGATGGTACCCCTGAAAATGATGTGACAAAAGGGACATGTTAAATCAAGGTGTGTCCACCAATTAGCATCACAGGTGTCTACAATCTTGGAATCAGTGGGTGGGCCTGTATATAGAGCTACAGATACTCTCTGTGCTATGGTGTGCATCACACTCAAAATGGACCAGTGGAAGCGAAGGAAAGAGTTGTCTCAGGAGAGTAAAGAAAATTATAGACAAACATGTTAAAGGTAAAGGTTATAAGACCATCTCCAAGCAGCTTGATGTTCCTGTGACTATAGTTGCACATATTATTCAAAAATTTAGGATCCATGGGACTGTAGCCAACCTTCCTGGATGTGGCTGCATGAGGAAAATTGCTGACAAATCAAAGAGACGCATAATACGAATGGTAAAAAAGAGCCCAGAAAAACTTCTAAAGAGATCTAAGGTGAACTTCAAGCTCAAGGAACATCAGTGTCAGATTGCGCATCCGTCGTTGTATGAGCCAAAGTGGACTTCATGGGACATGACCAAGGAGGACACCATTGTTGAAAAAAAAAAATCATAAAAAAGTCAGACTGGAATTTGCCAAACTACATGTTGACAAGCCACAAAGCTTCCAGGAGAATGTCCTATGGACAGATGAGACAAAAATGGAACATTTTGGCAAGGCACATCAGCGCTATGTTCATAGACAGAAAAATGAAGCATATCAAGAAAAGAACACTGTCTCTACTGTAAAACATGAAGGAGGCTCTGTTATATTGTTGGGCTGCTTTGCTGCATTAGGTACAGGGTGTCTAGAATCTGTGCAGGGTACAATGAAATCTCAAGACTATCAAGGGATTCTAGAGAGAAATGTGCTGCCCAGTGTCAGAAAGCTTGCAACAGGATAATGACCCAAAACACACAGCTATAAAAACACCCAAGAATGGCTAAGAGGAAAACATTGGACTATTCTGAAGTGACCTTCTATGAGCCCTGACCTAAATCCTATTGAGCATCTTTGGAAAGAGCTGAAACATGCCGTCTGGAAAAGGCAACCTTCAAACACAAGACAACTGGAGCAGTTTGCTCTTGAGGAGTGGGCCAAAATACCTGTCCAGAGGTGCAGAAGTCTCATTGATAGTTACAAGAATCGTTTGATTGCATTAATTGCCTCAAAAGGTTGTATAACAAAATATTATGTTAAGGGTACCATTGTTTCTGCCCGGGCCTATTTCATGAGTTTTATTTTTTTTTTTTTAAATTCTGTGGAAGCATGGTTGAAAAGCAATGTCTGACTTTCATTTGTTCATTTTCATAGATTTTTTATTTATTATTACTTTTGTCAGATTCAAGTTATTTCTGTGACCGTTGTGGGTTTTTCTTTCATTAAACGAGGGGTACCAACAATTTAACAATTTTGACCATGTGTGTATGTAGCATAGTGCTACTATCATTACCACAACGCCAACATGTGTCAGACACTAAGGGGAAACAGCATGTAGGTTAGCTGGGCACCGGTACCAGTGAGTCAGGATTTTGTAGTTTTTTCCTGAGCTGAGCAAATCATAGAGAATTTATGTGAAAATAGAAATGCCCTTCTCTACTCAACACCCAATATGTCAATCCCCAGCTCCTCAGTCCATCTATCCATGTATTTTGGGCTGTCTAATTCCTCATTTTGGTTTAGGAAAGTATATTTAAGACATACAACATGGGCAGCTGACGATGTCAATAAAAATTGTTTTTCAAACTGGGTAGGTGTAGACATAGCCAACAGTCCTCTACCATAGCATAAAAGGAAAGATTTCAACTGAAAGTATTCCAGAAATGAGGTACGGCCTTTGAATGACAGGAGGGAAGAGATAGGGGGCAGTGCAGCTCCCTTAAACACATGATAAAAGCTGGGGTCGTCTGATGCGTTCCAGCACATAAAATGTTTAGTATTCAAACCCAGAGGAAATTCCAGATTATAAAAGAGGAGTGTAAGTGGTCCTCTGCCGAAAGAGAGAGCCCTTGTCAGGTCCCAAGATCTTAAAACTATTTTCAAAAAGTCAACTTCTTATTCAATTTGATCCTTTATTCTTTTGGCTAATCCAAGGGAGGTTTAGCAAAGGTAGATCTGAACTATCCTGTTCCATATTCACCCTTATGTAATACTGTGAAACTGCCAGTCAATCAGTCTCATCAAAATGGCTGCCCTGTGGTATAATTTGAAGTTACGAAGACCTGCTCCTCCTTCATTTTTATGTGTATATAGGGTAGTGATGCCTATCCTTGGTCTATGACCTCCCAGAAAAAATTCAAATGACTAATTTGAATCTAGAGAAGAAAACAGGAGGGAGGGCTATGGGAATCGTTTGAAAAATATACAGAAATTGGGGTAAGATACATTTTAAGGGCGTTAATAAGTCCAAATCAAGAGAGCCTCCCTTTATCATATCTAAGTCTTTTGTAGTTCTGTCTAAGAGATAGTTCAAAGAGTATATTTGAGAGGTCCAAAGGAAACGCCACCCCCAGATATTTCAAGGCCGTATTCTGCAATTTAAAAGGGACATTTTTTGTTAAAAGTTTTACCTAATTATTTGGCAGCGTAATATTGAGTCCTTCTGACTTTGAAATTGTTAAGGAGGCCAAAGAGGTCAAAATCCTTTAATTAATGAGGGAAAGGTGATCCGAGACTGTGAGATGAACAAAAGTCGATCATCAGCAAATAGAGTCAATTTACACTGTCCTTTTCCTACCGGGATGCCAAGAATATTAGGGTTATCTCTGATAGCTACTGTCATGACTCTGTTGTTGGTTGTCCTGGGATGAGGGGCTCCTTTCCTGTCCCTAGCACAAGGGCATCCTAGTTCGCCCTGTTCCACGGATTGCTTCTGATGGTGAAGACGCCGGTGGCCATATACGTTGCCTTAGTTGCTGAATCCACCCAGGGAATAGGGAAGTAGTAGTGTACCTTAATACACCAAAAAGACTAATAAGGTAATATGAACAGGGATAAAGGAAAAAAAAAAAAACCATACAAAATATACTCACACAAACTACTCCTGTGAAAGAAAAAAAGTTTTTTCACCTTTTTTTTATGTGGGACATATGTGATAATTTGGTGTCAACTGAATGGGAATTTTTTTTTTCCCTTGGTTTTTCTTTAAGGTTGAAGAGTAATACATTATCAGAACCCTCTGTGTAGATATTTTTTTGCATCCCCATCTTTTGTTTTCGTCCTTTTTTTCACTGTTAATTTTTTCATCAGTTTTTTATGAATATATAGTCCCATGACATTGCGACACTCCCTAGGTTTTGGGGTTATTATAAAGTCAATAGGGATCCTGAATCATGCCATTAGGATTTATGGACAATGATAGATTGGCTAATGCATAAATTATTGGTCATTATTGGTCATGTTAAGGCTATCATTTAATTCAACTTGTATTATTTGATTTGGGTTATTTTTCATGTACAGCCAACATGGAACAACTACTCTGTGCGTTGAGGATGTTGCTCTATGTTTTTTCCATGGTCCATTGTGGGAGATCACTTCATTTGCAGCTATTCCGGAAGATTTGTTGGTCTCCATGGAGACTGTGTACTGTAGAAGCTGTCTGTGCGTTCCATGCACAGGATATGCGGTCCAAGGACAGGAAGCGCATCACACGCCGGAGGCGTGGTTTAGTGGCGCGTCTCACGGTTTACTTATTTATATCACACTGGTTAGGACACTGGTAAGGCAGCTCTTTACTCAAACTCCCCTGATAAGTCCGTGAAGGATGAAACGCATCGGGAGATGCTGTACATCACTGAGGCAAAGCTATGTCACCCATTTTTTGTGGGTTCCCTGCTATATGACGCTGAGGTGGGGGTTTCCCGGCTGTATGGGTGAGATCTAACAATGTCTTTTGAGAATTATTAAAGCGTTGATTGATATGCTGATTATGCTAAAGAGATGACGCTGCATCATCATCAAAAACTGTTGTGTACTAACAACCTGTGACAAGGAATGCTCATTATTTTGAATGGGGTGGCATGATTCAGTGGTCTGATTGGTACCTTTGCATATAGGAGAGTTTACGATGATGTGTTTTTCTGTGCCTCATTTTTGTGCTGCTACATAAGTATGTTGTATAGGTCTGTTTTTGTTGCCATATAAGAGACACTGGAGAGTGTTGTTGGCCCTATTTGCTAATGCACCATTAGATGTTTAGAACGTATGAGGATGAGTTTTTCTCAGGATTTATCATGGAATAATGTATTTTGTATATCCTGTATTTCTCTTAAAATATTTGGTTAATTAGTGGGTATTATTAGTGGTAAACAGAATATCCAAGGGATTACATCTACACTCTTGTAGACCACAAACAATTAGTAACCCCCAAAAGAGGTTCTCTTGATGCTATATGACAGACCTATTTGTTTAATATATTTTTAAATATTTGTCCTGCACCTTGTGTTATGGTTTGGGTGTTTTTCACCTGGGTTTGCGTTTGTGTTGTGTCTGTTTCACATTTTATACTGTGATTAATAAATGTTAAGTTTTATGGTATCCATATGCTAGTTTTCTATTATAATTCTGGATATTCATTTCTGCTAACTCTAACTCCACGATAGCCCTACACTCCTTGCTGCCAACAACAATCCTGTTTTTAACCCAATAAATAAATGTAGGCTGATTGGAAGCCATTCTTCTTTTGAGGGTCACACCATCTGGGTGTTCCATCCCCTCTCCCTCAGAGTAGCAGTCAAATAACAGTCCCCAGGCTCACCCACTTCCTTGACCACTTTTATGCCTTGTCCACACTTCATGTCCTCAGAATTGACAAACCTTATCCTGGGAGACTTCAACAGCTCCAGCTTCCCAACTGAATCCCCGCTTCTATCTGTAGCCAATTCTCATTGCCTCTCACAACTTTCAAACTCTGAGACACACAAGGACGGTAACATACCTGATCTTGACTTTGTCCATTAAGTTTAAAAGTTTAATCTCATACCTAGATGACTCACCTATTACCCTTTGTCCCCCATGAAACTAGGAGTATAACCACAACTTAGATATTTTTAGGTGCTCCCTAAAAACACATTGGTTTAGGGCAGCCTATCACGTTTCCTAACCAAAGTACCTTTTATATATAAATGGCTTATTCTCTACTTCTCGGAACATAATTCACCATCAAACTCAACCGTACCCAAAAGGCTCATGCAGCCTTTATCTACCCCCCATTTCCTCAAGATGGTTGTACCATCATTGTAAATAAGCTCCTGTAATTGTTGTCACCCCCACCTCATTGTAGATTGTAAGCTCTGAAGAGCACGGTCGTAATTATTTTTGAATTGTTTGATTATCTTAAACTTGGTAACTCTTGACTGTTTTATATGAACTGCTGACTCGAAAAGCTATGTGCAATGAGTTTGTGATATATAAATAAAGTATTATTAGTAGATTGAAGATGGTGAAATTCAAACTGTTAATTGTGCCATGTGTAAGAGTGAAGAATCTTCTGTCAGCACAACAGCAGAAATGAGGGTTGGCTGCTGTGCCGACACAGGGTGGAGTAGGGTGAACAAGACAAGCTGCTGGACTGTGAGAGAGTTGCAGACAGGGATGTTACGGTGGATTGAGAAATATAGGGGTGTGCTTGGTAAGTAAGATCAGTCAAAAACAGCAGGCATGTCCAATTCCGTATCAGCTGACAGGCTATCAATCACTCCAACAGTAGAGGGTAAACAAGTGGAGGTTCTTCGGCCACAGACCTGTGCGGCAACACTTTCCACGGTGAGGGAGGAGGAAGAATCAGAAGATGCAATTGATGGGGTGGACAGTGGTTGGAGAGACCCGCTAGTCTGCATTTTAGCTCAATGACATTCCCAGATTAACGTATGTTGATCACGCATGTGGCAGGTCATACATGTAGTACTGAAATGATTTTTTTTTTACTCTACTAGGTTGTTTTTTAAAAAAGTTGACAGCATGATTTTTAAGATTTTTGCAAACATGCAAAAAAGGACCCAAGCTAGTCAACTGCAGAATCGCGAACAATGCTGTCCACTGCAAGAGTTGGGCCTCAGGATGCATTGGTTGTCGTGATTGCATAACTCTGTTTGTACGTTAGCTCATATTCATCCTCCTCTGCTGAGCTACTCAGCTGCATGCCTCGAGGTTTACAACAAGTGTGATCTACTACCTCATCATTATCCTCTCTGTTCTCCCAGTCCTCACCCTGAGTCACCCTCCTCCTCTTCCTGCCTTGACAGTACAATACAGTCCGCAGGCACCTCAAATATCTGAGTCTCGTCAGAAATGGATCACCTTCACTCAACGAGGTTAACGGCTGTTGAAGAGGGTTGGTTTATGCTCTGACAAAACTTCGTCCAGCCATAGATCTAAGTCAGAAAAAATTTGGCCATTGGTGCAGATGATTTCCTAAACTTGACTCTGTGAATGTTTAGAGCAGACCTCTGATACCAATGGAATAGGATGTGTGAACAGCTCTGAAGTATGGCCCATCTGTGGTTGCCCACAGTCAAGACGCTTGGGGAGTAGTGATGTGGTGGAAAAAAAGGTTAATTGGGGTGCCACCACTGAAGACCCCCTGGCGTATATGACTCACATAGAAGCCGAGGGGGGGAATTTCAGTCCAAAAAAATGGGCTGAAAATCTCGGCTTATACGCAAGTACGGTAATTGCTTTTGTACTCTTAGATGTGCATTTTTTTCTGTATTGCTCTTTTCTTTTGATAGTATTGAAAGGGCTAACAAGCACTAGCAAGATGGAGAATGGAAAGAAATCCTTCTGAGGCCTCTTGCACACGTCAGTGTGTCTGGTACTTAAGGTGACAGTTTCACACATACTGGAGACATTTATATATGTAGACCCATTCAAGTAAATGGGTCTGCGCCCATGTCAGTGTGTTTCCACAGACTGTGTGTCCATGAGCAAAACACGCTGATATGTCTTGTTTTTTACCAGCGGCACAGGTTGCTAAACGTCCCACACACATGCACACAGATGACACAGTCATGTTATCCATGTGACAAGTAGTGAGAAGCAGCGGTACAGTTAGCGCTGTTCTCCTGCGCTGAGTGCTGAAGACTGCTCTCATCATTCTCCCGTGCTCTGGTGGCGATCAACGCGAGCAGGGAAGAATAATGAGCATTATATTTAACTGATAACAGTGACAGCAGTCGGCGGCCGATAGGACTGTTACTCCCATCAGCCTACACCTGTTGCCGCTAATAACAGTGAGAGCAGGCAGCGGCTCAAGGGAGTATTCATCACCCGCTGCCTGCACAATAAATAAATAAATAAAATGACTTGGGTTCCCCGGTATTTTTTTTAACCAGCCAATCAAAACTGATAGCTCGAGGCTGCAACCCTCAGCTGTCAGCAAGGCTGGTTATCAAGAATAGAGGGATTACCACACTGTTTTCTAAAATTATTTAAATAATTAAAAAAAAAAACAGCATGGGGTTCTCCAATTTTTGACAACCAGTGAAGCTAAAGCTGACAGCTCGTATTCTCAGGCTGGTAAGGAGCCATGGATGTTGTGGACGTCGGGCCCTCAGACCATCCTCATGGAGTTGGTTTGTAACCGTTTGTGTAGACACATGCACATTTGTGGCCTGCTGGAGGTCATTTTGCAGGGCTCTGGCAGGGCTTCTCCTGTTCCTCCTTGCACAAAGGTGGATGTAGCTGTCCTGCTGCTGGGTTGTTGCCCTCCTACGGCCCCCTCCATGTCTCCTGGTGTACTAGCCTGTCTCCTGGTAGCGCCTTCAGCCTCTGGATACTACGCTGACAGACACAGCAAACCTTCTTGCCACAGCTCGCATTGATGTGCCATCCTGGATGAGCTGCACTACCTGAGCCACTTGTGTGGGTTGTAGAGTCCGTCTCATGCTACCATGACTGTGAAAGCACAACCAGCATTCAAAAGTGACCAAAACATCAGCCAGAAAGCATTGGTACTGAGATGTGGTCGGTGGTCCCCACCTGCAGAACCACTCGTTTATTGAGTGTTTCTTAATAATTGCCAAAAATTTACATCTATTGTCTATTCCATTTGCACAACAGCATGTGAAATTGATTGTCAATCAGTGTTGCTTCCGAATCCTAAGTGAACAGTTTGATTTCACAGAAGTTTGATTTACTTGGAATTATACTCTGTTGTTTAAGTGTTCCCTTTATTTTTTTGAGCAGTGTATATATCATCATTCTCCCCTGCTCGTGCTGATCGCCAGCAAAGCAGAGGAGAATGATGCGAGCTGTCTGCAGCACGCCGAGTCGGGGAACATCACTCTGGTGTTGATCTCTTACTGGATAGAGCTGGAATTATCACTGTAAGAAGACCCTAAAGCCTCGAAAAATTACCACCAACTAAATAATTTCACTGACTGAGGTGGAACAAATAATACATAACTTTTAATAAACTTGATAAAATTAAAACCTAACCGGTCCACTGTATTTTATAATAGTCTGACTACCACCAACAAATGTTAGGTAATGGGCACTAGTAAAGTCTGATATGTAACAAACACCTAAAAATCAGGTATGGGGACCCAATATTAATTTCAAACATGATCACGGTGTACCGGGGGTTAAAGGGAAGCATTGACAGGGAGGGGGCTCCCTCCGTGCTTCCCTGAGCCCCCCACGGCAGCGCAATGTGCAGCGCTGCTGCGGGGGGCTCCTTCCCTACAGGCCCCCGGATCCAAGATGGCGACGGGGACCTTCGGGGACCTGTAGGGAGCTGGCTTCCTCAGTGCCTGCAAAGCGCAGGCATGAGGAAGTCTGCAGCAGTGCCTGTGACAGATCGCTGATCTGTCACAGTGATCTGTGATGTGACAGATCAGCGATCTGTCACAGGACAGTGATGTCCCACCTGGGACAATGTAATAAAGTTAAAAAAAAAGTGTAAAAATAAAGTTAAAAAATAATAAAAAGTAAAAAAAAAAAGTAATAAAAAGAAAAGTAATAAAAAGTAAATAAAGTAAAGTAAGTAAAGTAAGTAAAGTAATAAAAAGTAATAAAAAGTAAAAGTAAATAAAAAGTAAAAGTAATAAAGTTAAAAAAAAAGTGTAAAAATAAATTTAAAAAAATCGCCAAATAAATTAGTAAAAAAAAAAAAATATTCCCCAATAAATTCATTTTTTGAAAATAAATAAAAAACAAAACATTAAAAGTACTCATATTTGGTATTGCCGCGTCCGTAACGACTCACCCTATAAAACTGTCCCATTAGTTAACCCCTTTAGCGAACCCCTTAAAAAATAAAAATAAAAAACGAAGTAAAAAATAATGATTTATTATCATACCACCGAACAAAAAGTGCAATAACACGCGATCAAAAAGACGCATATAAATATCCATTGTACCGCTGAAAACGTCAGCTTGTCCCGCAAAAAACGAGCTGCCATACAGCGTCATCTGCAAAAAAAAAAAAAAGTTATAGCTCGCAGAATAAAGCAATGCAAAAATAATTAGTTTTTATATAAAATAGTTTTCATTGCATAAAACCACCAAAACAGAGAAAAAGACCTAAATGAGGTATCGCTGTAACCGTACTGACCCAAAGAATAAAACCACTTTATCAATTTTACCGCACGCGGAACGGAGTAAACGCACCCCCCCAAAAGAAATTCATAAAACGCTGGTTTTTGTTCATTCTGCGTCCCAAAAATCAGAATAAAAAGCGATCAAAAAATGTCACGTGCCCGAAAATGGTACCAATAAAAATGTCAACTCGTCCTGTAAAGAATAAGACCTCACATGACTCGGTGGGTCAAAATACGGAAAAATTATAGCTCTCAATATGTGGTGATGCAAAAACTATTCTTACAATAAAAAGTGTCTTTTAGCGTGTGACAGCTGCCAAACATAAAAACCGCCATAAATAGTAAATCAAACCCCCCGTTATCACCCCCTTAGTTAGGGAAAAATAATAAAATAAAAAAAATGTATTTATTTCCATTTTCCCGTTAGGGTTAGGGCTAGGGATAGGGTTAGGGCTAGGGTTAGGGCTAGGGTTAGGGCTAGGGTTAGGGCTAGGGTTAGGGCTAGGGTTAGGGGTGTGTTGGGATTAGGGTTGGAGTTATAATTGGGGGGTTTCCACTGTTTGGGCACATCAGGGGCTCTCCAAATGCAAGATGGCATCTGATCTCAATTCCAGCCAATTCTGCGTTGAAAAAGTCAAATGGTGCTCCTTCCCTTCCAAGCTCTGCCATGCGCCCAAACAGTGTTTTACCCCCCACATATAGGGTATCAGCATACTCAGGACAACTTGCAAAACAACTTTTGTGGTCCAATTTCTCCTGTTACCCTTAGGAAAATAAAAAATTGGGGGCAAAAATATCATTTTTGTGGAAAAAAATGATTTTTTTATTTTCACGTCCAGGCGTTATTAACTTCTGTGAAGCACTTGGGGGTTCAAAGTGCTCACCACACATCTAGATAAGTTCCGTTGGCGGTCTAGTTTCCAAAATGGGGTCACTTGTGGGGAGTTTCAATAGTTTAGGTACATCAGGGGCTCTCCAAACGCACATGACACCCGCAGACCAATCCATCAAAGTCTGCATTCCAAAACATCACTACTTCCCTTCCGAGCCCTGACGTGTGCACATACAGTAGTTTTCTCCCACATATGAGGTATCAGGGTACTCAGGACAAATTGGACAACAACTTTTGGGGTCCAATTTCTCCTGTTACCCTTGGGAAAATAAAAAAAATGGAGACTAATTGATCATGTTTGTGGAAAAAATACGATTTTTTAATTTTCATGCCTGGGCATTATAAACTTCTGTGAAGCCCTTGAGGGTTCAAAGTGCTCACCACACATCTAGATAAGTTCCTCAGTGGGTCTAGTTTCCAAAATGGGGTCATTTGTGGGGGTTTCCACTGTTTAGGTACATTAGGGGCTCTCCAAAGGCAACATGACACCTGCAGACCATTCCATCAAAGTCTGCATTCCAAAACGTCGCTACTTCCCTTCCGAGCCCCGACGTGTGCCCATACAGTAGTTTTCTCCCACATATGGAGTGTCAGCGTACTCAGGACAAATTGGTCAACAACTTTTGGGGTCCAATTTCCCCTGTTACCCTTGGGAAAATAAAAAAATGGGGACTAAAAGATGATGTTTGTTGAAAAAATATGATATTTTTATTTTCACGCCCGGTCGTTATAAACTTCTGTGAAGCACTGGGGAGTTCAAAGAGCTCACCACATATCTAGATAAGTTCCTTAGGGGGTCTAGTTTCCAAAATGGGGTCACTTGTGGGGGGTTTCCACTGTTTAGGTACATCAGGGGCTCTCCAAAGGCAACATGACACCCGCAGACCATTCCATCAAAGTCTGCATTCCAAAACGTCACTACTTCCCTTCCGAGCCCCGACGTGTGCCCATACAGTAGTTTTCTCCCACATATGGGGTATCAGCATACTCAGGACAAATTGGACAACAACTTTTGTGGTCCAATTTCTCCTTGTACCCTTGGGAAAATAAAAAAATTGGTGACTAAAAGATCATGTTTGTGGAAAAAATACGATTTTTTTATTTTCACGCCCGGGCGTTATAAACTTCTGTGAAGCACTGGGGGGGTTCAAAGTTCTCACCACACATCTAGATAAGTTCCTTGGGGGGGTCTAGTTTCCAAAATGGTGTCATTTGTGGGGGCTTTCCACTGTTTTGGTACATCAGGGGTTTTCCAATCGCGACATGGTGTCCGATCTCAATTCCAGCCAAAAACGTCAAATGGCGCTGCTTCCCTTCCGAGCTCTGCCATGCGCCCAAATAGTCATTTACACCCACATATGGGGTATCAGCGTACTCAGGACAAATTGGACAACAACTTTTGTGGTCCAATTTCTCCTTGTACCCTTGGGAAAATAAAAAAATTGGTGACTAAAAGATCATGTTTGTGGAAAAAATACGATTTTTTTATTTTCACGCCCGGGCGTTATAAACTTCTGTGAAGCCCTTGTGGGTTCAAAGTTCTCACCACATATCTAGATAAGTTCCTTGAGGGGTCTAGTTTCCAAAATGGGGTCACTTGTGGGGGGTTTCCACTGTTTAGGTACATCAGGGGCTCTCCAAACGTGACATGGCGTCCGATCTGAATTCCAGCCAATTTTGCAGTGAAAAGATCAAACGGCGCTCCTTCCCTTCTGAGGTCTGCCATGCGCCGAAACAGTGGTTCCCCCCAAATATCAGGTATCAGCGTACTCAGGACAAATTGCACAATAACTTTTGCAGTCCAATTTCTCCTGTTACCCTTGGTAAAATAAAAAAAATTGAACCTGAAGTATTTTTTTTGTGAAAAAAAGTTAAATGTTCATTTTTTTTTTAAATATTCAAAAAATTCCTGACGCACCTAAAGGGATAATAAACTTCTTGAATGTGGTTTTGAGCACCTTAAGGGGTGCAGTTTTTAGAATGGTGTCACTTTTGGGTATTTTCTATCATATAGACCACTCAAAGTGGCTTCAAATGTGATGTGGTCCGTAAAAATAAAATGGTGTTGCAAAAATGAGAAATCGCTGGTCTATTTTTAACCCTTATAACTTCCTAATAAAAAAATTTTGGCTCCAAAATTGTGCTGATGTAAAGTAAACATGTGGGAAATGTTAGTTATAAAGTTTTTTCTGTGCCGTATCTCTGTGATTTAAGGGCATAAAAATTCAAATTTGGAAAATTGCGAAATTTTCAAAATTTTCGCCAGATTTCTGTTTTTTTCACAAATAAACGCAAGTTATATGAATGAAATTTTACCACTAACATGAAGTACAATATGTCACGAGAAAACAATGTCAGAATAACCGGGATCCATGGAAGCGTTTCAGAGTTATAACCTCATAAAGGGACAGTGGTCAGAATTGTAAAAATTGGCCCGGTCATTAACGTGCAAACCACCCTTGGGGCTTAAGGGGTTAAATGGATTAGATCAATATAAGATGAGTCAAAAGCGCTGGGCTATTATACTGAAGCCCCCCGCATCTGCGCTCTCATAAATATTGTTAAAGGGTGAAACACGTTGAGGTGAGAGCACAGATGCGGGGGGCTTTAGTATAATAGCCCAGCGCTTTTGACTCATCTTATATTGATCTAATCCCTTGAAAGAGGATAAATGAGGCGATAGCGCAAACGTTAGAGGTTTTAGTATTATAGCCCAGGGCTTTTGACGCAAATTGAAATGCTTTAGTCCCATGCAACGGGTTAATGTGCTTGCTAAGCTATGGGTGGTTGAGTGTAGGGTGGGAGGCTGAAAGGAATTAAAAACGCCCCCTCCCTTGTTCTCCTCCTTTGGTCTTATTTTCCTTTGGATCTGTAAATGAGCAGTCTAAAAATTAACAACACCAGTCAGGTTAAGAGGAGAGATGAATAGAATATATAATGACATGCAACCCTCTTCTCTATTCATAAAACTGAGGTTACACTTTGAGAGTTAACTATTTAAGTGCAGAGTGTAATTTTGGTGATTGATCCCTTGTTCATGTTTTCATTTTGGGATTTCATCATGGTATATAGCTGGTCCTTGTGAAGGACAGAAAAAATGATAATATCAGATATATTTCAATTGTTTGTGGGCTAAGTGTAATCAACATATATGCACTTTCTGACCCTGGGAACTCAGCTTTGAAGTATTAGCTGAAATTACCTGTAAGAAATTAATATTGGGTCCCCATACCTGATTTTTAGGTGCTTGTTACATATCAGACTTCACTAGTGCCCATTACCTAACTTTTGTTGGTGGTAGTCAGACTATTATAAACTACAGTGGACCGGTTAGGTTTTAATTTTATCAAGTTTATTAAGGCTATGGGCTCACGTAGCGTTTTAAAACGCACAATGAAAACCGGACTCCTTCCCAGAAATCGCGCATTTTTTTCCACGCGATTTCACCGCGATTCTGTTCGCGATTTTGCCGCGATTTTCTCAAGCATTTTCCAAGCGATTTGAAGCATCGCTTGGAAAGTGATTGACAGGTTGGTCACACTCGCCAAACATAGTGTTTGACAAGTGTGACCAGCTTTTTACTATTCAGGCCGCCTATGCGGCATCAATAGTAAAAGATAAAATGTTAAAAATGATAAAAAAAAATAAAAAAAATCGGGGTATATTTACCTTCCGACGTCCCGCGCTGCCATCCCGGGCCTCATCGTTCCCAGCGATGCCTTGCGAGACCTGTGATGACGTTGTCTCGCGTTACTATAGCGATCTCGCGAGACTACGTCATCACAGGACCTTGCCGCAAGGCATTACTGGGACCGCTTAGGCCGGGAATGCAGTGCGGGACGTCGGAAGGTAAATACACCCCGATTTTTTATTTTTTATTCTTTTTTTACAGGGGTATGGTACCCAGGGCCTGGAGGACAGTCTCCTCTCCTCCACACCGTGGGTACCAACCGCACATGAGACGCTTAACTTCCCGCATGGTGGGCATAGCCACATGCGGGAAGTAAGCGGTTCTCATGCATTCCTATGGGTGCGGAATCGCGGCAGTTCTTTACGATTCTGCACAAAAGAAAGATCCTGCTGCGATTTTTTCCGCGATGCGATTCCGCCGCGGAAAAAAACGCAGCATTAGCACAGCATGTGCGGAATGCCATAGGAATGCATGGGGTGCGTCATGTACAAGATTTTTAAACATTTTTGCAGCGTTTTCACGCCGAAAATCGCGGCAAAAACGCTTAAAAATCGCATCATGAGCGCACAGCCTAAAAGTTATGTATTATTTGTTCCACCTCAATCAGTGAATTTGGGCAGAGCTGGAGGAAACACATACAGGGACTGAATTCATTCTTTACATACAGATCGTTATAGTATGTGTGCGTTTATTTCTATTACTTGTTGATGTGAGGGGCTGCGGAACCTCCATCATGATGTCTTTGTACAGATCTTTGTGTCCTTCTAAATACTCCCACTCCTCCATGGAGAAATAGATGGCGACATCCTGACACCTTATAGGAAACTGACACAATGATACTGTAATTATTTCAAGCCCTTCACAACGTTAATGTATAATTTGAAAGCATTCCCAGCAGTGTCACCTCTCCAGTCAGCAGCTCAATCATCTTGTAGGTGAGTTCTAGGATTTTCTGGTCACTGATGTCCTCATGTATCAGGGGATGAGGTGGAGGCCCCGTGATTGGGCTCAAGGTTCCTCCCCAACCCTCAGACACTGGAGCCTGACAGCGCTCACTAGAGGTCTTCTTCACTACTGTGTAATCCTGGTTATGGAAAGACATTAATAAATCTCACTACAGATATTTCCAGAGTCTTCACCTCTCCAGTTCTATCCATCTGTTATACCCATAGATAAGAATGATGTAATGTGACGCCCAGGGCCCCCATCAGGGCATGACAGCCCTTACTGCTGTATGGGGCCCGGTGAACAGCAGTACAGAAGGGTGCCCGCAGATCAGGGGCCCCGATTCTGTGCTTCCAGTCATCGGGCCCCAAGTGCTGTGCGTCATCGGGCCCCAGGCGGGCCCCAAGTGTGCGCTGCGGTCGGGCCCCAAGTGTGCACTGTGGCCGGGCCTGCAATGCACACATCAGCAGAGCCGTCACAGCGGCCAACATCTGGAAGCTGCTGAAGGACCTGTGGTGACGTCATCATTATCACAAGCCTTCAGCATTGATCAGCTCCGCCCCCTGATTACATGATGATGGCGTCACCACAGGTCCTCTCAGCTCACACAGCAGCATTTCCATTTTCACCGCAGGAACGTGGTCAGATAAGAAGAAAGTTTTTATTTTATTATTGAAAGGGGAGATGTGTTTCCCTGGCAGAATGGAGACACACAGAGGCAGAATGGAGACTCGGTGGCAGGATTGAAGACACACAGGGGCAAATATGTAGACACGGGGCAGAATACAAGCCATGGGGGCAGAATGCAAGCCATGGGAGCAGAAAGGACATGCGGGCAGAATGGGAGACACGGGGGCAGAATGTGAGACTCGGGGGCTGGATTGGAGACACACAGGGGTAAATATGGAGACACGGGGGCAGAATGCGAGACACGGGGGCAGAATGCAAGGCATGGGAGCAGAATGCAAGGCATGGGGGCAGAATGCAAGGCATGGGGGTAGAATGCAAGGCATGGGGGCAGAATACAAGGCATGGGGGTAGAATACAAGGCATGGGGGTAGAATGCAAGGCATGGGGCTGAATACAAGGCATGGGGCTGAATACAAGGCATGGGGCAAAATGCAAGGCATGGGGGCAGAATGCAAGGCATGGGGGCAGAATAACAGACATGGGGCAGAATACAAGACATGGGGGCAGAATGCACACATGGGGCAGAATGCAGACATGGGGGCAGAATGGACATGGGGCAGAGTGCGAAACACGGGGGCAGAATGCGAGACATGGAGTCAGAATGCGAGACATGGGGCAGAATGCAAGGCATGGGGGCAGAATGCAAGACATGGGGGCAGAATGCAAGACATGGGGGCAGAATGCAGACATGGAGGCAGAATGCAGACATGGAGGCAGAATGCAGTCATGGAGGCAGAATGGACATGGGGGCAGAATGCAAGAAACGGGGGCAGAATGCGAGATACGGGGGCAGAATGCAAGACATGGGGGCAGAATGCAGACATGATGGGTGCAGAATGCTGGACATGGGGGCAGAATGCAGACATGGGCAGAATGCCAAACATGGGGGGCAGAATGAAAGACATAGGGACAAAATGTGAGACACGGGGCAGAATGGACATGGGGCAGAATGGACATGGGGCAGAATGCGAGACATGGGAGCAGAATGCGAGACATGGGAGCAGAATGCAAGACACGGGGGCAGAATGTGAGACATGGGGGCAGAATGTGAGACAAGGGGGCAGAATGCAGGACGTGGGGGCAGAATACAAGACATGGGGCAGAATGCAAAACATGGGGGCAGAATGCAGACATGGGGCAGAATTTGACAGTAACACAGGAGGGGGCAGAATGTGACAGTGAGACACAGGAGGGGGCAGAATGTGAGACATGGGGGCAGAATGCAAGACATGGGGCAGAATGTGACAGACACAGGAGGGGGCAGAATGTGACAGGAAGACACAGGAGGGGTAAAATGTGAGACACAGGGTCAGGATGGGAGACATGGTGCAGGATCATGGGGCAGGATGGATACGATGTAGACAGATGGGGCAGGATCAGGAGATCATATGGGGGCAGAATGGATACTCATGAGGGCAGGATGAGAGAAAATATGGCTGGAGCCAGGAATGAAACACATGGGGGTCAGGATGGGGGATATTATTACCATAGGGGCTAATTAAGGGATATTATTACTGCAGTGATGTATTTATTTTATTTTTTTGAGGATACTGTTTTAAATGGGGCAGGTTCTATTACTGTGCAGAGCGACACTATGTCGCCTTTTTTTTCTTCATCTGGTTTAGTGTAGAAGTTGGGAAAAAATTAAGTAATTTGTTCTGTACGTGGTGCTCTAGATAACTGTGTTATTTCCTGCAGAGACGAGCCCTGGCTGGAAGACGTGATGGCGGTCTGTGCTGGATGAAAGATGAAAAGCAAAGATGAAGGACTTTACCTAGAGACATCACTGGTGAGTCAGTGTGTTACCTGTACAATGACACTATATACAGAGTGCCTTTGTACAATGTCACCAGAGATCACTGTATTACCTGTGCACTGACACTATATACAGAGCTCCTGTGTATAATGTCACTGGTGATCACTGTATTACCTGGACACTGACACTATATACAGAGCTCCTGTGAATAATGTCACTGGTAATCACTGTATTACCTGTACACAGACACTATATACAGAGCTCCTGTGTATAATGTCACTGGTGATCACTGTATTACCTGTACACTATACACTATATACAGAGCTCCTGTGTATAATGTCACTGGTGATCACTGTATTACCTGTACACAGACACTACATACTAAGTACAGATCTCCTGTGTATAATGGCACTTATGGTGATAGTACTATGTTTTTTTTTTTATTAATGATCAGTATTGCAGTATCCAAGCACCATATGCTTGTAATATGTGGTCTGGGCATGGTGTGGCGGTATTTGTCCCTTGTATGTGCTATTATTCTGTCACTGTGGTGGTAATATGTGGTCTGGTCATGGTGTGGCGGTATTTGTCCCTTGTATGTGCTATTATTCTGTCACTGTGGTCGTAATATGTGGTCTGGTCATGGTGTGGCTGTATTTGTTCCTTGTATGTGGTATTATAGGTCACATTGTGGTGGTAATATGTGGACTGAACATGGTGCGGTGGTATTTGTCCCTTTGGATGTGATATTATTGGTCATTTTAAAAATTGAAAAATAAGTAAAAATATACCTAAATTGTATTGGATATTTTAGCAAATGTTTAATAGGTTAGAGTAGAGTAGGGCCCAGCCAAAAGAGTCTACCTTGTCGTGGCAGATTTAAAAAATCTTTTGGTCAAAACAAGAGCTGCTGGCTGTGTGTGTGATCTGGAGATGGGAACTGTTAATATGTGATTGGTGAGAAGTGGAGTTTTTCCAAGAGAGAGCGGTGGGGCTGTGGAGAGTTCGAGGGATAGAGGGCAGGGCTGTGGACAGTTTGAGGGTGGAGGGTGAGGCTAGGTGGAGCCTGGGCAGAGTCTCAAGGGGGCCCCGAAAATTCTGCCAGTATGGGGCCCCAAAATTCCTAGTGACAGCCCTGGTGATGCCATCAGAATCTCTCACCTCTCCAGTAAGCCGTAAGAGGATCTCAAAGGTGAGGTGTAATATCCTCTCTGCCATCCTGTCTCTGTCTCTATCCATCCTTGATGGGTCAATTAGAATAATTCTCTTGCATAGATCTCCACTGAGAGGATCCAATATCATAGGGTCCTGAATGGAAAAAAAGATGAACTGATCGAATATCAAAAAGAATCTATTCAATATGTTATGAAGGCATTTTCTCCACATCACATCTTCATGGTGGCAGCATCTACCAGAAGATCCTGAGGAACACTGGGATTTTCTTGTTTACAGTCCTGTGGAAGAATAGGATGGAGACATCTCTCTGGTGTTGTCCTCTTACTGGTTAGAACTGGAGGAAACACATACAGGACTGAATTAATTCTTTGCATACTGATAATTATAGGCAGGGCTGCCACTAGGAATTTTGGGGCCCCATACTGACAAAATCTTCTGTTGAGGTTTTTTATGGGTTAGGATTGTTAGATATTATTTTTAATTTTTATTCCATTTATTTTAGTATATACATTTTTGCCGCTATGCTGTGAGGTCTTAGAGGTTTGCCTGACCTGTTCTTCGAGATCAAGAAATATCAAGAATGAAGAATAATAAAGAATTTTGCATTGTTGTATTTAGTGATATAGAAGTTCTTTAATACCTTATTGTAATAGTTTTTAAAGAAATGTATTATCAGTAGGATATATATAGAATTATTGATGGATTATATTTATTCTATACTTTATTTATAATCATGATTAAGATGTGGGCATTGCACTTTAATAAATTTAAATTAATTAAATGAATTGATTAAAATATAATATCACTAGATGGGTTATTTTACTATCTTTGAATAACTGATTAAGGTATTATTTATGGGTTACATTTATTATTTGATAGAGAAATAAAAAGAAATTAATGGGGTATGTGCTCTTAATGGATTCACTGTTAATAATAATTGAGATTTGATATCACTATAATAATTGAGATATATCACTATGATAATTGGGATATGATATCACTATAATAATTGAGATATATCACTATAATAATTGAGATATAATATTAAGATGTGGGCATTGCACTTTAATAAATTTAAATTAATTTAATGAATTAATTAAAATGTAATGTCACTAGATGGGTTATTTTATTATCTTTGAATAATTAATCAAGGTATTATTTATGGGTTACATTTATTATTTGCAAAAGAAATTAATGGGGTATATGCTCTTAATGGATTCACTGTTAATAATAATTGAGATATAATATCACTATAATAATTGAGATATATCACTATAACAATTGGGATATAATATCACTATAATAATTGAGATATATCACTATAATAATTGAGATATAATATCACTTGATGAGTTATATTTATTTAGATTATTTGATAAAGAAATAAAAAGAAATCAATGGGGTTTATGCTCTTAATGGATTCACTGTTAATAATAATTGAGATATAATATCACTTGATGGGCTATTTATATTTTATTATTTCACAATAATTGGCTAAATAAATTAAGGGGTTATATTTTTGAATGATTAATATTTAAAGGATTCACGGATAATAATTAATAAAAATTAGTTTGATTAAATATAATTGATTGAGCATTTGCACTTTAAAATATAGGTTTTCTATAATATTAAAATACGCGTATATATACTTTTAAAAAAGAATAGGGTATATGGTGTTTCTCATGAGATAGTGCGCATGCGATCTCTGTGTTCATGCCGTGTATTTTTTTCAGCGCTAATATAATGACCCATATATGCTGCGGCTGTTGGTTCATTTGGCGCTGGTTAAGAAGTACTTTTGTGTTTCGGTATGTGAGCGCGGACGCATGCGCCGCAATGTCTCTTGGAGACTTATATAGATTTCTTTTGATTAGGGATTGCGCATTGTCGGGAATTGTGGCAGAGAGAGCTATTGTGATCACCGGACGCATGCGTGGTTGGATTCCGGGCAGTGAGGTTTTACCTCTGGCTTCATTCTCGGCATTGCGCACTCCCGTTAAATTAATTGTATGCGACGCATGCGTGGTTCTTTAATTTGGGCATGTGGATAATTCCTTCGGCCTCATTGATAAAACTGCGCAATCCCAGTAATTATATGGGAAGGGTTTTTCAACAGACAGCATGTGATCGTTAAAGCGGCGTTTTGATTGGTCATTTCTACATATAAAAAGAGACTCTAATCTGTGTTTGGGTATGCCCCCGGAAGAAGCAAGAGGGCGAAACACGCGTCGGGGCGCGGGGGTCTCTTGCACGGCTCCTATTTATGGTCATATTGCAGAGAAGGTAATTAAGTTTTATACTTATATTCCATACTGTGTAACAACTGCTTCTATCTTATATATTTTTTTTTTCGGTGTCTCCTGCTTGGATTATTATATAATATCTTGTGGATAAAATTATTGCATATATGGAGACTATATTATAGACCTTATTGATGTGTATCATGGAGTTAATTATTTTAATTAACTTTATATAATGATATTTGAAATTAACATTAGGAAGCGGTTTTTTGATTATACCTCCTGTGACATTTAAATTATGATATATTTAATATATTGATTAATTGGATTATGAAATTTTGGGCTGTGTAATTTTCCCCTAGGGGTATATTATGTTTAAAATGACATGTGGTCTTTTTTAATTCTTTTTTCATGAAATAAAAATATTGTGATTTTATCACAGAATATTTATTGGTTCGCTTCATTTTTCTGGGATATTAGTTACATCTTATTTCCCTGTGGATGTGGTTATAGTTATAGAAATGCCATTATAGCAGTGTTGAGGAAACTATAGTGTGTTAATCACAAACATAAACAGCAGCTTTAAGGCCCCTTTACATTTAGCGATACACCAGCGATCCGACCAGCGATCCGACCCGGTCAGGATCGCTGGTGCATCGCTAAATGATCGCTAGTGAGCTGTCACACAGAAAGATCCCACAGCGATGCAGCGCACTATACTCACCTTTCACACACAGCGATCCTGACGTCCTCCGCCCACCTCCACGCGTCGCTCGTCGGCACCAGCAGGAAGCCCAGCAGGAAGCGCCCGACGAGAAATGAAGCCGGACATTCTCTCGCGATCAGCGATAACCAGCGGGGGAGCCGGTCGGAGGTAAGTATCACACATAGCGATATCGCTAGCAATATTGCTATGTGTAAAACCCCCTTTAGTTTTGGCCAAAAGATATTTTAAATCCTTAGTGACAGAGCCAATTTTGTAGTTAATGACCAGGCCAATTTTTACAATTCTGACCACTGTCTCTTTATGAGGTTATAACTCTGGAACGCTTTAATGGATCCCGGTGATTCTGAGAATGTTTTTTGTGACATATTGCACTTCATGTTAGTGGTAAAATTTATTCGATATGACTTGCGTTTAGTTATGAAAAAAATGGAAATATGGCGAAAATATTGAAAATGTAGCAATTTTCAAACTTTTAATTTTTATGCCCTTAAAATCAGAGAGAGATGTCACAAAAAATACTTAATAAATAACATTTCCCACATGTCTACTTTACATCAGCACAATTTTGGAAACAAAATTTTTTTTGTTAGGAAGTTATGTATAAGGGTTGAAATTTACAAAACCATTTTTTAGGGACCACATCACATTTGGGGTCACTTTGAGGGGTGTACATGACAAGAGATAACCAAAAGTGACACCATTCTAAAAAGAGCACCGCTCAAAGTGTGCAAAACCACATTCAAGAAGTTTATTAACCCTTTAGGTACTTCACAGGAACTGAAGCAATGTGGAAGGAATAAATGAACATTTAACTTTTTTTCCACAAACATTTTATTTCAGAACCAATCTTTTTTATTTTCACAAGTGTAAAAAGAGAAAATGAACGTCAAAATTTGTTGTGCAAATTCTCCTGAGTACGCCCATACCCCATATGTGGGGATAAACCACTGTTTGGGAGCACGGCAGAGCTCAGAAGGGAAGGAGCACCGTTTAACTATTTCAAAGCAGAATTGGCTGGAATTGAGATCGGACGCCATGTCGCGTTTGGAGTGCCCCTGAGATGCTTGAACAGTGAAAAACCACCACAAGTGACCCCATTTTGGAAACTAAACCCCCCAACGAACTTATTTAGATGTGTGGAGAGCACTTTGAACCTCCAAGTGCTTCACAGAAGTTTATAACGTAGAGCCGTGAAAATAAAAAATCATATGTTTTCCACAAAAATGATCTTTTCACCCCCAAGTTTTTATTTTCACAAGGGTAACAGGAAAAATTGGACCCCAAAGTTGTTGTGCAAATTGTCGTGAGTATGCTGATACCCCATTTGTGGGGGTAAACCACTGTTTGGGTGCACGGCAGAGCTCGGAAGGGAAGGAACGCCGTTCGACTTTTTAATCTCAAAATTGTGAGAGCGGATGCTATGTCAGGTTTGGAGATATGCCAAAACAGCAGAAACCCCCCACAACTGACCCCATTTTGGAAGCTACACCCCTCAAAGATTTTATCCAGGGGTATATTGAGCAATTTGAACCCACAGGTACGACACAGAATTTGATAACATTAAGTCGTCGTATTGCGAAAGTTCATTTAAAAAAAAAATCTTGATTTAGACCTGAATTTCTCACTTTTGTCAGAGATTACACCAAAAAGTGGACGCCACAATTTGTTACCCACTTTATTATGAGCACGGCGATATCCCATATGTAATCAAAACGTTCTGTTTGGACAAACGGCAGGGCTCCGACAGGAAGGGGCACAATGTGACAAATTTGGCTATATTTGAAATAGATTGTCATACTGGCAGAGCCTGTGAGGTACAAGAGCAACAGAAATCCCCCACAAATGTATTTTTCATAAATTGTACCCTCTAATCTATTTATCTAGGGAGGTAGTGAGTAGTTTGATGCCATTTTTTATGCAGTTGATGCAATACAAGTTTGAAAATTTACAAATTGCATTTTTTTCAGTCTCTTCTGATTATTTTTTGTACATTCTGAGGAACACACCTCAAATTTTATTGCACTAGTTTTTATGTGTTCAGAAATATATCCAATATGGCACCAATGTGAGTACTGGACACCTGGCTTTGCCTATAATAATAGATGGCACACCATTTGGTCTATAGAGTAAAATTGAAGTTTCAGGACCCATTCAAAGCTTCTAGAGACATTGAGCAAACAAGAAAATCCTTTCAGGAATTATTACTCACAGAGGGAGGCATGCTTCTAAAAACACATTGGCTGATTATAAAATTTGGTCTTGCTAACTAAAGTTTGCCGCATTTGCGTATATTGTAGCAGGAAGAGTAAACTGTACTGGAAGGAAGGGCAAAATGTGGAGGAAAATGCAGCCAACTATGTGGCAAAGCTGAGTTTGTTCCAGAATGAAAGAACACTAGCAGGGCTAGAATGGCAGACACTTTAAGGCTAGTTTCACACTTGCTTTTTTTTGCAGCGCGTTTTTCCCGCAAAAAAACGCATTGAAAAAACGCATACAAAAGCATACAACTGCTGCGTTTTTTTCAAGCATTTTTATGAGCATGCATGAAAAAAACGTAGCGTTTTTATGCGTTTGTATGCGTTTTTAGTGCGTTTTTACCGCGTTTGCGTTTTTTTCCAACATTAGGTGGCCCCTCACACTAACCCAAACCATGACTTTACTAACCCTGACCCTAACCCTAACCCTAACCCTGACCCTAACCCTAACCCTAACCCTGACCCTAACCCTTAACCAAATCATACTTAACCCTAACCCAAACCCAAAACCCTAACTAACCCTAACCCTAACCCTAACCCTAACCCTGACCCTAACCCTGACCCTAACCCTAACCCTGACCCTAACCCTTAACCAAATCATACTTAACCCTAACCCAAACCCTAAACCCTAACTAACCCTAACCCTAACCCAAACCCTAACTAACCCTAACCCTAACCCTAACCCTGACCCTAACCCTAACCCTGACCCTAACCCTTAACCAAACCATACTTAACCCTAACCCTGACCCTAACCCTGACCCTAACCCTTAACCAAACCATACTTAACCCTAACCCTGACCCTAACCCTAACCCTGACCCTAACCCTTAACAAAACCATACTTAACCCTGACCCTAACCCTAACCCTAACCCTGACCCTAACCCTTAACCAAACCATACTTAACCCTAACCCTGACCCTAACCCTTAACCAAACCATACTTAACCCTAACCCTGACCCTAACCCTAACCCTGACCCTAACCCTTAACAAAACCATACTTAACCCTAACCCTGACCCTAACCCTAACCCTGACCCTAACCCTTAACCAAACCATACTTAACCCTAACCCTGACCCTAACCCTGACCCTGACCCTTAACCAAACCATACTTAACCCTAACCCTGACCCTAACCCTGACCCTAACCCTTAACAAAACCATACTTAACCCTAACCCTGACCCTAACCCTAACCCTAACCCTGACCCTAACCCTTAACCAAACCATACTTAACCCTAACCCTGACCCAAACCCCAACCCTAACCCTGACCCTGACCCTAACCCTAACCCTAAACCCCCTTAACTAACCCTAACTCTAACCCAAACCCTAAATTCCATGGTTAACAAAAAAAACGCATGTGCAAAAAAACGCATACATGAGCATGCCAGTGCGCACATATGCGCATCCATAGGCTATAATGGTCATTTTTAGCGCAAAACGTGCGCATATGTGCGCATGCGCTTTTTTGCAGGGCCAAAAAATGCAACATGCTGCGTCTGGAAAATACAAACGCACACCCCAAAAAAACGCAGCGCATGAAAATCGCATACATGCGCTTACCAGCGCGCAGGTATGTGCACCCATGTTAAATATAGGGGAAAAAACGCATGCGCACATATGCGTTTTTTTCCAGCGCAAAAAAACGCAAATGTGAAACCAGCCTAAGACTGGTCATACAACGTCCGTTTAGCTCCATCAATCCCTATATGAGAGACAATGTGCCAATAGACGTGGAGCACAATAGCAAGCTCCAACCCTCCAAGGTCAGAACCGCTATATGCACAAAACAACCAGTTCTCTATAGAAAGTATAGTCTGGTACCAGAGGTTCGGCAAGAACCATAAAGTAAAGCAAATAGTGTATGTAAGTATGGAACTTCCTCATTATTAGAAACCCCCAATAAAATTATCATGCCCATATCACCAACATAAATATAAGTAATATAAATGGAAGCAAAAGTTATGTGTAGCAAGACAGTCATAAAAACAGTCAAAGTTAGATAAATGGTCAAAAATGTTTGTGAGTTATCAAGTCCTAGAATTAATTTTCAGATGACCTGACTTTTCAAGAACATTTTTGGGGTCCACACTCTGGAGTGTACAGACGTGGGTACGTGAATGGAATTTGTTGGAATAGTAGTTTGGTATGGGATTGATCAAGTCCTGGAATTGTGAAATGGGGTAAGATGGGATGTACTAATGAAAATATTCTTTATCAATTGTTTCAAATTACTGGGGCCACGAAGCAGAAAATAAAAATTATTAAAAAAAAAACAAACTACTAATTGTAGGTGGTGTGGTAGGTCTCAAAACAGGGGGAGATACAAAGGCCTGGTTGGGATGGGCATGTGGGACAATAGTACGGGGAATCACTCCATCTACCATGCTTCCTACAAACCCGGCATCTTTTTTGAGGATACCTTTGGGTGGGAGTGACAGCGACAGAGTGAAGAAAATGGCGCTCTGCAAGTCTCTGGGAATCCTCAGACTCGAAGGCTTCCCCCGATGCCATCGACTCAAACATGATGCCCTGTACAATTTTTTCTTAAACTGGAGGAATGTAAGCGGTCCTTGAGACTTTTTATACAGGACAAAGCTGTTGTATGTGGCAGTTTGTATAAAGTAGATTGCCATCTTTTTGTACCAGGCCCTGGTCTTCCACTTGACCAGGTATAGTTGCAGAACCTGGTCTGACAAGTCAACGCATCACATATATTTATTATAGTCTGTGACGCAGAACGTTTTTTCCTTATCCCTGGTGGTGCCCATCTCTGACCGTCGCAGTGGTGTCCGCATGCAGTGTGGTCAGCATGTAGATGTCCTTCCTGTCATTCCACTTCACTGCAAGAAGATGATCACTTGCGAGTGAGAATGATGCCCCCTTCTCCAAACATCTGGACACCAACTGTGACCGAAACCCCACTTGGTTTTTCCTGACTGTCCCACAGGCCCCTGTATTTGCATCATGGAGGGATTTATATAGGGGGACGCTTGTTTAATAATTGTCCATATACACATGGTACCCTTGATGGAGAAAGGGCATCATTAGCTCCCAGACAATTATGCCTGGGATGCCAAATGTCTAGGTGCCGTTTGGAGGGTATATTTGGCAGTCGGTACCTTCATAAATTAGGAAGGTGAAGTGTACCTGTTGAGCTCTCGCAAGTTTTGCATAATTTTATGCTGTATTTGGTTTGCTTGGAGGGGATAAATTGACGAAATGACAGACGGCCCTTGTAGATCATCAAGGACTCGTCGACTGCCACATTTTTCTCTGGGGTATAGGAATTTAGAAATTAATTTTGTAGGAGGGAAATTAGCGGTCTCAGTTTATTTAGCCGATCATAGTTGGCGGTCAGCTCTTGGGGGGTCTTGGGAATTGTCACTGAAATGGAGGAATCTCATCAGGGCTTTATAACGGACTCGGGACATGACAGCTGCAAATACAGGGATGTTGAGGACAGCTTTTGTTGCCCATTAAGAGCAGAGTGAGGTTTTTTTTTTACGAAACCCATATTCAGGGTAAGGCCTAAATATTTTTTTATTTCGGGGACAGTGTGGGGATCCTAGCATATAGGTGTGTTTGGTGGACAATTATTTGCAGGACTTCTGGGCTAATGAAAATTTGGAAAAAACAAATGTGGGTCAAATTGGCGACAACTACTCTTACTCCAGGGACTGCAGAAAAAGGGGGAATTTTAGCGGAAAATGAAGTGTCATTATACCACAGCGGAGGGGGGACTGCGGTACTTGGCCCTGCCTCTGAAGCTTCAGCAGTGACAACCGACTCTGCTACTATCGAGCTGGGGGATCCCATGGAGGAAGAGTCATCATCACTGTCTGAAAGCTGCTCAGCTTCAGAGGCAGATTCTGTTTCAATGCCGGAGCAAAGCAGGCTGTACGCTTGCTCCGCGCTGAAAGTTCTGAGGGCCATTTATTTCCCTGCCTAGCGAAAAACTAACCCAAATCTAACTCTAGTATTTTTATTCCTGCTAACCCTAACCCTAATACATGTAACCCTAACCGTAATACGTGTAACCCTAAACCTAATTCTAAACCTAATATGTCTAGCCCTAACCCTAATACGTCTAACCATAACCGCAAAAAATTTAAAAAAAAATTATAAAAAAATATACAGTATATTTTTTTTTATAATTCCCTGACAATGGGGATGCGAGAATTATGGAGAACGGGGGTGGGAAATTGGATTTTTCATGAAGCTTGCGGACATAGAAATTATTTTTTAGAATTCTGGCAGGGCAGCACTTCAACTGTGGTCTATCTCTCTTCTCTCCCAGAACAACTTCAAGGAGAGAAGAGAGAGGCACAACCCAAGTACTGCCATATTTACCAAATATTATGGGTTTTGATCACTGTGATAGGGTCTATTACAGTAATCAAAACCCAGCAGCCAATAATAAAATTCTCATCGGTTGCCGGGTGCCGTCCGGCAGATCTTGGTGGGCGCACTGCGCATGCGCACGCCATTTTCTTTCTGCCGGAGGACAACTTATCCGGTACATAAGGTACCGTGGGGCTCGGGGGACCCTATTTCTCGCACATCAGAGGAAAGAGAAATTAAATGGAAAATCACACTTTTTTTGATGGCGGTCACCGTTATACCATTAATAATGGCGATCGCAACATCAGGGTCGGTAAAAACGACATCATGTTCTCTTGGGTCTTGGCTACCCCCAGCAGGCAAGACCACGGAGAAATTCCGACTCTGGGGAAGGAGGGCTATAGCCTTTTTTTTTTGGTTTAAGTACAGTTAACTACCGCTGTTAAAGGGCGTATCGGTGGTCATTAAGGGGTTAATCTGCCATCATGACAAGGTAGACACATACAAGGGACAAATACCACCACGCCATGACCAGACACCATATTACCGCCACATAGTGACCAAATAATACCACATACAAGGAACAAATACAGCCACACCGTGACCGGACCACATATTACTACAACATAGTGACCGAATACTACAATACTGATCATTCATAAAAAAAAAACCACAATACTAATATCACCATAGTCCCATTATACACAGGAGATCTGTACTTACTATTCAGTGTCCGTGTACAGATAATACAATGATCACCGGTGATATTATACACAGGAGTTCTGTATATAGTGTCAGTGCACAGGTAATACAGTGATCACTGGTGACATTATGCAAAAATAAATTTGGCACACCCAATGTAGATGCAGAAAACTTAGAAATAATTTTATTGGTGTGGGTACATCCACTGTTTGAAAACTGTTTACGTTTCGGCCTGAACTAGGCCTACATCAGAACTACAAATAGTAAGAGAAATTTTTTTTTGTCAAGTTACAGTAGAATTTCAATACAAGGATAGCGACCACTACACATAGTTTACAATATACAAAGAGAGAAAAAAAATACAAAATAGCATTGTTTATACATTCATATGCCACAGATAGAGTTCCTATTTCAATATTCATTATCTTCAGCATGATATATAAATTCACTATGCAAAACGCTACAGCCGATCTCCCTTTACTTTTCAGAGACAAGAAACAACAAAAATAATTAGAAAAGGTAAGAAAAAGAAAGAAAAAACTAAGCCCACATATATTATCTTCAGCTCTTGAGGTCAAAAAAATATCAGGTACACCTGAGCTGTAAGAAAAAGGGGGGTGGACAAGAAACAAACATGTTTATACATCCCCAAAACACAATGGAAACATAGGTACAAAAAAACATTCAATAGAGTGTCATATACTTATGGAGTACACAAGGTAACACTCACCAGAAGAGTAATACGGAAACTGAATAGAGCACTGGAAATATGCACTACTGTGCAGAAGGTAGGGCGCTATCTACGCTCTAATCGGAGTGGTTTAAATAAGGAGACTAATGACCGTATTGGCCCTATCGCTACCGCTACCGCCGTCCTGGAAATACATCACTGGAGAAATAAAGCTTCCCCCTGTATTCAGCTAGACGTTTTTCCAGCTGTCACCCTCGGGCTTCCAAGGAAGCCATTCCTCTTTCACAGTTTGGACGAGTATCCAGGATTGTATCTAATCCAACTACTCATGTAACTAGACATGACAAAATTCATAATAAATTTTTGGATAGAGGATATCCGAATAAGCTTTTTATGAGTTTACGTAAACCTTCTACCAAGCCTGTTAAGGAGTACGGTGTAAGGATGCCTTTTGTCCATTCCTTTCATCCTTTTCTGTAAAATTATTTCTAAGTTTTCTGCATTTACATTGGGTGTGCCGAATTTATTTTTGCATAATACTGGAGTAGTATCCTATTCTTGCACCTCTGAAGATTGGAGTGCAGCGCAGCCTTGTTTTGCACTGGTGACACTATACACAGGACCTCTGTATATAGTGTAGTATACAGGTTATACAGTGATCAACGATATTATACACAGGAGCTCTGTATATAGAATCACTGTACAGGTAACACACTGACTCACCAGTGACGTCTCTAGGTGAAGTCCTTTATCTTCACTTTTCATCTTCATCCAGCACCGACCACCATCACTTCTTTCAGCCAGAGCTTGTCTCTGCAGGAAATAACACTGCACTTGAATTGACTTTACTATGGTGTGCTGCTTTCATCTTTGAAGAAATATTTGTGAGGTTTGGTACATACCTGGAAGGCCTTCACCCGATGACTGATTTTTATGCTGCTTTTTCACTTTTTTCTCTTTTTACAGGAAATAACAGTTATGTAGAACACCGCTCGCAGAGCACATTACTTAATTTTTTACCAACTTCTACACTACACAGATGAAGAAAAAAAGGCAACATAGTGTCGCTCTGCACAGTAACAGGACCCCCCCATTTAAAACAGTATCCTCAAAAAATAAAATAAATATATCACTGCAGTAATAATATCCCTTAATTAGCCCCTATGGTAATAATATCCCTGATTCTGTACCTCGTGTGTCTCATTCCTGGCTCCAGCCATATGTTCTCCCATCCTGCCCTTATGAGTATCCAATCTGCCCCCATGTGATGTCCCATCCTGCCCCATCTGTGCCATGATCCTGCCCCATCTGTCTCTATTGTATCCATCGTGCCCCATGGTCCTGCCCTATTTGTCTCCATCCTGCCCCATGATCCTGCCCCATCTGTCTCCATCCTGCCCCATGGTCCTGCCCCATCTGTCTCCATCCTGCCACATCTGTCTCCATCCTGTCCCATGTCTCCATACTGCACCATGTATCTCCATCCTGCCTCATGGTGCAGGATCATGGGGCAAGATGGAGACACAAGGTCCATGTGCCTCTATTATGCCGCCAAAACATATTGCGGCTTGCCGCTTTCAATAAAAATAATAATAATAAAAAAAAAAACTTTCTTCTTACCTGGCCACGGTCCAGCGGTGATGTTCTCTCCAGGCATTTCAACTACGGACTCGCCGGCGAATGACAATGATGTCATACGCCGGTGACATGCGCGCTGATGTCAGCTGCCAGCCTCCGATTGGCTGGCGGCTTTTAACCACGGCCGGACTGGAACAAAAAAGCAGCCCTGCCACACAAACCCCACATTCTATAACACTCCCCCCACACCCGATCAGTGAATTTTGCTATACTTTGTTGTGCCCCTCAACAATCCTCTTGAAGGCGTTATTTGAAGAGCCACATGTGAATGGTGCCGATGTGCACATGATCAACAACAGCTCCATTTACATGGTGCTCTTTAGAGCTCCAGTTCTCGGGATCATGGGGTCCCAGCTGTTGGACCCCAGTGATTCCAAAGTTCTCAAGATAATCCATTTATATGGGTTTTCCAATTTTTTTTATTTTCCCATAGGAATACAGAAAATAATAAACCAGTATTGACCCTCCCAAAATCCAATATCGCCGCTCCAACAACAGGACAGGAGAAGTGGCACTGTGCAGTGTATATATACAGGAGAAGTGGTACTCTTACTTTTACAAATACTGATTAACCCCTTTACCCCCAAGGGTGGTTTGCACGTTCATGACCGTGCCAATTTTTACAATTCTGACCACTGTCCCTTTATGAGGTAATAACTCTGGAACGCTTCCATGGATCCCTGTGATTCTGACATTGTTTTTTCGTGACATATTGTACTTCATGTTAGTGGTAAAATTTCATTCAAATAACTTGCGTTTATTTGTGAAAAAAACGGAAATTTGGCGAAAATTTTGAAAATTTCGCAATTTCCAATTTTGAATTTTTATGCCCTTAAATAACAGAGATACGGCACACAAAAAACTTAATAAGTAACATTTCACATATGTTTACGTTACATCAGCACAATTTTGGAACCAAATTTTTTTTTGTTAGGAAGTTATAAGGGTTAAAAGTTGACCAGCGATTTCTCATTTTTACAACACCATTTTATTTTTACGGACCACATTACATTTGAAGTCACTTTGAGGGGTCTATATGATAGAAAATACCCAAATGTGACACCATTGTAAAAAACTGCACCCCTCAATGTGCTCAAAACCACATTCAAGAAGTTTATTAACCCTCCAGGTGCTTCACAGGAATTTTTTGAATGTTTAAAAATAATTAACATTTAACTTTTTTTCACAAAAAAATTACTTCAGGTCTAATTTTTTTTATTTTACCAAGGGTAACAGGAGAAATTGGACTGTCAAAGTTATTGTGCAATTTCTCCTGAGTACGCTGATACCCCACATGTGGGGGTAAACCACTATTTGGGGTGCATGGCAGAGCTCAGAAGGGAAGCAGCGCCACTTGACTTTTTTGGCTGGAATTGGGATTGGACGCCATGCCGTGTTTGGAAATCCCCTGATGTGCCTAAACAGTGGAAATCCCCCACAAATGACACCATTTTGGAAATTAGACCCCCCCAAGGAACTTATCTAGATGTGTGGTGAGCACTTTGAACCCCAAAGGGTTTCACAGAAGTTTATAACGCCCAGGCGTGAAAATAAAAAAATCATATTTTTTTTCCACAAAAATCATATTTTTCCCCCCAATTTTTTATTTTCCTAAGGGTATCAGGAGAAATTGGACCCCAAAAGTTGTTGTGCAATTTGTTCTGAGTAGGCTGATACCCCATATGTGGGGTACAACACTGTTTGGGCGCATGGCAGAGCTTGGAAGGGAAGGAGCACCGTTTGACTTTTTCAACGCAGAATTGGCTGGAATTGAGATCAGACGCCATGTTGCGTTTGGAGAGCCCCTGATGTGCCCAAACAGTGGAAACTCCCCAATTCTAACTCCAACCCTAACCCCAACACACACCTAGCCCTAATCTGAGCCCTAACCCTAACGGGAAAATGGAAATAAATTTTTTTAATTTTATTATTTTTCCCTAACTAAGGGGGTGATAGCGGGGGTTTTTATTTACTATTTATAGCGGGTTTTTATGTTTGGCAGCTGTCATACGCTAAAAGACACTTTTTTTTGTAAAAATAGTTATTGCATCACCACATTTTGAGAGCTATAATTTTTCCATATTTTGACCCACTGAGTCATGTGAGGTCTTATTTTTTGCGGGACGAGTTGACATATTTATTGGTATGATTTTCGGGCATGTGACTTTTTTGATCGCTTTTTATTCCGATTTTTGGGACGAAGAATGAACAAAAACCAGCATTTCATGAATTTCTTTTGGGGGGTGCGTTTACACCTTTCTGCATGTGGTAAAATTGATAAAGTGATTTTATTCTTCGGGTCAGTACGATTAAAGCAATACCTCATTTATGTCATTTTTTTATGTTTCGGCGCTTTTATGCAATGAAAACCGTTTTATATAAAAAATAATTATTTTTGCATCGCTTTATTCTGCGAGCTATAACTTTTTTATTTTTTCACTGATGACCCTGTATTGTGGCTTGTTTTTTGTGGGACAAGATGATGTTTTCAGCGGTACCATGTTTGTTTTTATCCGTCTTTTTGATCGCGCGTTATTGCACTTTTTGTTCAGCGGTATGATAATAAAGCATTTTTTGCTTTGTTTTTTATTTTTATTTTTTAAAGGGGTTCGCTAAAGTGGTTAACTAATGGGACAGTTTTATAGGGCGGGTCGTTACGGACGCGGCGATACTAAATATGTGCACTTTTATTGTTTTTTTTTATTTAAAAAAAATGAATTTATTAGGGAATACAGTTGTGGCCAAAAGTATTGACACCCCTGCAATTCAGTCAGATAATACTCAGTTTCTTCCTGAAAATGATTGCAAACACAAATTCTTTGTTATTATTATCTTCATTTAATTTGTCTTAAATGAAAAAACACAAAAAGAATTGTCCTAAAGCCAAATTGGATATAATTCCACACCAAACATAAAAAAGTGGGTGGACAAGAGTATTGGCACTGTTTGAAAAATCATGTGAGGCTTCTCTAATTTGTGTAATTAACAGCACCTGTAACATACCTGTGGCACCTAACAGGTGTTGGCAATAACTAAATCACACTGGCAGCCAGTTGACATGGATTAAAGTTGACTCAACCTCTGTCCTGTGTCCTTGTGTGTACCACATTGAGCATGGAGAAAAGAAAGAAGACCAAAGAACTGTCTGAGGACTTGAGAAACCAAATTGTGAGGAAGCATGAGCAATCTCAAGGCTACAAGTCCATCTCCAAAGACCTGAATGTTCCTGTGTCTACCGTGCGCAGTGTCATCAAGAAGTTTAAAGCCCATGGCACTGTGGCTAACCTCCCTAGATGTGGACGGAAAAGAAAAATTGACAAGAGATTTCAACACAAGATTGTGCAGATGTTGGATAAAGAACCTCGACTAACATCCAAACAAGTTCAAGCTGCCCTGCAGTCCGAGGGTACAACAGTGTCAACCCGTACTATCCGTCGGCGTCTGAATGAAAAGGGACTGTATGGTAGGAGACCCAGGAAGACCCCACTTCTTACCCCGAGACATAAAAAAGCCAGGCTGGAGTTTGCCAAAACTTACCTGAAAAAGCCTAAAACATTTTGGAAGAATGTTCTCTGGTCAGATGAGACAAAAGTAGAGCTTTTTGGGCAAAGGCATCAACATAGAGTTTACAGGAGAAAAAAGAGGCAATCAAAGAAAAGAACACGGTCCCTACAGTCAAACATGGCGGAGGTTCCCTGATGTTTTGGGGTTGCTTTGCTGCCTCTGGCACTGGACTGCTTGACCGTGTGCATGGCATTATGAAGTCTGAAGACTACCAACAAATTTTGCAGCATAATGTAGGGCCCAGTGTGACAAAGCTGGGTCTCCCTCAGAGGTCATGGGTCTTCCAGCGGGACAATAACCCAAAACACACTTCACAAAGCACTAGAAAATGGTTTGAGAGAAAGCACTGGAGACTTCTAAGGTGGCCAGCAATGAGTCCAGACCTGAATCCCATAGAACACCTGTGGAGAGATCTAAAAATGGCAGTTTGGAGAAGGCACCCATCTAATATCAGTGACCTGGAGCAGTTTGCCAAAGAAGAATGGTCTAAAATTCCAGCAGAGCATTGTAAGAAACTCATTGATGGTTACCGGAAGCGGTTGGTCGCAGTTATTTTGGCTAAAGGTTGTGCAACCAAGTATTAGGCTGAGGGTGCCAATACTTTTGTCTGGCCCATTTTTGGAGTTTTGTGTGAAATGATCAATGTTTTGCTTTTTGCTTCATTCTCTTGTGTGTTTTTTCATTTAAAGGAAAGGTGCCGCAATTTTATATAATTTGCAAAAAAAGAGTAAGTAACAAAACATGTTGTTAAAGCAAATGTTGTACTAACTAGGATTTATGGTTTGTTTGTAATAATGTTTTAATATAGCCACTGGGCGCTGCCATCTTGATTTGCAGATCTGTGGAGGACTCATACAGTCTGCAAATATGGCCGTCCCTGGACATAGGAGACTGCGGTCGGTTCCCGACCCCACCATGCAGCCTCATTAGCAGAGAACTGGGCACGCCCCTGTGGGCTGCACCATTCACTGCTGTAGGTGTGGCTGGGCGCCATTTTACTGTAGCCCAGTGCTATCTGCTGAGCTCCACTTTCTGCACAGAGCTTCCTGCTCCAGCTCCACTGTCCTCCTGCTATGTCTCCGCCTCCTCACTCACACACAGCCCCAGTGATCTCCGGTAATCTGACACCTTTGCTTTTATGAGAGCTTTTATGGCTGTCTGAGGAGGACAGTGACTTATACAGCCCATAGTCTAGTGTATAATTGGGGGGGGCTGGAAGTTTCACCAGTGTGGGCATATCTGTAATACTGTCTCCTGTGATACTGCCTGCTGAGCTGTGTATCTAATCCTCTCCTGTGTGATACTGCCTGCTGAGCCCGTGTATCTAATCCTCTCCTGTGTGATACTGACTGCTGAACCGTGTATCTAATCCTCTCCTGTGTGATACTGTCTGCTGAGCCGTGTATCTAATCCTCTCCTGTGTGATACTGACTGCTGAGCCGTGTATCTAATCCTCTCCTGTGTGATACTGACTGCTGAGCCGTGTATCTAATCCTCTCCTGTGTGATACTGACTGCTGAGCCGTGTATCTAATCCTCTCCTGTGTGATACTGACTGCTGAACCGTGTATCTAATCCTCTCTTGTGTGATACTGACTGCTGAACTGTGTATCTAATCCTCTCCTGTGTGATACTGACTGCTGAGCCGTGTATCTAATCCTATCCTGTGTGATACTGACTGCTGAGCCGTGTATCTAATCCTCTCCTGTGTGATACTGACTGCTGAACCGTGTATCTAATCCTCTCCTGTGTGATACTGACTGCTGAGCCGTGTATCTAATCCTCTCCTGTGTGATACTGATTGCTGAGCCGTGTATCTAATCCTCTCCTGTGTGATACTGTCTGCTGAGCCGTGTATCTAATCCTATCCTGTGTGATACTATCTGCTGAGCCGTGTATCTAATCCTATCCTGTGTGATACTGTCTGCTGAGCCGTGTATCTAATCCTCTCCTGTGTGATACTGACTGCTGAACCGTGTATCTAATCCTCTCTTGTGTGATACTGTCTGCTGAGCCGTGTATCTAATCCTCTCCTGTGTGATACTGACTGCTGAACCGTGTATCTAATCCTCTCCTGTGTGATACTGTCTGCTGAGCCGTGTATCTAATCCTCTCCTGTGTGATACTGACTGCTGAGCCGTGTATCTAATCCTCTCCTGTGTGATACTGACTGCTGAGCCGTGTATCTAATCCTCTCCTGTGTGATACTGACTGCTGAGCCGTGTATCTAATCCTCTCCTGTGTGATACTGACTGCTGAACCGTGTATCTAATCCTCTCTTGTGTGATACTGACTGCTGAACCGTGTATCTAATCCTCTCCTGTGTGATACTGACTGCTGAGCCGTGTATCTAATCCTATCCTGTGTGATACTGACTGCTGAGCCGTGTATCTAATCCTCTCCTGTGTGATACTGACTGCTGAACCGTGTATCTAATCCTCTCCTGTGTGATACTGACTGCTGAGCCGTGTATCTAATCCTCTCCTGTGTGATACTGATTGCTGAGCCGTGTATCTAATCCTCTCCTGTGTGATACTGTCTGCTGAGCCGTGTATCTAATCCTATCCTGTGTGATACTGTCTGCTGAGCCGTGTATCTAATCCTATCCTGTGTGATACTGTCTGCTGAGCCGTGTATCTAATCCTCTCCTGTGTGATACTGACTGCTGAACCGTGTATCTAATCCTCTCTTGTGTGATACTGTCTGCTGAGCCGTGTATCTAATCCTCTCCTGTGTGATACTGACTGCTGAACCGTGTATCTAATCCTCTCTTGTGTGATACTGCCTGCTGAGCCCGTGTATCTAATCCTCTCCTGTGTGATACTGACTGCTGAACCGTGTATCTAATCCTCTCCTGTGTGATACTGACTGCTGAGCCGGGTATCTAATCCTCTCCTGTGTGATACTGACTGCTGAGCCGTGTATCTAATCCTCTCCTGTGTGATACTGACTGCTGAGCCGTGTATCTAATCCTCTCCTGTGTGATACTGACTGCTGAACCGTGTATCTAATCCTCTCTTGTGTGATACTGACTGCTGAACTGTGTATCTAATCCTCTCCTGTGTGATACTGACTGCTGAGCCGTGTATCTAATCCTATCATGTGTGATACTGACTGCTGAGCCGTGTATCTAATCCTCTCCTGTGTGATACTGACTGCTGAACCGTGTATCTAATCCTCTCCTGTGTGATACTGACTGCTGAGCCGTGTATCTAATCCTCTCCTGTGTGATACTGATTGCTGAGCCGTGTATCTAATCCTCTCCTGTGTGATACTGATTGCTGAGCCGTGTATCTAATCCTCTCCTGTGTGATACTGTCTGCTGAGCCATGTGTCTAATCCTCTCCTGTGTGATACTGTCTGCTGAGCCGTGTATCTAATCCTATCCTGTGTGATACTGTCTGCTGAGCCGTGTATCTAATCCTCTCCTGTGTGATACTGACTGCTGAACCGTGTATCTAATCCTCTCTTGTGTGATACTGACTGCTGAACCGTGTATCTAATCCTCTCCTGTGTGATACTGACTGCTGAGCCGTGTATCTAATCCTCTCCTGTGTGATACTGATTGCTGAGCCGTGTATCTAATCCTCTCCTGTGTGATACTGTCTGCTGAGCCGTGTATCTAATCCTATCCTGTGTGATACTGTCTGCTGAGCCGTGTATCTAATCCTCTCCTGTGTGATACTGACTGCTGAACCGTGTATCTAATCCTCTCTTGTGTGATACTGTCTGCTGAGCCGTGTATCTAATCCTCTCCTGTGTGATACTGACTGCTGAACCGTGTATCTAATCCTCTCTTGTGTGATACTGCCTGCTGAGCCCGTGTATCTAATCCTCTCCTGTGTGATACTGACTGCTGAACCGTGTATCTAATCCTCTCCTGTGTGATACTGTCTGCTGAGCCATGTATCTAATCCTCTCCTGTGTGATACTGACTGCTGAGCCGTGTATCTATTCCTATCCTGTGTGATACTGTCTGCTGAGCCGTGTATCTAATCCTCTCCTGTGTGATACTGTCTGCTGAGCCGTGTATCTAATTCCCTGCCGTGTGATACTGCTCTCCTGAAATACTCTGTGCTGCTGTCACCCTGCTGGTTTTATGTGTGATCTACATGGTGGTATTGTGTATGATCTATATGGCGGCATTGTGTGTGAAGTATATGGCGGTATTATTTGTGATCTGCTAAAAGGGGACCCATTCTGGGGTGGTTCTGGCTGAGCACCTGCACACGGGTCAGGGGTAATAGGTGCAGTCAGGGGAGGGCTGGTGAGGCAGCTGAAGAGAGGGGTCTCATTTTTATCGTTACTGTATGGCTACATTTCCCCCAGCCTGCTTCCCAGCGTCACCCCGGACTGCGCCTGTCGCCTCGCTTTCACACATCGCCAGGACAGATTCTGAGAGGGGAATGGGGTCTTTGCATGCAAAGTCTGGATCAGAACAGGCCATCAATCAGCAGAAATGTTTCCTGGATTTCTGTGCTGCTGTCTCCCTACTCCTCCCCCATATATCTCCCTCTGTGCCCCCATAGACCAGCTCACTGCTCTCCTGAAATACTCTGTGCTGCTGTCTCCCTGCTCCTCACCCATATATCTCCCTCTGTGCCCCCCATAGACCAGCGCACTGCTCTCCTGAAATACTCTGTTCTGCTGTCACCCTGCTCCTCCCCCATATATCTCCCTCTGTGCCCCCCATAGACCAGCACACTGCTCTCCTGAAATACTCTGTGCTGCTGTCACCCTGCTCCCAGAATCCTTGCTGCCTGCCATCCTCGGTGACCGAAGACCCCATTCCTCTCCTCAGATCCTGTCCTGGCGATGTGTGAAAGCGAGGCGACAGGGGCCTGATATATGGAGGAAGGAGCAGGGTGACAGCAGCACAGAGTATTTCAGGAGAGCAGTGTGCTGGTCTGTGGGGGGCACAGAGGGAGATGTATGGGGGAAGGAGCAGGGTGACAGCAGCACAGAGTATTTCAGGAGAGCAGTGTGCTGGTCTGTGGGGGGCACACTGTTCGGTGCCAGGGATTGTACATAGAGCGCTGTGTTTTATACATATGGATGGACCGTCTGCTTGTCTGCTCCACAGAAATCCAGGAAACATTTTTGCTGATTGGTGGCCTGTTCTGATCCAGACTTTACATGCAAAGACAGTCAGTAACTTTGCAGGCCCCATCAAAATGGCTGCTCACTGTGTTCCTAAATGTCATCCTCTCTTTTTTTTCCCTTAGCAAACACCCAGTAGGGGAGGAGAGGAGTGACACCACACCCATGTCAGCAGACTCCGCCCATACAGTGTCCAATTTAGGGCATGATCATATATCAAAATCAAACATCATGGACACTGTACACCCATAATTACTGCAGGACAGTAATGTGAGCTAGTTGTACACTAGGTTTTTGTGCCAAATTTCAGTATCTGCTCCCCCTAGTGTTAACAAGTGGAAATGCCAAACTTTATAAAATTATTTTTCATATTTTACAAAATTAAAAACAAATGATAATATTTTTTAAGAAAATGTAAACATTAATTCTTTACATTTTTTCAATTGCTGAAAAAAATTTTTTGGGATGGCACATTCCCTTTAAGACAAATTAAATGAAGATAATAATACCAAAGAATTTGTGTTTGCAATCATTTTCAGGAAGAAACTGAGTATTGTCTGACAGAATTGCAGGGGTGTCAATACTTTTGGCCACAACTGTATATATTTTTTTAAATTTATTTAGCGATTTTTTTATAAATTATTTTTACACTTTTTTTTTTTTTAAACTTTATTACAATGTCCCAGGGGGGACATAACTGTCATGTGACAGATCGCTGATCTGTCACATCACAGATTGCTGTGACAGATCAGCAATCTGACACAGGCAGTGCTGGAGGCTTCCTCATGCCGGCGCTTTGCAGGCATGAGGATGCCAGCTCCCTGCAGGCCCCCGCCATTTTGGATCTGGGGACCTGCAGGGAAGGAGGCCCCCAGAGCAGCGCAGCACATCGCGCTGCTCCGGGGGGCTCAGGGAAGCACGGAGGGAGCCCCCTCCCTGCCGATGCTTCCCTAAACCCCCTGTACACTGCGATCGTGAGCGTGACGTACTATCCCGTGCATGGGCATAGGGGCCCGGGTCCCATGGACGGGATAGTACATCATGTCAGGAAGGGGTTAAAATACTGACCAAATATTGACCGTGTGAATGTGGGCTTAATACAGGTACAAAGCATTTGGGTGGAATCACACTAGCATATGGCATCGGATGGGATATGCTAATGATACTACTGCGAGCGGGAGCCCAGTGTCAGTGCTCTGTGCCCCAATGCTTTTGCAACAGAGAATTGCAGCACAGGTGAGGAGGAAACGGAGAGATTAATTTCTCCATCTCCTCAATGGTCTGACTGGTCGTGTATTGGACTGCAACATCTCCGAAGGAAAAAAAATGACTGCACGCAGATGGCAAGCGAGAAGAAAATAGTACCACTTTTCTGGATAAAAATGGAACCGATTTTTTCACACTCATTATTAACCCATGTGGCAATTTTTCACATCTATTTCAGAGAAATGTTTTGTTAAGGATCCGAAACATTGCTGCATGGGCCAATAAAGAGTCCGCCACTTTTTTCACCATTAATCTGGGTGATTATATATATATATATATATATATATATATATATATATATATATATACAGTCATATGTTAAAGTTTGGGCACCCCTATTAATGTTAACCTTTTTTCTTTATAACAATTTTAGTTTTTGCAACAGCTATTTCAGTTTCATATATCTAATAGCTGATGGACTCAGTTATATTTCTGGATTCAAATGAGGTTTATTGTACTAGCAGAAAATGTGCAATCTGCATTTAAACAAAATTTGACCGGTGCAAAAGTATGGGCACCCTTATCATTTTCTTGATTTGAACACTGCTAACTACTTTTTACTGACTTCCTGAAGCACTAAATTGGTTTTGTAACCTCATTGAGCTTAGAACTTCATATCCAGGTGTATCAAATCATGAGAAAAGGTATTTATGGTGGCCACTTGCAAGTAGTTCTCCTATTTGATTCTCCTATGAAGAGTGGCATCATGGGCTCCTCAAAACAACTCTCAAATGATCTGAAAACAAAGATTATTCAACATAGCTTTTCAGGGGAAGGATACAAAAAGTTGTCTCAGAGATTTAACCTGTCAGTTTCCACTGTGAGGAACTTAGTAAGGAAATGGAAGAACACAGGTACAGTTCTTGTGAAGCCCAGAAGTGGCAGGCCAAGAAAAATATCAGAAAGGCAGAGAAGAAGAATGGTGAGAACAGTCAAGGACAATCCACAGACCACCTCCAAAGACCTGCAGCATCATCTTGCTGCAGATAGTGTCACTGTGCATCGGTCAACAATACAGCGCACTTTGCACAAGGAGAAGCTGTATGGGAGAGTGATGCGAAAGAAGCCGTTTCTGCAAGCACGCCACAAACAGAGCCGCCTGAGGTATGCAAAAGCACATTTGGACAAGCCAGTTACATTTTGGAAGAAGGTCCTGTGGACTGATGAAACAAAGATTGAGTTGTTTGGTCATACAAAAAGGCGTTATGCAGGGAGGCTAAAAAACACAGCATTCCAAGAAAAACACTTGCTACCCACAGTAAAATTTGGTGGAGGTTCCATCATGCTTTGGGGCTGTGTGGACAATGCCGGCACCGGGAATCTTGTTGAAGTTGAAGGTCGCATGGATTCAACTCAGTATCAGCAGATTCTTGACAATAATGTGCAAGAATCAGTGACGAAGTTGAAGTTACGCAGGGGATGGATATTTCAGCAAGACAATGATCCAAAACACCGCCCCAAATCTACTCAGGCATTCATGCAGAGGAACAATTACAATGTTCTGGAATGGCCATCCCAGTCCCCAGACCTGAATATCATTGAACATCTGTGGGATGATTTGAAGCGGGCTGTCCATGCTCAGCGACCATCAAACTTAACTGAACTGGAATTGTTTTCTAAACAGGAATGGTCACAAATACCTTCTTCCAGGATCCAGGAACTGTTGTGAGTTCATTTTTCCCTTCACCATTGAGGTCTGATGAACTCCCTCCTCTAGTGAAGGAAGGTAGTGAGACTGATTGCCAAACATCTGGGCAGCTAGATGATGACTGGGTGGCTGGAATTGAGGACTGGATATAAGGCTGCCGACGCCCTTCTTCCTGGCTGGTGATTTTCCTGCTGGATTCTTGGAGACCAGTCTGATTCCTGCATCTCAAAGCTAAGTTTTTCTGCTCTGCTTTGTACTCTTCAGTTTTGTTTTGCCTTGTTTTTTGGGAGTTCTGCCATCCCCGGCCGGGGGTGAGCTGAATTCCATTTTTGTCTCTGATCTGTTGATCTTTTGCTCTGTCTTCAGAATATACCTGAGTGCTCATATAGTCTTTTGAAGCCTAGCGACTTCAGGGCCTGTTTTTCCTATCAGTCGGATGGCTCATTTTGATAGGGTTTTTGCGGATGGCAGACAGCAGCTTTCCTATCCTGTCCTATGTAGTTAGCTTGGGCCCCATCATTTGCTCAACCTATCTTTCTATCTGTGTTAGTGTTTTCATCTTGCTTCACCGTCATTATATGTTGGGGGCTGCCTATTGCTTTGGGGTCTGCTCTGGGGCAGTTTAGTTTTTCCCCTTTCTGTCATTAGGCTATGTAGTTCTCCGGCTGTGATCGAGGGGTCTAGGGCACCGTAGGAACCCCCCACGGCTACTGCTAGTTGTTGTGGATAGGTTCAGGGGTCTGCAATCCGATAGCTGCCAACCTCTCTGGTTTTTCTGGACTTAGCTGGTATTTTGTTTTTTCCTCCTTCGGTGACTCATCATAACAGAATCACCAGCCATACCGCAGATCCTAGGGTACTCAATAGCAGGAGAGAATTGTATTTCAAGAATAATTGTAAATTATTTTTTGCCTTGAAGCCTAACTCATCGGGGAAATCCGCGCAGCAGGTTAAAATTGTCATCTCTTTGCTGCGCGACGATCCCCAGGATTGGGCGTTTTCTTTGAAACCTGATGATCCTATTCTGAAAAATGTGAACGCATTCTTTCAAGCCTTGGGGTTGTTGTATGATGAACCTAATGCTATTGATCAGGCTGAAAAGACCCTGTTGGCATTAAGCCAGGGTCAGGATTCAGCAGAGTTGTACTGTCAAAAATTCCGAAAGTGGGCGGCCCTTACTACCTGGAATGATGGTGCCTTGGCAGCCCTCTTTCGGAAGGGTTTGTCAGAAACTGTAAAAGATACTATGGTGGGATTTCCTGTTCCATCTGGTCTTGACGATTCTATGTCATTAGCCATTCAGGTTGATCGGCGTTTACGTGAACGCAAAACTACACAAGAGATGTTGCCACCTGTTGAACAAATGTCTGAACCTATGCAATGTGATAGAGTTTTTTCCAGAGAGCAGCGTCAGGAGTTCAGAAGGCGTAATAAGTTGTGTTTTTTCTGTGGAGATGCCTCGCATATTATTTCTGTCTGTCCCAAACGAGAGAAACGCTTTGCACACACGTTTTCTGTTGGGGGTGTTCAACCTAAGTTTCTTCTGGCTATTACTCTGATCTGCTCCCTGTCCACATTTTCCGCCAAGGCGTTTGTAGATTCGGGAGCAGCCCTAAACCTAATGGACTTGGATTTTGCTAAACGTTGTGGATTTCCGATGACACCTTTGCAGACGCCTATCCCTTTGAGGGGAATTGATGCTACTCCTTTGGCTAAAAATAAACCCCAGTTTTGGACCCAGGTGGTAATGCGGGTCGCCCCAGACCATCAAGAAAATTGCAGATTTCTGGTGTTGCATAATCTGCATGATACTGTTGTTCTGGGGTTTCCCTGGTTACAGATTCATAATCCAGTTTTGGATTGGAAATCTGTGTCTGTGGTGAGTTGGGGTTGTCGGTGTGCCTTTAGTGAGGCTCCGGTGTTTTCCACCTCTCCTCAGTCGCATGATGTTCCTGATTATTTGGCGGACTTTTATGATGTATTTAGTGAGAATGAGTCTGCGTCTCTGCCTCCTCATAGGAGTTATGACTGTGCAATTGAACTGAGCCCGGGGTGTAAATTTCCCAAGGGTCGGCTCTTCAATTTATCTGTACCCGAGCACGAGGCTATGCGGTCCTATATTAAGGAGGCGTTGGAGAAGGGTCATATTAGACCATCCTCGTCACCCTTGGGTGCCGGTTTTTTTTGTAGCCAAAAAGGATGGATCATTAAGACCTTGTATTGATTATCGTGCCCTCAACAAAATTACTGTTAAATATCAGTATCCGTTACCCCTGATTTCTGATCTATTCTCCAGAGTTAAAGGTGCTTGCTGGTTTACCAAGCTTGACCTCAGGGGGCGTATAATCTTATTCGCATTAAGCATGGGGATGAATGGAAGACGGCGTTTAATACTCCGGAGGAACATTTTGAGTACCTGGTGATGCCTTTTGCGCTCAATAATGCCCCTTCTGTCTTCCAGTGCTTCATGAACGATATTTTCTGAGATTTTGTCGATACATTTTTGATTATCTATCTGGATGATATTTTGATCTTCTCCAAGGATTGGGATTCTCATGTGGAACATATTCGGACTGTGTTCCGGATCTTAAGGGAGAATTCCCTGTATGTCAAGGGATCTAAATGCCTTTTTGGAGTACAGTGGATTTCTTTTTTGGGATTTATTTTGTCCCCGTCAACTATTGAAATGGACCCGGCCAAGGTACAGGCCATTCACGATTGGGTTCAGCCCACTTCTTTGAAGGCCCTCCAGAAGTTTTTGGGTTTTGCCAATTTTTATCGGAAATTTATAGCAAAATTTTCTAGTATTGCCAAGCCATTGACTGATTTGACTAAAAAGGGTGCTGATGTGTTAAATTGGTATCCGGAGGCTGTTTCTTCCTTTCAGTAGTTGAAGTGAAGATTCACCTCCTCCCCGGTTTGGCGGCAACCTGATGTCTCACTTCCATTCCAGGTAGAGGTGGATGCTTCTGAGATTGGTGCAGGAGCTGTTTTGTCCCAAAAGGATCCTATAACATCTAAAATGAATCCCTGTGCTTTCTTTTCCCGAAAGTTCTCTCCATCTGAACGTAACTATGATGTGGGGAATAGGGAACTGTTGGCCATGAAATGGGCATTTGAGGAGTGGAGACATTGGTTGGAGGGAGCTAAGCATCAAGTCGTGGTCCTCACTGACCACAAGAATTTGATTTACCTAGAGTCGGCTAAGCGCTTGAACCCTAGACAGGCTAGGTGGGCCTTGTTTTTTACACGTTTTGATTTTGTGGTTTCTTTTCTTCCTGGAACAAAGAATGTCAAGGCAGACGCCCTCTCTAGGAGCTTCCTTGCTGATTCTCCTGTGGTGACCAAGCCTGCTACCATCTTAGGCGAAGGGGTAGTTCTTTCTGCCATCTCGCCCGATTTGAGACGTGCTCTGGAAGAGTTCCAGGACAAACCTGAGCGTTGTCCCAGTGGAAAGTTGTATGTTCCTGACCAGTGGAAGAAGAGAGTGATGTCTGAAGTTCATTGCTCTGCTTTGGCTGGTCATCCAGGTATTTCTGGTACTAGAGATCTGGTGAGTCGGTTTTTTTGGTGGCCCTCCTTGTCTCGTGATGTCAGGAATTTTGTGCAGTCCTGTGGGACGTGCTCCCGGTCTAAATCTTGTTCTCGCTCTAGTGGGTTGTTGATGCCTTTGCCTGTCCCCAAGAGGCCATGGACCCATATTTCAATGGATTTCATCTCTGATATGCCTGTCTCTCAGAGGATGACTGTTATTTGGGTGATTTGTGATAGGTTCATCTTGTACCACTCCCTAAGTTGCCGTCTTCCTCTGAGTTGGTGCCCCTATTTTTACAACAGGTGGTTCGTTTGCACGGGATTCCTGAGAACATTGTATCTGACAGAGGAGTGCAGTTTGTGTCTAGATTTTGGAGAACTTTCTGTTCCAGGCTGGGAATTCAGTTGTCCTTCTCTGCTTTTCACCCTCAGACCAATGGGCAGACAGAGAGAACAAACCAGACCTTGGAGTAATATTTGAGATGTTTTCTTTCTGCTGATCAGGATGATTGGGTTTCATTTTTGCCCTTGGCCGAATTTGCTTTGAATAATAGAGCTAGTTCTGCCACTTTGATGTCACCTTTTTTTTGTAACTTTGGGTTTCATCCTCGATTTTCTTCAGGGCAGGTGGAGCCCTCTGCCTGCCCAGGTGTTGACACTGTGGTGGAGAGAATGCACCAGATCTGGGACCAAGTGGTGGATAAGTTATCTCTCTCCCAGAAGAAGGCCCAGCGGTTTTCCAACCGACATAGGACCATTGGTCCCCAGTTTAAGGTTGGTGATATGGTGTGGTTATCATCAAAAAATATTGCTATGAAGGTGGCTTCTCCTAAGTTTAAGCCTAGATTTATTGGACCTTACAAGATTGTTGAGATTATTAATCCGGTCTCTTTTCGTTTGGCTCTTCCTGTCACATTTAAAATCCATAATGTGTTCCATAATTCTTTGTTGAAGAGGTTTGTTGAACCTGTTGTTCCGGGGGTGGCACCTCCAGACCCTGTATTGGTTGAAGGTAACATGGAGTATGAGGTAGAGAAAGTACTGGATTCCCGTCTGGCTAGACGGAGACTCCAGTATTTGGTTAAGTGGAAGGGTTATGGTCAGGAGGATAATTCCTGGGTCTCCGCCTCTGATATTCATGCCAAACGATTGGTGCGTGCCTTTCATCGGGCTCACCCTGATCGCCCTGGTGGCATAGTTGAGGGTTCGGTGACCCCTCCTCAAGGGGGAGGTACTGTTGTGAGTTCATTTTCCCCTTCATTACTGAGGCCCGAGGAACTCCCTCTTCTGGTAATGAAAGGTAGTGAGCCTGATTGTCAAACACCTGAGGCTGATGATTATGACTGGCTGAGTGGAGTTACGGACTGGATATAATGCTGCCGACGCCCTTCTGCCCTGCGGGTGATTTCTCTGTGGGATCCTTGGAGACCAGTCTGAATTCCTGCTCCTCCAAAGCTAAGTTTGCTGCTCGGCCTTTTGCTTTTGTGCTTTGACTTTGTTTTTGCTTTGTTTTTCTGGATTTCTGCCATTCCCTGCTGGGGTGTGCTGAATTCATTTAGCTCTGTCTTCTGAAAATACCTGAGTGCTGATTCAGTTTTTGAAGCCTAGCTGCTTCAGGGCCTTTTTCATATCAGCTGGTTGGCTTATGTCTTTGATAGGGTTTTGGCAGATTGCAGACAGCAGCCTTTCTGTCCTTTCCTATCTAGGTAGTTTTGGGGCCCCGTCTTTGCTCAGTCTATCTTTCTGTCTGTGTTAGTATTTTCATCTTGCTTCACTGTCATTATATGTTGGGGGCTGCCTATTGCTTTGGGGTCTGCTCTGGGGCAGTTTAGATTTCCCCTTTCTTTCTTTAGGCCTATGTATTTCTCCGGCTGTGATCGAGGGGTCTAGGGCATCGTAGGAACCCCCCACGGCTACTGCTAGTTGTGTTGATAGGTTCAGGGGTCTGCATTCCGATAGCTGCCAACTTCTCTGGTTTTGTGGACTTAGCTTGTATTTCTGCTTTTGCCTCCTACGGTGACTCATTCATAACAGCTCTCCCTGTCACATTTAAAATCCATAATGTGTTCCATAAGTCCTTGTTGAAGAGGTTTGTTGAACCAGTTGTTCCTGGGGTGGCACCTCCGGACCCTGTATTGGTTGAAGGTAACATGTTATATGAGGTAGAGAAAATACTGGATTCCCGTCTGGCTAGACGGAGACTCCAGTATTTGGTTAAGTGGAAGGGTTATGGTCAGGAGGATAATTCCTGGGTCTCTGCCTCTGATATTCATGCCAAAAGATTGGTGCGTGCCTTTCATCGGGCTCACCCTGATCGCCCTGGTGGCGTGGTTGAGGGTTCGGTGACCCCTCCTCAAGGGGGAGGTACTGTTGTGAGTTCATTTTCCCCTTCGTCACTGAGGTCTGGTGAACTCCCTATTCTGGTAAAGGAAGGTAATGAGCCTGATTATCAGGCACCTGAGTCTAATGATGATGACTGGCTGAGTGGAGTCACGGACTGGATATAAGGCTGCCGACGCCCTTCTGCCCTGCGGGTGATTTCTTTGTGGACTTCTAGGAAACCAGTCTGATTCCTGCTCCTCTAAAGCTAAGTTTTCTGCTTTGCCTGTTAGCATTTGTGTTTTCTTTTTGTTTGCCTTGCTTTTCTGGATTCTGCCATTCCCTGCTGGGGTGAGCTGATTCTTCTTTTGCCTGTTGCTCTGTCTTCAGAATATTCCTGAGTACTGACATAGTCTTTTTGAGGCCTAGCGTCTTCAGGGCCTTTTTCACTGTCAGTCTGTTGGCTCTTATTTTCATAGGGTTTTTCATGGATTGCAGACAGCAGCCTTCCTGTCCTTTCCTATCTAGTTAGATTGGGCCCCGTCTTTGCTCAGTCTATCTTTCTGTCTGTGTTGTGTTCTTTCTTCTTGCTTCACAGTCATTATATGTGGGGGGCTGCCTTTTGCTTTGGGGTCTGCTCTGGGGCAGTTTAGATTTCCCTTTCTGTCTTTAGGCTATTTAATTCTCCGGCTGTGATCGAGGGGTCTAGGGCATCGTAGGAACCCCCCACGGCTACTGCTAGTTGTATTGATAGGTTCAGGGGTCTGCAATCCGATAGCTGCCAACCTCTCTGGTTTTCTGCACTTAGCTAGCATTTCTGTTTTTACCTCCTACGGTGACTCAATCAGAACACTTAATAAGCTGTGGTTTTTTTGGGGAGATGCCTCGCATATTATTTCTGTCTGCCCTAAACGAGAGAAACGTTGTGCACACACGTTTTCTGTGGGTGGTGTTCAACTTAAGTTTCTTCTGGCAATTACTCTGATCTGCTCCCTGTCCACATTTTCCGCCAAGGCTTTTGTGGATTCAGGAGCAGCTCTGAACCTGATGGACTTGGATTTTGCTAAACGTTGTGAATTTCCTATGACACCTCTGCGGACGCCTATCCCTTTGAGGGGTATTGATGCTACTCCTTTGGCGAAGAATAAACCTCAGTTTTGGACCCAGGTGGTAATGCGGGTCTCGCCCCAGACCATCAAGAAAATTGCAGATTTTTGGTGTTGCATAATTTGCATTATACCATTGTTCTGTGGTCTCCCTGGTTGCAAATCCATAATCCAGTTCTGGATTGGAAATCTTTGTGGTGAGTTGGGGTTGTCGGTGTGCCCTTAGTGATGCTCCTGTTTTCTCCACCTCTCCCCAGTCACATGATGTTCCTGACTATTTGGCTGACTTTTATGATGTATTTAGTGAGAATGAGTCTGCGTCTTTGCCTCCTCATAGGAGTTATGACTGTGCTATTGAGCTGAACCCGGGGTGTAAATTCCCCAAGGGTCGGCTTTTCAATTTATCTGTATCCGAGCACGAGGCTATGCGATCCTATATTAAGGAGGCATTGGAGAAGGGTCATATTAGACCATCCTCTTCACCCTTAGGTGCTGGGTTTTTTTTCGTGGCTAAAAAGGATGGTTCATTAAGGCCTTGTATTGACTATCGTGCCCTCAACAAAATTACTGTTAAATATCAGTATCCGTTACCCCTGATTTCTGATCTTTTCTCCAGAGTTAAAGGTGCTTGCTGGTTTACCAAGCTTGACCTCAGGGGGGCGTATAATCTTATTCGCATTAAGCATGGGGATGAATGGAAGACGGCGTTTAATACTCCGGAGGGACATTTTGAGTACCTGGTGATGCCTTTTGGGCTCACTAATGCCCCTTCTGTCTTCCAGTGCTTCATGAACGATATATTCCGAGACTTTGTGGATAAATTTTTGATTATCTATCTGGATGATATTTTGATCTTCTCCAGGAATTGGGACTCTCATGTGGAACATGTTCGGACTGTGTTCCGGATTTTGAGGGAGAATTCCCTGTATGTCAAGGGATCGAAATGCCTTTTTGGGGTACAGAGGATTTCATTTTTGGGATTTATTTTGTCTCCGTCAACTATTGAAATTGACCCGGCCAAGGTACAGGCCATTTATGATTGGGTTCAGCCCACTTCTTTGAAGGCCCTCCAGAAGATTTTGGGTTTTGCTAATTTTTATCGGAAATTTATTGCTAATTTTTCTGGTATTGCCAAGCCATTGACGGATTTGACTAGGAAGGGTGCTGATGTGCTGAATTGGTCTCCGGAGGTTGTTTCTTCCTTTCAGGAGCTGAAGAGAAGATTCACTTCTGCTCCGGTTTTGCGGCAACCTGATGTCTCACTCCCGTTTCAGGTGGAGGTGGACGCTTCTGAGATTGGTGCAGGAGCGGTGTTGTCCCAAGAAGATCCTGTGACATCTAAAATGAATCCTTGTGCTTTCTTTTCCCGAAAGTTCTCCCCATCCGAACATAACTATGATGTGGGGAATCGGGAACTGTTGGCCATGAAATGGGCATTTGAGGAGTGGAGACATTGGTTGGAGGGAGCCAAACACCAAGTCGTGGTCCTTACTGACCACAAGAATTTGATTTACCTGGAGTCGGCCAAGCGCTTGAATCCTAGACAGGCTAGGTGGGCCTTGTTTTTCACACGTTTTGATTTTGTGGTCTCTTTTCTTCCGGGCACTAAGAATGTCAAGGCAGACGCCCTCTCTAGGAGTTTCCTTGCTGATTCTCCTGTTGTGACTAAGCCTGCTACCATCTTAGGCGAGGGGGTAGTTCTTTCTGCCATCTCGCCCGATTTGAGACGTGCTCTGGAAGAGTTTCAGGAGGATAAACCTGAGCGTTGTCCCAGTGGAAAGTTGTATGTTCCTGACCAGTGGAGGAAGAGAGTGATGTCTGAAGTTCATTGCTCTGCATTGGCTGGTCATCCAGGTATTTTTGGTACTAGAGATCTGGTGGGTCGATCTTTTTGGTGGCCCGCCTTGTCTCGTGATGTCAGGAATTTTGTGCAGTCCTGTGGGACTTGCTCCCGGTCTAAACTTTCTTCTCGCTCTAGTGGCTTGTTGATGCCTTTGCCGGTGCCCAGGAGGCCATGGACCCATATTTCAATGGATTTTATCTCTGATATGCCTGTCTCCCAGAGAATGACTGTTATTTGGGTGATTTGTGATAGATTCTCTAAGATGGTCCATCTTGTACCACTCCCTAAGTTGCCATCTTCCTCTGAGTTGGTGCCCTTGTTTTTGCAACAGGTGGTTCGCTTGCACGGGATTCCTGAGAACATTGTATCTGACAGAGGAGTTCAGTTTGTGTCTAGATTTTGGAGGACTTTCTGTTCCAAGCTGGGAATTCAGTTGTCCTTCTCCTCTGCGTTTCACCCTCAGACCAATGGGCAGACGGAGAGAACAAACCAGACTTTGGAGTCGTATTTGAGATGTTTTATTTCTGCCGATCAGGATGATTGGGTTTCATCTTTGCCCTTGGCCGAATTTGCTTTAAATAATAGAGCTAGTTCTGCCACTTTGATGTCACCTTTTTTTTGTAACTTTGGTTTTCACCCTTGATTTTCTTCAGGGCAGGTGGAGCCTTCTGCCTGCCCAGGTGTTGACACTGTGGTGGAGAGAATGCACCAGATCTGGGACCAAGTAGTGGATAAGTTGTCTCTCTCCCAGGAAAAGGCCCAGCGGTTTTCCAACCGGCGTAGGACCGTTGATCCCCAGTTTAAGGTGGGTGATATGGTTTGGTTGTCATCAAAAAATATCGCTATGAAGGTGGCTTCTCCTAAGTTTAAGCCTAGATTTATTGGACCTTACAAGATTTTGGAGATTATTAATGACCGGATTAATAATCTTTTCGGTTGTCTCTTCCTGTCACATTTAAAATTCATAATGTGTTTCATAAGTCCTTGTTGAAGAGGTTTGTTGAACCAGTAGTTCCTGTGGTGGCACCTCCTGACCCTATTTTGGTTGAAGGTAACATGGAATATGAGGTAGAGAAGATACTGGATTCCCGTCTGGCTAGACGGAGACTCCAGTATTTGGTTAAGTGGAAGGGTTATGGAGGATAATTCCTGGGTCTCTGCCTCTGATATTCATGCTGAAAGATTGGTGCGTGCCTTTCATCGGGCTCACCCGGATCGCCCTGGTGGCATGGATGAGGGTTCGGTGACCCCTCCTCAAGGGGGAGGTACTGTTGTGAGTTCATTTTTCCCTTCACCATTGAGGTCTGATGAACTCCCTCCTCTAGTGAAGGAAGGTAGTGAGACTGATTACCAAACACCTGGGCAGCTAGATGATGACTGGGTGGCTGGAATTGAGGACTGGATATAAGGCTGCTGACGCCCTTCTTCCTGGCTGGTGATTTTCCTGCTGGATTCTTGGAGACCAGTCTGATTCCTGCATCTCAAAGCTAAGTTTTTCTGCTCTGCTTTGTACTCTTCAGTTTTGTTTTTGTTTTGCCTTGTTTTTTGGGAGTTCTGCCATCCCCGGCCGGGGGTGAGCTGAATTCCATTTTTGTCTCTGATCTGTTGATCTTTTGCTCTGTCTTCAGAATATACCTGAGTGCTGATATAGTCTTTTGAAGCCTAGCGACTTCAGGGCCTGTTTTTCCTATCAGTCGGTTGGCTCATTTTGATAGGGTTTTTGCGGATGGCAGACAGCAGCTTTCTTATCCTGTCCTATGTAGTTAGCTTGGGCCCCATCATTTGCTCAACCTATCTTTCTATCTGTGTTAGTGTTTTCAACTTGCTTCACCGTCATTATATGTTGGGGGCTGCCTATTGCTTTGGGGTCTGCTCTGGGGCAGTTTAGTTTTTCCCCTTTCTGTGTTTAGGCTATGTAGTTCTCCGGCTGTGATCGAGGGGTCTAGGGCACCGTAGGAACCCCCCACGGCTACTGCTAGTTGTTGTGGATAGGTTCAGGGGTCTGCAATCCGATAGCTGCCAACCTCTCTGGTTTTTCTGGACTTAGCTGGTATTTTGTTTTTTCCTCCTTCGGTGACTCATCATAACAGAACTCATTAATAGCTACAGGAAGCGACTAGAGGCTGTTATTTTTGCAAAAGGAGGATCTATGAAATATTAATGTCACTTTTATGTTGAGGTGCCTGTGACGTCTGCCTGCGGTCTGGACTGCAGCCAGACAGCACCCCGAGAAACACTGATACCCTTTACCCCTATACAGGCATCTGGATTTATAGCAGAGCCCAGGAGGCACTGTCTGAATAGGAGCAATGACCAGAGCAGGACGGTCGCCAGAAAGGTGTTCCAATACAGGACACAGAGGCAATGATATCCGAGACTAAACCAGTCAGGCAGCAACGGTACAAAAACAGTAGACAGTAGCAGAGTCAGATTCCAGGCCGAAGCCAGAGTCATAAACCAGGAGAGTCGCAGAGGTACAGAATCGTTAGGCAGAAGCAGAGTCAGAATCCAGGCCGAAGTCAGAGTCATAAACCAGGAGAGTCGCAGAGGTACAGAATCGTTAGGCCGAAGTCAGAGTCATAAACCAGGAGAGTCGCAGAGGTACAGAATCGTTAGGCAGAAGCAGAGTCAGAAGTCCAGGCAAAAGTCAGAGTCAGTCAACAGCAATTCACACAGTAACACGCAGGGGAACCAAGAATATATCGGGCGGCTTGCAAGCCCAGTCCAAACGTATTTGAGGGATCAGGTCATCCCTCACAGGCTCCCGGGCTGATGATGTCATCAGGACCGCCCCCACGACCAGACCTGATGACGATGCACCAACCCCTTCATGACTGACAGAGGAGTGGAGTCTGTGTCCACTAGACGCCTGCGCAGAAGCCCTTTCACTGTTGCCGCCATTACTCGGGCGCGAGCCACGGCGCCTCCCAGTGGCTGAGGGCGGAACAGCAGGCCCTGAATTCGACCATGACATGTCAGTCCGGCGCCTCCTGGTAGCCGAGGCCTGGACAGCAGGCCCCGAGCCCGAGGGCGGCGTTACAGTCCGTCGCCTCCTAGTGGCTGAGGGCGGAACAGCAGGCCCCGAGTCTGACGGCGACGTGACAGTACCCCCCTCTCCAGGAGGGGCCTCCGGACCCTCAAAACCCGGTTTGACAGGGTGAAGAAGATGAAATCTCCTAATTAATGCCTTGGCATGGACGTTCCCCGCAGGAACCCAGGACCTTTCTTCTGGGCCGTAGCCCTTCCAGTGTACCAGATACTGTACTGAGCCCCTCACAAGGCGGGAGTCAAGGATACCCTGGACTTCGTACTCCAGAGCTCCCCCGACCGAAACAGGAGGAGGAGGGGACTGAACAGGGTGAATGGGAGAACGATAAGGTTTGAGGAGAGACCTGTGGAATACGTTAGGCAATTTGAATGACTTTGGAAGTTTTAAGCGGAAGGCTACTGGGTTAACTACCTCGATAATTTCGTATGGGCCGATGAACCTGGGACCTAGTTTGGCGGACGGTACCTTAAGCTTGATATTTTTTGTAGAGAGCCAAACCTTGTCGCCAACTCCCAGGTGCGGCCCCTTAGATCGTCGTCTATTTGCAGCCGAAGCCTGTCTAACCTGAGCCCCTTTCAAATTTGAATTAACCTCAGACCAAATCGTTTTTAGCCGATGTATATTTTGCTCAACCCCAGGGAGCTCCGACATCCTGGCCGAAAACGACCCAAAGCGCGGATGTAGTCCAAGGTTACAAAAGAAAGGGGTAGTTTTAATGGAGTCTTGATATCGATTATTGAGGGCGAACTCAGCCAATGGCAGATGTTCCACCCAATCGGTCTGATGTCCTGACACATAACAGCGGAGGTATTGTTCCAGAGCTTGGTTAGTACGCTCAGTTTGACCATTAGTTTCGAGATGGTATGCCGAAGAAAAGGACAACTCCACACCAATGCATCTACAGAATGCCCTCCAGAACTTCGAGACAAACTGGGTACCCCTGTCGGACACAATATTTGCCGGAACGCCGTGCAGACGTACAATGTGCATGATAAACAACTTACTTAAAGTCTCAGAGTTAGGCAACCCAGACAGGGGAATAAAATGGCCCTGCTTGCTGAACCTGTCTACCACCACCCAGATACAAGTTTTCCCATCTGATGGCGGCAGGTCTGTAATGAAATCCATGGAGATGTGGGTCCATGGACTCTCAGGGGTGGGCAAGGAGTGAAGCCAGCCAGCAGGGCGACTATGGAGGGACTTGGCGCGGGCACAGACTTCACACGCTGAAACATAGTCCTTACAGTCCTTGACCACCGTCGGCCACCAAAAGTTCCTAGTTACCAACCTGGTGGTATTATTGAGACCCGGATGGCCTGCCAGGACAGAGTCGTGCGATTCTTTTAGAACCTGCAGACGAAGGTTAGCCGGAACGAACAATTTTTTGGGGGGCGTAGTGTCAGGAACTTGCTCTGAAGACCTACGGATCTCCTCCAGAAGGTCCAAAGACACTGCCGACACGACGATTCCATTAGCCAATATTGGGACTGGTTCACAGTCCTCGGTCTGTGTGGGGCAGAAACTGCGAGAGAGGGCATCTGCCCTCACATTTTTAGTCCAAGGGCGGAAGGTGATTATAAAATCAAACCTGGAGAAAAACAAGGCCCACCTAGCCTGCCTGGGATTTAGTCTTTTAGCTGACTCTAGGTAGGTTAGGTTTTTGTGGTCTGTAATAACAGTGACCTTGTGTTTGGCACCTTCGAGGAAGTGGCGCCATTCCTCGAAGGCCCATTTGATCGCCAGTAATTCCCGATTACCGACGTCATAGTTTCCCTCCGTGGCAGAGAATTTGCGGGAGAAAAACACACATGGGCGAAGCTGAGTGAGGGATGCAGTGCCTTGCGAGAGCACTGCTCCCACTCCGACTTCGGAGGCATCTACTTCAACAATAAAGGGGTGGTCCAAGTTTGGTTGAATCAACACCGGGTTGGCCACGAAGCACTCCTTTAGTGTAGAAAAAGCTCGGGTTGCCTCAGGATTCCAATTAGTCACGTCCGCCCCTTTTCGGGTAAGGTCCGTGAGTGGCTTGGCAATCTCAGAGAAACCCCTGATAAACTTGCGGTAATAATTCGCAAATCCCAAAAACCGCTGCAGCGCTTTCAGCGATTTGGGTTGCACCCAATCCTTAATGGGTTGAATCTTGGCAGGGTCCATGCGAAACCCCTTGCCTGAGACCATGTATCCTAAGAACTGTACCTCTTCAGCAAAAAAAAACACATTTTTCTAATTTCGCAAACAAGGAGTTTTTTCGCAGTCTCTGCAATACCGAACGGACGTGTTGAGCATGTGTCACAGGGTCAGCCGAATAAATCAAAATGTCATCCAGATACACGACGACATACACCCCACAAATGTCCCTGAAAATGTCATTGACAAAGTGTTGAAATACGGCAGGTGCGTTACTGAGTCCGAACGGCATTACAAGGTACTCAAAGTGACCAAGAGGTGTATTAAAGGCCGTTTTCCATTCGTCACCGCTTCTTATGCGGACCAGATTATATGCCCCCCGGAGGTCAAGTTTAGTAAACCAGCGGGCTCCCAGTAACTGATTAAACAGATCAGGAATGAGTGGGAGCGAGTACTGATTTTTTACAGTAATTGCGTTCAGCTCACGATAATCGATGCATGGTCTGAGTCCACCATCTTTTTTTTCTACAAAGAAAAACCCAGCTCCTACAGGTGAGGTGGAAGGTCTAATAAAGCCTTTACGTAGGCTGTCTGCTATGTAGTCATTCATGGCTACACGCTCCGGACCCGAGAGGTTGAATATTCTCCCCTTAGGGAGACGGGCACCAGGGACCAAGTCTATAGGACAGTCGTACTCTCTATGAGGAGGTAGTTTCTCAGACTCCACTATGGAGAAGACATCTTCATAATCTCCGAATGCATATGGAATGGAGGGGTTTTTAATTTTAACTTGGCTCACTGACAGTGACATACAGTGATTCTGACACCGTGGACTCCAGCGCACGATATCACCTATGCGCCAGTCAATAACTGGATTATGCTGGTGCAACCATGGCATGCCTAACACAACTGGATCTGATAAATTGTGTATAACAAAAAATGACATTTGTTCGTTATGTAATGTCCCCACTGACATAGAAATTTCGGCAGTAATGAATTCCACGCCTCCCTGGTCTATAGATGTACCATTAATTGTAATAGTCTGAATAGGCGCTTTAAGCCTTAGCAGAGGTACACCCAGACTCTTAGCAAATAAAAAATCCATAAGGTTGCCGGCAGCACCACAATCCACATAAGCCTTCACACACAGACGTTTCTTAGCAAAAGAAAGGGAAACTGGTAACAACAGTTTGGCCGCTTTTGCGGGCAATACCTGACCCCCAAAGCTGTCCAGGGGGCGATGCTCCAGGAATGTGGATTTCCAACAGCCAGCATTTTCTTTGAAGCTTCCAGGCTGCAGCATGCTTGAGCCTGAGAGTGACCTTCCAGGCTGTGCAATGTAACAGGTGTTTGGGCCAGGAATCAGCTCAGTCAGGAGGAAGAAAAAAAAAAGGTAAGGAAAACTGCTTTTATATGTGTTAAGGATAGACACAAGAGCAGTTTTATTTTTTTGGGCCGGATATAATGTGACGTCTGCCTGCGGTCTGGACTGCAGCCAGACAGCACCCTGAGAAACACTGATACCCTTTACCCCTATACAGGGATCTGAATTTATAGCAGAGCCCAGGAGGCGCTGTCTGAATAGGAGCAATGACCAGAGCAGGACGGTCGCCAGAAAGGTGTTCCAATACAGGACACAGAGGCAATGATATCCGAGACTAAACCAGTCAGGCAGAAATGGTATAAAAACAGTAGACAGTAGCAGAGTCAGATTCCAGGCCGAAGCCAGAGTCATAAACCAGGAGAGTCGCAGAGGTACAGAATCGTTAGGCAGAAGCAGAGTCAGAATCCAGGCCGAAGTCAGAGTCATAAACCAGGAGAGTCGCAGAGGTACAGAATCGTTAGGCAGAAGCAGAGTCAGAAGTCCAGGCAAAAGTCAGAGTCAGTCAACAGCAATTCACACAGTAACACGCAGGGGAACCAAGAATATATCCGGCGGCTTGCAAGCCCAGTCCAAAGGTATTTGAGGGATCAGGTCATCCCTCACAGGCTCCCGGGCTGATGATGTCATCAGGACCGCCCCCAGGACCAGACCTGATGACGATACACCAACCCCTTCATGACTGACAGAGGAGCGGAGTCTGTGTCCACTAGACGCCTGCGCAGAAGCCCTTTCACTGTTGCCGCCATTACTCGGGCGCGAGCCACGGCGCCTCCCAGTGGCTGAGAGCGGAACAGCAGGCCCTGAATTCGACGATGACATGTCAGTCCGGCGCCTCCTGGTAGCCGAGGCCTGGACAGCAGGCCCCGAGCCCGAGGGCGGCGTGACAGTCCGTCGCCTCCTAGTGGCTGAGGGCGGAACAGCAGGCCCCGAGTCTGACGGCGACGTGACAGGTGCCCATACTTTTGCACCGGTCAAATTTTGTTTAAATGCAGATTGCACATTTTCTGTTAGTACAATAAACCTCATTTGAATCCAGAAATATAACTGAGTCCATCAGTTATTAGATATATGAAACTGAAATAGCTGTTGCAAAAACCAAAATTGTTATTAAGAAAAAAGGTTAACATTAATAGGGGTGCCCAAACTTTAACATATGAAAGTATATATACACACACGGTACAGACCAAAAGTTTGGACACACCTTCTCATTCAAAGAGTTTTCTTTATTTTCATGACTATGAAAATTGTAGATTCACTCTGAAGGCATCAAAACTATGAATTAACACATGTGGAATTATATAATTAACAAAAAAGTGTGAAACAACAGAAAATACTGTATGCCTTATATTCTAGGTTCTTCAAAGTAGCCACCTTTTGCTTTGATTACTGCTTTGCACACTCTTGGCATTCTCTTGATGAGCTTCAAGAGGTAGTCACCGGAAATGGTCTTCCAACAGTCTTGAAGGAGTTTCCAGACATGCTTAGCACTTGTTGGCCCTTTTGCCTTCACTCTGCGGTCCAGCTTACCCCAAACCATCTCGATTGGGTTCAGGTCTGGTGGGTGTGGAGGCCAGGTCATCTGGCGTAGCACCCCATCGCTCTCCCTCTTGGTCAAATAGCCCTTACACAGCCTGGAGGTGTGTTTGGGGTCATTGTCCTGTTGAAAAATAAATGATGGTCCAACTAAACGCAAACCGGATGGAATAGCATGCCGCTGCAAGATGCTGTGGTAGCCATGCTGGTTCAGTATGCCTTCAATTTTGAATAAATGCCCAACAGTGTCACCAGCAAAGCACCCCCACACCATCACACCTCCTCCTCCATGCTTCACGGTGGGAACCAGTCATGTAGAGTCCATCTGTTCACCTTTTCTGCGTCGCACAAAGACATGGTGGTTGGAACCAAAGATCACAAATTTGGACTCATCAGACCAAAGCACAGATTTCCACTGGTCTCATGTCCATTCCTTGTGTTCTTTAGCCCAAACAAGTCTCTTCTGCTTGTTGCCTGTCCTTAGCAGTGGTTTCCTAGCAGCTATTTTACCATGAAGGCCTGCTGCACAAACTCTGTGTGGCATTGACCTGATCTCTAATCTGAGCTACTGTTAACCTGCGATTTCTGAGGCTGGTGACTCGGATGAACTTATCCTCCGCAGCAGAGGTGACTCTTGGTCTTCCTTTCCTGGGGCGCTCCTCATGTGAGCCAGTTTCTTTGTAGCGCTTGATGGTTTTTGCAAACTGCACTTGGGGACACTTTCAAAGTTTTCCCAATTTTTCGGACTGACTGACCTTCATTTCTTAAAGTAATGATGGCCACTCGTTTTTCTTTACTTAGCTGCTTTTTTCTTGCCATAATGCAAATTCTAACAGTCTATTCAGTAGGACTATCAGCTGTGTATCCACCAGACTTCTGCACAACACAACTGATGGTCCCAACCCCATTTATAAGGCAAGAAATCCCACTTATTAAACCTGACAGGGCACACCTGTGAAGTGAAAACCATTTCCGGTGACTAGCTCTTGAAGTTCATCAAGAGAATGCCAAGAGTGTGCAAAGCATTAATCAAAGCAAAAGGTGGCTACTTTGAAGAACCTAGAATATAAGACATATTTTCAGTTGTTTCACACTTTTTTGTTAATTATATAATTCCACATGTGTTAATTCATAGTTTTGATGCCTTCAGAGTGAATCTACAATTTTCATAGTCATGAAAATAAAGAAAATTCTTTGAATGAGGTGTGTCCAAACTTTTGGTCTGTACTATATATATATATATATATATATATATATATATATATACATACACACACACATACATAGTAGGCTACTTTCACATTAGCGATTTTTAGCGCTGCGGTTCGTGCGCAATAGAAACACATGCAAAAAACGTATCATGCGTTTTTCATTCGCTTGCTTTTTTAGGTGCATGCGTTTTAACCAGTTTCTAGCCATGTTAACGCTTAAAACGCATGCGATTTTAAAAGCAGGCGTGCGCATGTCCATGGCCTGTGTTCCCATAGACTGTAATGTTTTATTTTTCCGCATTCCATGCGCATGCGTTTTTTTGACAATGTTGGATGCACCCAAAAATGCAACAGGTTACGTCCGGCGCGCCTAGGCGCACACTACAAAAAAACACATGCGCAAGAAAACGCATACGAACGCGTGCAAGCGCTAGACCATGCGTCCCCATGTTAAAGATAGGGACGCAGGACACCTGCGCATGGACGCACACAATGCGCTGCGCAAAAAAATGCTAATGTGAAACCAGCCTAGGCTACTTTCACATTAGCATTTTTTAGAGCAGCGTTTCGCGCGCAATAGAAACGGATGCAGAAAACGCATCATGCGTTTTGCATGCATTTTAACCAGTTTCTAGCCATGTTAACTCTTAAAACGCATGCGTGCACATATCCATGCGAACGCCTGCGTTCCCATAAACTAATGCGTTATTTTGTCGCATTCCGTGCGCAAGAGTGCGCATGCGTTTTTTTTACGCTGTTGGACGGACCCAAAAATGCAACAGGTTGCGTTGGGCGCGCACGACAAAAAACCGCATGCGCACGAAAACACATACGAACGCGAGCAAACGCTAGACCATGCGCACACCATGTTAAACAGGAGACATACATACAGTATATCACATAGTAGACACTGAGGCTGATGTACATAGGATAATATAGGAGGCACTGTGACTGCTGAATATATATCACATTGAAACTACGGTATATACAATATATAGTTGATACTGTGACTGCTGTATATACATTATGTAGGCGAAATATATGTGTGTGTATATATATATATATATATATATACCAGTATAGTGTATATAATGTGTATACAGCATTTGCAGTATCACCTGTATAATGTATAGACTACTATATATACGTTATATAGGTGTCTCAGTATACACACCCTGTGTGTATGTATATATGTGTATAGGGTGCTGTATACACATTATATAGGTGTTACTGCTGTGTGTATATATATATACATATATTCACAGAAGTATCACCTATATATAGCGTATATACACATAAGTAGCAGTATTGCCAAAATGTATATAGACTGCTGCTGCTTTATATACATTATATGGGTGATACTGTGATTATATATAGCAGTACAGTAGCAGCCAGTATCACTTACATATTTTATATACAGCAGTCTATATACATTATATAGACAAAACTGATACGGATGTGTATATACGCTATATAGGTGACACTGTGGTGTGTAAATATATATATATATATATATATATATACATATATACACACTGCTGTATTCTTATATAGGCAAAACTTCTGTGTGTATGTGTATATTTTCCATATAATACACATGTATACTATATATATATACGCACACACACAGCAGTATCACCTATATAACGTATATACACATCGCCTATATAATGTATAAGGACTGCTATACATACATTAGAGGTGATACAGTGATTATATACAGCAGTATCACTTATATATTGTATATACAGACGTCTTTACACATTAAATAGGTTCACCTGCTGTATATACATAAAAAAAGTTTTCATCTTGGCACTCACCCAGGTCCCTGAGATGGGGGAAGGATGAAGAGATGAGATGTGTCCACTGTCCAGCGTCAGCAGTGAGGGCAGGGTTCTCGGATGTCAGACACAGATAGAGGAGCCTTAAGCGTGCTGCAGAGGCGGCCTTTTCAAATTCTGGCCCTTTGTGCATGCGCACGGTCACCTGCTTGCCCACGCTGGTCGGCAGCCGCGCGCACGCATGAACGAGGGCAAGCAGCCATGCTCGCGCACTGACGCGGACTGCCGCGCCCCTTGTCGGCGCGTGCAACTAGACAGCGCACGCACTCAGGGCCTTCACTCAGAAGATTTAAAGGGCTGGAGGCCCACATAGTGGTGGAGACCTGTCTTGGCCTGCTTTTAACTACTGCTGTGCGGGTCCGTGCACTGGCAAAATCCTGCCACTGGGGCCCAGTGAGCAGAAGAGACGGGGCCCGATGCGGACCGACTCTGCTCATCGGGTCCCATACGCCAGTCAGGGTAGTAATTCCCTGATGGTGGCCCTGATTATAGGCCATGTGTATTTAGTCATGTGTACCTTGTGGTGTGAGTGACTGGGGAACCTCCATCATGATGTTCTTGTACAGATCTTTGTGTCCTTCTATATACTCCCACTCCTCCATGGAGAAATAGCGACATCCTGACACCTTATAGGAACCTGATATACAATGATACCGTCATCCCCCCCGATACCTTCATAGCGTTACAGTATAATGTCTCAGCATTCCCAGCAGTGTCACCTCTCCAGTCAGCAGCTCAATCATCTTGTAGACGATTTCCAAGATCTTCTGGTCATTGATGTCCTCATGTATCAGGGGGTGAGGTGGAGGCCCCGTGATTGGACTGAGGGGTCTTCCCCATCCCTCAGACATAGGTGCCTGACAGCACTCACTAAAAGTCCTTTACCACTGTGTAATCCTGGTTATGGAGAGACACATTGATAAATCTCACTACAGACATTTCCAGAGTCCTCACCTCTCCAGTTCTGTCCATCTGTTATTCCCATAGATAAGAATGATGTAATGTGACGTCATCAGAATCTCTCACCTCTCCAGTAAGCAGGAAGAGGATCTCTAGGGTGAGGTGTAATATCCTCTCCGCCATCTTGTCACTGTTCTTAGAAAACCTTACTGGGTCAATTAGAAAATGCATCTTATAGAAGATCTCCACTGAGAGGATCTGATATTGTAGGGACCTGAATGGGAGAAGATGAGCTGATGATACATCATAAAGAATCTATTCAATATGTTATGAAGAAATCTCCACGTCACATCTTCATGGTGTGTCCACATGTTGGGCAGATGATCTCCATAAACCATCATGTAACAGAAGAATTACATCTCAGACATACCGGCATCCAGTATCGTCATTGCAGCAATGTAAACAGACTGAAGGAAACAATGGACGCCTGAGTGATGGAGTGAACTCCATGTTTATTGTGTCTTTCCCCCAGAATCTGCCATCTATGCGGATAATGTTGCCGATTATTAATTCAGGAGACGTTCTGGTCACAGGGACTCCGAAAATCCAAAGTGCAATGACACTGAGAGAGTCCCGGGAAGCGGCTATGAGGGGGATTTACAGGAGTCATTCATTGTAACTGCCGCACTTATAAATGTCACCTGAAGAAACCGCGATAGAAACAAGTCCGGTATATAGAACCACAGAGAGGCTTCTACAGGGGACATGTGCGCTTCTCTCTATTAATCGTCTATGGGACGGAGGAGAAACGAGCGCGGCTCTAACTGATGACAATGCAGGGAGACGGTGAGAGAATCGCTGACGTTTTCTACCCTCAACGTGACAGGTTCCCTTATATGAAGCCCAGAATGACAAAAACAAATGTTCTAGCGCCTGCGCCCAGTAATGGGGAATCTCCAGCAACTACCTCCACCTGCAGTAGTGATGGGTAGTTCGTGAGTGAGTAGTTCATCTAGTTCACCATCCTGACAGAGATTAGTTCATTATGAACTAAACAGCAAGTGGGAGGAGACAGAGAGTGATCCCTCCTCCAGCTCCAGGACGCTCCCTGCTCTGTCTCACCCTTGCTCTTTATAGCTCCTGATGCTGGAAAAGAAGGTCGTAAAACACTATACCACACATCAAATACAACTATAATAGTAATAATATTAATAAAAACTGAAATTGCACAGTAGACAGACACAGCTCATATATGTGTATGAGAGAGAGTTTCTGTGTGTGGTTCATGCCCCTCGCCTGTCTTTGTGATAAGATCAGCCTCCTGTAGCCTAGAAGATCAGTCTTGCTAATGTTATATAATGATCAGATGTATTAACTAGTTCTGATCATTTTAACAAAACTATAACTCACCCTAGGAGCCACAGCTTCTGTGTAACGAACTAGAACTGATCAATCTCTTCTCAGCAGAGAAATACTGAACTAAATGAACTAATCTTTTCAGTGAACTAGTTCATGGTGAACTAATCACCAAAAGGAACTAGATTTCCCATCACTAAGGCCTGTATCACACATCCGTTTTTACACGTCCGTTAAAATCCGCCGTTTTGCCAAAAAAACGGATCCGCCATTTTTTTTGGCAGATCCGTTTTTTTTTCCCCATAGACTTGCATTAGTGGCTAAAGTGGATCCGTCCAAAAAACGGATCCGTTAGCATCCGTTTTTCACACTTTGGCGGACGCCAAAAAACGGATGTGTGAAACAGGCCTTGCCTGCAGAGCCGCACACAACATATATGGCTGCTCTGTGCACACAGGACCTGGGATGAGGTCACAGGAGGGGAGGAGTCAGGGGTCACATGATCTGGGGTCATATGATGCAGGACTGAGGACTCACTAAAGTGGATGCTCATTCAGAGATCCAAGGAACCCACTTGGAAGATTAGCAGAATAAAGGAAAATAAACAGCGTCCAGGCCCAGGTGATGCACTTCGTGTCAAAGTTTATTCCGCCATCATATAACGTTTCGACGTGTCATAGGTCATTATCAAGTATACGTAGAAACATACAGAGCAGGTTTAGAGAGTGTGGCCGGCACACATGCACCAATCACCACAGAAGGGAAACCCCCTTGTTTAAAATACAGCATATACAAAAATATCAATGCACGCCATAAAGCCCCTCATAGCAATATATGATAACCTTATACAATATAATAAAAAGATGGAAAATTGTCCCCATATCCAGTATTTTATCCATTGTTTACAGAGGGGTATTGAGTAAATCCACCAATCCATGTTTAGCATTAGTATATATGTGTTGTCTTGTAACCCATGGCAACCCACTCCATATATAAAAGGTCTTTGTAGACAAAACGAGACGAGAAAAGAAAAAAGGTGAGGGGGGTGAGAATAGGGACATAGCAATCATTTATGTATGGAGTGCGTTGCCATGGGTTACAACACAACACATAGATACATCAGTCTGGACACCTCGGTGGGAGTGCCCCTTCTGCAATCACACGATCGCGACTCTGGTAACGGCCTGCGATGTGCCCTGGCTATGTGCGCCTGCCATGTTTGGACCATGTTCAACACTTTATTGTCCTCCAGGACATACAAAATGATGAGTGTTTATATAAAGGGGCCTGAAGACAATGTACCATGGAACATATAATAGCAAAAAACTAAACTAATAGTGTAATAAAGCATTGTGAGAACAAACAAGTAAAACCCCAACTTCTGTGTATATGACCAGTCCCTATGGAGTGTGTGTAACAGGCAGCCACTGGGTCGGAGCAGTATGCAGCATGGTGACATTGAGATGGGAGGCTAATAAATGTGGTGGCGATAAACCACGTTTACAATGAAGAACAAGATTAGGTCATAAAGTGGGATAGAGCTTGTGACTAGAAGGAACAGCACTGAGACATGGTCTGGCATGAGACTGCTAAAGTGATGACTTTGAGAAAGGAAGAACCAGAAGGAGCAGCAGTTGTTGGCAAGAGGTAGTAACTAGTGATGAGCAAGTATTCTCGTTGCTCGGGTTTTCCTGAGCATGCTCGGGTGATCGTCGAGTATTTTGGCGTGCTCAGAGATTTAGTTTCTGATATCAACCGAGTGCAGTTCCATTCCCGCGGACAGCGGCAATGGAGGAGATGGATAAATTCATTTCTCCGTCTCCTACGCTTTTGTGCTGTGATCATCTCATGCGAGAGGATTGAAGCACAGAGCACTGACACTGATCATGCTCGCAGCAGAGCAGGAGCCAAGCGTCATTAGCATATCGCCTCCGATTCTCACATCCGCAGCACTTTACATTTCAGAGAGGACTTGTACAGACAATAGACATTACAGCATAACAATAATCACAGATTATAACAAATACCAAGAGGAATGAGGGCCCTGCTAGCAAGCTTACAGTCTATGAGGAAAAAGGGGAGACACGAAAGGTGGGTGGTAACAGTTGCCCTGATTGTATGGACCAGCCATAATGTTAAGTGTGTAACAGTACAGACACAGAGGGCTAATGGATGTATAAAGCATGTGGGAACATGATGTGGGGATCAGTGTATATAATAAAGTGCCGAATCAGTTTATAGATGCTTTATTTCCATTGTTTGCTTTCTAATAACAGATGTTTATTGGTAATTGCTTACATTTATTAGTCATCATTTAGTGATTTAAATTGTTTTCCATTTCTCTTGTATGACGACGTGTGAATTTACATTGACTGTCACTCATACAATTTGCCAAGTAAATTATTTAAAAGAAAATGTCTATGTACACGTGTGATTTTTTTTAGAGTTTTAAAAAAAGGGATTTTAAAAAAAGTCCTCATTTTGAAAATGAAAATTACTTCTCCAATGTGTAACTACATTTAATGCGATTGTAAAATATTTCCCACACTCTGATCAGAAAAATGGCTTGTCTCCTGTGTGAATTCTCAGATGCCTAGTAAGATTTGTTTTCCGATTAAAACATTTCCCACATTCAGAACATGAAAATGGTTTCTCCCCTGTGTGAATTTTTTCATGCGAGACTAAAACTGATTTGAGATTAAAACATTTCCCACAGACTGAACATGAAAATGGCTTTTCCCCTGTGTGAATTAGATAATGTTTAACAAGATCAGATTTTGAAGAACAGCATTTCCCACATTCTAAACATGAAAATGGCTTCTCCCCTGTGTGATATCTTTGATGTCTAACAAGATGTGATTTTTCTGTAAAACATTTCCCACATTCTGAACACGAAAATGGCTTCTCCCCTGTGTGAATTCTAAGATGTGAATCAAGGTTTGTTTTCCGATTGAAATATTTCCCACACTCTGAACACGAAAATGGCTTCTCCCCTGTGTGAATTAGATGATGTTTAGTAAGATCAGATTTTGTAGAACAACATTTCCCACATTCTGAACAGGAAAATGGCTTCTCCCATGTGTGATTTCGCTGATGTTTAACAAGATCAGATTTCGTAAAACAACATTTTCCACATTGTGAACATGAAAACGTCTTCTCCGCTGTGTGAATTTTCTGATGTTTAGCAAGAGTTGATTTGTCTGCAAAACATTTCCCACATTGTGAACATGAAAATGGCTTCTCCCCTGTGTGAATTCGTTGATGTTTAGTAAGATCAGATTTCGTTATACAAGACTTCCCACATTCTGAACATGAAAATGGCTTCTTTCTTGTGTTCGCTCTTTGATGTTCACCATCCCCTTTGTTATATTTGTCTATCTTAAGAAGGACTGGAGGTATGTCCGGTATAATTGGATGCTCTTCAAAAGTATCAGTTGTAATACCAGGATCATTTGCATTAAAATGTGAAATTATCAGATATTCCTCTGAGATCATGGTCCAGTTATCTATCAAAAATAAAATATTGAAATATATATATATATATTTTTTCAATAGCCATTGAATCATTACCAGAAATTGATCTTTGCATGCTTCTGAACTGCTTTCTGACTTCTGTGCATGACCTGGATTATTTTTTAACTCATAAACTATAAAATGTCAGTCAGTGACTAATTCCTGGGTCCTAGGGACTTCCTAAAGCAAAGTCCAAATCCCATTAAAAGGGTGACTGCCAGGTATACCTTACACCCACTGTATGTTTCAGCCAGTATCGAGCTTTTTACAGTTTGCACATCCTTGCTGGTAAGCATAATTATAACAGAATAAATTATCATTGACATTAAAGGGGTTGTTCTCTTTCAAAATGTATTATGGCCATCGCTGCATTTTTCTATAAGAAAAACTAACTGTGGTGGACTCACCTTCTCTGAATTCACAGGCGAGTATCTGCCACTGTTCCCGATGTCTAGTATTGGCTGCAGCACTGACATCACATGGAGAGCGTTCTGCTGGTCAGTCAGTGAGTCCACTGATTGGTTGCTGTGCTGTTGTCAGCCTGGTACACAATACTAGGCCTCGGGAGCAGTGGTAGAGATGTACCACAATATGCCAGACTTACCCTCTTCCATGTCCAGACACCATACACCAGGCCGCCCCACACCATAATCATGGAAGTAGTACCAGTGTGACATTCTCTTGTGAAGGATTCTTTGGGGCATGGCCTGCATAGTCTCCAGACTAATGTCTGGCTATCAATGTATCCAAGACAAAAACTGGACTCATCGCTGAAGAAGACAGACCTCCATTCCAGCCTCCATTGCCAACTTCTTCTGCACCTTGATAAGCTGGATACTTATAAAATTTCAGAATTTGGTAAAAAATAAAAAAGTGGTTGTATCTTTTACCTTACAGGTTAATCAATGCTATATTTTAATAAATCTGCCTGTTATGGACGTAGGGATACCAAATTTGTCTACTTTTTAAATTTCTTTATTAAGAAAGTGTGATTTTGAGTGGGTTTTTAGACCCTTTTTTAAACTACTTTTTGATTCATTTTAAGGGTGTGTGCACACGCAGTGAAATCTGCTGCGTTTCCACAGCGGTTTTAGCTCTGCGGAAACAGCGGACTACCGTGAAAATTACGGCAATACGGCCCGCAAAAAAGGGCCGCAAAAAACACGGCAAGTGTAAAAGTAGCCTACGCACCAAATCTTTCTCTCAGTAAAAATGCTCATCAAAAAGCCTAGTGAACAAAACCTAAAAAAAAAGTGACACATAATTCTACAAGCTGGAGGTGGATAATAGTCTGAGACTTTTCTGCCTTTAGTGATTACTACTCACCTGGGCGGTTATCTGTAGGAATCTCCTCTTTACACCATTCATCACCCCTCACATATGTCTCTGTAGTATTAATATGGGTCAGATCTTCACCCTGAAACAAATAATGTAAAAGTCACAGACAGATGGAGAAGTCACATCTATGATCAGCTCTAATCCTGCCATCTCCACCGTTCTCATTACACAAGTATAAAACATATAATACTGGTGGATAAAACAAGACTGAGCACAAGACAATCACAGCCGTCTACACATCATAGGGGAGATCTCATGACACCTTCTCTCCATCTACCTGATGATCCTGAGGAACATTGGGATTTTGTTGTTTACAGTCAAATGAGAGAAGAGTATGGGGATATCGCTCAAGTGTTTTCCTCTTACTGGATAGAACTAAAAAAAAAAAAAAAAGCATACAGGGATTTAACTCATTCTTTACATACAGATAATTATAGGCCGTGTGTATTTAGTCCTGTCTATTACCTGGTGATGTGAGGGGCTGAGGAACCTCCATCATGACGTCCTTGTACAGATCTTTGTGTCCTTCTAAATACTCCCACTCCTCCATGGAGAAATAGACAGTGACATCCTGACACCTTATAGGAACCTGACACATAAAATGATACCATCATTCCCCCTGATCCCTTCATATCATTACTGTATAATGTCCCAGCATTCCCAGCAGTGTCACCTCTCCAGTCAGAAGCTCAATCATCTTGTAGATCAGTTCTAGGATCTTTCGGTCATTGATGTCCTCGTATATCAGGGGATGAGGCGTGGGCCCATTGATTGGGCTCAGAGGTCTCCCCCATCCTTCAGACACAGGGTCCTGACAGCGCTCACTAGAGGTCTTCTTCACTACTGTGTAATCCTGGTTATGGAAAGACACATTAATAAATCTCACTACAGACATTTCCAGAGGCCTCACCTCTCCCGTTCTGTCCATCTGTTATTCCCATAGATACGAATAAGGTAATGTAAAGTCATCAGAATTGCTCACCTCTCCAGTAAGCCGGAAGAGGATCTCTAGGGTGAGGTGTAATATCCTCTCCGCCATCTTGTCCCTGTCCCAATCCATCCTTGATGGGTCAATCAGGAAAATTCTCTTATATAGAAGATTTTCACTGAGAAGATCTGATATTGTAGGGATCTGAATGGGAAGAAGATGAGCCGATGTAACATCATAAAGATCCTACGTAAGAATACAATTACTGGCGATAATAAGGGGAAACTTGTGATGAGTTGTATAATGTATATTGTGACAGGGTCACTGGCACAGTCTATGAAAGGAGATGTGTGTCACTGCGCATATTGACTTCAGTGATGTAAAACCAGAATAGTTTAACTCCAGCATGCTATGTACTGAGAGGGTTAAGTTATGTTATGGACTGGTTTTAGTGGAACTTCATAGAGCGGGAGAGAGAAGGTCCACCATATCTCCACTTGCAGAGTCCTGACAGGACCTTTATGAGGTCAAGGTCATGTGATCATCACATGGGTTGTTAAATACCTGGGCATGAGAGTCAGTCGATGGTGAGTGTCTTGGGAGAGAAGGTACTCCCAGGTAACTCCAAGGCGGAGCTGAGGACAGTGTGTGGTATCTGCAAGTTGATACCTTTGTTTTGTTTTCCATTAAGCCAGGAAGGCTCTGCTTTTGTTTTTCTGAACCCTGCGTTGGTGTATGCTGATGTAAATAAACCAGCCGGTGTTTCACCACCAAAGTGTTCCTGTGTCTACCTGAAGAAGGATCTATGCGTGTCAACCCCTCACACGATGTTCTATATTTACTTCTTGTAAGGACATTATCATGAGATGTATAGCTTAGGTTCTACTTAATTATACACCTGTGTCTGGGCCTGTTTCATCCTTCATCCATGGTTGCTGGTCTGGCAGTCTGGAGGTCAGATGTGAAATGCGAGGTTGTCCGTCCTGGTTGGCCTTTATCTGCGCTTGCCCTTCTGGCGCCATGGGAGTGATTCAGAAATGCTTCGGGTACGTTTGCATTTAATATAGTCTTGCTTTTAATACATTTAGGAGGCCGTAATAGCACAGTGTATATAAAAAATGTATGAGAATGCCGTGACATGGCGAGGTGGCTCAAAGAATTGATCAATTGTTTGCTAGCTAAATGTCTCATTTTAAAGTACAGTTAGAAATCAATATGTGCATATGCACTTTATGTATTGCGTGCTGACCATAGGCAGCGCTGGGCTTCTTGGCTTTTTTTATAAGATCAAATGTTGCCCTATTTTCAAAAAGGGGAAAAATGTGAATGTCACTGGGTTACCACAATGGAGCAGAGCCAGAAGACCGCAGCGTCTGGTGACTCCTACTCCGCCAATGAGAAGAAGCACTTCTCCAGTGTATTAAACATGTTTATTTCTTTGAGTACAGTAGAGCAGGGGTTAATTGGCCATGTTGGAAATTCCTGCATTCAGAGGTGCTCGGTTAGCCACTCCTTTTCTCTATAAAATCTGGGCTCAATTACCAAATCCTTGCCTGAGTTAGCAATTGCTGCAAGACATAGCAGTGGAGAAGTTGGTTTTAAAAAGGAGAGCTGCAGGAGTTTATTAGCAACTGTTGTCTTGTTTGTACGCCTGGTAATTCCTTATCCTTCCCTGTTTTGCTTTCTTCCCCCTCCCTACACACCCTAGTGAATACCTCTGTTATATGTGAGTGCATATTTTGTGTGTGTGGAGTTTTCAGTTTTCCCTTGTCTTTGTTACCCTGTCTGTCAGGTTGGTGTACTGTGGTGCACAGTAGTGCCTCCTCTTCCCTGGGTGGGGGAAGGGAACAGAATAAGGCCTTATATAAGAGATAGGGCAACGGCCCGGGGAACAGGGTGAGCTATGGCGCCCCCTAGTGTTTGAACCAGGAAAGGTGTCCTTGGTCCCAGGTCACTCACTAGTCGAATCGTGACAGTGAACTCCGGGAACTATAGGCCTGTGAGCCTGACTTCTATACCAGGAAACATCTTTGAGCAAATTATTAAACAATATGTATGTAAGAACTTGGATAAGAATGAAGTGATCAACCAGAGTCAGCATGGGGGTTTGTAACTAATAACTCATGTCAGACTAACTTGATTTCCTTCTATGACAAAATCCCCTTATTGAAAAAATGACCAAATATGGAATAGACAAGTCTACTGTTAGGTGGCTTCATAGCTGACTTAGTGGTCAAACCAAAAGAGTGGCCATAAATGGCTGCACATCCAGTTGGAAGAATGTCTCAAGTGGGGTACCACAGAGCTCGGTCCTAGGCCCTATATTGTTCAACAACTTTATCAATAACTAGCTGAAGAGCCCGGCATAGTAACTAACTACAGTTAGTTATAACAAATTATAATGATTATATCTGTATATATATATCTCTGAGTGTATAGCCCTGCCCACTCCGCATAGCCGCATTCATTATAATATCCCACATCATCCCGTCAGCCAGAGCCACCGGACAACTACCACTAATATCCCACATCATCCCATCAGTCAGAGCCACCGAACTACTACCCCTAATATCCCACATCATCCCGTCAGCCAGAGCTACCGGACTACTATCACTAATATCCCACATCATTCCATCAGCCTGGGGTCAGAACCAGAGCGCTGAGTGGAACGGTCCTAACTTCCATACCGGGGATCCCTTTAACAGAGGCCTGGGGTCAGAACCAGAGCGCAGAGTGGATTTGCCCTCACCTCCATACCGGAGATCCCTTTAAGAGGGGCCTGGGGTCAGAACCAGAACGCAGAGTGGATTTGCCCTCACTTCCATACCGGGGATCCCTTTAAGAGAGACCTGGGATCAGAACCAAAGCACTGAGTGGATTTGCCCTCGCTTCCATACCAATGATCCCTATAATAGAAGTCTGGATTCAGAATCAGAGCGCGGAGGGATTTGCCCTGACTTCCATACCGGAGATCCCTTTAAGAGGGAACATGTGCCTATGGGATGGAGGATGTGTGATGGTTATATGGGCACTGGACTATGGGATGGAGGATGTGTGATGGGTATATGAGCACTGGACTATGGGATGGAGGATGTGTGATGGGCATATGGGCACGGGAAGGATATTCATTTCTGTCATGTGGTCTCTGCTCCTTTCTGGGGGGCAGACAATGGCTGAGACCTTATGTTCCCAGGGATGCTAGATTTCTCCCACTCGGTCAGTGTCTGCTGAGGTGTTGTGGAGTGGGAAAACTGTTGCTCATAGCAACCAATCACAGCTCAGCTTCTTTTAAACAGCTCTGGTGAAATGAAAGATGCTTAGTGATTGGGTGGAGCTATGTGGAGTGGGCGTGGCTGATACACACATACATTCACTTTTATATATATAGATTTAGATGAAGGAATTGAGGGTAAACTGATTAAGTTTGCTGATAACACAAAGCTAGGAGGGATAGCTAATACTAGAGAAGAGAGAGACGATTCAAAAAGATCTGAACAAAAACTCTGGGCAGCAACTAACAGAATGTTTTTTAACAGGGAAAAATGCAAAGTACTACATCTGGCAATAAAAATGAAGAAAGCATATACAGAATGGGAGAAATAGGGCTAAGCAACAGCACATGTGAAAAAGACTTGGATATACTAATAGATCACAGACTGAACATGAGTCATGTGATGCAGCAGCAAAAAAAGCAAATACAATTCTGGGATGTATTAACAGAAGCATACAGTCTAGATCACGTGAAGTCATTATTTCCCTCTACTCCACTTTGGTCAGACCTCATCCGGAATATTGTGTCCAGTTCTGGGCATCACATTTTAAAAAAAAGACATGAACAAACATCCAATTGGAAGAGTGTTTCAAGTGGTGTACCACAAGACTCAGTCCTGGCCCCAGTGTTGTTCAACATTTTGCGTCTTAGGGTGTGTGCACACGCTGCGGATTCTGATGCGGATCTGCAGCGGTTTTGGCCCTGCGGAACTGTAGCAGTTTCTGCTGAGGTGTACAGTAGCATTATAACCTATGGAAAACAAAAACCGCAGTGCAGACGGTGCAGATTATTCCGTGCGGTTTTGCTGCGGTTTTCAATCTGCAGAAAGAAATGACATGTCAATTCTTTCTGTGGATTCCGCTGCCGTTTGCCATCTGCTCCATTGTAGAGATGATAAACCGCAGGGCAAAACGGCAGAGCATTCCGCAGCGTGTGCACACAGCCTTATGGTCCGATGCGTCTTATAATCCACAAAATAAAGTACCTCTTTTGTGCTACTGTGATTGTGTTTAATATTATCAGATTTCTTTTTGCATGTTACATTGATTTATTATGCCTCCATCCTGGTATTACTTATATTGCCTGCATTTTCATATATATCATGCATATTGAATTATTCTTTTGTATATAATATTGACAAACAACCTTGATAAAGGTCAAAACATGAAATTTTGCTCTGCACTCGTCAGTTTCTCAGTGCCGAAGTCATCCATTTCCTATCCATTTTCCACAGGCTGGATAATTAATGGAACTAGTGCAATCTATTAACAATGCAACGGGTTTTGTTTTTAGACAGATGATTCAGATCTTATATCACTGAAATGATTAAAGCAGAGATACAAAGCTTTAAGATCATTTTTATCATCTGGGCAGTAATCCTACCTCCCAAGGGCATCACAGGAGAATGGCCACAGCCTTAACCACATCCCTAATGTCACACCATTTACCAGCTCTTTCTACCACAGAGGTCATAGCGTCGGGGTGGATGGGAAAAATAATTTTACTACATGCAGTAGCCACTAGATACAAACGTTTCAGTCATTATAGACCTTCGTCAGTGTACTAGGGTAAGAGAATACGTGAGAATCTCACAAAGGTATTGCCGGTGGACAAATCTTATAGAATAAGCTGTGAAAGGCCTGGGTAGTCAGTGACCGCAGGTAATGGCCAAAACAAGGCAGCTGCGCTGCTCTGTGTCTTATGAGGCGGTGATCCGCCGCCTGTCAGGGAGGTGACACGGGACTCTCCAGCACCTACCTCCACCTGCAGAGCCGCACACCACATACATGGCTGCTCTGTGCGCACAGGACCTGGGATGAGGTCACAGGAGGGGAGGAGTCAGGGGTCACATGATCAGGGGCCTCAGTGTATGCAGGACTGTGCTGTGCTGGTTGTCATGGTGCCGGATGAGGAGAAGTTTCTGTGTGGGGTCAGGAGGGGTTTACAGGGGGATGTAGCAGAGCCGTGTGTGTACGAGGTGTACGGAGCGGAGCCGTGTGTGTACGAAGTGTACGGAGCGGAGCCCTGTGTGTAAGAGGTGTACGGAGCGGAGCCGCATGTGTACGAGGTGTACAGAGCGGAGCCGCGTGTGTACGAGGTGTACGGAGCGGAGCCGCGTGTGTACGAGGTGTACGGAGCGGAGCCGTGTGTGTACGAGGTGTACGGAGCGGAGCCGTGTGTGTACGAGGTGTAAGGAGTGGAGCCGTGTGTGTACGAGGTGTACGGAGCGGAGCCGCGTGTGTAAGAGGTGTACGGAGCGGAGCCGTGTGTGTACGAGGTGTACGGAGCGGAGCCGCGTGTGTACGAGGTGTACGGAGCGGAGCCGCGTGTGTACGAGGTGTACGGAGCGGAGCCGCGTGTGTACGAGGTGTACGGAGTGGAGCCGCGTTTGTACGAGGTGTACGGAGTGGAGCCGCGTGTGTACGAGGTGTACGGAGAGGAGCCGCGTGTGTACGAGGTGTACGGAGAGGAGCCGTGTGTGTACGAGGTGTACGGAGTGGAGCCGCGTTTGTACGAGGTGTACGGAGTGGAGCCGCGTGTGTACGAGGTGTACGGAGCGGAGCCGCGTGTGTATGAGGTGTACGGAGAGGAGCCGCGTGTGTACGAGGTGTATGGAGAGGAGCCGCGTGTGTACGAGGTGTACGGAGCGGAGCCGCGTTTGTACGAGGTGTACGGAGTGGAGCCGTGTGCGTACGAGGTGTACGGAGCGGAGCCGCGTGTGTACGAGGTGTACGGAGCGGAGCCGCGTGTGTACGAGGTGTATGGAGAGGAGCCGCGTGTGTACGAGGTGTACGGAGAGGAGCCGTGTGTGTACGAGGTGTACGGAGCGGAGCCGCGTTTGTACGAGGTGTACGGAGAGGAGCCGTGTGTGTGTACGAGGTGTACGGAGCGGAGCCGCGTGTGTACGAGGTGTATGGAGAGGAGCCGCGTGTGTACGAGGTGTACGGAGAGGAGCCGTGTGTGTACGAGGTGTACGGAGCGGAGCCGTGTGTGTACGAGGTGTATGGAGCGGAGCCGTTTGTGTACGAGGTGTACGGAGCGGAGCCGCGTGTGTACGAGGTGTACGGAGCGGAGCCGTGTGTGTCCTGTCCCTGCTGACACACAATACCACCATCCTCTCACATTCACTCCCTGTTACTGTCCCCTTGCCTCACAATACCCCCATCCTCTCACATTCACCCCCTGTGCCCTGTCCTCGCTGCCACACAATACCCCAATCCTCTCACATTAACCCCAGTGCACTGTCTCCCCTACCTCACAATACCCCATCCTCTCACATTCAACCCGTGCCCTGTCCCCTCTGCCTGACAATACCCCATCCTCTCACATTAGCCCCTGTGCCCTGTCACCTCTGCCTCACAATACACACATCCTCTCACATTCACCCCCTGTGCCCTGTCACCTCTGCCTCAAAATACCCGCATCCACACATTCACCCCCTGTGTCCTGTCCCTGCTGACACACAATACCACCATCCTCTCACATTCACTCCCTGTTACTGTCCCCTTGCCTCACAATACCCCCATCCTCTCACATTCACCCCCTGTGCCCTGTCCTCGCTGCCACACAATACCCCATTCTCTCACATTACCCCCCCGTACTCTGTCCCCACAATACCACCATCCTCTCACATTCACCCCACAGTGACCATGACATGCATAAGCTGAATGAATGTAATAAATTCCATCCCCACTTACCATGAAGTTTTCAGGCAGTGAGTGAGGCAGGATCAGGAAGTGTCCAGTGTATGCACACAGAGGGCACTAGGACCCAGCGTGCCTAAGACAACCAGAGCTTACACAGCAGAAACTGCAGCTGCTGCTGGCCAGGAAGGAGCTCCTTGGGTGAGACAGCAGCACCATACACTACACACACAGACAGGCTCTGCAACCTGCCACTGTGCAGAGTAGTCTGTCAGACAGGGGAGCCAGCATTGCGCTGCTCTCACCCTGACACTTCAGATACTGGCCACGTCTCCCAGTGGGCCCCTGCATGTGACTGGGCCCGGGGCAACAGCCCCCTCTGCCCCCCCCCCCAGTAGCTACACTACTGGTAAGAACCCATTTCCAGGAAGAAGTCAGCCACCTCCATCAGAAAAAGTCCATGGTGAAGAAGAGTACAGTGTGGATGAAATTCTGGACTCTAGAAGATTTAGAGGAAGATTACAGTATTTGGTGCAATGGAGGGGTTACAGACCAGAAGTAATTCATAGAAGCAGGAGGGCAATGTCCATGCACCTAGGCTTACAAGAGCCTTTTATCAGAGACATCCAGAGAAGCAGGCACCTCAGATGTCCAGAGACCATCCTGGAAGGAGGGGAGTACTGTCAGGATTCGAACATTTAATCTTAATTATCCAGACATCTATTTTCAGTAAGCCAGGAGGCATAGACCATTATCTTTATGTTGACTTTTGAATTTATGTGTTTGTTCTTCAGTTGGCCAAGAACCATAGACTGTTGTCATATGAGTCTTAAATGTTGATTTTTTTTTATATTTTTGAATAGCTGATGTTTGCCTCTTATATCAGCCACCTCCTCCACCAGAAAAAGTCAGTGGTGAAGAAGAGTATATTGTGGATGAAATTCTGGACTCTAGAAGATTTAGAGGAAGGTTACAGTATTTGGTGCAATGGAGGGGTTAGGGACCAGAAGATAATTCATGGGAGCAGGAGGGCAATGTCCATGCACCTAGACTTACAAGAGCCTTTCATTAGAGACATCCAGAGAAGCCAGCTCCTCAGATGTCTAGAGACCATCTTTGAAGGAGGGGAGTACTGTCAGGATTCAAACCCAGTAGCTCTTGTGCACCAGGCTGTAGCTCTTCCCTTTGAGCTACTCAGCTTGTTGGACAGTTCCTTTCTAACCCAGATACTAGTTCCTGTGTTGTTTCTGAGTGTCTCCATCCTGAGTTCCTGATTAGCTCCACCCTGTATTCTCCTGATTGAACACCCTACTTAAACCTGGCATTGCATTTCCTTCCTTGCAAGATTAGTGAGCTCCCAGGCTTTAGTCAAGCTCTCCTTTCACCTGCTGCTCCATCCAAGACATACTGCTGATTAAAGATTAACCTTCTCATCCTTTAACTATACGGCTGCTCCTGTGTACAGACCCCTGACTTTTCATGACCATGCATCCTGCTGACCCTTTAACTTTATGGCTGCCTCTGTGTACAGACCACTGGCTATTCCTGATTACTCTACAAGCCGATGCTGCCCCTAGTGGTTGCAGTATCACTACTCCAACCCAGGTCAGTCCATAACACGTGCACTCTGACGTGCATCATTTTCGGGCGTGTATGCCTTCCAGAGGTGAACAATCAGGAGTAGTGCCCTGTGTCTGAGTGTGCGCCTCCAGTAGGCATACACGCCCGAAAATGATGCATGTCAGAGCACACATTCGCTCTATCGGCATAGTCCTCTCTTGTTAGATATAAAATGACTGCTGATGGGGCAGCCTGTGACCAGAAGACCAGTCCATCAGCTCCTCCATTAGAAAAGAAGCTTTCCCATGCTTCATCAGCAGTCATTGAATTATATATCTAACATGACAGGATGGTATGTAATAAAAACAGGGCTCTATATAATCCAGGATAAGACTTTGCCAACAAACAGCAACCTTGTATGCCTTCAGAGTCCTCCTGGATGGAGAAAGAAAAATGTTGTGAAGAAGAAACGGAGAGTGGTGGTCATGGGGGATTCCCTTTTGAGAGGAACAGAGGCCGCTATCTGCAGACCGGATATAACTTCAAGAGAAATGTGCTGTCTTCCAGGTGCAAAAATTAAAGATGTGTCTGACAGGATATCCGGACTCTTCAGACCTACAGATGACTACCCATTCCTGCTACTACATGTGGGGACAAATGACACAGCAAGAAATGACCTGGAAACCATCTGCAGAGACTTTGAAGACTTAGGCAAGAAAGTGAAAGAACTGGGAGCGCAGGTGGTCTTCTCTTCCATCCTCCCAGTGGATGGCCATGGAACAAGGAGGTGGAATAAGATTCTGCAGGTGAACAACTGGCTACGTCGATGGTGCCGTCAGCAACTATTTGGATTTCTGGATCACGGAGTGAATTACTTATACGATGGACTACTTGCTAGAGTTGGGGTGCACCTTACAAAGACTGGAAAACATGTATTTGGAAGTTGCCTTGCTACAATTGTAAGGAGAGCTTTAAACTAGAACAACATGGGAAGAGAAGCAAAAGACCAGAAAAAGCCATACACCTGACAAATGCTATTGAGAACTCTGCTATTAGAAGTGGAAAGGAAGAACAAAGACAAAAGAATCTAATTAATAAAAATATTGGCGAAAGAGAAACCAATCACAAACTAAAATGTTTCTATACTAATGCACAAAGCATGAGCAACAAACAAGGAGAATTGGAACTACTAACACAGGAAACGAAATATGATGTCACTGGAATCACTGAAACTTGGTGGGACAATACACATGATTGGAATACAAGACTAGAAGGATACAACTTATTTGCAAGAAACAGACTTGATAAACGAGGAGGGGGTGTCGCATTGTATGTTAGAAACGCGTATATCTGCATAGAGATTGAAGCTTCAGAGACTAGGAGTTCTGTGGAAACTGTTTGGGTAAGAATACAAGGACAGAACAATGGAAAGGACACCATTGTAGGCATTTACTACAGGACGCCTGTGCAAGCTGAAGATATGGATGAACTCTTTATGCATCAAATGGCCAAGTTCTCCAAAAAATATGACATAGTTGTCATGGGAGATTTCAACTATCCAGACATTTGTTGGGAATCACTCTCAGGCAAAACTAACAGGTCAAGGAAATTCTTATCCTCTCTTGCTGACAACTTTATCTTCCAAAAGGTAGGGGAGAAAACAAGGGGAACTGCTACCTTGGATCTAATCCTTATAAACAGGGAGGAAATGGTTGAGGAGGTAAAAGTGGCTGGGACCCTAGGAGGTAGCGACCATGCTATTTTAGAATTTTGGATAACTAGAGGTGGAAAACCTGTGAAGACTCAGACGTCAAGGTTAGATTTCAGAAAGGCAGATTTTAAGGGATTCAGAAAGAGAATTGGAGGGATCCAATGGCTGGATATCCTTAAAGACAAAAATGTCCAGGAAGGATGGGAAATCTTGAAAAATGAAATTCTCAAAGCACAGTTGTTAACAATTCCGAAAAGAGGGAAGAATAGGAAGCATTTAAGGAAACCAGGATGGATGAACACAGAACTTAAGCACATGCTAAAAAGGAAGAAAAAAATGTTTATAAAATGGAAAGAGGGAGGCATATCTGAAAAAGAATATAATGCTGTCTGCAGAACCTGCAGAGCACAAATCAGATTATCTAAAGCTGAAAATGAATTGAGGCTTGCAAGAGATGTCAAAAGCAATAATAAAGGATTTTGGGGATATGTCAAAAGTAAAATAAAAGTCAAAGATGCTATAGGATTTTTACAGGATGAAAATGATGAAATGGTAAGACAGGATGTTGAGAAGGCTGAACTTTTAAATTCCTATTTTGCATCTGTTTTCTCTCAGAAAGGAAATGTAACATCAACTGTTATTCACTGTCCTATTAAGGGATTAGAAGAATCCAGGATATCTATAAACAGAAAGATAGTGAGGAAACACTTAGCTAACCTAAATGAATTCAAGTCTCCAGGTCCAGATGAATTTCACCCCAGAGTACTGAAGGAGATAGCAGAAGAAATTATTGAACCCCTCTCCATAATCTTTGAAAATTCTTTGAGAACAGGAGAAGTGCCAGAAGACTGGAGAAGAGCAAATGTTGTTCCTATCTTCAAAAAGGGGAAGAAGGTGGACCCAGGCAACTATAGGCCGGTGAGTCTGACTTCTATACCATGAAAGATCTTTGAACAAATTATTAAACAACATGTATTAAACAACCTGGATAAGAATGAAGTGATTAAACAGAGTCAGCATGGGTTTGTAACTATTAAGTCATGTCAGACTAACTTAATTTCCTTCTATGACGGTGTCACTGATTGGGTGGATCAAGGAAATGCTGTAGATATAGTATATCTTGACTTCAGCAAAGCATTTGACAAAGTCTCTCATACAATCCTTATTGAAAAAATGACTAAGTATGGAATGGACACGGCAACTGTTAGGTGGATTCATAACTGGCTTAGTGATCGGACCCAAAGAGTGGTCGTAAATGGCTGCACATCCAGTTGGAAGAATGTCTCAAGTGGGGTTCCACAGGGCTCTGTCCTGGGCCCTGTATTGTTCAACATCTTTATCAACGATTTAGATGAAGGAATTGAGGGTAAACTGATTAAATTTGCTGATGACACAAAGCTAGGAGGGATAGCTAATACTAAAGAAGAGAGAGAGAGGATTCAAAAAGATTTAAATAAACAGGAGAAGTGGGCAGCAACTAACAGAATGGTTTTTAACAGGGAGAAATGCAAAGTACTACATCTGGGCAATAAACATGAAAAAAGCATATACAGAATGGGAGGAATAGGGCTAAGTGACAGCACATGTGAAAAACACTTGGGTATATTAATAGATCACAGACTGAATATGAGTCAACAGTGTGATGCAGCAGCAAAAAAGGCAAATGCAATTCTAGGATGTATTAACAGAAGCATACAGTCTAGATCACGTGAAGTCATTATTTCCCTCTACTCTTTGGTCAGACCTCATCTGGAATATTGTGTCCAGTTTTGGGCACCACATTTTAAAAAAGACATCAACAAACCGGAGCAAGTTCAGAAAAGAGCGACCAGAATGGTGACCGGTCTGCAAACTCTGTCTTATGAGGAAAGGTTGCAGGATTTGGGAATGTTTACTTTGCAAAAGAGAAGACTGAGAGGAGACTTAATAGCCGTCTACAAATATCTAAAGGGCTGTCACATTGTAGAAGGATCAACTTTATTCTCATTTGCACAAGGAAAGACTAGAAGCAATGGGATGAAACTGAATGGGAGGAGACACAGATTAGATATTAGAAAAAACTTTTTGACAGTTAGAGTGATCAATGAGTGGAACAGGCTGCCACGAGAAGTGGTGAGTTCTCCTTCAATGGAAGTCTTCAAGCAGAGGCTGGACAGACATCTGACTGGGATGATTTAGCGAATTCTGCTTGGAGCAGGGGGTTGGACCAGATGGCCCAGGAGGTCCCTTCCAACTCTACGATTCTATGATTCAATATGTAAGGGACGGTGCTGTACATAACAAGAGAGGGTACTGTGTAATAAGAGACGGCAATATACATAATAATGGAAGCTATGTAATACATAAATATGTGTGTGTGGCTATATATACACCTGTAGCTTTGTCACCATAAAAGGTGCACAGGGGTCCCAAGCTGTCAGTGTCCACCTGTGGGGTGGCAGATAAATTAAATGAACTGGAGGCACTCTCAGCCATCCAATCTAAAACCGCCGCTACCTGTTCTGTCCTGACCATGCATCCAGCAGTGTTCAGTCCTACAAAATTACGCAGAACGTCCTTTCACCTGTGTACACCAGAGGAAGGTGTTTCATTTGGACACGTAGCAGACACAGATCGACTACGTCCTCTCACTGCAGCAGCTACAAGACCACCAGCAGCGCCACGGTCCCCTACTTGATGCTCTCTTCATTCTTTGCACCCAAAAAAGTGCAGAGTATTACACAGCCTGTATACAGACAGAGAGTGGGCAGCAGGTTATTACACTGCCTGTATGCAGAGCACCTGCACAGAGGCTGTTTTGCAGAGGTGCCCAGACCAGACTTTTGCAGAGTACACCCAACGAGGCTGTTTTCAGAGTACGCTCACAGAGGCTGGTTTGCAGAGTACCCCCCACAGAGACTGTTATGCAGAGTAGCCTCAATGAGGCTGTTTTCAGAGTACTCTCAAAGAGGATGTGTTGCAGAGTACACCCTCCCCCAAAAAACACCACAAAAACAGTGTTGGCTATCTCCGCCTTGTCCACCTACATCACCACATCCATCTCCTGTTGGACCTCTACCTCCCGGTTCAAGATTATTATTTTTTCCATGTTAAGTCATTTTCCTAACTATATTTGTTTGCAGGGCAATTGTCCTGCTGTTACCCCATTTTGCTTCCTTTTGAAGCAAACTAGCCCTTATTACCACCATTTTACAGCACCAAAGTTCAGGTCCCCGTTGACTTCTATGGGGTTCGCGTTCAAGTTCGAGTAGAGTTCTGATATCTGAACCAAACTTTGGACTGCAGTTCAATCAAACTTGTCACTCCTGGGATGTGCCTGTTGGATCTTCTTGATAATAAGCAGTAGCAGCCTCATACACATATTCTGCTATGTGAAACTTTTATTGCAAAAACCTAGTGATGAGATAGACAGTGTTAGGGCAGTGCATGACCTAACTACCATGTGTCAGTACAGCGCTGACTGTTACACAGCATAGTAATTCTCCTGCATTGCTATGCTTTATAACTGTGATCAGAGTGCTTAAAGTGAAAGTCATACAGTAAGACTAAATAAACAAAAGATTTAAAAAAATTGTAAAAATATTTAAATAAAAAATCAGAAAATAATACAATACAAATATATATATATGTTGTACCGATAAATATGTATTTTTATGTAAAAAAATAACAAAAAAGTACACATTTGGTATCGCTGCATCCAGAACCACCTTCCCCATAAAACTGTCTCACTAGTTAACCCCTTCCGTGAACCGTTAAAAAAATTGAAAAAAACAATGCAAAAAAAGCTTTTTCATCATACCGCTGAACAAAAAGGGGTACGCACATAAAAATGGTATAGCTGAAAACATCATCTTGTCCCACAAAAAAACCAAGCCACCATACAAGCTCCATCAGTGGAAAAATAAAAAAGTTTTAGCTTTCAAAATAGTTCTATAAAATAGTTAGTAGTAAGGGGGCTGTATTAGGCTACTTTCACACTAGCTTTTTTTGCGCTGCGTTTGGAGCGCACATGAAATGCATGTCAAAAGCGCATGCAAACGCTGGTAAACGCTGCATTATTTTGTATCATTATTGTGCGCATTAGAACAAAAAATCGCAGCGTTTTTATGCGTTTTTCATGCGTTTGCATTTTTTATGTGCAATAAACAGGAGAAAAAATCTTTGAAAAATTCTTGCAACACACTCCACCAATGGGACACCAGTGGGCGTGTCTATGGAAATTCTTTATATAGACCCTGTTTACACCTGAATTCTTCACATTTGCTTGCATTTGACTTGAGAAACATGGATCTGCGCTGGAAGAGTTTTGACTTTGACTTGGATCTGGACATGAGGATGGCTCAGGCTTATGCCATCGCTTGCCATGAACAGAGGGAGAGAGAGAGGCAGCGAAGACGGCAGCGGCGGCGTATGTGGATACATCCCATTATTGCACTCCGGGAGAGCCGTGGAGCGTACCACACCCTCTACAGTGAGCTACAAGCAAACCCGGAGAAATTTACGGATTATACCCGGATGACCCAAGAAACCTTTAACTATTTGCTTGGTCAGGTCAAAGAAGTCATCCGGGGACAGGACACACAGCTCCGGCATGCGATTACTCCTGAGGAACGGCTCCTGGTCACATTAAGATAGGTAGTTTTGCTAAGTTTTGCTAAACCAATGCCTGTTGATTTTTCTTGCTTGTTACATGTACTCTTCCAAGTCTGGCATAATTACAGTCCTGCCATGTCGGTAACTACAAGCTGCGTTATTTTTTGGATGGCATGTTGTATACTATGAGTTATATTTAATGGTTTCAACACTCCAATTAATTAATACCAAATATTGATACAGTTACAATCTACTGTATATATATATAGTATCCTTACTTCCAGGGAGGTAAGCAAAAGGTCACTGAAACTTACTTAAGATAAGGGAATGTAAATTACTGGTCATTTGTTTATCCAGCAACAAAGGACCATTGATATTCAAGGCAACTACCCTAATTAGATTGGGTGTGTTAACTTTCCCCATGGATTGTCACCTGGTGAAATCTCATCTATTTGGCATCAGGGGGTCTTCTCACTGGCATCCAAGGATAGATCAAAGCTTTTTAACTAAGATACATTGGATGCTTTTTGGTATATAAAAAGGGGACTAATTAGCAGAGGGACGAGACACAGAGAGAGACAGAGGGCAGAGGGGAGATGATCGGACCAGACGAGGACACGGAGATGAAAAAGGGATGGACCTCAATTCTACCTGAATAATGTAATGTATGTTTAATTCACGTGTATATTTATTGTTTATACTGTGTATCATTTGATCTTATCACTTATTAAGTAAATCAATTTAGTAAATTCAATTCTTGTGTGAGCATTTTCTTATTCATTACAATCCATTGGAACCCTTACAATACAAATTGGTGTCAGAAGTGGGATTGTTTTGAATAAAAATGTTTGCAAAATTGAATAAGTTTGTGAAGAGTAGGAAAGCAGTTGAGAGCAGTGCCAGATCTTTGCCAGAATGGGTATTACCAGGAAAGTGGACCCCATTGGCACAGGAATGTAACAAATATATGGAGGGACAGCGCTTATCAAATCCCCTGGGTGTGGCTGCCAAATTTGATCTCTCAAGGTATGATGCAAAAGAGCAGAAAGCTGCAGCAGCCTTTGGATGGATCTGTGTGTAAGTGTCTCAAAGCTTACAGGAGGAGATAGATAATTTGCGTTTAGAGCTGCATACAGCTATAGAGCAAAAGATTAGCTTGCAATCAGCCTTGAGAGTCCAAATAAAACAGCATGACGATATGCAAAGGAATTTTGAAGCTTATGTAATGAAAAATGTGAATAAGAATAGGCGCAGGAGGAGACAGAAGCCAGTGTCAGATAGTCATACTGCACAGATTAGGACCATGATTGCACATGAGAAATGGTCAGAATTGATAGAATGGGATGGCTGTAACCGTGAGACAGATGAGGAAGAAATGCAAGCCAGACCAATTGTGACTGCTAAAACTAGGAGAGAAGTCACATAGCGTAGTGGAGATAGGATGGATGCAGGAAACGCAGCTACAGGAGCAGAAGCTTCAATGACCGAGGAAACTAGGAATTATACAGCCAGAGAATTAACAGAATTAGCTACCGGGTACAGGCAGCAAGCAGGAGAACCTTTGTTAGCATGGATTCTCAGACTATGGGATCAGGGAGCCGATACTATAATCTTGAACCGCCTTGAGGCAGTAGGACTTTGTAGTATTTGTATTAATCCTATGGTGCGTCTAAAAATGAGACGTGCAAGGGACACTACAGAGAATTTCTCTTTGTTGCATTTGGTGAGGGATTCTGTGGCACAAGTGTATGACTCTCCCATGGAATTAATACCACAGACACGATGGGAGACTCTTGCAGATGGAGTTCAGAGATTGAGAGAAATCGCAGGTATAGGTGGCATAACTCGCAATCCTTTGCCAGATCTGAATGATCACTTTGCTGTTGTAGAGGATTGGAAGAGACCAGATGCTGCAATATTGACAATATTGATGAAGAATAAGTTCATAGAAGGTGCCCCAGCTGCTTACAAAGCCCCATTATTCACTATGTTCAGTGCACTTAAGGGAAATTCCACTGTCTACACATCATGCAGTTTAATCTCCCAGCTATCTACTCTAGAGAGAGCAAAAGTATCAAAAAATAGTACAGTAGAGAGAGTAGATCAAGAAAGGAGAAAAGAGGATGATACCTAAATTAGAAAGAGCAGGAAGGAGTTGTTCTGTGACCTGATAGCTAGTGGAGTTCTATTCCAGGAGATAGATGGGATCTCTACAAGTGACCTGTTGAGAAGATGGCAAGATCTGAGGAGAAAAGGTAAATTGCAACTCGCCAGACCCAAGAGGGTGGTGACAAATGAGATAGGGGGTTGGAAAGATAGAGATGGGACACCTGATGGAGGCATGCAAAGCCCCCACTGTAACCGCCCCTTGCACTCTTCCAATACCATGGCATACTACACCCCCTGCCAAGATTCCCTCATGGACTAATTATAAAAGTTGTGGAGCATCCCTGAAAATTGTTGTTTGAACAGTTTTGCCATTTTTTGATGTCTAATGATGTTTGTTTCCGTTCTAGAGTTTCTTAGAGAAATATTCCTGTGAGCATATTATGAAGTATGCACTGGCTGATATGTGAAGAGAAACACTCCTGTGAGCATACTGTGACGTATGCACTGGCTGATATGTGATGAATTGGGTTTGGTCTTGGTGATGCATAAATGTGCATTCCTCACCTGAGGGTTTGTAATACACCTTGATGTTTTAAAAGGCAAAAGACCACAGCAGATATAAGATGATTCTGTATGTGGGAGCCATGTGAGAGAAACATACAAGGAAAAGAGGGTGTGACATCACAGACAATGAATTTAAGACTGACCTAAAGTTAGATGACTGATAATATACTGGGGGGTTGACAAGATAATAAATGACTTATTTGTACTAAGTGTTGTCTTTGTCACTGTATGTGCTTTGTGTATTTGTCATGGATATCCCTTGTTAAAATTGGTTCACAGCCAAAGAAAAATTCCATGTGGTATTTTTATTTTTTATTTTGTATATTTTTTATTTTTTATGAGCTCATTTTCTGAATTTTAATTGTACTGTGTTTAGCATTCTTGGTTTTTAAAGGAATTGTTTTTTTTTTCTCTTTTCAGTCCACTACATGTTGGATTGGGGGGTGGGGGGTGGGGGGTGTAATTAACCTTTTGTTTGCAGGAGTAAAAGAAGAAACCTTGGCCATTTAATTAACATGTAAATACAGTGCACAGTAAAATAGTTCATTTCTGCAGTAGTGAAAAAGGAGTCCATCTACCTAATATAAGATGATATTTTATGACTTATTTTTGAGTTTTAACATTTTTTATTTTTTGGGAGCTCCCGTGCAAATTGGGTTTTGAAGAACATATATGTTAAATGATTTCAATGAATGCTAGTTTGTTAATGTCAGTCTTTTGTTCTTGATATAGTTTTGTTCCCCTTATACCTGAGTCATGCAATGCAAATGTGTGGGTACCCAAAGTGTGTGTTTGTCTATATGTAAATGATAATCTCTCCTGCTTACTGAATGAATGCATTAGGTGAAGCTAGTGTGTGTGTTGATGTAATGTGTATATTATTATGTAAAAATAATATTTTGCTAGAATTGGGTTAACAGCAAATTGGTTTGGGTTCTGTTTTCCTTAACATGTAATTGTACTGATTCTGACTAGTAGTAACATTATTTTGTGATCTCCATGAGCATGATTGTGCTGGTAATTATGATCATCGTTATCATGCAAATGCGATTGACATGAATTTGATGTGTTTGATAACTGGTGTCTGATATTTTTATATTATGATTTATTTCAGTGTATAAGTCCATACACATATGATATATTTTAGTACTTATCATCTACTGTATAATAGAAATATTTGCTACAGTAGAAAATTTGAAAGGTCATTCTGGGCACAGTTAATTTGGACCAACAAACCTACAGTAATTTCATAGAATCATAGAATCATAGAATCGTAGAGTTGGAAGGGACCTCCTGGGCCATCTGGTCCAACCCCCTGCTCCAAGCAGGATTCGCTAAATCATCCCAGTCAGATAGAATCATAGAATCATAGAATCGTAGAGTTGGAAGGGACCTCCTGGGCCATCTGGTCCAACCCCCTGCTCAAAGCAGGATTCGCTAAATCATCCCAGTTAGATGTCTGTCCAGCCTCTGTTTGAAGACTTCCATTGAAGGAGAACTCACCACTTCTCGTGGCAGCTTGTTCCACTCATTGATCACTCTAACTGTCAAAAAGTTTTTTCTAATATCTAATCTGTGTCTCCTCCCATTCAGTTTCATCCCATTGCTTCTAGTCTTTCCTTGTGCAAATGAGAATAAAGTTGATCCTTCTACAATGTGACAGCCCTTTAGATATTTGTAGACAGCTATTAAGTCTCCTCTCAGTCTTCTCTTTTGCAAACTAAACATTCCCAAATCCTGCAACCTTTCCTCATAAGACAGGGTTTGCAGACCGGTCACCATTCTGGTCGCTCTTTTCTGAACTTGCTCCAGTTTGTTGATGTCTTTTTTAAAATGTGGTGCCCAAAACTGGACACAATATTCCAGATGAGGTCTGACCAAAGAGGAGTAGAGGGAAATAATGACTTCACGTGATCTAGACTGTATGCTTCTGTTAATACATCCTAGAATTGCATTTGCCTTTTTTGCTGCTGCATCACACTGTTGACTCATATTCAGTCTGTGATCTATTAGTATACCCAAGTCTTTTTCACATGTGCTGTCACTTAGCCCTATTCCTCCCATTCTATATATGCTTTTTTCATTTTTATTGCCCAGATGTAGTACTTTGCATTTCTCCCTGTTAAAAACCATTCTGTTAGTTGCTGCCCACTTCTCCAGTTTATTTAAATCTTTTTGAATCCTCTCTCTCTCTTCTCTAGTATTAGCTATCCCTCCTAGCTTTGTGTCATCAGCAAATTTAATCAGTTTACCCTCAATTCCTTCATCTAAATCATTGATAAAGATGTTGAACAATACAGGGCCCAGGACAGAGCCCTGTGGTACCCCACTTGAGACATTCTTCAAACTGGATGTGCAGCCATTTACGACCACTCTTTGGGTACGATCACTGAGCCAGTTATGAATCCACCTAACAGTTGCCTTGTCCATTCCATACTTAGTCATTTTTTCAATAAGGATTGTATGAGAGACTTTGTCAAATGCTTTGCTGAAGTCTAGATATACTATATCTACAGCATTTCCTTGATCCACCCAATCAGTGATACCGTCATAGAAGGAAATTAAGTTAGTCTGACATGACTTATTAGTTACAAACCCATGCTGACTCTGTTTAATCACTTCATTCTTATCCAGGTATTGACATACATGTTGTTTAATAATTTGTTCAAAGATCTTTCCTGGTATAGAAGTCAGACTCACCGGCCTATAGTTGCCTGGGTCCACCTTCTTCCCCTTTTTGAAGATAGGAACAACATTTGCTCTTCTCCAGTCTTCTGGCACTTCTCCTGTTCTCCAAGAATTTTCAAAGATTATGGAGAGGGGTTCAAAAATTTCTTCTGCTATCTCCTTCAGTACTCTGGGGTGTAATTCATCTGGACCTGGAGATTTGAATTCATTTAGGTTAGCTAAGTGTTTCCTCACTATCTTTCTGTTTATAGATATCCTGGATTCTTCTATTCCCTTAATAGGACAGTGAATAACAGTTGATGTTACATTTCCTTTCTGAGAGAAAACAGATGCAAAATAGGAATTTAAAAGTTCAGCCTTCTCAACATCCTGTCTTACCATTTCATCATTTTCATCCTGTAAAAATCCTATAGCATCTTTGACTTTTATTTTACTTTTGACATATCCCCAAAGTCCTTTATTATTGCTTTTGACATCTCTTGCAAGCCTCAATTCATTTTCAGCTTTAGACAATCTGATTTGTGCCCTGCAGGTTCTACAGACAGCATTATATTCTTCTTTAGATATGCCTCCCTCTTTCCATTTTATAAACATTTTTTTCTTCTTTTTTAGCATGTGCTTAAGTTCTGTGTTCATCCATCCTGGTTTCCTTAAATGCTTCCTATTCTTCCCTCTTTTTGGAATTGTTAACAATTGTGCTTTGAGAATTTCATTTTTCAAGATTTCCCATCCTTCCTGGACATTTTTGTCTTTAAGGATATCCAGCCATTGGATCCCTCCAATTCTCTTTCTGAATCCCTTAAAATCTGCCTTTCTGAAATCTAACCTTGACGTCTGAGTCTTCACAGGTCTTCCTCCTCTAGTTATCCAAAATTCTAAAATAGCATGGTCGCTACCTCCTAGGGTCCCAGCCACTTTTACCTCTTCAACCATTTCCTCCCTGTTTATAAGGATTAGATCCAAGGTAGCAGTTCCCCTTTTGTTTGATTCATCTGATCAAAGGGTGGAAAAAGCAAGCCACCCGGACTGAGTTATTTTGGACAGTTGCTTTGGACTGAGTTAGTGAAGAAAAATATATATATCTTCTTGCACGGTTGAGAATCAAAAGTAAAAGCAATGTTGAATTGAGGATAAAATAAATCTTGTTTTTAATTGTTCATTTCAAAAAGTGATTACAAAAATGAAGAAAAGTAAGTTCATGACATGCAATAATTATTTGAAGAGAAAACGAGCATTGTTCTTACATATAGTCTTGAGCAGCTGTGTTGTCCGGGTGTTCGAGAGTCTCAAGGGATATGAGATCTACTGAACAAGAGTTAGGCCGGCTTTATATACTATTCTGACCTATAAACTACAACCACATATGGTGGCTTGCCACTATGTTCATAACTTCTTCCATATTAAGTGAACCCTAGTTATTTTAACAATATGCATACAGTTATTTATGCATTACCTTAGTCTGAGATATTTAAGCCTAAAGCCTGAGATCTTTAGAACCATTCATTATCTCTAAATAGTCACATTTTGACAGCTTTGACAAGTGACCTCTAGACATTTGACAAGAGAGACAGCTGTATGAGCCAAGGCACTCAGAATAAGTCAGTCACTTCTCTAAAGTAAGCAGAGCCTGTTAACTATTAATCTATATATTTTTTTATTATAGAAATACTGATATTTTACAGTCCCCCCTGATTATGATTTGAGACATATCATAATCAATCCTAACTCATTCTCTCACCATTCGTATCACATTCATTCTTTATTCTGAAAACCTTGTATCACCATCTGCCCTGAATGTCATCTGAATTTTCAAACCTATTGTAAAAACAAAAATTAGATCAGAGAGTTATATTTTTTCGTTTTAACATCTCTCTTAAAATATCATCTTCCTTTTTCATTTCTATCTTTATATTCTTATAAATTCTCCTAATTTTACACATAATAATTATTTGATATATTATACACAGCAAAACTATGATAAATAAAATAACAATCGGATTAGATAATACATTTCCTGCTGCCATTTTCGCTGAAGACTGTGACCAACTAGTTACAGATTTTCCTAAATTTCTCCACCAAGATGAGCCTGACATACTCGTCCATTCATGTTCAATATCATTTAGATTACCTTGTTCATGTCTAAATACAATTTCAGCTTCTTTTAATTGTTTTGTCAGCAGATTTAATAAACCCTTGTCTTTCTTTATTTCATTTGTCCACAAATCCCAAGGGAATTTATTGACTTGTGACAAATTGAACTGGATCGGAAGGATTTTCAGATGTCTTGAGCTTATTGACGTAATATTAATACTTCCTTCCTTCTTTGTGAGAGTTTTAACATTTCCCTCAATACAATATAAACCCATTGTCAGATTTTCGACATGTACACAAGATGAGAAGAATGCAGAAACTGCTTCTTTTCCTGACATGACTTGGAAACAAGTTTTGTTAGCGCTTACTGGTGTCACCAAGTCATGTATCGTGTGGACATTCTCAACTCTGGCATGACAAGAAGTATGATTATGGAAACATGAATGATAAATGACTTTATCCTGTCCAGGTAGACACATTACCTTGGAAACAAAATTTAAGCATGACGAAATGTCTAATTGTTCAATGTTTGTACCATCAAATGCAAAATCTGTGTACTGTAATTGATAATATAACAATTGTGTAGGGCTGACAGGAATTCCCAGAACACCTATAGGAACCAGGGTTTCTTCTCTTCCTGACACTGGAATCAATGATGTTCCTACACAAATGTTCTGTTCACATCCTAACCACTTATTTACTCACAAATCTGTATGGTTTAACGCAAAGTTATATTCTATGGGCAAATTTCTTATTAGCCCTAAAGGGGTAATTCCACTTTGTAAGGCTTGTGCAATCATTTTCAGATTGGTGGAATATTCAATCTGAATTTCTAGACATGTTTTGGCCACTTGAGATTCCTGTTCACTTTCCATTAAAGCTAAAGTAGCATCTTGAAGATGTGATACAGAAGATCCCAATACAGTAGCAGTGTTCAAAACCATCTTTTCAAGGACTTGATTCAAGCTTTTCTGAATCTTTACCCCTTTTCCTCCAATATACCCAATATTTTCCAGATCTGATTTAAGTGTATGAATGTCCATAGTGTTAATTAAACTTCCTACTGTTCCTAATCCCCCCAAAATACCTTCTAACATTCCCCTCTTACTTCTAACCTGTGTTGAAGTTCTTTTCCCAAACCATTGTTCTATTCCCATCTCCATATTAGTGAGATGTGGTTGACACTGGGGATATCTAGAAGAGATTTTCCAGTTAGACATGTTAAAGGTCCATACCATGGTCAGAAACACTCCATCTCGTAACAGAGGTTTAGTTTGGAACTGATTGATCTGAAAAGGAGTAGATGGTTGAAATCTTGTCTGTGTGCATACATTGTCTACTGCTGACCATATATTTACCTTTACATCTCTACATTGTTTGTAGTTATATTTCGTTAAAATGCAACATTGGTAAAGTCCAGAATCCTTAGGAGATGGATTATCTACAGAAAAAATAAAATCCTTATTTAACCATCTCACGTTACCGGATTGACCTCTGTGTATAACATTTGTTGGACCATTTGAAAAACTTCCCAAAAATGATTTATCTTTGGTCCATATTAACAGAGATTCTGAAGGTAGCTCTAACCTCGTGCTGCATTTTAGTAATAAAGGAGACATATTTTCTTGACTATATACTGCTTGTGGTGTAACCCTTACTTCTGGAGCTATAGTATTTGAAACTGTAAAAACTACAGATACCTGTACTTGTACTGGTTCTCTGGTTATCTGAAAATTCCATGTTTTTACCCAATCCTCGTCTCCTTCTGTAATAGAAAGAAATGAAGGATCTAAAACTTTCCCAAAAAGTTGTGTCTTTAACCAAGCATCTGTTTTGGATGTTTCAACTTTCCCTTTTGCGATCATCTCATTTGTAATATCGCCTGACCACTCAGCTTTCTCTTCACCTCTTATCTCTATATTCCAGAATAACACATCTGTAGGACTACATTCCCATGTGCCTGTCTTATTATTGTGTATATAATCTCCTTGTAACTGTGTGAACTTCGTCTTAGGTCCTGTGGCTGCATGTAATATTATGTCAGTGTCATGTATGAAGTGTAGCTCAATACAGCATTTTGCACCAAAACCCATGCAAATGTTTCCAGTAATATCTACTGAATCGTCCGGTATGTCCTCATCTATTAAGCTTTGTAGATTCGTTCCTCTTGGTTTCCTTGGATGTAAAGTTCCTTTGAAAAGTTCCTTCACTTCACTAGTATTTGTTCCATGGTGTGAAATATCTTCAGCGTAGATCACAGTTGGAACAGTACAAAACAGCAGAAATGTGATTCCCATCAGATAGTAGTTTTTCCTGGGAAATTTCTTTTTCTCCTGAAGGATTGGTGTTGAATCCCTTCCATCAAGGACGTGGAGTTTCGTATTCCAGTTCTTATTGGAATCCATTTCTTCCTAAAAGAAATGCAGTATCATTATTTTGCAATATACAGTTTGCATTGATCAACATGTACCCACAATTTTTGTTGTCTGCGGGTATTTTTAACCACCTTAGATGCTCGTTGCACAAGAATCATCACTTGTCCCATGGTTTCGATAATTTCAAAGGGACCTTCCCAATTACTTTCCCAAGGTCCATTCTTCCTGAAAGTTTTAATCATCACTAGAGCCCCTTTCTTGAATTTGGATATATATGGTGGCTCCATTCTCTGCATTCTTGATGCAGCATGTGGAAGAATCGTTTTCAAATTTTCCTGCAACAATTGCAACCATTTGGACCTTGCAACAGCATCTTTTTGTGGTGTAGACAAAAATGGTTCATGAGGAAAAATCAATGGCATTTTTCTTCCTGTCATCAGTTCAAAAGGAGTAAACTGAGTTGTGGCAGAGGTTGTTCCTCTTACACTCAACAGTACAAAAGGTACTGCATCAACCCAAGTATTGCCTTTGTCCAATAACATCTTGGCAATTCTGGATTTTATTGTTCTATTCATCCTTTCCACAATACCAGCAGACTGTGGATGGTAGGGTACATGAAACTGTTGTCGTACCCCTAGAATAGCACAAACGGCTTGCATGATTTTTCCTGTAAAGTGACTTCCTCGATCAGAGGTGATCATTCTTGGGATCCCCCAAGTACAAAAGACATGATTAACTAATGCTCTAGCTGTAGACAAAGCATCATCTTTCCTGACAGGTAAAATTTCAACCCACTTAGAAAAAACATCTACCACAACCAATGCATACCTGAGACCATTTTTACCTGATGGTAACGGTCTAATGTAGTCGATTTGTAACGTAGACCATGGACCATCTGCAGGTGCGATTCGAAGTAGTGGCGGTTTCTGTCCTTTTGGTCTTGGATTAATTTGGGCACAAATGAGACATGATTGAACAACACTTTGCACTGTCTCTTCAATCTTTTCCCAGTAAAATTTCTCTCTGAGAATACCTAACAATTTTTGTTGGCCCAAATGACCCAAACTTTCATGATTGTATTTTGTGAACTCAACCTGTAGATGTCTTGGGACAACAGGACGCAACTCCCCGTTAAGTCATGACACAAAACCCCGTTTTCACAAACAAAGGGAGGTTTTGGATCAACCCGGGAAGCAACAAGAGATGAGTCTTTTCCTTGTTCTTCCGCAAAAGAAGGGATATGCGTGTCTGTTCTTTGAACTGCTGAAACCTCGAGAGGTTCAGGTTCAAACACCTCTTCTCCTGTCAGGGCTGCCTCTTTGGCTAGCATATCTGCGGTTGCATTTCCAACAGATAATTCATCATCAGATTTTTTATGGGCCGGAACCTTGACAATAGCAAAACCATTAGGGTTTTTTGATGCTATCCTGAAAATTGTCTTCAGTGTGTCACTGTGAACAAGAGTCTTATTAAATGAATCTACATAGCCTCTTTTTTCCCAAACTGACAAGTAATCTGTCAGTGATCTTACAACATAAGAGCTATCGCTGTAGATCACAATGGGACACTGATCATCTGCTTCATTCAGCTGTAGTACCATTTTTACTGCTTCTAGCTCTGCTCTTTGAGCTGAAAAATGACTCGGTAATTTGTGCTTCACAACCTGTCCTCTTTTGGGATAAAAAATGGCATATCCTGAATAATAGTGCCCATCTGAATAGAATCTGGAACCATCTACAAAAATTGGTTCATCTGTTACCTCTGCTTTCCGTCTGAAAAGTGATGGACTTGGATCCTGAAAAGACTGTAAACAATCATGAGTTTGTCCTTCATATTGCATCAGCTGAGGAAGAACATATTTGGCCTTGTAATCTACCTCAATTTGTTTGGGAGACAATGACAATAACCAATGAGCAAATCTCTGATGTGACACACCTGGGATATTATTCTCAAAGAGAAGTTTTAGTGTAGAGTGAGGAGTTTGCAAAATGATTTTGTTGAACCCGACAATATGTTCGGTTGCTTTGACTGCAAAGTACACACCTCCCAAGTGTCTTGCACAGGTCTCAAAACCTTTTTCAACAGGTGAGAGAAGTTTTGAAAAATAGCCCAAAATTCTCCACTCTTCCCCATGTAATTGCAGTAACACAGCAGAAACAGAAATCTCCGATGTGTGCACTTGCAAAGCAAATGGAGCCGAAGGATCTACTGTGGACAAAGCAGGTGCATTTTGTAAATTCATTTTCAATTGTTCAAATGAGGTTTGCTGTTCATCACCCCAAGGACCAAAGTAATCACTGTTTTCACCTTTCAAAAGATCATATAAAGGTCTGGCCTTATCTGCAAAATTCTCAATGAAATCCCTTGAATAATTCATAAGACCTAAAAAATGTCTCAATGTCTTGTGTGATGTCGGAATTGGTAGGGAAGCAATTGCCTCAATTCTTTCCTGCAGTGGCTGCCTTTTTCCTGGACTCAACAGCACCCCTAAAAATCTGACCTCAGTCTGCATTAATTTGACCTTTTTGGTGTTCAATTTCAACCCTGCATCATGCAGCAACTCAAACAATTCTGTCAGAAGAGAAACATGTGTCTCTTTATCCTCTGTAGACAATAAAATATCATCCACATATTGCAGAATGCAATAAGGCCTCGAAAATCTGGATAATACCTTTGCCAATGCCTGATGAAAAACACTAGGTGACAAATGTGCTCCTTGAGGTAACCTGCAAAACAGATATTGCTCGTCCAAGAAAGTAAATGCAAACTTATACTGACAACTCTTTTCAAGAGGTATACTGAAAAAACCATTGCTAATGTCCAGTACAGAGAAGTATTTGGCCTTTGCATTTAACCTTGCCATCATGTCATGAGTATCTGCCACAATTGGCGCGACATTGGGTGTATGCTTATTGAACATCCGTAAATCCAATATCATTCGATAAGAACCATCAGATTTCAAAACACACCACAAAGGATTGTTACTTACAGAATTAGCCTTTCGGATAACACCTTGATCTAACAATTCCTGTATGATCTTTGACATAGAGTCAATTGATTCTGGAGGCAATTTATACTGACGCTGTGGCGGGGGATCACGCCTCTCCACATTCACAATAACGTCCTTCATTGTACCAACCTCATTCCTGAACTGAGCCCAAAGAGAAGGAAAAAGCTGTACAATTTTTGTCAATACCTCGTCATCATTAGTGTCAGGCCACAAATGGTCAGATGACACCACATCATTCAAGCAAATACTTCCAACATGGCTATAATCATTAGGATCAATGACTACCGGTTTACAACCATTGGAATCTTTCCAGATAACTTGATTTCCTAGGTCAACTACCCATCCGAATTTCTGCATAAAATCTGTGCCAAGTATATTTTCAGAATCACGACAATACCAGATGTCAATTTCTGTTTTGAAAGAACTAGGTATTTCCAAAATCACATTGGGAACTAAGGTTGCTTTAGTTCCACCTTTTCCACTGAAACCGACAATTGTACAAACTGGTGAATCTGGGTTTAGCTTCAAATCAAGGTTTGTAACACTTAACTGAGCTCCTGTGTCAATAAGAAATACAACATTCTGGCCTGCTAAACTTACTTTGATAAATGGTCTTCCACAGTCATCCAATATAACTCGAGTCACAAATTCCAATGGATGTGGTACAGGAATAGTCTGTGATTGTCAGAAAGATGAAGGAGATGGGAGAAGACCAGTGTCCTTTTTAAAAGACCTTGGAATTCTATCCCTTGACTCTGTTTCCTTCACTGTCATTTCTCTGATCTGTCTGATTAATGGTGCATATGGTGACTGTGTTTGTCTGTTGGCAGTATGAGCAGGTGCAGATGATTGTAATGCAGGTGCGGAAGGTGTGGTGTATGATTTTGGCATGAGTCCGTTTTCCCTTCCAAGCTTACCTGTTCCTTGTGTACCCATCTCTGATTCTGCTCTCAAAAATTTCCTGCACTGCCACTTCAAGTGTCCAGGTATACCACAAAAATAACAATGGATATTGTTCCTTTGTGTAGTATTTTTACCTCTATGCTCAATGTAATCCCTGCTCTTGGAGAATACTGTGGCTCTAGGTTTCAGTTGACTGTCTTCCTTCTCATGAACTACCGCTATTTTAGCCTTGACCTGATTTTGTTTCATGGATCTCCTTATTCTGTCAATAAAAACTGTTGCTTCTTGCAATGATGGCTGAGTGTTAGCCAATTGCACTGAGGCAGGATCTAAGTACTTGAACTTCTTTACAAAAAATTTGATCATGGATGCTGGCTCTTCGTGAGGCCCGAGATCCATTACCATCCTATAGGCCTGTTCAAACTTTACCAAAAAAGAGAATGGGTCTTCAGAAATATTTGTTTGTAAACTCCCTAAAATATCAACTGTAGGCATGTCTTCTCCGGTTGTAAACAATACCAATTGTCTAAGTCTGTCTTCTTTTGTACTATGTGTCATTTCATTCTCATCATTTAATCTGGGTGTGGTCTGTAATCTTTTTCCCATATGTGAAGGTAACCAAACTTTGAATATTTTATTCTTTTGCTCATCATTCAGATTGTATTTGTCTGTGTTTGATTCAAAAATGTCCGCATTATAAAAGGCATCCATCTTATCATTGTAATTTGGAATGTCTTTTACAATTTTCATTAACTGATCGTGTATTTTCAGATTAATGCGTGCTGCTCTGTCATGTAATTTTTTCCGTTGTAATTCTACTGCCTCTAATTCCTCTACTGAAGCATCTGGATCTTGCATGTTTGGTACAAATGATGAGGCAGCAGCACTGTCCTCCTGTTTACTTGTTAATCTTGTGTTAGCAGAAACCCTTTTTATGTCTTGTCGTAATTTAGACAATAACTCTGTCCTGGTATCTATTTGATCTTCCAATTGTTCAATATGCTCTGACAAAATCAAACAATTTGGACAATCAAAGTAATCCCCGTCAGACTCTTGTGTGTCACGTGGTGTGTCAGTGTGATTAATGTCTTGTGTGACAATGCATGTTTTATAGGTGTTAGGTTCAGTTTTCTCAAAGACTAGGCTATTATACACATGAACTAGCTGCATAACATTCTGAAGTTTCCTTTGTAATTTTCTTACTGAGAAAAACCTTTTGTCAATTTTAACGTTTTCTGCCTCACATTGATTATACAAACTAGACCATAATTGGGCATCCGTATGATTATGAACAAACTTGAAATCTATGTTACTTTTCTTAGCATAATCATGTATAAAATCCATTATATTTTTTCTCACCTATTGAGAGTCTTTCCCGTCAATGGATGGTCCTCTGTGTCCTTATGCAATCCTCAGATCTCCGTCTGGATGAGACGCATGCAGCTCTTTACGATCCTCACCCGTCGTCTCCAGGTTCAGTCTGATCCTTGTGCCGTGAAATAGTGGAATTCCTGAGGAGGCTTGTACAACAGGTGGTTTTTAGCAAAGTTCTCGTGCTCCCCCTTGTACAATCGAGGAAGGAATGCCAACCAAAATTAGCACAAAAGATCAGGCTGGCTAAGGCTCGCCAAAATGAAGAAAATTATATATATCTTCTTGCACGGTTGAGAATCAAAAGTAAAAGCAATGTTGAATTGAGGATAAAATAAATCTTGTTTTTAATTGTTCATTTCAAAAAGTGATTACAAAAATGAAGAAAAGTAAGTTCATGACATGCAATAATTATTTGAAGAGAAAACGAGCATTGTTCTTACATATAGTCTTGAGCAGCTGTGTTGTCCGGGTGTTCGAGAGTCTCAAGGGATATGAGATCTACTGAACAAGAGTTAGGCCGGCTTTATATACTATTCTGACCTATAAACTACAACCACATATGGTGGCTTGCCACTATGTTCATAACTTCTTCCATATTAAGTGAACCCTAGTTATTTTAACAATATGCATACAGTTATTTATGCATTACCTTAGTCTGAGATATTTAAGCCTAAAGCCTGAGATCTTTAGAACCATTCATTATCTCTAAATAGTCACATTTTGACAGCTTTGACAAGTGACCTATAGACATTTGACAAGAGAGACAGCTGTATGAGCCAAGGCACTCAGAATAAGTCAGTCACTTCTCTAAAGTAAGCAGAGCCTGTTAACTATTAATCTATATATTTTTTTATTATAGAAATACTGATATTTTACAGTTAGCTCTGCCAAGACTTTGGAACTTTTTCAAGTATGACTTTGAATTTCACTTTCCCACAGTGCAGGTTGTGTCTTGTGTGTAGACTGAAGATGTCCAATTGAGCGAAGAGACTGAACCCAGATGCTGCTAAAGCGTCACCAGGGTGAATAAGGCCCTGAACAGTGGCAGCAATAGAAGATAAAGGTACTCTTATGGTCAGCCATGGACACCTGCACTCCCCTCACCCATTGCTTTGGAGAAGGAGGGGTTAATGTCATGAAGGGCAGGGACAGATTGCTCTTTACAGTCTGTTCTTTTGCTAGCCAGGGAAAGTAGTGAAGTCACCCCAAAGTGATGAGGGCATAATACTCCCTGTGCATCCCTGCAACAGAGACCCATTTAAAAATTGCGGTCAAGAAGATCTGAAGAAAGAAGATTTCTACAGACATTTGATATTTCAGCACCTGCTGGTCCAATGTTTTTGTTTTGATTTTTTCTGTTTTAAACCCAGGGTGTTGTTTTTTACCAAAACGGTTTTCTATTGGTAGCAAATAAATAAATATATATAGGAACAATGCAATAAATGATAAATGGTATACTTTAGTGGCAGGTTAATTAATTAAAGTGATTGAATCCAGGGGTGGAATGTATAGTACAAGTTATTTTTAATGGTTTCAACACTCCAATTAATTATTTTACTAATATATATATATATATATATATATAATTCCCCCCACATGTGCTACGAAGCCCCTCCTCCAGCTTGCTGTATTTCTGCCATGTGGCACACATGAGGCCCCCTCCTCTAGCTTCCTGTATTATGTACTGGTAAAACAGGTATTGAGGGGATGTGTTTATAGCCAATGGACAATAGACTTGTGACATCATTCCCCACATGGTGGGGCTGGACACACCTTTTTAGCTGAACATTAAAAGAACCAGGACACATGTGCTCAGTCTCTTTTGTCTCCTGGAGGATGAGTGGTCGACGTCTATCTGAATAATGTAACGTATGAATAATGCTTGTTTCTGATTAATGCATATGTATTTATAGTTTTATATTGTTTATTATTTAATCTTATCATTTATTAAGTAAATCAATTTAAGTAAATTCAGTTCTTGTGTGAGCATTTTCTTTTTCATTACAATCCATTGGAACCCTTACAATACAGCAGGCAAGTCTGATGTCCCGGTAGATGACAGAGAGACCCGGGACACGTGGAAGGCCTCAGGGGTGGCAAGATCGCCAGGTCTGAGAAGGGACCCGTGGGGGACAGCGGGAGCGGAAGTTAAAGTGGAACGCCACCATGTGTCAGCAGGCGTCTCCGCTCTTTGCTTAAGGAGGCTATTCCGAGCACAAAAGGCACAGGCCCGAATATATTTTTTAACATCCCGAGCCCTGTGCGGCCACCAGTAAGACCCTGCCAGGAGTTTTGTGGTCTGCATATAGCCACAGTGACCACCCCTCCTGGACATGTGTGCCCAAGCAAGAACCTTTGGCCGAAGGTGGGGAGGAACAAGGGTCTTACCCGGCGGTACAGAATCTGGCCGTTGCGGGGCACAGTTGTTCTGAGACCCCGCGTGTTGTCAAATAAGGCCGCAAATGGAGTCTTGTGCTGGACACGCCTGAAGAATGGCGCAAGACACCTCCATGGGCTCTAGAGGCGGAACCTCTGGCTCGGGTAGTTCCAGAGGCTCAAAAAAATTGGGAGCCGGAGTAACCTTCCGTTTAGATTGAGCACGCTCCAAACTGCGCTCCGAAAAACGGAGGTCAATGCGGTTGGAAATGGCAATCAGCTCTTCCAAACTGGCAGGAACCTCTCTAGTGGAGAGAGTATCTTTTACGTGCTCCGCCAAACCTCTCCAAAACACAGGGATGAGGGCTTTATCAGACCACTACAACTCGGAAGCCAGTGTCCGAAAACGAACGGCATACTGACTAACCGAGAGAGCACCCTGAGTCAAAGCTAGAAGCTGAAGAGAGGTATCGTGCATGACCCATGGACCGAGGAAGACCTGCTTAATGGCTGTTAGAAAGTGAGCAGCGGTCCGGACCTCTGGGTCACCATGCTCCCATAGTGGCTTAGCCCACTCCAACGCTTTGCCCGACAGCAGGGAGACAATAAACCCCACCTTGACCCATTCCGTAGGGAATCGCGCAGCCAGTAACTCTAGCTGAATGGAGCACTGGCTGATGAAACCCCTACAGGAGGCACCATCGGCAGAAAATTTATCGGGCAACGGGAGGCGGGTGACTGTCGGCGCGGGGGAGGACGTGGACATATGGGAAACCGCATCTGTGATTGCCTTTACAGCAGCTTTGGTGGATTGTGCAGCTGAGAGAGCCCTCTCAAGAGTGGCCAGCCGGCCCTCAAGCTGCTGAATACACTGTAAGAGTTGCTGCTGTTCTGCCATCACTAGCCAGACCCTGGCGCTAGTATAATGTTAGGAACGGCGGAACGCACTAAATAAAAATATAAAGTGCGTTCGCCGCTCGGGGTCCACCGTGCAGTAGGTGAAATAACCGCTGCTAGGTGGTGGCAGGAGCAATATGGCGGAATTGCACATGGGGTTTAACTCCACCCAGGTGTGCAGAGCAATCTCAGTTAAACTCACAGAGATGCCAAAAGTACAAACACAAATAACTGAGCCTGTTGTAGTCACAGAACTCAGTAAAAAACGCACACACGGTATACGGTCACAGGAGTAGCCCAAGACCGCGGCACTACGTCCGTCTAGACCTACCGTGTGCGCGGCGTTGCAACTGGAAACGCAAAGGAGGCTGCTACTGCAGCGCGGCGTGGACACTGCCGCCAAACGACAAAGGCAAGCGCAATGTCGGACGCTAGCAGCTGTGCGAGTTGAAGCAGAGGAGCGCTGGCGCTGAAACTAACTCAGTCCCTATTCACATGCGTAATATCAGAGGGAAGGGGTTTCAAATGAGTCAGTCACCAGAATCATGCATCCGTCCTCATACACACAGCAGCAAGTATGACTATACTAGCGCATAGCGGAAAAGCCATGCGCGCCTTTTATAGTAGCCGGGACCTTCTGCACGCTTCCAGATCTCTGAGATGGACCAATGAGAACTGGAGTGGGACCAGAGCACATGACTACCGATCTCCAATGGGAGATCATCCCATGAGCATGCCCAGTAAGAGGACAGAAGGACTTAGCCTCAGGAGAGATTTGCTGCAAGGCAATCTCATCTGCAATCTCCTCTGCAGTGGCAAAATAGGAGGAGAGTGCAGAATGTGAGGATCAGGATCCCTGCTGAGTAAGCGCAGGAATCCGACTCCTAACACTTGTTCTGCATCTCTTTATCCATCCACAAAAAGAGTCAGGTAAGGGTCTTCCAAAGGCACATCAGTGACAGTCAACTCCAGAGGTTTCATGCCTTATGAGAACAAGGCAATTGTGTTAAGCCATCTCAGAGTCGACTACCTCTTCCACTTGTGTTTCAGAGATATGATATTCATCTTCTTCCCCTCCTTGGCAGAGGTAGGAGAGTAGCTGGGTTAAGGACATCACATCTGGAGATAGTGACGTTGTACCTATGTATTTTGGCTGTGTCCGGGCCAGAATGGCAGTAATGTCTTGGAGTGCCATCACCTTCAGCTCGTGGCCCAGAAAGATGTCAGAAGTCTTATCTAGCAACAGGTGGGTTGCAAACACTGCTCTCATGCAGGTTGGTGCTTCACGGGCAACTGGGTCTACTACGCCAGAGTGGTACCTGAGCAGACATGGTCTTCCTCCATGAAGTTGTGTCAGGACTTCAGTAGCATGTTCCATCTTCATAACAAATAGGAAGAATATGCAACTTGTATTTGGATACCTAGCAACTATTATGTGCCGGGAATTGGACTATGAGATGGACTCTCTCTGTGCTTTTGCCTTGGTATCAGAACACAGGATGAGGTTAACATATTGGAGAAGTGTGACAGTGGGGTGTGTCATTTTCAAAGGTTCCAAGACAGTGATCAATGCTTGGCTGAACATGGAGGTGCTTTTTGGAGCCCCTTGGGGCATCACAATCCAAATATATTGCTGGCCGTCATGTGTGAAAGCAAACAAACACTGGTTGTCAAGGTGCAATGGAACACTGAAGAAGGTATTTGCCAAATCAATCACCGTGAACCATGGGGAGGTAGACGGGATAGATGACAGCAGAGTGTGAGGGTTTGGCACATTGGGGGTGTCCAGTACTGGTTTCATTGACTTGCACGTAAGTCATGCACTATGCGGAACTTCGTAGGTTGACCCTTTGATGTTTTCTTCTTCACTAGAAACAATGGTGTATTGCATGGCAATTTGGTGGGGATGACTGCTCCATTCCTGAGGTAGATTTTAAGTTGTTGGGTGATAGCAGCAGATTGTAGAATGAAGAGTAGAAATTGGGGCTACCGTGGTAACAAGACACCTGGCTTGAGTTTCACGTGGTAACAAGGCACCTGGCTTGAGTTGCAAACAGAGGCTGGACAGACATCTGTCTGGGATGATTTAGCGAATCCTGCTTTGAGCAGGGGGTTGGACCAGATGGACCAGGAGGTCCATTCCAACTCTACGATTCTATGATTGTACTTCCACAGGCTGGACTCAGAGTCTTCCAATGTCTTCTGGGTCTTGTGCCCATAGTGTGTTCATGATTTGTGCCATCAGTTTCGCATCTACCATGTCTACAGGTGTGTCCTGTAGCGAGAACAGGCTGTATACTTCTGCTGAGTGTTCCTGTGATAGTGGAGTAGTGAGGGTGACCGTTCAATCATCATGAAATCCAATATTGGCCCGGAGTTTTGACAGTAGATCTGATCCCAGCAGGATTACTGGACAGGTTGAAGAGACTAATAGTTGAGACAGCATACCCGGTGTAGGTTGGAGTCCTATGTGTAAGGGTTTGGTCATTGGGGTGTAGCGTGTGTTTCCATCCACCCCAAAGCAAGGCATCACTTCATCTGTGAGATAATCTTGGTCTGATAAGTCAGTGTTCCTTATTACACTTCTGGCTGCACCTGGAAATTGAGGGGTTTACCCTCAGCTTCTAACTGGATGTTAGGGGTAGGTCCACTCGGATGTTTTGTACAGTATTAAAGGATAAGTGGTCCTGGTGTTTGTGGTGGATCCGGTTTGCCAATGTCCTATTGTGTCTTGAGGCCCTTTGGCGGTTGCCACTGCTTTCCTGGTTCCTTTTTCTTGGGAGCTGATCTGCACTTTCTTTTCAGGTGTTCTATCTTGCCACAGTTGTAGCAGGTGACTTTGGATCTTTGGGCTGCTATGTATCTTCCGGATTGGGAACAGTTAGTCTAGCATGTAGGTTTAATATAAATACTTTCAATTCCGGAAATGTGATGGAAAAAGCCCTCCTATGATATTCTGAGTTCCAAGACTTGGATGTAAAGAGGACACATTATGTGGCTGCTGAAACAGTTAACACAAAATTGCAGAAGTCATAGGTAAGGTCTGGCAGAGAAAATTTATAAGAGAAAAAGATGCATGGCCTCAAATTAGCTAGGGTAGGGGATCTTTGGGAGAGCATTGCCCCCACCTGCATCTTGGAGGCATCCACCTCCACCACAAAAGACCAATTAATGTCTGGTTGAGCCATAACGTGAACAGAGGAAAAGGCCTTCTTCACAGTGTTAAATGCCTTGATAACAGCAGAATCCCAGTTAGAGACATCTGTTCCTTTTTATGAGTAAGATCAATAAGGGGTTTCACCACCTTGGAGAGCACCCTGATAAATATCCTGTAATAATTAGCAAAACCCAAGAATTGCTGTAAAGCTTTGAGATTGCATGGTTGGGACCAATCGAGCACCACATTTACATTCTCTAATCTTTTCAGAACGACGCGCAGATCGGCCCTATGTATCACAAGGTCCATGGCAAAGATGAGGATATCATCAAGAGGTCCTGAAAAACATAATTAACTGAAATACAGTTTGGAAGATTGTGCCCATGGCAGGTATTCCTAACAATACCGTTGTGGCCAAAAGTATTGACACCCCTGCAATTCTGTCAGATAATACTCAGTTTCTTCCTGAAAATGATTGCAAACACAAATTCTTTGGTATTATTATCTTAATTTAATTTGTCTTAAATGAAAAAACACAAAAGAGAATGAAGCAAAAAGCAAAACATTGATCATTTCACACAAAACTCCAAAAATGGGCTAGGCAAAAGTATTGGCACCCTCAGCCTAATACTTGGTTGCACAACCTTTAGCCAAAATAACTGCGACCAACTGCTTCCGGTAACCATCAATGAGTTTCTTTCAATGCTCTGCTGGAATTTTAGACCATTCTTCTTTGGCAAACTGCTCCAGGCCCCTGATATTTGAAGGGTGCCTTCTCCAAACTGCCATTTTTAGATCTCTCCACAGGTGTTCTATGGGATTCAGGTCTGGACTCATTGCTGGCCAACTTAGAAGTCTCCAGTGCTTTCTCTCAAACCATTTTCTAGTGCTTTTTGAAGTGTGTTCTGGGTCATTGTCCCGCTGGAAGACCCATGACCTCTGAGGGAGACCCAGCTTTCTCACACTGGGCCCTACATTATGCTGCAAAATTTGTTGGTAGTCTTCAGACTTCATAATGCCATGCACACGGTCAAGCAGTCCAGTGCCAGAGGCAGCAAAGCAACCCCAAAACATCAGGGAACCTCTTCCATGTTTGACTGTAGGGACCATGTTCATTTCTTTGAATGCCTCTTTTTTTCTCCTGTAAACTCTATGTTGATGCCTTTGCCCAAAAAGCTCTACTTTTGTCTCATCTGACCAGAGAACATTCTTCCAAAACGTTTTAGGCTTTTTCAGGTAAGTTTTGGCAAACTCCAGCCTGGCATTTTTATGTCTCGGGGTAAGAAGTGGGGTCTTCCTGAGTCTCCTACCATACAGTCCCTTTTCATTCAGACGCCGACGGATAGTACGGGTTGACACTGTTGTACCCTCGGACTGCAGGGCAGCTTGAACTTGTTTGGATGTTAGTCGAGGTTCTTTATCCAACATCCGCACAATCTTGTGTTGAAATCTCTTGTCAATTTTTCTTTTCCGTCCACATCTATGGAGGTTAGCCACAGTGCAATGGGCTTTAAACTTCTTGATGACACTGCACACGGTAGACACAGGAACATTCAGGTCTTTGGAGATGGACTTGTAGCCTTGAAGATTGCTCATGCTTCCTCACAATTTGGTTTCTCAAGTCCTCAGACAGTTCTTTGGTCTTCTTTCTTTTCTCCATACTCAATGTGGTACACACAAGGACACAGGACAGAGGTTGAGTCAACTTTAATCCATGTCAACTGGCTGAAAGTGTGATTTAGTTATTGCCAACACCTGTTAGGTGCCACAGGTATGTTACAGGTGCTGTTAATTACACAAATTAGAGAAGCATCACATGATTTTTCAAACAGTGCCAATACTTTTGTCCACCCTCTTTTTTATGTTTGGTGTGGAATTATATCCATTTTGGCTTTAGGACAATTCTTTTTGTGTTTTTTCATTTAAGACAAATTAAATGAAGATAATAATAACAAAGAATTTGTGTTTGCAATAATTTTCAGGAAGAAACTGAGTATTATCTGACAGAATTGCAGGGGTGTCAATACTTTTGGCCACAACTGTACACACTTGGCCCACTTGGTACATGTCATATACATATGGCTCGTCTCCGTATATGTCATATGCGCACACACCTCTGCTCCAGATATGTCACACACACACGGCCCTGCTCCGCTCACCTCGTACGCACATGGCTCCGCTCCGTGCACCTCGTACACACACGGCTCCGCTCCGTGCACATCGTACACATACGACTCTGCTCCGCACATCTCATACACACGCAGCTCCGCTCTGTACACCTCGTACACACACGACTCGGCTCCGTGCACATCGTACACATACGGCTCCGCTCGGTACACCTCGTACACACGCAGCTCGGCTCCGTACACCTCGTACACACACGACTCGGCTCCGTGCACCTTGTACACACGCAGCTCCGCTCCGTACACACACGGCTCTGCTACATCCACCCTGTAAATTAGCAAAAGTGTTGAAGTCCAACAACGGAGCATTTTAAAACACCTCCTGTATTAAATCCAATTGATTAGCTCCTTGCTAGAGAAAGGACCCATTACTGGGTTCACGAAAAATTAAATGTATCCGAAAAAAACACATATGAACCCAATTAAGCAAAATAGATAATTTTATTTGATAAAAAATACACATAATGCAACTATCTCCTCCATATATAAATAGATGGTTAAATTCATTTAATAGAAAACGAACCATATTTACAAAGTTATCTAATATCTCCATAACATCATATAAGGAACATATATATATATATATATATATATATATATATATATATATATATATATATGACACTATAAATCACATTCTTCAAAAAGCTCTGGCTCTGGCTCTCCGGGGCTCTGGCCCACGGCCCGGGGCTCGGCGTTTTGCCGCATCGCGCAGTTCTCCGGGGCGTCTGTCGGTGTGACATGCGCCGCTATAGTGGGGCACCCTAGGGCACCCGTTACATCAGGGATTTGTGAATATATTCAATGTATGGGCAGCAGTGGATGCACGGTGGGACGGTTTATGGTGGAAGGTCCTTTTTGATTGGTTTTACCAATAATTTATGCCGCCTCACTTTTAAATTCAACATGCCCCTCTGTGCATCTATTGGTCCCTATGAACTAAGAGAAGTTATGTACTTGTCCACACTGAACTAGGTGACCTATCGGATTACAACATAGTAAATGATGATTTGTTAGGGGATCTCTGATTGGATGAATTTCTATATAAAGATATGGTCTTGCTGGTGTGATGTTAACCCCCGGAAGAAGGCTGATTGCCGAAACGTACGTAGGGGCAGATATCACCATCCACAGGAGGTAAAAGTTTGTCTTGTACTTAGGTATTTTCTATGTGACTGGCGTTTTTATTGGCACAACTTTGCTTTGTAGTTAATGCTTGTCACTCTCTACCATTTGCTATTGAAAAGCGATTAGTGGGGCGTTTTTGATAGCAGGTATGTGGGGGGTGGTATCTTCACTTGGGTCTCCCACCTTTTAATCTTAATGTAATGTGTGTATTTTTTATCAAATAAAGATTATCTATTTTGCTTAATTGGGTTCATATGTGTTTTTTTTCAGATACATACACCCTGTAAACCCTCCTGACCCCACACAGAAACTTCCCCTCATCCAGCACCATGACAACCAGCACAGCAGAGTCCTGCATACACTGAGGCCCCTGATCATGTGACCCCTGACTCCTCCCCTCCTGTGACCTCATCCCAGGTCCTGTGCGCACAGAGCAGCCATAGATGTGGAGTGCGGCTCTGCAGGTGGAGGTAGGTGCTGGAGATTCCCCATTACTGGGCTGCACAGGGGGCAGTAACCCCTTCAGAGTGGTGGTCCTCTTTTATATACATGTCTCAGCTTTGATATATCGGACACGCATTGCGCACAGTCCGACACCTCTTACGTGATCTCGCATATTATATTGCCCCAGTGTTTCCCTTCTCCACAAGATAGCGCCCTGGCATATATATGGGTCGCCCTCACACCCAGGGCTGTGGGGTACTCGGTACCGGGCCCGATGGTCCTCAATGGGAGATGTCACGGTAGCTGGAACCCGGCCCGTGGCCCTGGGCGCCCATTGTAAATGTTCAGTGTCAATGTGTAAGTCGTGACGCCACCTGTGGTATTCGGCAATGAAGATGTAAGCCGACGCTGCAGACATATCCTCTGGGACAGATGGTGTGGTGCAGCAATGATGTTATAGCCCTCCACAGGCCGGGCTGTAGTCCCAGGGCAGTGTAGGTGAAGTGACACGTAGATGATGTAGTGTCAGGCGCGAGGGATGTAGCGGTGCTGGGCAGGTTGGCGCAGGAATAAGTGGAGGACACCGGGGCATGTAGTTCCAAAGCTTTACTCACAGTCTGTTGTACAAACAGGTGCCCGCATCCGTGCCGTGTCCTCCAGGTCAGGGACTCAGTCAACCTCCAGGCCAGAAGGAATACTCCTTTCCAACACTCCGCCAACATGTGCCTTTCTGAACGTCTCCTCTAATAGCACCTTTAAATGAAGTACTCCTAGTACTGAGTTACACTGGAGTTCCTCTCGTCCGATGTTCTTATGAACTCTACTTGTACGGCAGACAGCTGTAGCCTGCTTCAGGGACTTCTTGCTACTAAGTCCCGGCTCACTATCCAGTTGCTGTTGTGCCCCCAAGTCTTGTGTGGGAATAAAGTGGTCACTACTTCTATTCCTCCGGTGTCTGCTGCAGGACCATTAGTATCCATACAACCTCGGGGACCGGGCCGCGGCCTTGCGCTCGGAACTTCTAGGAAGGGTTCTCTTCTAACCCACGTCCTCTGTTCCCTTTTACTCCTCACGTTCCGTACTAGTCTTTCTTTCTTATGGAGAATCAGGCTTTCAGTCTATGTTGCTCTCTCTCTCTTTCTTTCCCGTGACAGCAGACCCAGGTCACTGGGATCTGCTGCAGCACTTCCATCCATCTATCCCTCTCTCCAGGGATCTTCTTCTCTCCCAACTCTCTAAACAACCAACTAACTGTTGTCCTAAACTCTTCCCGTTCTTTGTAATGTAATCTAACTCCTCCCACTTCCCAGCACGTTTCCCAAGCAGGGAGCCACCAATGGGTGCTTTGCTATACTACTTTGTGGTGTGGGGTGCAGGTGTTGGAGTGTGGTCAGGAGTCTTCACCTTACCTGGATGGTGGAATACCACACCTCAGGAGGAGGTGCAGTACCTCTGTGGTGACTGAGCCTCCGGGGCGCCACATATATATATATATCCTCCCTCCGCCCTGGGTCATGCGCTCAGTGCAGCAGATCTACTGGTCCGGTCTGTTCTGTATGTGGATCGGTGCAGCCCCGGTTTTGTGATGACTGTTCTTGAACCTCAGATGAAGCAGATATAATAAGGACATACTGACGACCTCCCTGGGACAGCCTCCTGAGTCTGTGAATGTAGGGCTGGGTCCGGGGCGGTTGGGGATATGGTAGGGCTGTACATTATACTGGTATCTTGGGGTACTACTCCAGAAGATACAACTTTAATTTTGTTGTTGATGTATTTTGGATTATTTTTTTGCTTTATGTGTCACATTGAAGCCATTCTTGGGTATTTTTGTAAGGTCTCTGGCTTTCATGACAACCCATCTGAACATATTGTAGGACCCCAGTGGATTAACAGCATGAGCCCCTCGCTCTGTCTAATCAAGAAAGAGATTAAACAGCCAAGATTGGAGTTATTTTTGATTATGACTGTAAAGGGGGTTTTACACTAAGCAATATCGCTAGCAATATCGCTAAAACGTCACTGGTTTTGTGACGTTATAGCGATATTGCTAGCGATATCGCTATGTGTGATACTTACCAGCGACCGGCTCCCCCGCTGTCCATCGCTGATTGCGCGAGAATGTCCGGCTCCATTTCTCGTCGGGCGCTTCCTGCTGAGACTTCCTGCTGTGATGACGAGCGACGCTGGACGCGGGCGGGAGGACGCAGGATCGCTGTGTGTGAATGGTAAGTATCGTGCGCTGCGTCGCTGCTGCATCGCTGTGAGATCTTTCTGTATGAAAGCTCACTAGCGATCATTTAGCGATGCACCAGCGATCCTGACCGGGTCGGATCGCTGGTTGGATCGCTGGTGCATCGCTAAATGTAAAAGGGCCTTTAAAGATATCCAAGCGGTTGATCCAAATGTCACGGTGCTCCTATTTACATTCTGTTACTCACGGTGATAGCATAGGCTTAGAAGCTGAGCTTGTGCGATCTTTGTGATTAATAGTATGTAAGGAATGGAAACCTACCTCGCTAAGGTACAAGAAGTGGTGGTCTTTTCATTGGATCTATCGGACCCCAGCCTGTCCATCAATTACACCTGTGTAGTCAACTTCACTTGCTCAAAAAATTTTCCCACCTACAAAGAATGAAGAGGTCTATAATTTTTTTATCATAGGTACACTTCAACTGTGAGAGACATAATGTTAAGAAAAATCCATAAAATCACATTGTATGATTTTTACTTAATTAATATGCACGTTATTGCATGAAATAAGTATTTGATCACCTACCAACCAGCAAGAATTCTGGCTCTCACAGACCTGTTAGTGTTTCTTTAAGAAGCCCTCCTACTCTGCACTCATCATCTGTATTAATTGCACCTTGTTACCTGTAAAAGACACCTGTCCACGTAGTCAATCACACTCCAACCTCTCCACCATGGCCAAGACTAAATAGCTGTCTAAGGACACCAGGGACAAAATTGTAGACCTGCACAAGGCTGTGATGGGCTACATGACTATAGGCAAGCAGCTTGTAAAATCCCTGTGTTCCCCTGATTCTGCTCCTCTTTTCCATTTTTTGCTGCATCACTCTTTTACAGTGACATTCATATTTGTTTCTTTCACAGCATAGTATTTGATATCTCTGTTTGTAGATAAACTGGGCATTTCTCCGGTCTCCTCTGGGGGGGTGTGCTTTCACCCCTCCCACTAAGACACTGCCAATCACAGCTCAGCAGCATCTGAAACTGATAGACCACTAGATCAGCCATCAAGCGAAGATTGACAACATATGGGAGGGAGGTGGAAAAGTGCATGTCTTCAGACAAGACTGTGAAGAAATGCCAAGTTGGACTGCTAGGAGAGATGTCACATATTGGACTCCAGAAAAAAATAAACGTGACTATCTCTGTAATAAACAAAAAATTCTGTCTCAGTCCTTTTTCTTTCGCCAGATAAATTGGAGGAAACATGTCTGCAGTGTCAGGGAGTATAATACTGGGGTCATCACCTCCCAATAAAGATTATAGGAGCAGATTTACCTCAGACATTGTGTAGTATCAGCTCCTACACCATATATGGGATCAATATTACCTCAAAAATTCATTTAGCCGCCATGTTCCCTCCTCTCTGCTACAAGTTAAATCACACACTGCAGAGGCAGCTCCTGTATCCTCCCTGCAAACATGTCTGATATACTACTCCACATTCACCTCAGACATTGTGTACTAGTGTAGTGTCATCTCCTACATCATATATGGGATCAATATTACCTCAGAAATTCATGTAGCCGCCATGTTCCTTAATGTGTCTGCTACATTTTTACCTCACACACTGCAGAGGCAGCTCCTGTATCCTCCCTGCAAACATGTCTGATATACTACTCCACATTCACCTCAGACATTGTGTACTAGTGTAGTGTCATCTCCTACATCATATATATGGGATCAATATTACCTCAGAAATTCATGTAGCCGCCATGTTCCTTAATGTGTCTGCTACATTTTTACCTCACACACTGCAGAGGCAACTCCTGTATCCTCCCTGCAAACATGTCTGATATACTACTCCACATTCACCTCACACATTGTGTACTAGTGTAGTGTCATCTCCTACATCATATATGGGATCAATATTACCTCAGAAATTCATGTAGCCGCCATGTTCCTTAATGTGTCTGCTACATTTTTACCTCACACACTGCAGAGGCAGCTCCTGTATCCTCCCTGCAAACATGTCTGATATACTACTCCACATTCACCTCACACATTGTGTACTAGTGTAGTGTCATCTCCTACATCATATATGGGATCAATATTACCTCAGAAATTCATGTAGCCGCCATGTTCCTTAATGTGTCTGCTACATTTTTACCTCACACACTGCAGAGGCAGCTCCTGTATCCTCCCTGCAAACATGTCTGATATACTACTCCACATTCACCTCACACATTGTGTACTAGTGTAGTGTCATCTCCTACATCATATATGGGATCAATATTACCTCAGAAATTCATGTAGCCGCCATGTTCCTTAATGTGTCTGCTACATTTTTACCTCATACACTGCAGAGGCAGCTCCTGTATCCTCCCTGCAAACATGTCTGATATACTACTCCACATTCACATCAGACATTGTGTACTAGTGTAGTGTCATCTCCTACATCATATATGGGATCAATATTACCTCAGAAATTCATGTAGCCGCCATGTTCCTTAATGTGTCTGCTACATTTTTACCTCATACACTGCAGAGGCAGCTCCTGTATCCTCTGATAGGAACTGAAGGAGTTAAATTGAGTTCTGTCTATGTTGCATTCTCTTGTTTAAAACCTTATCTGTTCTTCGAGGAGATGTCTCAGACATCTCCCTTGTGAACCAAGGTCAAATACCTCTGCTTTTTCGCCTAAATGACTTTCTTTGTCTAAAACAAGTTGTAAAATCATTTGTACTGCGCATGTCTGTAAAATGTTTAAATTCTTTACTATAAAAGACGGAAGCCTAACTGATAAGCCAGAGGCGTCTTGGAGGCATCCTGAGTTGTACCATACAGCTGGTGTCTGTGTAGTTCTTCTCCACGGAGCTGATTTAATTAGAGACATATGATGCTTCACACCCAAGAACATCGGTCCTTCAGATGAAAGAGTAATCTGAGGGATCCCGACAGTTTCCTGGCGCCCGAAACAGGGACCTGATATAGGCACCTCTCCAAGACTACCCGATCTACAGACCACACCAGTTACTGATGAAATTGTGAACAGCAGACCTAAACACCTGGCCAGGTAAGAGATCAATTTTTCTCTTCTCTGCTCTTCATAATCTATCATTATAACTAAGGTCCGTATAAAGGGGAATCTAGTAGAGGAGGGGGCCGTAAAATCAGGTCCATATAAGAACTCTGAGGAAATCGGGTGTGACACGCATATGTAATTTCTGCTCGAATGAGAGGTTACTGTAGGTTCTGTGTGTGCACAGCTATTTTTAGAAAAAGAGCTGATGCAAATCAAAATGGGAGAGGTCTGACATTATGGAATATAAGGCTGGGTGAACAGTTCATACTGCGCAGCCCGGACGGACAAGTTTTTCACAATAGACGGTTCCGCACTAGGAATAGAGGAGGTTGTTGAATGGCTACTTTGATTTGAAAGGTTGTGGAAAGTAGAAAAATAAGCTGCACAGTAGGTATTCGTTCAAAGAGTGGTGATATTGCCTAACTGGGTCATGTGACAGCGTCCTTTCGGGGAGGTCACCGCCTAAGCTTAAATCAACACCCTTTACGAATAAACCTTGTGACAGATAAGAGTGTGACCGAATGAGCACAGGACCGTGAAATGAGCCTGTGACAGGATATGACTGAAGAACCCCAGTAGATGGACACTTTATTTACAATCCTGTGTGTTGTGGGAGTATTTCTGTTCGGATGCTACATAGCATATAAGTACACGAAACACGTAGTACACCGAGGAACAGACACTCCATTTAGCCTGTTAGCACCTTAGGAAGAAGGTAACGAGGTATAGTAGAGCCTAGTCTTGAGCTTACCCAATACACCACCTAAGGCAGGGGACTAACAGGAAGACAACAAGAGAGACAGGATAAGAATAAAAGATAAGATGGGGAACAGTCAGGGAAAGATACCTGAAGAAGGAAATCGGTTATGTGATATAATTGAGGATAGATATGGAAGTAGTGCAGCAAAGAACCTGGAAAAAGTATTAATCAAATCCAAAGTGCAAGATAGGCAGGCTGTGTGAATCCTTGTATGTATGTCTATGAGAACCTCTGAATAAGATGAGAGATGAGTAATTGAGTATAAAAAAAAAAAAAATCAGTGAATGAGCACGTATGAATGAATCATCACACATCATTTTTGTGTCAAGAGATTTGTGACCTTTCTAGTTGTGGTGGAATCCCGGACAGATGCGTTATAGATATTTCAAATCTACATCTGAGACTGAATGAATTGAGTAATGATATAGTTCGTGTTATATGTGGCATTACATTGTAAAGTTTCCTGAATGCATTTGGCCAGAAAAAGGGCAAGGCATGGTTAATCTCATTATACAGTTATCTGCCCTTACAGTGAAATCCCGTGATTTTGAGTTTCTTTGTAGAAATTGATTTTGATAAGTCTAAAGAACTACAGAATTCTGTGAAGGACGACGCTGCATTCTGATGGGAGGGGGGAATGATACCGCTGCGTAGTTTTTCTTCTCCCTTCGCTCTTATCTCTGCTGAGTGTGAGCTGTGCTCAAAATTCTCTGTAATTCTATCCGTAAGGTACACGCTGAAAGATTTGTGCATTTTAAAGCAACAGTACTTAATTGAAGATTGGAAGTTAAAAGTAAGATATGGTGCCTAATTTAGAAGGGAATTGTAAGTGATTGCTTGGTCATTAATGTGTTTGAACCTGCTTCTAGTTGTGTGATTGATTTGTATAGCAAATTGTGTCAAATTACAAGAGACAGAGAAGGAAGGAAGCAGTAAAACAAGTGGGACAAATATTGAAAAAGGCAAAAATACCAGAGTGTGAATGTTTGGATGTACAAAAAGGCACAGACAAGGGAAGAAAATAGCAAGTGAATAAATGATGCTTGAGAATGTGCAGCAGTATGGAAGGTGTATTATGAATGTTTGATTGACAAAGTGTAACCAGAGACCCAGACAAAACAGATGGACTTGTAAACACTGTGGTCAGACTCAGACAAACCCAGACTGAATAGCTACTTGTGTGACCTGTGCTACTGACCTAAGAGAATTGCACTAAATCCTATCCAGACAAGATCATAAGAAGCTGACATAATAGTGTGGATAGTGGGTAGTAGGGACATTGGCCCTTGAGGAGTAAGCTGACAGTAGACATCAGACGGCCAACCCCATCAGGACCTAGAAGTGTGACTAGAATAAGAAAGATACAGGTGTATTATCCCTGGAGCCCCTCTGACCAGCTAGCTTTGCTGAAGCAGCTGCCTGCCCCTGAGGACCAACCATTCCCGTTTTACAGACACACAGATGTGACAAAGAATCAGGCTTGGGGCATGGATGATAAATCTGCACGATCTGGGGAGACGTACTGTGAGTCACTAAGACAATAGGCTGCAGTGGAACAATCAGAGCAGTCTGTACTCCTGACTAATGTGACACAGCAAAGAGGAGAGAGTGTAGAGATGTACTTTGGACGGTTACAGCTGAAATGGGCAGACATGGGGTACATTTGCATAAACCCACTTGATGTTAGAATACTGGTGAATGCATTCATTGACGGTATGAACAAAGACTTACGAGACGCAGTACAGACAGCCAGACCTGAATGGAGACATGTAGATCCGAAAGACCTCCTTAAGGTAGCTAAAGAAATTAAGCAAACAAGGACAATAAAACGACCTGTCATGTATGCTGGAGCACAAGGAAAAAAGTGGAGACGTAATAGGAAAGGCATGTGAGATGACACTGACGATCCATGCCATACTCCTACAAGTTCAACCAAAACATCTGTCTATGGCCAGACAGCTCCGACTTGAGTGTGCTCTACTAATTCCTGAGTATGTCACTCCTCAAAAGATGTAACGTTCTGAATCCAGCCACCCTCCTGCCTGTGGATTCAGAAAAGGGGGAATTGGTGACCGTATTGGCAAGTGAGGAAGGATACTTTGACATGACGCATGAACATGTCTGCATAGAACTGATGAGTCAGGAGACAGTTGGGTTTGCACACGTTCATGAAAAACCTGTTCCTAATGCAGACTTTGAGTTTCTTTTTTGTAGATGGCCCCAGATACCACCAGGATGGACGATTCTACACTGGATATGCAGTAGTATCCTCACATGAGGTAATCCGAGCGGAACCACTCTCTCCTCACATGTCGGCGCAGGAGGCAGAGTTGAAGGCACTCACTGAGGCGTGTAGAGCCGCTGCAGGTAAAGTCGCTAATATTTTCACAGATTCGAAGCCCATTAAAAATGCAGAGCTGGTGAAACAATTGATGGAGGCATTGATGTTACCAGTCCAGGTTGGCATTGTCAAGGTAAAAGCACACACAAAGGTGACTCCGTGGAGGTAGAGGGCAATAGAAGGGCGAACGAGGCTGCTAAAATAGCACAAGGCGGCCTAGAGAGAGCAGTGGACGGTGGCGGGGAGTCAGCGTATTCCAGCCACATTGGGTCTAGATGTCCTGAAATCCCTCCAGCAAAAGGCTGCCCAAACAGAGAAGGTACACCGAGGGAGACTGGGAGCTGAGCTGAACTCAAATGGAGTATGGGAGAATAAGGATAAAATGTGCCCACCAAAGTCCCTGTTCCCAATCATGGCGCAAGCAGCACACGGCCCCAATCACACCTCAAAAAGTCACATGTGTGCCATGGTAGATGCCTTCTGGATCGCTCCTGGCTTCAGTTGCGCAGCCGCGAAACTTGTACAATCATGCCTCATCTGTGCACAGCACAACCCAGGTAAAACAGTAAAAGTCCCTAAGAAAGCGACACCTAGGCCTCTCTACCCGTTTCAGAGATGGCAGATTGACGACATACAGCTACCAAGGTAGGAGTGTATGCAAATATCCTAGTATGTGTAGATCTCTTCTCTGGATGGCCAGAGGCCTACCCGGTGAAAACGGCTACAGCTCGAGCCACTGCAAAGAAAATGGTGATGGAACTAGTACCACGATTCGGTGTCCCTGAAACAATTGAATCAGACAGAGATCCAGATAGTGTGGAAGGAACTCATTGTCTACAACCTGGTGATTACGTATATGTCAAGAAACACTCCAGAAAGACCCTTGAACCCCGATATCAAGGACCTTACTAAGTACTCCTAACAACGCCTACTTCTGTTAAGTTGGAAGGACGACCAACCTGGATCCACGCATCGCATTGCAAACTAGCCACAGGAATTAACAAAGCATAAGAGTGCATAATGTTTTGGTTTGGTTTTGTTGCATTATCTGTAATAATGGTAGCTGCGTGGGACAATCTAAATTCTCCAATGTCCTTGAATAATAAGTTTATACAACATCATGAAAAAATACTAAATGATTGGTCAAATCATTTGCTGGATCTGCACACATTCAGCAGTATCAGCCACTAGTATTCCGTTCCTTGTTATTCCTATGCCACCCGAGGAATTATTTGCCTGGACCAGTTGTTCTGATACACTTGCTAATAATGCCACAAATAATGTGAAGTTATGGAACACAACTGTCGGTATACCTATTGTGGGATGGGTAGGATACCCTTGGTGGCAGGGTAATCTTTCAGGAAGTAATACATACCTTCAATATCTGGCATATAAAGGGGGGGCTTGGGTACCCAGGAATAGAACTCGATTAACCTACCTGGGGCAAATTCCAATGTATGGCCTACAAGTTAGTTTTAATGTAACTTCCCACTCTACTGATGCCTTCAAACCAATACTGCTAGAAAGAAGGTTGCATAATACGTCCTGGGAGTATTCCAATTTATTTCCCCAGGGCAATAATGAAACTTGTTTTAATATTTCAGGTAATATACCTTGCAACGAGTCATCTGGATATGAGAAAGGAACTCCCACCTGTAGAAATCCCGATGTAGGGTATTGTAGCCCTTTAGGACAACTTCCAAATTGGTGTATGCTTCAGAATGTATCTGCGTTCATAGATTTAGTTCATAGACTGGTATTACAACATTCAGCCCTATGGGACCTACCTAGTGACATGTTCTGGGTATGTGGAGACAATGCATATAAATGGTTGCCAGTAGGGGTAAAAGGTGCTTGTACTCTGGGTCGTTTGACTCCAGCTACCTTTTCTTATTCCGAATGACCAGTTGAATACTCAGAGCATACCTAAACACACGTTGTACAAAAGAGCTGCTGACAATACACCTCGCCTCTCTGGGAGACCACATATAGTGCAGATGAGTGTGGCCAATAAAATTGTCAGCTCTATTTTTATTTATCCTATGATCACTCAAATGTGGGATAAATTAGTCAGGGCTACAGATTACTTAGATGACCAAATATGGGATATATTGGATATATTGAACACCACCGTTGCTGTCCAAAATCAGCTCATCATAGCCACTAATCAGCATACCATAGTATTAGATTATTTAACTGCAGCGCAAGGAGGTATGTGTCAGGTCATCGGACCAGCTTGCTGTCATTATATAGATCCCAACAGTAGTTTAAAGTTAAGATCAAAAATAGAGGATGTTCAAAAACTTAGAGATCAGTATGATAAAGACAATGATCGTACTAAGGATAGTTGGTGGTCAGATACATTCTCCTTTCTTAATCCAGCTAATTGGTTTAAGGGTATTGGAGGCTGGATAACTGGGATTATACTAAGTCTATTACGTATTGTTGTCTGTATCTTCGTAATATATGTGCTATTGAAACTTGTTTTTTGGTGTATCTCTGTATGCAAGAAAAGATGCAGAAATAGATAAGGAAGTTTGACTGTAAACAACAAGAATTTAACTATTATTCCTTTGAGTCCTAGATTGACATCTCATTTCTGGCATGAAGGAGCGTACTCTTGCAATGATGGACGTGGCTTCAGTATCTGGGGGATGGAGAAGGTAGAAGACCTGTCTCCCTCAGGCAACCCGTCGGCCTGGGATAGTACCTGGTGAACGAGCCACTATCCGCTGTTGTTGCAGGATCCAGTGTTCCAGATTGTGGAAAATGAAGATGTCAAAGGGGGGAATGATAGGAACTGAAGGAGTTAAATTGAGTTCTGTCTATGTTGCATTCTCTTGTTTAAAACCTTATCTGTTCTTCGAGGAGATGTCTCAGACATCTCCCTTGTGAACCAAGGTCAAATACCTCTGCTTTTTCGCCTAAATGACTTTCTTTGTCTAAAACAAGTTGTAAAATCATTTGTACTGCGCATGTCTGTAAAATGTTTAAATTCTTTACTATAAAAGACGGAAGCCTAACTGATAAGCCAGAGGCGTCTTGGAGGCATCCTGAGTTGTACCATACAGCTGGTGTCTGTGTAGTTCTTCTCCACGGAGCTGATTTAATTAGAGACATATGATGCTTCACACCCAAGAACATCGGTCCTTCAGATGAAAGAGTAATCTGAGGGATCCCGACACCTCCCTGCAAACATGTCTGATATACTACTCCACATTCACCTCACACATTGTGTACTAGTGTAGTGTCATCTCCTACATCATATATGGGATCAATATTACCTCAGAAATTCATGTAGCTGCCATGTTCCTTAATGTGTCTGCTACATTTTTACCTCACACACTGCAGAGGCAGCTCCTGTATCCTCCCTGCAAACATGTCTGATATACTACTCCACATTCACCTCACACATTGTGTACTAGTGTAGTGTCATCTCCTACATCATATATGGGATCAATATTACCTCAGAAATTCATGTAGCCGCCATGTTCCTTAATGTGTCTGCTACATTTTTACCTCACACACTGCAGAGGCAGCTCCTGTATCCTCCCTGCAAACATGTCTGATATACTACTCCACATTCACCTCACACATTGTGTACTAGTGTAGTGTCATCTCCTACATCATATATGGGATCAATATTACCTCAGAAATTCATGTAGCCGCCATGTTCCTTAATGTGTCTGCTACATTTTTACCTCATATACTGCAGAGGCAGCTCCTGTATCCTCCCTGCAAACATGTCTGATATACTACTCCACATTCACCTCACACATTGTGTACTAGTGTAGTGTCATCTCCTACATCATATATGGGGTCAATATTACCTCAGAAATTCATGTAGCCGCCATGTTCCTTAATGTGTCTGCTACATTTTTACCTCATACACTGCAGAGGCAGCTCCTGTATCCTCCCTGCAAACATGTCTGATATACTACTCCACATTCACCTCAGACATTGTGTACTAGTGTAGTGTCATCTCCTACATCATATATGGGATCAATATTACCTCAGAAATTTATGTAGCCGCCATGTTCCTTAATGTGTCTGCTACATTTTTACCTCACACACTGCAGAGGCAGCTCCTGTGTGACCTCTTGCATGACAGAATTGCAGCACAGATGCAAAAGAGACGGAGAAAGTAATTTATGGTTTTGTGCAAGATGCTGGCGGACCCTCAAGTTTTCTTAAGCAAAGCTACTTTAGGAAAAAGGGGGCGGTCTTTTTCCTAAAGCAACTTTGCTGGCGGTCTTGTCGTAATTTTTGCGAAGGCTCTGCCGATGGTATATCTTTTTTGTTTGCAGTTAAGATTACAACTAGTAGGCTTTCTAGCAGAAGGTGTCTGAAGAGTGGACATGTTGATATATTTAACCGTTTCATGGTTTATATTCCTTGAAAAAGTTCAAAGAAATAACAAAAGACATTTTGCCTGAAAAAAAGCACCATTCTCACATATTATTTTTATACAGATGTATTTTAGCAGTCAAAAGAAATTCAGAACTTTATAAAAAAAAACAACTTTAGTTTCTGTTGCCATTTTGTGAGAGTCAAAACATTTTTATTTTTCTGTGAGTTTGTCTGCTATTTTTTTTTCTTTTGAGTGTTTCACATATGGTTATAATAATTTTAGATCTTGATAGATCGGACTTGTTGATACAGATACAGACATGTTGATGCCAATTACCATAATGTTTTTTTAGGGCTCACACTCACATGCGAGAAGTCTCGCACATCAATACCCGGCACTCGGGAGCGGAGTGTATGGTTGCATAGAAATACATGCAGCTGAATGCTCCGATCCGAGTGCTGGCGGCAGTGCCTGATATTGACGTGTGAGACTAGTCTGTTTCTCGCATGTGAGTATGAGCCCTTACACTTTATGTCTTCATTTTTAGGGTAGACTTCACAAGAGGGCCAAGATGGCACTTAAGGGGGCCTTCAGCAGGCCCTTAGATGCAGTGTTAACCCACTGGTTATCTGCGATCGCGGGGGCGCTGATGGGAGTCGCGACGTTTGAGCACCAGCGTTCATGTTATTTAAATGCCTCTGTCAGAGACTGATGCACCATTTTAGTAGTTTGTTCAGACTTCCATAGTCTGGCAGCTCAACAGTAAGGCTTTCAGAAAAAAAAAATATTAAAGAGAAAATAGCAGAAAAAAATGATATGCCAAGAATAACAAGAAATTACAAGAGAACTAAAAACACTTTATATGTAGATGTCAAAGACGTTAGTGTATCATCAGTCTGCAGGATTTTGGGCAAAAAAATTTCTCACAGTGCCATATAAGAATTACTACAGGAATGGATCCCATCACAGGGTAGATTCATACAGGGGGTGGTGGTAATGTAATCCGTCTAGGACTATGGGCAAATATGAGCATACAACTGTAGTATAAAATGAAGATGTCGTCCTCGTTACGTATTAGATATTTGTGAATCTGGTACCTGTAGTATCAGTGATGCTGAATTCAGTGTAGGTGATGGAGACATAAATAAGCTTTATGGTAGCTGCAGACTCTGAGGAAACTGCTTATTACTGTGTGAGGCCTAAAATATATAGTTTTTTTTTCAGTAGATATCAAGAAAACAAATTCAGAATGTTGCAAAAATAATAAATCTAGGGATACTCAGATAAATACCTCCCAGTCCAGGTCTCCATGAGGTTCCCATTAGTATCTGTATTTCTTGTTTTGTCTGGAAGAACATGGAATCTTGCCAATTAATGGCTTGTGTAGTCCCAGGACGAAAAGAGAGAATATGACATCAACACGTTCTTTCTCCTCATATCTTCCCCCTTACAATCTCTAGTAATTGTAATATTATATCTGATCTTTATGATGTTACGTTGTCATCTTCTTCCCATTCAGGTCCCTACAATATCAGATCCTCTCAGTGAATTTTCCTCATTGACCCGTCAAAGATGCATAGGGACAGGGACAAGATGGCGGAGAGGATATTACACTTCACCCTAGAGATCCTCTTCCGGCTTACTGGAGAGGTGAGAGATTCTGATGACATCACATTACATCATTCTTATCTACGGGAATAACAGATGGACAGAACTGGAGAGGTGAAGATTCTGGAAATGTCTGTAGTGAGATTTATGAATGTGTCTCTCCATAACCAGGATTACACAGTAGTGAAGAGGACCTCTAGTGAGCGCTGTCAGGACCCTGTGTCTGAGGGATGGGGAACACCCCTGAGCCCAATCACGGGGCCTCCACCTCACCTCCTGACACATGAGGCCATTAATGACCACAAGATCCTAGAAGTCACCTACAAGATGATTGAGCTGCTGACTGGACAGGTGACACTGCTGAGAATATTGGTACATTATACAGTATTGCTGTAAAGGGATCAGGGTGATGACGATATCATTGTATGTGTCAGGTTCCTTTAAGGTGTCAGGATGTCACCATCTTTTTCACCATGGAGGAGTGGGAGTATTTAGAAGGACACAAAGATCAGTACAAGGACATCCTGATGGAGATTCTCCATCCAGTCACATCACAAGGTAATAGACAGGACTAAATACACACGGTCTATAATTATCTCTATGTAAAGAATGAATTCAGTCACTGTATGTTTCCTCCAGTTGTATCCAGTAAGACGACAACACCAGAGAGATGTCCCTGTCCTCTTCTTCCTGAGGACTTTAAGCAAGCAAATTCCAATGTTCCTGAGGATCATCAGGTAGATGGAGAGAAGGTGTCATAAGATCTCCCCTATGATGTGTAGATGCCTGTGAAGGTCTTGTGTTTAGTCTTGTTTTATCCACCAGTATTACACACTGAATGGAAAATTTATTATAGACACTGGCACTTTTATGATTGGAGCTTTACTGTATGGAATTAGATTGAAATACCTCTCTATCAATCCATAAATACCTCTCTATCAAACCATAAAATTTTACTTTTATTGTGTCAAGTTTAAAATACTAAGGGTATAAAAGTTGTCCCTAATCTGCCTAAATTAAATCATTCCTAACCGATTTGATTGCATATATTCATTGGACGACTCCCCGCGGTGTCAACTTATAAAGGGTAGAATAGGACAATCAGTATTTAAGCACACGTCCACCCAACATGTTTCCCCGCTGGTGCAGCGTCATGATTCTGCATGAGATCCTACGTAGCTTCCCCATGTCCAGCATGAGGCCCCACATATCCTTCCCATGTCCAGCATGAGACTCCACATAGCCTACCCATGTACAGCATGAGACCCCACATAGCCTACCCATGTCCAACATGAGACCCCATATAGCCTCCCCATGTCCGGCATGAGACCCCAAAGCCTCCCCATGTCCAGCCATTTAATTGTATATATTCATTGGACGACACCCCACAGTGTCAACTTATAAAGGGCAGAAGAGGACAATCCGTATTGAAACACTCGTCCCCCAATATGCTTCACCGCTGGTGCGGCGTCATCAGGGGATGGGACACTGGTATGAATGATCCTACGTAGCTTCCCTGTGTCCAGCATGAGACCCCACTTAGCCTCCCCATGTCCAGCATGAGTCCCAATAGCCTCCCCATGTCCTGCCAACCATCCCATACACATGAAAAAAACTCCACATACTTGCCTCATTCCCATTACCCTGGCGCTCTGCCAGTGCGTGTGCTCTCTCCTATGCCCTCACTCTCCGCAGTGCACAGCTGGCGCAATAGAAAAATTGTGTCAGCTGTCTCACATACTGATTGGTAGAAGAAGAGGCCGGTGGCCCCACCTCCACCTGTGCACTCACCGGTGCCTGCATCCCAAGGGTGCAGATGATGTTGACAGTGGGTGGCGGTGGACAGGCTTGGGAGGGCAAAGTGCCACCCATAAGCCACGGTTTTCAGCCCCTCGGCCGTCTCGGTCCACAGCCCGGACAGGAACAGCACTTTGCCATGGTCTGCTTCAGCGGAATGTTTGGACACTAGAGTTTACCCAAGCTTTGTGGCCGATCAAGTTTATCCCTTGATGGTGGCAGTTTACCCTAAGGCTGAAGAACAATGCACCATAAAATAAATGTTGTACAGCCATGGATAGGTTTCAGGAGCATGATAGCAGCATGATTTCCAGCATCTCTGGGACGAAGTATGTCAGTACATCCCCTATTGGCACAGGACAATATTCCTGATGTCAACACTTGATGGAATCTACACAATGATAAATTGCTTTGGGCCTAGAGGCCAAGTGAGGGCCAATGTGTTACTAGATGGGTGTCTCAATAATGTAACCAATCAGTGTACATTATTCTTGGTGGAATTGACAGGATAAAGCTGATCAGAGACATTAGATGTCTTGATGGTCTCACAATTTTCTAGCTATGGAAACTGCTGGTCAGAATAAGAGACCAACAGGTTGGATTTATACTGGAGACTTATAGCTGTGTCCTAACCACTGCTGTCATTTTAATTTGGTCATTGTGAAAATTGATGACCTTTTCTGATCTAAATCATTTCACAAAACTTCTCCATCTGTCTGTGACTTGTACAATATTTGTTTCAGGGTGAAGATCTGACCCATATTAATACTACAGAGACATATGTGTGGAGCGATGAGTGGTGTAAAGAGGAGATTCCTACATATGACTACCCAGGTGAGTAGTAACCACTAAATACAGAGAAGTCACAGATTCTCCTCAGTCACTGGTTGGTAAAATTACATGTGGAATCTTTTGACGTTTGTTACTCTTTTTTAACTGGGAATTTGTTGGCACAATAATCTGTAAAGAAATATGGATAGTAAACACGCTTTTTAGTAACTTGGGCACAGTGTTAATGGGCAAACACATAGAATGGGGAAAAAAAATACCTGTCAGTTTTCTGTACATTCTGTTCTGGCCAAAGAAATGTCTGCTTCAGCCAGTCTGTTGGAATATGTTTGGTGCAACAACTCCATTCCTGTCTATGAGTGTTCAGTTGCTAGATTTGTATGTTGTTCATTAAGTTAGAACAAAAAAAAGCTCCCAGAGGCTCACACAGGGAGAGCAGGTGACTGTATTTCCTGTTTTTCATGTGTCTGTGTATGAGAGGAGCAGCCTGCTGTAGATGCTGCACAGATGGAGACACACAAATGATTTATTCCTGATCTATTAAGCTTATCATATATTGTTCCTGAATAAACAAGTTCTGCTGTCACACGCTTGGAGAGTATCGTGAGTAATCCGCTGCCAACACAATAACTGACTGTAGTGGAGACGTGTTGGTTTCTATTCAGGTCAGTAATTAGTTGTGGCTCACATTTCCATCAAGCCAGAAAAACAGAAACCAGCTATTCTGCTGTGGACTTAAGAAGGCTTGTAATTTTTTGGGACAAGACAATGAAATAGTGATAAAAAAACATAATTCTACCATTGTGTTTTTGATTTAGTCCATAGTAAAGATGTATGAATCTGAACAGTAATGTTTGGGGTCCGTACCAAATACCTACTCTTCGGGCACGGACACCAAACACGGACTTCACCAGTAAGTACGTTTTACTGTTCTGGTTTTGCCCCCCGAACACCGTTGGCTGTGATCAGCGGTAAGATTAATATCATCGGTCAGAGTGCTATGGTTCTTGCGCTGTCAGATGATAGAGTGAGCCCACAACTGTGACCGGAGGTAAAAAGTCATAATGATGCCATTGGTTTTGTCATATCATGTACTCCAAAATGGGGGAAAAAATTCAAAGTGCGGTGAAATTGAAAAAAAAGTGGAATTGTTTTGTTTCTTTTTCTTTACCATGTCCGCTAAATTCTAAAACTGACCTGCCGTTGTGATTCTCCAGGTCATTACGAGTTGGCAGATGCCAAACATGTATAGGTATTGTTTATTATTGTAATGTTGCGGGACTAAAAAAAGTAATTCTGGCGTTTTGACTATTTTCTGATTATGCTGTTTACCGATCGGATTCATTCTTTTTATATATTGATAGATCGGGAGTTTCTGAACTCAGCGATACCAAATATGTGTATGTTTTTATTTTGAATGAGGGTGATTTGAACTTTTTATATTTTTTACATTTTTTTAACCTTTTTTTTTAACTTTACACATGCTCCAATAGTCTCCATGGGAGATTAGGAGCTGCGATCATCCAATTGCCTGTGCTACATACAGCAGTGCTGCATCCTGCCATAGAGCAAAAACTGTGAAAACATTCCTTGAAAAAAGACACATAAGGTCAATGTCATGGCCTGCAAATAATCCGGATCTCAATCCAATTGAAAAATATTATTATTATTATTATTATTTATTGTTATAGCGCCTTTTATTCCATGGCGCTTTACATGTAAGGAGGGGTATACATAATAAAAACAAGTGCAATAATGTTAAACAATACAAGTCATAACTGGTACAGGAGGAGAGAGGACCCGGCCCGCGAAGGCTCACAATCTACAAGGGATAAGTGAGAATACAGTAGGCGAGGGTAGAGCTGGTCATGCAGCGGTTTGGTCGATCGGTGGTTACTGCGGGTTATAGGCTTGCCGGAAGAGGTGGGTCTTCAGGCTCTTTTTGAAGGTTTCGATGGTAGGTGAGAGTCTGATATGTTGTGGTAGAGAGTTCCAGAGTAGGGGTGATGCGCGAGAGAAATCTTGTATGCGATTGTGGAAAGAGGAGATAAGAGGGGAGTAGAGAAGGAGATCTTGTGAGGATTGGAGGTTGCGTGCAGGAAAGTACCGGGAGACGAGGTCACAGATGTATGGAGGAGACAGGTTGTGGATGGCTTTGTATGTCATGGTTAGGGTTTTGTACTGGAGTCTTTGGGCAATGGGGAGCCAGTGAAGGGATTGACAGAGGGGAGAAGCTGGGGAATAGCGGGGGGACAGGTGGATTAGTCAGGCAGCAGAGTTTAGAATAGATTGGAGGGGTGCGAGAGTGTTCGAGGGGAGGCCACAGAGCAGGAGGTTGCAGTAGTCAAGGCGAGAGATGATGAGGGCATGGACTAGGGTTTTTGCAGATTTTTGGTTGAGGAATGAACGGATTCGTGAAATATTTTTGAGTTGAAGTCGGCAGGAAGTGGAAAGGGCTTGAATATGTGGTTTGAAGGAGAGATCAGCGTCAAGGATTACCCCGAGGCAGCGAGCTTGTGGGACTGGGGAGAGTGGGCAGCCATTTACTGTAACGGATAGGTTCGTTGGGGGCAGGCCCGGATTGGCAATATAACCAACCGGGCATTTTCCCGCTGGGCCGCTGTCATGTGGGCCGCGGGCGGCAGCGCCCGATCATCTGGCTGCGGCCACTGTTGCTCCTGCCGCCGGCCCTCTGCGGGCACGGCGGTGATAGTTTCAAGTTCCTCCCGCACTGCAGGGAGATAAACCACCACGCCCCCCCCACGCACCCCATCCTCGCACCCCATCCTCGCCTTAGCATGAGACCCCCTCCCCCCGCAGCCACTCACAGCGTCGCACTCGCTTGCCTGCTCGCTCTGTTCGCAGGACCTGTGATGAGGTCACCGGAGGGGAGGAGTCAGGGGGTCCCTTGATCAGGAGCCTTTGTCCAGACCCCCGATCATGTCACCCCTGACTCCGCCCCTCCTGTGACCTCATCACAGGTCCTGTGCGCTCAGCCTTGCCTCTACCGTCTGCAAGACGGTGCTGGTTGAGGTAAGTATGTGTGGGGTCAGGATTTACAGTGTGGATGTAGCAGAGCTGTGTGTGTATGAGATGTACGGAGCAGAGCCGTGTGTGTACGAGGTGTACGGAGCGGAGCCGCGTGTGTACGAGGTGTACGGAGCGGAGCCACGTGTGTACGAGGTGTACGGAGCGGAGCCGCGTGTGTACGAGGTGTACGGAGCGGAGCCGCGTGTGTACGAGGTGTACGGAGCGGGGCCGTGTGTACGAGGTGTACGGAGCGGAGCCGTGTGTACGAGGTGTACGGAGCGGAGCCGTGTGTACGAGGTGTACGGAGCGGAGCCGTGTGTGTACGAGGTGTACGGAGCGTAGCCGCGTGTACGAGGTGCACGGAGCGGAGCCGCGTGTACGAGGTGTACGGAGCGGAGCCGCGTGTACGAGGTGTACGGAGCGGAGCCGTGTGTACGAGGTGTACGGAGAGGAGCCGCGTGTACGAGGTGTACGGAGCGGAGCCGTGTGTGTACGAGGTGTACGGAGCGGAGCCGCGTGTACTAGATGTACGGAGAGGAGCCGCGTGTGTACGAGGTGTACGGAGCGGAGCCGCGTGTACGAGGTGTACGGAGCGGAGCCGCGTGTACGAGGTGTACGGAGCGGAGCCGTGTGTGTACGAGGTGTACGGAGAGGAGCCGCGTGTACGAGGTGTACGGAGAGGAGCCGCGTGTACGAGGTGTACGGAGCGGAGCCGCGTGTACGAGGTGTACGGAGCGGAGCCGTGTGTACGAGGTGTACGGAGCGGAGCCGTGTGTACGAGGTGTACGGAGCGGAGCCGTGTGTACGGAGCGGAGCCGTGTGTACAAGGTGTACGGAGCGGAGCCGTGTGTACGAGGTGTACAGAGAGGAGCCGTGTGTGTACGAGGTGTACGGAGTGGAGCCGTGTGTATGAGGTGTACGGAGCGGAGCCACGCGTGTACGGAGAGGAGCCGCGCGTGTACGAGGAGTACGGAGAGGAGCCGTGTGTACGAGGTGTACGGAGCGGAGCCGTGTGTGTGTACGAGGTGGACGGAGCGGAGCCGCGCGTGTACGAGGTGTACGGAGAGGAGCCGCGCGTGTACGAGGTGTACGGAGAGGAGCCGTGCGTGTACGAGATGGACGGAGTGGAGCCGTGTGTGTATGGAGTGGAGCCATATGTGTACGGGATGTACGGAGCGGAGCCAAGTGTGTACAAAGCATACAAAGCTGGCTTTTCCCACGGACACAGGAGTACACGGCGGAGCCCCGAGTAGCATTTTAAAACACACACATGACGTTCCACCTGAAGTGATGTGCTGGAAGCTGACCGGAAATGAGATAATTTCTTGAGGAGATTGTGACAGAACCAGGAAAGCTTCAGATCCATCACCGTGTTCTCCTCCGACAGCGCAGACAGCAGGATCGCCTTGGAATCGGGGATGCCGGCCATGTGAGCGGATCATGATAGGTCCTGCATCGGGAGGCTCAGGTGGGCACTACAATGGGAGCCGGACTGCTATAGTATCTTTATAGAATCTTTCTTTATTTCTTTCTCTCTTTCTCTGTTCTTTCATTCTCTGTTCTGTCTTTCCCTCATTTTCTTTCTCTCTCTGTTCTTTCTTTCTCTCTCTGTTCTTTCTTTCTCTTTCTAATCTTTCTTTTTTCTCTCTCTGTTCTTTCTTCCCCTCTTTCTTTCTTTCTTTTTCTTTCCTCTCTTTCTCTCTGTTCTTTCTTTCTTTTCTTTACTTCTTTCTTTCTCTCTCTGTTCTTTCTCTGTCTCTCTCTGTTCTTTCTTTCTTTCCCCTCTTTCTTTCTCTCTCTGTTCTTTCTCTGTCTCTCTCTGTTCTTTCTTTCCCCTCTTTCTTTCTCTCTCTGTTCTTTCTCTGTCTCTCACTGTTCTTTCTTTGTCTCTCACTGCTCTTTCTTTCCCCTTTCTTTCTCGCTCTCTCTGTTTTCTTTTTTCTCTCTCTCTCTGTTTTCTCTCTTCCTTAGTGCCAGTCAGTGTGCCCATAATGCCAGCCACTGTGCCCTCAGTACCAGTCAGTGTGATCAGCAGTGCTAAATGGGTGCGATTAGGTGTGGACATGGGTGTGACTAGTTGTTAAATGGGTGTGGCTGGGCGTGGCCAAAATTTGCGCGCGCCGCAGTCTTTCTACATCTTTCCCTTCTTCAAAAGTTGGGAGGTATGATAGGGGCAGCTATGACCAGGGGGTCTGGTTGCCCAATAGAGAGCAGTTCTGCCAGGAATTCTGTAATCATGCATACAAAAGGGGACAGAGCTTTGGGAGGAGTACTGTACCTAAAAGCAATAAATAGGACTGAGCTGAAATACTGGGCACAGCGGTGACATGTTATATAGTCGTGTTAATCTCCTCTCACTTCTTGTAAACTACAAGTGTACAAAGATATTATATAGTCACCATATATAGTGACTAGTGTGCCTGTGTTACTTCAAATGCCAGGGCTGAATTTTAGTCCCAGTCCGGCCCTGGTTGGGGGGGTCACGTGAAATGGGGAAAGATGATGAATTCTGTTTTGTCCATGTTAAGTTTCAGAAATCTAGCGGAGAAGAAAGATGAAATAGTGGACAGACATTGAGGGATTCTGGTTAGTAGGGAGGTGATATCTGGTCCAGAGATGTAGATCTGTGTGTCATCAGCATAGAGATGATACTGAAAGCCATGAGATTCTATGAGCTGTCCCAGGCCAAAGGTGTAAATGAAGAAGAGCAGGGGTCCTAGGACTGAACCTTGTGGGACTCCGACAGATAGGGGGCGAGGTGAGGAGGTGGTGTATGAGTGGGAGACGCTGAATGTCTGGTCTGTCAGGTATGATGAGATCCAGGATAGGGCCAAGTCTGTGATGCCGAGGGATGAGAGGGTCTGTAATAATAGGGAATGGTCCACTGTGTCAAAGGCAGCCGACAGGTCCAGGAGGAGGAGGACAGAGTAGTGTCGCTTGCTCTTGGCAGTTAAGAGGTCATTGGTGACCTTAGTAAGGGCAGTTTCAGTGGAGTGGTGTGACCGGAAGCCAGATTGTAAGCGGTCGAAGAGGGAGCAAGAAGAGAGATGGGAGGACAGTTCAAGGTAGACGTGTTGTTCCAGTAGCTTGGAGGCATAGGGTGAAGTGATATAGGGCGATAGCTAGATACAGAGGATGGGTCAAGAGAGGGCTTTTTGAGGATAGGTGTGATGGAGGCATGTTTAAAGCTTGAGGGGAAAACACCAGTTGTTAGTGATAGGTTGAAGAGATGGGTTAGGGTTGGGATGAAGACTGTGGTGAGGTTTGGGATGAAGTGGGAAGGGATCGGGTCAAGTGCACAGGTGGTGAGATGTGATCTTGAGAGTAGAGAGGAGAGTCGATCTTCTGTAATGGTGGAGAAGTTGGTTTTGGAGGTGGAGGGCTGGGAAGTCGGGAGGAGGGGCTCTGGGGGTTGTTGACCAAAATTGTCTCTGATGTTATCTTTGGTGGAAGTTGAAGATAATGGTCCATGACAAGGCTCCAACCTGATCTGGCAACCGCAATCAAGGAAAGTTGGAGCTAGATTGATGAAGACTACTGTTTGACACTCATTAAGTCCATGCCTCAGAGACTGCAAGCTGTTAGAAAAGCCAGAGGTGGTTTTGAAGAATTTACTGCAACAAAATGTCAAAAATACCAAGTGACAAAAAAAGAGGTGTGACCAATAAATCGCAAATGATGAATCGGGGGCATAGAGTCCTGGAAGAGATTTTCGAGTCTGTCTGGAATTACATTGAGAGACGGAAGGAATTTTTCTAGCCTACTTCCAAAGAAGATCTATGGTTAGTCCTCTAAAACCTCTGCCAAGTTTGTTCAAAAACTGTGTTCAAATGACAAGTACCTAGAAGACCTGATGAACGCAAAGAGTGGTTACACAAAATATTGATTTTTATTTTTTTAATTCATTTACTTTTCATTTTGCTAATTGATAAAAAATAATTATTAGTTCTTCCATTTTTGAAAGCTTTTTACTTTGCAGCAATTTTTTCACAACTGCCGAAAACTTTTGTACAGTATTGTACATTTTCTGAAGCTTAAGCAAAGTGATCTACTAAATAACCAGGGACTAGCAACCATGGCTTGCAAAGGACACTTCAGCAAATTCTTTTTCCTCTATATAGGTTCATGATGGAAAACCATGCATCCATGAACTTTTATTATGTATGAAAGAGCATGTGTGGTCTACATTTTTGCATTCACTTCAACTAAATAAAAATATAAAACTATGTGAGATAATGCGTCCCTCACTTGCTTTAAAGCCATGGCTTTTTTTTTACGTACTGTGACAGAGTCACTGGTGAAGTGATAGAGGGGAAATACGTGTCACTGCGCATGATGACAAAAGTGATGTAAAATCAGAATAGTTTCCTCCAGCACACTACGTGTTGGGACCTTTTATTGAGAGTCCTGTTATTGGCTGGTTTTAGTGAACTTCCATAGAGCATGTGGGAGGGGTTCCACCGTATCGCCACATGCAGAGTCCTGACAGGACCTGTGTGATGTCAGGATCATGTGATCAATCACATGATGGGGGGTCACAAGGTCTGGGCTTAAATGGCTGAAGGCCAGAGCTTTCAGTGTGAGTCTGGAGAGAGAGCACTCCAGGAAAGTATGTGCTAAACCTGAACCGTGGGCATTGATGCCTGTGAGTGGGCCATGTTTACTTTCCCAAGCTTGGTTTATGCTGTCTACGATAAGCCAAGCCTTTTCTTAAAGAGACAGTGTTGTACCTCTGTGTCCATACTGTGTTTTGTCTTTTCCTTGCTCAATGCTAGAGTGCAATTGGCTGTCAGCGAGGTTATGAGCTGGGCACCATTTATAGCACAGACTTTATGGCCTTTTAGGATTCTCCACTGAACATTTTACTAAAAAACATCTGTGAAATCAAGCAAAGAATTCAAGAGCACAACCTCGTGATCTAACATCATAATCTATTAGTTGTTTTGAAGTCTACTGTTGCCATCACTGTCTTTGCTGATGAATTAATTTTACAACAAATTGGATAGAAACTTTATAAATGTATAAAAATATATTAGTAATATTTAAAATGAAAGATATTGAAAATATGTTTCATTCTTGGCAGATGACTGTAACGGAAATTCAGAAGGACATGAGATATTTTCAGATTTTAAAGCAGATGATCATGCTATCGCACCAGATACATATGAAGGACATGCCTTTATACCTGATATACTTCCAACCTTTAACAGCAAGCCTCCATCATCAAATCGTTTTCAACAAGTCCTTCCTCCTAATTTCTCACACAAAATTATGCAAAAGAAAAATAACAGAAGAAATGTTGAACATCTAAAAGCTCACACAGTGAAGAAGCGATATTCATGTTCTGAATGTGGCAAATGTTTTACAAGGAAATACTATCTTAATGCTCATCAAAGAATACACTCAAAGCAGAATCTATTTTCTTGTTCAGAATGTGGAAAATGTTTTAGCTGCAAATCAGGATTACTTAGACATCACAAGATTCATACAGGGGAGAAGCCATTTTTATGTTCAGATTGTGGGAAATGTTTTACAGAGAAATCACATCTTGTTAAACATGAGAAAATTCACACAGAGGAGAAGATATGTTCAGAATGTGGGGAATGTTATCAGAAATCTGATTTTGCTAAACATCAGAGAATTCATGTGGGCGAGAAGCCATTTTCATGTACAGAATGTGGGAAATGTTTTTCAAAGAATTCACATTTTGTTAAACATCAGAGAATTCACACAGGGGAGAAACCATTTTCATGTTCAGAATGTGGAAAATATTTTACAGAGAAATCAAATCTTGTTGCACATCAGAGAATTCACACAGGGGAGAAAAAATTTTCATGTCCACAATGTGGGAAATGTTGCTCTCAGAAATCTGATCTTGCAAAACATCAGAGAATCCACACAGGGGAGAAGCCATTTTCATGTTTAGAATGTGGAAAATGCTTTACAGAGAAATCACATCTTGCTAAACATAGGAGAATTCACACTGGAGAGAAACCATTTTCATGTTCAGAATGTGGTAAATGTTTTATAGAGAAATCAAATCTTCTTGCACATCATAGAATTCACACGGGGGAGAAGCCATATTTATGTTCAGAATGTGGGAAAAGTTATTCTACGAAATCTAATCTTGCTCAGCATCAGAGAAATCACACAGAGTAGAAGCAATTTTCATGTTCAGAATGCAGAAAATATTTTTCCAGGGATTCAAATTTAATAACTCGCATATGAGAGAAGCAATATTAAGGCTCACTATGTAGGAAATGTCCACAAATTCACTAAAGGGAAAAGGCATTTAATGTTTATAATGTGGAAAATGTTTTTACATATAATAAGTTTTGGTTAGACATCATAGACAGAGACTAGGAAAAAAAACCATTTTCATGTACTGAGTGTGGAAGATGTTTGTCCATAATTCATCTCTAGTTGGTCATCAAAAAGCTCACAAAGAAAACATATTTTTATGTTCATAATGTAAAACATTTTACCTACAAGTTTCATCTTCCTAAGCATCAGAGAAATCACACAGAGAATTAGATATTTATAAGCTCCCAAATGATAAAAAAATAAAAAACTAGCAGTTGCAGCTAGAGTAAAGTTACAACTTATACAAGAAAGATGGAGAGCAGAGCATTTAATCTCCCACCTAAATAACTCACCGCTTCCACTCTGACCACAACATTCTCTCCTTCACGCTCACAAATCCTCGCCCACCCCAGCTCACTCCTACCTACCACACATTCCAAAATCTACAAGCCATTAACCCTCAGACACTTTCAAACTCCCTACACTCATCACTGTCCCCAATCTCCTCTTTTTCCTGTCCTGATCTGGCTGTTTATCACTATGACACCCTTAGAAGCACCCTTGACCAAGTAGCTCCCCTCACCCTCCGAACCTCCAAGCACAGAGTAAAACAGCCCTGACTCACATCGCAAATTCAACTTCTCCAGCGATGCTCTAGGAGTGCTGAACACCTGTGGAGAAAAACCCGCACACCAGAAGACATCACCCACTTCAAATTTATGTTAAGAACCTATAATGCTGCCCTTTACCTCACCAAACAGACCTACTTCACCACCCTGATCTCCTCACTAGCCAACAACCCCAAGAAACTTTTTGACACTTTTCACTCCCTCCTCACGCCAAAAGCACAAGCCCCTATCACAGATATTTGTGCTGATGACCTGGCCTCCCACTTTATAGAAAAAATAGATAATATCCATCAGGAAATCTGCTCCCAACCACCAAGGGCTGTGACTCCCATCCCTTCCTGTATCTCCCCTAGCTCACTTTCCACATTTGATCCCATCACAGAAGAAGAAGTCTCCAGACTCCTCTCGTCGGACTACATGCACTACTGACCCCATTCCCTCACATCTCCAGTTTCTCTCTCCAGTCGTCACAACTCACCTAACTACAATATTTAATCTCTCCCTCTCCTCGGGCATTTTCCCATCCTCCTTCAAACACGCCATCGTTACTCCATTACTAAAGAAACCCGCTCTCGACCCATCCTGCACAAACAACTACAGACCAGTCTCCAATCTCCCCTTCATCTGAATACTTTTGGAGCACCTAGTTTACTCCCGCCTTACCCGTTACCTCTCCACTAACTCCCTTCTAGACCCTTCACAGTCCGGCTTCCGCCCCCTACATTCGACTGAAATTGCACTCATCAAAGTGACCAATGACCTTCTGACAGCAAAACGCAATGGTGACCACTCTCTGCTCATTCTTCTCGACCTATCTTCAGCTTTCGACACTTGACCACCATCTCCTACTCTCTAGGCTCCAGTCACTAGGCATTAAGGACACTGCTCTCTCCTGGTTCTCTTCCTGTCTTTCTGACCGCTCCTTCAGTGTTTTGTTCTCTGGCTCCATGTCATCTCCTCTTCCTCTCGCTGTCGGGGTTCCTCGGGGCTCAGTCCTTGGCCCCCTTCTCTTCTCTCTCTACACTGCCCCAATTGGACAAACCATCAGCAGATTTGGCTTTCAGTACCATCTTTATGCTGATGACACACAACTATATATGTCATCCCCGACCTTATCCCCCCGCTGTACTACAGAACGCCAGTGATTGTCCGCAGTCTCCAACATCATGTCTGCTCTCTATTTGAAACTCAACCTCTCCAAAACTGAACTTCTGCTCCCGCCGTCTACTAACCTCCCTAAATCTGACATTTCCCTCTCCGTGGATGGCACCATAATAACACCCTGGCAGGAGTCTGGGTGTTATGTTTGACACCAATCTCTCCTTCACATCCCATATACAATCTCTTGCCCGTTCTTGCCGCTTACACCTTAGAACTTCTCTAGAATCCGCCCTTTTCTCACCATGGAAACAACAAAAACCCTCACTGTAGCATTGATCCACTCCTGCCTGGACTACTGCAATGCTCTATTAATTGGTCTCCCCATTACTCGACTATCCCCTCTCCAGTCCATACTTAATGCACTTGGACATGTCCGCTCTTTGCCAGTCCTTACATTGATTAATTAATTAAAACAGTGGGGAATAAAAATAATATACCAAAATAAACAGTTTATTAAAATAATTAAATATATAATAAAATATATATATCAAAAAACCCCTCTGGAACAATTGGATGGCAAACCATCCGGTGAAAAAACCACTGTATACTCTGGGTATGGTGGAAGATGAAACCGTCAGGGTGTAGAAATAAAAGAATATTAAATATTATGTGTGTAATATATAATAAAAAAGCACACAGAATAAAATAATCAAAAAATGGCCTTTATTAAGTTATAGAACAACAATAGGTGTACACTTAAAATAATTCAAAAAGGCACCCCAAATGTATACATGGTATTATAAATACATAATAAGCTATATAATAAAGCTTTCCTAATAACCATGCTAAACTGGCTCAATGATTGACAGGTAAATAAAATGCATACAATGACCCAAAACACAAAAATATAGTGCAATGTGTTGCAAAAAATGATGTTGGCAAAAGCCAACTTCAAGTAAAGTGCAATAGTGGTGTCGCTCAAAAAGTGGCAGTGAATACCTATAAGTGATAAAAATGAAACGCCACACAATGAAAAAATGACACAAGGAATTAACAATTACCTGGTGAGCCAGCTAATGGTGCCAAAATAACGCGCCCCGACGCGCGTTTCGGAGTTGCTCTCCTTCGTCAGGGGGTGGGTATGCTAGTGATCGGTGCATCCATTTATAATAGGTTCAATTCCGGGCAAGGAGCATGACGGCGCATGCGCCGCCACCGCGACCCGGAAGACACGGCGTCACACTAATGTGAACAATATCGTGAAAAATATATATACACAAAATATACATGATTAATAGGAAAAATAATATAATATGGTTCAAAAAGATATGTCCATATTCCATATCATAATAGATGCATGGACATAAGCATGAAATCTTGTCACTGTTTCTTCTTTTGAAATGTAAACCGATCCACCATAGTATAGAATGACGACCAAAATATCTAAAAAAATAAAAAGTAAAAATTAAAAAGTGCACAAAAATACTTTTAGAAAAATGGAATAAAAGATAGACTCTCAAGAGACTCTCAAGATATTGTTCACATTAGTTTAGGAATATATTTCCTTTATTTATGTCTATAATATTTTTTTAATTTTTAATTATATATATTTGGCACTTTAACACATAATGTATATATAAAAATGCATTTATTAATGTTTCCACATTGTCATTTATTTTATTTATTTCTTTATTTTTATTTTTTTTAAGCACTTCGCACTTTATAATTATTCACAAGTCCCCTTCTTTTTTTCTTTTTTTGATAATATTTAATTTTATATGATTCTTTGTTTCTCATATTGATTTTTAGGTTTTACCTATGTCCCCATAAGTTATACATCCATTTGTGATGATATGCAGGGCAAATTGTTTTTTCCTTTGCATTATTGTGCTGCACCTGCACACTTTTATACTTGATTCTGAACATGGGGCAGTGCGCATGCGCCGCCTGAGCGCCGGTGGTTCACATGGCGACGGCGTCTCTCTGTGTCCTGACACGCCGGGTTCACCCGGCGGTGTTCGGTCACGTGACGCTGCACGCGATGTGTCTTCTGGGTTGCGGTGGCGGCGCATCCGCCGTCATGCTCCTTGCCCGGAATTGAACCTATTATAAATGGATGCACCGATCACTAGCATACCCACCCCCTGACGAAGTAGAGCAACTCCGAAACGCACGTCGGGGCGCGTTATTTTGGCACCATTAGCTGGCTCACCAGGTAATTGTTAATTCCTTGTGTCATTTTTTTCATTGTGTGGCGTTTCATTTTTATCACTTATAGGTATTCACTGCCACTTTTTGAGCGACACCACTATTGCACTTTACTTGAAGTTGGCTTTTGCCAACATCATTTTTTGCAACACATTGCACTATATTTTTGTGTTTTGGGTCATTGTATGCATTTTATTTACCTGTCAATCATTGAGCCAGTTTAGCATGGTTATTAGGAAAGCTTTATTATATAGCTTATTATGTATTTATAATACCATGTATACATTTGGGGTGCCTTTTTGAATTATTTTAAGTGTAAACCTATTATTGTTCTATATCTTAATACATTTTTTGATTATTTTATTCTGTGTGCTTTTTTTATTATACATTACACACATAATATTTAATATTCTTTTATTTCTACACCCTGCCGGTTTCATCTTCCACCATACCCAGAGTATACAGCAGTCCTTACATTGGCTGCCCATTCATTATAGGATCCAATTCAAAGTACTTGTTCTCACCCACAAAGCTCTCCACAGTGCAGCACCCCCCTACATCTCCTCCCTCATTTCTATCGGCCAAACCGACCGCTGCGCTCTGCAAACGACTTTTGACTAACCTCTGCACTAATCCGTACCTCCCACTCCTGACTCCAAGACTTCTCCCACGCTGCGCCAATCCTCTGGAATGCTCTACCCCAAGAAATTAGGACTATCCACAATTTGCATAGTTTCAGGTGCTCCCTCAAAACACATTTGTTCAGAGCGGCCTATCGCGTTCACTAATCAAAGTCATTAAATGTGTAAGTGTGCATGTGTAGCCCATTCACTATCTCCATCCATCCCTCACTCCTTCAAGATGGCTGGACCATCATTGTAAATACACCATTGTAAATACACACCTGTACTTTGTATCTCCCCCACCTCAGTGTAGATTGTAAGCTCTCATGAGCAGGGCCGTCTTATTTTGCTTTAATTATTGTATTGTTAACATTGTTACTTATGACTTTTGTTTTGAAACTGTTAAACTGTAAAGCGCTGCGGAATATGTTGGCGCTATATAAATAAAGATTATTATTATTATCCAAACATGGTTGCAACCTGAAAGAAATTATTAGCATAAGGAAAGAATGTAAGATTTCTCAACAACAAGACCATTAATATGAGGCATACAGGTAGGACTAGGACAACATCTCTATTACCTGTATGCCCACATTAATAGGTCATGCACATCCCGGAGGTTCACAGATTCCCTTTAAAACGCCACCTTAAAATCCAAGACCTCTACAGACTGTCTGATACTCACGTTCCGGCGTTTTTATCTGTTTTCGCCTCTGCTCGGCAGTTTGTGCCCTGTCCGCTGCCCCAGTGTTTCATGGAGTAGTGCAGAGATCTCTAATCAATGTAGGTCTATGAGAGCCTCTTTCTCGCCTCTTTCTGTCTTTCATAGACTAAGGGTACCGTTACACTTAGCGATGCACCAGTGATCCCGACCACGATATGGATCGCTGGTGCATCGCTAAGTGGTCACTAGTGAGCTGCCAAACAGGCAGATCTCACCAACGACATAGCAGGGGTCGGGGGTTGCTACTTATCTGTCAGACACGGCGATCCTGACGTCCTCCCGCCTGCGTCCACGCGTCGCTCGTCGCGCCACAGGAAGCCCAGCAGGAAGTGGCCGACGAGAAATGATCCAGGACCTTCTCGCGTGATCAGCGATGAGCAGCGGGGGAGCCGGTCGGAGGTAAGTATCAGACATAGCGATATCGCTAGCAATATCGCTATAACGTCACAAAATCGGTGACGTTACAGCGATATTGCTAGCGATATCGCTATGTGTAATGGGGGCTTTAGATTGCGCACTTGTGACGTAGCTTCTAACTTCTGGCCAGTCAGAAACTGCGCACACAAGTTTGAGCCACGGGACTGGAGTGGTGTCAAAAAATGGTGAATATGCCAGAGGATGAGTATATGACCGGGCAGGGGACTTGCGCTTAAAGTACCACTCCTGCGGTGAGGGAAAAAAAACCACTGGAGTGGTGCTTTAATAATATAATAATCAATTGATTATTATGAAGTTAATTCCGGCTTGGAATACAGTGGGCAAAAAAAGTATTTAGTCAGTCAGCAATAGTGCAAGTTCCACCACTTAAAAAGATGAGAGGCGTCTGTAATTTACATCATAGGTAGACCTCAACTATGGGAGACAAACTGAGAAAAAAAAATCCAGAAAATCACATTGTCTGTTTTTTTTTTCATTTTATTTGCATATTATGGTGGAAAATAAGTATTTGGTCAGAAACAAAATTTCATCTCAATACTTTGTGATATATCCTTTGTTGGCAATAACAGAGGTCAAACATTTTCTGTAAGTCTTCACAAGGTTGCCACACACTGTTGTTGGTATGTTGGCCCATTCCTCCATGCAGATCTCCTCTAGAGCAGTGATGTTTTTGGCTTTTCGCTTGGCAACACGGACTTTCAACTCCCTCCAAAGGTTTTCTATAGGGTTGAGATCTGGAGACTGGCTAGGCCACTCCAGGACCTTGAAATGCTTCTTACGAAGCCACTCCTTCGTTGCCCTGGCGGTGTGCTTTGGATCATTGTCATGTTGAAAGACCCAGCCACGTTTCATCTTCAATGCCTTTGCTGATGGAAGGAGGTTTGCACTCAAAATCTCACGATACATGGCCCCATTCATTCTTTCATGTACCCGGATCAGTCGTCCTGGACCCTTTGCAGAGAAACAGCCCCAAAGCATGATGTTTCCACCACCATGCTTTACAGTAGGTATGGTGTTTGATGGATGCAACTCAGTATTCTTTTTCCTCCAAACACGACAAGTTGTGTTTCTACCAAACAGTTCCAGTTTGGTTTCATCAGACCATAGGACATTCTCCCAAAACTCCTCTGGATCATCCAAATGCTCTCTAGCAAACTTCAGACGGGCCCGGACATGTACAGGCTTAAGCAGTGGGACACGTCTGGCACTGCAGGATCTGAGTCCATGGTGGCGTAGTGTGTTACTTATGGTAGGCCTTGTTACATTGGTCCCAGCTCTCTGCAGTTCATTCACTAGGTCCCCCCGCGTGGTTCTGGGATTTTTGCTCACCGTTCTTGTGATCATTCTGACCCCACGGGGTGGGATTTTGCGTGGAGCACCAGATCGAGGGAGATTATCAGTGGTCTTGTATGTCTTCCATTTTCTAATTATTGCTCCCACAGTTGATTTCTTCACCCCAAGCTGGTTGGCTATTGCAGATTCAGTCTTCCCAGCCTGGTGCAGGGCTACAATTTTGTTTCTGGTGTCCTTTGACAGCTCTTTGGTCTTCACCATAGTGGAGTTTGGAGTCAGACTGTTTGAGGGTGTGCACAGGTGTCTTTTTATACTGATAACAAGTTTAAACAGGTGCCATTACTACAGGTAATGAGTGGAGGAAAGAGGAGACTCTTAAAGAAGAAGTTACAGGTCTGTGAGAGCCAGAAATCTTGATTGCTTGTTTCTGACCAAATACTTATTTTCCACCATAATATGCAAATAAAATGAAAAAAAAACAGACAATGTGATTTTCTGGATTTTTTTTTCTCAGTTTGTCTCCCATAGTTGAGGTCTACCTATGATGTAAATTACAGACGCCTCTCATCTTTTTAAGTGGTGGAACTTGCACTATTGCTGACTGACTAAATACTTTTTTCCCCACTGTATATGTCTGCAGTCACTTTATGTGACTACAGACTGCCAAATCATGACAGGGAGCGCTAGCTGCATGAGCTACCAATATCACTGGTGTTATCAGGCGGTCATGGATCCCATGTTTGTTGTGAGCACGTGTCAACTAGAAAGGTTTGGCTTCTCACAATAGAAGATAATTTAGAGAAGCCAAAAGAGTCGTCACATGACTGCCTGCTGACATCAGCGATGCTGGGGCCATTGTTACTGTACATGGGGGGACTCAGGGGACATTGTTAAATGTTAAGTGGGCACTTAAGCATTATTGTTATAGGGGCACGCAGAGTATTCTGACCATCAAAATTGCAAATGGGGTATTATTACTTTTAGGGACAAAATGTGAAGGGCACTAGCACAGTGCATTAATATTTTTTAGGGGGGCAATTTTACTATCTAGAGAGCACAAGTGTGGCATTATTTCTATGTAAGGCGCACAGTGGTGGCATTATTTTGTGGGGCGGTAAGAGGAGCACGGTTATTATGTGGTCTATCATGAGGGGCATGGGTTTCGGTCCCGTATTCCTGTCCTGGGTCAAGCTTTTTTACTGCAATCCATGTGCCAAAATTAAATTAAATGGTTGTACGTCAGAGGTTTTTGAGCTGTTTAGGGGAACTAGGCAGGGCTGTCCCCTGACCCTGCTGCTGATCACATTGAACTCCTGGATATTAAACTCCGAACTAGTGGGGAGATAAAGGGCTTTGTGCATCAGTCTGTGCAAAAAAGGGTTGCATTGTATGCAGATGACCTTTTGGTATATCTTGGGGATACAGAGAATTCATTGTTAAATTAAATATATCTATGATTAACCAGATTGGAGATTTTTCAGGGCTTCATATTAATTGGAAGAAATCTATGTTAATGCCAGTGGATAAACTTTCTCAAGCATCCAAAGTGAGTCAAACAAGACTTAAAGTGGGGAAGGATTTTAAATATTTGGGCATTCAAGTTTCAACAAATGTTAGATCGTTTATCCCTCTGAATTTGAATCCGCTATACATGAAATTCTAAGCAAAAATCAAAACCTGGTGTAAATTACCATTATCATTTGGTTAAAATGATTCTCATGCCCCAGCTGTCATATGTCATCCATAATGTCCCAGGGTGGATTCCTCTGAAACACTTTTACAAATTTCAAGCTATGTTCAGAGAATTAATTTGGAAAAAAGGCACAGCTCGTATTAAATATGACACATTACAGAGGGGGAAGGAGGACAGAGGATTGGCTGCCCCTAACCTATGGCTGTATTTTCTAGCCTCACATATGCAACAGCTTAAACTGCTTCAGGGCTCTACAGCTTCCATTGTCCATGAGTATACTGGGGAAACCCAATTATCTCAGTTTTTGGAGCAGTTTATTTGGGGAAAATAAGATGAAGCTACCTACTCTAGTCCTTATGAATAAAACCTGGGATAAAACTAAGCAACTCCTTAACCCCTTCACCCCCAAGGGTGGTTTGCACGTTCATGACCGGGCCAATTTTTACAATTCTGACCACTGTCCCTTTATGAGGTCATAACTCTGGAACGCTTCCATGGATCCCGGTGATTCTGACACTGTTTTCTCGTGACATATTGTACTTCATGATAGTGGTAAAATTTCATTCAAATAACTTGCGTTTATTTGTGAAAAAAAACGGAAATTTGGCGAAAATTTTGAAATTTTCGCAATTTTCCAACTTTCAATTTTTATGCCCTTAAATCACAGAGATACGGCACACAAAAAACTTGATAACTAACATTTCCCACATGTTTACTTTACATCAGCACAATTTTGGAACCAAAATTTTTTTTTGTTAGTTATAAGGGTTAAAAATTGACCAGCGATTTCTCATTTTTACAACACCATTTTATTTTTACGGACCACATCACATTTAAAGCCACTTTGAGGGGTCTATATGATAGAAAATACCCAAACGTGACACCATTCTAAAAACTGCACCCCTCAAGGTGCTCAAAACCACATTCAAGAAGTTTATTAACCCTTTAGGTGCGTCACAGGAATTTTTTTTGAATATTTAAAAAAAAAATGAACATCTAACTTTTTTTCACAAAAAAAATACTTCAGGTTCAATTTTTTTTATTTTACCAAGGGTAACAGGAGAAATTGGACTGCAAAAGTTATTGTGCAATTTGTCCTGAGTACGCTGATACCTGATATGTGGGGGGGAACAACTGTTTCGGCGCATGGCAGAGCTCAGAATGGAAGGAGCGCCGTTTGACTTTTTCAATGCAAAATTGGCTGGAATTCAGATCGGACGCCATGTCACGTTTGGAGAGTCCCTGATGTACCTAAACAGTGGAAACCCCCTACAAGTGACCCCATTTTGGAAACTAGACCCCCCAAGGAACTTATCTAGATATGTGGTGAGAACTTTGAACCCACAAGGGCTTCACAGAAGTTTATAACGTACAGCGGTACAATTAAAAAATCATATTTTTTCCACAAAAAAGATCTTTTCACCCCAATTTTTATTTTCCCAAGGGTAACAGGACCCTAAAAGTTATTGTGCAATTTGTCCTGAGTACGCTGATACCCCACATGTGGGGGTAAACCACTATTTGGGCACATGGTAGAGCTCGGAAGGGAAGCAGCGCCATTTGACGTTTTTGGCTGGAATTGAGATTGGACACCAAGTCGCGATTGGAAAACCCCTGATGTACCAAAGCAGTGGAAACCCCCCACAAATGACACCATTTTGGAAACTAGACCCCCTAAGGAACTTATCTAGATGTGTGGTGAGAACTTCGAACCCCCAAGGGCTTCACAGAAGTTTATAACATACAGCCGTACAATTAAAAAATCATATTTTTTCCACAAAAATGATCTTTTCACCCTCAATTCTTATTTTTCCAAGGGTAACAGGACCCTAAAAGTTATTGTGCAATTTGTCCTGAGTACGCTGATACCCCACATATGGGGGTAAACCACTATTTGGGCGCATGGCAGAGCTCGGAAGGGAAGCAGCGCCATTTGACGTTTTTGGCTGGAATTGAGATCGGACACCATGTCGCGATTGGAAAACCCCTGATGTACCAAAACAGTGGAAACCCCCCACAAATGACACCATTTTGTAAACTAGACCCCCCCAAGAAACTTATCTAGATGTGTGGTGAGAACTTTGAACCCCCCAGTGCTTCACAGAAGTTTATAACGCCCAGGCGTGAAAATAAAAGATTCGTATTTTTTCCACAAACATGATCTTTTAGTCACCATTTTTTTTATTTTCCCAAGGGTTCCAGGAGAAATTGGACCCCAAAAGTTGTTGTCCAATTTGTCCTGAGTATGCTGATACCCCATATGTGGGAGAAAACTACTGTATGGGCACACATCGGGGATCGGAAGGGAAGTAGTGACGTTTTGGAATGCAGACTTTGATGGAATGGTCTGCGGGTGTCATGTTGCCTTTGGAGAGCCCCTAATGTACCTAAACAGTGGAAACCCCCCACAAATGACCCCATTTTGGAAACTAGACCCCCTAAGGAACTTATCTAGATGTGAGGTGAGCACTTTGAACCCCCAAGGGCTTTACAGAAGTTTATAATGCCTGGGCATGAAAATAAAAAAATCGTATTTTTTCCACAAACATGATCAATTAGTCCCCAATTTTTTTATTTTCCCAAGGGTAACAGGAGAAATTGAACCCCAAAAGTTGTTGTCCAATTTGTCCTGAGTACGCTGACACCCCATATGTGGGAGAAAACTACTGTATGGACACACGTCGGGGCTCAGAAGGGAAGTAGTGACGTTTTGGAATGCAGACTTTGATGGAATGGTCTGGTGGTGTCATGTTGCCTTTGGAGAGCCCCTAATGTACCTAAACAGTGGAAACCCCCGCATATGACCCCATTTTGGAAACTAGACCCCCTAAGGAACTTATCTAGATGTGTGGTGAGCACTTTGAACCCCCAAGGGCTTCACAGAAGTTTATAATGCCCGGGCATGAAAATAAAAAAAATCGTATTTTTTCCACAAACATGATCAATTAGTCCCCAATTTTTTTATTTTCCCAAGGGTAACAGGAGAAATTGAACCCCAAAAGTTGTTGTCCAATTTGTCCTGAGTACGCTGACGCCCCATATGTGGGAGAAAACTACTGTATGGACACACGTCGGGGCTCGGAAGGGAAGTAGTGACGTTTTGGAATGCAGACTTTGAGGGAATGTTCTGCGGGTGTCATGTTGCCTTTGGAGAGCCCCTAATGTACCTAAACAGTAGAAACCCCTGACAAATGACCCCATTTTGGAAACTAGACCCCGTAAGGAACTTATCTAGATGTGTGGTGAGCACTTTGAACCCCCAAGGGCTTCACAGAAGTTTATAATGCCTGGGCATGAAAATAAAAAAATCGTATTTTTTTCACAAACATGATCAATTAGTCCCCAATTTTTTCATTTTCCCAAGGGTAACAGGATAAATTGGACCCCAAAAGTTGTTGTCCAATTTGTCCTGAGTACACTGATACCCCATATGTGGGAGAAAACTATTGTATGGGCACTAGAGTTGAGCGAAACGGGTCGAAAAATTTCAAAAGTCGCCAACTTTTGGCAAAATCGGGTTTCATGAAACGAAACTCGACCCTAAAAAAACAAAAGTCGCTCAACTCTAATGGGCACACTTCGGGGCTCGGAAGGGAAGTAGTGACGTTTTGGAATGCAGACTTTGATGGAATGGTCTGCGGGCGTCATGTGCGTTTGGAGAGCCCCTGATGTACCTAAACTATTGAAACTCCCCACAAATTACCCCATTTTCGACACTAGACCCCCCACAGAACTTATCTAGATGTGTGGTGAGCACTTTGAACCCCCAAGGGCTTCACAGAAGTTTATAATGCCCGGGCATGAAAATAAAAAAATTGTATTTTTTCCACAAACATGATCAATTAGTCCCCAATTTTTTTATTTTCCCAAGGGTAACAGGAGAAATTGAACCCCAAAAGTTGTTGTCCAATTTGTCCTGAGTACGCTGACATTCTATTCTTCAGGTTAGTATGGTTACAGCGATACCTCATTTAGGTCATTTTTTTATGTTTTGGTGGTTTTATGCAATGAAAACTATTTTATATAAAAAATAATTATTTTTGCATCGCTTTATTCTGCGAGCTATAACTTTTTTATTTTTTCGCTGATGATGCTGTGTGGCAGCTCGTTTTTTGCGGGACAAGATGACGCTTTCAGCGGTACCATGCATATTTATATGCGTCTTTTTGATCGCGCGTTATTACACTTTTTGTTTGGCGGTATGATAATAAATCATTATTTTTTGCTTCGTTTTTTATTTTTATTTTTTAAGGGGTTCACTAAAGGGGTTAACTAATGGGACAGTTTTATAGGGCGGGTCGTTACGAATGCGGCGATACCTAATATGTGTACTTTTATTGTTTGGGGGGTTTTTTTATTTCCAAAAAATTGATTTATTGGGGGAATATTTTTTTTTTCTAATTTATTTGGCGATTTTTTAAAAATTATTTTAACATTTTTTTTTTTTTTTAACTTTATTACATAGTCCCAGGTGGGACTTCACTGTCCTGTGACAGATCGCTGATCTGTCACATCACAGATCACTGTGACAGATCAGCGATCTGTCACAGGCACTACTGCAGACTTCCTCATGCCTGCGCTTTGCAGGCACTAAGGAAGCCAGCTCCCTGCAGGCCCCCGAAGGCCCCCATTGCCATCTTGGATTTCGGCGGCCTGTAGGGAAAGAGACCCCCGCAGCAGCGCTGCACATTGCGCTGCTGTGGGGGGCTCAGGGAAGCACGGAGGGAGCCCCCTCCCTGCCGATGCTTCCCTTTAACCCCCGGTACACCGCGATCATGTTTGATCGCGGTGTGCAAGGGGTTAACGTGTCGGGGGCGGTCCGTGACCGCCCCTGACACATTGTGCCGGGTGTCAGCTGTGATAATCAGCTGACACCCGGCCAAGATCAGCGGCGCTCACCGCGCGGGCGCCGCTGATCGCGCTAGACGTACTATCCTGTCCATGGGCATAGGGGCCCGGGTCCCATGGACGGGATAGTATGTCTGATGTCAGAAAGGGGTTAATATTGATGGGCTTACTCCAGTTACTCCTATATGGCAAAATCCAAAGTTGCCGAAAATATTCAGGTTAGAGGGCTTTAGCCCCTGGCAACAAGCGGGGATCCTATTTATAGATCAACTTCAGTTGGATGGATTCTTTAAAAGTTTTCAGCAGTTAAGAGATGAATTACAGCTACCACATAAGTACTTTTTTTCAGTACCTTCAATTGAGACCTGCATGACATAAACAGGAGTCCCTTACTAAGCTTAGAACCCATAATCATTTATTGTTTTCTATGGTTGGGAACCAGGATTGTGTCGCTGGTGCAATTTCTTGATATTATCAACTACTCCTTGCCCAGGTTATAGATAAGCAGCCATTGAAGCTTAAAGAGAAATGGGAGCAGGATATTGGTGAGCAGTGGCATGACATATTATCCTTGATTCCACAGCTGTCCACTAGTGAGGCACAAAGGTTGTCACAGATGTACCTGCTGTATCGGGTATACAGGACTCCCAATTTCCTGCATAAAATTGGGGTAAGAGAGGATGACTTGTGCCCGAGATGCGGTTCGGGCCCTGCTGATTTGCTACATATGTTTTGGTCATGTGGTTCTATCTGGAATTAATCTTAGTACTTTCCTCCAGTATCCCTCCAGTTTAGGACATGACCACATCATATGAAGTAGAGTAGCCGGCTCCATCCCACACCTAGGACAACATGTGTCTGCTCTGGCCCCAATCTTACACATAAACTCTGGTGTTCTATAAAGCTTATGTATTAAATAAAGCTGAGAAAGTCTTATGTGCTTCACTAAGAGAGAGTTGAAGTACTCTTTCCAATATCTCCATCCATTGACCTACTTCTATTGGGCTGATCGCTGCCTCCCATCTCTCTTTACTATGAATTGGGTGTTTGCTTAGCACTAATGTTAATAAAGATCTATATAGCTGCGATATTATCCCAGATGAACTATTTGATCTACTAATTAACTATATAACATTATTTGGTACATAGACTTTCAAACCACTCTCCGTAAAGTCCGCATTGAACTCATGATTTAGCTGGAGGTATTTATAAATATCCTTTGGATTGAGATCAAACTCCTCCTGTAATTGTGCATAACATTTGAGTACATTATCTAATAGCAGCTGGGATACCCTGCCCACCTCCCTCTCCCTTCACATCCCAAAACCCAACAAACTTCTCAGACTAACTAACCATGGGGTGTCCCATATTGATGTAAAATGTGAGCAACTCTCTATTTGTTGCAGATCTCTTATTTTCCACCATATTTTATGCATTAACGATAATGTGGGAGGTTTTTTTGGAGAAGATTTCAATTTGTTACCCACTAGTGCTTCATATAAATATCAGCTATTTACCCCTACTGCAAGAGATATTTAACAAATTTTTATCTGTATCCTTCCATCCTCTAAAATATTGAGCCTGGGCTGCCAAGTAATAGACCCACGGGTTAGGAACCAATAACCCCCCGTCTGATTTGTTCCTCTGCAGAGTTTCCAATTTAATATGAGCTGTTCCACCCCTCCAAACCAGAGATCTAAACACCACTTCAATAGCCCAAAAGAATCTAAAAGGGATCCATATCGGTGAATTGTGAACACAATACAGCAGCTGGGGCATCCATATCATTTTAATTAAATTATCTCTCCCCACAACTGATAAAGGAAGTTTAGACCATGCATCTCTTTTCTGTGTAAACGTAGTTAGGATTGGGGCTAAATTTAGTTTTTCATAATCTAGCAGGATAGGTGAGACCATCACTCCCAAATATTTAAACATTGATACCTGTTGCAGTCCATAGCGGCGTGGATTGACAACCTGACCCCCCCCTCTCATCTAGTGGCATCAGCACCGATTTAGACCATTTTATCACCAGCCCAGAGAAGGTTCCAAAAGACTGGATCACCACCATTGCCAGAGACTTAAGGGTATGGGCACACGCTGCGGATTCTGCTGCGTTTCCGCAGCGTTTTTGGCTCTGCAGAAACGCAGCAGATTTTGCTGCGTTGTACAGTACCTTTATTTCCTATGGAAATAAAAAAAAGCTGTGCACATGCTGCGTTTTTTTCCGCGCGGTTTTGCTGCGGTTTACAATCCGCAGCATGTCAATTGTTTGGTGCAGAAACGCTGCGGTTTTACACCTCATCCATTATGAGGTGTAAAACCGCAGGGCAAAACCGCAGAAAAAACGCAGATAATCCGCAGATAAACCGCAGAAAAACCGCAGCACTTTGTCCTGAGGATTTCCTGCGGTTTTCTCTACAAAATCCGCAGAGACTAAAAACTACGTGTGCACATACCCTAAGGGAGTTTTACACATAGCGATATCGCTAGCACGTCACCGATTTTGTGACGTTATAGCGATATCGCTATGTGTGATACTTACCTCCGACTGGCTCCCCCACTGTCCTTCGCTGATCGCGCGAGAATGTCCGGCTCGCGCGTGGAGGCCGGCTTGAGGACGTCAGGATCGCTGTGTGTGAAAGGTGGGTATCGTGCGCTGCATCGTTGCTGCATCGCTGTGAGGTCTGCCTTTGTGACAGCTCACTAGCGATCATTTAGCGATGCATCAGCGATCCTGACCGGGTCGGATCGCTGGTTGGAACGCTGGTGCATCGCTAAATGTAAAAGGGCCTTTAGACGCACTAGCTAGAAAGAGTAAAATGTCATCCGCATAAAGTGCAATTTTATCTTCCAACCCCCCTCTTCTAAACCCCTCTATCCCAGAATGTTTCCATAGCAGAATCGCCAGGGGCTCAACCACCAATGCGAAGAGCAAAGGTGACAAGGGACAACCTTGTCTAGTACCTCTCCCCAATGCCAATGCTTCTGATAAGGAACCATTCACCCTTATCCTGGCTGTAGGATTGGTATATAAGATATTTATCGAATTTATAAATTCCGCCCCCAATCCAAATTCTTCTAAAACTGACCTCAGGAATCCCCACTCCACGCTGTCAAAAGCTTTGGCCGCATCTAAGGAACAAATGACTCTTTTCCCTGAGTTATCAATCAGCATCTGCAGATTTAAATATAGACGTCTTATGTTAGTTGCTGTCGACCTTCCTGGCATAAACTCAGACTGATCTTGATGAACAATAGAAGAAATAACCCTGGTAAGTCTATTGGCCAGAACCTTAGCTATTATCTTTACATCCGTACTGAGAAGTGAAATGGCCCTATAAGAATCTGATTGTAGGGGATCCTTATCTTGTTTAGGTATCACTACTACACTGCTCTAATAAAATAAAGGGAACACTCAAATAACACATCCTAGATCTCAATTAATGAAATATTCTCACTGAATACTTTGTTCTGTACAAAGTTGAATGTGCTGACAACAAAATCACACAAAAATCAACAATGGAAATCAAATTTATTAACCAATGGAGGCCTGGATTTGGAGTCATACACAAAATTAAAGTGGAATGTAATGTCCTTAAAACAAGTCAAAATGATGCTCACTATTATGTGTGGCTTCCACGTGCCTGTATGACCTCCCTACTGTACAACGCCTGGGCATGCTCCTGATGAGGTGGCGGATGGTCTCCTGAGGGATCTCTTTCCAAACCTGGACTAAAGCAACCGCCAACTCCTGGACAGTCTGTGGTGCAACCTGACGTTGGTGGATGGAGCGAGACAAGATGTCCCGGATGTCCTCAATCGGATTCAGGTCTGGGGAATGGGAGGGCCAGTCCATAGCTTCAATGCCTTCATCTTGCAGGAACTGCTGACACACTCCAGCCACATGAGGTCTGGCATTGTCCTGCATTAGGAGGAACCCAGGGTCAACCGCACCAGCATTTGGTCTCACAAGGGGTCTGAGGATCTCATCTCGGTACCTAATGGCAAACTGGTCATGCTGAAGGATGTTGCAGGCAGCAGATCGCTCTCCACGGCGTCTTCAGACTCTGTCACGTCTGTCACATGTGCTCAGTGTAAACCTGCTTTCATCTGTGAAGAATACAGAGCGCCAGTGGCGAATTTGGCAATCCTGGTGTTCTGTGGCAAATGCCAAGGGTCCTGCACGGTGTTGGGCTGTGAGCACAACCCTCATCTGTGGACGTTGGGCCTTCAGACCATCCTCATGGAGTCGTTTTCTATCCGTTTGTGCTGACATATGCACATTTGTGGCCTACTGGAGGTCATTTTGCTGGGCTCTGGCAGTGCTCCTGTTAGAATCTGTTCAGTTTGTGACTATCTGCCATTTTCTTGTAGTGTTCTGGCTGCTGGTCTTTTTCCTCTGGTGCTGGGTTTGTCTTGGGTCAGGTGATTGTATCACCCTTTATTAGCCTGCACCTGTCTCCCATTCCTTGCTGGACAACTGTGTTAATCAGCTTGAGTTCTGGCTTGGAGCTTTGCCTTGCCTTCTGTGTGTTTAATTAGTGCAGTGCTGGGATCTCTGGTTCTGCTAGTCTTAGTTTCTGTTTTCAGTTTGTTTCTGCAGCCTTCTCTTTGTTTTCTTCTAGGAGGTGACCCGTTTTTGTACCCAGTTCTTAGATCTTTCAGGGACCCCCTTCCCCCTATCTATAGGTCTTTGCTTGAGATTAACCTAGGATCGTTGGTGGGTGCATTCGCAGGAATGGGTCGTCCACTCCATCGTAGGGTATCAGCCTAGTCATAGTGCAGGGTCAGTTTTCCCCCTTCTACCCTATTCCTGTGCTGCAGAATCGTAACAGTTTGTCCAGCCCGAGAAAGCATGAAAAAAAAAACCCTCCCGGATTTCTGCAAAATGAACAGCGTTCAGGATCTTGCTCGTTGCCTGCAACGGTTAATGTTGGAAGTTTCCGGCTTACAACAGCACGTGAGTAATTGCCCAGCAGTCCACCCTGAAGAGCCTAAGGTGGGTTTGCCTGAATGTTTTTCTGGTAATCGACAGGAATTTTTTTCGTTTAAAAATGCATGTTTACTTTATTTTCAGCTTAGACCCAGGTCTTCAGGGGCTGAATTACAGCATGTGGGGATTATTATGTCCTTATTGCTAGGGGAGCCGCAAGTTTGGGCATTTTCATTGCGTCCAGATGACCCTTGTTTGGTGTCAGTAAAAACGTTTTTTTTCTGGGGTTAATATATGACGATCCAGATCGGGTCGCTACAGCCGAGGCTAAACTCAGACGGCTGAAACAGGGTTCTGGTGACGCTGAGGGATATTGTACCCATTTCAGATGATGGTCTGCAGAAGTCAGCTGGAATGATCCAGCACTCAAAAGTCAATTTTTAGCAGGTCTGAATTACAGGGCTAAAGACTTACTCATTGCATACCCTGCACCTGCTACACTTGAGGCTGCCATGCAGTTAGCCATCAGGGTGGATAGAAGAATGAGAGACAGGCAGAATGAGGAGAAGGCTTCAATTCTGCTGGATCCTGTCTCTGAAAAGACCCCCGTGGACTATGGGGAACCGATGCAACTTGGGGCGGTGTCCTCTCGTTCCCAGGAAAGGGAGAGAAGGCTCTCTGAGGGGCTATGCCTTTAATGTGGTAAGACTGGGCATTTTATCAAGCAATGTGAAGGTCACATAGATCAGGAAAAGAAAAAAAAAAAGGGGGTCAGCGTAACCCTCCCATTCGTATTGCATTTTTACGCTCCGCAGGAGTTTCTTTTTCTGGTAGTTCTATCTGTCATGGTCATAATAGGATTTTTAAGTGATGGTGGACTGTGGGTCTGCACTGAATTTGATCAATCAACAATTTCTAGACAAGTATAAGATTGAGTCTGTACCTTTATCATCCCCTTTTCCTGTAGTCGCGATTGATAACACTCCGCTAGAGCATGGGTGCGTTTCTTGAAAGGTCACCGGGTTTCCACTCACTGTGAATATGGAGCACCAGGAATCTTTAGATTTGTTTGTACTTGATAAATTGCCTTTTCCAGTCATCCTGAGGTTACCCTGGTTAAAAATGCACAATCCTGTACTGGACTGGTCATCAAATACTATAAGAGCCTAGGGTCAGGGGTTTTATGGGAAATGTTGTGATGTACACATCACTGCTGTGGTGAAAAATGAGCTACCTGAAGCCATTCAGGAGTTCTGGAAAGTATTTTCTGAAGTTGAGTCACAAGTTCTACCACCGCATAGAGATTAAGATTGCGCTATAGAGTTCGTTCCGGTGCTAATCTCCCTAAGAGTTGTTTATTTAATCTGACGATCCCCGAGAGGGAGGCCTTAAAGGAATACCTGCAGACTAGTCTTGCTGCAGGTCATATAAGACCCTCTAAGTCCCCTGTGGCTGTGGGATTCTTTTTTGTCAAAAAGAAAGATGGGGGTCTTAGGCTAAGATTGATCTCCGTGGGGCATATAGTTTCCTGCGGATTAAAGAAGGCGTTGAATGGAAGGCAGCCTTTAATACCCCAGAAGGTCATTTTGAGTGTCTAGTAATGCCTTTCGGCCTTACAAATGCTCCGGCGTTCTTTCAAAATTTCATCAACGACATTCTGAGGCCGTTGATCGGTAGGAGTGTTATCGTTTATTTTGATCTACTCGCCCGATCTGGAGTCGCATTGGCAGAGAGTCCATGAGGTTCTGCAGATTCTGAGAGACAGCACACTCTTTGGTAAACTGGAGAAATGTGAGTTTGAGGTACAGAAAATTAGCTTTTTGGGGTATATTGTTTCCAGTGATGGGTTTGAGATGGACCCGGTGAAGGTTCAGGCGGTATTGGAGTGGCCTAGACCTGAATGCTTGAAGTCAATTCAGAGATTCTTGGGGTTTGCTAATTATTACAGAAAATTCATAAAGAATTTTTCTGTTATCGCCAAACCTCTTACTAATCTGACTAAGAAGGGTGCCAATACTGTCCAATGGTCCCCTGAGGCTGTTAAGGCCTTTGAGCATCTCAAACAGAAGTTTAGCTCTGCTCCTCTTTTGATCCAGACAGACGAGACTAAGCCCTTTCTGGTAGAGGTGGATGCCTCATCAGTAGGAGTGGGGGCTGTTCTGTCACAGGAGGGAGAGGATGGGGTACATCCCTGTGCGTTCTTTTTTAAGAAATTTTTTGTAGGCGGAGCTCAACTACGATGTTGGGAACCGAGAATTGCTGACTATTAAGCTTGCATTTGAGCATTGGCGACATTTTTTGGAGGGCGCTAGACATTCCATACAAGTCTTTACTGATCATAAGAATCTGATCTATCTGGATGCGGCTAAATGTTTGAATGCTCATCAAGCTAGGTGGGCATTGTTTTTTGCCCGGTTCCATTTCTCTGTGACATATATCCCTGGGACAAAGAATGTTAAATCTGATGCTTTGTCTCGAAGTTTCTCCCCAGCGGTTAATACTGAAAAGGAGGAATCTATTCTGCAGAAAGGGGTGGTGGTGGCAGCTTTAGGTTCTGAGTTGGAAAATAGCATTCTTAAAGCCCAGGATGCGGCACCAACTAATACTCCGTATGGGAAATTATTTGTGCCTAAAGCCCTGAGTAGAGCTTTGTTTACGGAATGTCATGAGTCTTTTTTGGTGGGTCATCCAGGTATTGCCGAGACTAGAAAGTCTATCGGTCGGAGTTTCTGGTGGCCGGGGTGGCTAAGAGAAATTGTCAAGTGGGTGCGTCAGTGTACCGTGTGCGCTAAGTCTAAGGCTTCTCATGCTCCAGCGGCAGGGTTGCTGTGCCCGTTATAGGTTCCTAGTTCCCCATGGACTCATCTTGCAATAGATTTTATCACCGACCTGCTGGTCTCTGAGGGTTTTTCTGTCATCTGGGTTGTGTTGGACCGGTTTAGTAAGATGTGTCATCTGGTCCCGTTCAATAAATTACCCTGCGCTAAGACACTTGCCAGGGCATTTGTGAAAGACATTGTCAGACTCCATGGTGTCCCCACGGACATTGTCTCCGATAGGGGACCACAGTTTGTGGCTCTATTTTGGCGTGCCTTTTGTGACAGACTTAAGGTTCATTTGTCGTTTTGGTCGGGTTATCATCTGGAGTCCAATGGACAGACCGAGAGGAAGAACCAGGACGTTGAGCAGTTTTTGAGATGTTTTGTAGTAGACAATCAGGAGATGTGGTCGGAATATCTACCATTAGCTGAGTTTGCTCTCAATAAACATACGTCTTCTTCGGATGAGTGTTTCTTTTTTTTGTTGTACTGGGAAGCATCCATCTTTCAGTCCTTTTTCTAGGATTGAGGCAGCGGTGCCTGAGGATGAGAGTTTTTCTGGAAATTTGGAAAGGGTTTGGACCAGTGTGCACCATAATCTGAATCAGGCTAATAGGAGGTCTAAGAAATATTTTGACAAGAGAAGAAGGGAGGTGAGGTTTGGTTGTCCTCTAGGAATCTGCATTTAAAGATCCCTTCTAAAAAATTGGGGCCTATGTTTGTAGGACCCTTCAAAGTGGTTCAGATTGTCAACTCGGCAGCAGTCAGATTGGACATTCCTTCGTCCTGGAAAATTAATTCAGTTTTTCATGTATCTTTGCTGAAGAAAGTTGATACGCTGGATAAGGTGGCTATGCCGTCTGCTCCTCCAATTGATGAGGACTGTGAGTTTGAGATTTCATGCATTCTTGATTCCAGGTGGCACAGAGGAGGCCTATAGTATCTCGTGTCCTGGAAGGGTTTCGGTCCCGAGGACAATTCCTGGGTGAAAACTGTGGATGTCTTGGCCTCAAGATTAATTAAGGCTTTTTACAGGAGATTTCCGAATAAGGCTCGGCCTAGAGGATCCGGGGGATCCTCGTTAAAGGGGAGGTACTGTTAGAATCTGTTCAGTTTGTGACTATCCGCCATTTTTTTGTAGTGTTTTGGTTGCTGGTCTTTTTCCTTTGGTGCTGGGTTTGTCTTGGGTCAGGTGATTGTATCACCCTTTATTAACCTGCACACGTCTCCCATTCCTTGCTGGACAACAGTGTTAATCAGCTTGAGTTCTGGCTTGGAGCTTTGCTTTGCCTTCTGTGTGTTTAATTAGTGCATTGCTGGGATCTCTGGTTCTGCTAGTCTTAGTTTCTGTTTTCAGTTTGTTTATGCAGCCTTCTCTTTGTTTTCTTCTAGGAGGTGACCCGTTTTTGTACCCAGTCCTTAGATCTTTCAGGGACCCCCTTCCCCCTATCTATAGGTCTTCGCTTGAGATTAACCTAGGATCGCCGGTCGGTCTATTCGCGGGAATGGGTCGCCCACTCCATCGTAGGGTATCAGCCTAGTCATAGTGCAGGCTCAGTTTTCCTTCTTCAATTCTATTCCTGTGCTGCAGAATCGTAACAGCTCCTCCTGTTCCTCCTTGCACAAAAGCAGAGGTAGCGGTCCTGCTGCTGGGTTGTTGCCCTCCTATGGCCCCCTCCACGTCTCCTGGTGAACTGGCCTGTCTCCTGGTAGCGCCTCCAGCCTCTGGACACTATGCTGCCAGACAGAGCAAACTTTTTGCCACAGCTCGCATTAATGTGCCATCCTGGATGAACTGCACTACCTGAGCCACTTGTGTGGGTTGTAGAGTCCGTCTCCTGCTACGAGTGTGAAAGCGCAATCAACATTCAAAAGTGACCAAAACATCAGCCAGAAAGCATTGGTACTGACATGTGGTCTGTGGTCCCCACCTACAGAACCACTCCTTTATTGAGGGTGTCTTGATAATTGCCAATAATTTCCATCTTTTGTCTTCTTTTGTCTATTCCATTTGCACAACAGCATGTGAAATTGATTGTCAAGCAGTGATGCTTCCTAAGTGGACAGTTGGATTTCACAGAAGTTTGATTTGGAGTTATATTCTGTTGTTTAAGTGTTCCCTTTATTTTTTTGAGCAGTCTATAATGGCTTCTTGCATGGATTTATGTTATGAATGAGTCACCGTAGGAGGCAAAAACAGAAATGCTAGCTAAGTCCAGAAAACCAGAGAAGTTGGCAGCTATCGGATTGCAGACCCCTGAACCTATCAACAACAACTAGCAGTAGCCGTGGGGGGTTCCTACGATGCCCTAGACCCCTCGATCACAGCCGGAGAACTGCCTAGCCTAAAGACAGAAAGGGAAATCTAAACTGCCCCAGAGCAGACCCCAAAGCAATAGGCAGCCCCCAACATATAATGACGGTGAAGCAAGAAGAAAAAACACTAACACAGATAGAAAGATAGACTGAGCAAATGATGGGGCCCAAGCTAACTAGATAGGACAGGATAGGAAAGCTGCTGTCTGCAATTCGCGAAAAACCCTATCAAAATAAGAGCCAACAGAGTGACAGGGAAAAAGGCCCTGAAGACGCTAGGCTTCAAAAAGACTATGTCAGTACTCAGGTATTTTCTGAAGACAGAGCAAACTGACAAAAAAGGAATTCAGCTCACCCCAGCAGGGAATGGCAGAATCCAGAAAAGCAAGGCAAACTAAAACCAAAACACAAATGCAAAAAGGCAAAGCAGAAAACCTATCTTTTGAGGAGCAGGAATCAGACTGGTCTCCTAGAATTCCACAGAGAAATCACCAGCGAGGCAGAAGGGCGTCGGCTGCCTTATATCCAGTCAGAGATCCCCGTCGCCCAGTCATCCTCTCCCAGCTCAGGTGCTTGGTAATCAGCCTCACTACCTTCCTTCACCAGAAGAGGGAGTTCATCAGACCTCAATGGTGAAGGGGAAAATGAACTCATAACAGATTTAGGTAATGAATGTGATTTAATGGCTTCCTGAAACATATTTAAAATTTAGGTAACAGTATACACCCACATTTTTATACAATTCAATGGGGATCCCATCAGAGTCCGGGGATTTATTATTTGCCATGTCTGCCAACGCCTCCTCCAATGTGATTGGCTTGTCCAAGAACATCCTATCCTCATCTGAGATCTTAGGGACACCTATTCCTCGCACAAACTCCTACGTCTGGGATTGCATCCCAGTTGCCCTGGATGTATACAGGGATTCAAAGAACATTTTAAATTGTTTTAATATTTGTGGGGTTTCATACATCTTCTCCCCAGTTTCATCCCTCAGTGTCGCAATATATGTTGCTCCCTCTGTGCGTTTGCTATTAATGCTAGGACATGTCCCGCTTTTTCACTTTCATCAAAGTAAAATTGTTTTTGAAATGATCTCTTAACTTTAGATAATTCTAATACATGTGAATTGCAAGCATCTTGAGCAACCTTCATCTCAAGAAGATGCACTCTTTCTCCGCTTGAGGCAAAAAGTTGTTCCGTGTTCTGAACCTTCAATCTAAGGAATTCCCTGAACGGTCTGTTCTTTAACTTTTCTCTGCTCTCTGCCTGAATAAGAGCCCCCCTAAGACAGGCCTTCATTGCATCCCACAAAGTATCCCATGACACTGTTCCGGAGTTATATAAGAAATAATCCTTGATGGCATGTTCTGTCAAATGACCATCAATCATCTGCAACCAATATGCATTAAAACTCCACAGTTTAGGCAGGGATATACTATTGGAAAACTTAGATAATTTCACCAATAATGCGAGTGATCTGACAATAATCTAGGGAGGTATTCTATTGATTCCAATTGTTGGAATATTGGGTCCATACCCAAAGCCAAATTTATGCGAGACATTGTGTTATGTGAACTCGAGAGACAAGAAAACTGCCTAATATCAGGATGTCTCATCCTCCATAAATCATTAAGCAAAAGTTCCGACAGAAGTTCCCCAAATTTCGAGGCTGAATTATATTTCCCACCCTCCCCAGAGCATGAACCCTGACTCATTCTATCCAACCCTGGATTTATAACATTATAAAAATCTCCCAACATTAGGATTGGCAGCATCAGAAAAGAATCAGAAAACAACTGACATAACCTCCCTCATTACTGAATCGTATGGAGGAGGTATATACACTGACACAAGTATATATTGGTGTCGGATTCTATAGTGGAAGCAGATGTATCTCCCTTCCCCATCTATCTTAGGCTAGTTTCACATTTTCGTTTAAGGCCACAGCGACGGCCTGCGCACGGCCGCCGCTAAGCCCCGCCCCCTGCTGCGCCTCCTCCGGTAGCTCCGCCTACGGGCGCATGACGCTGCATGCGTCCTGCATCCCCTATCTTTAGCACTGGGGACGCAGGCCGTGAGCAGGTATGCATTTGGCGGCGCATGTGACCTTTTGACGCTGCGCCAACCGCACCAAATTGCAACAGGTTGCATTTGGCGCTGGTCGTCGCAGCGTCAAAAGGACGCATGCGCCGCCAAATGCATACCTGCGCACGGCCTGCGTCCCCAGTGCTAAAGATAGGGGACGCATGCAGCGTCATGCGCCCGTAGGCGGAGCTACCGGAGGAGGCGTGACCGGGGGCGGGGCTTAGCAGCGGCCATGCGCAGGCCGTCACTGCGGCCTTAAATGCAAATGTGAAACTACCCTTACAGCGGAGAAGATCAAACTGAGTATCTTTGTGTATAAGAATCAAAACTCCTCTTGCATACGGTAAGTAGATCCCACTGAATGAAAAGTGTGACTCAGCCAGGCCCTATCAAGTATTGAGAGATTATCTCTACTCATGTGCGTCTCCTGCAGACACGTGATGGAGGGCGCTGTTTCCCTGATGTACTTTAGTATTGCGGTACGTTTAATTGGGTCTCCCAATCCCCGCACATTCCAGCTCATCAAAGATACAGTATATGCTTAGCCATTTTTTAGAAGAATGATCCATAAATGACCCATATGTTTAACCTGCATCTCACACTTAGACATACTTTTAGATGTTATGACATTAAACAGCATTGAATGACATGATGACCAAATGACGCACATAGAAAAAACCTTTAACCAAAGCAAAGAAAAGCAAAAAATACAGTGATACTATGTGAACTTGTATCACACATTAGAGAGCAAAATCTGGTGAACCTGTCCTCCAGTAAACAGTACATGTTGATTGCATGTTTTCATTACCACTCCAGCAACTGGCAATATAAAACCTCCGGACTCCTCCTGTTCAAGGTAAAAATACAATACCAGTCCTCATTTCAGCAGATTATAAATTCAAATTCAAACAAGAAAGAAAAAATGGAACCATAAGGAATCTTTTGTAGTTAAAGCTTATTCACCAAGTCTCTTAGTGTTGCGTTTTCTCAGTTGTTCATGTTGATCCAGCCAGTCCATGGCATTTTTTGGATTGTCAAAAAACTGAACTGACCCCAACGCTGCCACCGGCAGCTTAGCTGGGTATAGCATTAAGTATTGGACTTCTGGTGCCCTTAGATGTCTCTTAACATCAGAGAATTGAAGCCTCTTATTTTTGGACTTCCGCCAAATAATCTGGATAGAAGGATATCTTTTGGCCGTCGTTAGTAATATCCGGGTTATTTCTAGCTGAACGAAGAATAGCATCTCTGTCTCTGTAATATAGCAATTTTATTAGTACATCTCTGGGATGTACGCCCGGCTGCATAGGATGAGTTGGGACTCTGTGAGCCCATTCCACTACATAGAGTGAGGACAATGTGTCTGACCCAAACACTTTCTTAAGCCAGGCCTCAAAGTATTCAGTGGGATTCCCACTCTCTGTCTTTTCCAGAACTCCCACCAGCCTAATGTTGTTTCTCCTTGAACGATCTTCCAGGTTGTCGGTTTTTGCAAGCAGATAGGCAATCTGACTAACATGTTGTCTCATATCTTGTAGTGTTCTGGCTGCTGGTCTTTTTCCTCTGGTGCTGGGTTTGTCTTGGGTCAGGTGATTGTATCACCCTTTATTAGCCTGCACCTGTCTCCCATTCCTTGCTGGACAACTGTGTTAATCAGCTTGAGTTCTGGCTTGGAGCTTTGCCTTGCCTTCTGTGTGTTTAATTAGTGCAGTGCTGGGATCTCTGGTTCTGCTAGTCTTAGTTTCTGTTTTCAGTTTGTTTCTGCAGCCTTCTCTTTGTTTTCTTCTAGGAGGTGACCCGTTTTTGTACCCAGTTCTTAGATCTTTCAGGGACCCCCTTCCCCCTATCTATAGGTCTTTGCTTGAGATTAACCTAGGATCGTTGGTGGGTGCATTCGCAGGAATGGGTCGTCCACTCCATCGTAGGGTATCAGCCTAGTCATAGTGCAGGGTCAGTTTTCCCCCTTCTACCCTATTCCTGTGCTGCAGAATCGTAACAGTTTGTCCAGCCCGAGAAAGCATGAAAAAAAAAACCCTCCCGGATTCCTGCAAAATGAACAGCGTTCAGGATCTTGCTCATTGCCTGCAACGGTTAATGTTGGAAGTTTCCGGCTTACAAAAGCACGTGAGTAATTGCCCAGCAGTCCACCCTGAAGAGCCTAAGGTGGGTTTGCCTGAATGTTTTTCTGGTAATCGACAGGAATTTTTTTCGTTTAAAAATGCATGTTTACTTTATTTTCAGCTTAGACCCAGGTCTTCAGGGGCTGAATTACAGCATGTGGGGATTATTATGTCCTTATTGCTAGGGGAGCCGCAAGTTTGGGCATTTTCATTGCGTCCAGATGACCCTTGTTTGGTGTCAGTAAAAACGTTTTTTTTCTGGGGTTAATATATGACGATCCAGATCGGGTCGCTACAGCCGAGGCTAAACTCAGACGGCTGAAACAGGGTTCTGGTGACGCTGAGGGATATTGTACCCATTTCAGATGATGGTCTGCAGAAGTCAGCTGGAATGATCCAGCACTCAAAAGTCAATTTTTAGCAGGTCTGAATTACAGGGCTAAAGACTTACTCATTGCATACCCTGCACCTGCTACACTTGAGGCTGCCATGCAGTTAGCCATCAGGGTGGATAGAAGAATGAGAGACAGGCAGAATGAGGAGAAGGCTTCAATTCTGCTGGATCCTGTCTCTGAAAAGACCCCCGTGGACTATGGGGAACCGATGCAACTTGGGGCGGTGTCCTCTCGTTCCCAGGAAAGGGAGAGAAGGCTCTCTGAGGGGCTATGCCTTTAATGTGGTAAGACTGGGCATTTTATAAAGCAATGTGAAGGTCACATAGATCAGGAAAAGAAAAAAAAAAGGGGGTCAGCGTAACCCTCCCATTCGTATTGCATTTTTACGCTCCGCAGGAGTTTCTTTTTCTGGTAGTTCTATCTGTCATGGTCATAATAGGATTTTTAAGTGATGGTGGACTGTGGGTCTGCACTGAATTTGATCAATCAACAATTTCTAGACAAGTATAAGATTGAGTCTGTACCTTTATCATCCCCTTTTCCTGTAGTCGCGATTGATAACACTCCGCTAGAGCATGGGTGCGTTTCTTGAAAGGTCACCGGGTTTCCACTCACTGTGAATATGGAGCACCAGGAATCTTTAGATTTGTTTGTACTTGATAAATTGCCTTTTCCAGTCATCCTGAGGTTACCCTGGTTAAAAATGCACAATCCTGTACTGGACTGGTCATCAAATACTATAAGAGCCTAGGGTCAGGGGTTTTATGGGAAATGTTGTGATGTACACATCACTGCTGTGGTGGTCAAAAAACTGAACTGACCCCAACGCTGCCACCGGCAGCTTAGCTGGGTATAGCATTAAGTATTGGACTTCTGGTGCCCTTAGATGTCTCTTAACATCAGAGAATTGAAGCCTCTTATTTTTGGACTTCCGCCAAATAATCTGGATAGAAGGATATCTTTTGGCCGTCGTTAGTAATATCCGGGTTATTTCTAGCTGAACGAAGAATAGCATCTCTGTCTCTGTAATATAGCAATTTTATTAGTACATCTCTGGGATGTACGCCCGGCTGCATAGGATGAGTTGGGACTCTGTGAGCCCATTCCACTACATAGAGTGAGGACAATGTGTCTGACCCAAACACTTTCTTAAGCCAGGCCTCAAAGTATTCAGTGGGATTCCCACTCTCTGTCTTTTCCAGAACTCCCACCAGCCTAATGTTGTTTCTCCTTGAACGATCTTCCAGGTTGTCGGTTTTTGCAAGCAGATAGGCAATCTGACTAACATGTTGTCTCATATCTTTAGTGAGGTCTGGCAGTTTGTCCGCTATATCGCTGACTCTATTTTTCACTTCCACTGTTCTCTCATTTACCTTCCTTAAATGGAATCTGCGCCGGTGAGCTATGTCCAGGAACACAGAGCAGTAATGCAATTCGTACATGACAGCTGACACCCTGCAGTCTCTGACCTGACTGGTTTTGCGACTGATTGGGGCCAGTTAACTAATTTTCTAAATTATCGCCAAGTTTCCATTTTTTTTCACAAATAAACGCTCATCATATTGAAGAAATTTTACCACTATCATGAAGTACAATATGTCCCGAAAATACATTACCCGAATCAGTGGGATACGTAGAAGGGTTCAAGAGTTTTAACCTCATAAGGTGACAGTGGTCAGAATTGTAAAATTTGGCTTGGTCAATAAGGTCAACATTGGCTTGGTCATTAAGGGGTTAAAATTTGTTACCAATCATTAATGTTTTTAAAACGTATAACTTTGAGTTTTATTTCTTTCTTTCAATGTTACGTTAGACTATATGGAGTAGGGTGAGAGCTGGTCGTCATATTGTATAGAAATAGTGAAGGAAGCATTGCACTATAAATGTCAGATTTAGCAAAATTTGCAATACCTAATGTTTTGCTAAAGTATTCGATTAATTTATCCATCTATTTCATCATTATGATTTTGCATGTTAGAAAAAAAAGTTTCACATAGCAGGATACGTGTATGAGGCTTCCACTGCTTATTGTCAAGAAGATCCAACAGGCACATCCCAGGAATGACTGGTGCTAGAGAGAGTAGATCAATTCAGAAAGGTCAGATATGCCAGTCCAAAATTACTCAGACAGGACAATATTAAAAGTATAACATCAGGACTCCTCTACTGGCATGTGACATTGTGATGTAGGAACTTCACCCATTGGAAGAAGTCACACAGATGTGAGGTAGCAGCGATGGAAAATGTATAGTGGAATAGGTTTATCATCAGATGCAGTGGGAACAGTTACATGGATTCAGGAACCAGTTTCATTCTATTTTGTAAGGGACAGGATGACTATTACTAGACAGCCTGTACTGGGAAGGAGACCTCTTGGCTCATTTATGATTTTGTATTCTATATTTGTACCCTGGATGTGTTTATATTATTTAAAGCAATTCTCTATTTTTCCAAAGGGAAGCCATTAAAGATAAGCGGATCTTTTGAAATTCGGCTTCAATGAATTTTTCTCCACTGACCAGAAGAGCTTACACTACAGGAGAGAGACGAGTGAGAGAGAACACCACTGACCATTGAGCTTACACTCTACAGGAGAGAGAGAGAGAACGAGTGAGAGAGAACACCACTGACCATAAGAGCTTACACTCTACAGGAGAGAGAACGGACCCTGCTGACCATAAGAGCTTACACTCCACAGGGGAGAGAGAGGACTCTGCTGACCATAAGAGCTTACACTCCACAGGAGAGAAAGGGAAGACCCTGCTGTCCATAAGAGCTACACTCTACAGGAGCGAGAACGGACCCTGCTGACCATAAGAGCTTACACTATACTGGAGAGAGAGGACCCTGCTGACCATAAGAGCTTACACTCTACAGGAGAGAGAGGACCCTGCTGACCATAAGAGCTTAGACTATACTGGAGAGAGAGGACCCTGCTGACCATAAGAGCTTAGACTATACTGGAGAGAGAGGACCCTGCTGACCATAAGAGCTTACACTATACTGGAGAGAGAGGACCCTGCTGACCATAAGAGCTTACACTCTACAGGAGAGAGAGGACCCTGCTGACCATAAGAGCTTACACTCTACAGGAGAGAGAGAGAACGAGTGAGAGAGAACCACACTGACTATAAGAGCTTACAGACTGCAGGAGAGAGAGAGGACCTCCTCAAACCAATAAGAGCTTACATACAGATTTCTCCATCAGAACAATGTGGTTTTTGGGTTTTGTCCTGATGAAGAAGTCTATGAACCTTGAAACTCGTTGACAAATAAAACCGCAATTCTCAACACATCGGCTCCTGGATCTCCTTTTTCATCATATAGTGGCTTTGGAAGTGCAGTTAAAGATCCATCCTCTATAGTTTTTCCTTCCATTGCATGCATCCTGTATCTGCAGCAGACGTTCTACTGAGCTTTCTTTGGTGTTGTGGCACACAACCTTGCCAGGTGAGCACATTCCTGTACATATCATTCTCATATCCTATATCCGGATAAGACCCCATTTTGTGCTATTATCTTCCAGTTTTCTCGCATTACATGATGCATTATGATTATTATTATGCATTTATATAGCGCTATTAATTCCATGGCGCTTTACATGTGAAAAGGGGAAATATAGACAAGTATAATAAACATGTGTAAGACAAGGGACACACAGGTACAGAAGGAGAGAGGACCCTGCCCGCGAGGGCTCACAGTCTATAGGCATGGGTGAGGATACACTAGGAGAGGATAGAGCTGGTTGTGCGGTGGTTCAGTAGACTACGGGTCATTGCAGGCTGTAGGCTTGTCGGAACATATCTTCAGATATCAGTTTTGGAACCACATTGAAGTTTTCTACGCATTGCCATCAAGCTGGTGACATAGTACACCTTCAATTTACATGTCTGTTGCACATTGACTGTTACTACTGAGGCCTGGAGGAAGTGCTAGCCTCTCTTCTTTTTCTTTCAGGGTCCCAAGTAATATTACAAAGCCTCCAAAGCCATGTTATCTAGATTGATTAGTGCAGCCTTCGCACTAGTGAGTGATCAGACCATTCTGGAGGTCTACTAGAGCTGTTTTGAACTCCTAGATTGAAAGGGTAAATGTTCCTATTGAACAAATATGTAAGGCTCCAGTATAGTTATCATTATTATTATTATTATCATAGCGCCATTTATTCCATGGCGCTTTACATGTGATTAGGGGTAGACATAATACATACAAGTACAGTAATCTTAAACGATACAAGTCACGACTGGTACAGGATGAGAGAGGACCCTGCCTGCGAGGGCTCACAATCTACAAGGGATGGGTGAGGACACAGTAGGCGAGGGTAGAGCTGGTCGTGCAGCGGTTTGCCTTGTACTTTCTTTATTTTCTATGGGTGAGATTTGGGGTCTTCCTCCCTCCCTAGGCATTGAGGCTTGTCTTCTACTCTCTCTGGGGTGCTGTCATTGGTGAAAGGAAAAAGCAATAATTACTTATTGGTAATTGGATTTTCCAGAACCCATGACAGCACCCTGATATTCCCTCCTCACATTGTTTTAGTTAATGGATCACACACCAGCCCTTTCTTTCAATTTTCACAGTGTTGCCCCCTCCCCCCAAAAAATCCTATTTATTTTCAATTTATTATCAGTTTCTTTATGGTGATTAGCTAAACTATCAAAGTGGTGTTATTTCATGCTGTGAAAAATCACTGATTCGATTGTAGAGGCTCCACCTATTTATTTTGTAGGTTTCCTGTTTTTGAAGATTGGATCCTTTCTCTGGGGTGCCGTCATTGGTGTAAGGAACAAAGCTGATTTTCTGGCAAGAGCCTGGACACATTGAGCCACACATTACGGGTATATATGATTTGGATTTATATACTATATATTTTCTATGCACTTTATGAGTAGCTGATTTTTCAGCCCATATATATTATGCACTTTATTAGTATTATTATCCTTATCATTTTTGTATGATTATCTATTTATAGTGGTCACTATATCTCTTTTTTATATGTATTTTGTTGTAATTATATATTATGGTATTTTACTATGTGTTGTTCTGTATACCTATTTGTAATTATGTAATAAATTTATTTGAGTCTTAATGTTTTGGACTCCGTTTGGTGTATTCATTTTTTGAGTAGGTTATTAAGTTTATTACAATCCCAAAAGAAAGGGGAATGGCTAACATTTTGCGTTACTCCGGCTGGTGGGATGATCAGAGGGCAGCCAACCTGAAGGATTATTTCACCTAAATCAGAATTTTCTCTTGTCTTTGTTCACATTGTGCAATTTTGTCATGTCAGTGTTCTTATATTTTAAGCACAAAAGATAGAACAATGTTATGCATGATGTGGCCTCTAGGGGTCGCACTAATTGATTATTGATGCAACTGTAATATCAAAAATTGTGGGTAGCTATTCACCAGGAGATACTTGTGTAATGGGGGCTAACAACCCCTAATAATACAGTCTGGTACCAACCCTGGAGCACAGAGACCGAGAGACCAATGAACAGACACATTACATTGTCCTGTACGAATCAAACAGTGGTCTGGTTATTTTGCACGACCGCCTGTAAGTGATGTAGTTACACAAACAGCTCTGCTATATGCACATCACAAAGACACAATCGACAACTTCACATCAGACATATCTAGCACAGAGAGCTCTGCTACTTACATGATGCCGCAACAACTCCGCACCGTACACATCACACACGGCTCCGCTCCGTACACCTCGTACACACACGGCTCTGCTCCGTACACCTCATACACACACGGCTCCGCTCCATACACCTCGTACACACACGGCTCTGCTCCGTACACCTCGTACTCACGGCTCCGCTCCGTACACCTCGTACACATGTGGCTCCGCTCTGTACACACACGGCTCCGCTCCGTACACCTCGTACACACACGGCTCCACTCTATACACCTCGTACACACACGGCTCTGCACCGTACACCTCATACACACACGGCTCCGCTCCGTACACCTCGTACACACACGGCTCCGCTCCGTACACCTCGTACACACACGGCTCCGCTCCGTACACACACGGCTCCACTCTGTACACCTCGTACACACACGGCTCCGCTCCGCTCACCTCGTACACACACGGCTCCACTCCGTACACCTCCTACACACTCGGCTCTGCTCCGTGCACCTCGTACACACACGGGGCTCCGTACACCTTGAATACACACGGCTCTGCTCCGTACACCTCGTACACACACGGCTACACACGGCTCCGCTCCGTACACCTCGTACACACACGGCTCCACTCTATACACCTCGTACACACACGGCTCTGCACCGTACACCTCATACACACACGGCTCCGCTCCGTACACCTCGTACACACACGGCTCCGCTCCGTACACCTCGTACACACACGGCTCCGCTCCGTACACACACGGCTCCACTCTGTACACCTCGTACACACACGGCTCCGCTCCGCTCACCTCGTACACACACGGCTCCACTCCGTACACCTCCTACACACTCGGCTCTGCTCCGTGCACCTCGTACACACACGGGGCTCCGTACACCTTGAATACACACGGCTCTGCTCCGTACACCTCGTACACACACAGCTCTACTCCGTACACCTCTTACACACACGGCTCTGCTCCGTGCACCTCGTACACACACACGGGGCTCCGTACACCTCGTACACACGCGGCTCCGCTCCGTACGCCTCGTACACACAGCTCCGCTCCGTACGCCTCGTAAACACACGGCTCCACTCCGTACACCTCGTACACATGCGGCTCTGCTCCGTACACCTCGTACACACACGGCTCCGCTCCGTACACCTCGTACACACGCGGCTCCGCTCCGTACACCTCCTACACCCTCGGCTCTGCTCCGTGCACCTCGTACAGACACACGGGGCTCCATACACCTTGAACACACACGGCTCTGCTCCGTACACCTCGTACACACACAGCTCTGCTCCGTACACCTCGTACACACACGGCTCCTCTCCGTACACCTCGTACACACATGGCTCTGCTCCGTACACCTCGTACACACGCGGCTCCGCTCCGTACACACACGGCTCCGCTCCGTACACCTCGTACACACACGGCTCTGCTCCGTACACCTCGTACACACACGGCTCTGCTCCGTACACCTCGTACACACACGGCTCCGCTCCGTACACCTCGTACACACGGCTCCGCTCCGTACACCTTGTACACACACGGCTCTGCTCCGTACACCTCGTACACACGCGGCTCCGCTCCGTACACCTCGTACACACACGGCTCTGCTCCGTACACCTCGTACACACACGGCTCTGCTACATCCCCCTGTAAACCCCTCCTGACCCCACACAGAAACTTCCCCTCATCCAGCACCATGACAACCAGCACAGCAGAGTCCTGCATACACTGTGACCCCTGATCATGTGACCCCTGACTCCTCCCCTCCTGTGACCTCATCCCAGGTCCTGTGCGCACAGAGCAGCCATATATGTGGAGTGCGGCTCTGCAGGTGGAGGTATATGCTGGAGATTCCCCATTTCTGGGCACAGGGGGCAGTAACCCCAACATTACTGGGCAGGGGGCAGCAGGTATGGACTGGGGCTGAAATTCAGCCCTGGCTTTTGAAATCACACAGGCTCACGCTGTGCCTAAGCACCAGATGGAATATATTACCCTGGATTAAAGAATGCAAGATTTACTACAAGACCAATATTTCTAATGAATGCCTGTGGCCTGCTGGGGTAAGTGACTTTGTACTCCATCACAACTCTTAACAGTATGACTGTCTTGAGAACACCGATTCTGTTAACAACGTAGCAGACAAAGCGGCCCACAACCAGTCAGGCCCTTCTGATGGCCAGTCTGGCCCTAGGAGGCAGTAACCCCTCCATTACTGGGCGGGGGGGGCAGTAACCCCTCCATTGTTGGGCGGGGGGGGGGCAGTAACCCCTCCATTACTGGGCAGGAGGAAGCCAGTAACCCCTCCATTACTGGGTGGGGGCAGTAACCCCTCCATTACTGGGCGATGTCGGGGGTCCCCCGTTCCCAGTGGTGTAGGCCTGGCGGTTGGGATAGTACAGACACATATCGCGCACTCTGTGCCCCTCCGTCCCCCTTAGAATAGTGACCGGGGTAATATATAGCGTGAGGTCACTTCTGACCCTCAGTCGTGTATGTTCCAATCTACAACACGAGAAGCCGATCCTGGATCAGACGATTCCCCACATGTGACCGTCACTGAGACAATCTCATACCGCTCTCTGCACCTACAGCCAGATTGCAGCTTCTTGGGGGGGAAGGGGTTAATCTGTTACGTTCTCTGGGCCCTGAGGTGACACTGTGGCCCTGTTCTGTCTGTTTCTGTATAAAGGCGGCTGGGAGCAATGAAAATGAGACCCAAAATCTTCCTCCGGCAAAGCAGGACAGTCCTGATATGGGGGGGACGCCCCAGCTGTCACTCTGTGATGTCTCCTCTCTTTAGGGTGAGTGCACACGGTGCGGATTGTGCTGCGGATCTTTCCGCACGGATTTGCAGGTAAAGTGACCTGCGGTTTGACACCTGGACAATGGAACAGGTGTCAATCCGCTGCGGAATCCGCAGAAAGAATTGACATGCTGCGGATATAAAAATCAGCAGTATGTGCACCGCGGTTTTGAAATCCCATAGATTTGCATTGTACTGCAGCAGATCCGCCCCGTGTGCACATACCCTTACAGTAGCGCTCATTGCTCTTGGCTCATCCTTCCCCTTCTTCCGTCTCGTCTCTGTATATACTTCCATTCATTTTATAGACTTCGCTTTTTTTGAAGTCCAGTAATCCTCTTGCATGGCAGTCAGCAGCAGTGGTAATGCGCCACGACTAATGTTTCTAGACATGTCACGCTGAGACTGTGCTCACATGTGGTATAAATGCTGCCTATTCTTTGGCTGCTTTTTCTTTGCAGGTGTCCAGACTGCACTACGCCACAGCCATCTTCTCAGATTATTGTGTTTTTCATGTCTTTTCCTCCTTATTTTATGCGTTTTTGGTGCAGAGTTGAAGCGTTTTTAATGTATTTATAGTACAGAAAAGGTTTGATTCTGCACCTAAAGGGAAAGCATCATTTACACTATGTGTGAACACAGCCTTAGATACGTATGTGGCAAAATGGCACTATCACACCTCCTCACACAAAAAAATGAAAGACCTTATGTAGTGAAGCTTAAAGGGCCTTTTACACATAGCGAGATCGCTAGCCGACGCCGACTAGCATACATGGACGTAGGCGGAAGTTGTCATCATCGCTGCAGTGTGACAGGTAAGAGCGACCGCTGACGGATCGCTTATCGCTGCTGCGCCGCTGGTGAGATCTGCCTGTTTGGCAGCTCACTAGCGACCATTTAGCGATGCACCAGCGATCCTGACCGGGTCGTATCGTTGTCGGGATCGCTGGTGCATCGCTAAATGTATCCGGGACCCTAAGAATGAAAAAGTTCTGGCTGCTACAAGAATGAATGACTGAACAACAAATAAGTCCGTAGGTCCTAACCGCTTGAATAAATCAGGATCAACCCAGATTTGCCTCTATGTCCTTCTGTCTCAGGTGGCTCACTAAATGTCCCACCCTGACACTATGAGCTCTCTGGTAGAAAGAAATGGTAAATGGGCATGACAATAGGGATGTGGTTATGGGTTAATTATCTGGCATGTGGAAAACGTTCACATCTCTGCCAATGTCTGAGCAAGAGATTATTATATTGCGAAATGATTTGCACTATAGGCCCTGTCTGTCCGTATCCTAGAGGTAATAATGCGAGTTTTATATTGTAGTGGGAGGGAAGGATAGAAAAAGTAGATACAGATTATGGTCTGTGGTCTAAAATTAATCTATAATTAGTATAGATATACATGAAAAAAATTGTAATATTCACTAACCATCTCCTGCTACACTCGCTGCAATGTTGTTATAGTCTCCTCCAGCCTCTGTACTCTCTGCTAGGTTTGACAAACGTGATCCCTGCAGCCAATCAGTGGCTGAAGAAGTAACCAACAGCCAATAATTCATAAGAGAACATCTACATTGTACATCTCATCACAAGTTTCCCCTTATTATCTCCAGTAACTGTATTCTTAGGGCCCCATCACACATAGCGACGCACCAGCGATCCCGACAACGATATGACCTTGTCAGGATCGCTGGTGTGTCACTACATGATCGCTGGTGAGCTGCCAAACAGACAGATCTCACCAGCGATGAGGACCAGCGACGGCGCGGGTAACAAGCAAGGACGTCGCTTGTTTACCCGCAGTGTACCTTAGATACCAGCGCGCTGGTGAAGGGAGCTGGTAACCAAGGTAAACAGCGGGTTTCTAAGCGCCACGCGGTGCTTAGAAACCCGCTGTTTACCTTGGTTACCAGCTCCCTTCACCAGCACGCTGGTATCTAAGGTACACTGCGGGTTTCTAAGCGCCGCGCGGAGCTTAGAAACCCGCTGTTTACCTTCGTTACCACCTCCAGATCACTGGTCTCCCGCCTGCCACACGCAGCGATGCGTGCTGGCCAGCGGGAGACCAACAATCAAAAAAATGTCCAGGGCTTTTCAGAACGATCAGCGATACCCGGCGGGGGGGGGTTGGTAGCTGATATATGTCACACACAGCGATATTGTTGGTGAGATCGCTGTTGAGTCACAAAACTTGTGACTCAGCAGCGATCTTGCTGTGTGTGACGGGGGCTTAACATAGGATCTTAATTATGTTACATTGTCATCTCCTTCCCATTCAGGTCCCTACAATATATGATCCTCTCAGTAGAGATCTTCTATATAGGAAAATTTTCTTGATTGACCCCATCAAGGATGGAGCGGGACAGGGACAAGATGGCGGAGAAGATATTACACCTCACCCTAGAGATCCTCTTCCGGCTTACTGGAGAGGTGAGAGATTCTGATGACGTCACACTACATAATTCTTATCTATGGGAATAACAGATGGACAGAACTGGAGAGGTGAGGACTCTGGAAATGTCTGTAGAGAGATTTATTAATGTGTCTCTCCATAACCAGGATTACACAGTAGTGAAGAAGACCTCTAGTGAGCGCTGTCGGGACCCATCCCTGAGCCCAATCCCAGGGCCTCCACCTCACCCCCTGATACATGAGGACATCAATGACCAGAAGATCCTAGAACTGAGCTACAAGATGATTGAGCTGCTGACTGGAGAGGTGACACTGCTGGGAATGCTGGGACATTATACAGTAACGCTATGAAGGTATCGGGGGATGACGGTATCTTTGTATTGTCAGATTCCTATAAGGTGTCAGGATGTCGCCATCTATTTCTCCATAGAGGAGTGGGAGTATTTAGAAGGACACAAAGATCTGTACAAGGACGTCATGATGGAGGTTCCCCAGCCCCTCACATCACCAGGTAATAGACAGGACTAAATACACACTGCCTATAATTATCTGTATGTAAAGAATGAATTCAGTCCCTGTATGTGTTTCCTCCAGATCTATCCAGTAAGATGACACCAGAGAGAGATCTAAGTCCTCTCCTTCCACAGGACTGTAAAGAAGAAAATCCCAATGTTCCTCAGGATCATCAGGTAGATGGAGAGAAGGTGTCATGAGATCTCCCCTATGATGTGTAGACGGCTGTGAAGTTCTTGTGCTCAGTCTTGTTTTATCCACCAGTATTATATGTTTTATACTTATACTTGTGTAATGAGAACGGTGGAGATGGCAGGATTAGAGCTGATCGTAGATGTGACTTCTCCATCTGTGACTTTTACAATATTTGTTTCAGGGAGAATATCTCACCCATATTAATACTACAGAGACATATGTGAGGGCTGATGAGTGGTGTAAAGAGGAGATTCCTGCAGATAATCGCCTAGGTGAGTAGAGAGAAAAGTTACAGATTCTTCTCAGTCATTGACTGATACCATTTTGTGCTATTTGTTGTCAGCTCTGTGGTCCTTTAGGGTTCTCAGCTTTAGGTTCACTCCTTTTGCCAAAATAATGAATTAATATGGATAAAATTATGATATTGTTATAGACAAGGATGTAAAAATTCAGTTAAAATATGATAATAGGTGTGAAGTACACTTGAACGAGCTGTTTATTTTAATTTTTACCCTTCGCCACGACAGCACCCACTGGAGGTAGAGGGATCTGCCCCATAGGAACAGGAAACCTACAGGAAAAATTAAAGGGGCGGTCCGCCTCTCCTCCTCAGTTTTGGTTTCCTGTTCCTAGGGGAACCTCAGGAAGAATCCTACTGAAGACATACCTGGGCTAATGCACGCTGCCTGTGCAGTATCTGCGGAACGGCAGGGGCTGCGGTCCAGAAGCAGCGTCGGGGGAGTTTCCGTTAGACGGCTCCCCCCTTTCGTCTGATGGACGGCTGGAGAGATGATCGGGTCCGGGGAGGGCCGCCCGGTCTCACTCAGGAGCACACCGGGGGGGCGCATGGAGCGCCGGGACAGCTGCTGACCATGCTCAGCGGCAGCGCTGGGAACATGGAGGAGCCACCACAGTGGAAGCGGGTGAGAGCGCCAGTGGTGTGGGGGCACAAAAAAAAAAAATGCAGCTTTCCGGGGCCTGGGGGACGCGCATGCGCCGCCCGACATGACGTGGATGCTCCAGCCCCGGAAGTAAAGAGTGAACTTCCGGGGCATACTGGCAGAGGTACAGGGCGCCCACAAGCACTACTGCGCAGGCGCGAAGCAGCGCAATTGACCCGGAACTAGAGGGGAACTTCCGGGTCAGGGGGAAGAAAAAAAAAAAACCCTATTTAAACGAAGGCCGCGGAGCGGTCGGCGGTGAAATGTCATCCCCAGGAGATGCGCATCCTCGGCAGTGGACTCTGCGGGTGGCGGCACCTCCCGAGACCGCTCCGGCAGAGGATCCACGGACACCGCTCGCGGAAGTGACGCAGGAGAATCAAGGTCCAGGACTGTACCTCAGCCATCTGATCCGGTACCGTAAGCTTCACTGGGTGAGTGCGCACAAAACGCTGCCTATCAAGCTGACACCCCCTCTCTTTCTCGCCATGTCTCCTGCCTTTCAGGCCAAGAAAAAGGAAAAATCAAAACACAAAGAATGTGCCTTATGTACTCCAGTCTCTGCCTCACTCCTACCCCAAAAACCTTTGCAAGCAATGCATTAGGGAAATCAGGCAGGGAGCCGCATTGTTGTCTAAAGACATACGGACAATAATTAGAGAAGAATTGCAGGCTATCGCCCATGCTAATACACCCCCAGAGGGTAAGGGCAATAAACAAGTAATTCCCAGCTCAGAATCTGAGGAGGAACAAGAGCCTCAGACGCCGCGCTCACATCATCATCATCGTCATCATAAATTGAGGGACGATCGTATTTTCCCCTGGATAGTGTAGATAATTTGGTGAAATCTGTAAGAAATACTATGGGATGTGAGGAGACAGAGCGCTCAAACCAAGCAGGATATAATGTTTCCAGGTTTGGCTGAGAGGAAAAGGAGAGCCTTTCCGGTAATCCCGGCAATTAAGGCCCTGATTAAGAGAGAATGGGAGCAACAAGACCAGAGAAGATTTCTCCCATCGGCCTCAAAAAGGAAATACCCCTTTAGTGACGAAGAACTGCTAAAATGGAAAAAAAATTCCTAAGGTGGACGCAGCTGTGGCCTCCACCTCTAAACAGTCTACTCTTCCGGTAGAAGATGCAGGCCCATTTTCTGACCCACTAGACCGTAAAGCAGAATCGTCATTAAAAAGGTCATGGGAAGCAACTACGGACATTTTTAAACCAGCAGTGGCCAGCACATGCACCTCCAGATCAATGTTCGTATGGTTAGACCAATTGGACCAACAGATTGAGCAGAAGGTGTCTAGGGAAAAGCTGCGTGCCGCTATTCCCTTATTTAGAGGGGCAGCAGCCTTCATGGCCAATGCATCTGCGGACATACTACACCTAGCAGCAAGGTCTGCGCGTCTTGTGAATAGTGCCAGGCGGGCATTATGGATGAAAAATTGGAAGGGGGACACGCAGTCGAAATCTTAAGATCTGCGCTATCACGTGTGAGGGTGAGTTTCTCTTTGGAAAAGCCTTAGACGACATACCAAAGCAAAAGAAATGAAAAAGGCCTTCCCTGACTCTTCTATCCCTTTCTACAGGACAGCCTTTAAGAGGCAGCCGTTTGGAAAGAGACAAACGGACAGATCAACAAGATGGCCCACAAAAGAAGAAAAGCAAAAAGGGTACCATGTTTGGAGGTTTAGGATTCCGGAAAGAAAATAAATACTCAACAACCAGTCCCCCCCCAGTGGCGGGTAGACTGAAACTTTTTTTTCCAAAAGGGAAAAAAATAACATCAAGCTCGTGGATTTTAAATATAATCAAAGAAGGAATAAAATTAGAATTCCTTTGTATTCCCTACGACTCATTTATTATAACAACTCTTAGCTCACCAATACAACAAAAAGCCCTCAAAATGGAAATTCGGAGTCTATTATCCAAGAGGGTCTTAGTGAAAGTCCCAGAGGGGCAAGAGGGTAGAGGATTCTACTCTCCTTTATTTTTAGTTCCCAAACACGATGGTTTGTTTAGAACAATCATAAATCTAAAAAAGCTCAATACGTTTATCAAAAACTATAAATTTAAAATGGAATCAATCAGGTCCACCATTAGGTTTCTTTTTCCAAACTGCATGATGGCGGGCATTGACCTAAAAGATGATTACTATCATCTTCCTATCCATGACAGATACCTAAGGGTCGCGGTAGCATTCAAAGGCGAAATCTGTCACTTCCAGTATACGGCCATGCCCTTCGGTCTCTCTACAGCACTGTAAACCTTCACCAAAGTGATGTTGGACGTGATGGCCTATCTTCGTCAAAAAGACACCTTAATCGTGCCTTACCTTGATGACTTCTTAGTTATCGAGAACTCCACTGCCCAGTGTGCTAGACGTTTGGCTGATACGGTGTCATCTTTGCAGGATCTAGGCTGGATCATCAACTTCCAGAAGTCCAGACTTATTCCACTCTCCCTCCAGACGTTTTTAGGGTTCCAGTTAGACTCCACGACCCAAAGGTGTCTACTTCCTCAGGTATAAATTTTGCTCATTAAAAATAAGGTTGGAGCAGCAATGGACAGACCATGCATATCTCTGAGAGAAGCAATGTCTCTATTGGAGTCCCTCACCTCTTGTACCCCGGCAGTTCAGTTCAGTGGGCCCAATATCACATCCACACACTGCAACATCACATTCTCCAAGAGGACAGATGACTTTGCGGTCACCTCGAGAAGAAGATTATTATTATTTATTGTTATAGCGCCATTTATTCCATGGCGCTTTACATGTAAGGAGTATACATAAAAACAAGTACAATAATCTTAAACAATACAAGTCATAACTGGTACAGGAGGAGAGAGGACCCTGCCCGCGAGGGCTCACAATCTTCAAGGGATGGGTGATAATACAGTAGGTGAGGGTAGAGCTGGTCGTGCAGCGGTTTGGTCGATCGGTGGTTACTGCAGGTTGTAGGCTTGTCGGAAGAGGTGGGTCTTCAGGCTCTTTTTGACGGTTTCGATGGTAGGTGAGAGTCTGATATGTTGTGGTAGAGAGTTCCAGAGTAGGGGTGATGCGCGAGAGAAATCTTGTATGCGATTGTGGGAAGAGGAGATAAGAGGGGAGTAGAGAAGGAGATCTTGTGAGGATCGGAGGTTGCGTGCGGGAAAGTACCGGGAGACGAGGTCACAGATGTATGGAGGAGACAGGTTGTGGATGGCTTTGTATGTCATGGTTAGGGTTTTGTAATGGAGTCTCTGGGCAATTGGGAGCCAGTGAAGGGATTGACAGAGGGGAGAAGCTGGGAAATAGCGGGGGGACAGGTGGATTAGTCGGGCAGCAGAGTTTAGAATAGATTGGAGGGGTGTAAGAGTGTTTGAGGGGAGGCCACAGAGCATGAGGTTGCAGTAGTCAAGGTGAGAGATGATGAGGGCATGGACTAGGGTTTTTGCAGATTCTTGGGTGAGGAATGAACGGATTCATGAAATATTTTTGAGTTGAAGTCGGCAGGAAGTGGAAAGGGCTTGGATATGTGGTTTGAAGGAGAGATCAGAGTCAAGGATTACTCCGAGACAGCGAGCTTGTGGGACTGGGGAGAGTGGGCAGTCATTTACTGTAATTGATAGGTTCGTAGGGGAGATGGGGGGGGAAAGATGATGAATTCTGTTTTGTCCATGTTGAGTTTCAGAAATCTAGCGGAGAAGAAGGATGAAATAGTGGACAGACATTGAGGGATTCTGTTTAGTAGGGAGGTGATATCTGGTCCAGAGATGTAGATCTGTGTGTCATCAGCGTAAAGATGATACTGAAAGCTATGAGATTCGATGAGCTGTCCCAGGCCAAAGGTGTAAATGGAGAACAGCAGGGGCCCAAGGACTGAACCTTGTGGGACTCCGACAGATAGGGGGCGAGGTGAGGAGGTGGTGTGTGAGTGGGAGACTCTGAATGTCCGGTCTGTTCGGTATGATGAGATCCAGGATAGGGCCAAGTCTGTGATGCCGAGGGATGAGAGGGTCTGTAATAATAGGGAATGGTCCACTGTGTCAAAGGCAGCCGACAGGTCCAGGAGGAGGAGGACAGAGTAGTGTCGCTTGCTGGCCATGAAGGCTGCTGCCCCTCTAAATAAGGGAATAGCGGCACGCAGCTTTTCCCTAGACACCTTCTGCTCAATCTGTTGGTCCAATTGGTCTAACCTTACCCCAGGAAGTATGGGTAATATCACCATCCCATACTTTAATCATCGACGCTAACCCCCACAGATGGGGAGCCCATATGGGAAATAGCTTCTGTCAGGGAAGGTGGAGTAAAGAAGAATTACAATATTCGTCTACCTTAAAAGAACTGATGGCAGTAGATTATGCATGACATAATTTTTTTCCACAGCTCCGTGGGAAACATGTCAGGATCTTATCCGACAACTCCACCACAGTGGCATATTTATACAGACAGGGAGGTACTTGATCAGAGACTCTGATGTCTTCCGCAGCAAAAATCTTAAACTTAGCCGAAAAGTATTTGTTGTCCCTTTCTGCCCTCCACGTCAGGGGAAAAAATAACCAAGAAGCGGACTTCTTAAGCCGATATACACTATGGCAGGGGGAGTGGTGCCTACATCATCGCGTCTTCAAAGACATAGTATCTCTATGGGGGCAGCCTCAAATAGACCTCTTTGCCACAAAAAAAGAACAGACAAGTAGAGAAATTTGCCTCCCTATCCTTGGCGGATCATCCAGACATACTAGACGCCCTTCAGGCCCCATGGAAATTCAACCTGGCATATGCCTTCCCTCAGATAATCCTACTACCACAGGTCATTCGGAAAAAGAGAGAATACGGGGCGAGGACAATTCTAATAGCACCATTTTGGCCCAAGAGACCGTGGTTCTCATGGCTACAAACCATGTAGATATCAGATCCTTGGGTCCTCCCTTCGATCCCCAACCTACTCTTCCCAAGGCCTTTTTCCACCCCCAAGTGGACAGCCTACACTTGACGGTGTGGAAATTGAGAAGCAGCTACTAATATCAAAAGGTTTCTCCAAAACACTAATTGGTACGCTCCTACAGAGCAGGAAGCAGTCTACCACTGAAATTTACACCAAAATATGGAGAAATTCCTGCAGTTCCATACAACCTCTCATCCCACAGAAATTCCGATAGTGCCTATCTTGGAATTTCTACGAAAAGGAAAAGAACTGGGTCTGTCAGTAAATACATCGAAAGTCCATGTATCTATATTAGGGGCCCTCTACGGCCATAATATAGCAGGGAACAAATGGGTGTCCCGATTTATCGCAGCTTGCGAACGTATGACTCCTGTTCACATACCTAGAGTCCCTCCTTGGGACTTAAACCTGGTCCTAGACGCCCTAACGGGAGCCCCCTTTATTCCCATAGATACTGTATCTCCAAAATACTTGTCACTCAAGATGGCCCTTAGTAGCACTAACATCTGCTAGGAGGGTTGGCGACATTCAAGCCCTATCCATAGATCCACCTTTTTTACAGATATTTCAGGATAGGTTGGTTTTAAAACCAGACCCCTTATACCTTCCTAAGGTATCAGGAAAATTCCATAGGCCACAAGAGATACTTCTCCCCACTTTCTTCAGGGATCCCTCCACTCCTGAAGAACAGAAATTTCACACCCTGGATATTAGGAGAACGGTATTAAAATACATCGAAAGATCCAAGAGCTGGAGGCAGTGTAGTGCTCTGTTCATATCTTTTTAGGGCTGTAAAAAGGGGTATGGAGTCACGAAGAGCACCTTATCCCAGTGGATCAGAGATGCCATACGATTAGCTTACTTCGCGAGAAATGAAAATCCTCAGGAGGTCATCAGAGCGCATTCTACTAGAGCAATGGCATCCTCCTGGGCCGAGAGGGGAGACGTTCCAATCGAAGCCATATGTAAGGCGGCAATTTGGTCAGCTCCTTCTACCTTCTATAAACTTGACCTCTCGTCAACTTCTGACATAAGCTTTGGCAGGACTGTCCTTGGCACGGCGGTGGTCCCACCCAGGTGATGGTCTCTGGAATCTCTCCAGTGGGTGCTGTCGTGGCGAAGGGTAAAAAGCCGGATTACTTACCGGTAATGCCCTTTTAATGAGTCCATGACAGCACCCGCCCGCTTCCTCCCTATGAAGATAATAATGATAAATACACCACGTATTAATAGAGTATGTTCCTTAAATAGAGAAATAAGTTAAACATAAAAGGGTAGAACTGTGCCTAACACTTGGCGGTCCTCCTGGTACTCTGAAATACAACTGAGGAGGAGAGGCGGATCGCCCCCTTTTATTTTTCCTGTAGGTTTCCTGTTCCTATGGGGCAGATCCCTCTACCTCCAGTGGGTGCTGTCGTGGACTCATTAAAAGGGCATTACCAGTAAGTAATCCGGCTTATTTCTAATGATTATAAAGCTAAAATAGGTTTTAACAAGTTATTAAAAATTTGGGGATAAAACGCAATATTAAAAAATCCTTTACATAATGTCTTCAAGCTTTAGATCATATCTCAGTAACGACAATCGCAAAACCATACAGATTCCTAACAATCACTGTAAACCTCACATTGTCCTGAAAGCTTAATTGAAGATTTCTTCATCTGAACCTCATACAATTGTTATAACAGCTATTATTATTTACAGCAAATAATAGTCCTTTTGCCCAATATCTCCCAAAATTCTTGACTATTTTTGGGGACCACAAAATTCAGAAATTCATGAAGCAAAGCCCATAAGTTGTTGCAATGTTTAAACTAAAGGGTGAAGACTACAAGATTTTTTTTTTTTTTTTTTTTTTTTTTTTTTTTTAAGATTCAGCTACCTACTTTGGCCAGTGTCAAATGGAGATCCAGTGTTGTGCCATTAAAAGTCTATTCTTATTTATATGGAGGCGATAAGTGTAGATGCTTCAATTTTGCTTATAAGCTTGTTGTTTCTCTGATCCTAAAAAGTGGACTATTAATCAGTAGTGATGGAAGAGTAGCATCATTGCTCGGGTGTCCTCCGAGTATTTTGGCGTGCTCGGAGAATTACTTTTCGTCGTGTCAGCTGCATGATTTGCGACTTGTAGACAGGCAGAATACATGTGGGAATTCCCTAACAAACAGCCATTCCACATATGTATTCAGGCTGTCTAGCAGTCGCAAATCATACAGCTGAGACGACGAAAACTAAATCTCCGAGCAAGCCAAAATACTTGGAGGACACCCGAGCATGACCCAATCAACGAGTATACTTGCTCATCACTATTAATCAGCCATATGATGAATCTGAAGTCTCTTTTCTATCAGAACCTCTAAAAACTTTTATATGCATATGTATGAGGTATTATTATAGGATGTTAGAATTGTTATACTGTTCGTACTTATGCATTTGTCATAGTTTCAAAGAAATGTCAACTTGTGGCTGCATGGTTAATAAGAAATGCCTTAATAACGCCACATGACATTCTATTTAGCAGAAGTCTGTTTTCTACATGCCCTGCAATTTGTAAGGACATATTTGTATAGAAATACTTTAAAATATCAATACAATATTATGATTTTTATTACAAAAAATAAACATACGGTAATCAGTTTCATTCTTGGCAGGTGACTGTTTCAGAAGGTTAAAGGGATATGGAATATCTTCAGATATTAGAGCAGATGACTGTGGTACCACGCAGGATACATATGAAGAGCATGCAGTTATCGTAGATATACCTTCATCTTTTTGCAACGAAGATATATCCAATCTTGTTGAACATGACAAAAGTCACACAGAAGCAAAGGAATTTTCTTGCTTAGAATGTGGAAAATGTTTTACACGGAAATCAAATCTTTTTGCACATCAAAAAATTCACTCTGGGGAAAAGCTATTCTCATGTTCGGAATGTGGAACATGTTTTGATTGTCAATCGAAACTTACTAGACATGAGAGAAGTCACAGCGGGGAGAAGCCTTTTTCATGTTTAGAATGTGGGAATTGTTTTTCTCGGAAATCTAATCTTGCTGACCATCAAAAAATTCACACAGGGGAGAAGCCATTTTCATGTTCAGAATGTGGGAAATGTTTTAAAAAGAAGTCAGATCTTGTTACACATCAGAGAATTCACACTGGTGAGAAGCCATTCTTATGTGCAGAATGTGGAAAGTGTTTTCATCAAAAATCACATCTTGCTGTGCATCAGAAAAGTCACACAGGAGTAAAGCCATTTCCATGCTTAGAATGTGGGAAACGTTTTTCTCAAAGATCAAAGCTTTTTGTTCACCAAAAGTCTCATACAGGGGAGAAGCCATATATGTGTTTAGAATGTGGAAAATATTTTAAACATAAGTCAGGTCTTGTTACTCATCAGAGAATTCACACAGGAGAGAAACCATTTTCATGCGAACAATGTGGAAAATGTTTTAACCAAAAATCAATTCTTGCTAACCATCAGACAAGTCACACAGGAGAGAAACCATTTTCATGTTTACAATGTGGGAAGTGTTTTTCTCAGAAATCTAACCTTGTTGACCATCAAAAAATTCACACAGGAGTGAAGCCATTTTCATGCTCAGAATGTGGGAAATGTTTTTCACGGAAATCTAACCTTGTTGATCATCAAAAAATTCACACAGGGGAGAAACCATTTTCATGTTCAAAATGTGGGAAATGCTTTAAACAAAGGTGGAGTCTCGTTACACATCAGAGAACTCATACAAGGGAGAAGCCATTCTGATGCTCAGATTTTTTTGGAAATGTTTTTACAAAAAAAAAAGTCATGCTAAGTATCAGAAATGTTACACAGGAGAGAAGCTGTTTTGTTTTTAAGAAAATAAATTTTATTGACCATCAAAACAGGAGAGACTTCATTTTCATGTTCTGAATGTGGTAATGTATCATAGGTAGTTCAAAAGTTATTAGATGTTATCAATATGATGTGACTCAAGTTTAAAATGGGTCCATTTTATTTGAAAAATTCAGGCATATGGTACCAGAGATGAGTGATTTTGTACTGATTTTCTTTGTATGAAATACAAGATGCAGTCTTGGCTGCTCTGGTCCAAACATTTCTTCATTCTACCACCTTCAGTGTTTTACCTGTTAGAATCTGTTCAGTTTGTGACTATCTGCCATTTTCTTGTAGTGTTCTGGCTGCTGGTCTTTTTCCTCTGGTGCTGGGTTTGTCTTGGGTCAGCTGATTTTATTACCCTTTATTAACCTGCACCTGTCTTCCATTCCTTGCTGGACAACAGTGTTAATCAGCTTGAGTTCTGGCTTGGAGCTTTGCTTTCTGTTTGTTTAATTAGTGCATTGCTGGGACCTCTGGTTCTTCTAGTCTTAGTTTCTGTTTTCAGTTTTTCTGCAGCCTTCTCTTTGTTTTCTGTTCGGAGGGGACCCATTTTTGTACCCAGTCCTTAGATCTTACATGGACCCCCTTCCCCCTATCTATAGGTCTACGATTGAGATTAATCTAGGATCGTCGGTGGGTCTATTCGCTAGGAGTGGGTCGCCCACTCCATCGTAGGGTGTCAGCCTAGTCGCAGTGCAGAGTCAGTTTCTCCTACCCTAGTCCTGTGCTGCAGTACCGTAACATTACCAAGACTACTCAACTTTTGAAAGAAAGTTTTATGTATCCTAATCATTTTGTTATTCCTTTCTGTGTTGTTGCATTCGCAGAGGACTATTTATCCCCCCCCCTTTCCTTCACCATAAATTTCTTCCTTTCCTTTTCTTCCTGTTTTACTTCCCCTTGCTTTTTCCCATACTTTTTCTTTTCCTCACCCTTTCCTTTGTTCCTACACTCCCCACCTTCCTTTTCACCTCCCATGATAGGTTAGTAGGGAAAGTCGTACAATTTTACCTTATACTATGCATTATAATTTATTTGCTAGTTTGTTCTTTGTAATATTTAAATGTATAATTATTTCATTTTCCCCCTCCCTGTTGTATATAAAATCCCCTTAATAAAAACTATTTTCAAAAAAAGTATTTATAAACTTTGCTTTTTCTATGATAATTATGGCTTTGACTAGTCAATGGCGCGTTACTTTCCCCAAACTAGTCTGCCCTCTTTAAATATCATCATGCCCCTTTCTACATGATAACATGATTTGCAAGAGCCATCGCCTTGCAAATCTCGCTCATGCACGAAAAAGCTCTATTCGGCAGCGTTATTGAGCCTCTGAAGCCCAGTGTATGCTTCCTGGCTTCAGAGGCAAAGTGCAGAAGACAGCTGTCATACACCTGGCTTCAGAGACTCGATAACGCTGGCTAATAGAGCCGTGTGCATATTCCAGATTTGCAATGAGCGGAGGATGAGGTCGGCACTTGCAAATCATGTTATCACGTCCACAGGAACGTGCTAACACGCAAAGATTGCTGACTAGTCTGTAACGCTTATATGGGTACTACAGAATCTGATTGCGTGAGATAATGACATTGAGACCAAAGTTGATGCAAATGAGTATATTTAACAAGTGTACAAGTGTAACAAAACTAACAGGGCACTTCCTGCAATAGTAACAAAAACACAGCAAAATATGGAATGATGCAAGTAAAGCAAAACTAACAGAGCACTTCCTGCAATTGTAATGAATGCACAGCTCAATATAGAAATGTCCAGAGGAACTGAAGAGCGGGGCGCGACCGCTAATATAACCAGTCCAACAGTAATATAATGCAGGTGTGTACAAGGCACTAAATGTAGGAGTCCAGCAGAAGGTATATGAGTAAGCACACCTCATTTAATGAGGGAGTCCAGTGATATTAAGAATGAGCACGCACACAGCACTAAAGTGTAGAAGTCCAGCAATCATAAAGGTAGAAATGCACTCGGCGCGGAAGTCCAGCTTCATACAGGTGTGGCATTAACAAGAGAAGGTCACTATGTGTACCTTTTGGGCTGAAAATTCCACACAAACACAGACCTAGAGGAGATTATGTCAGGATTCCTTACAGGCCACAGCAGTTCCAAGGGCGAATAACTCAAACTAGAAGTTCAGACAGTAGTTAAGCACAGACAGCATCAGGGAGATGCCAAGAAGACTGTAGGCAGCAGAACGAGGAGAGGAAGAGTAACGAGCAGCATCAGAGAGTCCACCAGCGGGAGCTCAAGTGCCAACAGCAGCAAAATACTCAGGCAAAGAGGAGCACACAACCTCGATTTAAATAATCAGGACTGGAAGTTCCATGACAGGGCGAGATACAAGACACCCATCTTGGATCAGGGCAAACAGGCACAAAGGAAAGTCCGGAATCCTTACATAATCTTAGGAAACTAACGCCCCATAGACTACTCAAAGGCCTATTTAGCATAGGAAAAGGAGAGGTTATACACACGTGGTCAAAATTGTTGGTACACTTTGTATGGTGACAGAAATAACTTGAATCTGACCAAAGTAATAATAAATAAAAAAATCTATGAAAATGAACAAATGAAAGTCAGACATTGCTTTTCAACCATGCTTCCACAGAAATTTAAAAAAAATAAATAAAACTCAAGAAATAGACCTGGACAGAAAGAATGGTAACCCCAGAAAATATAACAATTGGGACATGTTAAATCAAGGTGTGTCCACTAATTATCGTCACAGGTGTCTACAATCTTGGAATCAGTGAGTGGGCCTGTATAGAGGGCTACAGATCCCCACTGTGCTGTTTGGTGACATGGTGTGTATCACACTCAACATGGACCAGAGGAAGAGAAGGAAAGAGTTGTCTCAGGAGATTAGAAAGAAAATTATAGACACACATGTTAAATGTAAAGGTTATAAGACCATCTCCAAGCAGCTTGATGCTCCTGTCACTAGTTGCACATATTATTCAGAAATATAAGCTTCATGGGACTGTAGCCAACCTCACTGGACGTGGCCGCAGGAGGAAAATTGATGACAAATGAAAGAGACGGATAATACAAATGGTAACAAAAAAGCCCAGAAAAACTTCCAAACAGATTAAAGGTGAACTTCGAACTCAAGGAGCATCAGTGTCAGATCGCACCATCCGCCATTGTATGAGCCAAAATGGACTTCATGGGAAACGACCAAGGAGGACACCATTGTTTGAAAAAAAAAATCATAAAAAAGCCAGAATGGAATTTGCCAAACTACATGCTGACAAGCCACAAAGCTTCTAGGAGAATGTCTTATGGACAGATGAGACAAAAATGGAACTTTTTGGCAAGGCACATCAGCTCTATGTTCACAGACAGAAAAATGAAGCATATCAAGAAAAGAACACACTCTACTGTGAAACATGGAGGAGGCTCTGTTATGTTCTGGGGCTGCTTTGCTGCATCTGGCACAGGGTGTCTAGAATATATGCAGGATACAATTAAATCTCAAGACTATTAAGGGATTCTAGAAATGTGCTGCCCAGTGTCAGAAAGCCTGGTCTCAGTTGCAGGTCATGGGTCTTGCAACAGGATAATGACCCAAAACACAGCTAAAAAAGAGGAAAACATTGGACTGTTCTGAAGTGGCCTTCTATGAGCCCTGACCTAAATCCTATTGAGCATCTTTGGAAAGAGCTGAAACATGCCGTCTGGAAAAGGCAACCTTCAAACACAAGACAACTGGAGCAGTTTGCTCTTGATGAGTGTGATGACTCCTGGAGTGGACCCTCTGGGTCGTGGCACCAACCCACCCAGGGCGAGCTGACCTAGTGAGGACCACCTTAAAACTATGAATTTTGTCAAATGAAATAGAAATATATCTAATTTTCAAATTCTGATCTGTGTTCTAAGTTCTGTGAATAAAATAGCAATACGAGATCTGCAAATCATTGTATTCTTGATTTCTTTACATTTTGCACAGCATCCAAACCTTTTTGGAATTTGAGTTTTGTATATACAGTACATATGTCTATTTATATACTGCATATATCTATTTATAAATACAATATATAGATGCATATATACAGTGTGTGTGTTCTTATTGTTCTCATAGCACTGCTTGCATCACCGCTCACTTAGCGCTGACTTCACTGGAGCCCTAACTATTCAAGCTGCACACACTTTTGATTGGGCGTTTTTCCTTTTATGTTATGCCAAGTATACAAGGTCGCACCACAGGCTTATTATTCGTCTGAAGAAGGTCTAAGTAAAGACTGAAATGTTACACAACCTTTGGGACTATTATACTTTAAATAAATACTTTTTTGATGCTGAATTGGAGTGCCAGATTTTTCCAATATTTGCTAGGATTTGTATCCTTTCTCTGTGCACCCAAGTTGCTGATTATGGAGTGACGTGTCTAATTATTGATTTGTCCATTTGGAAGACCCATTTCCACCCATGCTTTAACTTCCTGGCTGATGTCTTGAGATGTTGCTTCACTATTGCCACATAGTCTTCTTTTCTCATGATAAAGTGCACCAGTCCCTCCTGCAGCAAAACAACCCCATAACATGATGCTGCCACTCCCGTGTTTCACAGTTGGGATGGTGTTCTTAGGCTGCTTTCACATTTGCATCTGTTTGTGCAGTGTTTCATCTGCAGCAATCCGTATGCGTCATGTTTCCCTATCTTTAACATGGTGTACGCAGGGGCATGTGTTTGCATCAGTTCGCATGCGTCAGCGTACGCATGCACTGTTTTTCTGTGTGTGGCGGGGTCCGGCAAAAACAACATGTAGGATTTTTGGAAGCTGCAAAAATCTGTCAAATATGTGCATTCATGCGCATGCGGATGAGTGCGTCAAATAAACGCATTACTGTCTTTGGGAACGCATGCATGCGCAATGACATGTGGATGCACATACGTTCTATACGCATGCATTTTTTTAAATGAGTTGCTCCAGGAAGTGATTCAACCACCTGATAATTGAAAGCTCTATAAAAGGAATTGTGGACACAGCAAGGCCATAACTCTCTGGACGATACCACAACACTGGCTATGTAAGTATCGAACCTTAGAAAATGTCATCCTCCCTCACTGCTGTTTGTACTTTGTATTAAAAACTCTTTCTTATTAGTTTTAGATGTGTTGTCTCCTGGTGCTGCTTTCTGTCCTGGTGAGAACAACACTGTCTGTGTAAGTATGGAAGCTTTGGAAATGTCTTTCTCTCTGAATGCTTTTTCTGTTTCTTGTAGGCTGGCCGATTCCCTCTGGCGCAGTGGGTGTCTCCTGTTGCAGTGGTTTCCTTGTGGTCATCTCCTGGTGCTGTGGTTGGCTCCTGTTGCTGCCATTTGTCCCTGGCCTCTGCTTACTGCTGTGGTGTTGGACTACTGCCTGTAATGTAAGGCTACTTTCACACATCAGTTTTTTGCCGTCAGGCAGGATCCGGCTATTTTTAGAAAAAACGGATCCGGCATAAATTTTGGAGAACTGTAGAAACGGATCCGTTTTTCTGCCGGATCCGTCTAGCAGGTTATATCTGTTTCCTGGGGGCTGGCCAATTGGATCTGAGCATGCGCAGACTTAAAAAAACGGATCCGGTGGCTGGATCCATCTTTTTCTGGATCCGGCGCATTCCGGCGCCCATAGACTTTCATTGTGGCAAAAAGCCGGAAGCGTCGGATCCGGCGCTTCCGGCTTTTTCGCCGGAGACAAAAAACGTTACAGTAGCCGTTTTTTCCTGACGCCGGAATGAGACAAGTAGCTGGATCTGGCAAAAAACGGATGAAACGCAATGCCATCCGGCGCGATCCGGCGCTAATGCAAGTCAATGGGGAAAAACTGGATCCGGCATTGCATTTTGCCGGATCCGGTTTTACAAAAAAAAGCCGGATCGCGCCTGACGGCGAAAAACTGATGTGTGAAAGAGGCCTAAGTATTGTTGTTCTTTTTTTTTTTTTTTTTTTTTTTTGGTCTACATTGTTTTTGGATCTTTACAAGTTTAATTTTTCTTATGTTCTTTTCTGTAGTGTTTCACTTGACTGCTGCCTGCACTTCAAAATGTCTTCAAGTGAAGAACAGACTTCTTCCCAGGGTGGACCGGACAAAGATTATGTAATCACATTTGCTATGCTGATTGGTATGTATTGATTGGCAATACTCCATGTGTTAAATCATTTAATGTCTTTACAGGTACCTGGCAGTGATGAAGAGCAGGAGCAGTCCAGTGGAGAGGAATCTTTCCAGGGTCATTGGGCTTATGTGTCTCAGGAGGAAAGGCGGGGTGTAAGTATTCCTTTCATCAGAGTTGTAATACAATTTTTTTTTCAGTTTTACTTAAAATTCTTTTCTTCTATTTTATCTATAGGTTTCACAGCGGGAAGAAGCCACACTGGATATAGACAATGAACAACTAATCCACCTTGTGCAAGAGTGAGTACCGTTGTGGGACAACCGTGACTATCAGCAGTCCAACAATGTAGTGATTCAACGGCTCTGGGAAGAAGTGGAAACATCGCTGCTGCCTGGTTGGGACCGTGCCACGCCGTGTGCTAGAACTGATTTTGGTTAAGTATTGCAATGTGGTCTGAAACAGCAGTGAACCTGTGAATGGATGTGCATTGTTTTCTAATTTTTTTTTTTTCCCTCTTCACAGTGAAGCAAATCAAAATTCGTTGGCGCTCGATGAAGGACCACTTCAACAAGGACATGAGAGGAGGTTCGGGTTAGAATTGGTTCTGCTGCAAGGTTCCGTAAATACAAGTACCACCAGGACTTTGCCTGAGGCCTGCGCTCGTTCAGCGAACGTAAGTATAGAATTTTTTTTTCTCTTTTGACTAATGTTTAATTTAATTTTCCACACACAGAACCAGGAGCAGCACAACACAACCTTGATTTTTGCACTAATGTTTTTATCTTTTCCACACAGAACCTGGTACAGCACCACACAACCTGGATCATCCTCTGTTGAAGCGGCCCTTCATCAACCAGCAACTGAACAGACACAGTCCCAGTCATCCACCAGCGGTGGAGTAACCTTGCAGGCTTCATAGGCTGGGGAAGAGGCAACCGGTCCATCAGGTTTTCCCCTCTCCTAGTCCCCTGCCTCTGCTTTTGCTGGGTCTTCTCGTCAGTGGCAGAGGGCTTAGGAGAGGTCAGGCATGCCCGAGTTTCTGCAATTAAGCTCGGTCTTCCAAGATGGGGTTAGGTTGATTGCTGACAGAGTGAACAGTGGGTTCAAGGAAGTCAACAATCGCCTTGACCGCCTTAAGCTGACCTTAATAGATTGGCACTACATTTTTTTTTTCTGCAATTGAGCGGAGCGTGTTGGAAAACCTTACGCCTCCACTCCAGCTGAACAGCCAGGCATTACAGCAGCAGGAGCAGCAGTCCCAATCCTACAATCAACAGGCCGGAGGATACTACCAGCAGCCAATCTACTATCCAGCTCCCACAGCACCGAACTGTCCGCCACCACCACTGCCTCCAGTTCACCAAACGACCACGCTGCCAAGTGTATCAACCCTGCAGCATCCACCATGCTCCAGCGTCCAGCACCCATGCAGCCAGCAGTATCCACCCCTGCCCACTACAGCAAACCTGCCCATTCCAGCACCCCTGCAGCCAGCAGTATCTACAATGTGGCCCAGTCCAGCACCTTGCCAGATGACTGCTACAGAGCTCAGCACTCCCACTCAGCCAAGAAAAGTGAGGTCCAAAAAAAATCTTGGCATCAGAACCAAAACCAGGAACCAAAAAAATCTGCCCACCTTGAACCCACCACCTCCACCCTCACCAACCAGTTTGTCACTACCTTCCCTTGTGTCTCTGTTCCTTCCAGTTTATCAATTCCCACGATTCCACTTTGTCATCTATCCCCAATGTCTCCACTGCCATCCCTGATCCAATCCTTCAATTTGTTGCCCCTTCCCCTGTAGACCTTTCCCCTGTAACCCTTTCCTCATCAACTACCACCCAATCCTCACAGCTCCACACCCCCAAGGTCCTCCCCAATTCACTCACGTAAACCCCGAAGAAAAAACAAATCACCCCAACCTTAACCATTTTTTTTGTAAAAGTGTTTAAAATAATTGTTACTTGTAAAAGTGTTAAATAAAATTTATATTTTGTTAGCATTACTTCTTGCTTTTTTTATCTTTATGTGCTGCCGCCGACACAAACACACTATTTTTGAGGTAAGGTACAACACAAACACACTTTATTTTTGAGGGAAGGTAGTTTATATTTAACTCGGCAAACATTAGGGCTAAATTACATTACATGTACATGGTAACATCACAGTTACATTTAAAACATAACAGGTATGTAATGTTTGACATTACAGGTATGTTTTAAACATAACAAGTACAAAACATAAGAGGTACATTTAACTCAGTGGCTTAAATCATTTCTTCTTGCCATGCCACACATCCATTATCTGAAACAAAGTAAGCGCCAAACTTATCCCTCATCTGGGCAACTTCCACTGTGGTTCTCATAGGGTGAAATTGGTAATCATGCAATGTAACGGGTTCCTCAGGTTGTAAGCTTGGTCGCTCTTTTACCATGATGTAGTTGTGCAGAACTACAAATGCTTTCACAACCTCATCAATAGTGTCAATTTTTAGATTAATGGATGTGCACAAAATGTGCCATTTCGATACCAGCAATCCAAATGCACACTCCACGGTTCTTCATGCCCTTGTCAGTCTGTAGTTGAAAATTTTTTTTGTGATTTAAGTTCCGACTTGAGTATGGTTTAATGAGGTTGGCACACATTTGGAACGCCTCATCACCAACAAAAGGCATTGACGGTCCATCAGTGTTGGGCAGAGGTCGTGGCAGCGGAAAATTAAAATCATTCCCATACAGACATTGGTCCATGTCTGAATTTTTGAACGTCTGCGAGTCATTGCCTCGTCCAAATGAGCCAATGTCCACGGCAACAAATCTACAATCAGCATCTGCAATAGCTATTAGAACAAAGGAAAAATAATTATTATAATTGAAGTACTCTGTTCCACTTCCAGATGGTTTCATAATCCTTATGTGTTTGCCATCCACAGCCCCCACACAGTTAAGAAAATTGCATATTTCCTGGAATTTGGAAGCATTTTCAATCCAGAGTTCACTTGTTGGTTTGAGGAGGAATTCTGGCCGCAGAATGCCAACTAAAGCATGACAAGTGTCTACAATAATCCCAGAAAGGGTGGATACTCCAATCCAGAATTGGAAATGTAACGAGGACAATGTCTCTCCAGTAGCCAGGAATCTGCGGAAAAGAAAATGAAAAACAAAAATCAGTACACTGCTTAGGGATAGGGAAGGGTTAGGGTTCAATACTACGTACCTCAGGGTGACCAAGAGACGTTCCTCAGCAGGAATTGCTCGACACAGCTGTGTGTCCTGCCTGGCAATGGATCCTTGGACACAGAGAAAGTCATGGAAGTTCTGTTGTGACATCCTCGTGTAGTCAAAAAACTTCACCGAATTTTGCTGCAACTTGGTGTACAAAGAATGGTAGGCTCCACGGCTCTCTCGGAGTAAGGATGGGTTGTTGCCAATAGCGAAAGCTTCTCAGTCTCTCTTCTGGGTTCTTGACAAACAAAAGCAAAGGCAGCAGTCAACTTCAATTGTAAATCAAGATCTTCTAGGAAGCTGTCCAGGTCAAGATCCATCTTACAGCAGCCATAGATGAGGATTTCCTCAGCGCAGTGTGTGTGTGTGTGTGTGTGTGTGTATGTATATATATATATATATATATACACACACATACAGGGGTTGGACAAATAATGGAAACATCAACAAAAGTTAGTTTAATATGTTGAAGGTCCACCTACACCAAGCTTGATAAAGGTCCTCAACTCCCAGGACCGAAACGTCACTGTATGGGCAACTAGCCAGATGGGCTAAAATAGCACTTTGACTGGAATTCTTTTGGTGTGCTTTCATCTTGAGGACTATATATATATAGTCCATCAAAAAAGAAAGCACACCATGTTAGTTTTCAATAAAGTGCTCTTTTAATAGCCCCTATGGCTATGTGCCCATGCAGCAATGTTTCGGTTCAATGGGTGTGAACATTTCTCAAGCAATGTGCCCATTGAACCGAAACGTTGCTGCATGGGCACATAGCCATAAGTGCTATTAAAAAAGCACTTTATTAAAAACTAACATGGTGTGCTGCTTTCTTTTTTTTCCTCTCTCTACATATATATATTTAAATCCCATGAGACACACCTGCTGGGTGTCTGATGTCAAGGAAAAGCTACTGGAAAAGATTGTAAATTTCCAATGCATGTGTTAGGAGTGGCGGAAGGCACTAAATAAAAAATATAAATAAAGTGCCTTTGCCACTCGGGGTCCACCATGCGGTAGATGGAGAAACCGCAGCTAGATGAGGACAGAGCACAATGGCGGTAGTGTGCACGGGGTTTGACGTCACCCAGGTGCACAGGGAAAGCTGTTAAATCACAGAGCTATAACACAAAGCATAAACACAATAACTCTGAGCCTGTTAGCGTCACAGGTGCTCAGAGTAACTAACACGGTATTGCAGTCACAGGAGTAGCCCCAAATGGCGGGACTACATCCGTCTAGACTTACCGTAGTTAGTAGTGTCTAGAGCGTTGCAATCGCAACCAATAAGCTGCTACTGCAACGCGGCGTGGATAATGCTGCAAGGTGACACCGCTGGAAAACGCAGGCGCGATGTCAGACGCTAGCAAGTGTGCCTGGAGCAATGGCGTGCTGGCGCTGGTACTCGCTCTAACTCAATCCCTCACACATTCATAGTATCAAAGGAATGGGGTTTCAAATGAGTCATTCACCAGATCATGCATCCATCAACATACACACTGCAGCAAGCATGACTATACTAGTGCATGGCGGAATAGCCATGTGCGCTTTTTATAGCAAACGGGACCTTCCAAAGGCTTCCAGATCTCTGAGCTGAGCCAATGGAATCTGGAGCAGGACCTGAGCACCTGACTCTTGAACTCCAAGGGCGATTGTCCCATGAGCATGCTCAGAAGAAGGGACGAAGGACTTAGCCTCCGGAGAGAGTTGCTGTAAAGCAATCGACTTTGCATTAGACAAAGAGCAGGAGACTGCAGCATGTGAGGGTCTAGATTCCTGCCTAGTAATGGCCGAAATCTGACTCCTAACATTATGCACATAAAAAACGCATGCAAAAACGCATACACGCATGTAAACGCTGCGTTTTTTGCTGTCATGCATAAGATGATGGGCATAAAAAACGCTGCGTTAACATGTGTTTGAGAATGTGGATGATATGCTGCAGAACCAAATGCAAATGTGATCCTAGCCTTAGGCTTCCAAGCTTCTCGCTTTTTCCTCCAAAAATAACGCTGGTCATTATGCCCAAAAAAGTTCAATGTTAGTTTCATCAGACCACAGGACATGTCTCCAAAAATGAAGGTCTTTGCTCCTGTGTGCATTGGCAAACATTAATCTGGCTTTTTGTATGCTTCTTTTGGAGTAATGGCTTCTTCCTGGCAAAGTGGCTTTTCAGCTTATGTTGATACAGTACTCGTTTGACTGTGGATATTGACACAATCTTACCAGCTTCTGCATCATCTTCACAAGGTCTTAAGCTTTTATACTTGAGTTTATATGCACGTCGGACCAAAGCATGTTAATCTCCAGGGCAAAGAACCTGTCTCCTTCCTGAGCGGGATGATGGCTGGACATTCCGATCTTGTTTGTATTTGCGTATACCATATTTTTACTCTTTGCCATGACAGCACCCACATGAGAGAGAGATCCGCCCATAGGAACAGGAAACCTACAAAAATAAAAGGTGCGGTCCACCTCTCCTCCTCAGTTGGTTTCTTGTTCCTATGGGAACCGAAGGACGAACACCTACGGAGAAAAATACCTGGGCCAGGGCATGCCGCCTGTGCAGTATCCGTTGAGAACGACGGGCTGCGGTCCAGAAGCAGCATCAGGGGAGCCCTGTCTATCAGCCTCCCTCCTCGTCTGGCAGGTGTCCGTGAGGACAGGGTCCAGCCGCCCGGTATCATGTGGGCATGTGGTGGTGGTCAGGGTCCAGGTGAGGCCACCCCGACACACGCGCAATCGCGGGGAGCATCCAGTGGGAGTGGGGGCTCGGGCATCGGCCACCGTGCTCCTCCGTGAAAGCCGGTATCAGCATGGCAGGCCCCGGGAGGATTGGAACTGGGCCGTGCATTCACAGTAGACTGGGGAGTGCTCTGCCCCGGAAGTGATTAAAGGACTTCCGGGGGAAACCGGAAGAGGCGATACAGTTGGCGGGGACCATGCCTGATTCAAACCTAGGAAGGTAACTAAAATCCGGGGGTGGTAGAACCACCGGTGTGCTAAAGATGTCATCCCCAGGGGGAGACTCGCAGGCGAAGAGTGCTGGATCCAGAGAACGCTCTAGTAGAGGTTCCATGAACAGGAGTTGGTAGGGTGAGGCTGCAGATACATCGGCCTCCAGAACCGGTACCATATAGCTTCACTGGGTGAGTGTATGGGGCTCTACCTATTAGGTTGACTTCTCGCTATATATATTCCCTCTTACAGACCAAGAAGAAACAAAATTCAAAACATAAAGAATGTGCCCTATGCAGGCAGCTCCTCCGACTCCTACCCCAAAGGATTGTCAGGGTTGCATTAGTGAAACAATGCAGGCTGCGGTGTTATCAGACATCCGCACGATAAGAAGGGAAGAGCTGCAGAATGTGACCAGTATACCCCAAGAGTACGCAAGAGGAAGTAACTGTCCCCCATCTCCAGTTCGGAGTCTGACAGTGACCGAGGAGGAGACTCCGACTCCTCACAGACATCTTCGTCACCCCTTTCATCGGACGGAGGACGCTCGAGTTTCCCTATAGATTGTGTCGACAACCTAGTTAAATCTGTTAGGAAACTATGGGGTGCATAGATACAAAAGGGGCCCAGACGACACAAGGAATAATGTTTGCAGGACTTGCAGAAAGGAAAAAAGGGCCTTCCATGTAATTCCGGCAGTAAAAACCCTAAATCAAAAGAGAATCATAGAATCGTAGAGTTGGAAGGGACCTCCTGGGCCATCTGGTCCAACCCACTGCTCAAAGCAGGATTCGCTAAATCATCCCAGTCAGATGTCTGTCCAGCCTCTGTTTGAAGACTTCCATTGAAGGAGAACTCACCACTTCTCGTGGCAGCCTGTTCCACTCATTGATCACTCTGTTAAAAAGTTTTTTCTAATATCTAATCTGTGTCTCCTCCCATTCAGTTTCATCCCATTGCTTCTAGTCTTTCCTTGTGCAAATGAGAATAAAGATGATCCTTCTACAATGTGACAGCCCTTTAGATATTTGTAGACAGCTATTAAGTCTCCTCTCAGTCTTCTCTTTTGCAAACTAAACATTCCCAAATCCTGCAACCTTTCCTCATAAGACAGGGTTTGCAGACCAGTCACCATTCTGGTCGCTCTTTTCTGAACTTGCTCCAGTTTGTTGATGTCTTTTTTAAAATGTGGTGCCCAAAACTGGACACAATATTCCAGATGAGGTCTGACCAAAGAGGAGTAGAGGGAAATAATGACTTCACGTGATCTAGACTGTATGCTTCTGTTAATACATCCTAGAATTGCATTTGCCCTTTTTGCTGCTGCATCACACTGTTGACTCATATTCAGTCTGTGATCTATTAGTATACCCAAGTCTTTTTCACATGTGCTGTTGCTTAGCCCTATTCCACCCATTCTGTATATGCTTTTTTCATTTTTATTGCCCAGATGTAGTACTTTGCATTTTTCCCTGTTAAAAACCATTCTGTTAGTTGCTGCCCACAGTTTATTTATATCTTTTTGAATCCTCTCTCTCTCCTCTAGTATTAGCTATCCCTCCTAGTTTTGTGTCGTCAGCAAATTTAATCAGTTTACCCTCAATTCCTTCATCTAAATCGTTGATAAAGATGTTGAACAATACAGGGCCCAGGACAGAGCCCTGTGGTACCCCACTTGAGACATTCTTCCAACTGGATGTGCAGCCATTTACGACCACTCTTTGGGTCCGATCACTAAGCCAGTTATGAATCCACCTAACAGTTGCCTTGTCCATTCCATACATAGTCATTTTTTCAATAATGATTGTATGAGATACTTTGTCAAATGCTTTGCTGGGTCCAATCACTAAGCCAGTTATGAATCCACCTAACAGTTGCCTTGTCCATTCCATACATAGTCAGTTTTTCAATAATGATTGTATGAGATACTTTTTCAAATGCTTTGCTGAAGTCAAGATATACTATATCTACAGCATTTCCTTGATCCACCCAATCAGTGATTCCGTCATAGAAGGAAATTAAGTTAGTCTGACATGACTTATTAGTTACAAACCCATGCTGACTCTGTTTAATCACTTCATTCTTTTCCAGGTACTGACATACATGTTGTTTAATAATTTTTTCAAAGATCTTTCCTGGTATAGAAGTCAGACTCACTGGCCTATAGTTGCCTGGGTCCACTTTCTTCCCCTTTTTGAAGATAGGAACAACATTTGCTCTTCTCCAGTCTTCTGGGACTTCTCCTGTTCTCCAAGAAGCAAGTTCAGAAAAGAGCAACCAGAATGGTGACCGGTCTGCAAACCCTGTCTTATGAGGAAAGGTTGCAGGATTTGGGATTGTTTAGTTTGCAAAAGAGAAGACTGAGAGGAGACTTAATAGCTGTCTACAAATATCTCAAGGGCTGTCACATTGTAGAAGGATCATCTTTATTCTCATTTGCACAAGGAAAGACTAGAAGCAATGGGATGAAACTGAATGGGAGGAGACACAGATTAGATATTAGAAAAAACTTTTTGACAGTTAGAGTGATCAATGAGTGGAACAAGCTGCCACGAGAAGTGGTGAGTTCTCCTTCAATGGATGTCTTCAAACAGAGGCTGGACAGACATCTGACTGGGATGATTTAGCGAATCCTGCTTTGAGCAGGGGGTTGGACCAGATGGCCCAGGAGGTCCCTTCCAACTCTACGATTCTATGATTCTAAGAATTTTCAAAGATTATGGAGGGGTTCAAAAAATTTCTTCTGCTATCTCCTTCAGTACTCTGGGGTGTAATTCATCTGGACCTGGAGACTTGAATTCATTTAGGTTAGCTAAGTGTTTCCTCACTATCTTTCTGTTTATAGATATCCTGGATTCTTCTATTCCCTTAATAGGACAGTGAAGAACAGTTGATGTTACATTTCCTTTCTGAGAGAAAACAGATGCAAAGTAGAATTTAAAAGTTTGGCCTTCTCAACATCCTGTCATACCATTTCATCATTTCCATCCTGTAAAAATCCGGCAGCCTTATATCCAGTCCGTGACTCCACTCAGCCAGTCATCCTCATTAGGCTCAGGTGCCTGATAATCAGGCTCACTACCTTCCTTTACCAGAATAGGGAGTTCACCAGACCTCAGTGACGAGGGGAAAATGAACTCACAACAGTTTGACATATCCCCAAAATCCTTTATTATTGCTTTTGACATCTCTTGCAAGCCTCAATTCATTGTCAGCTTTAGTAATCTGATTTGTGCCCTGCAGGTTCTGCAGACAGCATTATATTCTTCTTTAGATATGCCTCCCTCTTTCCATTTTATAAACATTTTTTTCTTCCTTTTTAGCATGTGCTTAAGTTCTGTGTTCATCCATCCTGGTTTCCTTAAATGCTTCCTATTCTTCCCTCTTTTCGGAATTGTTAACAATTGTGCTTTGAGAATTTCATTTTTCAAGATTTCCCATACTTCCTGGACATTTTTGTCTTTAAGGATATCCAGCCATTGGATCCCTCCAATTCTCTTTCTGAATCCCTTAAAATCTGCCTTTCTGAAATCTAACCTTGACGTCTGAGTCTTCACAGGTCTTCCTCCTCTAGTTATCCAAAATTCTAAAATAGCATGGTCGCTACCTCCTAGGGTCCCAGCCACTTTTACCTCCTCAACCATTTCCTCCCTGTTTATAAGGATTAGATCCAAGGTAGCAGTTCCCCTTTAAAAGCTACCTTGTTTGCTTATCCTTGAATGGGATAAACAAAATCAGCGGGGCTTCCTTTCTTCAGCCTCTAAGAGGAAATATCTGTTTAGTGACGAGGAATTGCTTAACAGGACCAAAATCCCTAAAGTAGACACAGCGGTTGCCTCCACTTCCAATCAGCTCTACCGGTGGAAGATGCAGGCATGTTATCGGACCCACTTGATCGCAAGGCGGAGGCCTCACTAAAGATCGTGGGAAGCTACTAGTGGAATCTTTAAGCCAGCCATAGCCAGTACATGTACGGCTAGTTCCATGCTGGTATAGATTGATTAGCTTGAACAGCAAATCAAGCAAAAAGTGTCCAGGGACAAATTGCTGTCTCCCATCCCTTTAATCAGAGGAGCAGCAGCATATATGGTGGCTGCTTCGGCTGATTCATTACACCTAGCAGCTAGGCCGGCTGGTCTAGTTAATAATACTAGACGCGCCGCCCTATGGCTTAAGAGTTGGAGGGGGGGGACACGCAGTCCAAGACGAGTCTCGGCGCTATCCCGTGTCGTGCGAGTTCCTCTTCAGAAGTGTGCTGTGTGAGATACTCACCAAAGCAAAAGAGAAGAAAGGTTTCCCTAATCAGTCTCTCCTATTCTATAAGAGGGCATGTAAGAGACGGCCGTTTAATAAAAGAAGGACGGCGGAAAGACAAGGCCGTTGGACTACAGGGGAAGATAAACAAAGAAGTGCCATGTTTAAGGTATCCTCCTCCCGGAAAGGTAGCAGATACCGATAACCCAGATCCTCCGGTAGGAGGCAGACTGAGATTTCTTTACCAAAAATGGGAAGCGATAACAACATGTGCCTGGATCTTAGACATAGTAAAAATTGGGTTGAGATTAGATTTACATCAGATTCCCCATGAATCATTTATCATTACATCGCTCAAATCGCCGATACAACAAGCGGCACTTGAGGCAGAAATTCGGAGTTTACTGGCCAAAATGGTCTTAATACAAGTTCCAGAAGGGCAGGAAGGAAGGGGATTTTACTCCCCTTTGTTCCTGGTCTCTAAACCAGATGGGTCATTTAGAACGATCATTAATTTAAGGAAGTTAAACACATTTATCTACAATCGTAAATTCATTAAACTTCTGTTTCCTAGATGTATGATGGCTGGACTGGTTCTAAAAGATGCGTATCAGCATCTTCCCATACATGGATAATATCAGAATATGGAGAATATCAGAAATGCCTCAGGGTGGCGGTGTCTTTTGCAGGGGAGCTCCACCACTTCCAGTTCACGGCAATACCCTTTGGTCTCTATATGGCACCCCGAGTTTTCACGAAGGTAATGTTAGAAGTCATGGCCTTCTTACCTCAAAAGTACACATTAATTGTACCATGTCTTGATGACTTTCTGATAGTAGGAAACTCGACCACCCAATGTAGGAATCGCCTAGCTGACACAGTTTCGTCCTTACAGGCATTAGGGTGGATCATCAATTTCGAGAAGTCCAGGCTCGTACCACAGACTCTTCAGTCCTTTTTGGGTCTTCACCTAGACTCAACAAGTCAGAGGTGCCTGCTTCCAAAGGTAAAGATATCACTCATAAAAGCAAGTTAGAGCAGCAATGGACAGACCACCGATGTTCCTAAGGAAAGCTATGTCCCTTCTAGGGTCCCTTACCGCCTGTATCCCGGCGGTCCAATGGGCCCAGTATCATACCCGGGGTTGCAGCCTCAGATCCTCAAGGAGAAATGTTTGCGAGGTCATCTTGGGGGGATGTTAACCCTGTCCATGGAAGTCTTAGCTTCTCTGACCTGGTGGTTACATGATAATCTTTCTAGAGGTGTCCCATGGATGATAAGGCCATCCTGTGTAATCACTACTGATGCTAGCCCTGAAGGATGGGGTGCCCATATGGGGGATAGCCTGGCTCAGGTACAGTGGAACATAGAGCAATTACAGAATTCATCAAATTTGAAAGAGTTGGATACGGTCAGTCATGCACTGCACCATTTTCTTCCACAGCTTCAGGGTTCACATGTAAGAATTCTGTCAGACAACACCACGGCAGTCACATATGTGAACAGACAAGACAGAACAAGATGAAGACGTCTGATATCCGCAGAAAGATGTTTCGATTTAGCCGAGACCCATCTTCTTTCCCTTTCTGCTCTTCATATGATGGGAAAAGAAAATGTAAAAGCCGACTACCTGAGCCGTCATGTGTTGCATCAAGGAGAATGGTGTCTGAATCACCAGATATTCAGAGGAATCATGGGATTATGGGGTCTTCCTCAAATAGACCTTTTTGCCACGAGAGAGAACAAGCAGGTGCAGAGATTCTCCTCGCTGAATACAGCGAATCATCCAGAGATAGTGGATGCTCTTCAAGCTCCATGGCAGTTCAAGCTAGCATATGCCTTTCCAATAAAAATGCTGTTACCACTGGTCATCAGAAAGATCAGGGAAGAGGAGGCGAGAATAGTCCTGATTGCACTGTTGTGGCTCAAGAGACCGTGGTTCTCCTGCCTGCGGGCCATGTCAATATCGGACCCTTGGGTCCTCCCTTCAGTTCCCAATCTGCTTTCTCAAGGTCCATTCCTTCATCCTCCAGTGGAGGGTCTCCACTTGACAGCATGGAACTTGAGAGGCAGTTAAGATTGAGGCTTTTAACACGCTCCTGCAGAGTAGGAAAGAATCTACTACAAAGATTTATAGTAAGATATGGAGGAAATTCCTAGAATTCCATACAGATACCTTCTCTAGGGAAGTTCTGATCACAGCTATTTTGGAATTCTTGCAGAGAGGTAGAGAGCTGGGCCTGTCTGTTAATACACTAAAAGTCCAGATATCTGCCTTAGGGGCCCTTTACGGTTATAATGTAGCAGGGGATAGGTGGAGCTCTCGGTTCATCTCAGCTTGTGAACGTATTAACCCGGTTCACATTTCTTGGGTTCCCTCCTGGGATCTAAATCTGGTCCTGGATGCCCTATTGGTTCCTCCCTTTGAGCCTTTAGAGTCTGTCCCAATGAAATACATATCATTAAAGACAGTCCTTTTAGTAGCGCTGACATCAGCTAGAAGGGTTAATGATATCCAATACTTACGAGAAAAGAATATTCATGCAATAGGGTGAATATTCATTCCTTTTGTGTATCGGCACACGTGTCTGCTGGCAGCAATAGGAAGGCTCCGGCTGACACTGTGCTTACTAGAGAACAATGAATACTCACTGCTTTGCATGCACACAGTCCCGGAGAGCAGAGAATTAAGTATCACAGCAGCTGCCCTTCAGCTTGCAAGCAGCTCATGACATCCCTGTCATGCGCCGTTTACAAGCATTAAGCAGCTGCTGGCATCGGAGCAGGACGCTGCGAGGGAGCGCCGGGAAGGTAGTGGTTTGTTTTTTAAATGTTTTCTGATGGGGCCATGCATACCAGGATGGGGGCGGGGGCCAATCATACCAGGATAAGGAAAGGCTGGGACCATGCATATCAGGACCAAGATGGGGGCCAATCATACCAGGATGCTATTAAAGAGAAATGGGCGTGGAATGCAGTGAATATTCATTTCTCTTTAGCAGCGGGCACAGGACTTAGCCGCAGCAGCTGGCTCCTGCTTCTGTGACCCGCTGCTCTGCCGAAACTGCTCCCCTAATTCCCCCCCACAGCCGGTACATCCGGATTAGAATACACCCCCCCCATTTTCCTCCACATTTTTTGGGGTAAAAAGTGCATCTTATAGTCTGAAAAATATGGTAATTGTTTGTACAGATGAATGAGGCACCATCAGGTATCTTGACATTGTATCCAAGGATGAGCCAGACTTGTGCAAGTCCATAATTCTCTTCCTGATATTTTGGCTAATTTCTTGGGACTTTCCTATGATACTACACAAAGAAGCAGTGTGTTTCAGGTGTGCATTAAAATACATTCACAGGTAATTAACTCAGATGTTGCCAAAAATAGAATATTCCAAACACATGACATCTTCATATGGGCAGTCCAGAATTGTTTAAAGGCAGAGCAATCTTAGTGTATATTAAGTTTTGACTTTGCAGTAAGTAATAGAAATGTCTTAAAACATTCTGTCTCTCATTATTCTGGCATTTGGCAAATATTATTATGGTAATCCTAATTGACCTTAAACGGGAAAGGTTTATTTTGATTTCATGTCAGATATTGAGAAAAACATGCATATGTATCTTTTTATATAGTGTATGTGAACTTCTGGTTTCAACTGTACATCTGATGCATTTAGTTTGAGTAAAGGGGATATTTGATTTTCATTGATTGCACTGTGCGCTTTTGAAATTAAGATAACTATCACCTGCCAACTCTCAGATTGTTTTAGTTTTAATAATATCTTGATGAGTTACTAGCACGATAAAAGTTTTTAAATTGGGTGGTTAAGATTGCAGGTAAAAATTAGTGTCCCCAATTAGAAATGATTGAATCAATCCATAAAGGATCGAGTTCACCCTGACATTCACGGTTTCACGCACATTTGAACATTTTGAGATTTGATTTGCAAAAATAAAAAACTTTCCCTGCAACATTTCCCACACTGCTGCAGCATCAGAGAGCAGGCTAATGTCATTTTGCATTGCTGCACAGCCTCCCTATGTTGCCCTGCAGCTATGACATCTAGCGGATTATCATGTCTTGTACAGTGATGGTCAGTACCGGGGTCAACATAGATCAGCAGTTCCCAGTGTAGTACAGTTTGTACAGCAGAGTTGCTTTCCATCTCCAGAATCACTGAGAAGGTCTCTCTTTTCTTGTTTGTAAGCTGTTATGCTCAGTGGGGTTCTTTCTCTCTACTGTAGACTGTAGGCTCTTATGTTCATCAGGGTCCTCTCTCTTTATTTCTTCTGTAGTGTATAAGCTCTTATTTTCCTTGGGACCTCTCTCTCACTTTGCATCTAACGCGCTCTTCGACAACCTACAGTCTGGCTTTCGTCCCCACCATTGCACCAAACTTACTAACGCCTTACTTAAAGCCAAAGCTAACAGACAATTCTCTATACTCCTCCTTCTAGACCTGTCCTCTGCCTTCGACACAGTTGACTACTACTTCCTACTACAGATCCTCTCTTCCTATGGTGTCATAGACCTTGCCCTATGCTATATTTCCTCATACCTTATCAACCACACATTTACCGCTTCCTACTCCCACACTACCTCCTCATCTCGCCCTCTCTCTGTTGGTGTCCCTCAAGGTTCTGTCCTAGGACCCCTTCTCTTCTCAACCTATACTCTTGGCCTGAGACAATTCAAAGTCCTATGGTTTCCAGTACCATAAGAGGAATATGCAATACACTGACCCAAATTGATGGTGTCACTGACAGAGGCAATATCATCCTGCTGTAACCAGGATTAATAATTCACCATATAGCCCATAATGTTCTCCAATTCCTCCCAAATAACACAATTGCTAGAGGTAAATGGGTACAAACTGTGACCTGCATTTGTTAGTACTACTTGCTCGGGTGTCTTGTGCCAGTGGTTCTGCAATTGTTGCTTGTATATTCATATTCTTTTTTTCCCTTTACATTTCCATTACAACCTTTTCTAATACCACACATTTCCTACTGCACCAAAATTTGGCAATATTTTGAAGCACCATTTCTCATTTGTCAAAGTTGACCAACTACGAAATGCTAAGTACACAGCATGCCCAAAAAAAGCAGTAGTAACAGGCTGTACAATTGGTGTTGCATGTATATACCTCAGGTCTGAAAATAAAGCGTTGTGCCAAAATAAAAACTAGAAAATCAAAAGGAACGCAAAATGAGGCGTTATCAAGATAAGACGTTTATAAATACAGAAACTGCTCACCTGAGTGTGAGAAAGCACAATACAAGGACGGGATCATAAATAAGGGCCCAGCTGGCAAATTCAACGTTGATATTAATAAATATAGAGAAGTAGATATGCTGTGCTACTGGCTTCTCAATAGATAGAGGTCACAAAATAATTCAGTTTAATTCTCAACGAGGTGCATTCACTTCATCAGAGCCAACTTCACTTTGCGAAGCAGACAACCACAATTAAATATCTATACTATTTAATTCTCTTTTGCATTCTTTTAACAAAAGTGTCCTCCTTTTCAAAAAAAAGAGCAACCAACAAATCATTGTCCAAAATTGGCAACAAGCCACCGTGTTGATGTGCCATGTACTGTACGTATATAAAAATTACCATATATGCATAAAATCTGTATTGTGTGACATGAACACTTTGTGAAGCAGTGCACTGCTTTCAGCAATGCAGACAGTTTACTTTTGTATGGAAAAAAACTGAGTAGCTCAAATGCAGCAACAGCACTATAATGCAGTGATCAATTACTGCTAGTTCGCCTATTTTTCTCACTATGAAATAAATCTCTGTATTATTCCCTTTTCTTCACAGACTACATAGTAAGTTCTTTCACTGTTGTGCTAGAACACACACGATCTGTTGAATGTCTTCACTAGTTTATGGCTTCATCTTCCCATCTCTTAGGCTAATCTGTGACTTCCTCTCACTATCCAGCTAAACCAAAAAAACGGCAGCTTCATTCCCTGATTTTGCTTTCAGTCTGTGATAGCGCCTCCTGATTGGCTGGCCAGGTGATGTGATAACTGCGAGGCATTATAGGGAAGTTTGCCTGATCGTGCCCAAATTCATGAAAGCTTTCTCTGATGGATCCAATATTAGGCAATGTGTAAAATGGCAGTGGTCATTTCAAGTGAACCTGTCAGCAGGCGATTTTGCTAAGTAAACTACAAGCATTATTACACTGATTAAAATGATACCGTGTGGTGAAGAAATCCTTCTTGTGATTCCTGTGTAATCAGTGTTAGAAGTTTTCAGTTAATGAGATGCTCGTGATTTGGGCAGGACTTTAGGCAGGGTCTTATCTTGCTGCTCTAGTTCAGAGAAATCAAGAAGAGACCTGCCTACAGGCCTCCCCAAAGCACAAACAGTCTGTCTCTTTCTCTAAGTTGAGAAACATGTTTGTGCTTTGGGGTGGGCCTATGGGCAGGTCTCTTCTTTGTTTCTCTGGTCTAGAACACCAAGATAAGACTGCCTACAGTCCACTGCACAAACCTCTCATTAACTGAAAACTTCTAACACTGATTACACAAGAAGCACAAGACTGATTTCTTCATCCCAGGTGTCATCAGAGTAACAGCGCCAACCTGACAATGTCTGTAGTTTACTTAGCAAAATCCTGCTGACAGGTTCATTTTAAGGCTATTTACATGAAGCGAATCACAAATTCATAAAAATCACTGGGTTTGGTAAATTTCTAAAAATTCGACACACATTTGATTTACATCAAATCTAACAACTCTAGGAAACAAGTTTTCAGTTACATTTAAAACATTGACCACATTCAGGACATAATTATAGAGTTTTCTCTATATCAATATTTTAATTTCAAAAAGCATTTAATTCCCTAGAAAAAAATTCCCGCATTTTGAGCATGGAAATGACTTTTCTGATTGTTAGGAAGATATGATTTTTGGTTAAAATTCTGAGCATTAGAAGGGTTTCTCCATGTATGAGTTCTCTGATGTATAACAAAACCATACTTAGTTTAAAACTGGCCATGAAAAGGCTACGCCCGTTTGTGAATTTTTTCATGATCAAGAAGATTTGATTTCCGAGAAAAACACTTGCCACATTCTGAGCATGGAAATGGCTTTTCTCCTGTGTGAGTTTTCTGGTGGTCTACAAGATTTGATTTTTGAGTAAAACATTTCCCACATTGTAAACATGAAAATGGCTTCTCTCCTGAGTGGTTTCTCTGATGCTTAGCAAGATATGATTTTTGGTTGAAACATTTCCCACATTCTGCACATGAGTATGGCTTCTCCCCTGTGTGAATTCTCTGATGTGTTACAAGACCTGACTTTAATTTAAAATATTTCCCACATTCTGAACATAAAAATGATTTCTCCCCTGTGTGTGTTTTTTGATGGTCAAAAAGTTTTGATTTTTGAATAAAACCTTTCCCACATTCTAAACATGGAAATGGCTTCTCTCCGGTGTGACTTTTCTGATGCATACCAAGATGTGATTTTTGGTTAAAACACTTCCCACATTCTGTGCATAAGAATGGCTTCTCTCCTGTGTGAATTCTCTGATGAGTGACAAGATCTGACTTCTTTTTAAAACATTTCCCACATTCTGAACAAAAAAATGGCTTTTCACCCGTGTGAGTTTTTTGATGGTCAACAAGATTTGATTTCCGAGAAAAAAACTTCCCACATTCTAAGCATGAAAATGGCTTCTCACCTCTGTGACTTCTCTCATGTCTAATAAGATTAGATTGACAGTTAAAATATGCTCCACATTCACAACATGAGAACGGTTTCTCCCCAGTGTGACTTCTCTCATGTGTAATAAGGTGTGATTTCTCTGTAAAACATTTCCCACATTTAAAACAGGAATACGGCTTCTCGCCCATGTGAATTCTCTGATGTATAATAAGTTTTGAACTAGTCGGGAAACATTTCCCACATTCAGAACATGAAAATGGCTTTTTGCCTTTGTGTGTTTTTTTATGCTCAAAAAGATGTGATTTCCGTGAAAAACGTGTTCCACATTCTGAACATGAAAATTCCTTTGCGTTTGTGTGACTTTTCTCATGTTCAACAAGATTTGATATGTTTAGGTAACATCTTCCACATTTTAAACAAGTGAATGGATTCTTGCTTTTGTGAGATCTTTCATGTTCAAGATCCCTTTTGTTATTTTTATTTTTCATAACAGTCTGTAATAAATCAGAAGATAGGACCTGTTGAAAAGGATTAGATGATAGATCTTCATTGTGAAGGGCTAATGGGATATCTTGGCTTTCTGGCGTAATTGCATCCTCTTCACTAGGGTGTTGTACGATGTCACGATCCTCAATTGAAGATATCACATGTCCTTTTGAGCTTCTGATACAGTCACCTGGTAAGAATAAAATAATTTTTGTACTTTTGTAAAATATAAACATTTCCACACATTGCAGGGTGTGTAGCAAAATGGAATTGAAGGTAGAAAAGCATATGACAAATCCAAACATCTAATAAAACAATGTGTAATGTCAGGTCGTGTTAATTATATTTCTTTGAAACCATGACAAATTCATAAGTACAAACTGTAAAATAAGTCAAAACTTAGAATTCTGATAACACCCATGCAAATATATATAAAAATGACTGGAAGTTCTAGTAGATGAAAGATTTTTTGATTAATATATGGCTGCTTTAATATTCCTCTTTAAGTTACAAAGAAGCATAAAGTTCATTAGTAATATTAAAGCATCTACATTTATAAGCTCTTCGTGACTCCTAGGAATAGAGTTTTACCGACTTGACAAAAGATTTCCATTTGACCCTGGCCAAACTAGGGTGGAGAGTCTAAAGAGTTTCCTAGTCTTAATCCTGCAGTCAAAACATTGTAAGAGATTATAGGTTTCTTTCATTAAGATCTGCATTTTGTGGTCCAAAACTAGTTCAAGAATATTCTTGACACAGGAACCATTAAGTGCTAAAAATTATCCAAACTACAACAGAAGATGTTATGACAATTTTCTGAGGTGTCTTCAGTTAAGTCCCAATGGCATAGTAATGTCTGCAGTAATTTGTAAGAAGCATACATGATTACCAGATTCTTGCTACTTAAAATAAGATCTAAAGTCGAAAATATGAATCTACGTTTTCTAAATTTTTTTTTTTTTTTATATATATTGCTTTTGTTAAGGTTGTTGTTAAAACATATATCCTGATAACAATTTAGATTAATGAAAATTAACAGCTAGTTCCTGGGGGCTTAAGTTTATGTTCTTTTTCCAACTATCGGCATATTTCATCTGTATATTGACATTTTATTGTCTATAACAATATTATATTTTCAACTATAGTTATTTAGCATTTTCGCAACAGGGGTGAATCTAAAGCTGAAAAACTGACAGACCACAAAGCTCACAACACATACAAAATGGTACCAGCCAGTGACTTCTCTGAATTTAGTGTTTACTACTCACCTGGGCGGTTACCTGTAGGAATCTCCTTTTTACACCGCTCATCACCAATCACATATGTCTCTGTGGTATTAATATGGGTCAGATATTCACCCTGAAACAAATATTGTAAAAGTCACAGATGAAGTCGTCACATCTATGATCAGCTCTAATCCTGCCATCTCCACCGTTCTCATTACACAAGTATAAAACATATAATACTGGTGGATAAAACAAGACTGAGCACAAGACCTTCACAGCCATCTACACATCATAGAGGAGATCTCATGACACCTTCTCTCCATCTACCTGATGAACCTGAGGAACATTAGGATTTTCTTCTTTACAATCCTGAGGAAGAAGAGGACGGGGACATCTCTCTGGTGTTGTCCTCTTACTGGATAAAACTGGAGAAAACATATACAGGGACTGAATTCATTCTTTACATACAGATAATTATAGGCCGTGTGTATTTAGTCCTGTCTATTACCTGGTGATGTGAGGGGCTGGGGAACTTCCATCATGACGTCTTTGTACAGATCTTTGTGTCCTTCTAAATACTCCCACTCCTCCATGGAGAAATAGACGGTGACATCCTGACACCTTATAGGAACCTGACACATACAATGATACCATAAACCCCCCCGATCCCTTCATAGCGTTACTGTATAATGTCCCAGCAGTGTCACCTCTCTAGTCAGCAGCTCAATCATCTTGTAGGTGAGTTCTAGGATTTTCTGGTCATTGATTTCCTGATGTATCAGGGGGTGAGGTGGAGGCCCTATGATTGGGCTCAGGGGTCTTCCCCATCCCTCAGACCAAGGATACTGATAGCGCTCACTAGAGGTCTTCTTCACTACTGTGTAATCCTGGTTATGGAGAGACACATTAATAAATCTCACTACAGACATTTCCAGAGTCCTCACCTCTCCAGTTCTGTCCACCTCTTATTTCCATAGATAAGAATGATGTAATGTGACGTCATCAGAATCTTTCACCTCTCCAGTAAGCCGCAAGAGGATCTCTAGGGTGAGGTGTAATATCCTTTTCGCTAACTTGTCTCTGTCCCTATCCATCCTTGATGGGTCAATCAGGAAAATTCTCTAGAAAAGATCTCCACTGAGAGGATCTGATATTGTAAAGACCTGAATGGGAAGAAGGAGATTCCATGTAATAATACAATTATTGGAGAAAGGGAAACTTATGAAAAGATATGTGCAAAATAATATTATAAGTGATAGCCAGAACAATTCTACTAAGGATGGAGGTTGTCAAACTAACTTTATTAGTTTTTATGAAGAGTTGAGTAGAAACATACACAGAGGGGTAGGGGAGCAGTGGATATAGAGTTTTGTTTTTAAACTTTGAAAAGGCATTTGACACTGTCCTGCATGTACGTATAATGGTTAAATTAAGGTCTGCAGGCTTAAGAAGTAGGGTTTGCAATTGTATCAAAGACCAAAGCGCTATGATGAATGACTACTACTTTGAAAGGCTACAAGTGATGACTGCAAGGTTCAGTGCTGTGTCCACTATTATTCAACTATTTTATGACAAAGAAAACTGGATTAATAGTGTTTCTTTTTTTCCAGAGGATACCAAGCTATATAGTATAGTGCAGTCTATGGAAGATTTACATAAGTTACAGGCTGACTTGGACAAACTGAGTTTTGGGCATGCACTTGACAGAAAAGGCTCAATATGGGTATATGTACTCTGGACAAAAATAATCTGAGGGCACCACATTTTTAGAGGGAAGTAAAAGTAGGAGAGTCACTTGTAAAGTATGATCTGGGTATACTTGTAGATGAAAGACAATCACAAGCCAGCAGGATACTATTATGTGTTAAAAAAAAACTCGGACTTGCGAGATAGAGATGTAATACTGCCCTTTTACAAAGCATATTCATATGGGAGATTCAGAAAAAGGATGCCCTGCAGTTAGAAACAATACAAAGAAGAGCCATAAAATTGCTCATTGGCATGAAGAATGATGGTTATTAGAAAAGGTAATAGAAGGTGGTGACATGTTTAACTTGTACATGTACATAAATGGTCCATACAAAACATATGGTTTTGGAGAAAAAAAAAAGGTTTAATCTTCATGGAAGTTCAGACCTTTCGAGAATTATTAATATGTAATACAAATGGAGATTCAGTGGTGCTTGTGTATGGGAAGAATTCCAGCAGCAAACACTAAGACACCTGTCACAAGGGTGTCAAAAAGATAATGTGAAATAACCCATAATATTAGTGTGCGCTTGGAAAACTCATAGAGGAAAGGGAAATCTGAAAGAGGTGGTTTATAAAAGAAAAAATCTCTTAAGAGTACTCTTTATATAGCTGGATAATAATGAGAAAAAGGATGATTGAAAATAGACAATTGTAAGACCTCAGAAAAAACTCAAGGGAGAAAAAATGAAATAAAATAGATGCTGGTGGCAATCTTATTTCCAACCTGAACAATCACTAAAGAGGCATAAGTGTAAGTAAAAACCTAAAACCACTGAACGGGTTAAATCATACAAGGTACTTGCTCCTGATAGTAGCTTAAAAAAATGTCAATTCAAACTACAGCCTGTGAACGGCTGTGTGGGGTGGCCGCAATGGTAAATACACAAGTCAGAGAGCGATACCTGTAAAGACATTGTGATGCCAAGTCCTCACTCCAATGTGTGGTGCAGATAAAAATAGCGCTTTCTGCTCCAGCGCTCGGGAGGGGTGTACACAATGGGTGTAGGCAAGTTACAAGGGCTGCCCCGGCCGGTGGCAGCCTCTTGTCAGTGTACCTCCAGCTGTGAAGCAAACGTGAGCGGCCTCTTTCTCGTGCTCCCGTCATCTGCGAGCTGCTCCACGCATCCAGGACCTTCGTGACGTGATTCAGCACGCGACCACGTCGGCTCCACTTGCAGGTGGTTGCGGCGGGGACCAATGGTCCAGCCCTTGTAACTTGCCCACCTGCATTTTAGTCGAATGTATGAGCCTTTGTAGCATTCAAGATCATATGAAGACATGCATGTAATGTCTCCATCCTGACCCTTTCCTGTAATAATGTGCCCCATCCTTGGTCTTTCCTGAAGTAATTTCCTCCATCCTGCTTCCCTTCCTGGTATAACGTCCCCCATCCTGGGTGCCTTCAAGTAATAATGTCCCCCATTTTGCCATTCTGCTCCAACATTTTTTTTAAACTTTATTATTGAATGCAAACATTTTTCATACATACATATATCAATGCAGGTAATGTTTGAGGCATATATATCAAATATCATCGTTAGAGATTGCATTGGTACACAGAACAATAGATCAAGACAAACACGAAAACCGGGGGGAGCATATCAGAAACAAGCATAGTTTTTATCCATTAGACACTCACCATATGCGTCCAATTTTAAGTTCAGGACCCACCGACACCAAAGTACACCTCAAACACCCAGAAATGTCTCTCCGCAGTGGTTCACCCAGAGACATCATTGCACAGGTGTCTACCCCAGTAGTAAAAAAGAAAAAATGCCAGCTTACCCAGTTGGTTCAAAAGACAAGCTGCTATATTGTATAGGCTCTCAGCAACGGATAAATGACAGGAGCTCTTGCCAACAATAAATGCGAAAAGGAGATGAATCCAGCGAGCCAAGTTTGAAGTACATAAAAAATCTTTTTCTTTATTTCAAACGGAGATTAAAAATATTTATCCATAGCAGCATATTATAGATGTAGGCAGAAATAGGAAAAATTACTGCTGTAAAGCGCACAGCAAGACGCGTTTCGGCTAGACCTTTATCATTGCCATAATGCCATTGCGTTTTATGGCAATGATAAAGGTCTAGCCGAAACGCGTCTTGCCGTGCGCTTTACAGCAGTAATTCAAACTTGGCTCGCTGGATTCATCTCCTTTTCGCATTTATTGTTGGCAAGTACCCCAGTAGTAGTTGCTCCTGATACCAGATCGTCAGCTGAAAACAGGTCTTAATATCGCTCTGGATGCGTTGTGGGAGCAGAGAGATGAAGCTTTCCCAAGTTTTGAAAAAGGCCTGCACCCTTCCCTCTTTATGAAAAGAGGACCCAATCCAATCCATCTGAAGCAAAAATGAGTTTCTCTAGAAAGATTTTGAAAGGAGGGGCATGGTCATGGTACATGTCTGTAAAATAGCCTTAGCACCGACTGCCCCCACCAAATGCAGTAGTCTATGGGCCCCTGGAGAACAGGTGTAGTTATCTGATTTTAAATATCCAAATATGGCCCATAAGGGTTCATCAGGAACAAAGTTTGTCAGATGTGTAGCGGTGTATCGCCGTACTGTTTCCCAAAATAATCTAATGACAGGGCATGCCCACAATCAATGAAACAGGTTGGCCTCTGGGGAATGGCATTTAAAACATTTGGAAGTTGTGTATAGCCCTATTCTATGACCTTTTTGCAGAGTCAGGTAGGAGCCATGACAGATTTTCAGTCTCATTTCTAGGAAACGGGCTGAAGGGAGCAATTTATAGGTGTTACGGTTGCAGTAGCAGAGAGGAACGAAGAGGCAACCTGGATGTGGACCCTCTGGGTCACGGCTCCAGAGCCCCCGAGGGCGAGCGCCCAGGTGAGGACCGCCCCCTATACAGGGAGTGTTAGGGGCAGACCCCCAGGGGATGGAACCGCGACAGCCGGAACCAAAGTGACGACTGGGGCTTAAGACCGGAGTGGAGGCACAGGCGGGTCCGTAGAGGGAGCACAGAGGACCACAGAGACTGGATAATGGGCAGGACCGGAGTGCAGCGGGTGGCAAGAGCCGGAGACTGCAAAAGAGGAAGCACAGATATAACACTGAGCGAAAGGCAAGGCAGACAAGCAGGGAAGATCAGAGGAAAGGACGGATGGACGGACGGAGCAGGATAGGTAGGATAACAGGACCCAAGGAGGCAAGGAAAGGCTGGAGCACAGGGGAAGAGTAATCAGAGGCAGCACTAGCAGCGGCAAAGGCAGAGGACGAGAGACACAGAGGACAGCGCAGACAGAAGCGCTAGGATGGGGGGCCTGAGACACAGAGACCGCTGCCAAGAGATAGCGTCACCGCAATCGTAGACAGGCGTCTTACCAGTCCAGACGCCGGCCATAAGTAGTGATGGGCGCCGCCATATTGGAGGCGGAGCCATGCACGTCACATTATCCAGGAGGCTGAACACCAGGAGGACGGCAGTGCGCAGGTGCCCAACGCCGAGGGAGCCGGAGGCCGGGCGCGGGGACGCGCCGGAGAGCGACGGGAGGTGCGCGCAGAGGAACAGGTAAGGGCCGGGGCCGTGACAATAGGCTTGGTCTAGAGCTTTCAGAATAGTGTTGCAGGACAAGCTGGGGTCTTCAATCTGCCATTTTGTTAACAGAAATTGGAATTGTTCATAGTCCAGGGCTGCATGGATGAATTTGTAATTAGTGGCTATTTGACCAGATGGAGAATCAGATTTAGTGAACCATCTAAGCACGGATGGTCTCCATTCATGTTCAGAAAGATGTGTTAGTACTTTTGTTACATAGCTTTTACCTTGCAAGTATTGGAAGGGAGGGAGTACGGCAGTGGGATATTTACATTTCAACTCCTCTATTGAGTATATCCATGGTTCCTCGGTGTGGACTAAGTTAATAGATGTTATACCTTGGAAGTACCACTGGTAGAAGACTGTGTGAGCGTGCCCATCCTGAAAGTGTGGGTTACCAATAAGTGGAAGAAGAAGAGATATCCAGGGAGAGAGCTGGAAACTTCAACGTAATTTCTGCCATGCCCTCCATGTAGACATTAAAAGTGGGTTAGCTCGCACCTCAGTCAGCAATTCAGTATAAGGGAGATGTAGGAGGGCCGGGAAAGCCAGCATTCCAGATCATATTGGGCATAAAAAGACATTCCTCTCAGCCAGTCCACCACCATGCGGAAAAGGGAAGCCAGAGTCTAAAGGCCCCGTCACACATAACGACTCACCAGCGATCCCGACAACGATATCAACGTGTCAGGATCGCTGGTGAGTCGCTATATGATCGCTGGTGAGCTGTCAGACAGCTTCACCAGCGATCAGCACAGCAACGCCGGGCGCGCTGTCGCTGTGTTCATTAGTTACCAGCGCGCTGATGCAGGGAGCTGGTAACTAACGTACACATCGGGTATCCAAGGAACGTGCGTCCCTTGGATACCCGAAGTGTACGTTAGTTACCAGCTGATCCCTGGTCTCCCGCCTGTCACACGCAGCGATGCGTGCTGGCCAGCGGGAGACCAGCGACCAAAGAAAAGTCCAGGGCTTTCTTACAGCAATCAGTGTTACCGGCAGGGGGGCCGGTCGCTGATCGCTGTCACACACAGCAATCTCACTGGTGAGATCGCTGTTGTGTCACAAAACTTGTGACTCAGCAGCGATCTCACTAGCGAGATCGCTATGTGTGATGGGGCCCTAAAGTCAGGGAAATTTATCCTCCCGTTTCCCCTCAATTGTTGGAGTATTTTAAAGGCTATACGGGGCTTTTTCCCCTCCCAGATGAATGAGTGATACAGCTAGTTGATCCGCTTCTCTTCTTTAGGAGCTAGATAAATTGGGAGAGGTGGAGGAGGCGTGGGAATTCCATTATCTTAATTAAGTTAGCTCTGCCTAGATATGACAAGTTAAAATCTTTCCATTTGACTAAAGGCACTGTCACACTTAGCTATGCACCAGCGATCCCGACCAGCGATATGACGAGGTCAGGATCGTTGGTGCATCGCTAAGTGGTCGCTAGTGAGCTGCCACACAGGCAGATCTCACCAGCGGCATCGCAGGGGTTGGGGGTCGCTACTTACCTGTCACACTAGGCGATCCTGACGTCCTCCCGCCCGCCTCCACAGGAAGCGCCGCAGGAAGCTGACGACGAGAAACAGTCCTGGACGTTCTCGTGCGATCAGCGATAACCAGCGGGGGAGCGAATCATAGGTAAGTATCACACACAGGGATATCGCTAGCAATATCGCTATAACGTCACAAGTTATAGCGATATTGCTAGCGATATCGCTAAGTGTGACAGGCCCTTAAGGTAGATTCTAAGATTTTGAGATATGATTTAATATTAGCATTGTATAATTTGGCTGGGTGTTTTGTCACCTGTATTCCCAAGTATTTCAATGAGCCATTAGTAAAATGACACAGGAACCTTGATGCCCATAAAGGTTTGAAAGGGCCAGGTAACATCATCATCTCTGTTTTATCTCAGTTGATAGCGTAGCCCAACTTCTCCAACATATTCAAAAATGAAATAAAAAATTCTCACCTATCCCCCACTCCCATGACAGGCCGCGTCCTCTTCAATTGTCTGCGCAGAGGCTAGAAGCTGACTTTGGCATGCCCTACATGGGCTGTGCATGAGGTCACTGAAATGCACCACCCGTGATGGGTACACAGACGTCAGCTGCTGTCCTCTGATCAGACGGCGGCATGTATTGCAGTGCAAGCAACCACCAGGACTTTGTGCCGCAATACATTTCAGCTGAATGTGTGTCCTTAGGCCACGTATTTGGTCAGTGTTTTACATCAGTATTTGTAAGCCGAAATCAAGAGTGGAACAATCAGAGGAAAAGTATAATAGAAACACGTCACCACTTCTGCATTTTTCACCCACTCCTGGTTGTCTTATAAATACTGATGTAAAATACTGACCGAAAACTGAACGTGTGAATGTGGCCTAAGATGTAGACCCAGCCGAAATAAGCACTGGCATTGGCTGACCCCCTCCCCCCTCATTCTACACAATCGCAGTCGTTATGTCCCTGCCTGGACCTCATCACTCGCGATCCTCATAGCTGGCACAGTATAGAGACAGTCCTTCTACATTATTCTTTGCTCCATCCACTCATGTCACTTAGTCACGTGACTATGGCATTAAAGGCCTATATAGTGTTTCATTCAATACCCTGACAGGTCAGTGGTGCCACCCACCGATGGAACATTAGGATCTCCCACTAACCATTGATCGAGCACTGCTTCCCCATAACATTTTTTACAAGTTTGGTATTATCAGAAGTCTTCTGATCCACAGAAAAAGATTACACGTCAATCATACTGAAAGGTGAACAGTGTTTAAAAAGCATCTATAAATATAATATATCATTTATGGGGGATTTTTTTGTTCATTTATTATTTGTTCCTCCCAAAAAGTGTAGTAAACAACTATCCAAAACTTATATGTACCACACACTGGTATCAATGAAGACTGGATGGAGAAAGAAAAAAATGTTGTGAAGAAGAAACGGAGAGTGGCGGTCATGGGGGATTCCCTGTTGAGAGGAACAGAGGCCACTATCTGCAGACCGGATATAACTTCAAGAGAAATGTGCTGTCTTCCAGGTGCAAAAATTAAAGATGTGTCTGACAGGATATCAGGACTCTTCAGACCTACAGATGACTAGCCATTCCTGCTACTACATGTGGGGACAAATGACACCGCAAGAAACGACCTGGAAACCATCTGCAGAGACTTTGAAGACTTAGGCAAGAAAGTGAAAGAACTGGGAGCGCAGGTGGTCTTCTCTTCCATCCTCCCAGTGGATGGCCATGGAACAAGGAGGTGGAATAAGATTCTGCAGGTGAACAACTGGCTACGTCGATGGTGCCGTCAGCAACGATTTGGATTTCTGGATCACGGAGTGAACTACTTATATGATGGACTACTTGCTAGAGATGGGGTCCACCTTACGAAGACTGGAAAACATGTATTTGGAAGTCGCCTTGCTACAATTGTAAGGAGAGCTTTAAACTAGAACAACATGGGAAGGGAAGCAAAAGACCAGAAAAAGCCATACACCTGACAAATGCTATTGAGAACTCTGCTATTAGAAGTGGAAAGGAAGAACAAAGACGAAAGAATCTAATTAATAAAAATATTGGAGAAAGAGAAACCAATCACAAACTAAAATGTTTCTATACTAATGCACAAAGCATGGGCAACAAACAAGGAGAATTGGAACTACTAACACAGGAAAAGAAATATGATGTCATTGGAATCACTGAAACTTGGTGGGACGATACACATGATTGGAATACAAGACTAGAAGGATACAACTTATTTGCAAGAAACAGACTTGATAAACTAGGAGGGGGTGTCGCATTGTATGTTAGAAACGCGTATATCTGCATAGAGATTGAAGCTTCAGAGACGGGGAGTTCTGTGGAAACTGTTTGGGTAAGAATACAAGGACAGAACAATGGAAAGGACACCATTGTAGGCATTTACTACAGGCCGCCTGTGCAAGCTGAAGATATGGATGAACTCTTTATGCATCAAATGGCCAAGTTCTCCAAAAAATATATGACATAGTTGTCATGGGAGATTTCAACTATCCAGACATTTGTTGGGAATCTCTCTCAGGCAAAACTAACAGGTCACGGAAATTCTTATCCTCTCTTGCTGACAACTTTATCTTCCAAAAGGTAAGGGAGAAAACAAGGGGAACTGCTACCTTGGATCTAATCCTTATAAACAGGGAGGAAATGGTTGAGGAGGTAAAAGTGGCTGGGACCCTAGGAGGTAGCGACCATGCTATTTTAGAATTTTGGATAACTAGAGGCGGAAGACCTGTGAAGACTCAGACGTCAAGGTTAGATTTCAGAAAGGCAGATTTTAAGGGATTCAGAAAGAGAATTGGAGGGATCCAATGGCTGGATATCCTTAAAGACAAAAATGTCCAGGAAGGATGGGAAATCTTGAAAAATGAAATTCTCAAAGCACAGTTGTTAACAATTCCGAAAAGAGGGAAGAATAGGAAGCATTTAAGGAAACCAGGATGGATGAACACAGAACTTAAGCACATGCTAAAAAGGAAGAAAAAAATGTTTATAAAATGGAAAGAGGGAGGCATATCTAAAGAAGAATATAATGCTGTCTGCAGAAACTGCAGGGCACAAATCAGATTATCTAAAGCTGAAAATGTATTGAGGCTTGCAAGAGATGTCAAAAGCAATAATAAAGGATTTTGGGGATATGTCAAAAGTAAAAGAAAAGTCAAAGATGCTATAGGATTTTTACAGGATGAAAATGATGAAATGGTAAGACAGGATGTTGAGAAAGCTGAACTTTTAAATTCCTATTTTGCATCTGTTTTCTCTCAGAAAGGAAATGTAACATCAACTGTTATTCACTGTCCTATTAAGGGAATAGAAGAATCCAGGATATCTATAAACAGAAAGATAGTGAGGAAACACTTAGCTAACCTAAATGAATTCAAGTCTCCAGGTCCAGATGAATTACACCCCAGAGTACTGAAGGAGATAGCAGAAGAAATTTTTGAACCCCTCTCCATAATCTTTGAAAATTCTTGGAGAACAGGAGAAGTGCCAGAAGACTGGAGAAGAGCAAATGTTGTTCCTATCTTCAAAAAGGGGAAGAAGGTGGACCCAGGCAACTATAGGCCGGTGAGTCTGACTTCTATACCAGGAAAGATCTTTGAACAAATTATTAAACAACATGTATGTCAATACCTGGATAAGAATGAAGTGATTAAACAGAGTCAGCATGGGTTTGTAACTAATAAGTCATGTCAGACTAATTTAATTTCCTTCTATGACGGTATTACTGATTGGGTGGATCAAGGAAATGCTGTAGATATAGTATATCTTGACTTCAGCAAAGCATTTGACAAAGTATCTCATACAATCCTTATTGAAAAAATGACTAAGTATGGAATGGACAAGGCAACTGTTAGGTGGATTCATAACTGGCTTAGTGATCGGACCCAAAGAGTGGTCGTAAATGGCTGCACATCCAGTTGGAAGAATGTCTCAAGTGGAGTACCACAGGGCTCTGTCCTGGGCCCTGTATTGTTCAACATCTTTATCAACGATTTAGATGAAGGAATTGAGGGTAAACTGATTAAATTTGCTGATGACACAAAGCTAGGAGGGATAGCTAATACTAGAGAAGAGAGAGAGAGGATTCAAAAAGATTTAAATAAACTGGAGAAGTGAGCAGCAACTAACAGAATGGTTTTTAACAGGGAAGAAATGCAAAGTACTACATCTGGGCAATAAAAATGAAAAAAGCATATATAGAATGGGAGGAATAGGGCTAAGTGACAGCACATGTGAAAAAGACTTGGGTATACTAATAGATCACAGACTGAATATGAGTCAACAGTGTGATGCAGCAGCAAAAAAGGCAAATGCAATTCTAGGATGTATTAACAGAAGCATACAGTCTAGATCACGTGAAGTCATTATTTCCCTCTACTCCTCTTTGGTCAGACCTCATCTGGAATATTGTGTCCAGTTTTGGGCACCACATTTTAAAAAAGACATCAACAAACTGGAGCAAGTTCAGAAAAGAGCGACCAGAATGGTGACCGGTCTGCAAACCCTGTCTTATGAGGAAAGGTTGCAGGATTTGGGAATGTTTAGTTTGCAAAAGAGAAGGCTGAGAGGAGGCTCAATAGCTGTCTACAAATATCTCAAGGGCTGTCACATTGTAGAAGGATCAACTTTATTCTCATTTGCACAAGGAAAGACTAGAAGCAATGGGATGAAACTGAATGGGAGGAGACACAGATTAGATATTAGAAAAAACTTTTTGACAGTTAGAGTGATCAATGAGTGGAACAGGCTGCCACGAGAAGTGGTGAGTTCTCCTTCAATGGAAGTCTTCAAACAGAGGCTGGACAGACATCTGACTGGGATGATTTAGCGAATCCTGCTTTGAGCAGGGGGTTGGACCAGATGGCCCAGGAGGTCCCTTCCAACTCTACGATTCTATGATTCTACATCTTGCCATGACAAAAATAAGCTGTTACACAGCTCCGTTGACCGACAAATCTTAAGCGTATAGCCACTAATAAATACAGATCATTCCACAAAAAAAAGCCCTCATATGGTTTAGTCAAAGGAAAAATAAAATTGTTATGGCTCTTTGAATGTGACAGTGAGAAAAAAAATCTTTAGCCTGAAGGCTCAAAGTTGTTCAGCAATGAAGGGGTTAACGAGGCCTCGTCTCTTTCCCCATAAGTATAAAACCCACAAACCCCAGATAATGTGACGTCTCTGTGTTTTCTCCAGATTCAGTCCCACAGTCTCCTCCTCCGGGATCAGCGTCCTCAGCACAGGACCGACGCCACAGACATTTCATGGGAAATCCCTTTATTCCAAACTATTACAGCCAAAAGGAGGGAAATGACAGATTCTCCATTTCTCCAGATTTCTATGGAGAGAAAAACCCGACATTTCCATTATTCCCTGTAATCTCCACCCCAGAGAGAAAGCGTCATCTGCCCCCAAACCAGAGCGCCCTCCCCTGTATACATGAGCCCAGCCAGCGCTCTATTACTGGCCATATACACATGGCAGAGGTCGCTATCTCCAGGAATGGAGGGGTTACTGCCCCCTGTGCAGCCCAGTAATGGGGAATCTCCAGCACCTACCTCCACCTGCAAGGGGCGCTATCTCCGGGAATGGAGGGGTTACTGCCCCCTGTGCAGTCCAGTAATGGGGAATCTCCAGCACCTACCTCCACCTGCAGGGGGCGCTATCTACGGGAATGGAGGGGTTACTGCCCCCTGTGCAGCCCAGTAATGGGGAATCTCCAGCACCTGCCTCCACCTGCAAGGGGCGCTATCTCCAGGAATGGAGTGGTTATTACCCCCTGTGCAGCCCAGTAATGAGGAATCTCCAGCACCTACCTCCACCTGCAGGGGGCGCTATCTCCGGGAATGGAGGGGTTATTACCCCCTGTGCAGTCCAGTAATGGGGAATCTCCAGCACCTACCTCCACCTGCAGGGGGCGCTATCTACGGGAATGGAGGGGTTACTGCCCCTGTGCAGCCCAGTAATGGGGAATCTCCAGCACCTACCTCCACCTGCAAGGGGCGCTATCTCCAGGAATGGAGTGGTTATTACCCCCTGTGCAGCCCAGTAATGAGGAATCTCCAGCACCTACCTCCACCTGCAGGGGGCGCTATCTCCGGGAATGGAGGGGTTATTACCCCCTGTGCAGCCCAGTAATGAGGAATCTCCAGCACCTACCTCCACCTGCAGGGGGCGCTATCTCCGGGAATGGAGGGGTTATTACCCCCTGTGCAGCCCAGTAATGAGGAATCTCCAGCACCTACCTCCACCTGCAGGGGGCGCTATCTCCGGGAATGGAGGGGTTACTGCCCCCTGTGCAGCCCAGTAATGGGGAATCTCCAGCACCTACCTCCACCTGCAGGGGGCGCTATCTCCGGGAATGGAGGGGTTATTACCCCCTGTGCAGCCCAGTAATGAGGAATCTCCAGCACCTACCTCCACCTGCAGGGGGCGCTATCTCCGGGAATGGAGGGGTTACTGCCCCCTGTGCAGCATAGTAATGGGGAATCTCCAGCACCTACCTCCACCTGCAGGGGGCGCTAACTCCGGGAATGGAGGGGTTACTGCCCCCTGTGCAGCCCAGTAATGGGGAATCTCCAGCACCTACCTCCACCTGCAGGGGGCGCCATCTCCGGGAATGGAGGGGTTACTGCCCCCTGTGCAGCCCAGTAATGGGGAATCTCCAGCACCTACCTCCACCTGCAGGGGGCGCTAACTCCGGGAATGGAGGGGTTACTGCCCCCTGTGCAGCCCAGTAATGGAGAATCTCCAGCACCTACCTCCACCTGCAGGGGGCGCCATCTCCGGGAATGGAGGGGTTACTGCCCCCTGTGCAGCCCAGTAATGGGGAATCTCCAGCACCTACCTCCACCTGCAGGGGGCGCTATCTCCAGGAATGGAGGGGTTACTGCCCCCTGGCCCAGTAATGGGGAATCTCCAGCACCTACCTCCACCTGCAGAGCCGCACACCACATATATGGCTGCTCTGTGCGCACAGGACCTGGGATGAGGTCACAGGAGGGGAGGAGTCAGGGGTCACATGATCAGGGGCCTCAGTGTATGCGGGACTCTGCTGTGCTGGTTGTCATGGTGCTGGATGAGGGGAAGTTACTGTGTGGGGTCAGGAGGGGTTTACAGGGTGGATGTAGCAGAGCCCTGTGTGTACGAGGTGTACGGGGTGTACAGAGCAGAGCCGCGTGTGTACGAGGTGTACGGAGCGGAGCCGCGTGTCTACGAGGTGTACGGAGCAGAGCCGTGTGTGTACGAGGTGTACGGAGCAGAGCCGTGTGTGTACGAGGTGTACGGAGCGGAGCCGCGTGTCTACGAGGTGTACGGAGCAGAGCCGCGTGTGTACGAGGTGTACGGAGCGGAGCCGCGTGTGTACGAGGTGTACAGAGCAGAGCCGTGTGTGTACGAGGTGTACGGAGCGGAGCCGCGCGTGTACGAGGTGTACAGAGCAAAGCCGTGTGTGTACGGAGCGGTGCCACGTGTGTACGAGGTGTACGGAGCAGAGTTGTATGTGTAGAAGGTGTACGGACCAGAGTTGTATGTGTACAAGGTGTACGGAGCAGAGCCGTGTGTGTACGAGGTGTACGGAGCAGAGCCGTGTGTGTACGAGGTGTACGGAGCACAGCCGGGTGTACGAGGTGTACAGAGCAGCAATATGCGTACAAGGTGTACGGAGCGGAGCCACGTGTGTACGGAGCAGAGTTGTGTGTGTACAAGGTGTATGGAGCAGAGTTGTGTTTGTACAAGGTGTACGGAGCAGAGCCGTGTGTGTACGAGGTGTACGGAGCAGAGCCGGGTGTATGAGGTGTGTGTGCGGAGCAGAGCCGTGTGCGTACAAGGTGTACAAAGCAGAGCCGTATGCGTACAAAGTGTACGGAAGCGGAGCCGTGTGTGTACGAGGTGTACGGAGCAGAGCCGTGTGTGTACGAGGTGTACGGAGCGGAGCTGTGTGTGTACGGAGCGGAGCCATGTGTGTACGGAGCGGAGCCACGTGTGTACAAGGTGTACGGAGCAGAGTTGTGTGTGTACAAGGTGTACGGACCAGAGTTGTGTGTGTACAAGGTGTACGGACCAGAGCCGTGTGTGTATCAGGTGTGCGGAGCAGAGCCGGGTGTACGAGGTGTGCGGAGCAGAGCCGTGTGCGTACAAGGTGTATGGAGCAGAGCCGTATGCGTACAAGGTGTACGGAGCGGAGCCGTGTGTACGAGGTGTATGGAAAGGAGCCGTGTGTGTACGAGGTGTACGGAGCGGAGCCGTGTGTGTACGAGGTGTACGGAGCGGAGCCGTGTGTGTACGAGGTGTACGGAGCGGAGCCGTGTGTGTACGAGGTGTACGGAGCGGAGCCGTGTGTGTACGAGGTGTACGGAGCAGAGCCGTGTGTGTACGAGGTGTACGGAGCGGAGCCGTATGCGTACGAGGTGTACGGAGCGGAGCCGTGTGTGTACGAGGTGTACGGAGCGGAGCCGTGTGTACGAGGTGTACGGAGCGGAGCCGTGTGTGTACGAGGTGTACGGAGCGGAGCCGTGTGTGTACGAGGTGTACGGAGCAGAGCCGTGTGTGTACGAGGTGTACGGAGCAGAGCAGTATGCGTACGAGGTGTATGGAGCGGAGCCGTGTGTACGAGGTGTACGGAGCGGAGCCGTGTGTGTACGAGGTGTACGGAGCAGAGCAGTGTGTGTATGAGGTGTACGGAGCGGAGCCATGTGTGTATGAGGTGTACGGAGCGGAGCCGCGTGTGTGCGAGGTTTACGGAGCAGAGCCGTGTGTACGAGGTGTACGGAACGGAGCCGCATGTGTACTAGGTGTACGGAGCGGAGCCGCATGTGTACGAGGTGTACGGAGTGGATCCGTGTGTGTATGAGTTGTACGGAGTGGAGCCTCGTGTGTGTACGGAGCAGAAATATGTGTGAACTGATCAGAGATGTGTGTGTGATCCAGAGGGGGTAGAGTAGTGTGCTTACGTAGTAGAGATGTGTGTATATGAGGTGTACGAGGCAGAGGTGTGTTTGTGATCAGGTGGGGGCAGAGATGTATGTATGATGTGTAGGGAGTAGAGAGGTGTGTATGCGACGTGTACAGGGCAGTGATGCATGTGTATGACGTACAGATGTGTGTACCTTTGTCACATCATTGTTGTACATGATATTATATAAGTTAAATCTTATCTGATGGTGAGTATTCCATTTTTCTCCGTGGCTGTGGAGGAGCATTGTGTGACACTAAAATATGAAGCAATTGAGAAAAGCTTAGGATCAGCCGACTGGATCGCTTCAATGGGGATGTTGAAATCACCCAAGATTACAGTGGTGATGTCAGCGAAGAGAAAGTATAGGAGCAATGTGTTGAAGTGGTCAATAAAGGTGTTGGCAGGGTCCAGGGAACGTTATACAAAGGCCACTTGGATGTTGGAGGGAGAGTAGATACAGATGAAGTGTACATCATGATGCAAGAGGATAGAGGTGAGATTGCATTAGAAGATCCATTTTAAGAACGAATGGTCAATGAAAGAAAAAACTTTTTAAAAAGTATAAAGGAAATATAAAAATTAACAGCTGACACCCTAAGCACCTCCCTCTTAAAAAGTCATTTAAAAAATATAGAAATAAGACTATTTGGTGTAGCTGCATTAGTAAACGTCTCTTATATACTAAATATCTTTTTGATCATCATAGGTCCCTAAAAAAATGCAATAAAAAAAAACAATCAAAATATCAAATGTACACCAAATTGGTGACATTAAAACAGTCAGCTTGCCATGTAAAACACAAGCTCTCACCCAATTTGATGGAAAAAGGAAAATAATATGCATTTTAGAAAATGGTGAAACAAGCCAAAGTCTTCAACAAATTTCAGTTGTTTTATGTTACTACTTTACATTAATGTTGGTATCTGACCTGAAAAGTTATATGCACGTATCATTTTTTACCATACAGTGAATTCCGTAATAACAACACAAAAAACCTTGACAGAATAAGCTTAAAAAGACAAAAATAAAGGGCATTCAAAATCTTGAAGGCCGAGAATACAGAAATTGCATTTCAGGAGTAAAAAGATCTCAATAAGAAATGTAAAAAAAAAATCAAGCAAGCAAAGTTATCTACAGAGAAATAAATTTCCAGTGACATTAAAATAAATCCCTAAAAATTTTATAAATACATCAATGCCAAAAAGGAAAAGAAATAGATGGTACAGGCCCCTTAAAAGACTATAATAGTAAGATAACAATAGAGGACAAAGAAAAGGCTGAGATATTAAACAAGCACTTTCCATCTGTGTTCACCAATGAACTGTCTGTTCCAGGAATCATTCAACAAGGCAAAAATCAAAGTTCACCACCTGATATAACTAGTGTAACACAAGAAGAAGCACACTTGCATCTGAGCACCTTAAGCATTGAAAAATCCTCCGGACCAGATGGCGTTCATTCACTGATATTGAAGGAATTGAGCTCAGTGATTGACAGACCAATATATCTCATATTCTTAAAATCTCTTGCAACAGGGTTGATTCCACAGGATTGGAGAATGGCTGATGTGGTACCGATATTTAAGAAAGGTAGGAATGTGGATCTAGGCAATTACCGTCCGGTAAGCCTGACATCAGTAGTGTACAAAGTTTTTGAGGGCATTATAAGAGATGATCTGACAGATATGTTGCAGAGAATAATATAACTGACCGCCAGCATGAATTTATGAAAGATAAGTAGTGTATGACCAACATGTTGGGTTTCTCTGAGGAGGTAAGTGCAAATCTGAATGTAGGTAATGCGGCTGATGTGATTTATCTGGAATTTGCAAAGGCATTTGATATTGTACCACATAACAGCCTTATACTGTATTGAAACTACAGAAGCAAGGACTGGGGGAAACTATATGCAGATGGGTACAATTAGCTAAATGACAAGAAACAAAGAGTCATCATAAATGGTACGTTCTCTAAATAGGATATAGTTATCAGTGGGGACTGCAGGGATCTGTTCTAGGACCAATTCTTTTGAACCTCTTTATTAATGACCTTGTGGATTGGATTGAAGCCTTGCTATGTGTAGCATAGATCGCACCAACGCAAAGGCAACAACTGTAGTACATCATTCAAATATTATGAACAAAGTGTAGTTCTGGTACTCCTACACTCATAAAAGCTCTGCACACAGTGCAAAGCCTGCCAAAAATTAAAAGCAGGGTCATTCATACACCCTTGAAGGCACAAACTGTAGTACTTCCGTGATCACACATCTTAATTATCCAGACATCTATTTTCAGTAAGCCAGAAGGTATAGACTGTTATTATGTTGACTGTTGAAGTTATGTCAACTTGCAAAAGAACACCCACAAGTATAATATAAGATTAGGAATAACTCAAAATCACCATTACAAATCAAAGAGCAAGAGAATATGTTAAGCCCAGTAAAATCCTTTGTATTGATACAATTTAAAGAAATCTTTAGTAGAATCAGTACAAAAAGTAGAACAGAGGCTGCAGCTCTAAGGCAGGGACATTACACATATAAACATATGATGGAAACATTAACCTGTCCAAATTGCAATTCCATGATGTCACCTAACCACATTAATATAATATCCAGGGATATGCTGTTCCCTATATAGTCAAACAGACACTGTATTAGATAAATAATCAAGAATGAAAACTTACCACCAATGTGTCTGTCTTGTCCCCGCCGCCCCAACGCATTGATACAATTTTTTAAAATTGTATCAATAAAAATGTTTTTAACCCCTTTCCAACATCAGGCATAATAGTTCGCCGGCGTCGGACTCCCTCCCTTTGATATGGACTCCGGCGATGAGCCCACATCTTGCCCTGAACAGCCATGGGTGGAGTCGCGATCCACCCGTGGCTATTAAAACTGTTAAAAGCTGCTGTCAAACGCTGGCAGCGGCATTTAACTTGCGCTTCCGGCCACCGATGGCCTCTGACACGTGATCTCGGGTCACCGATTCGCTGGCATGACAACCAGAGGTCTCCTGGAGACCTCTATGGTTGTCAGTGCTGGCTTGCTGTGAGTGCCACCCGGTGGTTGGCGCTCATAGCAAGTGAGTAAATCTGCTATATAGAGGCGATCTGATCATCGCCTGTATATAGCAGAGCCGATTGGGTTGTGGCAGCTTCTAATTTCCCATGGAGACTATTGAAGCATGTCAAAAGTAAAAAAAAATGTTTTTAAAAATATAAAAAATTAAAGTTCAAATCACCCCCCTTTCGCCCCATTCAAAATAAAACAATAAAAAAAATCAAACATGCACATATTTGGTATCGCTGCATTCAGATCTATCAATAAAAAAAGGATTAACCTTGATCGCTAGACAGCGTAGCGAGAAACAAAAGTCAAAACAAGTCAAAAATTCCTTTTTTTTGGTTGCCACAACATTGCATTAAAATGCAGTAACGGGCCATCAAAAGATAGTATCTGCACCAAAATGGTATCATGAAAAATGTCAGCTCAGCACGCAAAAAATAAACCCTCACCCAACCCGAGTTCACAAAAAATGGAGACACTAAGGTAATCGGAAAATGGCGCAATTTTTTTTTTTAACAGTTTGGAAATTTTTTTCACTACGTAGATAAAAAAGAACCTAGATATGTTTGGTGTCTGTGAACTCGCAATGACCTCGAGAATCATAATGGCAGATTTTAGCATTTAGTGAACCTAGCAAAAAAGCCAAACAAAAAACAAGTGTGCTATTGCCCTTTTTTTTTTGTAATTTCACCGCACTTGGAATTTTTTTCCCTTTTTCTAGTACATGACATGGTAAAACCAATGGTGTTGTTCAAAAGTACAACTCGTCCCACAATAAACAAGCCACATACGGCCACATTGACGGAAAAATAAAAAAGTTATGGCTCTGAGAAGAAGGGTAGCAAAAAAACGCAAAACCGAAAAAGCTCCAGTCATTAAGGGGTTAATGGGCTTAATATACTCTCTTGCATTTTGATTTTTATTTTTTAGTTTATATGTTTGTGTTTGGTTGATCAAGAAGCAAAGAATATTGTTCGTATGAGCCTGGACCTTGACATTTGAGCTGCTGTTTGTTGGAACTTATTGTTTGTTATCTCTGCAAGACAGTGGCTTGGAGTAATTGAACAATCGGTGTTTGCTAATATGTTAATTGACCATTGTGTGGGACCCTGTGACTTGTTGACCTGCAAAACAGAGAAGGATGAACTATGCATAGTGATTAAATACTCAAATAATGCAAGTTAATCTCATCCCACCTTTTTCTTGACCTCTGGATGCTGGCTTGAAGGAGAACAGTTGTGAACTATATGCAGTGGATATTCCTCTGTAAAGAGAGATCCGGAGATCTAGAGACATATTACAAAACCAAAGCCAGGAACACTCTACGAGACAGCAGCCAGTACATCATGACTCCATAACGAGGCACACATTTGACATTCTACAGGATGCCAGCTTAGGTGGCCTTGGCTGAAAGAATACATATCATATCTACTCCATTGACAATCATTGATCCCATAGATACGTTTGGGAAAGCCAGGATTGGAACCAACGATCACCTGGCTCCATGGAGATGTTTGGAGAAGCCAGGAGTTGACTCTCCAGTCACCTGGCCCCATACCTCAATGGACAATCATCTTCCTAAGCTTGTTGTTACCGCCTCTTTGCATGTATCACAGGTGGGAGTAGTCAGCCTGGAAGTTGTAGCTGTTTAATCCCCGTGAATCAGTGGACAGTTAAGACTGTAATTTTGCACCATCTTGGGTGTTTTGCTGAGACTCTTCTATGTGTCTGTGATTCAATAAAATATTGCTACACTACAGTTGTGGCCAAAAGTATTGACACCCCTGCAATTCTGTCAGATAATACTCAGTTTCTTCCTGAAAATGATTGCAAACACAAATTCTTTGGTATTATTATCTTCATTTAATTTGTCTTAAATGAAAAAACACAAAAGAGAATGAAGCAAAAAGCAAAACATTGATCATTTCACACAAAACTCCAAAAATGGGCCAGACAGAAGTATTGGCACCCTCAGTCTAATACTTGGTTGCACAACCTTTAGCCAAAATAACTGCGACCAACCACTTCCGGTAACCATCAATGAGTTTCTTACAATGCTCTGCTGGAATTTTAGACCATTCTTCTTTGGCAAACTGCTCCAGGTCCCAGATATTTGAAGGGTGCCTTCTCCAAACTGCCATTTTTAGATCTTTCCACAGGTGTTCTATGGGATTCAGGTCTGGACTCATTGCTGGCCACCTTAGAAGTCTCCAGTGCTTTCTCTCAAACCATATGCTAGTGCTTTTAGAAGTGTGTTTTGGGTCATTGTTCTGCTGGAAGACCCATGACCTCTGAGGGAGACCCAGCTTTCTCACACTGGGCCCTACATTATGCTGCAAAATTTGCTGGTAGTCTTCTGACTTCATAATGCCATGCACACGGTCAAGCAGTCCAGTGCCAGACGCAGCAAAGCAACCCCAAAACATCAGGGAACCTCCGCCATATTTGACTGTAGGGACCGTGTTCTTTTCTTTGAATGCCTCTTATTTTCTCCTGTAACCTCTATGTTGATGCCTTTGCCCAAAAAGCTCTACTTTTGTCTCATCTGACCAGAGAACATTCTTCCAAAACGTTTTAGGCTTTTTCAGCTAAGTTTTGGCAAACTCCAGCCGGCTTTTTTATGTCTCGGGGTAAGAAGTGGGGTCTTCCTGGGTCTCCTACCATACAGTCCCTTTTCATTCAGATGCCGATGGATAGTACGGGTTGACACTGTTGTACCCTCGGACTGCAGGGCAGCTTGAACTTGTTTGGATGTTAGGCCTGTTTCACACTTCCGTTTTTTCAAATCCGTCAAAATCCGTTGTTTTCCGTAAAAAAACGGATCCGCCATTTTTTGCAGGATCCGTTTTTTTTGTCCCATAGACTTCCATTACGGTTACCGCGGATCCGTCAAAAAAACGGATCCGTTTTTAAAAAAACGGATCCGTTTGCATCAGTTTCCGTCAAAAAAACGGAAACGGATCCGTTTGGCGGACACAAAAACGGAAGTGTGAAACAGGCCTAAGTCGAGGTTCTTTATCCAACATCCGCACAATCTTGCGTTGAAATCTCTTGTCAATTGTTCTTTTCCGTCCACATCTAGGGAGGTTAGCCACAGTGCCATGGGCTTTAAACTTCTTGATGACACTGCGCACGGTAAACACAGGAACATTCAGGTCTTTGGAGATGGACTTGTAGCCTTGAGATTGCTCATGCTTCCTCACAATTTGGTTTCTCAAGTCCTCAGTTCTTTGGTCTTCTTTCTTTTCTCCATGCTCAATGTGGTACACACAAGGACACAGGACAGAGGTTGAGTCAACTTTAATCCATGTCAACTGGCTGCAAGTGTGATTTCGTTATTGCCAACACCTGTTAGGTGCCACAGGTAAGTTACAGGTGCTGTTAATTACACAAATTAGAGAAGCATCTCATGATTTTTCGAACACTGCCAATACTTTTGTCCACCCTCTTTTTTATGTTTGGTGTGGAATTATATCCAATTTGGCTTTAGGACAATTCTTTTTGTGTTTTTTCATTTAAGACAAATTAAATGAAGATAATAATACCAAAGAATTTGTGTTTGCAATCATTTTCAGGAAGAAACTGAGTATTATCTGACAGAATTGCAGGGGTGTCAATACTTTTGGCCACAACTGTATTTTACCCTCTGTTGTCTAAGTAGTATTATACCCTCGGTAAAAGGAGAGCAGTCGTTCTGTAGGATGAGTTATGGTCTATGCGGTTTAGTGCCAGCGGACTAGAGCACCCGTTGAAACCCCGCATTTCTACATTTGATGTCACATTTAGGCTAGTACAAACAATAGTCTGTGGTTCTTGACCAACCAAAGAAAGACACATAAATTTAAAAGTAAATATAAAGACATTAACGTTTGTCTTCTGGCCTACTGAATTTATGTCTGGATAATAAAGATTTAGTGTTGTGTCATCACAACCTCATTCATGTATTGTGTACAAAGTGTAGTTGTGGCACTTCTACACTCGTAAAGGCTTTGCACACAGTGCAAAGCCAGAAAAAAATTATAAGGAGGGGGATCTATAAACCCTTGAAGGCAACAAAGTGTAGTTGAAGAACTCCTACACTCATAGTGCAGAACTAGGAAAACATTATAAAGAGGGTCATACAGTAATCCTCTTCAGGTATCCGCTTCTCCTTCCTCAGGAGTCTGGGGGGACTGCATCCACTTGCTTCCTGGAGCCTGATTCCCAGGTGTCTGGGCTGTTACCTGGCTTCGGGTTGTGCCGGAGCCCCTACATGTAGAAAGTCAACAGCCCCGTTTCACCTTAACCATCGCCTGCTCCTGAATAGCAGGTGTGAAATCACAAGGACTGTACGATCTTTCAGGGGTGGTAGCTCCGTCTCAAGCTACCTCAAGGAGCCTCTTCCGGGTCCGTTCATTTTGTTCGGATTACACCCTCCGCATACCAGCAATGTTACCCCTCTATTATTAGGAATATGATCCTGGTTACAGCCTTCAGATCTTGCAGTCTTTGTGGCAAGTGTTCTATCTCTACTAGCTGCTGGTTGAACAAGATGTGATGATGGGACCCAAACTCTTCTAAGAAAACCAAACAAGAAAAGAAATGTGTATGTAGGTCAATATCACCTAAATGTAATCACATAAAAATACATGTTTTACTATTTATTATGAAACAAAACAGCTGAACAACAAAAGAATAAAAACAATTAAAAAAGCCAAAAAGAAATAGCTGAACAAATAATAATAATAATAATAATAATAATAAATTTTATTTTTATAGCGCCGACATATTCCGCAGCACTTTACATTTCAGAGGGGATTTGTACAGACAATAGACATTACAGCATAACAATAATCACATACAGTAGATTATAACAAAATACCAAGAGGAATGAGGGCCCTGCTCGCAAGCTTACAGTCTATGAGGGAAAAAGGGAGACACGAAAGGTGGGTGGTAACATTATGGCTGGTCCGTACAATCAAGGCAACTGTTAAGTGTGTAACAGTACAGACACAGAGGGCTGATGGATGCATAAAGCATGTGGGAACATGATGCGGGGAACCTGGCTATGGTAAAACTTTTGGCTGTGCCACACAGGGATAGATTAGGTTAATGTGTTGAGGCGATAGGCCTGTCTGAATAAATGCGTTTTCAGGGCACGCTTAAAATTGTGGGGATTGGGGACTAATCGTATTGACCTGGGAAGTGCATTCCAAAGAATTGGCGCAGCACGTGTAAAGTCTTGGAGACGGGAGTGGGAGGTTCTGACTATTGAGGATGCTAACCTGAGGTCATCAGCAGAACGGAGGGCGCGGGTAGGTATACTGAAACAAGGGAGGAGATGTAAGGTGGTGCTGAGCTATGGAGGGCTTTGTGGGTGAGGGCAATAAGTTTGTACTGGATTCTGGAGTGGATGGGTAACCAGTGTAATGACTGGCACAAGGTAGAGGCATCGGTGTAACGATTGGTGAGGAATATGATCCTGGCTGCAGCATTCAAGACAGATTGGAGAGGGGAGAGTTTGGTAAGAGGGAGACCGATTAGAAGAGAGTTACAATAGTCGAGACGAGAGTGATTAAGAGAAACAGTAAGAGTTTTTGCAGAGTCAAAAGTAAGAAAAGGTCGGATTCTAGAAATGTTTTTGAGGTGCAGATGACAAGAGCGAGCCAGTGATCGAATATGGGGGGCAAAGGAAAGCTCGGAATCAAGTATGACCCCAAGACAGCGGGCATGTTGCTGGGGAGTAATAGTGGAACCACACACGGAAATGGCAATGTCGGGTATAGGTGCATTAGTAGCGGGAGGAAACACAAGGAGTTCAGTCTTTGACAGGTTCAGTTTCAGATATAGTGGGGACATGATATTAGACACAGCGTTTAGACAATCGCCGGTGTTTTCTAATGACAAATAATCACTAAGAGATCTGTATAGGGACCAATCAATAACCTCCTCCAAAATACTAGCTGCAGGCAGAGTAAATGCAAATTTTTAGCAGTTTAGAGGCACAAATGCCACATTATGGTATTGGGGCAATATTGCCAGCTACTAGATGCATGATGGTAAGGAGGAGGACCCGAAACCTGCTCCAAAATGCAAGCTGCAGGCCGAGTAAATGCAAATTTGGTTGCTTAATAATATTCAAAACTTATTGTGCCACAATTTGTAAAAGAATGTATAAATAAATATATAGCTGGACCCAAAACCTCCCTTATATACATGCATAGATAATACTGCATGAAGCTGTGATGCAAACTTCACAGAAAAGACAGAGGTAGATAAGAGTATAAGCTACAGCACAAGACTGTTGTGTAAATTGAGCATGGAAAACAAAACAAAAAAAGCGAGAATAGTGAGTTAAGACATGGGAAACAAATGAGCACACAAAATTAAAAGCAGTTTAGAGGTAAAAAAGCCTCAATGTGATATTAGGACAATATTGCAACCAGCATGATGGTAAGGGAGTTACCCACACATCGCCACCGATGAGCGTGGCTTCCTCAGGGAAAGGTCCAGCTATATATTTATTAATAAATTATTTTACAAATTGTGGCACAATAATTATAATTATTAAGCAGCCATATTTGGATTTACTCTGCCTGCAGCTTACATTTTGGAGGAGGTTTTGGGTCCTCCTTCTTACCATCATGCTGCTAGTAGGTGGCAATATTGCTCTAATACCATAATGAGACAGTTTTGCCTCTAAACTGCTAAAAATTTGCATTTACTCTGCCTGCAGCTGTACTGTATTTTTTGTAAGACGCACTTTTTTCCCCAAAAAATTTGGGAGGAACATGGGGGGTGCGTCTTATAGACCGAACGCAAGCTTACCGGGGGTTGCGGCAGTGGTGTAGCAGTGAAACTGGCAGCGGCAGAAGTGTGGCGATGCTGAGACTCGGTGTCGGCGGTGCGGAGTGCACCTGAGCAGGGTCCGTTCCTCAGGATGCCGGCGACAGAAATGTGGCGACTCCGTAGCTCGGTGTCCACAGCGAGCAGAGCCGAGATCATCATGGGTTTTCCTGCGGCCGCCTTCCTGAAGCCATGGACTGCCGGAGGCAGCGCGTGCCAGATTGAGATCTCTGCGGCCCTTGGATTCAGGAAAAGGTCCGCCGAAGGCTGCGTGTGCGCAGATTGAGATTTCAATCTGCGCACACATGGCCTCAGGAACATGGCCACCGAGAAGAAACCGGTGATGCACTCGGCTCTGCTCGCCGTGGACACCGGGCTGCGGCGTCACCACATTTCTGCCACCGGCATCCTGAGGAAGGGACCCTGCTCCGCCTCACTGCTGAAACCGGACCCGCAGCATCGCACCCCGGGACTGCAGCATTGCCCCATGAGGAAGGGACCATGCCTCCTGTGACCCCGCTCTACCACTGCCGGCCCTCAGGTAAGATACCTTACATTCGGACAATAAGATGGACCCCCATTTTATAAAAATCTTTTTTCTGCTGTTTTCCACCCCAAAATTTGGGGTGGGTTTTATGGTCTGGTGCGTATTATAGTCCAAAAAATACGGTACTTTGGAGGTTATTAATTGGTCCCTATCCAGACCTCTTAGTGGTTACTTGTTCAGCCATTTCCTTTAGGCTTTTTTAATTGTTTTTATTCATGTGTTGTTCAGTTGTTTTGTCTCATAATAAATAATATTACATGTATTTTATCTGATTACATTTGGGTGATCTTGACCAATATTTACACGCTTCTTTTCTTGTTCAGTTCTTGGCAGTTATTTCCAGTGTGGTGTTCAATGATCCCCTTAATGTTTGTAGTGCCCTCATGTTCTCTGTATATAACCCAAACTCTTCTATGGAGCCCCATCTCTGTTGCCAGTCTTGCGCAATGACCTCCCCCTAGGATGCCAACTCTTGGTACCTTGTGGCTAGTGGGCCAGCTAGAATGTCTCCAGCCCTGGACCTGTCCTGGCTCGCCTCCTTCTCTCTTCCAACCCGCCAAGGCCCTGCAGTCCACTCTCCAGTTGCTGGATCCTGGCTCACCCGTGCGCAATCCGCAAGAATCCCAGCGGTGAAGACTGCGGCATGGGTTTGGGCCTTGGTGGCTCTGGGAAAGCGTCAGGTTCCAGACCACAGGATCTTGCCACCTTTGCTGTCGCGCAAGCTCTCTGGCTCCGCTATTCCTCCAGTCGCTCCCTAAAGAGTCTCGACAGATTCTGCCATCTTTGTCGCTCACTAATCACGTTGCACGATATGGAATACTAATTCTATACAGAAAAAAATGTTAAAGCTTTTTTGTAGTGTTATATACCACTGAAATGTAAAACAAAGCATGCAATAGTTTATGGATGAATAACGAAAAATTTTTGAATTTTTTTTTGGAGTGTTATATACCAACGTGATATAACATAAAGCACGTAATACTTTATGGATGACAATATAGTCAATTTTTTTACGCCCCTCAAAAAAAAGAATGTGGTCATGTGCAGCAGCTATATAAACGGTTTGCAAAAATAAAGAGAATATTTAAACAACACAATGTAACTCCAATTCAATATCAACCTATCCAGTTATGAAGCAACACCGATTGGGAATCAGTTTCTCCTGCTGTTGTGCAAATGGAACGGACAACAGGTAGAAATGATAAGCAATTAGCAAGACAACCCCTATAAAGGAGTGGTTCTGCATCTGGTGACTGCAGACCATTTCTCTGTTCTCATCCTTTTTGGCTGTTGTTTTGGTCACTTTTGCATTTTGACACTGCTCTCAGCCTTACAGTAGCATGTGGTGGTGTCTACCTCCCACCAAAGTTGCTTAGGTAGTGCAGCTCATCCAGGATGGCACATCAATGCAAGCTGTGGCAAGAAGGGTAGCTGTGTCTGTCAGCACAGTGTACAGAACATGGAGCAGATACCAGGAGAAGGGCCAGTACACCAGGAGATGTGGAGGGGGCCGTAGAAGGGCAAAAACCCAGCAGAAGGACCGCTACCTACTCCTTTATGCAAGGAGGAGCAGTGCCAGAGGCCTGCAAAATGACCTCTAGTAGGCCACTAACATGCATGTGTCTGCTGAAGCTGTCAAGAAACAGACTCCATGAGGACACAACATCCACAAGTGGGTGTTGCGCTTACAGCCCAACACCATGAAGGGCGATTAACATTTGCCAGAGATCACCAAGATTGGCAGACTTGATGACATTGACGCCCTATGCTCTTCATGGATGAGAGCAAGTTCACTCTGAGCACATGAGACAGATGTGACAGAGGTCACACACACTACTGTCTTGAGGCAATTCCACTGAAGTTGAATCACCGTATAATTTGATTTTCTACTTTGATTATCATTCCAAATCCAGATCTCTATGGGAAATTAATTTTGATTTCCTTTGATCATTTTTATGTTTTATTGTTCTCAACGCACTACACTATGTAATGAATAAAGATTTGCAACTGGAATATTTCATTCAGTGATATCTAGGATGTGGTATTTCAGTGGTCCCTTAATTTTTTTTGAGCAGTGTATTTAGCAACAGACTGCAAAATCCTAAGCCCTGCCTAAACCCGGTATTCTGCCAGTCTCCATGCTCCTGCAACTGTCCCTAGGATAAAAACAGAATGAATCTGATACAAACAACAAAGCACAAGATTAGCCCTTAGAAGGACTGTTAGTATGATGGTTCAGCATCAGCACCACTATTGACACTAGAGGACTCTGATTAAACTGTGCACACACAGGCCTGGATAACTACTCTCTCCCTCCAATCATATCTGTCCCTAACCTGTGCTATGGTGTCAGTGAGCCGAGCACTTTATCACCAGTCCTTTTATAACCTCAGAGGTAATGCGGCCAGACCATCACAGTAATGCCACTTCCAAGATGGCTATGGCATTAGTACAGGCAGGCAATCCCTGCATTCTTATTGGCTGCGTAACAGGCGACAAACATGCGGGGCAGAAATTTAAGCTTCAAATCCAAGCACCAGCCAATGCTCGTCGAGTTTCAAGCACATCCGAGCACCCAGATACTCAAGTGATAACCAAGTTTCACCGAGCACATTTGCTCATCCTTACTCAATACACAACGTTGTGGATTATAAATTTAGTGACAAAATTTACAATATATGGAGAAAGGTTTCACTTGATGGACCTAGCTCTTTTGCAACCTATGTAACTATGAATTGCATTTTCTTTTAGCATTTCATCCCATTTGTATTTTTTCCATCTTTTGGTACATTCGGTGGTAGAATAGATGGTGTTATTCAAAAGTCTCATGCTGAATGGTACCTCATCAAATACAACTGGGTATTGTAGTAATTGACAATGTACCTAACGTTGTGGCTGCACTACATGTCGGTAAAGTAATATTTGTGCCACGTATGACTCACATACTGACCTGTGTATGATGGCTTGAAGGACAATTGTGAACTATATAAGAAGACTTTGCCTCTGTTCCAAGAGAGTCTACAGGATGTTAGCTTAGGGGACCACGGCCCCAGCTGGAATAACACATATCTGCTTGATTGACCATCAATGAACCACCAGAGATGCCTTGAAGAATCCAGGTTGGGACAATCAGGTCACCTGGCCATAAACCTCACTTCTCTTGGTTAACTTCCTAAGCTTGTCATTACCTCCTCTCTGTGGGGGCCCGCCAAAAGCGGCGCATCACTGGTGGGGGCAGACAGCCCTGGAAGCAACTCTAATCCTGATGAGTTAGCGGAAGGGTGAGACTCTAATTTTCACCATCTTGGGTAATACATTATTATCACACTGTTTTACTCTCACCCTGTGTTGTCTGAGTAGCATTCTGCCCACAGGAAATGAGAGTGGGTGTTTAGTGGTATGTGCCTTGGTCCATGCGGTTTCAGCTAGCTGTCTAGAGCACTCGCTGACACCCATGTCCTCAATTTTTTTTTTTTTTTAATTTTGCCTCTCCATTGCAGAGATATTCTTCAAACAGAGGCTTGACATACATCTGTCTGGGATTGTTTAGTGAATCCTGCATTGAGCAGGGGGTTGGACACGATTACACTTGAGGTCCCTTCCAACTCTAACATTCTAACATATTATGAAAATAGTGGGAAATAATGAGTTAACCATTTTAAGTGAAAGTAGGTGTTATTTTTCACTGGGAGCGTGTACATCTTCTGCCTGTACGATTTCCCAACCATAAGTAGGCAGCAACATACTAGAGAGAGAGTGAGATGTAAGGTTACAGCTCTGATCTTCTTGTTTCACCTCCGTGATTAAACAGTGTTGGGTAAATAGTACAGATAACTTAAACCTTTCAAATAAGGCCAATGTGAAGAGGGGAAGCACAACTGAGTTTAGCTGTGTCACATTATAAACCCTTCTATCAGCTCTCCTCCTCTCATAACACTGTCAGCTCTGCTGTATGGCCCTGCTCTACTGCCTCTCCAGAGGTGAGAGCTCAACTTGTAAGCTCAGAATGAACAATGCCATAAATCCCAACCAGATAAGCGTATGCTACACTACACAATGATATTCATAATTGTACACATAGACATGAATGGAATATAAATGGAATATAAATTTACCCTGATAGTCTGTTTTATATGTGGAATTCTGCATATGATCCTGGATGGTTATAATGTGCAATGCTACTGTCTACATCCCACTCAATAAAACATTAATAAAATATACGTAATTAAATACAAATTTGCACTAATAGATGATGGAATGAAGAATAAATAGGACCACTACTTGAGCCTTCCTTAAATTGCTGTAAAATTTGGTTTTCCGATGTAGCATACATAGCTTGAGGCTCTATTATTTGGTTTATGTAAGGTGCAGTCACCTAAGCTTGTACCTGTTCACATTTCAATATATAGAGAATCAGCTCACCACAGCTTGTATGCGGCTACTTTCCTCTCCCAGAACTTGTAACTCGTCTAAAACAGCAGCAAAATATTCCTTTATAAAAATTATGTGAGCTTTATTAATTAAATGGCAGCTGATTAGAGACATTTATAAAGTTAGTATAGAGAAAAGAAAAAGCAATCACTTTTGGGCTGACACGTTTCTGACCATGCGGCCCTTGTTCTTTGCCCACAATTTATGAAATTAATATACAAACCTTTTAAACCGTGTGACAATTATGGACACATACCTCTACTTCCTATATATGATGTAAATACTACAATATAAAATCCATGCAATTGATTATAAAAATACAAAATCATAGGTACACATATATTAGAAATAAAAAGGAGATAATATAGTATTAAATCTAATGTTTAAGACCAGTCAGGTGGGTAGAATTAAACATTAATATCCAAAAAGCTTCTCTATTTAGGGGCACCCTTCTTTGATCACCATGAACTGCTCTGATAACTCTTTCTGTAAAACATTTACCACATTCAGGACATGAATATGGAATCTCCCATGTTTTGATGGTCAGCAAGTGGCTTCTCTCCTGTGTGACTTCTTCGATGTGTAACAAGACCTGACTTGTGTTTAAAACTTTTTCCACATTCTGAACACGAAAATGGCTTCTCCTCTCTGTGAATTTTTTGATGATCAACAAGATTTGGTTTCCGAGAAAAACATTTCCCACATTCTGAGCATGAAAATGGCTTCTCTCCTGTGTGAGTTTTTTCATGGTCAACAAGATTTACTTTCTGAGAAAAACGTTTCCCACATTCTAAACATGGATATGGCTTCTCCCCTGTGTGACGTTTCTGATGTACAACAAGATGAGATTTTCGGATAAAACATTTCCCACATTCTGTGCATAAGAATGGCTTCTCCCCAGTGTGAATTTTCTCATGTGTAGCAAGATCTGACCTCTTTTTAAAACATTTCCCACATTCTGAACATGAAAATGGCTTCTCCCCTGTGTGAGTTTTTTGATGGTCCACAAGACTTGATTTTCGAGAAAAAAATTTCCCACATTCTAAACAGGAAAATGGCTTTTCCCCACTGTGACTTCTCTCATGTCTAATAAAATGCGATGGACAGTTAAAACATGCCCCACATTCTAAACAGGAGTACCGCTTCTCCCCAGTTTGACTTCTCTCATATGTAATAAGATGTGATTTCTCTGTAAAACATTTCCTGCAAATAGAACATGAAAATGGTTTCTGCCCAATTTGAGTTTTTCTATGTTCTTGATTATAAGATTTCCATGTAAAAAATTTCTCACATTCTGAACATGGAAATTCCTTTGCTTCTGGGTGACTTTTCTTAGGTTTAACAAGGTGAGATATGTCTACGTAACATTTTCCACATTTTAGACATTCAAATACATTCTCTCCTCCTTGAGATCTTCCATATTCATCATCCGTTCGGTTATTTTCCTTAACAGTCTGTAATGCATCAGAATATTGGTCCTGCTGAAAAGGATCAGATGATAGATCTTCACTGTGATGGGCTGAAGGTATATCTTGGATAATGGTATAATCTTCATCTGCTTCTTGTTTGATTCCATGATCATCTGCTTTAAAATCAGAAGATATCACATATGTTCTGATACAGTCATCTGTCAAGATGAAAAATCGATTTTTATACATTAGTTTTAATATTGATGTTTAAATTTTAATATTTCTATATAATCATTTCCATGCAAATTGCAGGACATGTAGAAGAATTCAAACTCAGTAGAAGGCACAAATGCATGCGACAAACAAACTTCTGATAAAAAACTACCGTATTTTTCCGACCATAAGACGCACTTTTTCCCCCCAAAATTTCGGGGGAAAGTGGGGGGTGCGTCTTATGGTCGCAATACACGGTCTAACCTGGTGGCTGGTGGCAGCGGGCGGGGCTCTGCGGTGCGGTGGTGGCAGCGGGCTGTGCTCCGGTGCAGGGGTGGCGGCTCCGCCGGCATTTCTTCGCAACCCGGAGGCCCCCGCAGTTCCCTTGCTGGCCGCCGCCATGTTGCGGTGGCCTCCGGGAGCATGGACGCCAGGAAGATGGCCGCCGGTCCGGGGACGGCGCGTGCGCAGCTTCAGATCTCATCCCGAGATCTCGGGGGACGAGATCTCGTTGCCGAGATTTGAATCTCGTCCCCCGAGATCTCGGGACGAGATCTGATCCCGCGCATGCGCCGTCCCCGGACCGGCGGCCATCTTTCCGGCGTCCATGCTCCCGGAGGCCACCGCAACATGGCGGCGGCCAGCAAGGGAACTGCGGGGGCCTCCGGGCTGCGAAGAAATGCCGGCGGAGCCTCGGCCCCTGCACCGGAGCACAGCCCGCTGCCACCACCGCACCGCAGAGCACCGCCCGCTGCCACCACCGCAGAGCCCACCTGCCCCAGCACTGCTGCCCCTGCCCCAGCACTGCTGCCCCTGCCCCAGCACAGCTGCCACCACCGCAGAGCCCACCTGCCCCAGCACAGCTGCCCCTGCCCCAGCACAGCTGCCCCTGCCCCAGCACAGCTGCCCCTGCCCCAGCACAGCTGCCCCTGCCCCAGCACAGCTTCCCCAGCACAGCTGCCCCAGCACAGAGCCGCCACCGCATGAGCCTGGACCTCTGAATGACCCCTGTGACTACTTCTCCACCTGTGCCGGATCCCTTCCAAGGTAAGCTGAATTCGGACTGTAAGACGGACCCCCATTTGACACATTATTTTTTTTCCCTATTTTCCTACTGAAAATTGGGGTGCGTCTTATGGTCCGTTGCATCTTATAGTCCGAAAAATACATTAAGTAATGTCATGTAGTGTTATTAATTGGGTTATTAAGGCATTTCTTATTACTCTTGTAACCGTAAGTCTACATTTTTTTGAAGCAATGACAAATTTATTAATACAAATTGTAATTCAAAGCTTTGAAACATCCCTTTATACTCATACATATGTATACAATAATACACTTTTTCAAAAATTTGTATTCTCCAGAAAACATTTTTTTCAATTTGCTCCTAGTGAATTCAGCTGTAATCCTGCTGCAGTGCATTATAGCACAACCTCCACCAGGGGGTACTGCTGAGGGACGAGAGTTTGCACACACAATGTAGCACCACTGAGCAGCAGCACGAGCGCCACCAGGTGGCGAAAGAGTGGTCAGATGAGCCGAGTGAGAAAGTCAAGAAAACAGGACCAGAGAAAAAGCAATACACGTAGTCAAATACAAGCCATAAGTTAGAGCCAGTCATGAGCAGAGATAACAGACGTGAGACAGTAAAACAGGTCAGAAGACAAGCTGAGTCACATACCAAGAGGTCCAAGCACAGGGAACGAAAATGAAGACAAGCAGGGTGGCAGGAAAGGGAAGTCACGGGATCAGCGCAAACGGACAGAGGACAAAACACGGTATCAAGGGGTCAGCTGCTCTAGCCTGGGAGCATGAACTATCACTGACATTGGTCTGCAGGCCACAGCAGACTGAAATAGCCACACAGAACGCAAAACAAGGCAGAGAAGGTTAACCCCCGCACGACCAGACCGGGAAGAGAACAAGATTGGGAAGAAACAAACCCCGGCCTGGATCATGACAATACCCCTTTCTCAACGGGGGGCCACAGGACCCCCAGGTTTATCTGGACAATGAGCGTGAAAGTCCCGGTAGAACCGATCTGCATGGACCGAACATGCCGGCACCCACGACCGGTCCTCAGGACCATAACCCTTCCAATGGACCAAATACTGAAGAGAAAGGCGGAGCATACAAGAATCCACAACCCTTTCCACCTCCATCTCGGTCTGGCCATCCACCATAACAGGTGGTGGCTGCAAGGGAGACTCACCTGAGGAAGACACCGACTGCTTCAGAAGCGCCTTATGGAACACATAGGGGATCCGCAATGACGAAGGCAGGTGAAAGGCCACAGGATTAACCACCTCTAAAATTTCATAAGGACCAATAAACTTGGGACCCAACTTAGCAGAAGGAATCCTCAAACTTATATTCTTGGTGGATAAACATACCTCATCCCCAACCTGGAAAGCCGGCCCCACCAAACGTCGTTTATCCGCAAAAAATTTATACTTGCCCTGAGCCTCCCCAATGTTTCTCTGAACCTCCCTTCAAACCTCCCCCAACCGCTGAAAGGCCGAATCAGCCCCTGGACACCCCGAATCCAGCAGGGAAAACTCACCAAAGTGAGGGTGAAACCCAGTGGACTGACTGACACTATTATTAAAAGCGAATTCTGCCATGGGTACCGAAGAGCACCAATCATCCTGTCTAGACGTGGCAAGTCACTGCAATATCTGCTCCAAAGACTGATTGGTTCTTTCAGTCTGACCATTGGTCTCGGGATGATAAGCCGACGAAAAGGCCAGACTGATATCCAGCCTTTTACAAAAAAGCCCTCCAGAATTTCGACACAAATTGTACCCCTCTATCAAACACCACACTGACAGGCACACCATGCAATCAGACCACATGCTCAATGAATAGAACTGATAGAGTCTCAGCATTATGAAGACCTGCCAATGGTACAAAATGCACCTGTTTACTGAACCTATCAACTACCCAGATCATGGTTTTGCCATTAGAGGGGGGAAGATCGGTGATAAAATCCATGGACAGATGAGTCCACGGTCTATCTGGAATTCGGAGTGGTATCAATTCGCCGGCCAGCCGGTTAAGGGAGGTTTTTGCGCGGGCACAATTTTCACAGGAGGACACAAACCCAGTGACGTCAGAAGCCAATGAGGGCCACAAAACAGCCTAGCGATGGCTTTACGTGTGGCCAAGATTCCAGGATGCCCACTCAGAGTTGAGTCATGGAACTCCCAAAGCACCCTTAACCGATACTGGACAGGCACGAAGAACTTATTATTAGGTATGGACGGAGGAGCAAGAGATTGGACCTCACGAAACTCCTGCTCCAATGCTGAGGAAACCGCAGCCACAACCACTCCGCACTGAAGAATGGAGGAAGAAGGTTCAGGAGGTGATATTGGATCCAGGCTGCAAGATAAGACACATTCTTGGACCCCAGCCTGAAACTGATTGAAGACTGAAATCGGGAAAAAAAGTGACCATCTCGCCTGTCTTGGGGTTAAATGTTTGGCGGACTCGATGCAAGACAGGTTCTTGTGATCCGTAATGACAGTGATACAACGGACAGCCGCCTCCAAAAAATGCCTCCATTCTTCAAATGCCAATTTAATGGCCAATAACTCCCGGTTACCCACATCATAATTCCTTGCAGCAGAGGAAAATTTTTTCCAAAAGAAGGCACAGGGTCTCAAGTTAACATGGTGGGCCCCTGGGACAACACCGCCCCCACTCTCACCTCCGAGGCGTCCACCTCCACGACAAATAGTTTAGGCAAATCAGGTTGAACCAGCACAGGGGACGGACATGAAACAGTTTTTTAAAGAAGAAAATATTGCCACAGCTGGAGCTGACCAGTTTTTGAGATCAACCCCCTTAAGAGTTAGGGGTCTGACCACCTGGGAAAACCCCTTGATGAATTTTCTATAGTAATTAGCGAAACCCAGAAAACGCTGAAGATCTTTGGGTTGCACCCAATCCACAATGGCCTGTACCTTTCTAGGGTCCATACGAAACCCCTCAGCAGACAAAATTACCCCTAGAAAGGAGAATTCTTGAGCAAAAAAATGAACACTTCTCCAGTTTAGCAAATAGTTCTCCCTGAGCCTCTGGAGGACCGCACGGAGGTGACCCATGTGACTCTTTATCTGGATGATATCTTCATATACTATTCTGATAAACTACCATGAAGCACCCAATAAAATCTGAGAAAACATGATTAATGAAATTCTGGAATACTGCTGGCGCGGAAGTCAGGCCAAAGGGCATAACCAAATTCTCAAACAAACCCTCAGAGGTGAGAAATGCAGTTATTCACTCATCCCTCTCCCACATACGGATGATATTATATGCTCCCCTGAGAGGTTCAACTTAGAGAACCACCTGGCCCCTGACAATTGATTGTACAAATCAGGTATAAGTGGGAGGGGATGTGTTCCTTACAGTGATTTTATTCAATTCTCGAAAATCGAGGCATGGGTGTAAACCATCCTTTTTCTTAACAGAAAAGAACCCCGTGGCCACAGGAGAAACAGATGGCCAATTGTGCCCTTTACGAAGGCTATCAGAGATATACTTCTTCATAGCGGCCCGCTCAGAGCCGGAGAGATTGCACAGACGGGCTTTGGGCAATATGGCACCAGGAACAAGATCAACAGCACAATCGAATGGGTGGTGTGGTGGTAGAACCTCAGCCTCCTTTTTGGAGAACACATCCTCAAAGTCCTTCAGGTTCTCCGGAATACCCTCCAGACTGACGGATGATACAAGTACAGTAGTAAGGCAACTTCTCCTACTATTAGGACCCCATTTAACAATGTCCCGAGATTCCCAGTCTATCATAGGATTATGTAACTGAAACCAGGGGAACCCCAACACCAGTCCAGCAGGCAGATTATCCAGAACAAAACATGAAATACGTTCCTGGTGCAAGGAACCCACTTTAAGGTGAAATTTCTCTGACAACAAATTTGATGACATTCTTAGCCAGTGGTGTTTTATCAATGGCAACAACATGATTAGGAGTCTCCAGCCTAACTGTCCCTAACTTACACTTGGTCACCAAGTTAGAGTCAATAAAGTTCATGGACGACCCACAGTCCACAAAAGCAGAAGTGGGCGTGAAGCAACTCCCACAACTAAGTACAACTTCCAACAATACCTTTGAAAATGAGGAAAAAGGTACCTGAGAGTCTGGGTGACCTGCACGACATTAACCCAGACTCAGCCACTTGTTAGTCGGTGGGTGTACTGCTCAGCTGAGCGCTTTCCCTGAACCAGACCCATGATAGTGTCCTCTGCCAACCTGACACGGTCCGGTTTGTCATAGATAAGTTCTAGGGCCTTAAATAACCTATCCACCTACATCCGTTCAGGGGCAGTGGGGGCAGCGAGAAAGCCCAAGATTGGGCCCCTCCCTGAGTAAGGAAATAATCCCCACCTGCTGAGTCTCATTCCCAGACGATCGAGGTCTAAGAGAAAACAATATTTTACAACTCTCCCTGAACATACGAAATTTATCTTTCTCACCACAAAAGATGTCAGGAAGCTAAACCGAGGATTCGGGCGAGTGCAAAGCAATATCTACAGAATCACCAGGTCGACTAACAGCATGAGGGGTGGTTCCCAGCACGGTCTTAACAGTCTCCATCAACTCTTTTTGTAATGGAGTATGGGACAAGGCTATGGCCCGATGTTCCACTGATAAATCCCACATAATCTTTGTCAAACTGGACACCTGATGCACCAAGTTACGAAGCAGATCCATGACCAGAGAAAAAAAAAAAAAATGCAAAATCTCCTTTAAATGTATGGTCAGTGATTCTTGTAATGCTGCTGCAGTGCAGTATATCGCAACCTCCACCAGGGGGTGCTGGTGAGGGAAGAGAGGTTGCACACACAGTGTAGCACCACTGAGCAGCAGCAGGACACCACCAGGTGGCAAAAGAGTGGTCAGACGAGCCGAGTCAGAAACTGTCAGTAAAACAGGACCAGAGGAAAAAGCAATACACATGGTCAAATACAAGCCAGAAATCAGAGCCAGATGGGATCAGAGACGCGAGACAGTAAAACAGGTCAGAAAACAAGCTGAGTCACATACCAAGAGGTCCATGCACAGGGAGCGAACACTAAGACAAGTGGGGTAGCAGGAAAGGGAAGTCACGGGATCAGAGTATACTAGCAGAGGACAAAACATGGTATCAAGGGGTCAGCTGCTCTAGCCTGGGAGCATGAACTAACACATTGGTCTGCAGGCCACAGCAGACTGAAATAGCCACACAGAACCCAAAATGAGGCAGAAAAGGTTAACCTCCGCACGACCAGACTGGAGAGAGAATAACAGGAAACAAACCCCGGCCTGGATCATGACATCAGCATAATGGTGGTCATCTGGCTGTCATTTTGTTAAATTGTAGAGGACATGCAAAAGGGCAGCCTGTTACAGTAGCTCCTTCTTTGCTCTCCTTTTTTCTCTATTTTCTCCCTCTTTTTTTATTGTTACTCCAAAGGACATTGCACTATGGAAAACCATAAGAGGACCTGGACCTTTGATGGCCTTTTTACCTTGTTTTTACTTGGATCTATTGTGTTGGGAAATCCAGGAACTGAAAAAGACCCTATTGTCTACTCCAGAGAAGCTATACTGCTGCTTAGGGATACAGCAAGGCAGCATGCTGCTAATAGACCAGAGGATATTCTACCAGAAATAAGGAGGACTAAGAGAAGAGGTTGCAGAGCTGGAGCCCTCAGGAAAGCACTGTCGGCGCTGACCAGACATCATCGGGAATTAAGGGAGTGCAGTATGTTGCTGTTTACAGAGACCTGGCTCACCGAAGGTACTCCGGACACTGTTGTCTCGTTGGATGGCTTTAAACTCATTCGCGCGGACAGGACAAGGGAGAGCGGTAAGAGGAAAGGCGGAGGGCTGGTGATATTTGTGAATGATAGATGGTGTGACTCTATGCATATCGTGGTCAAAGAGCAAACATGCTGTAAGGACATTGAGCTATTAGCTGTGGGCATGAGACCTTTTTATTTACCGAGGGAACTATCGCATGTAATCATGATGGCTGCATATGTCCCCCCTTCTGCGAAAGCTGATGCCGCCACTGAGGTCCTACAATCCACAGTGAGCATGATGCAGTCCCTCCACCCCCAAGCTCTCCTTCTGGTTTCGGGAGACTTCAATCATGTGTCTCCAGCATCCATACTACCCGGTTGCACACAGTATGTTACCTGCCTCACTAGAGACAACAAAATATTGGACTTGTTCTTTGCCAATGTGAGAGGGGCATATGCCTCGTCAGCCCTACTGCCCCTTGGAAGATCGGATCACAACCTAGTGCACCTCCAACCCGTGTACAAGCCACTTGTACAGAGAGAACCTGCTGTCAATCGCACAGTGAGGATATGGACTGAGGAGAGTGATGATGCTCTGAGAGACTGCTTTGACACAACCACTTGGGATGTGCTGCAAGATTCCTATGGTGATGACATGGATGGTCTCACACACTGTATAACGGACTTCATTAATTTCTGTGTAGACAACACGGTACCCACAAAAGTAGTGAGGTGCTTATCTAACAATAAACCATGAATCAGCCCCGGAATAAAGGCTCTTCTCAAAGAGAAGAAGTTGGCCTTCAGATCAGGTGACAAGGGCAGGCTGAGAGATGTGCAGAAAGATCTTAAGAATCTAATCAGGCAGGGAAAGGCTAATTATAAGAGAAAGATTGAACTGAAATTGTCACAGAAAAGGATTCATGAAGTCTGGGAGGGTCTAAAGTCTATATCTGGGCATAGACAGACTGTCTCCAGGATGGTTGTAGATAAAGAGGTGCTTAATGAACTTAATCTATTCTTTAACAGATTTAATCACACACTGGCTGCTCCTGCCCCTGTATACCATTCACACCTCTCTGCTACAATACCCTCACCCCCTGCCGCAACTTGTCAACTGAGCCAGGGTCTGTTCTTCACAAGTACCCAGGTTGCAAAAGAACTGGATAAGATCAAAGTTTTGAAGGCTGCAGGTCCTGACGGCATCAGTACAAGGCTAATCAAAACCTGCGGGCTCCAGCTGAGTGAGATCATTGCATATCTGTTCAATATGAGGCTGAGAATAGGTATCGTACCACAACTGTGGAAATTATCGTATGTGGAACCAGTTTCGAAGAAACCTTATCCGAAAGACCTTAATGACTATAGACCTGTAGCATTGACATCACACCTGATGAAGGTACTAGAGAGATTGGTTCTCACACGTCTCCGTCCTCTAGTGAGCTCGGATATAGACCCTCTCCAGTTTGCCTACAGGCCGGGCATTGGTGTGGATGATGCCATTATCCACCTTCTAGATAGGACTCTCACTCACCTGGAGAAACCTGGGAACACTTTGAGAATAATGTTCTTCGATTTCTCTAGTGCTTTTAATACCATACAGCCAGGTCTACTGAGAGACAAGCTGGGCCTTGTTGACGTGGACCTCAAACTCTCTACCTGGATCCTTAACTACCTCACGAACCGACCTCAGTTTGTAAAGGTTACGGACAGTGTGTCAGACACGGTGATCTGCAATACAGGGGCACCTCAAGGTACAGTTCTTGACCCTTTTCTCTTCACACTGTACACTGCGGATTTTAAGTGCAACTCATCTAGCTGCTACTTGCAGAAGTATTCTGATGACTCTGCACTAGTAGGCCTCATCACAGGAGGAGATGAAAGAGAGTACAGAGATACTAACCAAGCTTTTGTGGAGTGGTGTCAGAGGAACCACCTTAGGATTAATTCCGGGAAGACCAAGGAATTGGTGGTGGACTTTCGCAAGGGAAAAAATCCACCAGTAGCGGTGAACATTCAGGGAAATGACATTGAGATAGTCAACACCTATAAGTACCTTGGTGTGATCCTCAATAATAAGCTTGACTGGGCCCATCACTTGGATGCAGTGTACAGGAAGGGCCACAGTAGGCTTTATCTGCTCAGAAGGCTGAGAGCCTTCGGTGTTAGGGGGGCACTCCTTGCATCCTTCTTCAACTCTGTTGTGGCATCAGTCATCTTCTTTGGTGTGGCATGCTGGGGTAGTGGTATATCAACCAGGGACAGGAATAGGCTGGACAAACTGATTAGAAGGGCCAGCTCTGTCCTGGGATGCCCCCTTGATCCAGTTCAGGAAGTAGGCGACATGAGGATACTGGCCAAGGTGAGCTACATGGTGCAGAATGATTCCCATCCCATGCATGAGACCGTGACAAAGATGTGCAGTACTGTCAGTGACCGGCTACTTCATCCTAAATGTGAGAGGGAGCGCTATCGAAAGTCCTTCCTTCCTGCTGCAGTTAGGCTGTATAACCAGCACTGTCCAAAACGGAGAACGACCCAAACAGTGAACTGATAGATCCAAAGTTGTGATAGTCCGGTTATATCTTTTTTTTCGTATATGTACCTACCTACTGTCAATGTAATGCCTTTATGCATCTGTATCTGTACTTGTTCCTGCCTTGCTGCTGTAATGCTCTGAATTTCCCCATGGTGGGACGATTAAAGGATTATCTTATCTTATCTTATGACACAGCTGTTGGGTGACCCGGGACCAGGGGGTCCTTTCCTGTCCCTAACAGTAGGGGGCACCCCAGCTCACTCTGCCCCCCCACAATATTTAAAATGGTGAAGATGCCGGGGCCTCCGAAGTTAGCCCTCTGTCTGTTCTCTTTCCCCACCCAGGGAACAGGAGGCGCTACTGTGCATCGCAGTACACCAACCCGACAAACAGGGCAATACAGACAAGGGTTAATGGAAAACTCCAGACATTCAAAATATTCACTCACATATAACAGAAGAATCCACTGGGGTGTGAAGGTAGGGGAATAAACCAAAATAGAGAAGGATTAGGAATTACCACACATACAAACCAAGCAACAGTCACGAATAATTACTCCAACTCTCCTTCTCATACCAACACCTTTCCCTCCGTTAACCATGCAGCAATAAAGCTAGCTCTGACGAGGATTAGTAACAGAGCCCAGATTATAAAGGGATAAGGAGTGGCTAATCGAGCTCAGCTGTGAGCACAGGGATTTCCAACATGGATGATTACCCCCTGTTCTGTCAGAAGAAATAAACACATTTAATATGACGGAGAAGTGCTTCTCCTTAGTGCCGGAGTAGGAGCACTCAGACGCTACGGTCTTCTGGCTCCACACTGTCGCAGTGACCCCATGGCAAAAGGTTAAAAAACAAATTGAAAATTAATAATCACATGACTAATCACCTCTGTGGATATTTCCGCTGCTTGCTGTGTCCCCCTTACGGTCGTCAGCATCTTTTATTGCCGCTGCACGCTAATACACCAGGCTTCTTTACATTAGGCTGAGAATTTTAGCCTAGGCCTGGGATGTCCATATGTGCATCATAACATTGCAACCTCGTGACATCAAAGTGTGCCATGACCTTGCGATGCACCCTCTAGTCTAGGACATGTGGCCTCAGTTTAGCCTGGAATTTTCTTACACTTAATCTTTATATGATACATGTGCAAAGGGACGTCTTGCTCCTGATCACGGCCTGATATCCTTGCTTAGCATACATAGCATATAGCTCAGGGGTTTCAGAGCACGACAGCGGCACAAAGAGACATCAAGGGCGTACATGGGGCAACGAGCAGTGGCCGAAGAGGGTATTAGTTGTGTGTTTTCCCTATATCTTACGTTTACTATACCCTGTGGTCTTCCCAGACACCAGAGCATAAAAAGGGACACTCAATTCATCGAAAATAAATTTTCTACAAATCAAATATCATAGTAAAATTCACACGATTTGACAGTCTCGAATCTTGGAAGATCCGCTCATCTTCAGTCGAGAGCTAAGAGATTTCTTGGTCTTCATATGGCTGATTAATATCCCATTTGTAGGGTAAAGAGAAGTAATAGGCTTATTATCAAAAGCAAAGCTTCAACATTTATCAGCTACACAAGAGTTCTAGAAATAGAGTTTTATTCATACGACACAGGATCTCCATTTGCAGACCGAGGTGTAGAGTCTAAGAAAACTCTTAGTCTTCACCTGCAGCCTAAACCTTGCCAAAGGTTATGGGCTTTGCTTCAAAAAGATCAACAGTTTGGGGTCCCATAAAGTATTAAATAATACTGTGAGATATTGTGCTAAAGGATTATTAACTTCTCTAATTGCTGTTATAACAATTGTGTGAGGTTCTGATGAAGATGTCTTCAGTTATGTCTCCAGGACATAGTGTTGCTTGCAGTGACTGTGAGCAGTCTGTATGGTGGTGATGGTGACCCGATTGTTGTTACTTACATATAAATAAATACTTGAGATCTAAGCTTGAAGCTATTATGCTATAATTTTTAAAGGACTTTTACTATTTCATTTTTATTCTTATATCCTTAATTCATCATCTATAACATAGCAATATATTCATCCATATCCACTAAGTATTTTGGTTGAAGCAATTAATCTAATGCTGAGAAACCTGAAAGATCACAAAGCTCACAACAGATAACACGTTGGTACCTGTGCCGTGTTGTGCATAAATAAGTGATTTTTCAGATTTTGTATTAGTCAATGCCTGATGAAGAGACCTCAGTAGTCTCGAAAGCTTGCAATTTGTTACTATCTTTTCAGTTAGCTATTAAAAGGTATCAACCACTGAGGACTCTCAATTGTGAATATTTTTGGTACCAACAAGTAACTTAGAAGAATCTGAGACTTCTCTGCGTTTAGTGATTACTACTCACTTGGGTAGTCATCTGTAGGAATTTCCACTTTAAACCACTCCTCATCTGTCACATATGTCTCTGTAGTATTAATATGGGTCAGATCTTCACCCTGAAACAAATATCGTAAAAGTCACAGACAGATGGAGAAGTCACATTTATGATCAGCTCTAATCCTGCCATCTCCACCGTTCTCATTACACAAGTATAAAACAAGAATGAACACAAGACCTTTAAAGCAGTCTACACATCATAGGGAAGATCTCATGATACCTTCTCTCCATCTACCTGATGATCATGAGGAACATTGGAATTTTCTTCTGAACTGTCCTCTGTAAGAAGAGGACGGGGACATCTCTCTGGTGTTGTCATCTTACTGGATAGAACTGGAGGACACACATAAAGGGACTGAATTCATTCTTTAGATACAAATAATTATAGGCCCTGTTTATTTAGTCCTGTCTATTACCTGGTGATGTGAGGGGCTGGGGAACCTCCAACATGACGTCCTTGTACAGATCTTTGTGTCCTTCTAAATACTCCCACTCCTCCATGGAGAAATAGACAACAACATCCTGAAACCTTAAAGGAACCTGAAACATACAATGATACCGTCATCCCCCCGATACCTTCATAGTGTTTACTGTATAATATCCCAACATTCCCAGCAGTGTCACCTCTCCAGTCAGCAACTCAATCATCTTGTAGGTGAGTTCTAGGATCTTCTGGTCATCGATGTCCTCATGTATCAGGGGGTGTGGTGGAGGCCCCGTGATTGGACTCAGGGGTCTTGCCCATCCCTCAGACACAGGGGTCTGACAGCGCTCACTAGAGGTCTTCTTCACTACTGTGTAATCCTGGTTATGAAGAGACACAATAATAAATATCACTACAGGCATTTCCAGAGTCCTCACCTCTCCAGTTCTGTCCATCTGTTATTCCTGTAGACAAGAATGATGTAATGTGACGTCATCAGAATCTCTCACCTCTCCAGTAAGCCGGAAGAGGATCTCTAGGGTGAGGTGTAATATCCTCTCCGCCATCTTTTCCCTGTTTTTATCCATCCGTGAGGGGTCAATCAGTAAAATTCTCTTATATAGAAAATCTACAAAGGATCCAGTATTGCAGAGACCTAAATGGGAAGAAAGGAGATAGTAAAATCTAAATAAAATATAATTTCTTGAGATATTAAGGGGAATCATATGAGGAAATATATACAAAATAACATTATAAGTTATAACAAACATTGTTTTACTAAAGACAGAAGTTGTCAAACGAACTGATAAGTTTTATAAATCTTTTAAAAACTTTATAAAGAGGCAAGAAGATACTTGGACAGAGCTGTAGCTGTAGAAATCAGGGATGTGGAGTCGGTAAGCTAAACCTGCGACTCCGACTCCTCAATTTCCCTTACACCGACTCCACGACTCCGACATATATTGCTTATATTTAAGTGAAAAATTTATTGTAGTACAATGTGAACATCAGACATTTAATCATTTTTATGATACAATAATCAAGATATTTAGATAGAGCATAATATATATTTATTGGAATACAACTTTAGAACACAAAAAACTGTAATAAATTGTAAATATGTAATACACTATGTAATATCGATTACATTATCTATATACAGTATATATATATATATATATATATATATATATATATATAACACTATGTAGTAAACTATGTAAGTGGCAAAAAAACAGTTTTCAACAAAAACATACTAAATAACATTTGTGCAGTCTATGAATTTGTTCTAAGAAACAGAATTGCCTCCATCACATCCTCCTTCATAGATTACCTCAAATATGACCTAATAATTTTAAGGACAGAGAACAACCTCTCTACACTAACTTGGGTTGGAGGCAAAGCCGTAACCACATGGGCAACATCTCTAACAATTTCCGGGTATAAATTAATTGCCTCATGCACAGTCAGTTTTGATGAACGGTTGAATTTTTCTATTTCTTTGAGAGCAAGTGAAACATTTTGCTGAAATATGGTCAATCTGCTTGCTATAGGAGACGGAGTAAAATCTTTTTCCTTGCGGCAGCGCTTTGCTTGATCCATGTCATCCAAATACTTGTCAAAGTCAAACGCCTCATCTGATGAGGATGAAGATATGGCAGCAGTAGCACTGTCAGGACCCAAGTCCTCTTACGCCTGGCAGTTCTCCTTTAGGCCACTCATCCTAACTGCTACCTCAGTCAGAGCTTCTTTTCCTTTAGTAAGCTGTTGATCATCAAGCAGTATACGATGACTTGGGTCCACATAAACAGCTGCCAGAAAATTTTTATTTTCCAATAGCTGTGTCTCTCCATTTCATTGAAGATGAAATGCCACCTGCGATTAAACCTCCTCTTTGGGACAGGCAAAATAGCAAGTTCTTCCACTCCCTTATGAAAATGCCAGGAGTTAAATCCTCAGCTTGTAATTTTTTAGTCACTGTATATGGTAAATGAGTGATTAAGCAATTCCTTCAATTCAGCCACCTGTGTCCATTGACCTTCATTTTGGGTTACCTGATGGTTCATCATATCTATAAGAAACGGTTTTAGTTCAAGCAATCGCTCAATCATTAAATGAGTGCTGCCCCCCCCCCCCCCCCCCAAGTGCCTTGATCGACAATTGCCCCTTTCCCAGCACATCTCTTCAAGATGGAATCAATTTTAGGGGTTCTGGCGGCAATAACCAATTTCCAAACTCTTCCAATCAGATTTCCAGCATGCCCCTCTTGCAGACTATAGGCCCCGTCACACACAGCAATATCGCCAGCGAGATCCCTGATTTTGTGACGCCACAGCGATCTCGCCAGCGACATCGCTGTGTGTGACATGGATCAGCGACCAGCCCCCCTGCCGGGTATCGCTGATCACGCTGCATCGTCCTGGACCATTTTTTGATCGTTCGTCTCCCGCTGGCCAGCGCGCATCGCTGCATGTGGCAGCGAGAGACCAGCAATCAGCGACGCTGGTTTCCAAGGTAAACAGCGGGTAACTAAGAGCCGCGCGGCTCTTAGATACCCGCTGTTTACATTGGAAACCAGCTTGCTCGCTGTCCTGATCGCTGGAGGGGTTGTCTATGTGACAGCTCACCAGCGATCAGCTAACGATGTCCCAGTAATCCCATCCTCGTCGGATCGTTGGTGGGATCGCTGGGACATTTTATACCGACTCCGCGACTCCGACTCCACAGCCCTGGTAGAAATAGTGTTTTTGTACTTTGCAAAAGCATTTGAGACTGTCAACATAGATGCCTGATGAGTAAATTAAGATCTATAGGGTTAGAAAGTAAGTTTTGTAATAAGATTGAAAACTGGCTACAAGACCACATCAAGAGAATTGTAGTGAATGATCTCCCGGTTGTACGGTGGTGACTCCAAGGTTCAGTGCTGATATCAATATTCTTTAACTTATTTTTAATGATAAAGAAGACTGGATTAATAGTCTCATTTCTATGTTTGCAGATTACAACAAGGTTTGTAGTTTAGTGTAGTCTATGGAAAATGTACATAACTTAGAGGATTTGAAAAGAGTCTTTAGGCATCAATTTGTCAGATTAATTTCAATGTGGATATATGTAAAGCTTCTAAACTGTCAACTCTCTAACTTTCTCTCCCAAGCCATCCCCATGGTTATCTCACTCTCGGGAGAGAGAGTACTCACTTAACTGTGTACATACAATTTTAAATAATCTCCTCTCTGCCATTTAGTTTTGCAACTATCCAGGCTGTTCCTAAAAGAATAAGTGACTGAAACTTAACTTCCTTTTACAACTGTTTGGGAAACTAAATTTCAACAGTCATTCTTCCCAAATGATTGGTGTAAACCTTTCCTCACAGATCTTACATGTCTTGAGCACTGCAGGAGAATAATTCTAAAATTCTCTAAGTGGTGCAGAAACCAGACACTGCTCTACACCTTTCCCTATTCTGCCCTATCACATAACCCTGTCTAGCCAAGGTGGTTGGTACCCTAACAAACACATGCGATAAAGCACCCATGCTTGTATGTCAACGCTCGTACATCAACTGTCCCTATAACAGTTTTTCTCATGTCTGTCCTCCCTAGTCTTAGTTATCCAGTTATGAAAAAAAATAATTTATTTTAGTAATTGTACATTTACCATCACTAACGTCAGTGTACAGCTAACTTCTGGGACTGGGGATATGTACCTATTCAGTTACATCTCTTGACCCAATTGTCCCTTTATGTATCCTATATATACAACTCTGGCAAAAATTAAGAGACCACTGCACAGTTTTATAAAAATCAGCTTCTCTACATGAATGACAGCCATTCCATTCCAGTGTCAGTTGAATTGCAACCAGAGTACACCTCATTCTACTTAATGTGTGTCATGATCCAGGTCAGGGTTTGCTTTCTACTCCCCGACCTGGTCAGGCAGGGTTTAACCTTCTCTGCTTGACTTCTGACCTGCCCATCCATCTTCCGCTCCTGTTTTGGATTTTTCTGTCTGCCATTGACCTTTGTCGAGGTTCTGGCTGTGCTTTCGTCTCGTCCTCTTATTACCGTGCTGTGAGAATCATGTGGGAATAGTGGATGAGGGCAGGTATATCTCGCCCAGATTCCTTTCCTATGTGGCCTAGTCTGGTCAGTATCGCACCTACTTGCTAATGAATAATGGGAGGTGGATATAAAAGGATGCAAGGTGGTTGTGTGAGTGTCTCAGCCTGGGAACACAGAGAGCCTGTCTGTGTGAGAGACACACGTGAGTGGAAGCAGTGCCCACTGCAACTGTGGTTTGGCTGGACGGGAGAAGCCCGCCAGTTGGTAGTTAGGCTGTCCATTGTTTAGTTAGTGCCGGACAGGCAAGGATTTGTTTTATGTTTTATTTCCTTTTGCATTGCTTTCACCGTTAATAAACCTGACCCAGGGTCAGTTACACCCGAATCCCAGCTCTGCGCCTGAGTTTCATGCTGAATGCACGTGACCTTTGAGCCCAGCAAAGGCGACCCCGGAGTGTTTTATCACATTGTGGTGGAGAACGCGGGCATCACGTTGCAAGCATGAGCATGGAGGACGTGGTGAAAGCGCTGGTACAGTCCACCGCCGTCCAGCAAGAAGCTAATCGGGTGATGATGGCCCAGCTGAAGGAGTTGGTGGACATGACAGTTACCGATCGTTCGCTTCTCCAGCAGGTGGCGCAGCGCTTGGCAAGCTTACCTGAGCTTAACCTGGAAGCCGAGTCGAGAGTGATTCACGTGAGTCGGTACTGGCAGAAAATGACGACTGAAGATGACGTCGAGGCATACCTGACCACGTTTGAACGGACGGCGGTGCGAGAAAAATGGCCGAACGCACGATGGGCCGGCCTGATTGCCCCGTTTCTTTCCGGTGAGGCCCAAAAGGCGTATTATGACTTGGAACCTGAAGCTGCGCAGGACTTTGACAAATTGAAAGCCGAGATCTTGGCCCGGCTGGGAGTGACGACCGCTGTCCGTGCACAGAGAGTGCATCAATGGACTTATCAGCCGGATAAACCACAGCAGTCACAGATGTTCGACCTGATCCACGTGACGAAGAAGTGGCTACAACCCGAGGTGTTGACAGCGCCAGAGATAATTCAGAGAGTCATCCTGGACAAGTACCTGAGAGCTCTACCGCCAGCCCTGAGGAAGTGGGTAAGCCATGGAAATCCTACGACGGCAGATCAACTGGTGGATCTGGTTGAACGTTACTCCGTGGCGGAAGGACTCCGAGACGACGCTACCCCACCTCGTTCTTCATAATCTCCACGTGGAACCGGTAAGACTGTTCCAGGGAATAGGGGAGATGGAAAAATCCCTAAGACAGTGGGGGAGGAAAACGGGACTGCCCGCACTGCGAGGCCGAGAGTAACGAACTATGGTCTAAGCAAGGGGCCCGTTAGGTGTTTCCGCTGCCAAGAGATGGGACATATTGCTGCGAACTGTCCGGTCACTACTGAACCCATGCAGTGCGACGTCACAGACTTTAAAAACCGCATGTCTATGGTTGCACAGGTAGTGAGTGTGAATGCCGGTCAAAAGGATGTGGAAAAACACTTGTGTGATTTAACTGTTGATGGCAGAAATGTGGTGGCATTGTTAGACTCGGGAAGTGTGGTGACTCTGGTGAAGGCCAGTCTGGTGTCAGCCCCGACTGGACCATCAGACAAATTTTCTGTAACGTGTGTGCATGGAGACACCTGTTCGTACCTCACCACGGTCATATGCATTACTACTTCCTATGGGTCTGTGCAACATAAAGTGGGACTCGTCCCGGCGTTATTGCATGATGTTATCCTGGACCGGGATTTTCCCCACTTCTGGCAATTGTGGGAGAATCAGTTGATGCCCTCGGGTAATAGTGTACATGATTCTTCTCCCAGGGAGCGTGTGGGTCCCGAACCCCTGGAAGAGGTCTCCCCGGAAGACTCGGGGGAAGAGTCTGCGGGAAATGACCTGCAGTTCCCGTTTTCAGTCATGGCGGGTGATAGTGAGGAGACCGGGGAAAAGGAGGAGGCCGACAGCCATCCACCTCCCCGTTGGCCGGATTTAGAAGTTCAGAAAGATGACTTCCAAAGCGAGCAAATAAAGGATCCTACCCTTTCTCAGGCTAGGACAAATGTAAAAGTGATAAATGGGGTACCCGTAGAACCTGGCTCTAGGCTGGCATATCCTTACATGGTTTTGGAGAATGATTTACTCTATCAGATAGAGAAAAAGGGGGAAGATACGGTGCAACTATTAGTCGTGCCAAAACCCTACCGGCGGCAGGTGCTGGACCTGGTCCACGGACATGTGATGGGAGGTCACCTGGGAGTCCAGAAAACCACCGAAAGGATATTACACTGTTTTGTTTGGCCAGGCATGCATCACGATATTCGTGTATATTGCGAGTCTTGTCTGACTGCCAAGCCTCTGCACCTAAGCCCCGGTTCTGTAGCTCTTTGGTACCCCTACCTATTATTGAAGTCCCGTTTGAGAGGATTGGGATGGATTTAGTTGGGCCCCTTCCACGGTCTGCACGTGGACACCAACATATCCTGGTCATCTTGGATTATGCCACCCGTTACCCGGAGGCCATCCCTTTGCGTAACACGGCCACCAAGACGATTGCCAAGGAACTGGTGCATGTGTTTAGTCGGGTCGGTATACCAAAACAGATACTCACCGACCAGGGGACCCCCTTTATGTCCAGGGTAATGAAGGAGCTCTGACGATTGTTACAAATCAAACCGTTACGCACATCCGTGTATCACCCTCAAACAGACGGGTTGGTCGAACGGTTCAATAAAACTCTGAAGCAGATGCTGAGAAAGGTGATAGACAAGGATGGGAAGAACTGGGACTATTTACTTCCGTATTTGCTTTTTGCCATCAGGGAAGTACCCCAGTCTTCCACGGGATTCTCGCCTTTCGAGTTATTGCACGCCCGTCGTCCTCGCGGACTGTTAGATGTTGCAAAAGAAACCTGGGAGGGTCAGGTCACTCCGTTTAAAACAGTGATAGATCACGTCACACAAATGCAGGACCGTATTGCGGCTGTTATGCCTATCGTCAAAGAACACATGATACAGGCTCAAGGAGCCCAAAAAAGAATCTATGATAGGGGCGCCAAGATCCGTACGTTTGCACCCGGAGATAGGGTGTTGATCCTGGTCCCCACGGTGAACAGTAAGTTCCTGGCAAAGTGGCAGGGCCCCTTTGAGATCAAGGAAAGAGTTGGTGAAGTAAACTACAAAGTATACCAGGCAGGTAAACGGAAACCTGAACAGATTTATCATGTAAATCTGATAAAACCCTGGAAAGATCGGTCTGCCTTGTCAGCGGAGCTGGCCCGTCCCGTCTGCTCGCATACTGTACCGGAGGTACGGGTTGCAGAGACTCTCTCGGAGCGGCAAAAGACTGAGGTCAGGCAGTTTCTACTTCACAACCAAAAGTTTTTCTCAGAAAAACCCGGGCAGACTATGCTAATGAAACATGACATCGTAACGGAACCTGGTGTCACAGTTCACGTAAAGCCCTACCGAATCCCGGAAGCGCGCCGTGAAGCCGTTTCCCGAGAAGTGAAGGCAATGTTAGAGTTAGGAGTCATTGAGGAATCGCACAGTGCGTGGTCCAGCCCGATTGTGCTAATTCCTAAACCGGACGGCACCATTCGGTTCTGCAATGACTTCAGGAAACTGAATGCGGTCTCAAAATTTGATGCCTATCCTATGCCCCGGGTCGACGAGTTAATAGATCGGTTAGGAAAAGCCCGGTATATTACGACCCTAGATCTAACAAAGGGGTATTGGCAGATCCCTCTGGCTGAGGCTGCCAGAGAAAAGACGGCATTTGCTACGCCGGAAGGTTTATTTCAGTATGTGTATATGCCGTTTGGACTGCACGGGGCACCGGCGACCTTCCAGAGACTGATGGATCGAGTCCTGAGGCCACATAGGCGGTACGCTTCGGCCTATTTGGACGACATTGTCATTTACAGCTTGGACTGGGAGACTCATCTCCAGAAAGTACAAGCTGTGATTGACGACCTGTGGGAGGCAGGTCTAACCGCGAACCCCAGGAAATGTCACATCGGGCAAGAAGAAGCCCGGTATTTGGGGTATGTAATTGGGAGGGGTGTTGTTAAACCCCAGGTTGATAAGATTCAGGCGGTTCAGGACTGGCCACAACCTGTCAACAAGAAGCAGGTGCAAGCCTTCCTGGGGATCGCCGGCTATTATCGCCGGTTCATACCCAATTTTGCAGCCATCGCTACCCCCCTGACGGATCTTACAAAAGGGAAAGACTCCGTCATGATTAAATGGAGTTTAGCGGCTGAAGAAGCCTTCCATAGCCTAAAACGGGCACTTTGCTCTCAGCCCGTACTGGTGACTCCGGACTTCCGCAGCGAGTTTGTGGTACAAACGGATGCCTCGGATACCGGTATCGGGGCCATACTCTCACAAGTGAGGGACGGAGTGGAACACCCAGTCCTCTATCTCAGCAGGAAGCTGAATAAACACGAGCAAAGGTATGCAGTCGTAGAAAAAGAGTGCCTCGCCATTAAGTGGGCTCTAGAGGCCCTCAAATATTACCTGGTGGGCCGAAAGTTCAGGCTGATCACTGACCATGCCCCTCTCAAGTGGATGCACTTGAACAAGGAACGGAATAGCCGGGTGACCCGGTGGTTCCTTGCCCTGCAGGCCTACACGTTTACGGTGGAGCACCGCCCAGGGGTACAGATGGGGAATGCAGATGCCCTGTCCCGAGTGCACTGTTTGGCGGGTGTCATTGCTCGACAAGAGTGGTCTGAGCAGAGGGGGGGGATATGTGAGAATCATGTGGGAATAGTGGATGAGGGCAGGTATATCTCGCCCAGATTCCTTTCCTATGTGGCCTAGTCTGGTCAGTATCGCACCTGCTTGCTAATGAATAATGGGAGGTGGATATAAAAGGATGCAAGGTGGTTGTGTGAGTGTCTCAGCCTGGGAACACAGAGAGCCTGTCTGTGTGAGAGACACACGTGAGTGGAAGCAGTGCCCACTGCAACTGTGGTTTGGCTGGACGGGATAAGCCCGCCAGTTGGTAGTTAGGTTGTCCATTGTTTAGTTAGTGCCGGACAGGCAAGGATTTGTTTTATGTTTTATTTCCTTTTGCATTGCTTTCACCGTTAATAAACCTGACCCAGGGTCAGGTCGAATCCCAGCTCTGCGCCTGAGTTTCATGCTGAATGCACGTGACCTTTGACCCCAGCAAAGGCGACCCCGGAGTGTTTTATCACAGTGCTCTTGACCGGCTTTTTGACCTCTGGCTTGCTTCAGACCTTGCTCCTGCCTTCCCCTCTGACACTGTATTCCTGGATGTTGCTGACTTGGCTAGTACAACCTTTCTACTGCCCCCTAGCGGTGTTTGCTCAGCTCTACAGCTCTTCGCTTGAGGTGAGCTCCTGTTACCTCCCTTACTCGTTCTCTGGTGGTTGTCCCCGTATTGCATGACAATGTGCTTCTGATTAGGTGATCACCTGAACCAAATCATATTTAACGAAGGAAAGTATAAAAAACCCTGCTGTGGTGTTCACAATCCTCTTGCAATAGGTCAAGCTGGATGGCAAAACAAGTTCTAGTAATATCCCAAAAGCAATAGGAATGAAAAAATAACTTAACCATGCCAAAGGAGTTGAAAAGAAAAGTCTTGAGTGAGGAAAAGAAGGGCTCAATTCTGGCTTTACTAGCAGAGGAATACAGTGACTATCATGTTGCCTCCATCCTTAAAATTTCTAAGAGGGCAATTCATTACAACAAGGTCAAGCAGCAGACTTTGGGGACAACAAAGCTACAGTCCAGCAGAGGGCGAAAACTACTCTCCACTGACCAGGATGACCGTCTTCTTATTCAAGTGTCACTCAGCAACCGCCGGAATAACATCAAGTGACCTACAAAAGGAATGGAAGCTGGGTGAAGTGCACAGCAAGATTAGTTCGTAACAGGCTCCTAGAGGCAGGGCTCAAGTCATGTAAAGCTAGAAAAAAAAGTCTTTCTTCAATGAGAAGCAAAGGAGAGCCAGGCTGAAGTTTGCCAAAGACCATAAGGATTGGACCATAGAGGACTGGCGTAAGGTAATCTCTGATGAGTCTAATTTTCAGCTTTGCCCAACACCTGTTCGTCTAATGGTTAGACGGAGACCTGGAGAACTGTACAAGCCACAGTGTCTTGCACCCACTGTGAAATTTGGTGGATGATCGGTGATGATCTGGGGATGCTTCAGCAAGGCTGGAATTGGGCAGTTTAATCTTTGCGAAGGACGTATGAATCAAGCTGCATATAAGGTTATCCTGGAAAAACAGTTGATTCCTTCTGCTAAGGCAACGTTCTCCAACTCTGAGGACTGTTTTTTCCAGCAGGACAATACGGCATGCCACACAGTTAGGTCAATCAATGTGTGGATGAAGGACCACCACATCAAATCCTTGTCATGGCCAGCCCAATCTCCAGACCTGAGCCCCATTGAAAACCTCTGGAATTTAATGAAGAGGAAGATGGATAGTCACAAACCATCAAACAAAGAAAAACAGCTTACATTTTTGTACCAGGAGTGGCATAAGATCACCCAAAAGCCGTGTGAAAGACTGGTGGAAAGCATGCCAAGACGCATGAAAGCTGGGATTAAAAATCATGGTTATTCCACAAAATATTGATTTCTGAACTCTTCTCGAGTTAAAACATTAGTATTGTTGTTTCTAAATCTTTATGAACTTGTTTTCTTAGCATTATTTGAGGTCTGCAAGCACTGGATTTTTTTGACCATTTCTCATTTTCTGAAAATGAATTCAAAATGTAGTGCTTGGAAATTCGAAGACATGTTGTCAGTAGTTTATAGCATAAAAGAGCAATTTACAGTTTACTCAAAAATATACCTATAAAGAGAAAAATCAGACCAAATTAAAATTTTGCAGTGATCTCTTAATTTCTGCAGACCTGTATGCTGCAATGGGAGTTTTTTATACCAGACTCTGCCTATATAGCTACTTATCTTTGGTACAACATTTTAATGCATAATAAAAATATATTTTTAAGTGTTGTGTTTTTTTTTATTGGTGGTTCTAGATGCTCGCGACCCCCAGTTGATATATTTTTTGTCTTGTACTTTTCCACTCCTTTTATCGTTAGTTGTCTGGTATCTGTTAGAAATGTGGAAAAGAGAAGGGCACCCATACACGTATATGGCGGAGCTGTGGAAAAATCATTCCCTTCTGGTCAGCGATTAGTGATCTTTATAATAAAATTTGTTCAGATTCGGTTCAATGGTCCCTGGCGATGGCTCTGTTACAGTGGGGCAAAAAAAGTATTTAGTCAGTCAGCAATAGTGCAAGTTCCACCACTTAAAAAGATGAGAGGCGTCTGTAATTTACATCATAGGTAGACCTCAACTGTGGGAGACAAACTGAGAAAAAAAAATTCAGAAAATCACATTGTCTGTTTTTTTTTCATTTTATTTGCATATTATGGTGGAAAATAAGTATTTGGTCAGAAACAAGCAATCAAGATTTCTGGCTCTCACAGACCTGTAACTTCTTCTTTAAGAGTCTCCTCTTTCCTCCACTCATTACCTGTAGTAATGGCACCTGTTTAAACTTGTTATTAGTATAAAAAGACACCTGTGCACCCCCTCAAACAGTCTGACTCCAAACTCCACTATGGTGAAGACCAAAGAGCTGTCAAAGGACACCAGAAACAAAATTGTAGCCCTGCACCAGGCTGGGAAGACTGAATCTGCAATAGCCAACCAGCTTGGAGTGAAGAAATCAACTGTGGGAGCAATAATTAGAAAATGGAAGACATACAAGACCACTGATAATCTCCCTCGTTTTGGTGCTCCACGCAAAATCCCACCCCGTGGGGTCAGAATGATCACAAGAACGGTGAGCAAAAATCCCAGAACCACGCGGGGGGGACCTAGTGAATGAACTGCAGAGAGCTGGGACCAATGTAACAAGGCCTACCATAAGTAACACACTACGCCACCATGGACTCAGATCCTGCAGTGCCAGACGTGTCCCACTGCTTAAGCCTGTACATGTCCGGGCCCGTCTGAAGTTTGCTAGAGAGCATTTGGATGATCCAGAGGAGTTTTGGGAGAATGTCCTATGGTCTGATGAAACCAAACTGGAACTGTTTGGTAGAAACACAACTTGTCGTGTTTGGAGGAAAAAGAATACTGAGTTGCATCCATCAAACACCATACCTACTGTAAAGCATGGTGGTGGAAACATCATGCTTTGGGGCTGTTTCTCTGCAAAGGGGCCAGGACGACTGATCCGGGTACATGAAAGAATGAATGGGGCCATGTATCGTGAGATTTTGAGTGCAAACCTCCTTCCATCAGCAAGGGCATTGAAGATGAAACGTGGCTGGGTCTTTCAACATGACAATGATCCAAAGCACACCGCCAGGGCAACGAAGGAGTGGCTTCGTAAGAAGCATTTCAAGGTCCTGGAGTGGCCTAGCCAGTCTCCAGATCTCAACCCTATAGAAAACCTTTGGAGGGAGTTGAAAGTCCGTGTTGCCAAGCGAAAAGCCAAAAACATCACTGCTCTACAGGAGATCTGCATGGAGGAATGGGCCAACATACCAACAACAGTGTGTGGCAACCTTGTGAAGACTTACAGAAAACGTTTGACCTCTGTCATTGCCAACAAAGGATATATCACAAAATATTGAGATGAAATTTTGTTTCTGACCAAATACTTATTTTCCACCATAATATGCAAATAAAATGAAAAAAAAACAGACAATGTGATTTTCTGGATTTTTTTTTCTCAGTTTGTCTCCCATAGTTGAGGTCTACCTATGATGTAAATTACAGACGCCTCTCATCTTTTTAAGTGGTGGAACTTGCACTATTGCTGACTGACTAAATACTTTTTTGCCCCACTGTATATATTATTCTAGGTTTACTCTCTTAGAAGAAAGGTCCTATGCGTTTCTTTATATGACTAGCTCGTTTAGTTACCCCACGCCATTGGAATACCTCGCAGGTACCCTCAGGTGTGGAGTGGTTAGATACCTTCCTGGACCTTTCCAGGATGGAAATTACCATGATGGATTAGCTCATCGTTTTGGACCATGACAAATCTGGCCACTTCTTCAGGACATGGTTTCTGTTTAACGAATCTAAAGAATTTCTTTTGGCTAGATAATCAAACCAATTCAAGACTGTAAGTAGGGAACAACATCTCCACTCTCCTGCCCCCCTTTCTCAATTTCTTTTTTGCTTTTTCTTCTTCTCTCGTAAAACAAGTCCATCACCCACAAAATGAATTTTAAATTGGCTATACAGTGTTGTATGGACTTTTCATTACCTGAAAAAATAAGTTCTACTTAAAATGCAAATGAGGGTTGGACTAAGGGTTAGGGTTGGACTTAGGGTTAGGGTTGTAATTAGGATTGGGATTAGGATTACGGTTAGGCTTGTGGTTAGGGTTACAGTTGGTATTTCGTTAGGGGTGTGTTGGGGTTAGGGTTGTGGTTAGGGTTATGATTAGGGTTGGGATTAGGGTTAGGGGTGTGTTGGGGTTAGGGTTGGAGATAGAATTGAGGGGTTTCCACTGTTTAGGCACATCAGAGGGTCTCCAAACGCGACATGGAGCCACCGTTTATTCCAGCCAATTTTGCGTTCAAAAAGTCAAACGGTGCTCCCTCCATTTTGAGCCCCGGCGTGTGCCCAAACAGTGGTTTACCCCCACTGGGGTATCAGCGTACTCAGGAAAAATTGCACAACAACTTTGGGGGTCTAATTTCTCCTGATACCCTTGGGAAAATAAAAAAATGGGGATAAAATAATAATTTTTGTGGAAAAAAAAAGATTTTTTATTTTCACGGCTCTGCGTTATAAACTTCTGTGAAGCACTTGGGGGTTCAAAGTGCTCACCTCACATCTAGATTAGTTCCTTGGGTGATCTAGTTTCCAAACTGGGGTCATTTGTGGGGGGTTTGCACTGTTTAGGTATATCAGAGGCTCTGCAAACGTAACATGATGCCCACAGACCATTCCATCAAGTCGGCATTTCAAAACGTCACTACTTCCCTTCCGAGCCCCAACATGTGCCCAAACAGTGGTCCCCCCCCCCCCACATATGGGGTACCAGCGTACTCAGGATACACTGGACAACAACTTTTGGGGTCCAATTTATCCTGTTACCCTTGTGAAAATAAAAAATAGTGGACTAAAATTCATTTTTTGAGGAAAAAAAATATTTATTTTCACGGCTCTGCGTTATAAACTTCTGTGAAGCACTTGGGGGTTCAAAGTGCTCAACTCACATCTAGATTAGTTCCTTGGGTGATCTAGTTTCCAAAATGGGGTCATTTGTGGGGGGTTTGCACTATTTAGGTACATCAGGGGCTCTGCAAACGTTACATGACGCCCACAGACCATTCCATCAAGTCGGCATTTCAAAACGTCACTACTTCCCTTCCGAGCTCCAACGTGTGCCCAAACAGTGGTCCCCCCCACATATGGGGTGCCAGCGTACTCAGGACAAGCTGGACAACAACTTTTGGGGTCCAATTTATCCTGTTACCCTTGTGAAAATAAAAAATTGCGGGCTAAAAAATTATTTTTTGAGGAAAAAAAAATATTTTTATTTTAACAGCTCTGCCTTATAAACTTCTGTGAAGCACCTGGGGGTTCAAAGTGCTCACTATGCATCTAGATAAGTTCCTTAGGGGGTCTAGTTTCCAAAATGGGGTCATTTGTGGGGGAGCTCCAATGTTTACGCACACAGGGGCTCTGCAAACACGACATGGTGTCCGCTAACGATTGGAGCTAATTTTCCATTCAAAAAGTCAAATGACGCTCCTTCCCTTCTGAGCCATGCTGTGAGCTCAAACAGTGGTTCCCCCCCACATATGGGGTACCAGCGTACTCAGGACAAACTGGACAACAACTTTTGGGGTCCAATTTATCCTGTTACCCTTGGGAAAATAAAAATAGCGGGCTAAAAAATCAGTTTTGAGGAAAAAAATTTTTTTTTATTTTCATGGCTCTGCGTTTATAAACTTCTGTGAAGCACTTGGGGGGTTCAGAGTGCTCACTACACATCTAGATAAGCTCCTTGGGGGCTCTAGTTTCCAAAATGGGGTCACTTGTTGGGGTTTCTACTGTTTAGGCACACAGGGGCTCTGCAAACGCAACATGACGCCCGCAGAACATTCCATCAACATCTGCATTCCAAAATGGTGCTCCTTCCCTTCTGAGCTCTCCCATGCTCCCAAACAGTGGTTCCTCCCACATATGGGGTATCGGTGTACTCAGGACAAATTGCACAACAACTTTTGTGGTTCAATTTCTCCTGTTAGCCTTGTGAAAATAAAAAATAGCGGGCTAAAAAATCATTTTTGAGCAAAAAAGAAAATGATTTTTTATTTCACCGTTCTGCGTTATAAACTTCTGTGAAGCACTTGGGGGTTCAAAGTGCTCACCACACAACTAGATAAGTTCCTTCAGGGGTCTAGTTTCCAAAATGGGGTCACTTGTGGGGGAGCTCCAATGTTTAGGCACACAGGGGCTCTCCAAATGCGACATGGTGTCCGCTAACAATTGGAGCTAATTTTCCAATCAAAAAGTCAAATGGCGCTCCTTCCCTTCCGGGCCCTGCCGTGCGCCCAAACAGTGGTTTATGACCACATATGAGGTATCGATGTACTCAGGAGAAATTGCCCAACAAACTTTAGGATCCAATTTATCCTGTTGCCCATGTGAAAATGAAAAAACTGAGGCTAAGTAAAATTTTTGTGAAAAAAAGTACTTTTTTTTTTTTAACAGATCAATTTGTGAAGCACCTGGGGGTTCAAAGTGCTCACTATGCACCTACATAAGTTCTTTGGAGGGTCTAGTTTCCAAAATGGGGTCACTTGTGGGGGAGCTCAAATGTTTAGGCGCACAGTGGCTCTCCAAACGCGACATGGCAACCGCTAAATATTCAAGCATATTTTCCATTCAAAAAGTCAAATGGCGCTCCTTGCCTTCTGAGCCCGGCCGTGCACCCAAACAGTGGTTTATAACCACATATAAGGTATCGGTGTACTCAGGAGAAATTGCCCAACAAATTTTAGGTTACAATTTATCCTGTTACCCATGTGAAAATGAAAAACTGATGCTAAAATAAAATTTTGGTTGGAAAAACTAAAATGTCCATTTTTTCATTCCATGTTGCTTTAGTTCCTGTGGAGCACTTGAAGGGTTAATAATCTTCTTGAATGTAGTTTTGAGTAGCTTGAGGGGTGCAGTTTTTAGAATGGTGTCACTTTTGGGTATTTTGTACCATATAGACCCCTCAAAGTGACTTCAAATGTGAGGTGGTCCCTAAAAAAAAATTGTTTTGTAAATTTTGTTGTAAAAATCGCTGGTCAACTTTTAACCCTTATAACTTCCTAAAGAAAAAAAATGTTGTTTCCAAAATTGTGCTGATGTAAAGTAGACATGAGGGAAATGTTATTTATTAACTATTTTGTGTCACATAACTCTCTGGTTTAACAGAATAAAAATTAAAAATTGCAAAATTTTCACCAAATTTCCATTTTTTTCACAAATAAACGCACAAATTATCGACCTAAATTTACCACTAACATGAAGCCCAATATGTCACGAAAAAACAATCTCGGAATCGCTAGGATGCATTCCTGAGTTATTACCTCATAAAGGGACATTAGTCAGAATTGCAAAAAATGGCCAGGTCATTAAGGTCAAAATAGGCTGGGTCATGAAGGGGTTAACATGTGTCACCATGTTTTTAAAGGAACCAAAAGTAATTGGACAATTGACTCCAAGGCTATTTCATGGACAGGTGTGGGCAATCCCTTCGTTATGTCATTCTCAAGCAGATAAAACGCCTGGAGTTGATTTGAGGTGTGGTGCTTGCATTTGGAAGGTTTTGCTGTGAAGGAAACAAGCGGTCAAAGGAGCTCTCCCTTCAGGTGAAACAAGCCATCCTTAAGCTGCAAAATCAGAAAAAACCCATCCGAGAAATTGCTACAACATTAGGAGTGGCAAAATCTACATCCTGAGGTACATCCTGAGAAAGAAAGAAAGCACTGGTGACCTCATCAATGCAAAAAGACCTGGGCGCCCACGGAAGACAACAGTGGTGGATGATCGCAGAATAATCTCCATGGTGAAGAGAAACCCCTTCACAACAGCCAACCAAGTGAACAACACTCTCCAGGAGGTAGGCGTATCAATATCCAAATCTACCATAAAGAGAAGACTGCATGAAAGTAAATACAGAGGGTTCACTGCACGGTGCAAGCCACTCATAAGCATCAAGAATCAAAAGGCTAAACTGGACTTTGCTAAAAAACATCTAAAAAAGCAAGCACAGTTCTGGAAGAACATTCTTTGGACAGATGAAACCAAGATCAACCTCTACCAGAATGATGGAATGAGAAAAGTATGGTGAAGGCGTGGTACAGCTCATGATCCAAAGCATACCACATCATCTGTAAAACACGGCGGAGGCAGTGTGATGGCTAGAGCATGCATGGCTGCCAGTGGCACTGGGTCACTAGTGTTTATTGATGATGTGACACAGGACAGAAGCAGCCGAATGAATTCTGAGGTATTCAGAGCCATACTGTGTGCTCAGATCCAGCCAAATGCAGCCAAACTGATTGGTCATCATTTCATACTACAGATGGACAATGACCCAAAACATAAAGCCAAAGCAACCCAGGAGTCTATTAAAGCAAAGAAGTGGAATATTCTTGAATGGCCAAGTCAGTCACCTGATCTCAACCCAATTGAGCATGCATTTCACTTGTTAGACTAAACTTCAGACAGAAAGGTCCACAAACAAACAGCAACTGAAAACCACCGCAGTGAAGGCCTGGCAGAGCATCAAAAAGGAGGAAACACAGCGTCTGGTGATGTCCATGAGTTCAAGACTTCAGGCAGTCATTGCCAACAAAGGGTTTTCAACCAAGTACTAGAAATTAACATTTTATTTACAATTAGTTAATCTGTCCAGTTACTTTTGGGCCCTTTAAAAACAGGGTGGCACATGTTAAGGAGCGGAAACTCCTAAACCCTTCATCCAATTTTAATGTGGATACTCTCAAAGGAAAGCTGAAAGTCTGAACTTGAACTTCATCTGAATTGTTTTGTTTAAAATTCATTGTGGTAATGTCTAGAACCAAAATTAGAAAAATGTTGTCTCTGTCCAAATATATATGGACCTAACTGTATATATGCATTATAAGACGCACCCCTATTTCCCCCCAAATTTGGGGAAAAAAGTGTTTCTTATGTGTAAAATATTTGTAATATATGTAAATGTGTCTTATTCCTGTTCTGAAAATTGCAGTTTTTTCCTGATGAAGGAGTTTGATTAACTTAGAAATGCGATAATTAATAAATCTGCTCTTTTGTTATTCAGCGTCATTTCCACTGGATATCTTCATGATCAGCAGTGCAGCACGATTATCCATTAATCTCTTTCTGCTATTGCATTTAATGCTGTTTTTTCCAGCATACGGAACAGCATAGGATATCTACAGTTGTGGCCAAAAGTATTGACACCCCTGCAATTCTGTCAGATAATACTCAGTTTCTTCCTGAAAATGATTGCAAACACAAATTCTTTGCTATTATTATCTTCATTTAATTTGTCTTAAATGAAAAAACACAAAAAGAATTGTCCTAAAGCCAAATTGGATTTAATTCCACACCAAACATAAAAAAGAGGGTGGACAAAAGTATTGGCACTGTTCGAAAAATCATGTGATGCTTCTCTAATTTGTGTAATTAACAGCACCTGTAACTTACCTGTGGCACCTAACAGGTGTTGGTAATAACTAAATCACACTTGCAGCCAGTTGACATGGATTAAAGTTGACTCAACCTCTGTCCTGTGTCCTTGTGTGTAACACATTGAGCATGGAGAAAAGAAAGAAGACCAAAGAACTGTCTGAGGACTTGAGAAACCAAATTGTGAGGAAGCATGAGCAATCTCAAGGCTACAAGTCCATCTCCAAAGACCTGAATGTTCCTGTGTCTACCGTGCGCAGTGTCATCAAGAAGTTTAAAGCCCATGGCACTGTGGCTAACCTCCCTAGATGTGGACGGAAAAGAAAAATTGACAAGAGATTTCAACCCAAGATTGTGCGGATGTTGGATAAAGAACCTCAACTAACATCTAAACAAGTTCAAGCTGCCCTGCAGTCCGAGGGTACAACAGTGTCAACCCGTACTATCCGTCGGCGTCTGAATGAAAAGGCACTGTATGGTAGGAGACCCAGGAAGACCCCACTTCTTACCCCGAGACATAAAAAAGCCAGGCTGGAGTTTGCCAAAACTTACCTGAAAAAGCCTAAAACGTTTTGGAAGAATGTTCTCTGGTCAGATGAGACAAAAGTAGAGCTTTTTGGGCAAAGGCATCAACATAGAGTTTACAGGAGAAAAAAAGAGGCATTCAAAGAAAAGAACACGGTCCCTACAGTCAAACATGGCGGAGGTTCCCTGATGTTTTGGGGTTGCTTTGCTGCCTCTGGCACTGGACTGCTTGACCGTGTGCATGGCATTATGAAGTCAGAAGACTACCAACAAATTTTGCAGCATAATGTAGGGCCCAGTGTGAGAAAGCTGGGTCTCCCTCAGAGGTCATGGGTCTTCCAGCAGGACAATGACCCAAACACACACTTCAAAAAGCACTAGAAAATGGTTTGAGAGAAAGCACTGGAGACTTCTAAGGTGGCCAGCAATGAGTCCAGACCTGAATCCCATAGAACACCTGTGGAGAGATCTAAAAATGGCAGTTTGGAGAAGGCACCCTTCAAATATCAGGGGCCTGGAGTAGTTTGCCAAAGAAGAATGGTCTAAAATTCCAGCAGAGCATTGTAAGAAACTCATTGATGGTTACCGGAAGCGGTTGGTCGCAGTTATTTGGCTACAGGTTGTGCAACCAAGTATTAGGCTGAGGGTGCCAATACTTTTGTCTGGCCCATTTTTGGAGTTTTGTGTGAAATGATCAATGTTTTGCTTTTTGCTTCATTCTCTTTTGTGTTTTTTCATTTAAGACAAATTAAATGAAGATAATAATACCAAAGAATTTGTGATTGCAATCATTTTCAGGAAGAAACTGAGTATTATCTGACAGAATTGCAGGGGTGTCAATACTTTTGGCCACAACTGTATAGCTGCAGAGGATGTGTACCTGATGCAACCCAGCCTGGTGAGCAATACTACAGTATCGATAACGTTTATTGCGCTGGTGATGCCCTCTTTTTAGCTATACTCCCGGTATTGGCATACAAACACTGAAGCGAAATACTGACCAAATACTGACGTGTGAATAAGCCCTAACTCAAAGGCAGGGGCTCTACTGGCATCATGGATAGACGTCAATATTATTTTTTTTACATTTTTCTATATTTCAATGAATTTTAAAAGTCGATATTTCCATTATTCCCTGTAATCTCCACCTCAGAGAGAAAGCATCATCTGTTCCCAAACCAGAGCGCCCTACCCTGTATACATGAGCCCAGCCAGCGCTCTATTACTGTCCATATACACATGGCAGGGGGCGCTATCTCCGGGAATGGAGGGGTTACTGCCCCCTGTGCAGCCCAGTAATGGGGAATCTCCAGCACCTACCTCCACCTGCAGGGGGCGCTATCTCCGGGAATGGAGGGGTTACTGCCCCCTGTGCAGCCCAGTAATGGGGAATCTCCAGCACCTACCTCCACCTGCAGAGCCGCACTCCACATATATGGCTGCTCTGTGCGCACAGGACCTGGGATGAGGTCACAGGAGGGGAGGAGTCAGGGGTCACATGATCAGGGGCCTCAGTATATGCAGGACTGTGCTGGCTGTCCTGGTGCTGGATAAGGGGAAGTTTCTGTGTGGGGTCAGGAGGGGTTTACAGTGTGTAAGGAGTGGAGCCGTGTGAGGTGTATAGAGAGGAGCCATGTGTGTACAAAGAGTATGGAGCAGAGCCGTGTGTACGAGGTGTACGGAGCAGAGCCGTGTGTGTACGAGGTGTACGGAGCAGAGCCGCGCGTGTACAAGGTGTACGGAGCGGAGCCGCGCGTGTACGAGGTGTACGGAGCAGAGCCGCGCGTGTACGAGGTGTACGGAGCGGAGCCGCGCGTGTACGAGGTGTACGGAGCGGAGCCGCGCGTGTACGAGGTGTACGGAGCAGAGCCGTGCGTGTACGAGGTGTACGGAGCAGAGCCGTGCGTGTACGAGGTGTACGGAGCAGAGCCGTGCGTGTACGAGGTGTACGGAGCAGAGCCGTGCGTGTACGAGGTGTACGGAGCAGAGCCGTGCGTGTACGAGGTGTACGGAGCAGAGCCGTGCGTGTACGAGGTGTACGGAGCAGAGCCGTGCGTGTACGAGGTGTACGGAGCGGAGCCGTGCGTGTACGAGGTGTACGGAGCGGAGCCGTGCGTGTACGAGGTGTACGGAGCGGAGCCGCGCATGTACGAGGTGTACGGAGCGGAGCCGTGTGTGTAAGAGGTGTACGGAGCAGAGCCAAGTATGTACAAGGTGTACGGAGCAGAGCCAAGTGTGTACAAGGTGTACGGAGCGGAGCCGTGTGTGTAGGAGGTGTACGGTGCGGAGCCGTGTGTACGAGGTGTACGGAGCAGAACCATGTGTGTGCGAGGTGTATGGAGCGGAGCCGCGTGTACGAGGTGTATGGAGATCAGTCACGTGGAAGGGAGGAGTCAAGGATTTCTATAACAGCATGTATCAAGCGGAGCAGAGATATGTGTGTGTACGGAGCAGACCCGTGCGTGTACGAGGTGTACGGAGCAGAGCCGTGTGTGTACGAGGTGTACGGAGCGGAGCCGTGTGTGTACGAGGTGTACGGAGCGGAGCCGCGTGTGTACAAGGTGTACGGAGCGGAGCCGTGTGTGTACGAGGTGTACGGAGCAGAGCTGCGTGTGTACGAGGTGTACGGAGCAGAGCTGCGTGTGTACGAGGTGTACGGAGCAGAGCCGTGTGTGTACGAGGTGTACGGAGCGGAGCCGTGTGTGTACGAGGTGTACGGAGCGGAGCCGCGTGTGTACGAGGTGTACGGAGCGGAGCCGTGTGTGTACGAGGTGTACGGAGCGGAGCCGCGTGTGTACAAGGTGTACGGAGCGGAGCCGTGTGTGTACGAGGTGTACGGAGTGGAGCCGCGTGTGTACGAGGTGTACGGAGCGGAGCCGTGTGTGTAAGAGGTGTACGGAGCAGTGCCAAGTGTGTACAAGGTGTACGGTGCAGAGCCAAGTGTGTACAAGGTGTACGGAGCGGAGCCGTGTGTGTAGGAGGTGTACGGTGCAGAGCCGTGTGTACGAGGTGTACGGAGCAGAACCATGTGTGTGCGAGGTGTATGGAGCGGAGCCGCGTGTACGAGGTGTATGGAGATCAGTCACGTGGAAGGGAGGAGTCAAGGATTTCCATAACAGCATGTATCAAGCGGAGCAGAGATATATGTGTGTATGGAGCAGAGATGGGGTGGACATACCAGACATATCAAGGACGAACATACAGTGGAGTTGTTTTGCTGCGCAGGGGACCCACCGAATCCCTGCACTGCAATATACGCTACCGGCCAATCAGAGGCCGGCAGCTGTTGTTGTTGCGCCCTTGACTGAGGGGCCATTTTCCTTTTTGTAATTTTTAAAATGTAAAATATGAATATATATACATCTATCTATATAATTGCCTTATGATGTTTTCATTTCCTGTTCTGTCCAGATGTCACCGTATCCCAGAATTCCAAGCGGAGGAAGTTCACCGACCGCCATATTGGGACACCCAAGTAATGGGTGTCTCAATATGGAAACTGCTGCTAGTACCAACCTATTGCGCGGTACCACCCGCAGAACACCATCGCACCACACACACTCTCACACACTTAAACTCTCACTCATACACTCACACACACATTTCCACTCACACTCATACACACTCACGCAGCCTCTTGAGCAGTACCACCAGAGGAACACTGTCACACCACACAGACTTACATACACTCATACACATTCACATTCCCACTCATACACACACACTTTCACACACGCAGCCTCTTGCGAGGTACCACCAGCGGAACACCGTTACATTGCGCTTGCGCAAATTACGCACAGGTGCAGTGAATCATTCGTCTGATCCCGGTGGCAGATGCGTGACATGTCTACAGACAGAGAAAGCAGGTCACATTAAAGGGGTTTTCCCACGAATGAAAGTTCATTTAAAAAATTGTCTGTGACCGTGTACGGAGCATTATTATTATTATTATTATTATTTATTGTTATAGCGCCATTTATTCCATGGCGCTTTACATGTGAGGGGGGTATACATAAAAACAAGTACAATAATCTTAAACAATACAAGTCATAACTGGTACAGGAGGAGAGAGGACCCTGCCCGCGAGGGCTCACAATCTTCAAGGGATGGGTGATAATACAGTAGGCGAGGGTAGAGCTGGTCGTGCAGCGGTTTGGTCGATCGGTGGTTACTGCAGGTTATAGGCTTGTCGGAAGAGGTGGGTCTTCAGGCTCTTTTTGAAGGTTTCGATGGTAGGTGAGAGTCTGATATGTTGTGGTAGAGAGTTCCAGAGTAGGGGTGATGCGCGAGAGAAATCTTGTATGCGATTGTGGGAAGAGGAGATAAGAGGGGAGTAGAGAAGGAGATCTTGTGAGGATCGGAGGTTGCGTGCAGGAAAGTACCGGGAGACGAGGTCACAGATGTATGGAGGAGACAAGTTGTGGATGGCTTTGTATGTCATGGTTAGGGTTTTGTAATGGAGTCTCTGGGCAATTGGGAGCCAGTGAAGGGATTGACAGGGGAGAAGCTGGGGAATAGCGGGGGGACAGGTGGATTAGTCGGGCAGCAGAGTTTAGAATAGATTGGAGGGGTGCGAGAGTGTTTGAGGGGAGGCCGCAGAGCATGAGGTTGCAGTAGTCAAGGCGAGAGATGATGAGGGCATGGACTAGGGTTTTTGCAGATTCTTGGGTGAGGAATGAACGGATGCGTGAAATATTTTTGAGTTGAAGTCGGCAGGAAGTGGAAAGGGTTTGGATATGTGGTTTGAAGGAGAGATCAGCACCAAGGATTACTCCGAGGCAGCGAGCTTGTGGGACTGGGGAGAGTGGGCAGTCATTTACTGTAATTGATAGGTTCGTAGGGGGGGTCACGTGAGATGGGGGAAAGATGATGAATTCTGTTTTGTCCATGTTGAGTTTCAGATATCTAGTGGAGAAGAAGGATGAAATAGTGGACAGACATTGAGGGATTCTGGTTAGTAGGGAGGTGATATCTGGTCCAGAGATGTAGATCTGTGTGTCATCAGCATAAAGATGATACTGAAAGCCATGAGATTCTATGAGCTGTCCCAGGCCAAAGGTGTAAATAGAGAACAGCAGGGGCCCTAGGACTGAACCTTGTGGGACTCCGACAGATAGGGGTCGAGGTGAGGAGGTGGTGTGTGAGTGGGAGACGCTGAATGTCCGGTCTGTTAGGTATGATGAGATCCAGGAGAGGGCCAAGTCTGTGATGCCGAGGGATGAGAGGGTCTGTAATAATAGGGAATGGTCCACTGTGTCAAAGGCAGCCGACAGGTCCAGGAGGAGGAGGACAGAGTAGTGTCGCTTGCTCTTGGCAGTTAAGAGGTCATTGGTGACCTTAGTAAGGGCAGTTTCAGTGGAGTGGTGTGACCGGAAGCCAGATTGTAAGCGGTCGAAGAGGGAGCAAGAAGAGAGATGGGAGGACAGTTCAAGGTAGACGTGTTGTTCCAGTAGCTTGGAGGCGTATGGGAGAAGTGATATAGGGCGATAGCTAGATGCAGAGGATGGGTCAAGAGAGGGCTTTTTGAGGATAGGTGTGATGGAGGCATGTTTAAAGCTTGAGGGGAAAACACCAGTTGTTAGTGATAGGTTGAAGAGATGGGTTAGGGTTGGGATGAAGACTGGTGAGGTTTGGGATGAAGTGGGATGGGATCGGGTCGAGTGCACAGGTGGTGAGATGTGATCTTGAGAGTAGAGTGGAGAGTCGATCTTCTGTAATGGTGGAGAAGTTGGTTTTGAAGGTGGAGGGCTGGGAAGTCGGGAGGAAGGGCTCTGGGGGTTGTTGACCAAAACTGTCCCTGATGTTATCAATTTTCTGCTTGAAAAATGAGGCAAAGTCTTCAGCTGAGATGAGTGGGGAGGGAGGAGGTGCAGGGGGGCGGAGGAGAGAATTGAAGGTGTTGAATAACTGTTTAGGGTTGTGAGACAGGGAGGATATGAGAGATGAGAAGTAGGTTTGTTTAGCTGTGGCGAGTGTGGTCTTGAAAGTAGTGAGGGACTGTTTGAATGCGATGAAATGCTCGTTGGAGTGGGATCTTTTCCATCTGCGCTCAGCAGCCCTGGAAGCTCGCCTCAGCTCTTTGGTCAGGCTGGTGTGCCAGGGCTGTCTGTTGATTTTGCGAGTTTTGGTATGTGTAAGTGGGGCAGCGGATTCCAAAGCTACAGCTATTGTGGTGTTATATAGAGCGGCAGCGTCATCCGCATTGTGTAAGGAACTTATATCTGTAAGAGGGAGGAGGGATTCGGAGAATGAGTGTAGGTCAAGGTGTTTAAGATTCCTGCGAGGGTGTGAAAGTTTGTGGGGTGGGGATTGTAGACATGGAGTGAAGAGGGAAGAGAATGTGAGCAGGTTGTGGTCAGAGAGAGGAAGAGGTGAGTTAGAGAGGTTAGATAGGGAGCAGAGGCGGGTGAAGATGAGGTCCAGTGTGTGGCCATCTTTGTGGGTGGCTGTAGAAGACCATTGAGTGAGGCCGAAGGAGGAAGTGAGAGATAGAAGTTTAGTGGCAGCTGAGAGGGAAGTGTCAATGGGGATGTTGAAGTCGCCCATGATGATAGTAGGGATGTCCGCGGAAAGGAAATGAAGTAACCAGGTGGTGAAGTGGTCAAAGAAGGTGGTGGCTGGCCCTGGGGGGCGGTAGATGACAGCCAGTTGGAGGTTGGAGGGGGAGTAGATGCGCACAGAGTGCACCTCAAAGGAAGGGAGGGTAACAGAGGGTGGCAGTGGGATTGGGGTGAAGGAGCAGGTATCTGACAGGAGAAAACCAACTCCTCCACCATGTTTGCTGCTGCGGCGGGGGGTGTGAGAAAGGTGGAAGCCGCCATACGAAAGTGCAGCAGGAGAGGCTGTGTCAGAAGGGGTGAGCCAGCATACCACATCTCCTGGGCAGGGGAGGAAGCAAACGACAATACTGACATTACAGCAGGGGATCACAGAGGATTCATTTTGGCGCCCTGATCCCGCGAGAACGGACGTCATCGCTCGCAAAGGCTTACTGGGACCGGGAGCGTGGAGAGAGGCGGGAAGGCTGCGCGGGACGTCAGAAGGTGAGAATAACAATATTTTTTATTTTAAATTCTATTTTTTACAGGGATATGGTACCCAAAGCCCAGAGGACAGTCTCGTCTCCTCTCCTCCGAACCGTGGGTACCATCTGCAAATGTTTTGCTTACTTTTCGCATGGTGTGCACAGCCACATGCGGAAAGTAAGCAGAACAATGCATTCCTATGGGTGCGGGATCGCCGCAATTCCGCGAAATTAATGAGCATGTTGCGCTTTTTACCGCGAAGCGATTCCGCCGCAGTAAAAACCGCAGCATTAGCACAGCATTGCGGAATCCCATAGGAATGCATGGGATGCTTATTTTTTGCTGCAAAATCGAGTGGTTAAAACTGCTGCGGAAACACGAAAAAAACGCCACATGTGAACTCAGCCTCACAATTGGTGTTGCTTCATAGCTGGACAGGTCAATTTCACAGAAGTGCAATTGACCTGGAGTTACATTGTGTTGTTTAAGTGTTCCCCTTTATTTTTTTTAGCAATGTAGAACTTTGGTATCACTACTTGCCGTGTTTGGAGGAAGAAGGATGAGTACAACCCCAAGAACACCGTCCCAACTGTGAAGCATTTTGGGGGAAACATCCTACTTTAGGGTTAATTTTCTGCAAAGTGGACAGGATGACTGCACCATATTGAAGGGAGGATTGATGGGGTCATGTATCGCAAGATTTTGGCCGACAACCTCCTTCCTTCACTAAGATCATTGAAGATGGGTCTGTATCTCCCATAATGACAATGGCCCAAAGCACACAACCAGGGCAACTATGGAGTGGCTCCGTAAGAACATTTCAAGGCCCTGGAGTGGCATAGCCAGTCTCCAGACCAGAACCCAATAGAAAAACTTTGGAAGGAGCTGAAACTCAACGTTGCCCAGCCACAGCCCCGAAATGTTGGGAGTTCTGTATGGTGGAATGGGCCAAAATCCCTGCTGCAGTGTGTGCAAACATGGTCAAGAACTACTGTAATTGCAAACAAAGGTTTCTATATCAAATATTAAGTATATATATAATTTATATATATATTTGTCGTCATAAAAGGGGAAGGAAATAGCAAAAAAAGAGAAAAAAATATTCAGTCTACCGTACATCAGTGTCCATATAGTCCATAAGTGGTCTGATGCCAGGAGATGTCCAGTGCGGTTCAACTGGTGCTATAAATCCAAAGCCAAAGGAAAAAAAGAGGAGGTCTCCAGCACCAAAATTAGTGAAAAAAGATAAAACTGACATTTATTAGGAAGGTTTTAAAATCATATTAATAAGCCACCATGACAGGCAAGGCTACCTTACGCATTTCAGACAGAGACTAAGGACATGTAATATCTGTCTGAAACGCGTAAGGTAGCCTTGCCTGTCATGGTGGCTTATTAATATGATTTTAAAACCTTCCTAATAAATGTGAGTTTTATCTTTTTTCACTAATTTTGGTGCTGGAGACCCCCTCTTTTTTCCTTTGGATTTGGATAAAAGGGGAAGGGCCGATACACACTTCTTGGACAGAGGCCCCAAGCCTTTGGTGTCCATCCTTTCCTACAAGCAATCTAGCATGTAGCTTGCCATGCTCACCAGCACAACTGAGGCCTCACTTTGTGACCTCTTCTGCCATGTTTCATCATCATACCCACCTTCATCATTAGTTTTACACAGACTGTCAACCTTTAACCCTGCTCATGTGTGGGATAACTCCATGTCCTCCTCTTTAACCACGTCCTGCTGCATGTCATATTATTCCTGAGGGTCCTCAACAGCCCTAGTGTAGTGAAGAACAGTTAAATTACTGTTATTCCGCCATCTCTTGTTCCATCCTCGGGATTGCCTTGCTACTAGAAAAATGATGAAAAGGAGAAAAAGTAGGAGGACAACGTAAACCTTGCTCATATTGCTGTTCACTTTTCTTTATTTTTCCGGTTCACATAGGGCAGGGGTGGGGAATCTTTTTTCTGCCAAGGGCCATATAGATATTTATACCATCCTTCAAACGCCGCCCACAAAGTACATCCTGACTCTGGCACTGGTTTCATGACTTAATCTTTCATTGCATGCCCTTCAATGTTCAGTAGTGAACACTGCGTGTGTGTGCTAACAGAGCAAGAAGAAATTAACGTGCTTGTGGCAATCAAAATACAGCTCCCTGCCCAAGAATGCGGTCCTTGAGAATCTGCTCGGGGGCCTGATAAAAGGTCATCGAGGGCCGTAAAATGGCCCTGGGGCCTGACGTTCCCCACCACTGACATAGGGTTATGGCAGAAATTCTATCATCTCACTATAGCTTGTGTGCGACCACTTTCCAAAACCAGCACTTGTATATCTCTATAACAGTAGCACAATATTCCTTACAAAAATGACTTAATTTTTATTAAATTGCAGCCAATTAAAAAAAAGTACAAAGATAGTAGCAAGAAAGCAAAAAACAATTTTGGGCTGACGTGTTTCTGACCGTGCGATCTGTATTCATTGCTCACAATCTATCAAATGCATATACTATCATTTTACACCTTGTGGCAATTGTGGACACATCCCTCAGGTTCCTTTATATTAGGTAAATACTACAATATAAAATCCATACAATTTAGTATAAAAACACAAAATCACACATATATGAAAAATAATGAGATAAGTAATAATGTAGTATTAAATCTCAACAATTATTCAGACTAATAGGGTGGGTAAAATTAAATTTGAAAATCTAAAAGACTTGTCTATTTATGGGTACCCTTCTCCAATCTCCACCCAAAACTGTTCTGTTAACTTTTTTTTTTTGTGCTCAGGTACTGAAAAACAGACCTCCACAAACAGCACAAAAAGGCCACATTTGACAAATTAGCAGCCTGTGAATTGTTGGAACCTCTAATGAGCTCATTAATAATTTTTTTTTAATGAGCCCTCCATAAATCATGTTAAATATACAATATTCTATCTATAATAATAAATGCCCTAAGCAGCTTCCGGTTGTAACAACTTCCGTCCAATTGTAACCGGTGACGTCACCACACACCTCTTTCCATGTTAACCCTCAACACACCACTCCTCCTCAACACACACACTCCTCTCACCATCTCCACTCATGTCCACTCACTCTTTCACTCCACATACGACCCTTTCTCTCACTCCGTCTCTCATACTCACGCCGTCATCGCCGCTGATTCACGATCCCTGACATCTTCTTCCGCCGGCGCCATCCTGGATCCAGACGTCCTCCACGCCGGCGACATGTTCTTGCGGCGAAATCCCGCGATACTCAAGATGGCGTCGCCGCAAGAACATGTCGCCGGCGTGGAGGACGTCGGGATCCAAAATGGCGTCGGCGAAATCTCGCGAGATTTCGCCGACGCCATTTTGGATCCTGATGGCATCCACGCCGGCGACATGTTCCCGCGGCGACGCTATTTTGGATTGGCGAAATCCCGCGATACTCAAGATGGCGTCGCCGCAAGAACATGTCGCCGGCGAGGACGACGTCGGGATCCAAAATTGAGTCGGTGAAAACTCGCGAGATTTCGCCGACGCCATTTTGGATCCCGACGTCGTCCACGCCGGCGACATGTTCTTCTGGCGACGCCATCTTGAGTATCGTGGGATTTCACGATACTCAAGATGACGTCGCCGCAAGAACATGTCGCCGGCGTGGACAACGTCTGGATCCAGGATGGCGCCGGCGGAAGATGTCGGGGATCGTGGAGCAGCGGCGATGATGGCGTGAGTATGAGAGATGGAGTGAGAGAAGAGGTCGTATGTGGAGTGAAAGAGTGAGTGGACGTGAGTGGAGATGGTGAAAGGTGAGAGGAGTGTGTGTGTTGAGGGTTAACATGGCAAGAGGTGTGATGCTATCGCATCCTCCCGATGCGATAGCATCGGGCCATAATCTAGTTTTATATAACGTGCTATCACAATTCACAATTAATGAAGTGTTTAATTTTATATTTTGCAACTTGAATACTTGTAACCTTCACATTTAAAAGATTTTTATAAAGTTTGTGGTTATTTTGTAGTATCATTACAGCCCCGGTCGACAATCATTATAGTGCTTTGAAGAAAGCACTATATTGTAATCCAAACGCTGCTAACTTATTCTTATTATTCAGTTGATTTCCGCAATTAATGCGGCCCGAACCGCTACACACACAGACTCCGTTGAGGTGTCGTTTCGAAGCCAGCGTCCACGAGAGGTGTGCTAAGTATTTTTCGTGTCGATCGGATTTGTAGTTTTTGCGCAATTTGCGTAAAAAACTTTTTTTTCCGTCATTGGAAGGCACTGTCTCAATGCATTTCAATGGGAAATGTTGCCACAGAGAAAACATGCCCTGAGGCGATTCAAATGGCAGTTAAGCTCATTGATATGCGCAGGTAGACCCAGCTACTATGCCAACGCCTACGAACGTCACATGACCCCAGCAGGACACAGTTTCTGCCAGATAATTTCAGCTCTTAAAGCGAAACCCACAGCACAAATGCAAATCTAGCTTCATCACATGACACATGCCCCTGAGAGAGAATGCCCGCCAAAGTTGATTTAGAAGAAGCCCAGTGAGCCAAACTAGCTCTTAAAGGGCCGGCGCACCGAAATGAGTCTTAAAGGGCCGACACGCCAAATCGAAAGCTGAGTGACCCCAGGCTCCAAATCGGAGGCTGAGCCACCCCGGCCTCCAAATCGGAGGCTGAGCCACCCCGGCCTCCAAATCGGAGGCTGAGCCACCCCGGCCTCCAAATCGGAGGCTGAGCCACCCCGGCCTCCAAATCGGAGGCTGAGCCACCCCGGCCTCCAAATCGGAGGCTGAGCCACCCCGGGCTCCAAATCGGAGGCTGAGCCACCCCGGGCTCCAAATCGGACGATGAGCCAGCCCGGCCTCCAAATCGGACGATGAGCCACCCCGACCTCCAAATCGGACGATGAGCCACCCCGACCTCCAAATAGGAGGCTGAGCCACCCCGGGCTCCAAATAGGAGGCTGAGCCACCCCGGGCTCCAAATAGGAGGCTGAGCCACCCCGGGCTCCAAATAGGAGGCTGAGCCACCCCGGGCTCCAAATCGGAGGCTCGTCGACCCCGGCCTCCAAATCGGAAGCGCATCGACCCCGGCCTCCAAATCGGAGGCTCTTTGACCTCGGCCTCCAAATCGGAAGCTCAATGACCCCGGCCTCCAAATCGGAGGCTGAGCGACCCCAGCCTCCAAATCTTACCCAGAGTGGCCCCACCCACCAAATCGGACGCAGAGAGGCCCTGCCCACTAAACCGGACCCTGAGGGGCCCCGCCCACCAAATCGGACCCTGTGGGGCCCCGCCCACTAAATTGAACCCAGAGTGGCCCCGCCCACCAAATCGGACCTTGAGAGGCCCCGCCAACCAAGTTGGACCCAGAGTGGTCCCGCCCACCAAATCGGATCCAGAGTGGTCCCGCCCACCAAATTGGACCCAGAGGGGCTCCGCCCACAAAATCAGACCCTAAGGGGCCCCACCCACAGAATCGGACCCTGAGGGGCCCCTGCCACAAAATCAGACCCTGAGGGGCCCCAACAAAATCGGACCCTGAGGGGCCTCGGCCACAAAATCGGACCTTGATGGGCCCCGGCCACAAAATCGGACCCTGAGGGGCCCCAACCACAAAATCGGACCCAGAGGGGCCCCTGACACAAAATCGGACCCAGAGGGGCCCCGGCCACAAAATCGGACCCTGAGGGGCCCAACCCACAAAATCGGACCCTGAGGGGCCCCAGCCAGAAAATCGGACCCTGAGGGGCCCCGCCCACCAAATCAGACCCAGAGGGGCCCCGCCCACCAAATTGGACCCTGAGTAGCCCAACCCACCAAATCGGACCCAGAGTGGCCCCACCCACAAAATCGGACCCTGAGGGGCCCCAACCACAAAATCGGACCCTGATGAGCCCCGGCTACAAAATCGGGCCCTGAAGGGCCCCACCCACAAAATTGGACCCTGAGGGGCCCCACCCACAAAATCGGACCCTGAGGGGATCCGGCCACAAAATCGGACCCTGAGGGGCCCCACTCACAAAATCGGACCCTGAGGGGTCCCACCCACAAAATCGGACCCTGAGGGGCCACACCCACAAAATCGGACCCTGAGGGGCCACACCCACAAAATCGGAGCCTGAGGGATCCCCGCCAACAATTCAAGCCCTGAGGAGCCCAGGCCAAGGAATCAGATCCTGAGGGGCCCCACCCACCAAATCAGACCCTGAGGCCAAAGTGGCCCCTGAGAGGCACTCACAGTTAAAACGGATCCTGAGTTGAAAGTCTTGCAGGGGCAGCAGGCAAGTCTCTCTTAAAGGGACAGCCCGGGCACCATTTCAAACCACTATCTGTACTTCCTTCAGGAAATACACATCTAGTTCTTATTATTCAGTTGATTTCCACAATTAATGCGGCCTGAACCGCTACACGTACAGACTCCGTTGAGGTGTCGTTTCGAAGCCAGCGTCCACGAGAGGTGTGCTAAGGATTTTTCGTGTCGATTGGATTTGTAGTTTTTGCGCAATTTGGTTAAGAAAATTTTTTTTCCCGTCATTGGAATGCATTGTCTCAATGCTTTTCAATGGGAAAATGTTGCCACAGAGAAATCATGCCCTGAGGCGATTCAAATGGCAGTTAAGCTCATTGATATGCGCAGGTACACCCAGCTACTATGCCAACGCCTACGAACTTCACATGACCTCTCCAGGACACAGTTTCTGCCAGATAATTTCAGCTCTTAAAGCGAAACCCACAGCACAAATGCAAATCTAGCTTCATCACATGACGCACGCCCCTGAGAGAGAATGTGCGCCAGTGGATTTAGAAACCCAGTGAGCCAAACTGGCTCTTAAAGGGCCGACGCGCCAAACGGATTCTAAAAGGCCGGCGCACCGAAATGAGTCTTAAAGGGCCGGCGCTCCAAATTGAAAGCTGATTGACCCCAGGCTCCAAATCACAGGCTGATCGACCCTGGCCTCCAAATCGGACCCAGAGTGGCCCTGCCCACCAAATCGGACCCAGAGTGGCCCCGCCCACCAAATCGGACCCAGAGTGGCCCCGCCCACCAAATCGGACCCTGAGGGGCCCCGCCCACCAAATCGGACCCTGAGGGGCCCCGCCCACCAAATCGGACCCTGAGGGGCCCCGCCCACCAAATCGGACCCTGAGGGGCCCACCCTCCAAAACTGACCCTGAGGGGCCCCGGCCACCAAATCAGAACCTGAGGGACCCTGGCCACCAAATCGGACCCAGAGTGGCCCCGCCCACCAAATAAGACCCTGAGGGGCCCCGCCCACCAAATTGGACCCAGAGTGGCCCCGCCCACCAAATCAGACCCTGAGGGGCCCCGCCCACCAAATTGGACCCAGAGTGGCCCCGCCCACCAAATTGGACCCAGAGGGGCTCCGCCCACAAAATCAGACCCTGAGGGGCCCCACCACAAAATAGGCCCCTGAGGGGCCCCAGCCACAAAATCAGACCCAGAGGGATCCCATCCACCAATTTAAGCCCTGAGGAGCCCAGGCCACCGAATCGGATCCTGAGGGGCCCCACCCACCAAATCAGACCCTGAGGGGCCCCACAGGCCAAAGTGGCCCCTGAGAGGCACCCACAGTTAAAACGGATCCTGAGTTGAAAGTCTTGCAGGGACAGCAGGCAAGTCTCTCTTAAAGGGGCAGCCCGGGTACCATTTCAAAGCATATCTGTACTTCCTTCAGGAAATACACATCTAGTTTTAATGATGCCATCTTGTTTAAAAAAAAAGACGTATGTTTCTCAAATGTATTTTTATAGAATAAAGTTCTTTCCTGAAAATGGTAGCAAAAGTAGGCTTAGTTGTATAGTCCTGCACATCATTCCTGACTGAACTAAAGTGTCTCTATTATTCTGTTGCGTTATACAGTATACACAGCTCAATATTGTGATTGCCACTCCAAGAAGGAAGATTACTTGAATTATGGGAATCACATTATGGATAGAACTATTAATGGTGTACAATTTTCAATACATCTTGATTTAGGCCGGTTTCACACATCTTGATATTTCGGGAAAAAACGATACCGGAGATATCAGTGTCTCTGTGTGTACTACACGCGGCACATGTGTGGCAACCATGTGCTGCATCAGGACCACATGGATGGCCGCCGGGGAAGAAGTGCTACTGTAAGCCGCTGTCCCCTGGCGGCTGGTACTGAACTCGGCTGTCATCCAATCTCCCCTGCTCTGCCGCGATCAGCGCGAGCAGAGGAGAATGAATGAATGAAAAACTGACCTGTTGTGACCTCCGGACCCTGGGAGAATGCAAGTGATGAGGTCACTGTGTCAGAGCTTGAACTGCTGTGACCTCATCACTTCCATTCTTCCACGGTCCTGAGGTCACAGCAGGTCAGTTTTTCATTCATTCATTCTCCTCTGCTCGACGGCAGAGCAGGGGAGAATGGATGACAGCCGCGTTCAGCACCTGCCCCCGGGGAACAGCGGCTTACAGTAGCGCTACTTCCCCGGCGGCCGTCCGTGCACACGGAAGACAGTGTGCACCGTTCTCTGTGTGCATGTATGCGCCATGTTTTGCAGCCCGTGTGAAAACGGACATGTCAGCGTGTTTTGCACATGGACACTTGGTACATGAAAACACGCTGACATGTGCATAGACCCATTTCGTGTCTCTGGTACTTGAGAAAACTGTCACATGTACCGGAGACACTAACATGTGAAACCGGCCTTATTCAGCATTGAGTATGAGTGCCACAAGCAGAAAATACACACACTTACAGTGGGGCAAAAAAGTATTTAGTCAGTCAGCAATAGTGCAAGTTCCACCACTTAAAAAGATGAGAGGCGTCTGTAATTTACATCATAGGTAGACCTCAACTATAGGAGACAAACTGAGAAAAAAAAATCCAGAAAATCACATTGTCTGTTTTTTTTTCATTTTATTTGCATATTATGGTGGAAAATAAGTATTTGGTCAGAAACAATCAATCAAGATTTCTGGCTCTCACAGACCTGTAACTTCTTCTTTAAGAGTCTCCTCTTTCCTCCACTCATTACCTGTAGTAATGGCACCTGTTTAAACATGTTATCAGTATAAAAAGACACCTGTGCACACCCTCAAACAGTCTGACTCCAAACTCCACTATGGTGAAGACCAAAGAGCTGTCAAAGGACACCAGAAACAAAATTGTAGCCCTGCACCAGGCTGGGAAGACTGAATCTGCAATAGCCAACCAGCTTGGAGTGAAGAAATCAACTGTGGGAGCAATAATTAGAAAATGGAAGACATACAAGACCACTGATAATCTCCCTCGATCTGGTGCTCCACGCAAAATCCCACCCCGTGGGGTCATAATGATCACAAGAACGGTGAGCAAAAATCCCAGAACCACGCGGGGGGACCTAGTGAATGAACTGCAGAGAGCTGGGACCAATGTAACAAGGCCTACCATAAGTAACACACTACGCCACCATGGACTCAGATCCTGCAGTGCCAGACGTGTCCCACTGCTTAAGCCTGTACATGTCCGGGCCAGTCTGAAGTTTGCTAGAGAGCATTTGGATGATCCAGAGGAGTTTTGGGAGAATGTCCTATGGTCTGATGAAACCAAACTGGAACTGTTTGGTAGAAACACAACTTGTCGTGTTTGGAGGAAAAAGAATACTGAGTTGCATCCATCAAACACCATACCTACTGTAAAGCATGGTGGTGGAAACATCATGCTTTGGGGCTGTTTCTCTGCAAAGGGGCCAGGACGACTGATCCGGGTACATGAAAGAATGAATGGGGCCATGTATCGTGAGATTTTGAGTGCAAACCTCCTTCCATCAGCAAGGGCATTGAAGATGAAACGTGGCTGTGTCTTTCAACATGACAATGATCCAAAGCACACCGCCAGGGCAACGAAGGAGTGGCTTTGTAAGAAGCATTTCAAGGTCCTGGAGTGGCCTAGCCAGTCTCCAGATCTCAACCCTATAGAAAACCTTTGGAGGGAGTTGAAAGTCCGTGTTGCCAAGCGAAAAGCCAAAAACATCACTGCTCTAGAGGAGATCTGCATGGAGGAATGGGCCAACATACCAACAACAGTGTGTGGCAACCTTGTGAAGACTTACAGAAAACGTTTGACCTCTGTCATTGCCAACAAAGGATATATCACAAAGTATTGAGATGAAATTTTGTTTCTGACCAAATACTTATTTTCCACCATAATATGCAAATAAAATGAAAAAAAACCAGACAATGTGATTTTCTGGATTTTTTTTTCTCAGTTTGTCTCCCATAGTTGAGGTCTACCTATGATGTAAATTACAGACGCCTCTCATCTTTTTAAGTGGTGGAACTTGCACTATTGCTGACTGACTAAATACTTTTTTGCCCCACTGTACATCATTGACTGCTATCATTGAGGTTATCGAAAGAATGTTCTACCAAGTTCAACGCACTAGGACAAATCATCAAGATCTGCTATTGGCAGCTCCCTTTTCAACTACTGACTAATGGAGTCACAGATGTGCTCGATAAAAGACAAATCTGGAGAAGCTGGGGGCCGTGGTGGCACACTTAGGCCACACAGGCTGCTTACAGGTATCATAGTGGCTCAGTGGTTAGCACTGCAGCCTTAGGCGCTAGAGTATTGCATTCAGATCCCACCAAGGGCAACATCTGCGAGCAGTTTATATGTTCTCCCCGTGTTTGCGCGGGTTTCCTCCGGGTTCTCCGGTTTCCTCCCACACTTCAAAGACATACTGATAGGGAATCTAGATTGTGAGCCCCATTGGGGACAGCTAAAATAATGTGTGCAAAGTGCTGTGGAATGTGATAGTGCTATATAAGCAAAGCAACAAATATACCAGCACAAGCAACATGCAGTCTAGTGTTGTCTCAAACGGGAGACTTTGGAGAAATGTCGGTACAACTTGTTCAACCACCAAATCACTCAGAGCTATTAGCGTACCTGGGTCTGATTACTATATTTCCTGCCCTCTCACCCACCCACCCCCAGCATTATCCAGGGAGTAGGACCGCTGTGACGTTTCCTTGTGGAGGGTCCTTCATGGTATTGCCCACATAGTCTCATGAGATTCCAAGACTGGTGCATAGTGATCCATTTTACAAGTGTCTCATTCTAAGCATAAGGCATCAGTATTTAAGTAAACCATCAGAAGGTTTTTTGCACATTTAGATATGAGTCAGACATCCAGTTACAAATGATCTCTTGACCTCATGACACTACTCTCAAAGGCTATCGTAGTATAGAGCAAGATGTCAATAAAGGCTACAATGGAGGGCTCGCCTCTTTATTGACGAGTTCTGCTTTTGTATTGGATGCAATGCTAGATTGGTCAGGAAATCAAACAATAAATGCCATGAAAAGGCCTTCACGAGGAACGTGTCTCAGGTGCCATATTCAAACATGACAATGCCATGCTGCATATTACTGGTGTTACTGTCAGCAGCATGTGTGAACTAAATGTGCTATCATGTTCTGCAGCGTCTCCAGACTTCCCATGAAGCACATCATTGGTCAGCAATTGCAAAGGGAGCTGCCAGCAGAGGAACTTGATGATTTATATGCCCAAGTGCATTCCGTGCAGTAGAACATTTCTTACACAACAATTAATAACCTTAATGATTGCAGTCTAGACATGTAAATGTGGGGATTTCTGCATGTGCTTCTCATACTTGATGCTTGCGGCTCCCACATTCTTATTGTGAGATGCCACAGTAAATGTATTTTTTTCTTTTACATAGCCCATCCATTAATATCTCTACTTTTTTTTATCATACATGCTTTACTTTTGTCACTGTTTTGAACCACAAATCCCACAATCTCAAAAAAAAAACAGGTCAAGAAATGTTAGATACATAGAATGCTCAAAAAACAAAAGTTTGCCTGATTAATCAATAGTTTGTGATAGATACAATTTGTGAGGGAGACAGTCAAACGGTTAAATGTCTATATATTCTATTAATTATATCTTTCATTTTTAACATAATTCCCCCTTCCCAAAAAGGAAGGAGCAAAGAATGCTAGGTGCATACCCCAAAAGATAACAGTGCCTGCTGGCTGCAGTATTGGTGTGGTGTGTATGTACATCAAATTAATCTAATATTACAGGTGTTTGAAAAATCTGCAGTTTGTGACATGCAACCTTTACTATGCAGTGACTGATTTAAATGTTGTTTTTTTTACAGCAATATTGTCAGTCTGCTTCTGCATGAATGCAAAAATATGTGGAACTAAAAGGCAGCAGCACTATAACCACTATCGTCATTCAATGCCAGCTCTCCTATTTCTCTCACTACCAATTGAATCTCTGTACCATTCTCTTCTCTTTAAAGACTATTCACAATTCTTCTTCACTGCTGTGCTACAACATATACTATCTGCAGAGTTTGTTCATCAGTTGATGATTGGTTTATAGCAGTCACATCATCTCACTATCCAGATTAATCATAAAATGGCTGCTGCATTTCCTGCTGCTGCTTTTATACAGACTAAGGCCGTTGTCACACTTGCGAGAAACTCGCACGAGTCTCGCGTCTCAATACCCGGCATTGTCGCCGGCACTTGGGACCTGAGCGCTCAGCTGCATAAAAATACATGCAGCCGCACACTTGTGTCCCGAGTGCCGGAGGCAGTGCTGGGTATTGAGACGCGAGACTCGTGCGAGTTTCTCGCAGGTGTGACCCCGGCCTAAGATAGAGCCTCCTGACTGACTGGGTATGTGATGGATGGAAGGCGATAAGGGGAAACCCGCCTACCCACACCTTAGATCATGTGCGCCTATAATGTGTAATATAGTAGTAGCCATGATAGGCAAGTCGAGCAAAGAGAATTGTTCAAATTTGCCGAGTACAGTGAATTCCTAAAAATGCAACAGGAACTCAATGCATATCAAACTGATGATCATAGTAACACGTTTTTAGTTAACTGTAAAATATTTACCACACTCAGGGCATGAATATGGAATCTTCTCTGTTCCAATGATCAACAAACCATTTTCCGTACTCACCATGAAAATGGCTTCTCTTCTGTGTGGATTCTCTGATGCGTAACAAGACCCGACCTGTATTTAAAACATTTCCCACATTTTGAACATGAAAATGGTATTTCCCCTGTGTGAAGTTTTTTATGATCAACCAGATTAGATTTCCTAGAAAAACATTTCCCACATTCCGAGCATGAATATGGCTTTTCTCCTGTGTGAGTTTTTTCATGGTCAATAAGATTTACTTTCTGAGAGAAACGTTTCCCGCATTCTAAACATGAAAACGGTTTCACTCCTGTGTGACTTTTCTGATGCACTGAAAGATGTGATTTTCGGACAAAACATTTCCCACATTCTGTGCATAAGAATGGCTTCTCCCCAGTGTGAATTCTCTGATGCATAACAAGATCTGACCTCTTTTTAAAACATTTCCCACATTCTGAACATGTAAATGGCTTCTCCCCTGTGTGAGTTTTTTTATGATCAACGAGACTAGATTTTCGAGAAAAACTTTTCCCACATTCTAAACATGAAAAGGGCTTCTCTCCTGTGTGACTTCGCTCATGTCTAATATAATGTGATGGACAGTTAAAGCATACTCCACATTCTGAACATGAGAAACGCTTCTCACCAGTCTGACTTCGCTCATAAGTAATAAGATGTGATTTCTTTGTAAAACATTTCCCGCAAATAGAACATGAAAATGGTTTCATTTCAGTTTTTTGATGCTCAAAAAGATATGGTTTCCAGGTAAAACATTTCGCACATTCTGGCCATGAAAAGTCTTTTGGTTCTGGGCGAATTTTCTCAGTTTTAACAAGACTTGATAAGTCTACGTAACATTTTCCACATTTTAAACAAGCAAATACATTCTCCCCTTTGTGAAATCTTTCATCTTCACCACCCGTTATGTTATTTTCTTTAACAGTCTGTAACGAATCAGAAGATAGGAGCTGTTGAAAAATATCAGATGATAGATCTTCGCTGTGAAGAGTTGATGATGGATCTGGGATAATGGCATGCTCCTCATATGTTTCTTGTTTGATGCCATGATCATCTGCTCTCAATTCTGAAGATATCACATACCCCTTTGAAGTTCTGATACAGTCACCTGCTGAGAATAAAACTGATTATTTTTATATAATAGAATCTTAATTTTGATATTTCAATTTGAATATTTCTGCAAAAACCTTGACATACAAATTGCAGGGCATGTAGAAAAATTCAAACAGAATGGAAAGTACAAAAATGTGTGACAAATACAGAATTCTGATAACACAATTAATCACCCTACCTGATATTACACATTGTTTTATTAATCATTTTCTTGGACCGTGATTTTACATTTCTTTGAGACAACAACAAATACATCATTACAAACTGTATAAGAATTCAAACTAAATGTCAAGTCTTGTGCCATGGCATTGCGACGAGCACTCTAGTTCAAGAACTTCCAGCCGCGCCTACCGCGCATCTAAAGGTCACAACGGCGTGACATCACAATGTTTCAACCTCATGACACATATGTGAGAGACGTCTGGTGCCAGATTGCAGCCATAATGGGTTTCAGCACATGGAGGAGGTAAAAAGGAGCACAGAGATTTTGGGGGACAGTAGTGGGGACGGCCAGAGCGGTGAGGCATTAGTTGATTTTTTTTTCTAGTGTTACACGCATTATGCTCTTGGGTCTAGAAAGTCTCCAGAGCATAATAAGGGATATTCAATTAATGGACAATAAATTCATTTTGGAGCCAAATTTCCGGCAAAATTCGAGCAATTTTGAATGTCGTCAAATCTGCTCATCTACAGTCTGTAGGTTATGAAAGATAAGATATTTTCAAATGGCTAATATTCCCTTTAAAGGTAAAGAGAAGTAACAGGCTTATTAGCAAAATTATAGGATTTACAGTTATCCTCTCCATTAAACCTTGCAAGGAGTTACAGGTTTTACTACTTGAAGAATCACTGTTTGTTGTATCCAAGTTATTCAAGAACGCTGTAAGATATTGTGCACAAGGACTATTAAGTGCTGTAAAAGATACAAACTTCAACAGTAGCTGTTATAACAATTGTGTGAGGTTCTGATGGAGAGGTCTTCAGTTAAGTCTCCAGAACAATGTGCTGTTTTCAATGATTGTTACGAGTATGAATGGTTGTCGGATTATTATTACTTAGATATACAGTGGGGGAAATAAGAATTTAAGCCCTTGCTGATTTTGTAAGTTTGCCCACTGACAAAGACATGAGCAGTCTATAATTTTAAGGGTAGGTTAGTTTTAACATTGAGAGATAGAATGTCAAAGCTAAAATCCAGAAAATCACATTGTATAAATGTTATAAATTTATTTGCATTGAGAAATAATTATTTGATCCCCTACCAACCATTAAGAGTTCTGGCTCCAACCGACCAGTTAGATGCTTCTAATCAACTCGTTACCTGCATTATAGACAGCTATCTTGCATAGTCACCTTTATAAAAGACTCCTGTCCACAGACTCAATTAATCAGTCAGACTCTAACCTCTACAACATGGGTAAGACCAAAGAGCTTTATAAGCATGTCAGGGACAAGATCATAGACCTGCACAAAGCTGGAGTGTGCCACAAAAACATAAGTAAGACGCTGAGTGAGAAGGAGACAACTGTTGGTGCAATAGTAAGAAAATGGAAGTAATACAAAACAACTGTCAAGCGACATCGATCTGGGGCATGATGCAAAATCTCACCTCGTGGGGTATTCTTGTTCACGAGGAAGGTGAGAGATCAGCCTAAAACTACACGGGTGGAACTTCTTAATGATCTCAAGGCAGCTGGGACCACAGTAGCCTAGAAAACCATTAGTAACACATTACGCTGTAAAGGTTTAAAGTCCTGCAGTGCCAGCAAGGTCTCCCTGCTCAAGAAGGCACATGTGCAGGCCCGTCTGAAGTTTGCCAATGAACACTTGGATGATTCTGTGAGGAATTGGGAGAAGGTGCTGTGGTCAGATGAGACAAAATTGAGGTCTTTGACATTAACTCAACTTGCCGTGTTTGGTGGAAGAGAAATGCTGCCTATGACCCAAAGAACACTGTCCCCACTATCATCATGGAGGTGGAAACATTATGTGTTGATGGTGTTTCTCTGCTAAGGGTACAGGACTACTTCACCGCATCAATGGGAGAATGGTTGGAGCCATGTACCGTAAAATACTGAGTGACAACCTCCTTCCCTTCGCTAGGACATTAAAAATGGGTCATGGCTGTGTCCTCCAGCAAGACAATGACCCAAAACATACAGCCAAGGCAACAAAGGAGTGGCTCAAAAAGAAGCACATTATGGTTATGGAGAGGTCTATCCAGTCTCTAGACCTTAATCCCATAGAAAACTTATGGAGGGAGTTAAAGCTCCGAGTTGCCAGTCGACAGCCTCAAAATCTTAATGATTTAGAGATGATCTGCAAAGAGGAGTGGATCAAAATTCCTCCTGACATGTGCGCAAACCTCATCATCAACTACAAAAAACATCTGACTGCTGTGCTTGCCAACAAGGGTTTTGCCACCATGTATTAAGTATTGTTTTCCAGAGGAATCAAATACTTATTTCTCGCTGCAAAATGCAAATAAAGTTATATAATTTATACAATGTGATTTTCTGGATTTTATTTTTGATATTTTATCTTTCAATGTTAAAATTAACCTACCCTTAAAATTATAGACTGTTCATGTCTTTGTCAGTGGAAAGACTTACAAAATCAGCAAGGCATCAAATACTTATTGCTAAGATATTTAAAGGATTTTTAGTGTTGCATTTTTATTCTTATATCCTTTTTTCATCATCTATTAACACAACGATATAGTATTCCAAATTCATTAAATTATTTTTGCAGAAAAAATTAATTGAAAGCTGAGAAACATAAAAGACCACCGAACTCAAAACAAACAACACATAAAGGTACCAACCAGTGACCGAGAATAATTTGTTATTTCTCTGCATTTAGTGATTACTACTTACCTGGGCGATTATCTGTAGGAATCTCCTCTTTACACCACTCATCACCCCTCACATATGTCTCTGTAGTATTAATATCGGTCAGATCTTTACCCTGAAACAAATATTGGAAAAGTCACAGACAGATGGAGAAGTCACATCTATGATCAGCTCTAATCCTGCCATCTCCACCGTTCTCATTACACAAGTATAAAACATGTAATACTGGTGGATAAAGCAAGACTGAGCACAAGATCTTCACAGCTGTCTACACATCATAGGGGAGATCTCATGACACCTTCTCTCCATCTACCTGATGATCCTGAGGAACATTGGGATTTTCTTGTTTCCAGCCCTGTGGACGAGGAGGACGGGGACATCTCTCTGGTGTTGTCCTCTTACTGGATACAACTGGAGGAAACACATACAGGGACTGAATTCATTCTTTACACACAGATAATTATAGGCCGTGTGTATTTATTCCTGCCTATTACCTGGTGATGTGAGGGGCTGGGGAACCTCCATCATGATGTCCTTGTACAGATCTTTGTGTCCTTCTAAATACTCCCACTCCTCCATGGAGAAATAGACGGTGACATCCTGACACCTTAAAGTAACCTGACACATGCAAAGATACCGTCATCCCCCTGATCCCTTTATAGCATTACTGTATAATGTCCCAGCATTCCCAGCAGTGTCACCTCTCCAGTCAGCAGCTCAATCATTCTGTAGACAAGTTCTAGGATCTTCTGGTATTCGATGTCCTTATGTATTAGGGGGCGAGGTGGAGGCACTGTGATTGGACTCATGGTTCTGCCACAATCCTCGGACACAGGGGCCTGACAGCACTCACTAGAGGTCTTCTTCACTACTGTGTAATCCTGGTTATGGAGAGACACATTAATAAATCTCACTACAGACATTTCCAGAGTCCTCACCTCTCCAGTTCTGTCCATCTGTTATTCCCATAGATAAGAATGATGTAATGTGATGTCATCAGAGTCTCTCACCTCTCCAGTAAGCAGAAAGAGAATATCTAGGGTGAGGTGTAACATCCTCTCCGCCATCTTTTCCCTGTCCCTATCCATCTTTGATGGGTCAATCAGGAAAATTCTCTTATATAGAAGATCTCCACTGAGAGGATTCGATATTGTACAAATCTGAATGGGAAGAAGATGAGCCGATGTAACATCATAAAGATCTCATGTAATAATACAATTACTGGAGATAGTAAGGGGGAACATGGAGAAATATAGCATGTAGAGGTTGTATTCCCTCTTGATATGAACTGGAACATGAGTTTAATTGCTTTTCAAACCAACTCATCCATAACTCAGGACAACATTTGTCACATAAACAGTACAATGAATCACTGTCAGAAAACGTATTTCCAGCATGTAACTGGACATGATCGCTGCAGACCACCACAGGCTTCAGGTCATACATACTGGCATGACCACTGTAGTTTCAAACTTTAGAATGCATTCACTTTCACCACCACCAGAGAAAAATTCACAGTATACAACTTTGGTTCTTTCAGAGCTGAAGCTTTTTATTCAGATTTCAGGCACAGGGACAAGAACAAAGGGTCTCATGAAGTAAGATTACAGACAAATGTATATAACCCAGAATCCACACCTTTATTTATCAGTGATCATAACCAGGGCTGTGGAGTCGGTAAACCAAACCTCCGACTCATCAATTTCCATGACTCTGACTCCCTCATACATGGCTCATGTTTAAGTTTCAATGATAAATTTACTGTAGTAAAATGGTAACATCAGGCTTTTAATCATTATTAAGATACAATAATCAAGCCATTTAGATAGAACAAAAAATATATTTACTGGAATACAACTTTAGAACAAATTTTTTTTTGCATATTTACTATTTATTATACACTATGCAGCAAGTGGAAAAAAAACAGTTTTCAACAAAAACGTACTGAATAACATTTGTGCAGTTTATGAATTTGTTCTGAGAAATAGTATCACCTCCATCAGATCCTCCTTCATAGATTACCTCAAATCTGACCTATTTATTTTAAGGCTAGAGAACAACCTCTCTACAGTAACTTAGGTTGGTGGCAAATCAGTATCCACATGGGAACAGCTCTAACAATTTCAGGGTATAAAGGAATTGCCTCATGCACAGTCAGTTTTGATGAATGATTGAACTCTTCTACTTCTTTGAGAGCAAGCGAAAAATGTTGCTGAAATATGGTCAAACTTTTTTCTATGGGAGTGGAATGTTTTTCCCTGCAGCAACGCTTTGCCTGCTCCATGTCATCAAACTCCTCATCTGATGAGGATGAAGAAACGGCAGCAGCAGCACTGGCAGGACTCGAGCCCTCTTGTTCTTGCCTGTCCTGTAGCCCATTCATCTTAACTGCTATCTCAATCAGAGCTTCTTTTCCTTTATTAAGCTGTTGAGCTTCCAGCAATATACGATGACTTGGGTCCACATAAACAGCTGCCAGAAGAATTTTATTTTCCAATAGCTGTGTCTCTCCATTTCATTGAAGCAGCTATGCCATCTGCGATTAAACCTCCTCTTTGGGACAGGCAAAACAACAAGTTCTTCCACTCCTTTATAAAAATGCCAGGAGTTAAATCCTCAGCTTGTAACTTTTTAGTCACTGTAAATGGGTGATGAAGCAATTCTTTCAATTCAGTCACCTTTGTCCATTGACCTTTATGTAGTGTTACCTGAGGGTTGGCCACATCTACAAGGAAGGGTTTCAGCTCAAGCAATCACTCAATCATTAAATAGGTGCTGCCCCGCCGAATGGCTTTACTCCACAATTTCCCCTTTTCCAGCACGTCTCTTCAAGATGGAATCAATTTTAGGGGTTCTGGCGGCAATAGCCAATTTCCCCACTTCGCTAATCAGAGTTCCAGCATGTCCCTCTTGCAGACTATCTCTTATTGCCAGCTGCAGCGTGTGCACAACACAGCGCATGTGAAGAATAGGAAAGAGGCGTGAAGCAGCTTCAACAAGATCATCTAATTGTAAAGAATCATTTTGCTGTTCTTCTGTAGTAATATCTGTTTGCTCCTCCATTATGGGAACAGGACTGTAGCCTTCCATCTCCAACATACTGAATGTGAAATGTTCTTCTAGCTGTTTTTCACCTTCATTATTCTCATTCATCAGTTTAATTGTACTTATCATGTTTGAAGCATTATCAGTTACAATAGCAAGAACCTGTTCTTTTTTGAGTTCATAATCTTGTAGAACTTTTTCCACTAAAGCTTGGAGAAATTGGCTGCTGTGATGAGCTTTAGTATCTTTTACTGCCAGCGTCTTAGTAACAATTTTTTTGTTGTCACAAGCATATCGAACATTGATAGCAAAATAGTTCACTCTGTGACATGTGCAGGCATCTATTTTAAGAAACATAAAGAGTCTCTTGAGAGTCTTTAAGATCTTCCTTTTGGTTAAGGGCTTCTTCAATCACTAATTTTCTAATACTTTCTCTTTCCAGAGAAACACCGAGTTTGCGGGCCATTTCTCCATTAAGAGTTGTAAAAGCTGGTCGTTCAAATAATGATAATGGTACACTGTTCTTCACAACAAGCTTGATGAACTGTCTTTTAAACACATCTGCTGTCATTGCTACAGTAACTTTGTCACTTACAAAATGTCTTGTAACTGATGTTTGAGACGCTCTTTCCTCCTTCTTTGCCTGGTGGGAAGTGCTGTTCTCTGGTTTCTTGGTGCTGCTGTGATCTTTTTCAAGCACATCTTTGTAAACTTCTGGGTGCCATAGCTGTAAATGTATTTTTAGATTGGAAGCTCTCGAAGGAGCATTTTTATCACTGCCTGAGTATGCACTGATTTTGGCATCACAGCATTTGTTTTCATCTGGGTCACTTATACACTGACACACAAAATGTTTTTTTTTTATCTTGAGTCACTGTGAAATGCTCAAATACAGCTGACTTCATAAGATGCTTCTTAGACATTTTGTAATTATGTAAATTCATTTTCAAAATAATTTTGTCCTGTAAAAAAAATAAGGTATATTATAATTCTTGCAAGAATAGAGAATCATGCACTGTATAATTTGGGATAGAAATAAAATAATCTTTGTATAAATCAATAGGACAGATGATAAGTATAAAGTTTGTAAAATATGTTGTTAGATACCTTTACTCTGAACTTTCAATGTGAAGCTTGTCTCAGGGTTAAGGTCACTAAATGCTTTACATCATATTTCTTCACAGTCTATGAAGAGGGAAGGAGGGATGGAGCATTTTTGTGCTGAATCACCAGAACACATATACACACAAGAAAAAATATATGCCCTCATCGATCCTGTTACTGTATTTCCGAAACTAAAACATCAAGCATACAGAGACAACATATACCGGACTATTGATTTATGCACAGTTTATCGAAAGTTTAGATATGCTTTAAGAAGTACTTACCTTCCCTAATCCTGCTTTCCTGTTCACTCCAGAAGTTCTGAGATGAATGAAGGCATTCCTTCCCTGTGAGTTTATTTTTTCCCCTTATCTGTAGAGGAGGAGTTTCACTACTTATGAGCACAGATTCATCTCAGCCAAAAGTCTACACCTTAGATCAGGAATAGTATATTTCATAACTTTCCCAAATTCTTATGAAAAAAATATTTCCCACAAACTGCATTGAACTACTGTACCAAATGTATTATATATTTTAGAAGTCAGAGTCGGTCCATTTTATACCGACTACACCAAAATGGGCTCCAACTCCATGACTCCGACTCCACAGCCCTGATCATAACACAGTAGTCTTTTTTTCCCTCTATCTTAGTGTAACAGATCAAAGAATATCCTCAGACTTTACTATGTACCCTCTATACAGAGGTCCAGGGCCCCTTCCGTGGTTTCCACTGAATGGCTGCTGGCTGGATAAGCGAACCTGAGAAAAGTGATGTGTAACTAGCCAGGTCTAAAACTGGAGGGCCAGAACCAGAAACAGAATCAGAGAGTTTAATTAGGGTACTTCCTTAATGGCCACAGTAGGGATCTAAATACTACTGCTGTGCTGCTGGACACCACACAACCCAATCAGCCAGGCAGGGTGGAAGCATAGGTCCCAGACAAACTAATCCCCGGATGGATAGCACCTGCACTGGCTGCAGTGTCTCCTTCATTATCAGTTCCACAAGTAGAATCATAACTGACTGAGGGCTCCCCTGCGCCACCATGCTCAAATTAAAATCTATACACATTATATATGAGTAGAAATATAAACAGTATACAGGAAATTTTCCTTGGATTTTTTTTTAAGTTGTATTCTCCAGAATGCAGTTTTTTTTTAAAACTTTCTCTTCACGAGTGTAGTGCAGCAATATGACAGTCAGTTGTGGCTGAAAGCTTGATGAACCATATAGCCAGCAAATAACATGAAAAAATAGAACTCAACAGACCCGTCAAAAATTTTTTTTTTTTACATTTTCCCATCACTCGCATCGTCATTGGCCTGAATTACTCTATGTTGGATCTTCTCGAACTGTGGAGACCTGTGACATCATTGCTGGTCCTGATTGGGCCTTAGGTGACACACTTCATTAGGTCATGACATCAGAGGCCTAAAGTAGGCCTGAGAGGATGCGTATGATGGGGAAAGGTCAAAGCAAGAGGTGCAGAGGACCAGATGGCGAGCTGCAGGGCGGTGGAACAGGTGCGTGATATTATTATTATTTTATCTACATCTTATGTTGACTTTGCTCTGAGGTCTTCACAGATCCCAGTCCATAAGAAGGAACAGTTCATTTGCATCAAACTTCGCTGCAAATCAAATTTCCCTGTAAAATCTTCAATATTTGATAAATTCAATTCTTGGCAGATTTTATCATCTCTAATATATACACAATAAATATGCGCACGTTACACACAAATAAGCTTAGTACACAGCACAGTCACTTGGTGCAGGAAAATGGTCCAGGACAACTGAAGCCGGCAGACACCCAACAACCACCACACAGCGGGTGAGAGCAAACCTTATGAGAAGGGAGGATGTAAGGCAGTACTGGAGCCACACTACCGCTGGGCGCACGGTCTTTGGGAATGGAGGGGTTACTGCCCCCTGCGCCCAGTAATGGGGAATCCCCAGCACCTACCTCCACCTGCAGGGGGCGCTATCTCCGGGAATGGAGGGGTTACTGCCCCCTGTGCAGCCCAGTAATGGGGAATCTCCAGCACCTACCTCCACCTGCAGGGGGCGCTATCTCCGGGAATGGAGGGGTTACTGCCCCCTGTGCAGCCCAGTAATGGGGAATCTCCAGCACCTACCTCCACCTGCAGGGGGCGCTATCTCCGGGAATGGAGGGGTTACTGCCCCCTGTGCAGCCCAGTAATGGGGAATCTCCAGCGCCTACCTCCACCTGCAGAGCCGCACTCCACATATATGGCTGCTCTGTGCGCACAGGACCTGGGATGAGGTCACAGGAGGGGAGGAGTCAGGGGTCACATGATCCTCAGTGTATGCAGGACTCTGCTGTGCTGGTTGTCATGGTGCTGGATGAGGGGAAGTTTCTGTGTGGGGTCAGGAGGGGTTTACAGTGTGGATGCAGCAGAACCCTGTGTGTACGAGGTGTACGGAGCGGAGCCGCACGTGTACGAGGTGTACAGAGCGGAGCTGCATGTGTACGAGGTGTACGGAGCAGAGCCATGTGTGTACGAGGTGTACGGGGCAGAGCCGTGTGTGTACAAGGTGTATGGAGCGGAGCCGTATGTGTACAAGGTGTGCGGAGCCGTGTGTGTGCGAGGTGTATGGAGCGGAGCCGTTTGTGTACAAGGTGTGCGGAGTGGAGCCGCATGTGTACGAGGTGTACGGAGCGGAGCCGTGTGTGTACGAGGTGTGCAGAGCCGTGTGTGTGCGAGGTGTATGGAGCGGAGCCGTGTGTGTACAAGGTGTGCGGAGCTGTGTGTGTGCGAGGTGTATGGAGCGGAGCCGTGTGTGTACAAGGTGTGCGGAGCCGTGTGTGTATGAGGTGTACGGGGCGGAGTCGTGTGTGTACAAGGTGTACGGAGCAGAGCTGTGTGTGTACGGAGTGGAGCCACGTGTGTACAGAGCAGAGCCGCATGTGTACGAGGTGTACAGAGCAGAGCCGCGTGTGTACGGAGCAGAGACTCATGTGTATGAGGTGTACGGAGCGGAGCCGTGTGTGTACGAGGTGTACGGAGCGGAGCCGTGTGTGTACAAGGTGTACGGAGCGGAGCCGTGTGTGTATGAGGTGTGCGGAGCAGAGCCGTGTGTGTACGAGGTGTACAGAGCGGAGCCGTGTGTGTATGAGGTGCACGCAGCGGAGCCGTGTGTGTACGAGTGAATCTTTGCAGTAAAGTAAATAATGGTACTATAGATATCACACCTTTTAGGAAGCCTACAGATAGTAATTCAATCCTTAGAGCTAATTCATGTCACCCCAAACATGTTATTAAAATTATTCCCTTTGGGGAACTAATACAAACTAAAAGAAATTGTTCAAATGATACATTTTTTGAAAGAAGCTGATATGGTTTGTCAACGTCTTAAATTTTGGAGTTATCCTAGGAACTTGGATCAGGAACGAATAAAAGCGTCTAGTGTGGACAGACAAAATTTGTTGGTAATGAAAAGGAAAAGTGGACAAAAAAATATGTATAATAAAAATCTGACATTTAGTACCACTTATAGCTCCCAATTTGGAGAGATCACTAATATTGTCAGAGAATACTTGCCTATGCTAAAACAGGATGATAAATAAAGTATTAGCATAGAATAAGGTAAATTTTGTGGCAAGAAAAGGTCCGGTGTTGGAATCGATCCTATCTCCCAGTTTGTTTTTGAGCTCTTCACGGGGAGCTGGTAGAGCCACTTGGCTGGATGCCACCAGGCTTTTCGAATGTGGAGCAAATAAATGTAAGACATGTCACTATGTTAGCAAGACCAACACATTATTTTCTTGTCATAATAAGAAAGAGTTCCTTATCCATGATTATATGAATTGCAATTCTGAGTATGTAGTGCATTTGGTGGAATGTGAGGAATGCAAAATACAATATATTGGATACACCACAGGTCCATTAAAAATTAGGATTCGACGCCATCTATCGGATGCGGTAAATTAGGAAACAAGTTCTCAGTCTGCGGTTTCCTGACATTTCCGTCATGTACATAGAGGAAATTTGTCTAGCTTCAAATTCTGTGGTGTTGAAAAAATGTATAAGCCACGCAGAGGTGGTAACATGCACCAGAAATGATTGAATCAAGAGACCTACTGGATGTTTGTATTAGAAACTAGAATACCGCATGGTTTGAATGCCATGGTTTGAAAATTGTACTAAATCTGTCATTTGCAACAAGTGTTTTGTGGAGAGCTTGATTGTATGTTTTTATTATATGAATATTGAGTGTTTTTCTAACAATTTGAGATTTGCATTTTTTACTATTGATCCAATCAGCACCACTTGTGGGGTATAAAGAGAGGAGGATTGCATCTTGAGTCAGATCATGAATAAGACTTTATTAAGTTGAAACGCGTAGATCTTCTTCTCTGGTGTGTATAGGTATTTGCTGTATTAAGAATTTTACATGAATTTTTAATTTTTTTTAGTTGTCCAATAAAATTGTCTCATTTTAGCCACTTCTTGAGCTGGATTTTTTTTTCTTGTGTTCTTCCAACTAATGGTGGGTTCTGGTAATTTCTTAGGGCATTTCAATATTTCAGGTATAATTGCAGTATGGTCCCTACTCTTCCTGCAGGTTTAATGGATACTGCTCCTCAGCTTTTCCAACGCCTTATATTCCTTTTGTCTGTGCTGCATGTTCCTGGTATGTTTGATACTGCTATCCAGCTTTTCCAATGACTGATATTTTGTGATGAGCAAGCATGCTCGTGTGCTAAACGAGTGTTTACAGCGTGCTCATAAAATAGGTTTGAGTCGTCACAGCTGCATGTCTCTCGGCTCACACCGTCTGACATAGCCTCTACAGCTGCAATTTCTTATTTTAGACTCCATCTTTCTAACACACCCTGCCCCAGGAACACACAAGGTGGATGGTTTTCTCCTGTCAGATAACTGCTCTTTCACCTCAATTCCACTGCCACCATTAGTTTCTCTCTCTTCTTTTGAGGCGCACCCTGTTCAAATCTACTCCCCACTACAACTGGCTGTCATTTACTGCTACTGATTACTTCATTTCCTTTCCGCCTACATCCCCTCTACCATCTTGGGTGACTTCAACATTTCCATTTACACGTCCCACTTGGCTGTCTCCAAGCTTCTAACACTTACTTCCTCCTTCGGTCTCGTTCAATGATCCTCCGCAGCGAATCACAAAAATGGCCACACACTGGACCTCATCTTCACCTGCCTCGGTTCCCTATCTAACCTTTCCCTGTCTGACCACAACCTACTCGTATTCTCTTTCCTCTCCTTTCCAAGAGCACAATCCTCACTCCACAAACTTGTACACCCTAACAGAAATCTCAAACACCTTGATTTACACTTATTTTAGGAGTCACTTCTCCCTCTTGCTGACATAGGTTCCTTACTCGATCCACATGCTTCTGCCACGTTATATAACACCAAAATAATTGCAGCTCTCCAATAGGGTCACCCGCCTCACACAGACCAAAGCTCGCACAATCAACAGGCAACCCTGGCACACCAGCCTCACTAAAGAACTGAGGCCAGTTTCCAGAGTTGCTCAGCAGAGATGAAAGAGATCACACTCCAATGAGCACTTCATTACATACAAACAGTTGCCCACCAATTTTAAATCCTCAATCACGGCTGCAAAACAAACCTACTTCTCATCTCTCATATCATCCGTCTCACAACCCTTAACAGCTATTCAAAACTTTCAATTCTTTCCTCCATATACCAGCACCTCCTCCCTCTCCTCTTATCGCAGCTGAAGACTTTGACAACATCAGAGATAGCTTTGGCCAACAGTCCCCACAACCCCTACACATAACTATTTTCAGCCCTCCTCCAAAACCAGCTTTACCACCATTACAGAAAATAAACTTTCCACTCCACTCTCCAGATCACAGCTCACCACCTGTGTACTTGACCCAATCCCATCCCAAACCTCACCAGTCTTCATCACATCACTAACCCATCTCTAACAACTGGTATATTTCCCTCTTGCTTTAAACATGCCTCGATAACAACTATCCTCAAAAAGCCTGACCCATCCTCTGTATCTAGCTAACATCCCACATCACTTCTCCCCTATGCCTCAAAACTACTGGAATAGCATGTCATATCACTTTTCCTCTATGTATCAATACTACTGGAACAGCATGTCCATCTAGAACTGTCCCCCCACCTCTTCTCCTGCTCCTTCTTTGACCGGTTACAATCTGGCTTCCGACCGCATAATTCCACCAAAACTGCCCTAACTTATGTCACTAATGACCTACTAACCACCAAAGCCAAGTGCCAATACTCTGTCCTCTTGAACCTGTAATCCGCCCTTGATGCAGTGGACCATTTCCTCTTACTACCGATTCTCTTATCTCTTGGCATCATAGACTTGGCCCTAACTTGGATCTCTTCATACCTAACAGACATGACATTCAGCATCTCCCACTCACACACCACATCCTCATCTCACCCCGTCGGTGTCCCCCAAGGTTCAGTTCTAGGACCCCTGCTTCTTCTCCATCTACACCTTCGGCCTCGGACATCTCAGACTCCCATGGCTTTCAATATCATCTCTATGCTGAGGACACACAGATCTACCTCTGGTCCCGCTATCAACTCTTTACTATCCAGAATTCATCACTGTCCTCTATTTCATTTTCCTTTGCTCTATTTCTAAAACTTAACATGGACAAAACAGAATTCATCAGCTTTCCCCCATCTCAACTTACTGAAGGAGATAGCAGAAGAAATTTTTGAACCCCTCTCCATAATCTTTGAAAATTCTTGGAGAACAGGAGAAGTGCCAGAAGACTGGAGAAGAGCAAATGTTGTTCCTATCTTCAAAAAGGGGAAGAAGGTGGACCCAGGCAACTATAGGCCGGTGAGTCTGACTTCTATACCAGGAAAGATCTTTGAACAAATTATTAAACAACATGTATGTCAATGCCTGGATAAGAATGAAGTGATTAAACAGAGTCAGCATGGGTTTGTAGCTAATAAGTCATGTCAGACTAACTTAATTTCCTTCTATGACGGTATCACTGATTGGGTGGATCAAGGAAATGCTGTAGATATAGTATATCTTGACTTCAGCAAAGCATTTGACAAAGTCTCTCATACAATCCTTATTGAAAAAATGACTAAGTATGGGATGGACAAGGCAACTGTTAGGTGGATTCATAACTGGCTTAGTGATCGGACCCAAAGAGTGGTCGTAAATGGCTGTACATCCAGTTGGAAGAATGTCTCAAGTGGGGTACCACAGGGCTCTGTCCTGGGCCCTGTATTGTTCAACATCTTTATCAACGATTTAGATGAAGGAATTGAGGGGGGGCGTGGCCTGGACCTCATGTAGGGAGGACGTGGAGTGAGAGAGCTCCTGCCCGGATCCGACAATAAATCCTGATTACCGGCACTGCTGACGAGTCCCACTGACCTGGAGGGCTGCAATATCTCCCTGGGCGTTTAGACAGCGGAGGATCCTTGGGCCATGTCGAACCGCAGCAGTAAAAAAGATAAGGAGACGCCGGGGCGCGCCTCTGCTACATCCAGGATGGCACCAGCAAACAACAAGTCGGCTGGTAGTGGAGCGATGGGAGCTGCTGGCAGGCTGGAACGATATGCAAGGGTGCCTCCTGCTGCTGCTCGATCGCCCAGTGCACAGACTGAGGCAGACGCTGGATGCAGCGTGGAGCTGGAGGATCATCTCTCCAGGGAGGGAACAGTGAGTAAACTGGGCCCCCCTTCAGCCCAACATGTGCAGACACAGGGGCCTGTGCTGGAGGAGGAAGGAGTGGGGGATGGGGAGCAGCCGGAGTCTGTGACTGCTGAGCCCACACTGGGAGAAATCCTCGCAGCAATTAACTCCTGCAATACCACACTGGCCACTCTAAGTAATCAAATGGAGATTGTCACCAAGGACATGGCCTGTATTAAACAAGAGCTGCGAGGGGTGACTGCCAGGGTGGGGGAACTGGAGGAGCGTGTTGGTGCGACGGAGGATAAATTGCCACCAATAACACGGGAGCTGGGAAAAGCCACGCAAAATATTACAATACTGCTGAACAAGGTGGATGATTTAGAGAACCGCTCCCGTAGAAGTAATCTGCGACTGGTGGGGGTTCCGGAGAGGACGGAGGGGACTGACTCACTTGGCTTTTTTGAAAAATGGCTAATGGACACCTTTGGTAAAGATGTTTTGTCCCCATTCTTTACTATTGAGAGAGCACACAGGGTCCCTACGCATGCCCCCCCGCCGGGAGCACCCCCGCGTCCCATCTTGCTTAAGCTCCTACACTTTAAAGATAGAGATGCTATCCTGCGCAGATCCAGAGACATTAAGGAACTTGCTATTAATGGGAGGAAAGTCTCCATTTTCCCTGATTTTTCCCTGGAGGTGCAGCGTAAAAGGGCGCAATTTATTGAGATTAAAAAACGCCTACGTGACTTACAGGTGACATATTCCATGATGTACCCTGCTAGACTGCGGATTGATGTGAATGGAGAAACGCACTTTTTTGATACGGCGGGAATGGCGCTGTCCTGGCTGGATATTAATGAGAGGTCCATGAGGAGGAAGAATACTTGAAGTTCTCCCTTTTTTCGCCACCAGGTGTTGTTACTCCTTTTTGTCTAGGACGCTATGCTGGTATAATTACTACTGTTCATTCCATTTCGGATTCAGGGCGGGAGCTGACCGGATTGCTGTGGACACTCGTTACAGTGACAAGCTGTGGACCCTTCTCCCTGCATGGACTCTGGGCGAGTTTTCTAGCCCTGATTCTCTCTATTTGAGAGAAATGTGCAAGTTACACTTGTGTTTGGGGGTAGGGGCGCTGTGCACTGGTGTGCAGTGCTCCCTCTCCCTCCTTTGTTTTTTTCGTTTGTTGTTGTATTCCCTAATTGTTCTGTGGGATGTGATGTGCGTCAGCCGTGTCGCCCAATTCATTGTACTGAGGGATGGTGGAGATTGCCTCTCTCCCTCGGGAGTGGAGTATGTTCCGATTTCTCATTTTTTAGTCTGCTCTTATGGCGATATCACTTAATATTGTAGCGTGGAATGTTAGGGGGCTCGGGGATGCAAATAAGAGATGTGCTATATTTACTAATATGCAGAAATTTCTCCCGGCTATCCTGTGTATGTCTGAGACCCACATGGTGAAAGATAATATTCATTGGCTAAGAAAGGGATGGGTTTCACATGAATATCATTCCACGTACTCGCCCCATGCGCGGGGTGTCAGTGTGCTGGTGCACAGGTCCATCCCCTTCTCATGTACTAAATCAGTGGTTGACCCTGGGGGCAGATTTGTATGTTTGCTTTGCACGTTATACGGTATACAATTTATTTTGGTTGCCATATACATCCCCCCGCCCTATTCAGTCGAACCAGTAAAAAGAATCTTGTCTATTTTGGGTTCCTTTCCCCCTGCGCCGACTCTTCTAATAGGAGATTTTAATACATATTTGCATCCCTATTTGGATAAGTTGCATTCGGGAAACATATCAGAGGATGCAGCCTCAACCTCATTTGCTAGAACGTTAGTGGAGCTGGGTATGGTAGATCTTTGGCGTGTCCAAAACCCCACAGCCAGACAGTTTTCCTGCTACTCTAGCTCCCACCACGCTATGTCACGGATAGACCTGGCCATTGGGAATACACTCATGACCCCATATGTACGAGGGGTGGCCTACCTGCCTAGAAGTGTATCTGATCACTCGCCGCTACATGTCACACTTTCATGGGGACACCCCCTCACCCTATCTAGACCTATCTGGAAGCTTAATCCCTTCTGGATCCAACTTATAGGGGGATCTTTGCATGATGCCATTCTAGAATATTTTCAACTTAATGAGTACTCTGCATCATCACACATAGTCTGGGATTCCATGAAAGCCTATGTCAGGGGCTTATATATTAGAGAAATATGCACACGGAAAAGCCAAAATAGACGCTACACCCAGAGTCTGATCCAGGAGGTGTCTGTTGCGGAGGCTGCGGTGATACTCAACCCGACAGAGGAAACTAAAAAAGCTTTGGAGAAGGCACAGGGGTCGCTCAGGGAAAACCTCATGTCGGCGGCAGCAAATAAACGTTATTTCCTCAAACAAAAATATTTTATAGAGGGGGAGGGAGTAGGACATTTATTGGCCACGGTCATTAGAGCACAGGACGGATCTTCATATATCAATAGGCTAAAAACGGACTCGGGTGGTCCTGTGACAGACAGTGCGGACATAGTGAGTGAGATAAGGAGGTATTATATGCGACTATACACATCAGATTGCAGTCTCACGGAGACTGAGATTGAGCAGTACCTGGATGCTCTCTCTCTCCCTGCATTGGCTGATAGCGATAGGGATTCATTGGATCGGGACATCCTGTTGGAGGAGTTGGAGGAGGCGCTTGGTCAGATGCAAAATGAAAAGGCTCCAGGAATGGATGGCCTGCCTGGCGAGTTTTACAAAACCTATGCACCCTTACTGCTACCTAAGCTACTTAAGGTATTTGAAGAGGCTGAAAGGCAGAGGGTCCTCCCGCCATCTATGAGGGAAGCTTTGATAGTTTTAATATTAAAGCCCGGAAAGGATCCAGAGGTTCCGGATTCATATCGCCCGATTTCCCTATTATCAACAGATGTTAAATTATTGGCCAAGGTACTCGCCAATAGGATGTCCCGAGTTATCTCATCTGTTATACAGAAGGATCAGACGGGATTTATCCCAGGCAGAGCCACATCTATGAACCTTAGGAAACTATACTTGGGGATTCAACATAGTTCTGGGGAGTTGGGGGGAAGAGCAATTTTGTCCTTAGACGCCGCTAAGGCGTTCGATAGTTTGGAGTGGGGTTTTTTGTGGGCGGTACTTCGGAAAATGGGCTTTGGACACAGATTTATAAATTGGGTGAGGCTGTTGTATGGCTCGCCGGTGGCGAAGGTTGGGGCTAATGGCAGGGTCTCTGAGTCTTTTCCTCTTGGGAGAGGTACTAGACAGGGGTGCCCGCTCTCGCCCTTGCTATTTGCTACTGCGGTGGAGCCATTGGCAGTTGCAATTCGGAAGTCCAGAGAAATAATGGGATTCAGATGTGGAACTGTGGAGTTGAGGATATCATTGTACGCGGATGATTTACTTCTATATTTAGATAAGGTACATTCCTCGATTTTGCCGGCAATGGAGGTCATTCGAGAATTTGGGCTGAGGTCTGGTCTTCGGATTAATTGGTCCAAATCAGCTTTAATGCCGATAGACCCTCTCCCGGCGGATTTCTCAGATTTGCAGATACCGGTCCCTGTAGTTCGGAGGTTTAGGTATCTGGGTATAATTGTTAGTCCTGCCCCGAAGGATTTTCGGGCTCTGAATCTGGAGCCCCTGTTGCAGCGATTTAGAGCAAAAGTACATACTTGGTGTCGCCTGCCGTTGTCGAATATTGGTAGATCTAACTTAATCAAAATGGTAATGATGCCACAATTATTATATTTGATACATAATTCTCCGGTGTGGATCTGTAGGGACTTTTTTGCAAAAATAAATACATTATTCCGGGAATTAATTTGGAAGAAAAAACAGGCTAGGATTCGCTTGGAGATACTGCAGCGAGGGAAGGAGGAGGGAGGATTGGCGGTGCCAAACCCATTCATATACTTTATAGCCTCCCAGATGCAACATCTTAAGGGTTGGGGTAGAGACGGGGCGTGTGACAATGGTGGTGATATTGTGAGGGAAGGATCGGTATGGAAATATCCAGGGTGCCGGTTGGAGGTGGGAAGACGGCAGATAAATGGGGCACGATACCCCACGTTGGCTATGATTTTCAAGGTGTGGGATAGGGGTAAGTCTCTTTTGAAGATAAATGGGCCTACGGAATTGTGGCCATTGTGGCGAAATCCGGATTTGCAAGAGATCAAAAAGCTGGTGGGGTTCGGAAGATGGGAAGATAAAGGGATTTATCTGGTGTCACAAATTTTGCAAAATAATACTCTTAAGAGTTTTGAACAATTGAGAACAGAATTTCACCTCCCGCACGTCTTCTTTTATCAGTACTTACAGCTAAGACATGCATTGGAAAAACAGAGAAGGACAAATCCGGTGATAGTGACACATAATCAAACACTACATATGCTACTTACATCTGAGTCTTCTAGGGGACTTATCTCTGAATTATATAAAAGATTATTACCTGCCCATCTGGAGACATATCCACTGACTGCTGCTAAGAATAAGTGGGAACGGGACGTTGGCCCCCTGACGGAGGACCAGTGGTCCGATATTCTAGAACAGGTCCCTAAAATGGCGGTTTCTGAGTGCCAGCGGCTTTCGCAAATATATCTCATTCACAGGGTATATAAAACACCCAGCTTATTATTTAAAATGGGACTTAGGCCCAATACACAATGTGTTAGGTGTGGGCAGGATGATGCCCACTTGATGCATGTTATGTGGGAGTGCGGGCACATTGGGGATTTCTGGAGGCAGACCCTGGGACTCATAGCCCAAGTATACCATATCACAATACGACCGTCACCTCGTCTATGTTTGTTGAATTTGTGGGAGGAGGGGGTTGACCCGGACTCTGCAGTGGCCCTGGGAATAGCACGCATCCTGTATCAGGCAAGAAAGATACTTGCATATCATTGGTTGGATCCTATGCCACCAACATTGTCAGAGCTTAAAAATAAACTAAATAATGTCATCAGATTGGAAAGGGGGGCTTATTTAAAAAGAAATGCATTAAGAAAGTTTTACAAAATTTGGCAGCCATGGATGGAGTCACCGGGTCTCCCCTCGGGCGCACTGGTACGGGATGCGATGTTGGACCAGTTGCTGTTGTGCTTGCGATGAGGGGATGCTTGGGGGGTGAAAATAAAGTCTAGTGCCCTTTGTGGCGAAGTAGATTTTGAGTGGCGCGGTGGGAGGGAGCTGGGGTGGATTGGACCTGATATCCGTGGGGGGCGGGGGGGGGGCGAAATATGATGCGGAGTGGCGCGGCTGGCGGGGATGGTTTTCCCCCTGAAATGAGGCACTGATGTATAATTTTGATTTTTGTTTATTTGTGGAGCCATGTTGTTTATAGGCTCAATTTTATGCAAATATCTGTGTTTTGAGATTTCTTCTTTTTATTTATTCTTACACAGGAAGAGTTTTACCCTTTAAATAATATTTGCTCTCAATGTAAATTTTACTAGCTATATAAGATGTCATATTCTTTCTGTATTGATTCCTGAATGTTTAATAAAAAAGATCTGATTCAAAAAAAGATGAAGGAATTGAGGGTAAACTGATTAAATTTGCTGATGACACAAAGCTAGGAGGGATAGCTAATACTAGAGAAGAGAGAGGATTCAAAAAGATATAAATAAACTGGAGAAGTGGGCAGCAACTAACAGAATGGTTTTTAACAGGGAGAAATGCAAAGTACTACATCTGAGCAATAAAAATGAAAAAAGCATATATAGAATGGGAGGAATAGGGCTAAGTGACTGCACATGTGAAAAAGACTTGGGTATACTAATAGATCACAGACTGAATATGAGTCAACAGTGTGATGCAGCAGCAAAAAAGGCAAATGCAATTCTAGGATGTATTAACAGAAGCATACAGTCTAGATCACGTGAAGTCATTATTTCCCTCTACTCCTCTTTGGTCAGACCTCATCTGGAATATTGTGTCCAGTTTTGGGCACCACATTTTAAAAAAGACATCAACAAACTGGAGCAAGTTCAGAAAAGAGCGACCAGAATGGTGACCGGTCTGCAAACCCTGTCTTATGAGGAAAGGTTGCAGGATTTGGGAATGTTTAGTTTGCAAAAGAGAAGACTGAGAGGAGACTTAATAGCTGTCTACAAATATCTAAAGGGCTGTCACATTGTAGAGGGATCAACTTTATTCTCATTTGCACAAGGAAAGACTAGAAGCAATGGGATGAAACTGAATGGGAGGAGACACAGATTAGATATTAGAAAAAACTTTTTGACAGTTAGAGTAATCAATGAGTGGAACAAGCTGCCACGAGAAGTGGTGAGTTCTCCTTCAATGGAAGTCTTCAAACAGAGGCTGGACAGACATCTGACTGGGATGATTTAGCGAATCCTGCTTTGAGCAGGGGGTTGGACCAGATGGCCCAGGAGGTCCCTTCCAACTCTACCATTCTATGATTCTATGATTCAACTTCTCGAACAGACCAATTGATCAAAATCAATGTCTGTGTACTCTCCCCAGTCCCACAAGCTTGCCGTCTCGGGGTAACCTTTGACTCTGCTCTCTCCTTCAAACCACATATCCAAGCCTTTTTCATCTCCTGCTGACTCCAAATCAAAAATATTTCCCGGGTACGTATATTATTTAACCAAAAATCTGCAAAAACACTAGTGAATATCTTTATAATTTCCTGCCTTTGAATACTGCAACCTCCTGCTCTGTGACCTCCCTTCTAACACTGTCACACCCCTCCAATCTATCCTACCCTGTTTCCCGGCCTCTCATCTCTGCCAATCCCTTCATTTGCTCCCCATTGACCAGAGACTCCAGTTCAAAACCTCAACCATGACTTACAAAGCCATCTGCAATGTCTCCTCCATACATCTGTAATTTAGTATGCTGGTACTTACCTGCACGCCACCTCCGATCCTCACAAGTTCTCCATCTCAACTACCCTCTTATCTGCTCTTCACACAATCGCATACAAGATTTTTCCCGTGCATTGCCCCAACTCTGGAACTCTCAACCCAAACATATTAGACTATGACCTACCGTGGAAATCATAAAAAGGAACCTGAAGACCTACCTCTTCCGACAAGCCTACAAATTGCAGTAACCCTTGTTCCACTATACCACTGCATGACCAGCTCTACCCTCCCCTACTCTATTCTCATCCATCCCTTGTAGACTATGAGCCCTCGAGTCCTCTATCCTCCTGTACCAGTCAGTGACTTGTATTGTTTATGATTATTGCACTTGTTTTTTTATTATTTTGTATACCATTTTCACATGTAAAGCTCCATGGAACAAATGGCACTATAATAAATAATAATGGGAGTGCCAAAGAATGCCAAGCACGGTACTTGACTGATCTTCAAGTGCGCATTCAGCCGCTGCACTTCAGAGCCCCAACTCTCAAGACTGGTGGTGTCCACGACGGTTGGTCCCCCACCTAACAGAAAGTTATCCCCTTCAATAGAGAGAATTTAAACTTTCTGAGATTTGATACATGCATAAAGGGTGTTCTTGAGTTTGAAAGTTAACAAGTTCAGTGAATACCTAAAAATTCAACACACATTCAAATTGTCAAATTATTTATCTATAGGAACAGGAAAATTATATGTTTATACAATATTAGCCAGTAAATATAAAAATTTGAGAGTCCTCAGTGGTTGATACCTTTTACTGGTTAACTGAAGAGATGGTAACAAATAGCAGCTTCTGAGACCACTCAGGTCTCTTCATCAGGCATAGTGTAATACAAAATATGAATTGTCCCATAATTATACACTACAGGGAAGAGGAATAATGCAGCAAATAAGTGACATGAAACAGAACTGTCAATGTGTGACAAGAAGAAAACAGTTGTGGCAGTAAATATTGGAGCAGTTAATAAATAGATAAGAAGTGGGAAAGTTTTATTGTCCTCTGACTGAGGTCTGGTCCAGGGTTGTGATTCCCCAAAATTTCTGAGGAGAACATTCATTAATTGAAGTAAACACACAAATCCATGCAAGCTTCTTGTAACTGTTGGAGAGGACAGGGCGCTTCTGACAATGATACTTCTTAGATTTAGAAGCACCCTAAAACACAGAAGTGGGGAGGATCTGGAAATATAGATTTTTATAGAATTTTATCTGTGAACGGTTCCAATATTTACTGCCACAACTGTTTTCTCCCCATCACACATTAATAGTTCTGCTTCATGTCACTTGTCTTATTTTCTGCATTTTTCCTGTGTTCTGTTGTGTATAAATATGGGACTCTTCAGATTGTGTTATACTGAGACTGGAAAGAGATCAAAGTAGTCTCAAAAGCTGCCATTTGTTACCTTTTAATGGCTAAATGAAAAGATGGTATCAACCACTAAGGACTCAAATTTTCTCTAGTAACAATTTTTTAGCTAGCTAGAAAACATTTATCACAAACAGTAAATGAAAATGGAGCCTCCCTTGTTTGAAAGTTTCTGCATTCTAAGCATTAAAATTATGCTTAACAAGATCTCATTTAATGGTTAAAACATTTCCTAAATTCTGAGCATCAGAATGGCTTTTCCCTGGGTGAGTTCTCTGGTGTCTAAGAAGACCGGACTTTTGCGTAAAGTATTTCCCACATTCTGAACATGGAAATGGCTTCTCCCCTGTGTGAATTTTTTGATGATCCACAAGACTTGATTTCCAAGTAAAAAATTTCCCACATTCTAAACATGAAAATGGCTTCTCTCCTGTGTGAGTTTTTTGATGATCAACAAGACTTGTTTTCCAAGAAAAACATTTCCCACATTCTAAACATGAAAATGGCTTTTCTCCTGTGTGACTTATCTGATGCTTAGCTACAACTGATTTGTGCTTAAAACACTTGCCACACTCTGGACATGAGAATGGCTTCTCCACTGTGTGAATTTTCTGATGTGAAACAAGGTATGGCTTCTTTTTAAAACATTTCCCACATTGTAAACACGAAAACGGCTTATCCTTTGCATGAGTTTTTTGATGGTCTTCAAGCCTCACCTTTTGAGAAAATGTTTTATCACATTCTTGACATGAAAATGGCTTCTCATCTGTGTGACTTTTCAGATGTGTAGCAAGATGTGATTTTTGATTAAAACACTTTCCACATTCTGTGCATAAGAAAGGCTTCTCCCCAGTGTGTGTTCTCTGATGTATAATAAGATATGTCTTCTTTATAAACCCTTTACCACATTCTGAACATGAAAATGGCTTCTCCCCTGTGTGAGTTTTTTGATGGTCAACAAGATTTACTTTTTGAGAAAACCATTTCCCACACTCTAAACATTGATATGGCTTCCCTTCTGTGTGACGTTTCTGATGTACGACAAGATGTGATTTTCGCATAAAACATTTCCCACATTCTAAGCATGAAAACGGCTTCTCCCCTGTGTGACTTCTTTCATGCTCAATAAGTTTTGATTGATAGATAAAACGTGCTCCACATTCTGAGCATGAGAATAGCTTCTTCTCTTTGTGAATCATTTCTTGTGTAGTAAGGTGTTCAACCTCTGTTTTGTTATTTTTAATTATCTTAGTCTGTAATAAATCAGAAGATAGCACATGTTGAAACAGATCAGATGATAGAGCTGAGTTGTGAACAGCTGATAGTGTATCTGGGATACTGTTAGGCGCTTCATATATATTTTGTGTGATGCTACAAACATCTGCTTTAAAATCTGAAGATATCTCTAGTTCCTTTGAGGTTCTCATACAGTCACCTAGAAAGACAAAAAAAAATATTTCTGTATAATAGAATCTTAATAATATCGTAATATTTTATAATACTTCCGTATAACCATTTCAATTCCGATTACAGTGCTGGTAGCAAAATTTAAATTCATTAAAAGGTAGAAAAATGTGAGAAACAAAGTCTCATGGTAGAACACTAGGTAATGTCAGATAGTGTTATTAATGAATTTTATATTAAGAATGGAACCACAACTTTACAGTTCTTTAACCCCTTCATGACCAAGCCTATTTTGACCTTAATGACCAGGACATTTTTTACAATTCTGACCAGTGTCTCTTTATGAGGTAATAACTCTGGAACATATTGGTCTTCATGTTAGTGGTAAATTTAGGTAGATCATTTTTGCGTTTATTTGTGGAAAAAAAAATTGGAAGTTTGGCGAAAATATTGCAATTTTCAAATTTTGAATTTTTATTCTGTTAAACCAGAGAGTTATGTGACACAAAATAGTTAATAAGTAACATTTCCCACACGTCTACTTTACATCAGCACAATTTTAGAAACAATTTTTTTTTGTTAGGAAGTTATAAGGGTTAAAAGTTGACCAGATCTCTCATTTTTATAACAAAATTTACAAAACCATTTTTTTAGGGACCACCTCATATTTGAAGTGAGTTTGAGGGGTCTATATGACAGAAAATACCCAAAAGTGACACCATTCTAAAAACTGCACCCCTCAAGCTGATCAAAACCACATCCAAGAAGTTTATTAACCCTTCAGGTGTTTCACAGCAGCAGAAGCAACATGGAAGGAAAAAATAAACATTTACAGTGCCTTGCAAAAGTATTCGGCCCCCTGGAACTTTTCAACCTTTTCCCACATATTATGCTTCAAACATACAGATACCAAATGTAAATTTTTGGTGAAGAATCAACAACAAGCGGGACAGAATTGTGAAGTTGAATGAAATTTATTGGTTATTTTAAGTTTTTGTGGAAATTCAAAAACTGAAAAGTGGGGCGTGCAATATTATTCGGCCCCTGTAACTTAATACTTTGTTGCGCCACCTTTTGCTGCGATTACAGCTGCAAGTCGCTTGGGGTATGTCTCTATCAGTTTTGTACATTGAGAGACTGAAATACTTGCCCATTCTTCCTTGGCAAACAGCTCGAGCTCAGTGAGGTTTGATGGAGAACGTTTGTGAACAGCAGTTTTCAGCTCTTTCCACAGATTCTCGATTGGATTCAGGTCTGGACTTTGACTTGGCCATTCTAACACCTGGATACGTTTATTTGTGAACCATTCCATTGTAGATTTTGCTTTATGTTTGGGATCATTGTCTTGTTGGAAGTCAAATCTCTGTCCCAGTCTCAGGTCTTTTGCAGACTCCAACAGGTTTTCTTAAAGATTGGTCCTGTATTTGGCTCCACCCATCTTCCCATCAATTTTACCCATCTTCCCTGTCCCTGCTGAAGAAAAGCAGGCCCAAACCATGATGCTGCCACTACCATGGGGATGGTGTGATCAGGGTGTTGAGCTGTGTTGCCTTTACGCCAAACATATCATTTGGCATTGTTGCCAAAAAGTTTGATTTTGGTATCATCTGAGCAGAGAACCTTCTTCCACATGTTTGTTTTGTCTCCCAGTTGGCTTGTTGCAAACTTTTTATGGATATCTTTGAGAAATGGCTTTCTTCTTGCCACTCTTCCATAAAGGCCAGATTTGTGCAGTGTACGACTGATTGTTGTCCTATGGACAGACTGTCCCACCTCAGCTGTAGATCTCTGCAGTTCATCCAGAGTGATCATGGGCCTTTTGGCTGCATCTCTGATCAGTCTTCTCCTTGTTTGAGATGAAAGTTTAGAGGGACGGCCGGGTCTTGGTAGATTTGCAGTGGTATGATACGCCCTCCATTTCAATATGATCGCTTGCACAGTGCTCCTTGGGATGTTTAAAGTTTTGGAAATCATTTTGTATCCAAATCCGGCTCTAAACTTCTCCACAACAGTATCACGGACCTGCCTGTTGTGTTCCTTGGTCTTCATGATGCTCTCTGTGCATCAAACAGAACCCTGAGACTATCACAGAGCAGGTGCATTTATACGGAGACTTGATTACACAAAGGTGGATTATATTTATCATCATTAGTCATTTAGGGCAACATTGGATCATTCAGAGATCCACAATGAACTTCTGGAGTGAGTTTGCTGCACTGAAAGTAAAGGGGCCGAATAATATTGCACGCCCCCCTTTTCAGTTTTTGAATTTCCGCAAAAATTTAAAATAACCAATAAATTTCGTTGAACTTTACAATTGTGTCCCACTTGTTGTTGATTCTTCACCAAAAATTTACATTTGGTATCTTTATGTTTGAGGTATGATATGTGGGAAAAGGTTGAAAAGTTCCAGGGGGCCGAATACTTTCGTAAGGCACTGCAACTTTTTAGTCACAAAAATGATCTTTTAGCAACATTTTTTTTTATCTTCCCAAGGGTAAAAGGAAAAAGTGGACCCCAAAAGTTGTTGTCCAATTTGTCCTGAGTACGCTGAAACCCCATATGTGTGGGGGAACCACTGTTTGGGCGCACGGCTGGACTCGGAAAGGGAAGGAGCGCCATTTGACTTTTTGAATGGAAAATTACCTCCAATCGTTAGCGGACACCATGTCACATATGGAGAGCCCCTGTGTGCCTAAACATTGGAGCTCCCCCACAAGTGACCACATTTTGGAAACTAGACTCCCAAGGAACTTATCTAGATGTGTGGTGAGCACTCTGAACCCCCAAGTGCTTCACAGAAGTTTATAATGCTGAGCCGTGAAAATAAAAATAATTTTCTTTCCTCAAAAAATGATTTTTTAGCCCGCAATTTTTAGTTTTTCACAAGGGTAACAGGAGAAATTGGACCCCAAAAGTTGTTGTCCAGTTTGTCCTGAGTACGCCGGTACCCCATATGTGGGTGGGGGACCACTGTTTGGGCACACGTCGGGGCTCGGAAGGGAAGTAGTGACGTTTTGAAATGCCGACTTGATGGAATGGTCTGCGGGCGTCACGTTTGCAGAGCCCCTGATGTGCCTAAACAGTAGAAATCCCCCACAAATGACCCCATTTTGGAAACTAGATCCCCCAAGGAGCTTATCTAGATGTGTGGTGAGCACTTTGAATCCCCAAGTGCTTCACAGAAGTTTAATAAAAAAATCATTTTTTTTCCCACAAAAATAATTTTTTAGCCCCCAATTTTTTTTCACAAGGGTAACAGGAGAAATTAGACCCCCAAAGTTGTTGTGCAATTTTTCCTGAGTATGCTGATACCCCATATGTGGGGGTAAACCACTGTTTGGGCACATGTCAGGGCTCGGAGGGGAGGGAGCACCGTTTTACTTTTTGAACGCAAAATTGGTTGGAATCAATGGTGGCACCAGGTTGTGTTTGGAGACCCCCTGATGTGCCTAAATAGTGGAAACCCCTAATCCCAACACACCCCTAACCCTAATCTTAACCCTAATTCCAACCCCAACCCTAATTCCAACCCCAACTGTAATTCCAATCCCAACCGTAACCGAAAAATAAAAATAAATATATTTTCTTAATTTTATCTCCCTACCTATGGGGGTGATAAAGGGGGGTTTATTTACTTTTTTTTCTTATTTTGATCACTGTGATAGGGTTTTTCACAGTGATCAAAATGTACCTGGAAGGAACTAATGGATCTGCCGGCCGGCAGATTCGGCGGACACATGCGCCCACCATTTTGGAAGATGGCGGAGCCCATGAAGGATCTGGGAGGGACAGCGATACTCAGGATGTATCTGGGGGATCGGAAGGCGAGGGGAGCGGAGAGCAGGGGGGAGGAAATACTGACGTCGGCGGCAGATCGCCGCCGTCAGTCAGTGGCGGGGGCAGATCGCCCCCATCAGGCAGTGGTGGTGGGGGGGTCAGATCTCGGTCTTCAGCCATGGCCGATGATGTTGCAGCATCGGCCATGGCTGGATTGTAATATTTCACCAATTTCATTGGTGAAATATTAAAAATTGCTCTGATTGGTTGTTGAAAGTGAAACAGCCAATCAGAGCGATCGTAGCCACGGGGGGCAAAGCCACTCCCCTTGGGGTGAAGTACAAAGCCCCCTCTACCTACGGGTCGGGTGACCTTTCATTGACCCCGGTCAGCCGACCCGCAGGAAGGCGATCTCCCCATGACACAGCATATGCAACATAGGTCGGATTGGCACCGACTTTCATGACGCATACAATGTGTCAAATAGCGGGAAGGGGTTAAAACCATGGCAAATACATGAGTACAGGCTATATAATAATTCAGCTTAGAACAGAATAGATATCTTGAAATGCTGAAATATCACATAATACCAATGAATATGTATTAAAAAAAAAAGCATAGAGGTTCTGAGAGTTGAGATTTCTTGGACATCATATGGCCGAGTGACAGGTTTGGACTTGCCCACAGGGTAACAGGGGAATCCCCCGATGGGCCCCTAATATATATTTATTTTTATTTTTCGGTTAGGGTTGGAGTTGAAATTAGGGTTGGGGTTGGAATTAGGGTTAAGATTAGGGTTAGGGGTGTGTTGGGCAATACTTGGCATAATTCACTTGATTCACTCTCTACAGAAAAAAACAGCATCTCATCATTCATTAACCAAACTACCCAGGTTATTATTATATAGAGATATAGATCAATTTGTGAATGAGGGCAGTGTAATATTTGTATGCAATTGAAAAATGCCCCTCCAAACTCAATGTTATTGATGGACCCTTGGCACCCCAGTCCGACACAGTCTAGTGATATTACCTTATTTTATTTTAAAAATTTTTTTAGCAGTAACAGGCTTACTAGCAATATTAAAGGGAATCTTTCACCCCATTTTTTTGCCCTATGAGATGCGGCCACCACCATCAGGGCTTATCTACAGCATTCTGTAATGCTGTAGATAAGCCCCCGATGTAACCTGAAAGATAAGAAAAACGAGTTAGATTATACTCACCAGGGGATCTGGTCTGGTCCGATGGGTGTTGCAGTCCGGTCAGGCGCCTCCCATCTTCTAGAGATGGTGTCCTCCTTCTTACTTCTGCCGCGGCTCCTGCGCAGGCGTACTATATCTGCCATGTTGAGGACAGAGTAAAGTACTGCAGTGCGAAGGCACCGGATCTCTCTGACCTTTCCGGACACATGCGCACTGAAGTACTTTACTCTTGCCTCAACAGGGCAGAGAAAGTATGCCTGCGCAGGAGCCGCTGCAGAGATAAGAAGGGGGACGTCATTGCATGAAGATGGGAGGCGCCGGACCGGACCGCGACACCCACCGCACCCGCCCCCCGGTGAGTATAATGTAGTTTGTTTTTCTTATCTTTCAGGTTACATCGGGGGCTTATCTACAGCATTACAGAATGCTGTAGATAAGCCCCTGATGGCGGTTGCCGCATCTTATAGGCCAAAATTGGGGTGACAGATTCCCTTTAATGCATGTACATTTTTGAGCTCTACATAGCTTTCGGGACTAGAGTCTTACTGACACGAAACAGGATCAACATGTGAAACTGTTGTGCGTTAAGACTTGGGTCCAGAGTCTGTTGAAGCCAGTTGTCTTCACTCGGAGGTCTAAATCTTGCAACGAGTTATGAGCTTTTCTTCCTAAAGGTCTGCAGTTTTGAGTTCCCCAGAATAAAAAAATAAAATGAGATATTGTGCAAAAGGACTACTAACTGCTGTACTGTATATGATCCAAACTCCAATAATAGCTGTTATACCAATTATGTGAGGTTCTCATGGAGAAACCTTCAGTTAAAAGGGGTTGTCCGATACAAATCAATAAGCCTGTCGTCACTCTGCGTGACTGTAAACTTATGAATCCCCCCTGTGTACACATTGCACGCTGCGGGGATTAGCCAGTTTCTGAGCCAGGACTGGAGGACATGTATGTGTTATCCATACTCCCGGTTAGAAGCCTTCTAGTGGACGTGGCCTCGCTCCATACACTTGTATTTAGTGAGGCCACACCCCGTCTAGTGACGCAGCCGTCCAGTGGGACAGCCTCACTCCTTACCCACTGGGCAGGAGTGTGTATAACTCCTGCTTACCCTCTGGTCCTGACTCAGAAACCGGCGAATCCCCACAGAGCCCAGTGCGTGCGCTGGGGGGATTCATAAGTCTGCAATAACACAGAGTGACTACAGACTTATCAATTTGGACCAGACAACCACTTTAATTCTCCAGGACATGGTGTATTGAATTTCTTATTAGGAGTCTGCATTGCTATATGATTATCATTCCTCTGATATGACCTAAGCTTGAACTCATTATGTGATGCTATCTAAAGGATTTTGTTATATTATATTTTACAAAAACTTTTGCTTCAGCCATTGATACAGCTTTTTTAGCCTGATAACCATAGAAAATATTGAAAAAAAGGCTAGTTCAGGTGGACTAATCTACTACTTGTTCTTTACAGGTATATTCCATCTGTATTTTTATATCCATATTTTATTGTATAAAACAATACAATATCTTTCGTTATACGTTTTCACAGTATTTTGGCAGAAATGGTGAATCGAAAGCTGAAAAACCTAAAAGACCACAGAGCTCACAACAATTAACACATAGTAGTACCAACCAGTGACTGAGGAGACTCTGTATCTTCTCTGCATTTAGTGGTCACTACTCACCTGGGCGGTTATCTGTAGGAATCTCCTCTTTACACCACTCATCACCCCTCACATATGTCTCTGAAGTATTAATATGGGTCAGATCTTCACCCTGAAGCAAATATTGTAAAAGTCACATCTATGATTGACCCTAATCCTGACATCTCCACCGTTCTCATTACACAAGTATAAAACATATAATACTGGTGGATAAAACAAGACTGAGCACAAGATCTTCACAACCGTCTACACATAATAGGGGAGATCTCATGACACCTTCTCTCCATCTACCTGATGATCCTGAGGAACACTGGGATTTTCTTCTTTACAGTCCTGTGGAGGAAGAGGACGGGGACATCTCTCTGGTGTTGTCCTCTTACTGGATATAACTGGAGGAAACACATACAGGGACTGAATTCAATCTTTACATACAGATAATTATAGGCCATGTGCATTTAGTTCTGTCTATTACCTGGTGATGTGAGGGGCTGAGGAACCTCCATCATGACGTCCTTGTACAGATCTTTGTGTCCTTCTAAATACTCCCACTCCTCCATGGAGAAATAGACAGTGACATCCTGACACCTTATAGGAACCTGACACATACAATGATACTGTTATCCCCCCAATTCTTCACTGCATTACTGTATAATGTCCCAACATTCCCAGCAGTGTCACCTCTCCAGTCAGCAGCTCAATCATCTTGTAGGTGAGTTCTAGGATCTTCTGGTCATTGATGTCCTCATATATCAAGGGATGAGGTGGAGGCCACGTGATTGGACTCAGGGGTCTTCCCCATCCCTCAGACACAGGGGCCTGACAGCGCTCCCTAGAGGTCTTCTTCACTACTGTGTAATCCTGGTTATGGAGAGACACATTAATAAATCTCACTACAGACATTTCCAGAGTCCTCACCTCTCCCGTTCTGTCCATCTACTATTCCCATAGATAAGAATGATGTAATGTGACGTCATCAGAATCTCTCACCTCTCCAGTAAGCTGTAAGAGGATCTCTAGGGTGAGGTGTAATATCCTCTCCGCCATCTTGTCCCTGTCCCGCTCCATCCTTGACAGGTCAATCATGAAAATTCTCTTTTATAGAAGCTCTCCACTGAGAGGATCCGATATTGTAGAAACCTGGATGAGAAAATGTTAAGTCATAAAAAATTAACATTCTGGAGATAAGTAGAGGAAGAGATATAAAGCAGCTCCTCTTTATTTAAGGACAGATCATGTAACACCTTAACATGAATGCCAGAAATAATCACTGGCCAAAGAGGTCTTGCCAACATGTATGGCAAATGAATAAGACAACCAGTGCTGCACTTCACCATCACTTATGTGAGAGCTGAAAACCAACAGGCAATATCTGTGCTCTTGAATTTTTCACCAGTAATGTAATACGATGTGACAAAATATATGAAGGATTTATAAGACTACTACAAAAAACTCTGTGGGAAAATACGAGGAATACGGCAGGAAGTTTCCCAGAGTCACCATTTATCAAAGCATTTTATAGGAATGCACATAGGTATCAACCAAGGGATATCAGCTTTTGGGGTACAGAAAGTCCCCATAAACTGTAAGGAGGGTGATTATATAGTAAAAGAAAATGTATAAAACCAAATCTAAATGGATTTTTAATTGGATACTGTAACAATGTGTCAATCCAGTTGGCCACCATGAACCAAAATGTAATTAGGCCTCCACTGGTGTTCCTTATCCTAAATATTGTGGGGGGTATGTGTGTCTTTGTTCCTCTCTGCAGGGGGGCTGATCCGAAAAGAAGGTAGAAAAGGAAAGACACATCTTTGGGTTCTGATTGTTGGTGCTATGTCTTGGAAGGGCAAGGATCTGCTGCTGGGGCCAGAACCTGGTGCCACTACTTGGACATTTAGAGAATGGAGATTGTGTGTCACATACTATTGTCATCCACTTTGGATACCCTACTGGATTAGAGGAGCTATTCAAAAGGACCATTGTTGAAGTGTTGCTTTTTTTCTTGGCGTCGGATTGCTATGAATGTGTTTGCACACCTACACAAAATAACGGAGGAAGGAAAGGAATAATAAAAGGTAGATGACACACCTACACCCAACTGCTCCCTGTACAAACTAGAAAAGTTCCTAGCTGCACAATTAAAAACACCTTCTAGGACATGGTTCCATAAAAGGCCGTAGAGGGGTTTCTCATACAAAAAAATAAACGAAAAACTTGTGGCCCCATGTGTGGAAGAAGGGAAATTGTGCTGGGAAGGATAACTCGCAAACATACTGCGGAAAAGCAACTGAGATTACTAAAATAAGATATTCTCTAGTTAAGGAGCTGGAACTGGAAACACCCATTAACCTTGAAGTGTAACCAGTAAAGAAAGCATGTGCATGGTGAATATAATCCCTCCTGAGATGTAATAGGACAGAACCAAATGAGGAAGTGAGAGACACCTGAATAGCATCAAACAAAGGAAATTAAAGCAAAGACAAGGGAAGAATCAGAAATTGGACAGAGACTGAACACGTTGTGGTTCAGCAGAGAGGGAAACCTGCCACGCAGCAATCACCGGATAGAGTCCCTAAACCGAGCCGTGACAACTGGGTGGCACCCCCGGATTTGTTCCTTTGCTTGCAGCCACATTACAGACTCATATCTATGCTCTATTGAATATTTCCCAAAGTCCTAATAAAGGTTTTCTGGATTGTTCACTGGTCAGAGATTGAGAGCGGCATTTAACATGTTAACAGTCGTGGGTTGATCGCGATTCCACCCACGGCTGTTAGGGGCACATATCAGCTGTTTGAATCAATTGACAAGTGCAGGAAAAAAATGCAGGCTCACCGCCGGAGCCCGCGGCAAGCAGGGGGAGCCCACCTTAAACGTAACGATAACTTGTCACATCCTTTTTTGCTATTAAACTGCACCCAATGTCTTGTAAGTGATGCACAGTGCATCACAAACTTGTTTATCTCAAGTAAACGTCCCAGTATTTAGTGCAAAAATCACTTTTTACACTTTGATGATTGCCCTACATGTCTTCAGTTTCAGTCATAGGGGTGAGGATCTCTAGCTTTTCAGTCACAGTTATTCAAATGCCTTTTGAAATTCTCTACACCCATGGTATTATACTTCTTTCCCATCACTGCTATCTCCCATCAGACCCAGCGCTTGCGCAATGACTCTCAGTTTACCAGAGCATGCGCACTTAATCTGGCTGTACGTCCCAGCTTTATATATTATGGGCGCATGCTCTAGAGCCGCTGTGAGTCATTGACCACATGACAGTTTGTGAGCATGCATGATATGTGACCCCGTCTTCCCGCTCGCCACACTGACGCTCAGCAGCTCTGGAGTATGCGCACATAGGATATGAAGCTTGGACATACATCCTGATTCAGTGTGCATGCCCAGAAAGCTGAGTCACTGCGCAAGCGTAGGATCTGCTGCAAGGTTGTGGTGATGTAGGGCGCAGTGACGGGAAGGAAGGTCTCTTATACCCACTTCCCTCCCTCTGAAAGGACCCAACTTCCTAGTAAAAGGTGGGTACTCATTTCTAGGTTATGGTACCCCGACATGCGCACTGGGAATCCAGAACCTTGCTTGCTGTCAAAGAGAGAGAATGTGTGTGTTAGGGAAGAGTCAGATGGCTGTATAAACTCTGACGAGGATCGTAACCCAATGCTTGGACTGGCCATCGGCTCTTACGACCTGAGTGTGCCAGAATGTATTTCTTTGCAGCTGTCACGCTCAGGTCGGGAGAGCAGACGACCAGACCAAGCATTGCACTGAGATTATCATCCAACATATACAAAAATACTTGGCACTCAAAATCGGAGAAGCAATTTTTTTTATTGGGCATCCAGATAAAAATAGACTCATATCATATGAACGTTTTCGGTCCAACAACGGACCTTCATCAGAAAGGTATTTTTGTTTCTTTTAGAGTAGACTGTAAGAGATACAGTAGGGTAAAAGATATCCTAAGGCAGGAATTAAATCCTATAATGCTGTTTATTTTGTAATGACTGGAGCTCAAGTCTATCAAAGGGGCTGGATACAATATAACTGGATGAAGCAGGCCTTAGGGAGACAGAGGCAGCGCTGTCTGAAGCAGTATCTGCAAGGGGCTGCAGCGTTAAGAGGCCACTGAAACAATCCAGGGTGCCGCCTTTCACGGCGGCACCCTGGATTGTTTCAGCGGCCCCTTAGCGCTGCAGCCCCTTGCAGATACTGCTCCATACAGCGCTGCCTCTCTCTCCCTAAGGCCTGTGTTAGGCATCAGGTTCCTGCCACTGCACAGCAGGAATCCAGAGCCTTGCATCCAGTGGTCTCCCATTCTTCTTCAGCCGCAGAGGAGCCTGCTCAGCAGATTCGTCGGTCCCGGTGCTCTGCTCAGGCCAACTCCGTGGGTTTGCTAGCTGCTGCCACCTCTGGTACAACTATGACTATGCATGCTGCTCAGCAGAGAGATTCTCCAGGGACTAAGTCCTCATGTCGGGCCACTGAGCATGCCCGTGGAGTGATCTCCCATTGGAGATCGAAGGTCACGTGCTCAGGTCCTGCTCCTGTTCGGATTGGCCCATCCGAGAAGCCAGGAAGGTCCCAGATGCTCGAGGCTACAAAAGGTTTGCATGGCCGCTAGGATAGGACTGTATTTACAGACTATGTGGAGTGAGTGATGTATGCACGCATGAATGTCTCTGGTGAATGACTCATTAAGAAACCCCTACCCTTGGTACGCATGTGTTGTGCAGCCTAGCCTGCTAGCGCCCAGGCATAGGTGTAGGTAGGACAGAGGTTGAGTCAGGCATCAGTCCTCACCAGGGACTCGGCATGCCTCAGTGCACGTGCTCCACAGCCAGAGTCTATAGCAGTATTCGCGGTAGCGACGCCGCACGTTCAGTGGGCCTAGAAGGACTCTAACCCCGTGTCCTAGGGGTAGAGTTCTGTGCCTTCTTTTGGCCGGGCTCTGTGAGCTTAACAGGCTCCGGCATCTATGTTCAGCGGTTGCGCGGCTCTGTGCATTAACAGAGTTCACCCCTGTTCACATTGGGCGACGTAACCCACGTGTGACTGGTTTCACACCGCTTAATTCTTCCGCCATTACTTTGCAGCAGTGTACCACCTCTGCACGGTGGATCCCGGGCTGCGAATGCACCTACTATTATTTTATAATTTGGTCCGTTCCGCCAGCCCTAACATTATCCTAGCGCCAGGGTCTGGACAGTAATGGCGGATGAACAGCGACTGCTGCAGTACATCTGGCAGCTGCAGGGCAGGTTGGCGGCTCTCGAGCGTTCAGCCTCAGCTGCGGATGTTACTGCTGTCGCTGTTTAGGCAGCCACAGAGGCTGTCTCCTGTGTGACCACAGCCATCCCTGCCCCGACTTTGTCCCGCCTCCCACTGCCCGAGAAGTTCTCGGGCGATAGTGCTTCTTGTAGGGGTTTCAAAAGCCAGTGCTCTATACAGCTGGAGCTGCTGGCCACACGATTCCCCTCTGAGCGGGCTAAAGTGGGATTTGTTATTTCCCTCTTGTCGGGCAGGGCTTTGGAGTGGGCCACACCGCTGTGGGAGCGTGGTGATCATTTGGTGCAGAGTGTCTCGCGGTTCTTGGACACTCTGAAGCAGGTCTTCCTGGGACCACGAGTCACCCATGACACCGCACTCCGGCTGCTGGCATTATCACAGGGCTCGTCCATGGTCAGCCACTTTGCCATCCAGTTCCGGATGCTGGCCTCAGAGTTAGAGTGGCCAGATAAGGTCCTCATTCCGGCATTCTGGAGAGGTTTGGCTGGCCATGTGAAGGACGCTCTGGCCACCAGGGAGATTCCCGCTACACTGGAGGAGCTTATCACTGTCTCCACCCGTATTGCTCTTCGCTTCGCCGAGCGAAGGTTGGAGTGGGCCCAGTGTAGACAGAGGTTTAGGTTGGCACCTAGCTTTGCTAAACCTCTGGAATCTTCCGATCGGGCGTCCGAGCATCAGGGGGCTTCCCGTGAGGGATCCAGGCCCCCTTCCGCTCGAGTTCCTGTGAGCTGTCATGTTTGCCGGCAGTCCGGTCACCTTGCCAACCGATGCCCACAGCAGCTGGGAGAACGCTCGCGCCTAGTGGCCGTAGGAGGCGGCGCACTAGCATCAGCGGCGTTTTCCTCCAAGGTGTCCTTTAAGGTGACACTTGAGGTTGATTCTTCCACTGTGGCGGTGGAGGTCTGCGTGGATTCCGGGGCAGAGGGCAATTTTATGTCATCAGCCTTCACTCAACGGCACGCTATACCCCTGGTTATGATGTCTACACCAGTCACCATCAGAGTGGTGAACGGCGCCACTCTACCCTCACAGATAACCCACCAGACCGTCCCCTTGTTACTCTCAGTGGCTCCATCTCATCAGAAGACGATATCCCTCCTCATCATGCCCGAGGGTATTGACCAGGTACTTCTAGGGGTCCCCTGGTTGCGGTACCACTCCCCCCATATAGAGTGGTCCTCAGGGAGGATTATTGGGTGGAGTAAATCATGTGAGGGTAGATGTCTGAGGGAGTGCGTTCAGGTTGCCTCCACCGAGGTTCCCGCAGATCTCTCCTCGCTCCCCAAACACTATCGACAGTATGCGGACGTGTTCTCCAAAAAGGCGGCGGAGACCCTTCCACCGCATCGCCCCTATGACTGTCCTATTGACCTCTTGCCTGGTGCTGTGCCTCCCCAGGGTCGAGTCTATCCCCTATCTCTCCCGGAGACAGAGGCCATGTCTCAATACATCAGGGAGAATCTGGCAAGAGGATTCATTAGGAAGTCAATGTCACCAGCGGGGGCGGGATTCTTCTTCGTCCAGAAGAAGAGTGGGGAACTACGTCCTTGCATTGATTAAAGGGGTCTTAATGCTATCACCGTTAAGAATAAGTATCCCCTGCCCCTGATATCAGAGCTGTTTGATAGGCTACGGGGAGTGAGGGTGTTTTCCAAACTTGATCTGCGGGGGCCTGCAACCTGATTCGCATCCGTGATGGGGACGAATGGAACACGGCATTTAACACCAGGGATGGGCACTACGAATACCTGGTGATACCCTTCGGCCTCTATAATGCCCCGGCCGTCTTCCAAGACTTTGTGAATGATATCTTCCGGGATATGCTTACCACCTCGGTTGTAGTCTATCTGGATGATATTCTCATCTACTCTCCAGATATTCACTCCCACCGGAGAGATGTTTGCAAAGTTTTCGATCGCCTGCGGGCAAACTCCCTCTATGCCAAGTTGGAGAAGTGTGTGTTTGAGCAGGAGTCCTTGCCTTTCCTGGGCTATATCATCTCCGCCCGGGGATTGGCCATGGATCCTGCCAAGCTACAGGCAGTGATGGATTGGCAGGAACCTCATTCTCTCAAAGCGGTGCAGTGCTTTATGGGGTTCATAAATTACTATCGCCAATTCATCCCCCACTTCTCGACTTTGGTAGCACCCTTGGTAGCCCTCACCAAGAAGGGTGCAAACCCCAAGTTGTGGTCGGAACTGGTCTCCAAGGCCTTCTCCTCAATTAAGTCCCATTTCGCTGGCCTCCACAGTCACCAGACCTGAACCCAATCGAGATGGTTTGGGGTGAGCTGGACCGCAGAGTGAAGGCAAAAGGGCCAACAAGTGCTAAGCATCTCTGGGAACTCCTTCAAGACTATTGAAAGACCATTTCCGGTGACCACCTCTTGAAGCTCATCAAGGGAATGCCAAGAGTGTGCAAAGCAGTAATCAAAGCAAAAGGTGGCTATTTTGAAGAACCTAGAATATAAGACACATTTTCAGTTGTTTCACACTTTTTTGTTAATTATATAATTCCACGTGTGTTAATTCATAGTTTTGATGCCTTCAGAATGAATCTACAATTTTCATAGTCATGAAAATAAAGAAAACTCTTTGAATGAGAACGTGTGTCCAAACTTTTGGTCTGTACTGTATATATATATATTTATTACATGGTCTCCTTTATTATGTATATTGCCATCCCTTATTATACAGTGCCCTCTCTTGTTATGTGCAGTACTGTCACTTACATATTGGATTATATAGAGCCCTGTTTTTTATTGCATACCGTCCTGTCTTGTTAGCTGTATAATGCAACAATGGCTGATGGAGCATGGGAAAGCTTCTTTCCATATGGAGACGCTGAAGGACTGGTCGTGAATAACAAAATTTACAAGAATACACTATGTAAGAGACAGCACTGTACATAACAGCAGAGGAAGCTATATAATAAGGGACAGCACCATATATAAGTAGAGAGGATGGTATGTAATAAAGGACGATGTTATACATAATAAAAGAGGAAACTATGTAACTAAGGATGGTGTTATACAGAATTAGTGAGTACACTATATACTAAAGGACAGTGTTATACATAAGTGAGTACACTATATATTAAGGGACTGTGTTAGACATAAGCGATAGTAATGTCTTCCTCCACCTCCCCCTGTTCCTAAGTCCATAATAAGTCCCCCTTCCTCCCATTCCAATCCCCCATACCTCTCATTGTCCTCCTCTCCATCTCATTATTGTCCTCTCTCCCACCACCTCCATCATTTCCTCCTCCCCCATCATCCCCATCCTTGCCCATTCCACCACTACCATCATTTCTTCCTCCCCACCATCCTCATCATTGCCCTCTCCATCACCATAACATTGCCTTTGCCCCATCGTTGCCCTCTCCTCCTCCTCCAGACACACACAGCACCATTCACATCTCTACACATTCCCCCGCAGTGCTGCACATGCACACGCAGCACTTCTCCGCAGACTCTGCCACAGCATCACCGTTGCCTTCCTCTCTCTGGCACATCCGGCTGCTGAATGATGACGCCATCCAGCGGCGCTGCGGTCTGTGTGATAGGAAGTGTGGGCAGGAAGCAGGACAGATCGTTGCAGCTCCACTCCGCTGCTATTTTCTCTTGTAGGCAGCAGAGCTGCAGGGATCTCTCCCTGCCTCCCGCATATGAGGGCAATCTGGCCAGGGGCCCCCCGGATACACAGGCCAGATTGCCCTCATTATTAGCCACCATGCAGGGGCCCCCTCCACCTCCGATGCTGCCGCACCGGATGCACATGCGGTATGTCTGCCCATGAACATTCTGTAAATTCCCTGTGATCTACACTCTTTGGCGATTTGTCACCGTCTCACGGACCGATTAGTGGCTGTTACTCCTGTAGTGTGTTGTTGAGGTTGTGCCCCTGCAAACTACTCACTGTGGCTCCATCTCCAGATCCACACAAGCATTAACCCTCCCAATCATTCATTTACGAACACTAACCTGGCTCCCTGCAGCTTCACCTGGCATGTCACATGCTGCAGTGGCGTTCTGCTGCTATACTAACATGCCCATACCATGTGTGCGGAAATTACCTCATACCTGGAAGGAGACCATACAGTCCACAGTAGTCTACCTGCTGCTCTCTGCGCACAGGACCTGGATGAGGTCACAGGAGGGGAGGAGTCAGAGGTCACATGATCAGGGGCCTCAGTGTATGCAGGACTCTGCTGTGCTGGTTGTCATGGCGCTGGATGAGGGGAAGTTTCTGTGTGGGGTCAGGAGGGGTTTACAGGGTGGATGTAGCAGAGCCGTGTGTGTACGAGGTGTACGGAGCGGAGCCGTGTGTGTACGAGGTGTAGAGAGCGGAGCCGCGTGTGTACGAGGTGTACGGAGCGAAGCCATGTGTGTATGAGGTGTACGGAGCGGAGCCGTGTGTGTATGAGGTGTACGGAGCGGAGCCGTGTGTGTATGAGGTGTACGGAGCAGAGCCGTGTGTGTACGAGGTGTACGGAACGGAGCCGCGTGTGTACGAGGTGTACGGAGCGGAGCCGTGTGTGTACAAGGTGTACGGAGCGGAGCCGTGTGTGTATGAGGTGTACGGAGCAGAGCCACGTGTGTACGGAGCGGAGCCGTGCGTGTACGAGGTGTACGGAGCGGAGCCACGTGTGTACGAGGTGTACGGAGCAGAGCCATGTGTGTACGAGGTGTACGGAGAGGAGCCGTGTGTGTACGAGGCGTACGGAGCGGAGCCGTGTGTGTACGAGGTGTACGGAGCGGAGCCACGTGTGTACGAGGTGTACGGAGAGGAGCCGTGTGTGTACGAGGCGTACGGAGCGGAGCCGTGTGTGTACGAGGTGTAGGGAGCAGAGCCGCATGTGCACAAGGTATACAGGGTGGAGCCGTGTGTGTACGAGGTGTACGAAGCGGAGTTGTGTGTGTATGAGATGTATGGAGCAGAGCCGCGTGTGTACGAGGTGTACGAAGCGGAGTTGTGTGTGTACGAGGTGTACAGAGCAGGGCCGCGTGTGTACGAGGTGTACGGAGCGGAGCCGTGTGTGTACGAGGTGCACAGAGCAGAGTCACGTGTGTACGAGGTGTACGGAGCGGAGCCGCGTGTGTAAGAGGTGTACGGAGCGGAGTTGTGTGTGTACGAGGTGCACAGAGCAGAGTCACGTGTGTACGAGGTGTACGGAGCGGAGCCGCGTGTGTAAGAGGTGTACGGAGCGGAGTTGTGTGTGTACGGAGCGGAGTCGCATGTGTAAGAGGTGTACGGAGCGGAGTTGTGTGAGTACGAGGTGTACGGAGCGGAGCCGCGTGTGCACAAGGTGTGCAGAGCGGAGCCACGTGTGTGCGAGGTGTACGGAGCGGAGTTGTGTGTGTATGAGATGTACAGAGTGGAGCCGTGTGTGTACGAGGTGTACAGAGCGGGACCACATGTGTACGAGATGGAGCCGCGTATGTACGAGGTGAACAGAGCAGAGCCATTTGTGTACGAGGTATACAGAGCAAAGCCGTGTGTGTACAAGTTGTTCAGAGCAGAGCCATGTGTGTGTGCAGCCGAGTGTGTATGAGGTGTACAGAGCTAAACTGCATGTGCTTGACGTGTACGAAGAAGATTCTTGTCTGTCTACGGAGCAGAGTAGTGTGTGTACATGTACGGAGTGGAGTCATGTGTCTACGACGTGTACACAGTGGAGCGCTGTGTACAACATGTGTGGAGCTTTGAGTATAGGATATGTACAGAGTGGGCCGTGATTTTATGATGTGTATGAGGTGGAGCCGTGTGTGATGGATGTGTGAGGAGCCGTGAGTGTATGGAGCAGAGCAGTGTGTGTACAATTTGTATGGAATGGAGCTGTGCACATGTATGAGTACATCTTGAAGTGATGAGAGAAAATAGACTTGCTGTATTCTTCTACTGAATGAACATAGCACATTTCTTTCCAATGTCATATTTTTACAGAACTGCGTAGTTCCGCATCCAGCCAGCTTTCTGACATGCAGTGTATATGTTACAGATGTAGGGAAGGTGACCTGACGGATGGACTTGTCAGTAGGGAGAAGGGATGGTTTGTGCACTGTAGACCGATGTTGGCAATGACAGAAGGGAAACAGGTGGGGAAAATGGAATAGGAGTGCAATACCTAAGTTTGACCACAAGATGGCAGGGGGGAGCGTAGTTCAGGACTTGACAGCAGCTTAGGGCTTTAGAAACAGCTTTGTCATGGGGGGGGCGGGGAGATAGGAACCCAGGAGGGAATTTCCCGAGGAGGGAGATAAATAGGACAGGAGTGAGTTCCAGGGGGTTCTAGTCCGAGGAGGAGAAGAATCAGTACGGAGAACTGACAACGGTGGAGAGCTCGACCAAGGGACCGATAGGAAGAGATAGTCAGGGGGGTGACCCTGACACAAAGAACCGCAGGACAGACGAGGCCCCGGGGGGTACCAATTGGACGACGACCTCGGACTGGTGAAGCGCTGGCGGTAGATAGGCCTAGGGCAGCCCCAGCGAAAGATCCGCGAGGAACGTCACTACGACTGAAGAAAGGTGCAGGTACCCGGGCCTGAATACGGAGAGCTGTGAAGGTACTGCAGTGTATGGCTACGGTCGTCAGGAGGACAGCCAATAAACTCGGACCTGTTGCAACCAAAATCTGCCTCCGTCTCGTGTCTGTGTCGTCTGGCCGCGGTAAGCAGTGGACCACCCCCCAATCTGGGCCCTACTCACACAGAGTTCATTGCTTAGTAGTTCCTCTTCCTCAGGGGAAAGAGCTGGCATCTCTGTGCTCTTCATACTTACATTCATTTAATTAGGTCAGCCTTCACTTTTCTTGGCTAGTGGTTTTTCAAAGGATTTTTACCAAAACTATCTCATGAAAAGGTTGTAGAGGATTGTGCAGAGAAGCATGAATCAGGGCTCCTCACTCTGAACGCCTGCTCTCCTTTTAACGTGGGTGTAATATTACTCAGACAACACAGGGTAAATGTAACACAATGTGGCAATACTTTATTGAACCACAAAATAGGCAACACATAGAACTGTCCCAGCAAAATACCCAAGATGGTGCAAAATTATGTTTCCGCTGACTCGCCAAGATCAGAGCAGCTGTGATTTCAGAGCTTTCAGAAACAACTATCCCCACCTGTGACATGCACAAAGAGAAGGTAATGACAATGTTAGGAAGCTGACAGACCACTGATGTCCAAGGCCAGTTGACTGAAGGGTCACAACCTTGTTTCTCAGAACTTTTTCATGGAGCCAGGTGACCGATAGGTCCCAATCCTGGCTTTCTCAAACATATCCATGGGACTCAGGTGACCAGTGGGTCCAAATGCTGACTACCCCAAATGTGTCCATGGGTTCAGTGATGGTCAATGGAGCAGATCTGTATTTTTTCAGCTGGACCCATGGTCCCCCAAGCTGGCTTCCTGTAGAATATAAAATCTGTGTCCCTCATGACGGAGCCATGATGTCCTGGCTGCTCTCTTTTAGAGTGTTCCTGGCTGTAGTTTTGTAAAGAGTTTCTGGTTCTTTGGATGTTATTTGTTACAGAGGCATATCCCTTTTTACAGTTCAAAACTGTTTTTCAAGCCATTATTCACGGGTCAAGGGGAAGGGTGAGGAGATTAACTAGCATTGTTTATTTAGTTTATACTTCAATGTTTGCAAGTCAACAAACTGCATTGCCCGTTATAATGTGTAATCAACATATGTACATGCTCGCTCATCACTATTGAAGACAGCTAAATAAAATTACTATAGAGAACTGCTACCCTCCACCTTTGATCCCTGAGTTGCTGGACAGAGTTTGTTATGCAAATATACTCATCAAACTGGATCTTTAGGGGGCATAGAACTTGGTTTATGTTAGACCACGGGATGAATTGTAAACAGCATTCAGATCATGTTACGAATATTATGAGTATGTAGTCTTGTCTTTTGGTTCATGCAACATTCCAACATTTTGTTAATGACATTTTCAGAGACTTGATGGATCAAATTGTGATCAAATTTCTGCATAATATATTTATCTTCTGCTGAGGAATATCAGAATGTGAACACTGTGCTGGAGCCTCTAAGAACCCATCATCTCTATTTTAGACAGGAGAAATGTGAATTCCATAAACCGAAATCCTGTACTTGGGTTATATATGTATGAGGTCCTCTACTCTTACTGCAGGTACAATGTAAGAAATAATTTGATTTCTTGCTGATTTTGTAAGTTTGCCCACTCACAAAGGCATGAACAGTCTACAATTTTAACCACTTAAGGACAAGGGATATTTCCATTTTTGCACTTCCATTTTTTGCTCCCCTTCTTCCCACGGCCATAACTTTTTATTTTTTTCCATCAATATGGCCATGTGAGGGCTTGTTTCTTGCGGGACAAGTTGTACTTTTGAATGGCATCATTGATTTTATCATATCATGTACTGGATAATAGGAAGAAAATTCCAAATGAGGTGAAAGTGCAATTACTTTTTTGGAATTTTTTTTACCATATTCACTAACTGCTAAAACTGACCTACCATTATGATTCTCCAGGTCATTACAGGTTCACAGACCCCAAACTTTTTTATTTAAGTGGTGAAAAAGAATTCCAAAGTTTGTAAAAAAAAAAAAAGTTGCCATTTTCTAAAACCCGTAGCGTCTCCATTTGTCGGGATCTGGGGCCTGATGAGGGCTTATTTTTTGCGTGCCTATCTGATGTTTTTATTGATACCATTTTGGTGTGTATACGATCTTTTGATCGCCCGTTATTGCATTTTAATGCAATGTTGCAGCGACCAAAAAACTAATTCTGGTGTTTCGATTTTTTTTCTTGTTATACCGTTTACCAATTGGATTATTTCTTTATATATATTGATAGATCAGGCGATTCTGAAAGCAGCGATACCAAATATGTGTATACTAGCTGAAGAGCCCGGCATTGCCTGGGCATAGTAACCAACTGTGGTTCGTTATAACAAATTATAATGATTATATTGCACATAAAAACATTTCACATCATATATTCAACACTGCAGATTTGCAACACAAATTAACTAAACAATTACCCAAGTATCCTCTCCTGTGTGATACTTTCTGCTGAGCTGTGTATCTAATCCTATCGTGTGTTACTGACTGCTCAGCAGTGTATCTAATCCTATCCTGTGTGATACTGACTGCTGAGTAGTGTATCTAATCCTATCCTGTGTGACACTGACTGCTGAGCCGTGTATCTAACCCTATCCTGTGTGATACTGACTGCTGAGCTGTGTATCTAATCCTATCCTGTGTGATACTGACTGCTGAGCAGTGTATCTAACCCTATCCTGTGTGATACTGACTGCTGAGCTGTGTATCTAACCCTATCCTGTGTGATACTGACAACTGAGCCATGTATCTAATCCTATCCTGTGTGATACTGACTGCTGAGCCGTGTATCTAATCCTATCCTGTGAGATACTGGGCTCCCCCTGCAGTCTGTGTCAGAGGGTGGTCTGTGTTGGCACGGTAATAAATTGTATTATTTCCAGCTTTACAGAAGGAAGATAACACCATAGAAATGATAAGAATAATAGGCCTCAGTTACCACAACTGTCTACTAAGGAAACTGTTGCTGATAGCAACCAATCACAGCTCATTTTTCATCTTTTAAACAGCTCTGGGACAGCGTGGCGAGTTTTGAGTGGCGATTTTTGTGTTTTGACTTTTATGTGGCGAGGTTGGTGTATGTGTGGTGAAATGTGTGCTGAGGGTGGTATATGTGTTGAAGCACGTGGTAGTGTGTGGCGCATTTTGTGTGTGTGTTCATATCCCTGTGTGTGGTGAGTATCCCATGTCAGGGCCCCACCTTAGCAACTGTACGGTATATACTCTTTGGCGCCATCGCTCTCATTCTTTAAGTCTCCCTTGTTCACATCTGGCAGCTGTCAATTTGCTTCCAACACTTTTCCTTTCACTTTTTCCCCATTATGTAAATAGGGGCAAAATTGTTTGGTGAATTGAAACGCGCTAACGGAAAGTTATCTCCTTCAATAGAGATAACATTCAAACTTGAGAACACCCTTTAAGACGATTGGCTTAAACCATATCGCAAATTGTTTAAATTCACTAGTTCAGTGAATACCTAAAAATTCAACATACATTCAAATTATGTCAAATTATTTATCTCTAGTAGCAAAAAAAATATATCTTTATGCAATATTAGCCAGTAAATAGAAAAATATAAAAATTTGAGAGTCCTCAGTGGTTTTGCTTACTAGTTAACTGAAGAGATGGAAACAAATAGCAGCTTTCGAGACCACTCAGGTCTCTTCATCAGGCATAGTGTAATACAAAATCTGAAGTGTCCCATATTTATACACTACAGGGCACAGGAATAATGCAGTAAATAAGACAAGTGACATGAAACAGAACTATCAATGTGTGACAGGGAGAAAACAGGTCTGGCAGTAAATATTGGAGCAGTTAATACATCGAAAAGAAGTGAGAAAGTCCTGATTGAGGTCTGGTCTAATGTTGAGATGGTCCCAAATGGTTCTGAGGAGAACATTCATTAATTGAAGTAAAAAGACGTAAATCCATGTGAGGTTCCTGTAGCTGTTGGAGAGGACAGGGAGCTTCTGACAATGATACTTCTTAGATTTGGGAGCTTCCTAAAACACAGAAGTGGGAAGCGGTCTGGAAATGTAGATTTTTATAGAGTTGAGAAGGTTCCAATATTTACAGCCACAACTGTTATCTCCCCATTCCACATTAATAGTTTTGCTTCATGTCACTTGTCTTATTTACTGCATTATTCCTGTGTCCTGTTGTGTATAAATATGGGACTATTCCGATTTTGAGTTATACTGAGAACCGTGAAGAGACCTGAGTGGTCTCGAAAGTTGCTATTTGGTGCCATCTTGTCAGTTACACATTAAAAGGTATCAACCACTAACGACTCTCAAATTTTCTCTCTAGTAACAACTTTTTAGCTACTAGAAAACATTTACCAATGAAAATGGAGCCTCCCTTGTTTGAATTTTTCTGTATTCTTAGCATTGAAATGATGTTTGGGAGTATATCATTTTATTACATTGTGAGAATTTTTTTTCTCACATTCTAGACATGAAAATGGTTTATTTTTTGTGTGCGTTTTCTTATGTGTAGAAAGATGTTGCTTTTGCTTAAAACACTTTCCACATTCTGTGCATAAGAATGGCTTCTCCCCTGTGTGAATTCTGTGATGGGTAACAAGATCTGACTTCTTTTGAAAACATTTCCAACATTCTGAACATGAAAATGGCTTCTCCCCTGTGTGAATTCTGTGATGTGCAACAAGATCTGACTTCTTTTTAAAACATTTCCAACATTCTGAACATGAAAATGGCTTCTCCCCTGTGTGAATTTTTTGATGGTCAACAAGATTTGCTTTAAAACAAAAACATTTCCCACATTCTGTACATGAAAATGGCTTCTCCCCAGTGTGAATTCTCTCATGTCCAATAAGTTTCGATTGACAGCTAAAACATGCTCCACATTCTGAGCATGAGAACAGCTTCTTCTCTTTGCGATTTATTTCATGTTTAATATTCTGTGATTTCTTTACTAAAAATTTCCGACTTTCTGAATATAACAATTCCTGGGCTTCTGTGTGAATTTTCTCATGTTCAATAAGCTTTGATTTATCTATATAACATTTTCCACATTTTGAACAAGCAAATGGAATCTTCCCATTGTGAGAGCTTTCATGTTCAACATCCATTTTGCTATTTTTAATTATCTTAACCGTTTGTAATAAATCAGAAAATGGGACATGCTGAAACTGATTAGAGGATAGATCTACGCTGTGAATGGCTGATTGAATATTTGTGATACTGCTATGCTCTTCATATATATTTTCTGTGATACCATAAACAGCTCCTTTAAAATATGAAGCCATCTCTGGTTCCTTTGAGCTTCTCATACAGTCACCTAGAAAAAATTAAAAAAAAATTATTTTTATATAATAGAATCCTAATATTTCTGTATAAACATTTCCATTCCAATTGCAGGGCTGGTAGCAATATTCAAATTCTATGAAAGGTGAAAAAAAAATGTTTAGTTGATGTCAGATAGCGTTAGTAATAACTTTTATATTAAGCATGGAACCACAACTTTACATTTCTTTAAAGCTATGGCAAGTACAATAATAATAATACAGCTTTGAATAGACTAGAAATCTTAAAATTTTGAAATCTCACATAATACCGATGCAATATGTATATAAAAATGTATGGAAGTTGCGAGGGTTAATATATTTCTTGGACATCATATGACCGAGTGATATTACCTCTTAGAAAGGTAACAGGCTTAGTAGCATTATTAATGCATGTACATTTATGAGCTCTACATAACTTTTAGGACTAGAGTCTTACTGACACAACACAAGACCTACATGTGACACGGGGTGCATTAAGACTGGGGTGCAAAGTCTGCTGAACCCCGTTGTTTTCACCCTGCAGTCTAAATTTTGCAAGGAGTTATGACATTTTCTTCCTAAAGATCCGAAGTTTGAGTTCCCCAAAATATATAGAAAGTGCGATATTGTGTAAAATGACTATTTATATGATTCAAACTCCAATTATAGCTGTTATACCAATTATCTTCAGTTAATTCTCCAGGACATGGTGTATTGAAGTTATTGTTAGGAATCTGCTTGGTTAACTGTTTATCACTGTGACGGGAGTATTCTCCAGAGCAAGGAGGGACAGCAGGCCTGGGAATAATCCAACAGATTTATTGACCAAAAAACAGGAACAACACGAAGGTAATTTGCAGAGTCCCAAAATAAGTCCACAGGAAACTGATTCGGGGGCACCTCCCGACAATCCTTGTGCCAGATCACAAAACCATAGTCCTTTAAGAGTCCCAGAAATCCACCACGATCACACAGAGGCCGAAGCTTCCTCAGACAGCCTCGTCCTTCTCTTTTAGCATCCAACTCACATCTGATCTTAAAGCAAGAATGTATTGTCAGGGCTCCTGGGATCAGTCCATCTGAAGGGGGGTAGGGGTCACACCTACTATTCAATGGTTTGGTCCATCAGAAGATTCTAGAAATGTAAGGGCTCCACTGAGTCTACAGGATGTGTATTGTAGGTTATCTTCTGCTTAGGAAAACAATAGCCAAAGTTCCACTAGCTGTTGACACAAGCCTAAATTAGATTATGGTCCAGGTACATCACAAGACATTGCAAAGTATTGGGGGAAGAAGACATGGTTAATTTACAGCAAATACAACCAGAGGAAAGTTACATGACATATTATACAAAATACAGGACAGGGCAAAACTACAAATCATGACAATCCCTTCCCCTCCCAATTTGTGTACGTACTAGGGACCTCTACAGGTCACTGGTTAAGTACACACAGGCATGGCTGACAGGACTCAGGGCTCCTCCTGCCTGGACAGTCCATCTGCATTTTGGTGTTGGCTGCCTCTTCTATACTGTATGGTAAAGTTATAGGGCTGCAGAGCCAGGCTCCATCGTAGTAAGCGTCCATTGTCCCCAGAGACTCTGTTCAGCCAGGTGAGGGGATTGTGATCAGTAACCACAGTGAATTCTCGTCCATACAGATACGGCCTTAGTTTCCTAAGGGCCCACACTACAGCCAGACATTCTTTTTCAACAGTTGCATAGGCCACTTCTCGGTCCAGCAGTTTCCGGCTGAGGTAGGCAATGGGGTGCTCGTCCCCAGCTGCATTCACCTGGCTGAGGACAGCTCCCAGTCCATAAGCAGAGGCGTCCGTCTGCACAATGAATCTCCTCTTGTAGTCTGGAGCAGCCAGAACAGGGTCACAGACCAGAGCGTCCTTCAGCTGGTTAAAAGCCTCATCACAGGCTGGAGTCCAGATCACCAGCCGGGGCATCGTTTTCTTGGTCAGGTCGGTAAGAGGCTTGGCCACAGTGCTGAAATGAGAAACAAATTTTCGGTAATAACTGGCAGTGCCCAAAAAAGCCATAACTTGTTTCTTAGTTTGGGGTACAGGCCAGTCTCTAATAGCCTGGATTTTGGCAGGTTCGGGACGGAGCTTCCCTCCTCCTACTCTATGCCCTAGGTACTGGACTTCACCCATCCCCAATTGGCATTTATCTGGTCGAATGGTTAGGCCTGCTGCAAGAAGCAGGTCAAGAATAACGGCTACTTGGTTCAGATGTTCCTCCCACGTCTGGCTGAAGATGGCGATATCATCCAAATAGGCACAAGCAAAGTCACCACATCCCCGGAGGATCTGGTCCATAATTCTCTGGAAGGTGGCCGGGGCATTCTTCATTCCAAAGGGCATATTTAGGAATTCATACAGACCAAAGGGGGTTATAAAAGCGGACCGTTCTCTCCCCTCCTCCGTCAGAGGGATTTGCCAGTATCCCTTACTGAGATCAAAGATAGTGACATATCGGGATCCAGCCAGTCGGTCTAGAAGTTCGTCAATACGAGGCATTGGGTAAGGATCACTGACGGTATGGTCGTTTAGTCGTCGATAGTCCACACAAAATCGAGTACTCCCATCCTTCTTGGGTACTAACACCACAGGAGAGGCCCAAGGGCTATGGGAGGCCTGGATTACCCCAAGCTGTAGCATCTCCTCCAGTTCATGCTGCATGGTGTTTCGAACTGATTCAGGTACCCGGTAAGGAGCCTGTTGTATGGGACGGATGCCCTGAGTGTCCACATGATGTTGGGTGACGGTGGTTCGACCTGGTTGGGATGAGAAAGCAGCACGTCTCTGTTGAAGCACTCCCAGCATCTGTTTTTTCTGTAAGGAATCCAGGTGATCTCCCAGAGGAACCTGTTCCACAGTGGATGGGGCTCTCGCTGCTTCCACGAGATCAGGTAGGGAGTCCTCATCCTCTTGACCGTCCTCTGAAGCTAGCCGACAGCTTGCTATCATTGGAAGGGTCCGGTCATGGTACTCCTTAATCATATTCACATGGACAGTCTTTTGTCTTAGCCCCTGATCATCTAAAGCAAGAAGGTAATTGGTGTCATTCAGTTTTCTGAGAACCCGGAAGGGACCCTCCCATGTTGTCTGCAGTTTATTCTGCCAATGGGGAACAATCATTAAGACCTGTTGTCCTTCTACAAACTCCCGGTAGTGTGCTTTACGGTCATACCATGTCTTCTGTCTGGTTTGAGCCATCCGCACATGACTCTGGGCAAAACTAGCAAGTTGGGCCAGGGTTTCTCGCAGCTTTAGGACATAAGGGACAACAGGGGCCCCTGTATCTTCAACTTGCCCCTCCCAGTATTCCTTGAGCAGGGTTAAGGGTCCTCGGACCTTTCTTCCATAGAGTAGTTCAAAGGGGGAGAACCCAGTGGACTCCTGGGGAACTTCCCGATAGGCAAACAAGAGATGGGGTAGGTACTTCTCCCAGTTTGAATCTCTGTCAGTGAAGACCCTCAGCATATTCTTCAGAGTGCCATTAAATCGTTCACAAAGTCCATTTGTTTGGGGATGATACGGGGTCGTGCGGATCGCTCGTACTCCACAGGTGCGCCACAGACACTGGACCAGCTCTGACATGAACTGGGAGCCTTGGTCCGACAAGATCTCACTGGGAAATCCTACTCTGGTGAAAATGGTAACCAGGGCCTCGGCCACCTTGGCTGCAGAAATACTTGACAAGGCCACCGCTTCTGGATATCGGGTGGCATAGTCCACAACAGTGAGAATGTACTGCTTTCCAGATTTACTTGGTTTAGCCAGAGGTCCAATGATATCAACAGCTACTCTTTGAAAGGGTTCTTCTATTATAGGGAGCGGTTGCAGGGGTGCCTTTGGGTGATCTCCGGGTCGCCCTCTACGCTGACATATGTCGCAAGTTCGGCAGAAATGCGCCACTGCTTGGGAAATCCCAGGCCAATAGAAAGATTGAGTCAATCACCTCTCGGTGCGGATTTTGCCTTGATGGCCAGCAGTAGGAATATCATGAGCAAGGTGTAATAGGGGAATTCTGTATTTCTGAGGAACAATCAGCTGTTTGCTATAAGTCCAGGGCTTATCTAGGGAGTCGGCATTGGTAACCCGATACAGAAGTCCATTTTCTCTGATAATTCTTTCTCCATTCTCCTCTAGCTGCCCTATTTCAGCTCGAGCTCTAAAACTAGCTAGGGTGGGGTCAGTCTCCACTTCTTGTCTAAACTGAACTTTATCCCAGGTAACATTCATATTATCCCCACAAGAAGAATCACTCACCGGCTGTGACGGCGGTTCTGGTGGCCTCATTTCCATGGATGGGTTGTACACGTCCACATTTGCTGCTCTCTTGGCTTGACTTCGGGTTACCGCACCGACAAAGTGGCAATGAAGATTCCACACATCATTTCCTAGAAGAACGTCTGCAGGGAGGCCGCTCATCACACCGACCATGCATTGTTTGGCCCCAAAGCCATAATCCAGGGTCACACTCGCTCTTGGAATATATCTCTGGGTACCTCCAGCCAATTCAATGGCAATTCCTGGTCCCTTTTGAATTGCTTCTGGTTGAATTACTCGGGGATCGGCAATGGTGAGAAAAGCCCCAGTGTCACGGAAGCCAACAACTTTTTGACCATCCAGCACGACCTCCTGTAGATGTTTGTGCTGAAGATCAGAAGAACAGGTGGCTGGGGCTCACACCCCATAGACTCCTGGTAGGGAAGCCAGGATATCAGAGTCACTTGGCAAGTTATCAGGCACTGAATCCATCTCTTCTCCAGGTGAGGGGGTCTGTAGATAATGAACAGGCAAAGGCGGTCTGTAGGTGTTCTGCCTCCGTACACCTGGACATTGGAATTGCATATGCCCGGGCTGCCCACATCCATAGCATCTGCGCTCTGGGATTCTTCCTCCACGTCGTAGTCCCAAAGGTGGAGCAGGAGTAATGCGAGGCACAGTCACACGAAGGTCACATGAGTTGATGGTCTAGTGGGATGGTGAATATTGGAGGCAGAAGGACCAGGGGCCGCCAGCGTTGGGGGGCTGGTAGTGTTTTTCTCCCTGAGTAGTAATTTTTTCCACTGAGGCTTGATGGTGAGAGCCTCATCAGCTAGAGCTGCAGCTTCCTCCACTGTTGCTGGTCTCCTTTCACGCACCCATTCCCGTATCTCAGCGGGGCACTTAAAATAAAACTGCTCTTTTAGGATGACCTGCAGGAACGTTTCCCAGGTTATGGCCTCCTCTGCCTCCAGCCAGCGATGACATATATGTTTGAGTTTGTGAGCATACATCTTGAAGGACACTTCCTCATCACAGGCTAAAGTACGGAACTGAGTCCTGTAAGTGTCTGGGGTCACAGCATAATGTTCTAGAATAGTCTGTTTAATCTCCGCATACTCACAGTTCAACCGAGGGTCCATAGCTCTATAGGCTGCGGCAGCTCCACCCTCTAAGAGCCCCACAAGATGTCGGACGCGCTCCCTTTCCGGGACTTCCATTAATCGACACTGATGCTCAAAGTCCAGGAAGAAGCCCTCAATGTCACCGGAAGCCTCATTAAATGGCTTGAAGTCTTTGCGGGACACTCTGGGGAGTTCCCTCATGGGGGATGCTGTGGGTACAGTCTGTCTGGAGCTTCTCGCTGCCTCCAAAGTGATCTCCCTCTCCAGCATTGCCATCTCCTCCATCCTGCGCTGCCTCTCCTTGGCTGTGCGCATTACTTCCCTCTTATCTTCTATGGTAGCCTCTTCTCCCAGCAAGGCCATCTCCTCCTCGTACCACACAACCCACTGACTTTTTTGGGTATTTACCTCCGACTGCCGCCTTTCCTCTCTTTGCTGTGAGGATCCTTCCTCAGCATCATCTTGCAGGTGAACTGCTTCCAAAGCCTCAATCAGCTGCTCCTTGGAGAGTCCCTTGTAGCTGACTCCCAGTTCATGGGCCTTTGTTTGTAGGTTCACCGCAGTCCAGTTCTTGTACTCTGCGGTGCTGGTTCCAGATGTTGATGGGCCGTTGTCCTCCATTCCTTCTGCTCTGATCCCAGCGCTGCCAACCAGTTTGTGATGGGAGTATTCTCCAGAGCAAGGAGGGACAGCAGGCCTGGGAATAATCCAACAGATTTATTGACCAAAAAACAGGAACAACACGAAGGTAATTTGCAGAGTCCCAAAATAAGTCCACAGGAAACTGATTCGGGGGCACCTCCCGACAATCCTTGTGCCAGATCACAAAACCATAGTCCTTTAAGAGTCCCAGAAATCCACCACGATCACACAGAGGCCGAAGCTTCCTCAGACAGCCTCGTCCTTCTCTTTTAGCATCCAACTCACATCTGATCTTAAAGCAAGAATGTATTGTCAGGGCTCCTGGGATCAGTCCATCTGAAGGGGGGTAGGGGTCACACCTACTATTCAATGGTTTGGTCCATCAGAAGATTCTAGAAATGTAAGGGCTCCACTGAGTCTACAGGATGTGTATTGTAGGTTATCTTCTGCTTAGGAAAACAATAGCCAAAGTTCCACTAGCTGTTGACACAAGCCTAAATTAGATTATGGTCCAGGTACATCACAAGACATTGCAAAGTATTGGGGGAAGGAGACATGGTTAATTTACAGCAAATACAACCAGAGGAAAGTTACATGACATATTATACAAAATACAGGACAGGGCAAAACTACAAATCATGACAATCACCAATAAGCTTGAACACATTATACAACATTATCTAAAGGATTTTATCATATTGTATTTTATTCAAATTTTTGCTTAAGCTGTTAAAAACTTTTTTAAGTTGATAACCATCGAGAATAATGAAAAGAAACAGCTAAAGTGGGTACAGAAAGTGTTCAGACCCCTTTAAATTTTTCACTCTTTGTTTTATTGCAGCCATTTGGTAAATTCAAAAATTTCATTTTTTTTCTCACTAATGTACACTCTGCACCCCATCTTGACCGAAAAAATAGAATTAGACTTACCGGTAATTCGGTTTCTAGGAACCTTCCACGACAGCATAGGAGGTTGTCTCCACACCCTAATGGGGGACAGGAAGCACAAAGAGGTGAAAAGCTCCTCCCACCTCCTACTCGCCAGTGACTTATTACGAACACCATAGAGCTGGTTATCTTTAAGCTCCCAGGAATACTCCAAGGAACATAGGGAGTGAATTAGTGCTGTCGTGGAAGGTTCCTAGAAACCGAATTACCGGTAAGTCTAATTCTTTTTCTCCAGTCACCTTCCACGACAACATAGGAAGAATACCAACTAATACAGCACTAGGGGGACCACAGCCTGGAGTACTTTCTGGCCAAAGACTAGATCCGTATTGGACAATAAGTCCAAACTATAGTGTTTTGTGAAGGTATGTACGAAGACCACGTTGCAGCCCTGCAGATCTGCTCGGTGGAAGCGCCTGCTCTTTCTGCCCAGGAGACTGATGTGGATCTTACGGATTGGGCCTTGACCCTGGGCGGTCGTGTCATGTCCTTAGCCAGGTACACTTCGGACATGGCCTTATTGCTCCAACTCGAGATGGTGCTTTTTGCCATCTTCCTCCCTTTATTCCAACCCAATGGATGCACAAATTAATTTTGGTCAATTCTCCAAGAACTAGATTGTTATAGGTAGTATAGCCCTTTGGAGAATAGGTAGATAGTCCAGCAACTCCCCCCTTGAGGTACCCTGGGATATATGATGCTCCAACTTGTCCAGCCACCGGAAGAGGGCTCTGGCTATGCAGGTGGAGGCTATATTAGATTTTAACACAGAGGTGGACGTTTCCCAGGATTTCTTCAGCAGACTATTTTTCTATCCATTGGATCTTTTAGCTGCGAAGAATCCTCAAAGGGGAGTGCGGTCTTTTTCGCTACTCTAGCCACCTGAATGTCCACCTTAGGAACATCCCAAGTAGGGAAATCACTCTCCAAGGGAAACCTATGCTTCAACTCTGAGGGGGTGGAAAGATATTTTTCTAGAAGGTCCCATTCCTGAGCTCTCAGATGCAGGATGTTTTTATGTACTGGAAAGTCAATCTATTTCCCTGTTTTTAAGCCCCCAAACAATTTGTCCTGAATGGACTGTGGAACTGACTCCTCCTCCAACCCCATAGTAGTACATACAGCGCTCACCAGCTCTTCTATTTATACTCTGAGGAGAAAAAGTATTTTCTAGCCTCTGAAACTCTGGGGGATGTAGCGTCTTCCCATTTTTCAGAGGATGAGGAATAAGAGTATTCAGACTCAGAGTCAGAGTCCACCGCCTCAATTTTCCATTTTTTAGAGGTAGATTGCCCTTGAAAAGATGGTGGCGGTGGAGGAGGGGTAAAGGCGGCTAAGGAGGATCGAACCTCTTGCTTAACCAGGTTACAGATTTCCTCAATGAGAGAGGGCTGTTCTGCTCTGACCACCTTGTCCGTGCATGCTTGACAGAGATTCTCCCATAGCGAGGGAAGCTTCCTATTGCAGATAGAACATTTGGGAGGCTTTTTGGCAGGGGCATTATGGGCAGACTTGTCTCCCTAAAAGAGAGGGAGAGTAGTGTAAGTAGAGGGACCATCTATACTGCTCAGGACCCTAGCCTAGGACCCACCCCATATCCAACTTACAGGGGCAGCGCTGGGCTCTGCAGGCGCAGGGCAGGAAGCACCATCCATACTGAGGGGATCAGTCTTACCTGGAGATGTCTTCAGGCAGGTTTATATAGTCATAAACCCTGCCCCCAGCACGTTTGCACATTCCCCTACTCCTCCCCGGGTCGAGGAGCAGGCTTCCGTGTACTTCAGCTTGCTCAGCACACCGTTCGGCAGTCCAGGGCAACAGGAGGCCAGAACCAGAAGTGCATGCATTCCAGTGTGGAATGCAAGGCCCGGAAGTGACACGTACCCTTAATGATGTCACTTCCAGGGCGCCGAACACCACGATGGGGAAGAGGAAAGTCCGGAGAGCTCAGGGAGGCCTCTGGTCAGAGATCACCGGCCTGCTTTACCCTCATGTGGGGACGCAGGTGGGCCGGGAATGTCCCAAGGCCAACGCTGTCGAAGGGAGAAGAACAGAGGAGGAGGGCCGAACCCAAGACCACCACTGCCCGGCTAAATAGAAGGTATGCTGTAGTCACTGATCCCTCAGCATACAATGTAACCTCTCCATGCCCCATGGGGGACAGGAAAGACACTGGTGAATAGGAGATGGGAGGGGCTTTTAACCTCTTTGTGCTTCCTGTCCCCCATTAGGGTGTGGAGACAACCTCCTATGCTGTCGTGGAATGCGACTAGAGAAAAACAGAAATGTAGAATTTTTTGCAAATTTATTAAAAAAGTAAAAACTGAAATATCACATCGTCATAAGTATTCAGACCCTTTGCTCAAGTATTGAGTAGAATCACCCTTTTGAGCTAGTACAGCCATGAGTCGTCTTGGGAATGATGCAACAACTTTTTCACACCTGGATTTGGGTATCCTCTGCCATTCCTCCTTGCAGATCCTCTCCAGTTCGGTCAGGTTGGATGGTGAACATTGGTGGACAGCCATTTTCAGGTCTCTCCAGAGATGGTCAATTGGGTTTAGGTCAGGACTCTGGCTGGGCCAGTCAACAATGGTCACAGATTTATTCTGAAGCTACTCCTTTGTTATTTTAGTTGTGTGCTTAGGGTCATTGCCTTGTTGGAAGGTGAACCTTCGGCCAAGTCTGATGTCCAGAGCACTCTGGAAGAGGTTTTCATCCAGAATCTCTCTGTATTTGTCCGCATTCTTGTTTCCTTCAATTGCAACCAGTCGTCCTGTCCATGCAGCTGAAAAAAAACTCATAGGACAATTAGAGAAAAAGATCCATGCACAAAAAAAGCGCACACCCATGAGTAAAAATATGTATAGACCATGATACGTAAGTGTATAAACAATTTTTATTAGCAGACAAAACAAACCACAATAAAATTAATTAAAAACACATCACATAGGTCCCATAAAGCAGCAATATAGCACACCACAATATAATATCATATAATATAATATGGGTGAACCAAGAATTCCCATGACAAAGTAGTATATATATGAATCCTGAATATTTGCAGAAATAGTGCCAATCTGGGCATCCCCAGAAGGCAAAAAAAAGAGAGACAGAGCCCTGTATGAGATCAGAGTATTTGCATGAGATACCTGTAGAGATGGTGCCCCTATCAAAAGGGAGTACCCCCTAAAATGAAAATGACCTGCATAGAAAAAAGCACCAAGGTAAGGCTTTGGGCTAAAATAACCAGCAAGTCACCAACCAGCAGAGCACATGTCAGGGCGTCAGGGACAGCAAAATGGGACAGTGGTCACGGGACCAAAGGTGATGTGGGGAGCCCCATGCGTATCGCTGCTGACCGCACTTCTCCTGACGAAGCTGCGGTCAACAGCGATACGCGTGGGGCTCCCCACATCACCTTTGGTCCTGGGACCACTGTCCCATTTTGCTATCCCTGACGCCCTGACATGTGCTCTCCTGGTTGGTGACTTGCTGGCTATTTTAGCCCTAAGCCTTACCTTGGTGCTTTTTTCTATGCAGGTCATTTTCATTTTAGGGGGTACTCTCTTTTCTTTCATAGGGGCACCATCTCTACAGGTAACTCATGCAAATACTCTGATCTCATACAGGGCTCTGTCTCTCTTTTTTTGCCTTCTGGGGACACCCAGATTGGCACTATTTCTGCAAATATTCAGGATTCATATATATACTACTTTGTCATGGGAATTCTTGTTTCACTCATATTATATTATATTATATTGTGGTGTGCTATATTGCTGCTTTATGGGACCTATGTGATGTGTTTTGTCTTTTTAATTGATTTTATTGTGGTTTGTTTTGTCTATTAATAAAAATTGTTTATACACTTTCTTACTTTATCATAGTCTATACATATTTTTACTCATGGGTGTGCACTTTTTTGTGCAAGGATCTTTTTCTCTAATTGTCCTATGTTTCTCTTTCCGTGCATTATGCAGCATCCCTGTTTATTTAATCTCTGATGTTATATGCCCTTCAGCTGTGCCCCATATCTTGTGTCCTTCTAGAAAAAAAAACATAACATGATGCTGCCACCACCATGTTTCACTGTTGGGATTGTATTTGGCAGGTGATGAGCAGTGCCTGGTTTTCTCCACATATACCGCTTAGAATTATCACCAAAAAATTCTATATTCGTCTCATCAGACCAGAGAATCTTATTTCTCATAGTCTGGGAGTCCTTCATGTGTATTTTTAGCAAACTATGCGGGCTTTCATGTGTCTTGCAGGCTTCCGTCAAACCACGGTCATAAAGGCCTCAATTGGTGGAGGGCTGCAGTGATAGTTGACTTTGTGGAACTTTCTCCCATCTCCCTACTGCATCTGTGGAGCTTAGCCACAGTGATCTTGAGGTTCTTCTTTACCTCTCTCACCAAGGCTCTTCTCCCACGATTGCTCAGTTTGGCTGGACAGCCAGGTCTAGGAAGACTTCTGGTGGCCCTAAACATCTTCCATTTAAGGATTATGGAGGCAATTGTGCTCTTAGGAACCTTGAGTACAGCAGAAATTATTTTGTAAACTTGGCCAGATCTGTGCCTTGCCACAATTCTGTCTCTGAGCTTTCTGGCCAGTTCCTTTGACCTCATGACTCTCATTTGGTCTGACATGCACTGTGAGCTGTGAGGTCTTATATAGACAGGTGTGTGTCTTTACAAATCAAGTCCTATCAGTTTAATTAACCCCTTACCTACAATTGACGTAATATTCCGTCCATGTGACCATGGACCTAATTACCATGGACGGAATATTACGTCATCACAATCAGCGGCGCCCACGTGGTGAGCGCCGCTGATCGCAGCCGAGTGTCTGCTAATTATCATAGCTGACACCCGGCACAATGTGTCAGGGGCGGTCACGGACCTCCCCCGACACGTTAACCCCTTGCACACCACGATCAAACACGATCGCGGTGTACCGGGGTTAAAGGGAAGCATCGGCAGGGAGGGGGCTCCCTCCGTGCTTCCCTGAGCCCCCCACGGCAGCGCAATGTGCAGTGCTGCTGCGGGGGGCGCCTTTCCTGCAGGTCCCCGGATCCAATATGGCGACGGGGACCTCCGGGGGCCTGCAGGAAGCTGGCTTCCTCAGTGCCTGCAAAGCGCAGGCATGAGGAAGCCTGTGCAGTGCCTGTGACAGATCGCTGATCTTTCACAGTGATCTGTGATGTGACACATCAGCGATCTGTCACAGGACAGTTATGTCCCCCCTGGGACATTGTAATAAAGTAAAAAAAAAATAAAAAAAAAAGTGTAAAAATAATTTTAAAAAAATCGCTAAATAAATTAAAAAAAAAAAAAAAAATATTCCCCAATAAATTCATTTTTTGGAAATGAAAAAAAAACAAACAATAAAAGTACACATATTTGGTATCGCCGCGTCCGTAACGACCCGCCCTATAAAACTGTCCCAATAATTAACCCCTTAAGCGAACTCCTTAAAAAATAAAAATAAAAAACGAAGCAAAAAATAATGATTTATTATCATACCGCCGAACAAAAAGTGCAATAACGCGCGATCAAAAAGATGCATATAAATATCCATGGTACCGCTGAAAACGTCATCTTGTCCTGCAAAAAACGAGCCACCATACAGCATCATCAGCGAAAAAATAAAAAAGTTATAGCTCGCAGAATAAAGCGATGCAAAAATAATTATTTTTTTATATAAAATTGTTTTCATTGCATAAAAGCGCCAAAACATAGAAAAACGACCTAAATGAGGTATCGCTGTAACCGTACTGACCCGAAGAATAAAACCGCCTTATAAATTTTACCGCACCCGGAACGGCGTAAACGCACTCCCCCAAAAGAAATTCATGAAACGCTGGTTTTTGTAAATTCTGCGTCCCAAGGCCTTGTTCAATTTACCACCAGGAACGAGATTGATAGCGCAACCATAGGAGCGATGTGGTGGTAAAACCTCAGCCTCTTTTTCGAAAAACACGTCCTTAAAATCCTTTAGTACTCCGGAATACCCTTCAGATTAACGGACAACACCGTTACAGTAGAAAGACAACCTTTAGAACAATTAGGCCCCCATTTTACAATATCCCAAGATTCCCAGTCAATAACACAATTATGTAACCATAACCAGGGGAATCCCAACAGCAGTCCCGCTGGAATTTAGTCCAGAACATAACATGAGATGTGTTCTTGATGCAAGGAACCCACCTTGAGGAGGAACTCCTCTGAGACAAATTTAACTATGTTCTTAACCAGCGGAGTCTTATCAATAACAATGAAATGAATTGTTGTTTCAAGCCAAACTGTCCCTATCTGACACTTAGACACCACCAAGTGTGAATTAATAAAGTTCATGGATGACCCACAGTCCATGAAAGCTGAAGTGGGTGTGAAACTATCCCCATAACAAAGTTCCACCTCCAGCAACATTTTTTGACATGAGGAAAAAGGTACCTGAGAGTCTGGGTGACCTCGATGATCACCCAGACTTGGCAGCTTGTCAGTTGGTGGGCGAGAGGGTCAGTCCTATTTCCAATGTCCGGGATCTCCACAGTAAAAACACAATCTCCCCCCTCATCTTCCCCTCCTCTTCTTCTCCTTTAGGTTGGTGGCCCCCACCTCCATAGGTATAGGGTGCCACATTGGAATTCGCCGGACGTTAAGGAGTCTCTTGTTGAATTACACATCTCTCCCGCAACCTCCGATCTATACGGATGGCCTGAGTCATAGCTTCCTCCAAGGACCTGGGTGGCGGATGGAGAGCCAGAGCACCCTTAAGATGATCCGACAGTCCTCTCCTGAACTGACAACAAAGTGTAGAGTTGTTCCATATAACTTCGGTGGCCTCCGCCTGAACTCAGAGCAATACCATTCGGCGGTGAGTTTACATCGGAAGAGACCCATGATGGTGTCCTCTGCCACCCTCACCTGGTCTGTTTCGTCAAAAATCAGTCCTAAGGCCTCAAAGAACCTATCCACAGACACACGTTCAGGGGCAGTAGCGGGTAACGAAAAAGCCCAAGTCTGGGGACCCTCCCGGAGTAACTAAATAATATTCCCCATCCATTGACTATCGTCCACAGAGGATCGGGGTCTCAGGGAGAAAAGCAACTTACAACTCTCCCTGAATGTACGTAACTTCTCCTTCTCTCCGGAAAAAGTATCTGGGAGCCTGACGGTAGGTTCAGGAGCGTGGAACAAGACATCTATGGGGTCAGAGTAGCTACAGGCAGCTTGGGAAACAGAACCCTGAACATAACTAACAGTCTCAGAGAGCTCCTTTTGAAGCTGATTATGAGAAGTGGTCAGGGCTCTATGTTCAACAGACGAATCCTGCATCATTTGAGTCAAATCAGACATCTGATCCACAAGAGTACAAAGCAGATCCGGATCCATAGAGAGAGAGGAAAGAAAAAAAAATGTATGGTCAGTTATAATGTCACGCAGATGCTATGCAGGTAGATGCAAGCTCCACTAGATGGCAATAGAGTGGAGGGAGGATGGCATTGCACACAGCAAAAGCAGACCTGCAGTGCAGTAGCGAGGCTGCCACCAGGTGGCAGCAGAATAGAAAAACAAGCCGAGTTGATAATAGTCTGTAGCGTAGTATCAAAGGAATAAACAAGCACAGAGTCAGAAGCAAGCCAAAAGAGTCAGTACCAGTCAGGAGCAGATATGCCAAAGAAAAGAGACAAACAGCAGGTCAGGGTCCAAGCTGAGTCAGATACCAGGGAGTCCTAAACATGAAATGGAAACACTGAGTCGGGACAGGGAGTGGGGGACAAACAGAAACGGGCAAAGTCAGGAACAGCAGGAGGACAAATCAGGGTACTACCAGAGTCAGATACTCACACTGTAGGCAGAAAATATAACTGACATGGCCTGCAAGACGCAGCAGGAAGAAATAGCAAACCTGAACCCAAAATAAGGCCAGGCAAAGTTAAAGGGAACCTGTCACCCCCCAGGGCGTTTTTAAGTAAAGAGCCACCTTCAGCAGCATTAAGGCTGCATTCTGTGAAGGTGGCTCTTCTTTTTCTGACCCCCAGTAACGCCGAAATAGTAACTTTTATAAATAGGTCCTCATACCTGTAATGCGTCCCATAGGAATGGTGAGTCCCCCTAAAGCAGCCGACTCCCCGCCGTCAATCATGTCTCTGCAGCGTCTGGGCCCCGCCTCCCATAGACGTCAATCATGCCTCGGTGCTGTCGTCTGGGCCCCGCCTCCCATAGACGTCCATCATGCCCCTGCTCTGCCATCTGTGCTCCTCCTCCTTCTGTCTCCTATGCCAGCCCCTGGTCTGTGAAAACAGTTCTCGAGCATGCACAGTGCGCGGTGCCCGTGAACTGACATCATGCGATCACACCTGCGTGTTGTGGAGGCCCCAAATCCTACCCCGCAGTGTGTGTTATGATGTATTCACACTGCCCGGGAAAAGGGCAGACAGGACTCAAAACCAGGACTGGATCATGACACTGACAAACCTAAAAGACCAAAGAGCTTGCAACAATTATCAAAAAGTAATACCAGTCAATGACTAAGGAGAATCTGCGACTTCTCTGCATTTAGTGGTTACTTCTCACCTGGGTGAAAGTCATATGTAGGACTCTCCTCTTTACACCACTCATCACACCTCACAAATGTCTCTGTAGGATTAATATGGGTCAGATCTTCATCCTGAAACAAATGTAAAAGTCACATGAATGATCAGCTCTAATCCTGCCATTGTCACCGTTCTCACTACACAAGTATGAAACATATAACATATTTTTGGACTATACAGTAAGATGCACTGGACCATAAGATGCACCTAGGTTTTAGAGAAGGAAATTAGAAAAAAAAGAAAGAACTGAAGCAAAAAAATGATGTGGTCAATTCTGTACTTAATATTCCCTATCTTGGTATATATGGTCCCCTCATCCCCATTCTGGAATACATGGCCCCCTCATCCCTATCCTGGTATGCATGGCCCCCTCATCCCTATTCTGGTGTGCATAGCCCCCTCATCGCCATGATCCCCATACTGGTATGCACGGCCCCCTCATCCCCATCCTGGTGTGCACGGCCCCCTCATCCCCAACCTGGTATGCACGGCCCCCTCATCCCCATCCTGGCATGCACGGCCCCCTCATCCCCATCCTGGTATGCACGGGCCCCTCATCCCCATCCTGGTATGCACTTCCCCCTCATCCCCATCCTGGTACACACGGCCTCCTCATCTCCATCCTGGTATGCCGATCCCCACATCTCCATCCTGGTAGGTATGGCCCCCTCATCCCTATCCTGGTAGGCATGGTCGCACTCATCCTTATCCAGGCAGACAGGGCTCCCATCTCCATCCTGGTATGCACAGCCCCCTCATCTCCATCCTGGTATGCATGGCCCCCTCATCCCTATCCTGGTAAGCATGGCCACCTTCATGCCTATCCTGGCATGCACGGCCCCACACTTATCGCCTAGTATGATTAGCCCCATCATGGTATGCAGGGACCCTATCCTTATCCTGGTATCATTGGCCACCATCCCCATCCTGGTATGCATGGCCCTTATCAGAAAAACATTAAAAAAACACAAACCATTATACTTACCTTCCTGCGCTTCCTTGCAGAGCATTGTTCCGATGCCAGCAGCTGATTTCTGCTTGTAAGCAACGCATGGCAAGGACGTCATGCGCTAATTACAAGCCGAGGACAGCTGCCGGAGTACTCACTGCTCCCCAAGCCAGTACTATGTGTGTGGAGAGCAGTGAGTATTCATTACTCTTTAATAGCGAGCACAGTGTTAGCAAGGCTTCCTGCAGCTGTCAGGCTTTCACGTGTGCTGCTAATGAAGGGAATGAGTATTCACTGCATTCCACACCTGTGAGAGTGGAGAGCAGTGAACATTCATTGCCTTAAGTAGAGGGAACACAGCAGCTGCAGGAAGCTGGTTGCTGAAGCTAACAATGTGTCCACTATTAAAGAGAAATGAATATTCATTTCTCTTTAGCAGCGGACACAGGAGTTAGTCGCAGCCACCGGCTCTTGCCTCCTTTGACCCACTGCCACTCCCCCACCTCAGCCAGAGCAGGCACATCCAGACTATAAGATGCACCCCCAATTTTCCTCCACATTTTTGGAGGAAAAAAAGTGTGTCTTATAGTCCGAAAAATATGGTAATACTGGACAGAGCACAAGATCTTCACAACAGTCTACACATGATAGGGGAGATCTAATGACATCTTCTCTCCATCTACCTGATGATCCTGAGGAACATTGGGATATTCTTGTTTCCAGTCCTTTGGAAGAAGAAGAGGACGGGGACATCTCTCTGGTGTTGTCCTCTTACTGGATAGAACTGGAGGAAACACATACAGGGACTGAAATGATTCTTTACATACAGATAATTATAGGCCGTGTGTATTTAGTCCTGTCTATTACCTGGTGATGTGAGGGGCCGGGGAACCTCCATCATGACGTCCTTGTACAGATTTTTGTGTCCTTCTAAATACTCCCACTCCTCCATGGAGAAATAGACGGCAACATCCTGACACCTTATATGAACCTGACAGAAACAATGATACTGTCATCACCCCAATTCCCTTCATGTGTAATGTCCCAGCATTCCTAGCAGTGTCACCTCTCCAGTCAGCAGCTCAATCATCTTGTAGGCGAGTTCTAGGATCTTCTGGTCATTGATGTCTTCATGTACTAAGGGGTGAGGTGGAGGCCTTGTAATTGGGCTCATGGGTCTTCTCCATCCCTCAGACACAGGGTCCTGACAGCGCTCACTAGAGGTCTTCTTCACTACTGTGTAATCCTGGTTATGGAGAGACACAATAATAAATCTCACTACAGACATTTCCAGAGTCCTCACCTCTCCAGTTCTGTCCGTCTGTTATTCCCACAGATAAGAATGATGTAATGTGACGTCATCAGAATCTCTCACCTCTCCAGTAAGCTGGAAGAGGATCTCTTGGGTGAGCTGTAATATCCTCTCCGCCATCTTGTCTCTGTTCTTATCCAAATTATCTTATATAGAAGATGTCCACTGAGAGGATCCAATATTTTAGAAACCTGGATGAGAAAATGTTAAGATATAATAAATAAAAGTTCTGGAGATCAGTGGAAGAGGAGATATAAAACAGCTTCTCAAAATTTAAGAGCAGACCATGTCACAAATTCACATGAATGCTACAGATAATCACTAGCCATAGGAGGTCTTGCCAACATATGTGGCAAATCAACAAAATCAACCAGCATTGCACCTCACCGTCACCTATGTAAGAGCTGACAACCAACAGACAATATCTGTGCTATTGCATTTTTCACCAGTAATGTAATGTGATGTGACAAAATATATGAAGGACGTATAAGGCTACTACAAAAACCTCTGTCCGAGTCACCATTCTTCAAAGCATTTTATAGAACTACATGCATGTACCAATGAAGTGATATCAGCTTTTGGGGAAGAGAAAGTTCCCATAAGCTGTAGTGAGGGTGATTATATAGTAAAACAAAATGTATAAAACCAAATCCAAATGCATTTATCATTTGAATCCTGTAACAATGTGTCACTCCAGTCAGCCTTCATGAACCATAATGTAATTAAACCCCCCACTAGCATTCCCTGTCCTGTATCATGTACAGCACTATGGAATTAATGGCGCTATATAAATAAATAATAATAATCATCATGAGTGGGATATGTGTCTTTGTTCCTCTCTGCATGGGGCTGATCCCACAAAGATGGTAGAAAAGAGAAGATGCATGTTTTGGCTCTGATTGTTGGTACTGTGTCTTGGAAGGGCTCCGATCTGCGTCTGAGATCTGATCCTGGTGCCACTACTTGAACATTTAGAGACTGGCGATCATCTACCAAGTACTATTGTAATCCACTTTGGATACCCTGCTGGATTAGAGTAGCTACTGAAAAGGACCAGTGTTGCATCTTCCTTGGCGTCAGATTCCCGGTGTCATGAACTTGTTTGCACAGTCAAACGGAATAACAGAGGTAGGAAAAAAGTAATAAGCAGAGATGCCGCACCTACACCCAAATGGTCCTTGTACAGACTAGAAAAGTCCCTAGCCGCACAATTAAAAACACCTCCTAGGACCTGACGCCCTAAAAGGCCGTCATGGAGTTTCTCGTATCTACTGAATTACCAAAGGAGAGGCCGCACACAAATCTTACAAAAGGGAATGGAGAGCATGTAGGGATACACCAAGGTATGAGTCTAAAGATGTTCACACAGGATGGATGGGAAAATACAAACAACCAAAAAATAAATGGACTAAGTGAAGACCTCCCAGACTCCAAAAGTAAAAGAAAGGAAATGTTGCTGGGTAGGATAACTCACAAATAGACTGCAGGAAAGCAACGGAGATTACTAAGGCAATATAATCTCTAGCTAAGGAGTTGGAATTCCAAACATCAGTCAACCTTGAAGTATAATCAGCAAAGAAAGCAGATGCAAGAGGAATATAACCACATGTGAAGATCTGAGGTTGTGAGTTATAAAAATCACCTAGGCAGGTTAACGATGCAACTATTTTTATTCCATACATTCATGGTTGTACAACAAATCCATGTAGATGGCCAACATACAATGTCCTCAGTCCACAAGTTCAAAATCTGAGATCGATAGTTTCACAGGCCCCATACCAGGCGATAACCACTGTCTCCCAGCCAGTATAGTGTGCAGTCACAACCTGTTCCTCCAGATGATGGATATCATGCCCGTAGCTCATGGATACCCCTCCAGCCAACAGTCAATCTCCAAAACTGCTTGGATCCTTTCCCTTCGAAGTCCCTCCAACCACTGCCTGATTCCTGAGGATGAACTGAGGAGCATGCAAATCACTAATAAAACATATGAAGAAAATATCTAATAAAACACAACAATATTGACGCAACCAGTGCTCCATGCTGGAAAAAGTCTCTATCTCGTAGAGCTGTGGACTCCGCTTTACATCCATTTGTCCTATAGCCTTTAGTAAGCGGCCATATCCTCACACCACTCATAAGATGTGATAGGACAGAACCAAACGAGGAAGTGAGAGACACCTGAAAAGCATCAAACAAAGGAAAGGAAAGCAAAGACAAGGGAAGAATCGGCAGGTGCACAGACACGGAAAAACTTGTGGTTTATCAGAGAGGAAAATCAACTATGGAGCAAGAGAATCCACTAACAGAGCCAAGACATCTGGGTGGTGCCTTGGGCTTTGTTCCTTTTGTTGTGGCAGACTCTAAGGCTATGTGCCCACGTTGCAGAAATGTCCGCAGAATTTGCACAACTCCCTGCCGTGGGTAAAACGCATGCGGAATTCGCATGCTTTTTCCCGCAAAACACAAGCGTTTTCCAAGCGATTTGAAGCATCGCTTGGAAAAGTGATTGACAGGTTGGTCACACTTGTCAAGCATAGTGCTTGACAAGTGTGACCAACTTCTTACTATTGATGCTGCCTATGCAGCATCAATAGTAAAAGATAGATTGTTAAAAATACTTAAAAAAAAATTAAAAAATCAGGATATACTTACCCTCTGTCGGCTCCCGGTCCTCATTGGCGCTGGCGGCAACTCCGTTACCAGGGATGCATTGCGCAAATGAACTGTGATGATGGACTGCATTATCGCTACTTCCATAACGCGATCTTCATCTGCGCTAGCAGTGACGGACCCCTGGATGCTGCAGCCCGCATCCGAGGGTCTATCACAGAATGACGGCACAGCGCTAACGATAACCATTGGTATCATCGCGTGCGTTCCACCTGGAATGCAACCTTAGTTCCTGGTTCCGGGAAATAACAAAGTGCGCATGTCTGGAAGGCACGCAGCATCAGGGACGGAAGTGGGTCATATGTGAGCATAGTGCATTCCACAATGGAATGCACGCCTACGTCATTATTGATGGCAAAGGGGGAGTCATAGATAAATAGATAAATAAATCCTACCCCATATCAACTACAAATATCTGAGATTTATACTCTTAATGAAGGAACAAAGACAATAATAAAAACAGATAGAAAGAATTGTATATAAAATTGTAGATACTCACAATGATTTGTGACCCCAATGTTTCTCATGGGGATTAAAACTGTACATGGCAAGAGACATCAGATTCCCTAAATATATAATATAGGCTGACCAAAGCTATAGAAAGCATGCATATGACAAGTTTTCATTGAGACCAACTGGTGTCATTGAATTGAACCGATGGATCCAGGCACATTCTTTTTGGAGAAGCAATTTATAAAAATTACCCCCCCTGGGGTTCTGTTTGACCACCTCCATAAAACTGAACCCAATCTCCCAAATATTACCCCGATGTATTTAATTGATGTGTCTGGCTATCGGGGTGTCACGTTTGTGCCTTATATCTCCAATATACTCACCCTTTTGGAAGTGCATTGAGCAGCAAGGTGGTGTGCTGGTAAAAGGGAAAAAAAAAGTCTTTTAAATCTTCTGCCTGAGTGAGTGTGAACGAGCTGAGTGTGACCTGAGCGTAAGTTCGAACTATGGTAAGTGTGTGACTTGAGATTCAGTGAAGAGGTGTTGGGAAAACCTATAACAAATACCTGTGTGAGTTGCTGAATTGTAAGTTGCTGAGTGCTTTCTACCTGTTCAATTTTTGGGGGGCTTGTTTAACCTATTTTTTTCTCTCTGCAGGGTTAATCTCTTATTTTACTATCTGTGTTTTTAAGGGTTAACTATATTGCATTTAAATCTTGAGGTGTAACTATATTCACAAGGGGTTAATTAAGGATGGGAGTTCATAATTAAGGGTTTATAAGGGGCAGCTGGTTGGGGCTCAACTCCTTTTGGAAGTGCATTGAGCAGCAAGGTGGTGTGCTGGTAAAAGGGAAAAAAAATCATTTAAATCTTCTGCCTGAGTGAGTGTGAACGAGCTGAGTGTGACCTGAGTGTAAGTGCGAACTGTGGTAAGTGTGTGACTTGAGATTCAGTGACTTTGGATTGAGGGAGTTTCCAAGGGAGGTATTACTGAATTGCTGTTATATTTTATTAATACTTTTTATTTATTTTGCTTATCTTATTGTCTGGTGCAATCCCCATTAGGATGTGCTCCACTATTGCCAATGCCATCCAGTGTACGTCTTGCCGCATGTATGAAATCCTTGAACAGCCAGTCGAGGGTGCATACTGCTGTGCAAGATGTGAGCACATTGTGCATTTGGAAGCACAGATACTGGATCTAAATGTGCAGCTGGCAACACTGACATCCATAGACAATATGGAAAGGAGTCTTCTGCTCACTGAGCAGACGCTCAATGGGATAGATGAGGGGGGGGATGCTAGGTTGGAGCTGCAGGACAGTGAAGCAGCTAGCTGGGTGACAGTTAGAAGGCGGGATAGAGGGAAGAGTACCAGGGAGGCTAGTCCTGATCTGGCACACCCCAATAAGTTTGCTAAGGCTACTTTCACACATCAGGTTTTCGGCGTCAGGCGCGATCCGGCGTCGTGCCGGAACGCCGGATCCGGCAAATGTTTTGTAAAACCTGATGTGCCGGATCCGGTTTTCTGCCGGATCTGTCTTGTTCTTGACAGACAAAACCGGATCCGTCTCATCCGGTTCATCCGTTTTTCTATCCGTTTTTCGACGGATTACGCCGGATCCGGTTTTTAAAATTGACCCTTGTGGCCTTCCGAACGGGATTGGCTACTGCAAAACTATATATAGCATGTTCCTACAGCCCTTCTTTGACAGGTTGTAGAGAAGAAAGTGCAGGTTGTAGAGAAGAGCAAGTTACTGGCGAAGATGGATGTTGTCATTGGAAATATTACCACTAGAAGTTCTGTGACGGTTTCAGGGACAATTTTCCACTATACTTTATGTCACCTCAAGGCAGAGTACACTGGGATGACAGAGTGTGAGAGATTTTTGCCCTAAACTTGTGTACCTTCTGGATCAACAGTATATACCTTTGCCAACCAAAGTTGGCTATCTTGTCATGGTCTTACTATTTTTACCTTTAGGCCACAGGTGTGTACCTGGTTGTGTTTTATGCAAAGTATTTCACCTTTTAACAAAAGTTGTGTACATTGTTAGGAAATCACCAACAATAAACACAACTTTTTAGGTGAAATACTTTGCTTCAAACACAACCAGGAACACAACTGTGGCAAAAAGCTAAAATTTACCCACAGTTATATACCTGGTTTTGAATACCTTTTTACCTTAGAAATACCCTGTATTTAACCTTTTTTTTAAACATAGTTCGCCGCAGAAAGAAATGACAGACAACCATTGTGAAACGATAATTTAACTTTTATTTAAAATTTTTTTTTTTTTTGTAAAATGTTTTTAAAGTGCAAAAAACTTTTTTAATAAAGGTTTTAAACCCAATGGGCATTTTTATTACAAAAAACACACATTACAAATCTGTGTACTGTGGGGTGGAAATACTGCTGGAGGGGCTGCGGGACACTTCGACACTGGGTGTGTGGAGAGAGGACTGGGATCGTGGTGGGGAAGGAACAGTTAGAGGTGAAGGTGTGGAAAAAGCTACAGAATGGGTGGACATGTGGGAGGCAGAAGAGGTGGTGGGCGGTGGAGTGGAGGGTTGGGCAGGGACTGTAGGAGCAGATGATGTTGATGGAAAGTTGTACGGGGAAGGAGTTTGGTACGGGGAAGGAGTTTGGTACGGGGAAGGAGTTTGGTACGGGGCAGGTTGCTGGAAGTGGGGAGATGTCTGGTACTGGGGAGGTTGCTGGTACTGGTGAGGTTGCTGGTATGTAATAGGAGGGGGAGGATGGAAAGTGGCTGGAGGGGGTGCAGATGTAATAGGAGGGGGAGGATGGAAAGTGGCTGGAGGGGGTGCAGATGTAATAGGAGGGGGAGGATGGAAAGTGGCTGGAGGGGGTGCAGGTGGAGGAACTACAGTGGTGGGAGGTGGAGGTTGGGAGGTAACCTGCTGTAGAGCACCGTGGCACGAATGCATTACATGCATCTGCTGGGCAGGAGATAGTGTTGCCATGCGCTCCACAACAGACCTGAAAAAGGTGTGGTTTGGCGAAGATCTTGCTTCTGAATGCATGGTTTGCAGAAGTGTCTTCACCTCCAGAATGCTGGAGTTGATCTGCTGAAAGCCTGCGGAGATTTGCTCTGACAAGACTTTTAGACAGTTCTGGAAAGATGCATTCAGATGCAAGAACTCTTGCGCATAACTCTTTTCCTGACCCCTCTGCCGCTGCCGCCCAGTACCCGCAGGTGTACTAGAGGTGGCAGGGGCAGAAGGGTGGGGTAAAGGGAAAGCGATCTCCTCACCAGCAGCTTCATGTAATGTAGGCGGCCACGATGCTCCTGTGCTGGTGGATGGGACAGATGGGTCGAATGTGTGGGAAGGCTGGGAAGGTGCAGATGTACCGGGGCGGTCGAAGTGTCCCTCGGTGCCGGTCTCCTCAGGGATCGCCTCAGAAGGGTCCAATCGTGCAGGCTCCCGAGTGCTGCTCACCGTGCTGTGGAATAAAGAGAAAAAAAAACAATTAAAATACTGACATGGTATGGCCCTGGCTAAAAAAAAAAAAGTTACATCTAACATTTTTTTCACATGTGGTGTGTAATATTTACCTTCTGGTGAGCATTGTTTCCCGGAGGAACGACAGGGCTTGTGCGTACTTGTACTTGCTCCTGCGTCCTCCAGATCCACTCGGGGCCCGCATCTCTTTATTGAACTCCTTCTTGAAACGATCCCTCACAGACCGCCACCGATTCACAATTCTGTTCCCTGAAACGAGAAAGGAGTGGTTAGTATACAACATCAGTGTTTCACAAACTCCAGTCCTCATGGTCCCCAGGGGTCATGTTTTCAGGATTTCCATAGTAAATAGAAATCCTGAACACATGATCCGTGGGGACCACGAGGACTGGAGTTCGGGAAACACTGGTTTACATCAAGCAACCGGTACTGTATATACTTACGCTCTTTAATCTGGGCCCGAACATCGAGGTCCTCCCAGCGGCCCACAAGGAGCGAACAGATTTCCTCCCAGAGTCGTCGGGTAACGATCAGGTCAGCGTGGCGGCGGTCAGCCATATTCCAGAGCGGCTCCCTTTCTCTGACGAGATCGATGAGGCGGTCCACATCAATCCCTCCATCCTCACCGTCAGAGTCGGGAGCACGCTGTGAAGGCTGTTAAAGAAAAAGACAAAAATAACATAATTAGCCTCCACAAAAGAAATGAAATAAAAAGTGAAAAAAAACAAAGCAAAAATATTTATACTTACACGCTGGTGACCGCCGCGTTGCTGTCGCCGACGACCCTGGGAGGCACTGCGAGGACCTCTTGGCCGAGCACCAGATTGGGAAGACTAGAGAAGAAAACAAAAAATGTTATGTCTTTGGATGTAGGCATTTGTTTGCTGTGTGTGGTCTGCAGAACATTGTTTTCTATGTGTTGTGTGTAGTGTGATGTTGTGTTTCTGCGTTTGATGCAAAAAACTTACCAATTGTGAGCCCACTCCAGGTGTCTGTCCACCCCTTCCTTCTTCTTCTGGGAGCTCCTCTTCATCTTGTGATTCCTGTTTTGAAATAAAAGGCAATGAATAGACATATATTACAGAGATGATGGATTTTGGAAATAAAAACTTACCGTCAAACGCTGACGATGCGAGGGAGGGCTCCCAGAAGAAGATGTGCTGTCCTGTTGATGGCCAGACTCCATGGCTGTGGGTATTGCTGCTGCTGTTGCTGCTGCCAGTGATGCCATTTCTGCTGCTGCTGCTGCTGCATCTCTTTGGCGGCTGTTGAATAAAGAGAAACAAAGGGCCAATGAATATCTTGATATTCCATGGCCCTAGTTTGGAGGAATGGGGGATTTGATAATTGCCGTCTCTCATCTGCTGCTGGACTCCCCTCCTCAGCATGTTCCATTTGCTGCTCCATTTGGGGTGGTGCTGATGGTGCTGCTGCTGCAGATGTCTGCTGCCTTCTCCTGCTCCTGGTTCTTGGCTTGGGTGGCATGTTGGGTGTGGCTGAGGGTCCCATTGTCTTGCTTTTATATATCTCCTGTGGGCAGAGCTACTGAGCATGCTCAGACCAAAAAACTGGATCCGGCCGCCGGATCCGGCTTTCGCCGGATCCGGCGCATTGCGGCGCTCATGGGCTTTCATTGTGTGAAAAAGCCGGACGCGCCGGATCCGGCGTGTCCGGCTTTTTCGCCGGAGACAAAAAACGTTACAGTAGCCGTTTTTTCCAGACGCCGGATCGCGACACATTGCCGGATCCGGCGAAAACCGGATGAAACGCATGGCCATCCGGCGCGATCCGGCGCAAATGCAAGTCAATGGGGGGGAAACCGGATCCGGCATTGCATTTCGCCGGATCCGGTTTCTGTCAAAAGCGCCGGATCGCGCCTGACGGCGAAAACCTGATGTGTGAAAGAGGCCTTAGTTGGCAGATGAGGGGAGTGTTAGTGCAGGAGTAGCACTGCTGCAGCAAGGCATGTCCTCTGAAAGCCGGAGGAGTGTCTGCTCCAGTAAGGGGGGAAATAGGAGAGCAGAGCAGGCCAGACAGGTTCTGGTAGTGGGAGACTCAATTATTAGGGGAACAGATAGGGCAATCTGTCACAAAGACAGGGATCGTCGAACGGTGTGCTGCCTACCTGGCGCTCGAGTCCGACACATCGCTGATCGGATTGACAGATTACTGGGAGGGGCTGGTGAGGACCCAGCGGTCATGGTGCACATTGGCACAAATGACAAAGTTAGAGGTAGGTGGAAGGTCCTTAAAGATGATTTCAGGGAATTAGGCTGCAAGCTTAAAGCAAGGACCTCCAAGGTGGTATTTTCGGAAATACTTCCTGTACCACGTGCCACGCCAGAGAGGCAATGGGAGATTAGGGAGGTTAATAAGTGGCTCAGGAATTGGTGTAGGAAGGAGGGGTTTGGGATCCTGCAGAACTGGGCCGACTTCTCAGTTGGCTACAGGTTCTACGCTAGGGACGGGCTGCACCTCAATGGGGAGGGTGCAGCTGTGCTGGGGGAGAAAATGGCTAGAAGGTTGGAGGAGTGTTTAAACTAGGGACGGGGGGGGGGTATTCCTTTTATAGGAGGGGAAGACAGTGCAGATAGAGACCTGGGCACAAATAAAGAAATTGGGGGTGGGGGTGGCATGGGGGGTGGGGTTAGAACAGTTAATAATTTAAGAAACAATAGAGGTACAGAGAGATACATAAAGTGCATGTATACTAATGCCAGAAGCCTCGCCAACAAAATGGAGAAATTGGAGTTAATGTTGTTGGAACATAATTATGACATGGTGGGGATATCTGAGACATGGCTGGATGAGAGCCATGACTGGGTGGTTAATTTACAGGGCTATAGTCTGTTCAGAAATGAGCGTGCAAATAAACGAGGGTGAGGCGTGTGTTTATATGTAAAATCATCCTTAAAACCCATCCTGCGTGATAATATATATGAATCTAATGAAAATGTAGAGTCCCTGTGGGTGGAGATAAGGGGAGGGGGGAAAAATAATAAATTACTGATAGGGGTTTGTTATAAGTCTCCAAAAATAATGGAAGCAACAGAGAATATCCTCATAAAGCAAATAGATGAAGCAGCGACTCAAGGAGAAGTCATTATTATGGGGGACTTCAACTACCCTGAAATACATTGGGGAACAGAAACCTGCAGTTCCAGCAAAGGTAATAGGTTTCTGACTACTATGAGAGACAATTACCTTTCACAACTGGTTCAGGACCCAACAAGAGGGGGGGGCACTGCTAGACCTAATATTAACCAACAGGCCAGACCGCATATCAAATGTAAGGGTTGGGGGTCACTTGGGTAATAGTGATCACAAATTAATAAGTTTTCATGTATCCTTTAGTAAGATGTGTAGTAGAGGGGTTACAAGGACACTAAACTTCAGGAAGGCAAATTTCCAACGGATGAGAGATGATCTTGGTGCAACTGGGACGATATCCTGAGACATAAAAATACACAAAGAAAATGAGAGACGCTTATTAGCATCCTGAATAGGACCTGTGCACAATACATACCGTATGGGAATAAACATGCTAGAAATAGGAGGAAACCACTATGGCTGTAAGTCTATGCGCACATGTTGCGGATTCCGCTGCGGGTTTTTCCGCGCAGAAACGCAGGTAAAACCGAGGTAAGTGACCTGCGGTTTTCCTGCGGTTTGGTCTGCGGTTTTGCCCTGCGGTTTCACACTTCTACTATGTTAAAGGTGTGAAACCGCCCAAACAATTGACATGCTGCGGTTTGTAAACCGCAACAAAACCGCGCGGAAAAAAACGCAGCGTGAGCACAGCGTTTTTGTAAATCCATAGGCTTTCATTGTACTGTACCATGTAGCGGAACTGCTGCGCTTCCGCAGGGCCAAAACCGAGGCGGAAAAGCAGCAGAATCCGCAACGTGTGCACATAGCCTTAGGGGTGCAATAAGAGATAAAAATAAAGCATTTAGAGAATTAAAGCAAGTAGGTAGTGATGAGGCATTAACAAAATACAGAAGATTAAATAAATTCTGTAAAAAGCAAAGCAAAACAGCAAAGATTGAGACAGAGAGACTCACTGCCAGAGAAAGGAAAAATAATTCCCAAATATTCTTTAACTACATAAATAGTAAGAAACTAAAAAATGATAGTGTTGGCCCCCTTAAAAATAGTCTGGGTGAAATGGTGGATGAGGATGAGGAAAAAGCCAATATGCTAAATGACTTTTTTTCAACAGTATTTACACAAGAAAATTCCATGACGGATAACATGATCAGGGATAAACATTCTCCATTAAATGTCACCTGCTTAACCCAGCAGGAAGTATGGCGGCGTCTAAAAAATCACTAAAATTGACAAATCCCCGGGCCAGGATGGGATACACCCCCGAGTACTGCAGGAATTAAGCACAGTCATAGATAGACCATTATTTTTAATTTTTAAAGATTCCATAATAACAGGGTCTGTACCACAGGACTGGCATATAGCAAATGTGGTGCCAATATTCAAAAAGGGGACAAAAACTGAACTTAGAAATTATAGGCCAGTAAGTTTAACCTCAACTGTGGGTAAAATCCTGGAGGGTTTTCTAAGAGATACTATACTGGAGTATCTGGAGAAGAATAACCTCATGACCCAATATCAACATGGGTTTACAAGGGACCGTTCCTGTCAGACTAATCTGATAAGCTTTTATGAAGAGGTAAGTTCCGGACTGGACCAAGGGAATGCAGTTGACATGGTGTACATGGACTTTTCAAAAGCTTTTGATACGGTGCCACACAAAAGGTTGATACATAAAATGAGAACAATGGGGATAGGGGAAAATATGTGTAGGTGGGTTAAGAGCTGGCTCAGGGATAGGAAACAAAGGGTGGTTATTAATGGAGCACACTCGGACTGGGTCACGGTTAGCAGTGGGGTACCACAGGGGTCAGTTTTGGGCCCGCTTCTTTTTAACATATTTATTAATGACATTGTAGGGGGCATAGAGAGTAGAATTTCTATATTTGCAGATGACACTAAACTCTGCAGGGTAATCAATACAGAGGAGGACAATTTTATATTACAGGAGGATTTATGTAAACTAGAAGCTTGGGCTGATAAATGGCAAATGAGCTTTAATGGGGATAAATGTAAGGTCATGCACTTGGGTAGAACGAACAAGATGTATAATTATGTGCTTAATTGTAAAACACTGGGCAAAACTGTCACTGAAAAAGACCTGGGTGTATAGGTGGACGACAAACTCACATTTAGTGGCCAGTGTCAGGCAGCTGCTGCAAAGGCAAATAAAATAATGAGATGCATTAAAAGAGGCATAGATGCTGATGAGGAGAACATAATTTTACCTCTATATAAGTCACTAGTGCGACCACACTTAGAATACTGTGTAGAGTTCTGGTCTCTGGTGTATAAGAAATACATAGCTGAACTGGAGCGGGTGCAGAGAAGAGCGACCAAGGTTATCAGGGAACTAGGGGGTCTGCAATACCAAGACAGGTTATTACACTTGGGGTTATTTAGTTTGGAGAATCGAAGGCTTAGGGGTGATCTTATTACAATGTATAAATATATGCGGGGACAATACAGAGACCTTTCTAATAATCTTTTTACTCTTAGACCTGTGACAGGGACAAGGGGGCATCCTCTACGTCTGGAGGAAAGAAGGTTTAAGCATACTCACAGACGCGGATTCTTTACTGTAAGAGCAGTGAGACTATGGAACTCTCTGCCATATGATGTTGTAATGAGTGATTCCCTACTAAAATTTAAGAAGGGCCTGGATGCCTTTCTTGAAAAGTATAGTATTACAGGGTATATACACTAGTTTCCTTAATATTGCGTTGATCCAGGGAGCTAGTCTGATTGCAGTATGTGGAGTCGGGAAGGAATTTTTTTCCCCAATGTGAAGCTTACTGTTTGCCACATGGGTTTTTTTGCCTTCCTCTGGATCAACATGTTAGGGCAAGTTAGCATAGGATATGGGTTGAACTAGATGGACTTAAAGTCTCCCTTCAACCTTAATAACTATGTAACTATGTAACTCTTCTTCTGAACTCCCTTATTGTTTCACCCACATAATCCTTTGGGCAGTTACAAGTTGCTAGATATATAAGGCCAGTTGTTTTGCAATTTGAAAAATTAAGAAGGAAATTTTTTTTTCCATTAAATGAGCTCTTTACAAATTTGCAGAGCTTCATGAATTTACAATTTACACAGTTGCCACACTTAAAAAAAACCACATTTTGCAATCCAACCAGGTGCTTCCGGATGCAGATCTCTTAAAGAAGCTATGAACCAGATTATCCTTAAGGGACCGCCCCTTTCTAAAGGTTATCATTGGTCAGGGTCCTACGATCCCTGTCAAATCAGGATCAGCTGCCAGAATGTCAGAATATTTGTTAAGGACCCCCAGTACCCGCCTGTTTTGACAGTCAAATGTACCAATGATCCTTGTTACCTCTGAATTGTTAGTGGAACTTCTAGTGTGGGTTTGCAATAAGGTACCCCTATCCTGGGATAAGGCATGATTGTATGCCAATTCAATGGTGCCACTGGGATAACCTTTCTCAAAGAATCTCCTTTTCATATCTACTGATTGATGTATGAAAGCATCCATGTCAGAACAGTTCCTCCTTAGCCTCAATTGACCCTTAGGGATCCCATGTTTTAATGCTTCTGGATGATGGCTATCCCAACGAAGCAAACTATTTGTACTTGTTGGTTTACGGTAAATTTGAGTTTTTATAGAACCATCCCTATCTCTTTGAATTTGAACATCAAGGAATAGTAAGGTGGTCTTGTCAAATTCAAATGTGAATTTCATTCCAATAGTATTGTCATTCAGTTCATTGACGAATTCACAGAAACTAGTTGCAGTACCATGCCAGATGACAAAAATGTTGTCACTGAATCTGTACCAGACCCACACATGTTGATCCCACCATTTAGGTTCACCAGAAAAAACTGGTTTCCTCCCACCAACCCAGGAACAAACCAGCATAAGATGGAGCACAGAGCCTGCCCATAGCCTTGCCCCTGAGTTGGTAGAAGTGCTTCCTGTCAAAAATAAAAAAAATCCTTGTGAGCATGAATTGTAATAGATCCAGTACAAATTGGCTATGGGCCCTACATGGGACAGCCCTTGATTTCAGAAAATATTTGACCGATTCCAGGCCCAAATTATGTGATATATGACTATATAGGGCCTCTACATCAATTGAGGCCAGTAAGGAACCCTCCGCTACATGGATGCCCTCTAATTTGAGGAGGAGATCAGAGATATCCCTGATGTAAGAAGGAAGAGCAAGAACAAAAGGGCAGAGTATTTTGTCAATATAGACGCCACAATTTTGAGTCAGTGAATCAGAGCCTGAGATTAGTAGGAACATAATTAAAACATTTTTTCAAGACACTATAATCCTCAGTGGAGAGGAAATAAGTAGACAAATTAATTATCTGACCTTGATTCAGACCACTTTGGGTCTTAGATAATAACCAGTCCTGACATTCCTCTCTAAAAAAAAGAGGAGGAAGCAGAATATGATGAATTGTTTCCAATATTGGATCCCCTCGTCATCTGTTGTGATGAACGACCTCTTTGGGACCCCCTTGCATTGTATTTTCCTCTGCCCCTCCATTGTCTATGATGTCTCCCTCCCTTAGGTGTACCTGGGTTGTTACGTTCATCGTCAGATATTTCAATATCTGATGATGAAATTTCAGAGACACTGTTTAGGTGAAAACTATATTGCCTGGTTTTCCCCAAAAGCCTTAAGATCTCTCTGGAAAGGCACATTTTTCCTCTCCTTTATGAAAGACTGATATTTTTCAACAGAAGTTTCCAAAAGGCCCTCCCGTCTGTTAAAGTCTGGGTCTGCCTTATGTCTCAAGATATTATCTATTGATTTATTTAATTGTTTTGTGGAAAAGTCAAAGAGCTTTATTTCCTCCTCCAAAAGTAGTTGCATAAACCTCACCGATGAGTCAACTGACTCTTTTAACCACTTGGTGAATAGTTCAGGAGAAGCTGTTCTAGATTAAGATTGATCCTAAGGCCCCTTGGTACCACTCTATATTTAATGTAGTTTTCTAATGCCTTTATGCCTGCTCTTTATATGTTCTTTGTAATCAGTGTACAGATCACCCAAAAGCGATTTCAGAGACTGATTAGTGTTGCCAGTCCCTGATTGACTGCTGGTACAGAAAGCCTGGTTGGCGTCCTCTAGCCAAGCATCTGTATTCAGGGGACCTGATAAAAAGCTTGCATGTCACGTGTACTGTCCTGTGTGACACGACCCGCAGGCCAGTAACTGAAACAACAAGACTGGCATGTGTAACTGTCCTGTGTGACACGACCCGCAGGCCGGTAACTGAAACAACAAGACTGGCACGTGTAACTGTCCTGTGTGACACAACCCGCAGGCCAGTAACTCAAACAACAAGACAAGGGGAAGGGAAAACAGTTACAACGGTGGGCCCTGCAATAGGGAATGGGGACGTGGAGACCTCCTGCACTCCCCTGAGGCAGTGTCCCTGAACACTCCTAACGTTCCCTATACAGGCTCCTCACCTGTCGCTGAGCTGGATACCTGTGTCCCTCACTCACCCTACACCTATCCCTTACTAGGGAACTGGGTGGTGCAGACACTGGTCCCCACCGCTGTACTAATATACACCAAGGAAAATATATAAACAGGGGAAAACACCAAAAACACTTACCTTGCTCTGCTGCAGTCACCGGGCAGCAGAGTGCATCATCGGATTACCTTTTCGCAGTGGCTCGACACCTCAGCCAGCTGCCACCTTCACCATCTCACTCTGCTACGGACACCGGGCAGGCAGAGTTCACACCAGTTTCAGCAGTGGCTCTACACCTCAGAGCCAGCTGCTCCCTTCACCGTGGTTGGAATCCAACTAAGGAAATGCTGCTATCACCAACACCTGTTGATGGACCAGCTGACCTCATATAACAAAGGAGGAGCGGTCACATGAGCAGGGACCAAAAAACATGTAATAACCCCAGTGACCACCGGGGCAAAAGGTAACCAATAGAACCTATCAGGCTGTAATGACACTTGTGGCGACCGGTGGCAAAAACCCATATTAAGCCCCAGAAGCCTGAAAAGGGGAAAACAAGGTTTATCTGAGGGAATCAGGATCTGACACAGATCCAAGAATTGGACTGTGACATTGCCATGCCAGTAAACAAGACTGAGAGAAAAACATCAAAAATCACATCTGTAAGGACTTTCTACCAATGGGTTTTTGTATTTTTAAATGATGCAAAATCTCTAAAAATCTAGGGGATAAGTGTCAGCCATGTTTATATATATATATCAGCTGGCATTCGGTTCCATTTTGTGACATATTACATTATACCTCTAGTAGAGGGAGGAAGTGGGCGTCCCACTAATGGCTGGGTTATCTATATTTAGAAGGGGTATGGATGTGTACCATGCAGCATCTTTACATCAGGCCTCCTGATGATCCTGAAATGGTGAAACGCGTTGAAGCTTCTTGAATATCAACAAACTATAAGTACCTTTAAGCTTGCTGTTTTCAACAAATATGTTAAGCATATATTATGTGTGCCGTTAGAGGTGTTTATCTGCCTATGGACACTCTTTGGATGCTAACTGCCTTCACGGACACCTTATATTAATGATACACTGTAGGGTGATCAGGGACTCCAAGGGTGAGCCGTCTTGGAGCGGGCGCCATTCGCTGACCAGTAGGGTGCCAACCTCCGCTGTCAGGAAGGCTATACAGCAAAAGGTAACAGTAGAGCAAGGTACCGTATGTTTGCACTTGTCACTTTTGTCAGCGTGTTACCAATTCACCCTTTTTGCACATGTTTTCTATTATTGCCTACCTTAATATCAGTCCTTGATTGGCAATCCCTATACACACTTTTCTATGTTTGAATAAATGATTGTATATGTGACCCACCAACATAGGGACATCTAGGAGAGTTAGGGTCAGCCGCCGAGGAGCGGGGGCGCCAATCTCGTTGTGTGTTTAGGGTGCCAACCTCCACTGGTAGGTAGGCTGATGTGAATAGACTTTGATCACATAGGGTGATAGTAGCCAGCACGGTTACGTCTATGTTGCATGGTAATATCTTGTGTTTTTAATAGATACTGTATATTAAAAGCTAAATTATCATTGTTATATAAGGCCTTTGGATTTATTTTTACAAACTTCTGTTTGTTTGTTTTTTGCCACTTATATATAAAAAATTCAAGTTTGGCATCGCAATAATAGTACTCACACAGAGAGTCATTTTGTTATGTCATTTTAACCATACAATGAACACCGTAAAAACAAAACCCAATAAAAACACTGATTCAATTGCATTCATTTCATCAATTCATTACACTTGGGAGTTTTTTCACCATTTTTTAGTACAGGTATCTATTATGGCAAAATGAAGGGCGTAATTCAAAACTACAACTTGTCCAGCAAAAAACAAGCCCTCATACAGCTATTTCTATGTAAAAATAAAAAAGTTGGAAGAAGTGGAACACTGAAAGAGCAAAATTGAAAAATTACCCTGAAGTAAATAATAGGTATACACATGATAATTTACGCACTATTTAACCAATCACCAGTCTGGGGCTTCTATTTTTATTAAAATCAGAGTAGGCAGCCTCAGAGAGGTGATTTTTTAAAAATAATACTCATTAATAAAAGTGTCCAGAAATACTCCCTCTTTCCCCCTTAAAGGAACCAACTTCCTAGCAAAATGTAAGTACAAATTTCAAAGTTATGGTTAAGTATGGGATTCCAGAACCTTGCATGCTGTGAAAGAGTGACACCTTGTGTGTTAAGGAACAGTTAGACAAGGCTTGCAACGACAATGGACAAAGGGAGGGGGAGTGTGGGGAAGGTGACTTGACGGACAGACGTGACTGGTAGTAGAAGGGGATGGTTTGTGCAAGAGAGACAGAGATTGACAGGATAGAAGGGTGACAGCTGGGAAAGGTAAATAGGAGGGCGTAGTACCGAGAAATGACCACAAGATGGCAGGGGAGAGTAGTTGAGGACTGAACATCAGCTTATGGCTCAAGAAAACGCTTAGTCATGGGGAGCGGGAGACAGGAACCCAGGAGGGGAATTCCCCTGTGAGAGAGGGGATAAATAGAACTGGTTAGGGTTCCAGGGAGTCTAGTCCCGGGAGGAGCTCAGCAGAGGAAGACGCAGGACAGAAGACGGAGACTGCTGAGGAGCTCGGCCAGGGGACTGACAGAGAAGAGACAGTCAGGGGGGTGGCCCCTGACCCGATGGACCGCAGGACAGACGAGGCCTCGGGGGTACCGATTGGACGACGACCTCTGGCAGGTGAAGCGCTGGCGGTAGATTGGTCTAGGACAGCCCTAGCGAAAGATCCGCGAGGGACGTTACTGCGACTGGAGCTAGGGAGCAGGTACCCGGGCCTGGAGACAGAGTGGTGTAAAGAAGCTGTGGTGCGTGTTTGGTGGTCGTCCGGAGGACGACGAATAAATCCGGAGCTGTTACACGTGAAATCTGTCTCCGCCTCGTCCTTGAGTCGCCTGGTGTCTGTGTCATCCGGACAGGGTAAGCAGTGGTCCACCCCCCAAGCCCGGCCCCTACCACACAGCGGTCATGCTCAGGTCGGGAGAGCTGATGGCCAGACCAAGCATTGCGTTGAAATCCTCATCAGAGTTATGCGGCTATCTGACTTTTTCCTTATTGCGAGAACTTACAAGGAAAAGGAAAGACGGTATCATACGGGCGCTGCAAGGAGGAGGCAACCAGTAATCAGGTCGATTGTACAGCTTTAACCCTTTCACGACCTACAGGTACATCGTAGGTCGTGTCCCGGCATTTGATGCGGGCTCCAGCATCGAAGTCCTTTCCTCTGGCCCCTGAACAGATTTCCAGGGACAGGAGTGCTTGTTTAAAGCAGGCGCTTTAATTACTCCTTGCAGAGCAAGCAAGTAGCGTTCACTACTGAATGCTGCGGTGCGGTGAGTCTATTTTGAGGATGTACTTTGTGAGCAGAGCCAGCACGTTCTGCACTCCAGTTCCACCATCAAAAACCGCAGTGACTGCTCCTGTAATGCATATGGAGCAGGACCATCTCCAGCCCCTCTTGTGACATGCATGCCCTCAGCCCCTTCTTTTCAAAATGCATCACAAAGAGTTGCCTGCTCTTCAGACCAACGCAAATCTGGAAAATCAGTTGCAAGTAGTGTGAAGTATCCGCACCTTGCCACTCCACCTTATGTCAATATTACGTCAGCGGGATCTCGTGGTAAGGTCTCCCCACTTGTACCAACGTGATGTTCCACACTCCCTGGGGACATGTAAGGTCAGATTGGTACAGTTTTGCACAGGTAACCACGTCCACATCGGCACATGTAGTGAGAGTATGTGGCCTACACAGTCACTAACGTGGCACAATGATCACTCACAACCCTGACATTCTGAGAGGCCCCTTTCACTAACACCAGTGAAACAGCGTCTGGTCAGCCCGACAGGACTGTCACCAGTTCCTCATTCGATATATGCCTGGTCCATTAATAGGGTTATATCGGGCCAGAAATCAACCCTGGTAGCATGAAAACTTAAACCAAGAAACAGATACGTGGATTCGTGCATCAAGATAAAAGAGCAGCCCAAGGGTAAATTATATATTTAATCGCCTTAATGGCACAAAAGACATTACACTATATACACAATGGGTCATTCCCCTCCTGCCCTCTTGGCTATTCCCCTCCTGCCCTCTTGGCTGAACCTAAATCCCCTCCCCATGTCTCTGCAGCTGCAAACTCCAAAAACCTATGAAATCTCATAACTCCATTCTGGACGGTCCTAGGGCAACGGTTCTGGTGCCATCAGATCCGGACGGGCTCCTGCTACATGTTAAGACCAAGTATAGCTTTGCAACCTGGTTTCTAGTAGCTGTTCTATGTATCGCCATACCCTTAGATTCTAGGATGGATCGAGACCCACCCGAGGGCTCGCCATCTTATGGGGATATCGGAAATATAACCGGTATGTGGCCAGGACATACAATAAGCCCATATTCTCATTATGAAATCCTACTTGTCTGAACAAAGCAATTTTGACTGCATGGTCTCCATATGGCAGCAAGCCTTTTGTTCTTCTTTGAGCAGGACAAGGTGTCAGGTCTGTCACTCACAGTGCTTTGACTGACAACCCCCCTGCTGCTGGTTGGTTATCTATTACAACTGCAAACTGAAGGGGTTTTAGTAATCACATGCCAAATAGGATACAAAAGGTTGACATGGAGTTAGATCTCCAATAGTTTTCACAAGTGGCAACATCATTGAAACCACCTAACATCACAGCCATGCCAAAGAGAAGCAGCTTCATTAAGGGGGAGTTAATTAAATGTTTATATAGCAGGACAAATATCAAGTTGATAATTTTCTAAGGTTCCCGAATGGTGTAAATATCCAAATGGCCCCTTTCAGGAAAAAGGTTTCCCACCCCTGCTGTACAGTCATGCAAACTACACAGCTCTTGGCTGTATTTTATAGTGTTATACTGTAAAGCTGTTGGCAGGGCTCTTTAGAATTTTGGATAACTAGAGGAGGAAGACCTGTCAAGACTCAGACGTCAAGGTTAGATTTCAGAAAGGCAAATTTTAAGAGACTCAGAAAGAGAATAGGAGGGATCCAATGGCTGGATATCCTTAAGAACAAAAATGTCCAGGAAGGATGGGAAATCTTGAAAAATGAGATTCTCAAAGCACAATTGTTAACAATTCTTAAAAGAGGGAAGAATAGGAAGCATTTAAGAAAACCAGGATGGATGAACACAGAACTTAAACACATGCTAAAAAGGAAGGAAGAAATGTTTAGTAAATGGAAAGAGGGAGGCATATCTAAAGAAGAATATAATGCTGTCTGCAGAACCTGCAGGGCACAAATCAGAATATCTAAAGCTGACAACGAATTAAGGCTTGCAAGAGATGTCAAAAGCAATAAAAAGGATTTTGGGGATATGTCAAAAGTAAAAGAAAAGTCAAAGATGCTATAGGATTTTTACAGGATGAAAATGATGAAATGGTAAGACAGGATGTTGAGAAGGTCAAACTTTTAAATTCCTATTTTGCATCTGTTTTCTCTCAGAAAGGAAATGTAACATCAACTGATCTTCACTGTCCTATTAAGGGAATAAAAGAATCCAGGATATCTATAAACAGAAAGATAGTGAGTAAACACTTAGCTAACCTAAATGAATTCAAGTCTCCAGTTCCAGTTGAATTACACCCCAGAGTACTGAAGGAGGTAGCAGAAGAAATTTTTAAACCACTCTCCATAATCTTTGAAAATTCTTGGAGAATAGGAGAAGTCCCAGAAGACTGTAGAAGCACAAATGTTCCAATCTTCAAAAGGGGAAGAATGTGGACTCAGGGAACTACAGGCCGGTGAGTCTGACTTCTATACCAGGAAAGATCTTTGAACAAATCATTAAACAACATGTATGTAAGTACCTGGATAAGAATTAAGTGATTAACCAGAGTCAGCATGGGTTTGTAACTAATAAGTCATGTCAAACTTAATTTCCTTCTATGACAGAATCACTGACTGGGTGTATCAGGGAAATAAATGCTGTAGATAAAGTATATCTTGACTTCAGCAAAGCATTTGACAAAATATCACACCATCTTTATTGAAAAAAATGACTAAGTATGGAATGGACAAGGCAACTGTTAGGTGGGTTCACAACTGGCTTAGTGATCTGACCCATCTTTATCAATGACTTAGATGAAGGAATTCAGGGTAAACTGATTAAATTTGCTGATGATACAAAGCTAGGAAGGATAGCTAATACCAGAGAAGAGAGAGAGAGGATTCAAAAAGATATAAATAAAATATAGTAGTGGGCAGCAACTAACAGAATGGTTTTTAACAGGGAAAAATGCAAAGTACTACCTTTTGGAAGTGCATTGAGCAGCAGGGTGGTGTGCTGGTAAAAGGGAAAAAAAAACTTTTTTTAAATCTTCTGCCTTGAGTGAGTGTGACCTGAGCGTAAGTGCGAACGGTGGTAAGTGTGAGACTTGTGATTCAGTGACTTTGGATTCAGGGAGTTTCCAAGGGAGGTATTACTGAATTACTGTTATATTTTATTAATACTTTATTTTATTTTTGCTTATCTTTTCTGTCTGGTGCATTCCCCATTAGGATGTGCTCTACTATTGTCAATGCCATCCAGTGTATGTCTTGCCGCATGTATGAAATCCTTGAACAGCCGGTCGAGGGTGCATACTGCTGTGCGAGATGTGAGCACGTTGTGCATTTGGAAGCCCAGATACTGGATCTAAATGTGCAGCTGGCAACACTGAGATCCATAGACAATATGGAAAGGAGTCTTCTGCTCACTGAGCAGATGCTCAATGGGATAGATGAGGGGGGATGCTAGGCTAGAGCTGCAGGATAATGAAGCAGCTAGCTGGGTGACAGAAGGCATGGTAGAGGGAAGAGCACCAGGGAGGCTAGTCCTGATCTGGCACACCCCAATAAGTTTGCTAAGTTGGCAGATGAGGGGAGTGTTAGTGCAGGAGTAGCACTGCTGCAGCAAGGCATGTCCTCTGAAAGCCGGAGGAGTGTCTGCTCCAGTAAGGGGTGAAATAGGAGAGCAGGGCAGGCCAGACAGGTTCTGGTAGTGGGAGACTCAATTATTAGGGGAACAGATAGGGCAATCTGTCACAAAGACAGGGATCGTCGAACAGTGTGCTGCCTACCTGGTGCTCGAGTCCGACACATCGCTGATCGGGTTGACAGATTACTGGGAGGGGCTGGTGAGGATCCAGCGGTCATGGTGCACATTGGCACAAATGACAAAGTTAGAGGTAGGTGAAAGGTCCTTAAAGATGATTTCAAGGAATTAGGCTGCAAGCTTAAAGCAAGGACCTCCAAGGTGGTATTTTTGGAAATACTTCCTGTACCACGTGCCACACCAGAGAGGCAACGGGAGATTAGGGAGGTTAATAAGTGGCTCAGGAATTGGTGTAGGAAGGAGGGGTTTGGGTTCCTGCAGAACTGGGCCGACTTCTCAGTTGGCTACAGGTTCTACGCTAGGGACGGGCTGCACCTCAATGGGGAGGGTGCAGCTGTGCTGGGGGAGAAAATGGCTAGAAGGTTGGAGGAGTGTTTAAACTAGGGACTGGGGGGAGGGTATTCCTTTTATAGGAGGGGAAGACAGTTCAGATAGAGACCTGGGCACAAATAATGACATTGGGGGTGGGGGTGGCATGGGGGGTGGGGTTAGAACAGTTAATAAATTAAAAAAGAATAGAGGTACAGAGAGATACATAAAGGGCATGTATACTAATGCCAGAAGCCTCGCCAACAAAATGGAGGAATTGGAGTTAATGTTTTTGGAACATAATTATGACATGATGGGGATATCTGAGACATGGCTGGATGAGAGCCATGACTGGGTGGTTAATTTACAGGGCTATAGTCTGTTCAGAAATGACCGTACAAATAAGCGAGGGGGAGGCGTGTGTTTATATGTAAAATCATCCTTAAAACCCATCCTTCGTGATAATATATATGAATCTAATGAAAATGTAGAGTCCCTGTGGGTAGAGATAAGGGGAGGGGGGAAAAAATAATAAATTACTGATAGGGGTTTGTTATAAGTCTCCAAAAATAATGGAAGCAACAGAGAATATCCTCATAAAGCAAATAGATGAAGCAGCGACTCAAGGAGAAGTCATTATTATGGGGGACTTCAACTACCCTCAAATACATTGGGGAACCGAAACCTGCAGTTCCAGCAAAGGTAATAGGTTTATGACAACTATGAGAGACAATTACCTTTCACCAGTGGCGTATCCAGGGGGGGGCAGCCGGGGCAGTTGCCCCGGGCGCAGGCAGCAGGGGGGCGCAGTCGGGCCGCCCGGCCGCCTAATGCAGCGGTCGGCAGTGTCTCTTCCCCGGCGGCTGCGTTCTGCCGCCCCCCGTCCTGTGTGTCGGCGGTTCTCTGTGTCAGCTGTCAAGCTGACAGCCGACGCAGAGAAGGAGGCCGCGCCGACTCCCAGGCAGCAATTGTACTGGCGTCTATACAGACGCCAGTATAATTGAAGCTCTGACCGCCTGGTCAGAGCGACGTCAGCAGAGTGATCAGGTCATGTGATCATGCTGCTGACGTCACTCCCCGGCGCGAAGAGAGAACCCTGGTGGTAAGTGTGCTCCACTGTGGAGCTGAAGAACCACCGAAGATAGGAGATGGGGGTTAATGAGTGGATATGGGGCTTAATGTGGGGAAGGGGGTTAATGTGGGGATGGGGGTTAATGAGTGGAGATGGGGGTTAATGAGTGGGGGGTTAATGGGTGGAGATGGGGGTGTTCATGAGTGGAGATGGGGGTTAATGAGTGGATATGGGGCTTAATGTGGGGAAGGGGGTTAATGTGGGGATGGGGGTTAATGAGTGGAGATGGGGGTTAATGAGTGGGGGGTTAATGGGTGGAGATGGGGGTGTTCATGAGTGGAGATGGGGGTTAATGAGTGGATATGGGGCTTAATGTGGGGAAGGGGGTTAATGTGGGGATGGGGGTTAATGAGTGGAGATGGGGGTTAATGAGTGGGGGGTTAATGGGTGGAGATGGGGGTTAATGTGGGGATGGGGGTTAATGAGTGGGGGGTTAATGAGTGGAGATGGGGGTTAATGTGTGGGGGTTAATGAGTGGAGATGGGATTAATGTGGGGATGGGGGTTAATGTGTGGAGATGGGATTAATGTGGGGATGGGGGTTAATGTGTGGAGATGGGATTAATGTGGGGATGGGGGTTAATGTGTGGAGATGGGATTAATGTGGGGATGGGGGTTAATGAGTGGAGATGGGATTAATGTGGTGATGGGGGTTAATGTGGGGGGTTAATGAGTGGAGATGGGGGTTAATGTGGGGATTGGGGTTAATGATTGGGGGGTTAATGAGTGGAGATGGGGTTAATGACTGTGGGGGTTAATGAGTGGAGATGGGGGTTGGATGGGGGTTAATGAGTGGGGGGATTAATGAGTGGGGATGGGGGTTAATGTGTGGGGGGATTTGGAGTGGGGGTACATAATGTGTGGGGAGATTTGGAGTGGGGGTACATAATGTGTGGGGGGATTTGGGAGTAGGGATGAGGGGTTATTGAGTGGGGATGGGGGGGTACTTAATGTGTGTGGGGGATTAGTGATGGGGGATTTGGAGTGGGGATGGTATTTAATGTGTGTGGGGAGATTTGAGGACACAAAATGAAGAGTATGAGGAAACAGTATGGGGGATGGGTGCAGACAGTAAGGGGTGCGAACGGGTGAATGTATGTGGACACAGTATGGGGAGTCGGGGATATGTGTGAGCAGACAGTATAGAGAGTGAGGGGGTAAATATATGAGGAGACAGTATGGTGAACAGAGGGATGTTAGAGGAGGGAGGGGAATAGTGTGAGGTGACAGTATATTGCAGATATTTTTTATTTGGGAGCATTATAATGACACTTCTATCTTTAAGGGCATCGTGTGGAGATTTGCTGCAGAAGACCGGAGAAGATGGACGTCTGCAGAGATGGCTGTGGATGAGAAAACTCATCATGGGGTCTGGACAAGATGAAGAAAAGGAGAACGACTGCAGAGACGACGTCATCTATCAGGTACTTGGATGTAAATGTTATTTGTGCTACTGACTTATTCTCATGTTTTTATTTGTTAGGAGCATTAAAGGGATTGTCCAGGTTTGCGCTGAGTCTGCAGACATTCTATGTGACTGCAGACTTCTGAATTCTCACAGTGCTCACTGAATGCTGTCAGGATTCTCTCGTGCCGGAAATTTAAATACATGCGGTCACATGCTGACTAGACATGTGTGGCCTCACTCCATGAAAATGAACGGAGCGAGGCCGGACACGTCTAGTCGGAATGTGGCCAGAAGTATATAAATCACATACTTGTGCTGACATGACTGTACATCAGCAAGGGAGAATCCTAAAAGTGTGCAGTGCATTCGTTGTGAGAATTCAGAAGCTGCAATGTCAGGATTCAGCTCTGCAGGTTCCAGTACTCATCACATGGACACTTCACTCATATGCGATTTTCATAGTTATGGTCCTGTGACAACGAGCTTCTCTTCCTGCTTTCAGTTTTTTACTGAACATTGAGAGCATTAGGGAGAGCAGCTCGTGGGTACATGACTAACTGTGCAAGTCGCATATGTACTTGGGGGGGGGGGCGCCGAACCAAATTCTTGCCCCGGGTGCCAGAAAGCCTAGATACGCCTCTGCCTTTCACAACTGGTTCAGGACCCAACAAGAGGGGGGGGCACTGCTAGACCTAATATTAACCAACAGGCCAGACCGCATATCAAATGTAAGGGTTGCGGGTCACTTGGGTAATAGTGATCACAAAATAATAAGTTTTCATGTATCCTTTAATAAGATGTGTAGTAGAGGGGTTACAAGGACACTAAACTTCAGGAAGGCAAATTTCCATCGGATGAGAGATGATCTTGGTGCAATTAACTGGGACGATATCCTGAGACATAAAAATACACAAAGAAAATGGGAGACGTTTATTAGCATCCTGAATAGGACCTGTGCACAATACATACCGTATGGGAATAAACATGCGAGAAATAGGAAGAAACCACTATGGCTAAATAGAGCTGTAAGGGTTGCAATAAGGGACAAAAATAAAGCATTTAGAGAATTAAAGCAAGTAGGTAGTGACGAGGCATTAAATAAATACAGAAAATTAAATAAATTCTGTAAAAAGCAAATCAAGACAACAAAGATTGAGACAGAGAGACTCATTGCCAGAGTAAGTAAAAATAATCCCAAAATATTCTTTAACTACATAAATAGTAAGAAGCTAAAAAATGATAGTGTTGGTCCCCTTAAAAATAGTCTGGGTGAAATGGTGGATGAGGATGAGGAAAAAGCCAATATGCTAAATGACTTTTTTTTAACAGTATTTACACAAGAAAACCCCATGACGGATAACATGATCAGGGATAAAAAAAATCTCCATTAAATGTCACCTGCTTAAACAAGCAGGAAGTACGGCGGCTTCTAAAAATCACTAAAATTGACAAATCCCCGGGCCCGGATGGGATACACCCCCGAGTACTGCAGGAATTAAGCACAGTCATAGATAGACCATTATTTTTAATCTTTAAAGATTCCATAATAACAGGGTCTGTACCACAGGACTGGCGTATAGCAAATATGGTGCCATTATTCAAAAGGGGGACAAAAACTGAACTTGGAAATTATAGGCCAGTAAGTTTAACCTCAACTGTGGGTAAAATCCTGGAGGGTTTTCTAAGAGATACTATACTGGAGTATCTGGAGAAGAATAACCTTATGACCCAATATCAACATGGGTTTACAAGGGACCGTTCCTGTCAGACTAATCTGATAAGCTTTTATGAAAAGGTAAGTTTCCGGAATGGACCAAGGGAATGCAGTGGACGTGGTGTACATGGACTTTTCAAAAGCTTTTGATACGGTGCCACACAAAAGGTTGATACATAAAATGAGAACAATGGGGATAGGGTAAAATATGTGTAGGTGGGTTAAGAGCTGGCTCAGGGATAGGAAACAAAGGGTGGTTATTAATGGAGCACACTCGGACTGGGTCACGGTTAGCAGTGGGGTACCACAGGGGTCAGATTTGGGCCCGCTTCTTTTTAACATATTTATTAATGACCTTGTAGGGGGCATAGAGTGTAGAATGTCAATATTTGCAGATGACACTAAACTCTTCAGGGTAATCAATAGAGAGGAGGACAATTTTATATTACAGGAGGATTTATGTAAACTAGAAGCTTGGGCTGATAAATGGCAAATGAGCTTTAATGGGGATAAATGTAAGGTAGAACGAACAAGATGTATAATTATGTGCTTAATTGTAAAACACTGGGCAAAACTGTCACTAAAAAAGACTTGGGTGTATGGGTGGACGACAAACTCACATTTAGTGGCCAGTGTCAGGCAGCTGCTGCAAAGGCAAATAAAATAATGGGATGCATTAAAAGAGGCATAGATGCTCATGAGTAGAACATAATTTTACCTCTATATAAGTCACTATTGCGACCACACTTAGAATACTGTGTACAGTTCTGGTCTCCAGTGTATAAGGCTGGTTTCACACTTGCGTTTTTTTGCGCTGTATTTTAGCGCTAAAAAACGCATGCGCTTTTCCCCTATATTTTGCATGGGATGCGCTTATGTGCGCATACATATGCATTTGTATGCGCTTTTACGCGCATGCGTTTTTTTGTGGTGTGCGCTCGGGCGCACAAAATGCATCCAATTGCATTTTTGGGCGTCCGACTTGCCTCAAAAAAACGCATGCGCGCGCAAATGCTTTTTTTTACAGCAAGACACCCATTGTAAGTCTATGGGTGCGCGTTTTTTTGCGCATGCATTTTTTTGTTGACCATTGGTTAGACAATGGAAATTAAGGGTTTGGGTTAGAGTTAGGGTTAGTTAAGGGGGGTTAGGGTTAGGGTTAGTATGGCTTGGTTAAGGGTTAGGGTTAGTTAGGGGTTAGGGTTTGGGTTAGGGTTAGTAGGGTTTGGTTAAGGGTTAGTATGGTTTGGTTAAGGGTTAGGGTTAGTATGGTTTGGTTAAGGGTTAGGGTTAGGGTTAGTAAAGTCATGGTTTGGGTCAGTGTTAATCCTAACCCTATCTTGATTGTTTTGGTGAGGCCAACAAATGTTGGAAAAAACGCAAACACGGTAAAAACGCACTAAAAACGCATACAAACGCATAAAAACGCTGCGGTTTTTTCATGCATGCGCATAAAAATGCTTGAAAAAAACGCAGCATTTGTATGCGTTTATATGCGTTTTTTCCATGCTTTTTTTGCAGGAAAAGTGCGCTGCAAAAAAAAGCAAGTGTGAAAGTAGCCTTATAAGAAAGACATAGCTGAACTGGAGCGGGGCGGGTGCAGAGAAGAGCGACCAAGGTTATTAGGGAACTGGGGGGTCTGCAATACCAAGACAGGTTATTACACTTGGGGTTATTTAGTTTGGAAAATCGAAGGCTTCGGGGTGATCTTATTACAATGTATAAATATATGCGGGGACAATACAAAGACCTTTCTAATGATCTTTTTACTCTTAGACCTGTGACGGGGAAAAGGGGGCATCCTCTACGTCTGGAGGAAAGAAGGTTTAAGCATACTCACAGACGCGGATTCTTTACTGTAAGAGCAGTGAGACTATGGAACTCTCTGCCATATGATGTTGTAATGAGTGATTCACTACTAAAATTTAAGAAGGGACTGGATGCCTTTCTTGAAAAGTACAATATTACAGGGTATATACACTAGTTTCCTTAATGTTGCGTTCGTTGATCCAGGGAGCTAGTCTGATTGCCGTATGTGGAGTCGGGAAGGAATTTTTTCCCCAATGTGAAGCTTACTGTTTGCCACATGGGTTTTTTTTTGCCTTCTTTTGGATCAACATGTTAGGGCAAGTTAGGATAGGATATGGGTTGAACTAGATCGACTTAAAGTCTTCCTTCCACCTTAATAACTATGTTACTATGTTACATCTAGGCAATAAAAATTAAAAAAGCATATACAGAATGGGAGGAATAGAACTAAGCAACAGCACATGTGAAAAAGACTTGGGTATATTAATAGATCACAGACTGAACATGAGTCAACAGTGTGATGCAGCAGCAAAAAAAGGCAAATGCAATTCTAGGATGTATTAACAGAAGCATACAATTTAGATCACGTGAAGTCATTATTGCCCTCTACTCGTCTTTGGTTAGACCTCATCTGGAATACTGTGTCCAGTTTTGAGCACCACATTTTAAAAAAACATCAACAAACTGGAACAAGTTCAGAGAAGAGCGACCAGAATGGTGACCAGTCTGAAAACTATGTCCTATGAGGAACGGTTGCAGGATTTGGGAATGTTTAGCTTGCAAAAGAGAAGACTGAGACGAGACTTAATAGCTGTCTACGAATATCTCAAGGGCTGTCACATCTTTATTCTCATTTGCACAAGGAAAGACTAGAAGCAATGGGACGAAACTCATTAGGAGAGACGCAGATTTGATATTAGAAAAAACTTTTTTACAGTGCGGGTGATCAATGAGTGGAACAGGCTGCCACGAGAGATGGTGAGTTCTCCTTCAATAGAAGTCTTCAAACAGAGGCTGGACAGACATTTATCTGGGATGATTTAGTGAATCCTGCTGTCATGATCCAAGGTGGATCTGACAAGTAAATAGACAAAGTGAACTTTTTTTCCTTTGGCTTGGTGCCAAAGTGGGTTGATGGCTCCCGGTGGCCATTAGAATTATTACACGTGGTGTCGTTTGTTTTAAGTTGCCCCGGTGGTGGTGAGTGGTATTACACTTTAGTTTTAATGTGCACGTATTACAAATCAGGTATGAGGCTCTATAAAAGAGTTTCAGGTGTGTTTGATGATCGTTGGTGATATTGATAGTTCGTCATTTGGGAAGGTGGAAAGAGTTGGTGCCCCACGGAGCTGCCTGGTATTTCCCGAGGTGAAGGGGTACATCCCTGTGGTGAGCAGACTGGTGTATAGTCCGCGGGGCTCACGCCAAATCTTCAATACCACCGAAGAAGCTGCCCCCTCCTGGTCGTGTAGAGGCAACCAGAGAGTGTATTTTTCCTCCATATTCCTGCGGCTCTGGCAAAGTGCCCCCTAGAGTCGCTGCTGGGGAGCGGGACTTGTTCATATAGGCGGACGTACACAGACAGGTGGGTGGAGTTGGTGATCCCTATGGTGCTGTCTGGGGTTCCCCGAGGTGAAGGGGTACGTCCCTGTAGTGAGCAGACTGGTGTTATAGTCCACGGGGCTGACGCCAAATCTTCTATACCACCGAAAAGGCCGCCCCCTCCTGGTCGTTTGGAGGAAGGCGACCAGCGAGTGTATATTTCCTCCATATTCCTGTCCCCTTCTCCTCCAGGTGTGAGCGGCAGGTGTGCTGCGGGGGAGTAGGGACAAATCTCACCCCTCGCCATTAACCAACCCTGGGAGGTGCAGACCTCATGGTGAAAGGGTTGGAGGGTGTGTCCCTTGGTGAACAGCGTGGGTGTGAGGGTTGTGACACAGGGGGACGCCTCTGTTGTCGAGTCCAGAATGAGTTCACCAAAATATGACAAACGAATGTGTGGCAATAAACGTTCAGGTCCGGACCTGTGTGTGAACGAGCATGTATGAGTGGCCACAAAAATCATCTTGTGGAAGTGTGTTGTGGAGTCTGATCAGCTCATAGCAAACATACACATACATAAACTCGTTCCCCAGGTCGGCGCTGTGGAGATGAGTTGTGCCTCCAGAATATGTATTGCCAATACCAGCGGTGCGTTTGTCATAATCCTGAAGTTTCAGGTGGTGGTGGGGGGAACCCAGGATCTGGGCGTCCCCGCTGCAGGTGTTTCCCTTATGAGGAGTTGTCTTGAGGGTCCAGAGGCCCCTTATTAAGGAGGGGGTACTGTCATGATCCAAGGTGGATCTGAAAAGTAAATGGACAAAGTGAACTTTTTTCCCTTTGGCTTGGTGCCAAAGTGGTTGATTGCCCCCAGTGGCCATTAGAATTATTACACGTGGTGTAGTTTGTTCTAAGTTGCCCCGGTGGTTTTAATGTGCACGTATTACAAATCAGGTGTGAGGCTCTATAAAAGAGTTTCAGGTGTGTTTGATGATCGTTGGTGATATTGATAGTTCGTCATTTGGGAAGCAAGCCTGAGTGATGAAGGAGCTGAATGAGAGACCTGGGCAGCCCAGCCAGAGGGGTTGAGTCAGCTATGGAGTCTGCAGGGAGTGCTGGCATGAATTGGTGGAGTCCAACAATGTGGTCTGCAAGAAGGGCTGGCATGGCGTGGTGGAGTCGCAGTTTATGGTGTCAGCAGGAAGTGCTTGCATGGCTTGGTGGAGTGGCGACTATGGTGAGAGTTGCACTCAGCATGCTGGACTTGGTTGCTGAAAGCTGGACTCAAGCATGCTTGACTTCTTGGCAGAAAAGTTGGACTCGAGCAAGCTGGACTTTTTGGCAGAAGCTGGACTCATCTTTGGGACTCTGTTTACTGGGCAGCTGCAACTGGTGGTGGACTCTGCTTCAAGGCTGCACTACGGTGATGGATCCGGTTATGGTGATGGATCCGGTTGGAGGAGAAGATGCACGCAGGTGGTTGGCTCTGTTGCTAGGAGCGTACGCAACAGAGCAAAGCTTAGTGGTGTTCCCCCTGTATTGTCATTTTTCCTTATGTGTGTTTAGTGCAGTGGTGGGATGTTTCCACACCGACCAATTCCCTAGTGAGGGTTTAGGTGCAGGGCGAGTCAGGGTTTGAGGTACGCGTGCGTCGCCCGGTGCGGAACCGGCATAGGGAACGTTAGGAGTGCAGGGACACTGGCTCAGGGGAGTACAGGAGGTCTCCACGTCCCTATACCCTATCTCAGGGCCCACCATTGTTATTGTTACCCAGGTTTCCCCTTTATTATTTAAATTCACCTTACTGGAGGCGGGGTTTCCAGACTTCTGTATATATAACGTGTATTACCTAAATTCGCCAGTTGGAGGCGGTGTATCCAGCTGCACGTTTTATTATTTAAATTCGCCCTACTGGAGGCGGTGTATCAAGAGTCACGCGTGTCATGGGTTCACCTTGCGGTACTCGCTGCGTCCAGACACACGTGACCGTGACACCTGCTTTGAGCAGGGGGTTGGACCAGATGACCCAGGAGATCCCTTCCAACTCTACAATTCTATGATTCTATGAGGGCTGACAGCACTACATTGCCACACATTTCCTTGCCTGCCCCATCATATCTCAATACCATGTGGCTCTGCCACTGTTAAGCCACACCTGTCAAACATCTTCATTTTCAACTGTGTTCTAGAGTGTTTAACAGTGCTTATGATTCAAAATGTACTCTCTTTGAGGGTACAAAAATATAAATCAAGTCTGTTCTTATGTTTCAAGAAAAATAATGCGGCACTCACTAGATGGATTAAATATTCCAAAGTCCTTTTTATTTCATCCGGGTGAACAAGAGACTTTGTACAGGATTTGCGGGTTAGAGAGGCATGCAGGGAGCATGCAGGTGAACGACGGTTGTTTCGCACACCATGACTCCCTAACCCGCAAATCCTGTACAAAGTCTCTTGTGTACCCGGATGAAATAAAAAGGACTTTGGAATATTTAATTCATCTGGTGAGTGCCGCGTTATTTTTCTTGAAACATAAGAACAGACTTGTATTTTCATTGCTGAGCACCCCGCATTGGATATGAATGCTGTTTATTCAGTAAAAAAGGACCGCTCATCAGAGTAAAGGTGAACAAACAAATTCTCTAGTGCAGTCACTTTGGTTTTGCTTTTGGAGAAAAATATAAAACATCTTTTCCAAAACAGGGCCAATTTGTTTTAAAGGCTTGTTGACACTTTACTTTGAATACAGCTAGTCTTTTCCGGATTTTACATAAAAGGATAATTTTTGTCCTGAGTATGCTGACACCTCATATGTGGGGGTAAACCACTGTTTGGGCGCATGGCAGAGCTCGGTGGGAAGGAGCGCCAGATTTTATTGTTTTGGTTTGCAGATGCCATGTCTCACTGGGAGAGCCCATGAGCTGCCAAAACAGCACCACCCCCCCATAAGTGACCCCTCTTTACAAACTACACATCTCAATGAATTCATTTAGGGGTGCAGTGATCATATTGACACCATGGGTGTGTCACAGAATTTTATACCATTGGGCAGTCAGGACAAAATAACTATATTTTTACCAGCAAAATTTTGTTTTAGCCAAATATTTTACATTTTCACACAAGAAGTGGGTAAAAATGGCAACAAAATTTGCCCCACAATTTCTACTGAACGTGACAATACCCCATATGTGACTGTACAGTACTACTTAGCCATGCGGAGAGACTTGGGAGGAATGGAGTGCTATTTGGCTATTCAAGCGAATGGGTCTGGGCACGTCAGTGTGTTTCCACGAATCGTGTGTCCATGGGCAAAACACGCTGACATGTCCGTTTTTTAATATCAGCACTGGCCATAAAACATCCTGCACATGTGCATACACATAACACACATTGATGTCATCCATGTGACATGCAACGGCACCAGGGAAGAAGTGTTACAGTAAGCGCTGTTCCCTAGCGCCGGATGCTGAACAAGACTTTCCTCATTCTTCCCTGCTCTGCCGGCGATCGGCACAAGCAGGGGAGAATGATGAGTTACATTTTAGTAATAAAAGAGACAGCAGGCGGCGGCTGATGGGACTATTATGCCCATCAGCCTACCCATGCTGCTGCTAATAACAGTGACAGCAGGAGTGGCTGATGGGGGTATTCATCAGCTGTTCCTACACTGTAAATAATTAATTAAAAAAAGGTGTGGTTCCCCTGTGTTTTCTATAACAAGCCAGGCAAATCTCACAGCTGGGGGCTGCAACCCTCAGCTGTCAGCTTCAGCAAGGCTTGTTATCAAGAACATAGGGGTCCCCACGCTGTTTTTTTAATTATTTAAATAATGTTAAAAAACAGCGTGGGGTCCCCCCCATTTTTGACAACCAGCCTTGCTAAAGCTCACAGCTAGGGGCTGGTATTCTCATGCTGGTAAGAGGCCATGAGTATTGAACCCCCCAGCATAAAAATAGCAGCCCACAGCTGCCCAGAAAAGGCACATCTATTAGATGCACCAATTCTGGCGCTTTGCCCGGCTCTTCCCACTTGCCCTGTAGCGGTGACAAGTCGGAAGATATACCGGTACCGGAAATATCAGGACATGTGAAAGAGGCTTTATAGCGGGTTTTTATGTTTGGCAGCTGTCACACGCTAAAAGACGCATTTTATTGCAAAAAAATAGTTTTTGCATCACATTTTGAGAGCTATAGTTTTTCCATATTTTGGCCCACAGAGTCATGTGAGGTCTTGTTTTTTTATGAGGACGAATTGATGCTTTTATTGGTCAGTTTCCGGCACATGACTTTTTTTATCGCTTTTTATTCTGATTTTTGGGAGGCCGAATGAGCAGAAACCAGCAATTCATGAATTTCTTTTGGGGGGATGTTTATACAGTTCCGTGTGCAGTAAAATTGACAAGTTAGTTTTATTCTTTGGGTTAGTGCAATACCTCATTTATATCATTTTTTATGTTTTGATCCTTTTATACAATAAAAACTATTTTATATAAAAAATAATTATTTTTGTATCGCTTATTTCTGAGAGCTATAACTTTTTATTTTTCTGGTGATGGAGCTGTACGGGGGCTTGTTTTTTGCATGACAAGATATCGTTTTCAGCTGTACCATGTTTATATCCATCTTTTTGATCGCGTGTTATTCCACTTTTTGTTCGGAGGTATGATGATAAAGCATTGTTTTTTGCCTTTTTTATGGTGTTCAATAAAGGGGTTAACTAGTGCGACAGTTTTACAGGTCGGGTTTTTGCGGACGCGGTGATACCAAATATATGAGTACTTTTATTGTTTAGACTTTTTGTTTGCATTCAAATATTTATTTAGTGATAGAATATGTATTGATTTTTTTTATTATTTTAAAAAAAATATTTTTACAATTATTTTAAATTTTTTTTTTACTTTTTCCTAACTTTTTTTTACTTAGTCCCACTATGGGACAATCATTTTTTTTGCAGTCTGATCGCTTCTATGGCATGCAGATGCTGCTTCATCTGCATGCCTTAGAAGCTGTCAGCGCTGCAATGACAGGGAGACTTGCTCATCATGAACTGCGCATGATCAACGAGTTTCCTAGATTTGGTGAACCGTCATGACGACGTCGGGTCACCATGGCAATGATCAGGACCCTGTGTCACGCTGTGGGGTCTCCGATCCAAAGGCAGAGAGGCTGTCAGCCCTGTGCCGGCTTCTGGAATGCTGGGATCTTGTTCGATCGCAGTTTCAGGGGCTAAAGTGCCGAGAGCGGTCTGTGACTACTCCTGGCACCTAGTGCTGTGTGTCAGCTGTCAGGAGAGACCACCATGGCGTAATGATCCATCCATTTTCAAATTGGCCTGGGTCACATGAACGGATCATTACGTCCGATGTCAGAAAAATTTTAAACAAATTTTCGTTTTTTCCACCAATAAAATAATAAAACAAAACTGGAGAGGTTTGGTCTCGCTGTCATCTCACTGATGATGAGAATCACACTGAGAGGTCTTTTACTGCCCAATTTATGCTGTAAAAATAAAAATTCCCAAAATAGAATGTCAGAATCACGTCAGTTTTTTTTCTTCACAATTTCACAGCACTCGTTTTCCCACAGCTTGTGAATTCTTTGTGTGGATTTAAACACGTTGTCCAGTCAAAACCAATCCCTCTGTGTGAATGCAGATTTATGAATCCCCCCAGAGCACGCACATATACACATGGCACAGCAGGGGGCGCTATCTCCGGGAATAGAGGGGTTACTGCCCCCTGTGCAGCCCAGTAATGGGGAATCTCCAGCACCTACCTCCACCTGCAGGGGGCGCTATCTCCGGGAATGGAGGGGTTACTGCCCCCTGTGCAGCCCAGTAATGAGGAATCTCCAGCACCTACCTCCACCTGCAGGGGGCGCTATCTCCGGGAATGGAGGGGTTACTGCCCCCTGTGCAGCCCAGTAATGAGGAATCTCCAGCACCTACCTCCACCTGCAGGGGGCGCTATCTCCGGGAATGGAGGGGTTACTGCCCCCTGTGCAGCCCAGTAATGGGGAATCTCCAGCACCTACCTCCACCTGCAGGGGGCGCTATCTCCGGGAATGGAGGGGTTACTGCCCCCTGTGCAGCCCAGTAATGGGGAATCTCCAGCACCTACCGGGGGCGCTATCTCCGGGAATGGAGGGGTTACTGCCCCCTGTGCAGCTCAGTAATGGGGAATCTCCAGCACCTACCTCCACCTGCAGGGGGCGCTATCTCCGGGAATGGAGGGGTTACTGCCCCCTGTGCAGCCCAGTAATGGGGAATCTCCAGCACCTACCTCCACCTGCAGGGGGCGCTATCTCCGGGAATGGAGGGGTTACTGCCCCCTGTGCTGCCCAGTAATGGGGAATCTCCAGCACCTACCTCCACCTGCAGAGCCGCACATCACATATATGGCTGTTCTGTGCGCACAGGACCTGGGATGAGGTCACAGGAAGAGGCAGGGCTTCCTCCAAACCCTGTACCGGAAAGGTAGCATCTAGATTGGAGTGGTTCCTGTGAGGGAAAGATGTCACAGAAAGGGGCGGGGTGGGGATGCCTCTATTCTAGACACTGACAGTGCAGACCAAAGAGATTCAAAGATTCAAAGAAGCTTTATTGGCAGGACTAAATAAACATTAGCTTTGCCAAAGCACGTGTACAAAAGGGAATAGGGATAGGTACTGTAGGGATGTTGGGTAGGGGCTGTAGGAAAGGTGGATGGGGCAGATCCAGGATGGGAGTCCATGGATTAGGGAAGATGGATGGGGGATTAAGGCAGATCCAGGGTGGGGTCTATAGAAGTCCATGGCATATCATAGTTCTCTTTCTCACAGTCTATGACATTCGCTCACATATTGTGCCGCTATCTCCACTGCTCTCTCTTCTTCCCCCAGCAGGATATATGTTTTCTCTTCCTCCTTCATGGTGATGAAATCTGAGAAGAGATTAGAGAGTGTCCGGAAGTGAGTGTCCCTCACTGCTGAGTATTTGGAGCAGTGTAGCAGGAGGTGGGTCTCATCCTCCAGGGCCTCCTGGTCACAGTGTTGGCACAGTCTTTCCTCCCTGGGCTTGTAGCTCTGCCTGTGTCGGCCGGATTCGATGGCCTGATGGTGGGCACTGAGTCTTTATCGGCTCAGGATCTTGCGGTCTCTGGGGTCCGGGAGTTTCTCCAGGTATGGGGCCAGTCTGTAGTCTCTCTGTAGACTCCGGTACATGGTCAGTTTCTGTGAGCTGATGATGTTGTTCTTCCAGAGTCTTCCAGAGAATATAAAGCAGCGTTGTGCTGAGGGTTGTGTCTAGAGAGGAGGCGATTAGTTGAGGGCCACACTTTAGCCCCTCCATTCTAGACAGGTCAGTGCTGAGGTGTCTAGAATGGAGGTGCTGCAGTGAGGTCTTTAGATAATCTCTGCTGTAGAACGGCTCCAGGACCCTCACAGTCTCCATGTTAGGCCGGGATCACACATGCGAGAAACACGGGCGAGTCTCACATGATAATACCTGGTACTACTGCCAGCACTTTGGAGCGGAGTGTGCGGCATACCTCCCTACTTTTGAAGAAGGGAAAGAGGGATGAATTGCTGCAAATTTTTGACCACGCCCCTGACCACACACATTTCACAACTAGTCACACCCATATCTACGCCCCAACCACACCAATTTAGTACTACTGATCACACTGACTTGTACTAAGGGCACAGTGGGCTGGCATTCTGGGCACAGTGGCTGGTACTATGGGCACAGTAACTGGTACTGAGGAAAATAAAGAAATAACAGAGAGAGAGAAAAAAGAAAAAAAGGAAAGAGGGAAAGAAAGAACAGAGAAAGAAAAAGAGTGGAAAAAAAGAACAGAGAGAGAACGAAAGAAGCAGAGAGAGAAAGAAAGAGCGGAAGAAAGAAAGAACAGAGAGAAAGAAAGAGGGGAAAGAAAGGGGAAGAAAGAAAGAACAGAGAGAAAGAAAGAGGGGAAAGAAAGAAAGAACAGAGAGAAGAAAGAGGGAAAAGAAAGAACAGAGAAAGAAAGAACAGAGAAAAAGAAACAGAGAGAAAGAAAGAAAGAGGGGAAAGAAAGAAAGAACAGAGAGAAAGAAAGAACAGAGAGAAAGAAAGAAAGAACAGATAGAAAGAATGAGGGGAAAGAAAGAAAGAACGGAAAGAGAAAGAAATAAAGATGGGAAAGAAAAAAGAAAGAACAGAGAGAGAAAGAAAGAACAGAGAGAGAAATAAATAAAGATAGGAAAGAAAGAAAGAAAGAAAGAACAGAGAGAAAGAAAAAACAGAGAAAGAAAGAAAGAGGGGAAAGAAAGAACAGAGAGAAAGAAAGAGGGGAAACAAAGAAAGAACAGAGAAAGAAAGAAAGAACAGAGAGAGAAAGATAGGAAAGAAAGAAAGAAAGAGAAAAGAGAGAGAGAAAGAACAGAGAGAGAAAGAAAGAGAGGACAGAAAAAGAGCAGAGAGAGAAAGAAAGAGGGGGAAGAAAGAAAGAACAGAGAGAGAAAGAGGGAAAAGAAAGAACAGAGACAGAAAGAAAGTAAGAACAGAGAGAGAACGAAAGACCAGAGAGAGAAAGAAAGAACAGAGAGAGAGAAAGAGGGGACAGAAAAAAGAACAGAGAGAAAGAAAGAACAGAGAGATAAAGAGAGGAAAGAAAGAACAGAGAGAGAGAGTGAATGAAAGGGGAAAGCAAGAACAGAGAGAGAAAGAAAGAGGGAAATGAACAGAGACAGAAAGAAAGTAAGAACAGATAGAGAAAGAAAAAACAGAGAGAGAGAAAGAAAAATAGGGGAAAGAGAACAAAAATAAAGAAAGAGAAAGAAAGAAGAGAGAAAAAGGGGAAATAAAGAGAACAGAGAAAGAAAGAACAGAGAGAGAAGGAAAGAAAGAAAGAACAAAGAGAGAAAGAAAGAACAGAGAGAGGGAAAGAAAGAAAGAACATAGAGAGAAAGAAAGAAAGAAGGAACAGAGAGAGCGAAAGAAAGGAAGAACAGAGAGAAAGAAAAAAGAAAGAACAGAGAGAGAAAGAAAGAACAGAGAGAGAGAAAGAAAGAACAAAGAGAAGGAAAGAACAGAGAGACAGAAAAAAGGAAAAGAGAGAAAGATTAGAGAGACAAAGAAAGAACAGAGAGAGAAAAAAAGAACAGAGAGAGAAAGAAAGAACCAGAGGAAGAAAGAAAGAACAGAGAGAGAGAAAGAAAGAAAAAGAAAGAGGGGAAAGAAAGAAAGAACAGAGAGAGAAAGAAAGAGGGGAAAGAAAGAGGGGAAAGAAAGAACAGAGAGAAAGAAAGAGTGAAAAGAAAGAAAGAACAGAAAGAAAGAAAGAGGGGAAAGAAAGAAAGAACATAGAAAGAAAGAAAGAAAGAAAGAGAGGAAAGAAAGAACAGAGAGAAAGAAAGAAAAGAGAGAGAGAAAGAAAGAGGGGAAAGAAAGAACAGAGAGAGAGAAAGAAAGAGGGGACAGAAAAAAGAACAGAGAGAGAAAGAAATAAAGAGGGGGAAGAAAGAAAGAACAGAGAGAGAATGAAAGAGAGGAAAGAAAGAACAGATAATGAGGCTCAATGGCGGCGTTAACGGACTGCGTTACACCGCGGTGTAAAGCAGTCCATCAATGGACTGCCTATAACGCAGTGTGACCCCGGCCTAATACGGAAGGCAAATAAAGCTGCAGGTATCGGAGGCAATGGGCAGAGACAGTGGGGTAATAAGTGACGTCAGCAGTGTGATCACATGAATGTGAATTGTATTCTAGTCTGTAAGACACGAGTACAATTGATTCCTTGACAGCTGGCACAGAGAACGGCTGGCTCCCAGTCAGGGGTACAGGACAAGTAAGATCCCGCTTGGGACAGCTGGACAGAGTCTCAAAATCGGGACAGTCCCACTGGATCCAGGATGGTTGGGAGTGTGGTGTAGTAAACACTGAGTCCGCTAGGGGGCGTTGTGTGGATGTCCCAGGAGAAAGGATGAATGGCAGAATACTGAATGGCCTTATGTATCTCAAAGTGGGTGGCTTTGGGATGGAGACTTATGTGTTGATCAGCATTGATACTGCTGAGGTGTTGTTTCAATGTGTAAGGGAGAAGTCTCCAGGTAACTAGAGAGATGGGCGGGCTTGGTTGCCTACAAACCCACCCAGGGGGTGTGTTTAAAGTACTATTGTAAAGAGTGTGTAAAGGCTTGAAGGACCTGTGATGAGGTCAGAGTCATGTGACCCGGTGGGCGAGGCTATGGACCATATAATGTGGCCAGGGTAGGTCACATGGGGGTGAATGCTGGGACCTGGTTGGTCCAGTGTGGAAGGTCCCGCTGAGATGGGGCTTCCTGCCTGACAGCACGTGTGGATGCTGTGTTTAATGGCTGCAAGTGCCTGAGAGTTCCCTGGAGGGAATGAATGTCTGCAGTATGGAGAAGCAGCCATGAGAGAACCCTGACGGGGTGAGATATAAGTGTGAGGCTGAAAAGCCTGCGTATTGGACATTGCTAACAGAGTGAAGCTCTGTCATGGACGCTATGCCGTTTATATATTGCTGGTCATGGTTTATGATGTTTAATAAACCGCATGGACCGTTCTGAGTTTATGGAAAACCTATGCTGGATCTGATTTTGTGGCTGCCAAGCGAGTGATCCCCTACTTAAATGACAGCGCTACCTCACAGGAGGTATGGAGTGCGGCCACATAGCAATACATGCAGCCCCACGTTCTGCTCCTGAGTGCCAGTGGCAGTGCCGGGTATTAACATGTGAGACTCGGCCATGTTTCTCGCATGTGTGATCCCGACCTTAGTCACCTCTTCTGACTTTTTACTGCTTTCTTATGGAATCCACTGCAGGTTATAATGGTGCAGACATCACAGGTCAGACAGGAAGGTTCATTACATTGTTCTATATTTAATGTATTTGGGGAAAATTCATTTTTTTCCTGATTTATAAATCTTACATTTTTATTGTCACTTTCTGCGCAACTGACAGTCATCTTAAAAGAGCGCAACTGACAGTCCTCATAAAAGAGCGCAGCCGACAGTCCTCATAAAAGGGCTCAACCGATAGTCATCATAACAGAGCGCAACCAACAGTCATCATAACAGAGGGCAACCAACAGTTATCATAATAGAGCGCAACCGACAGTCATCATAAAAGAGTGCAACTTACAGTAATCAAAATAGAATGCAACAAACAATCATCATAAAAGAGCACAACTGACAGTCATCATAAAAGAGCACAAATGACAGTCATAACAGAGCATAACAAACAGTCATCATAACAGAGCATAACTAGCAGTCATCATGACAGAGCGCAACCGACAGTCATCATAAAAGAGCACAGTCAACAGTTATAAAAGCACAACTGACAATCATCATAAAAGAGCACAAATGACAGTCATAACAGAGCGTAACCAACAGTCATCCTAACAGAGCGTAATCAACAGTCATCATAACAGAGCATAACTAACAGTCATCATGATAGAGCACAACTGACAGTCATCATAAAAGAGCGCAACAGACAGTCCTCATAAAAGAGTACAACCGACGGTCATCATAAAACAGCGCAACCAACAGTTCTCATAAAATAGCGCAACTGACAGTCATTATAAAGGAGTGCAACTGACAGTTCTCATAAAAGGGCTCAACTGATAGTCATCAAAGCAGAGCACATCCGACAGTCACCATAAAAGAGAGCAACTGACAGTCATCATAAATTACAACACAGATGGATATAAATTATTACAGAGATGTCCGGGATCACTGGAGAGCATTTTTGGTGTAATCATCGCCACTTTTGTGATGCAAATTCTGATGATTCTGTCGGCTGCGCTCCGTCACTGACCGAGACTTGTGGACGTACAGGAAAAGTTGAATTCTCTCAAAACTGACCAATCAAAGCTCTGCATAATGTTTTATGTTCCGAAAAACAATAATCAAAAACCTAATTTTATTAATTAAGCAAAAATGCACAAAGTGGCCGCTACTTTCTCCCGCTCACCCTTCGTTAAGGCTAAGTTCACACTTGCGTACCGGGGCTCTGTGGACGGTTGCATACTTCCTCCCTGAAGCTCTGCCCACTTCCGCCTACTTCTGCATGCGTCCTGCGTACCTATCTTTACCATTGGGATGCAGGACATGCGGATGTATGCGAATGCGTCGTTTAGACGCGTCCGACGACCGCACGGGAACGTAACTTGTTCAGTATGGGCTCAGGGCCTGCAATTTGTTGCGTTCCCATGCAGTCGGCGGGCGTGTCAAAACGACGCATCAGCATGGAAGTACGCAGCCGTCTGCAGAGCCCCGGTATGCAAGTGTGAACTTAGCCTAAAGGGAATATCTGAGACTTTATGAAAAACAAGCACTAACAGGCAAGTAGTTGCTATTTGCCTGTCTGTTGGGCCTGGCTCTTTTGTGGCACAGAGAGGTCACAAACTGCTCCTGCCGGGGATTCAGCTGCCTCTGCTGTCGTCACGTCAACAGAGCTTCTTTTCTGCTCCATTCTGTTAATGTGGGACAGCCGACGTCATTCTAATTGACAGCCAGATTCACGCTGCCTAACTGGTGGAACCAGCTGTCAATCAGAATGACGTCAGCTGTCCTACCCTGTTAACAGAACGGAGCCGAAAAGAAGCCGTCCCGCCGTGATAGCAGAGGCAGGAGCCGTGTGCCGCAGAAGAATGGCGCCAGGCACAACAAGCAGTTAAGTAGCATCTACCTGTCTGATAGTGGTTGGCACATTTTTTGTTCTTCCATAAAGTTCCAAATACCCCTTTTAAGGCCGGGATCACACACAGCGAGATACGGCCGAGTCTCGCAGGTTAAAACCAAGCTCTGGCGCCGGCCCTCCGGAGCGGAGCGTGCAGCCGCACAGCAATACATGGAGCTGCACGCTCCGCTCCGGAGTGCCGGTGCCAGAGCTGGGTTTTAACCTGCGAGACTCGGCCGTATCTCGCTGTAGTATGACTCCGGCCTAAGACTGACATACAAAATTCTGTTCTGCATTAATTGAGGCTGTAACCTTGTGTAACTGTCTGCCAAGAAATAATGAAACTCCATACAGCAGCGCCATTCTAGCTGTCTCGCTGCAGAGATGACTAGATCGGAGATACTGTACAGAGGTTCAATATTTTTCCACACAGCCCCTCATCATTATCTTCTCCCTTCTATGCTCAACTCTAATCATCATCATCACCTTCCCCATGCAGCCACACTCAAGTAACATCAACCCTATTTCTGTGAATTTCCCCCCAACATGCAGCATGAGACAAGTAGCAGCAGCCATTTTCCCGTACAATCCTCCAACATGCAGCCCCCATAATATCATGCATGTTTCTTTGCCCCAAAAATATATGATGCTGAAGTTCGTTTCTTAAGTTCGCTTCTTATTCGTCCAGTTTACTACTCAAACTGACGAATAAAAAATCAACTTCAGTTTATTTATTGATACTTTTCATTTCTTTTACAGCTTTAATGACAAAAGCAAAAAAATTACAATCCAAAAAAAATATTCATATAAAAAAAAAATATTCAACCCTATTACAGTGAAAACAAAGGAAAAAAAGTGTTGGAAATGGCTGTGAGTGCCAAAACAAGAACTAGTCTGAACAAGTGCATACCAAAAAACAGCTTATATTCACGTGTCCCCGTTCCAGAGCCGGCAACGGTATACAGTTTTTTTTTGTTTTTTTTTGTAACGGATGCAGCGGCAGCACCATCAACATGATGGGGTCACTCACTGTCCTCATTATCTGGGGCCACTCACTATGCAGCAAAACTGGGGCCACTCACTGTGCAGCATTATCTCGGGCCACTCACAGTGCAGCAAAACTGGGGCCACTCACTGTGCAGCATTACCTGGGGCCACTCACTGTGCAGCATTATCTGGGGCCCCTCACTGTGCAGCATTATTTGGGGCCCCTCACTGTGCAGCATTATTTGGGGCCCCTCACTGTGCAGCATTATCTGGGGCCACACACTAGGCAGCATTATCTGGGGCCACTCTGTGCAGCATTATCTGGGGCCACTCACTGTGCAGCATTATCTGGGGCCACACACTGTCCTCATTATCTAGGGCCACTCTCTGTGCAGCATTATCTGGGGCCACACTAGGCAGCATTATCTGGGGCCACTCTGTGCAGCATTATCTGGGGCCACTCACTGTGCAGCATTATCTGGGCCACTCACTGTGCAGCATTATCTGGGGCCACTCACTGTCCTTATTATCTGTGGCCACTCACTGTGCAGCAAAACTGGGGCCACTCACTGTGCAGCATTATCTGGGGCCACTCACTGTGCAGCAAAGCTGGGGCCAGTCACAGTGCAGCATTACCTGGGGCCACTCACTGTGCAGCATTATCTGGGGCCACTCACTGTCCTCATTATCTGGGGCCACTCACTATGCAGCAAAACTGGGGCCACTCACTGTGCAGCATTATCTGGGGCCACTCACTGTCCTTATTATCTGTGGCCACTCACTGTGCAGCAAAACTGGGGCCACTCACTGTGCAGCATTATCTGGGGCCACTCACTGTGCAGCAAAACTGGGGCCACTCACTGTGCAGCATTACCTGGGGCCACTCACTGTGCAGCATTATCTGGGGCCACTCACTGTGCAGCATTATCTAGGGCCACTCACTGTGCAGCATTATTTGGGGCCCCTCACTGTACAGCATTATCTGGGGCCACACACTAGGCAGCATTATCTGGGGCCACTCTGTGCAGCATTATCTGGGGCCACTCACTGTGCAGCATTATCTGGGGCCACGCACTGTCCTCATTATCTAGGGCCACTCTCTGTGCAGCATTATCTGGGGCCACACTAGGCAGCATTATCTGGGGCCACTCTGTGCAGCATTATCTGGGGCCACTCACTGTGCAGCATTATCTGGGGCCACTCACTTTGCAGCATTATCTGGGGCCACACACTAGGCAGCATTATCTGGGGCTACTCCCTGTGCAGCATTATCTGGGGCCACTCACTGTGCAGCATTATCTGGGGCCACACACTGTGCAGCATTATCTGGGGCCACTCACTGTGCAGCATTATCTGGGGCCACTCACTGTGCAGCATTATCTGGAGCCACACACTGTCCTCATTATCTGGGACCACTCACTGTGCAGCATTATCTGGGGCCGCACACTGTGCAGCATTATCTGGAGCCACTCACTGTCCTCATTATCTGGGGCCACTCACTGTGCAGCATTATCTGGGGCCACTCACTGTGCAGCATTATCTGGGGCCACTCACTGTGCAGCATTATCTGGGGCCACACACTAGGCAGAATTATCTGGGGCTACTCTCTGTGCAGCATTATCTGGGGCCGCACACTGTGCAGCATTATCTGGAGTCACTCACTGTCCTCATTATCTGGGGCCACTCACTGTGCAGCATTATCTGGGGCCACTCACTGTGCAGCATTATCTGGGGCCACTGACTTTGCAGCATTATCTGGGGCCACTCACTGTGCACCATTATCTGGGGCCACACACTAGGCAGCATTATCTGGGACCACTCACTGTGCAGCATTATCTGGGGCCAAACACTGTGCAGCATTATCTGGGGCCACTCACTGTGCAGCATTATCTGGGGCCACTCACTGTGCAGCATTATCAGGGGTCACTCACTGTGCAGCATTATCTGGGGCCACACACTAGGCAGCATTATCTAGGGCCACTCACTGTGCAGCATTATCTAGGGCGACTCACTGTGCAGCATTATTTGGGGCCCCTCACTGTGCAGCATTATCTGGGGCCACACACTAGGCAGCATTATCTGGGGCCACTCTGTGCAGCATTATCTGGGGCCACACACTGTCCTCATTATCTAGGGCCACTCTCTGTGCAGCATTATCTGGGGCCACTCTGTGCAGCATTATCTGGGGACACTCTGTGCAGCATTATCTGGGGCCACTCACTGTGCAGCATTATCTGGGGCCACTCACTGTGCAGCATTATCTGGGGCCACACACTAGGCAGCATTATCTGGGGCTACTCTCTGTGCAGCATTATCTGGGGCCACTCACTGTGCAGCATTATCTGGGGCCACACACTGTGCAGAATTATCTGGGGCCACTCACTGTGCAGCATTATCTGGAGCCACACACTGTCCTCATTATCTGGGGCCACTCACTGTGCAGCATTATTTGGGGCTCCTCACTGTGCAGCATTATCTGGGGCCACACACTAGGCAGCATTATCTGGGGCCACTCTGTGCAGCATTATCTGGGGCCACTCACTGTGCAGCATAATCTGGGGCCACACACTGTCCTCATTATCTAGGGCCACTCTCTGTGCAGCATTATCTGGGGCCACACTAGGCAGCATTATCTGGGGCAACTCTGTGCAGCATTATCTGGGGCCACTCACTGTGCAGCATTATCTGGGGCCACTCACTGTGCAGCATTATCTGGGGCCACTCACTGTGCAGCATTATCTGGGGCCACTCACTGTGCAGCATTATCTGGGGCCACACACTGTGCAGAATTATCTGGGGCCACTCACTGTGCAGAATTATCTGGGGCCACTCACTGTGCAGCATTATCTGGGGCCACTCACTGTGCAGCATTATCTGGAGCCACACACTGTCCTCATCATCTGGGGCCACTCACTGTGCAGCATTATCTAGGGCCGCACACTGTGCAGCATTATCTGGAGCCACTCACGGTCCTCATTATCTGGGGCCACTCACTGTGCAGCATTATCTGGGGCCACACACTGTCCTCATTATCTGGGGCCACACACTGTGCAGCATTATCTGGGACCACTCACTGTGCAGCATTATCTGGGGCCACACACTGTGCAGCATTATCTGGGGCCACTCACTGTGCAGCATTATCTGGGGCCACTCACTGCGCAGCATTATCTGGGGCCACTCACTGTGCAGCATTATCTGGGGCCACTCACTGTGCAGCATTATCTGGGGCCACACACTGTGCAGAATTATCTGGGGCCACTCACTGTGCAGCATTATCTGGGGCCACTCACTGTGCAGCATTATCTGGAGCCACACACTGTCCTCATCATCTGGGGCCACTCACTGTGCAGCATTATCTAGGGCCGCACACTGTGCAGCATTATCTGGAGCCACTCACGGTCCTCATTATCTGGGGCCACTCACTGTGCAGCATTATCTGGGGCCACACACTGTCCTCATTATCTGGGGCCACACACTGTGCAGCATTATCTGGGACCACTCACTGTGCAGCATTATCTGGGGCCACACACTGTGCAGCATTATCTGGGGCCACTCACTGTGCAGCATTATCTGGGGCCACTCACTGCGCAGCATTATCAGGGGCCACTCACTGCGCAGCATTATCTGGGGCCACACACTAGGCAGCATTATCTGGGGCCACTCACTGTGCAGCATTATCTGGGGCCACTCACTGTGCAGCATTATCTGGGGCCACACACTAGGCAGCATTATCTTGGGCTACTCTCTGTGCAGCATTATCTGGGGCCACTCACTGTGCAGCATTATCTGGGGCGACACACTGTGCAGCATTATCTGGGGCCACTCACTGTGCAGCATTATCTGGGGCCACTCACTGTGCGGCATTATCTGGAGCCACACACTGTCCTCATTATCTGGGGCCACTCACTGTGCAGCATTATCTGGGGCCGCACACTGTGCAGCATTATCTGGAGCCACTCACTGTCCTCATTATCTGGGGCAACTCACTGAGCAGCATTATCTGGGGCCACTCACTGTGCAGCATTATCAGGAGCCACACACTGTCCTCATTATCTGGGGCCACACACTGTGCAGCATTATCTGGAGCCACACACTGTCCTCATTATCTGGGGCCAATCACTATGCAGCATTATTTGGGGCCCCTCACTGTGCAGCATTATCTGGGGCCACTCACTGTGCAGCATTATCTGGGGCCACACACTGTGCAGCATTATCTGGGGCCACTCACTGTGCAGCATTATCTGGGGCCACACACTAGGCAGCATTATCTGGGGCTACTCTCTGTGCAGCATTATCTGGGGCCACTCACTATGCAGCATTATCTGGGGCCACACACTGTGCAGCATTATCTGGGGCCACTCACTGTGCAGCATTATCTGGGGCCACTCACTGTGCAGCATTATCTGGAGCCACACACTGTCCTCATTATCTGTGGCCACTCACTGTGCAGCATTATCTGGGGCCGCACACTGTGCAGCACTATCTGGAGCCACTCACTGTCCTCATTATCTGGGGCCACTCACTGTGCAGCATTATCTGGGGCCACTCACTGTGCAGCATTATCTGGGGCCACTGACTTTGCAGCATTATCTGGGGCCACTCACTGTGCAGCATTATCTGGGCCACACACTAGGCATCATTATCTGGGACCACTCACTGTGCAGCATTATCTGGGGCCACACACTGTGCAGCATTATCTGGGGCCACTCACTGTGCAGCATTATCTGGGGCCACTCATTGTGCAGCATTATCTAGGGCCACTCACTGTGCAGCATTATTTGGGGCCCCTCACTGTGCAGCATTATTTGGGGCCACACACTAGGCAGCATTATCTGGGGCCACTCACTGTGCAGCATTATCTAGGGCCACTCACTGTGCAGCATTATTTGGGGCCCCTCACTGTGCAGCATTATTTGGGGCCACACACTAGGCAGCATTATCTGGGGCCACTCTGTGCAGCATTATCTGGGGCCACTCACTGTGCAGTATTATCTGGGGCCACTCACTGTGCAGCATTATCTGGAGCCACACACTAGGCAGCATTATCTGGGGCTACTCTCTGTGCAGCATTATCTGGGGCCACTCACTGTGCAGCATTATCTGTGGCCACACACTGTGCAGCATTATCTGGGGCCACTCAATGTGCAGCATTATCTGGAGCCACACACTGTCCTCATTATCTGGGGCCACTCACTGTGCAGCATTATCTGGGGCCCCTCACTGTGCAGCATTATCTGGGGCCACACACTAGGCAGCATTATCTGGGGCCACTCTGTGCAGCATTATCTGGGGCCACACACTAGGCAGCATTATCTGGGGCCACTCACTGTGCAGCATTATCTGGGGCCACTCACTGTGCAGCATTATCTGGGGCCACTCACTGTGCAGCATTATCTGGAGCCACACACTGTCCTCATTATCTGGGGCCACTCACTGTGCAGCATTATCTGGGGCCGCACACTGTGCAGCATTATCTGGAGCCACTCACTGTCCTCATTATCTGGGGCCACTCACTGTGCAGCATTGTCTGGGGCCACTCACTGTGCAGCATTATCTGGGGCCACTCACTGTGCAGCATTATCTGGGGCCACACACTAGGCAGAATTATCTGGGGCTACTCTCTGTGCAGCATTATCTGGGGCTGCACACTGTGCAGCATTATCTGGAGCCACTCACTGTCCTCATTATCTGGGGCCACTCACTGTGCAGCATTATCTGGGGCCACTCACTGTGCAGCATTATCTGGGGCCACTGACTTTGCAGCATTATCTGGGGCCACTCACTGTGCACCATTATCTGGGGCCACACACTAGGCAGCATTATCTGGGACCACTCACTGTGCAGCATTATCTGGGGCCACATACTGTGCAGCAACTGTGCAGCATTATCTGGGGCCACTCACTGTGCAGCATTATCTGGGGCCACTCACTGTGCAGCATTATCAGGGGTCACTCACTGTGCAGCATTATCTGGGGCCACACACTAGGCAGCATTATCTAGGGCCACTCACTGTGCAGCATTATCTAGGGCGACTCACTGTGCAGCATTATTTGGGGCCCCTCACTGTGCAGCATTATCTGGGGCCACACACTAGGCAGCATTATCTGGGGCCACTCTGTGCAGCATTATCTGGGGCCACTCACTGTGCAGCATTATCTGGGGCCACACACTGTCCTCATTATCTAGGGCCACTCTCTGTGCAGCATTATCTGGGGCCACACTAGGCAGCATTATCTGGGGCCACTCTGTGCAGCATTATCTGGGGCCACTCTGTGCAGCATTATCTGGGGCCACTCACTGTGCAGCATTATCTGGGGCCACTCACTGTGCAGCATTATCTGGGGCCACACACTAGGCAACATTATCTGGGGCTACTCTCTGTGCAGCATTATCTGGGGCCACTCACTGTGCAGCATTATCTGGGGCCACACACTGTGCAGAAATATCTGGGGCCACTCACTGTGCAGCATTATCTGGAGCCACACACTGTCCTCATTATCTGGGGCCACTCCCTGTGCAGCATTACTTGGGGCTCCTCACTGTGCAGCATTATCTGGGGCCACACACTAGGCAGCATTATCTGGGGCCACTCTGTGCAGCATTATCTGGGGCCACTCACTGTGCAGCATAATCTGGGGCCACACACTGTCCTCATTATCTAGGGCCACTCTCTGTGCAGCATTATCTGGGGCCACACTATGCAGCATTATCTGGGGCCACTCTGTGCAGCATTATCTGGGGCCACTCACTGTGCAGCATTATCTGGGGCCACTCACTGTGCAGCATTATCTGGGGCCACTCACTGTGCAGCATTATCTAGGGCCACACACTGTGCAGAATTATCTGGGGCCACTCACTGTGCAGCATTATCTGGGGCCACTCACTGTGCAGCATTATCTGGAGCCACACACTGTCCTCATCATCTGGGGCCACTCACTGTGCAGCATTATCTAGGGCCGCACACTGTGCAGCATTATCTGGAGCCACTCACGGTCCTCATTATCTGGGGCCACTCACTGTGCAGCATTATCTGGGGCCACACACTGTCCTCATTATCTGGGGCCACACACTGTGCAGCATTATCTGGGACCACTCACTGTGCAGCATTAACTGGGGCCACTCACTGTGCAGCATTATCAGGGGCCAATCACTGCGCAGCATTATCAGGGGCCACTCACTGCGCAGCATTATCTGGGGCCACACACTAGGCAGCATTATCTGGGGCCACTCACTGTGCAGCATTATCTGGGGCCACTCACTGTGCAGCATTATCTGGGGCCACACACTAGGCAGCATTATCTTGGGCTACTCTCTGTGCAGCATTATCTGGGGCCACTCACTGTGCAGCATTATCTGGGGCCACACACTGTGCAGCATTATCTGGGGCCACTCACTGTGCAGCATTATCTGGGGCCACTCACTGTGCAGCATTATCTGGAGCCACACACTGTCCTCATTATCTGGGGCCACTCACTGTGCAGCATTATCTGGGGCCGCACACTGTGCAGCATTATCTGGAGCCACTCACTGTCCTCATTATCTGGGGCAACTCACTGAGCAGCATTATCTGGGGCCACTCACTGTGCAGCATTATCAGGAGCCACACACTGTCCTCATTATCTGGGGCCACACACTGTGCAGCATTATCTGGAGCCACACACTGTCCTCATTATCTGGGGCCAATCACTATGCAGCATTATTTGGGGCCCCTCACTGTGCAGCATTATCTGGGGCCACACACTGTGCAGCATTATCTGGGGCCACACACTGTGCAGCATTATCTGGGGCCACTCACTGTGCAGCATTATCTGGGGCCACACACTAGGCAGCATTATCTGGGGCTACTCTCTGTGCAGCATTATCTGGGGCCACTCACTGTGCAGCATTATCTGGGGCCACACACTGTGCAGCATTATCTGGGGCCACTCACTGTGCAGCATTATCTGGGGCCACTCACTGTGCAGCATTATCTGGAGCCACACACTGTCCTCATTATCTGGGGCCACTCAATGTGCAGCATTATCTGGGGCCGCACACTGTGCAGCACTATCTGGAGCCACTCACTGTCTTCATTATCTGGGGCCACTCACTGTGCAGCATTATCTGGGGCCACTCACTGTGCAGCATTATCTGGGGCCACTCACTGTGCAGCATTATCTGGGGCCACTCACTGTGCAGCATTATCTGGGCCACACACTAGGCATCATTATCTGGGACCACTCACTGTGCAGCATTATCTGGAGCCACACACTGTGCAGCATTATCTGGGGCCACTCACTGTGCAGCATTATCTAGGGCCACTCACTGTGCAGCATTATTTGGGGCCCCTCACTGTGCAGCATTATTTGGGGCCACACACTAGGCAGCATTATCTGGGGCCACTCACTGTGCAGCATTATCTAGGGCCACTCACTGTGCAGCATTATTTGGGGCCACTCACTGTGCAGCATTATCTGGGGCCACACACTAGGCAGCATTATCTGGGGCCACTCACTGTGCAGCATTATCTGGGGCCACTCACTGTGCAGCATTATCTGGGGCCACTCACTGTGCAGCATTATCTGGGGCCACACACTAGGCAGCATTATCTGGGGCCACTCTGTGCAGCATTATCTGGGGCCACACACTAGGCAGCATTATCTGGGGCCACTCACTGTGCAGCATTATCTGGGGCCACTCACTGTGCAGCATTATCTGGGGCCACTCACTGTGCAGCATTATCTGGAGCCACACACTGCCCTCATTATCTGGGGCCACTCACTGTGCAGCATTATCTGGGGCAGCACACTGTGCAGCATTATCTGGAGCCACACACTGTCCTCATTATCTGGCGCCTCACACTGTGCAGCATTATCTGGGGCCTCTCACTGTGCAGCATTATCTGGGACCACTCACTGTGCAGCATTATCTGGGGCCTCTCACTGTGCAGCATTATCTGGGACCACTCACTGTGCAGCATTATCTGGGGCCACTCACTGTGCAGCATTATCTGGGGACACACACTAGGCAGCATTATCTGAGGCTACTCTCTGTGCAGCATTATCTGGGGCCACTCACTGTGCAGCATTATCTGGGGCCACTGACTTTGCAGCATTATCTGGGGCCACTCACTGTGCACCATTATCTGGGGCCACTCACTGTGCAGCATTATCTGGGGCCACTCACTGTGCAGCATTATCTGGGGCCACATACTGTGCAGCAACTGTGCAGCATTATCTGGGGCCACTCACTGTGCAGCATTATCTGGGGCCACTCACTGTGCAGCATTATCAGGGGTCACTCACTGTGCAGCATTATCTGGGGCCACACACTAGGCAGCATTATCTAGGGCCACTCACTGTGCAGCATTATCTTGGGCGACTCACTGTGCAGCATTATTTGGGGCCCCTCACTGTGCAGCATTATCTGGGGCCACACACTAGGCAGCATTATCTGGGGCCACTCTGTGCAGCATTATCTGGGGCCACTCACTGTGCAGCATTATCTGGGGCCACACACTGTCCTCATTATCTAGGGCCACTCTCTGTGCAGCATTATCTGGGGCCACTCTGTGCAGCATTATCTGGGGCCACTCTGTGCAGCATTATCTGGGGCCACTCACTGTGCAGCATTATCTGGGGCCACTCACTGTGCAGCATTATCTGGGGCCACACACTAGGCAGCATTATCTGGGGCTACTCTCTGTGCAGCATTATCTGGGGCCACTCACTGTGCAGCATTATCTGGGGCCACACACTGTGCAGAAATATCTGGGGCCACTCACTGTGCAGCATTATCTGGAGCCACACACTGTCCTCATTATCTGGGGCCACTCCCTGTGCAGCATTATTTGGGGCTCCTCACTGTGCAGCATTATCTGGGGCCACACACTAGGCAGCATTATCTGGGGCCACTCTGTGCAGCATTATCTGGGGCCACTCACTGTGCAGCATAATCTGGGGCCACACACTGTCCTCATTATCTAGGGCCACTCTCTGTGCAGCATTATCTGGGGCCACACTATGCAGCATTATCTGGGGCCACTCTGTGCAGCATTTTCTGGGGCCACTCACTGTGCAGCATTATCTGGGGCCACTCACTGTGCAGCATTATCTGGGGCCACTCACTGTGCAGCATTATCTGGGGCCACACACTGTGCAGAATTATCTGGGGCCACTCACTGTGCAGCATTATCTGGGGCCACTCACTGTGCAGCATTATCTGGAGCCACACACTGTCCTCATCATCTGGGGCCACTCACTGTGCAGCATTATCTAGGGCCGCACACTGTGCAGCATTATCTGGAGCCACTCACGGTCCTCATTATCTGGGGCCACTCACTGTGCAGCATTATCTGGGGCCACACACTGTCCTCATTATCTGGGGCCACACACTGTGCAGCATTATCTGGGACCACTCACTGTGCAGCATTATCTGGGGCCACACACTGTGCAGCATTAACTGGGGCCACTCACTGTGCAGCATTATCAGGGGCCAATCACTGCGCAGCATTATCAGGGGCCACTCACTGCGCAGGATTATCTGGGGCCACACACTAGGCAGCATTATCTGGGGCCACTCACTGTGCAGCATTATCTGGGGCCACTCACTGTGCAGCATTATCTGGGGCCACACACTAGGCAGCATTATCTTGGGCTACTCTCTGTGCAGCATTATCTGGGGCCACTCACTGTGCAGCATTATCTGGGGCCACACACTGTGCAGCATTATCTGGGGCCACTCACTGTGCAGCATTATCTGGGGCCACTCACTGTGCAGCATTATCTGGAGCCACACACTGTCCTCATTATCTGGGGCCACTCACTGTGCAGCATTATCTGGGGCCGCACACTGTGCAGCATTATCTGGAGCCACTCACTGTCCTCATTATCTGGGGCAACTCACTGAGCAGCATTATCTGGGGCCACTCACTGTGCAGCATTATCAGGAGCCACACACTGTCCTCATTATCTGGGGCCACACACTGTGCAGCATTATCTGGAGCCACACACTGTCCTCATTATCTGGGGCCAATCACTATGCAGCATTATTTGGGGCCCCTCACTGTGCAGCATTATCTGGGGCCACACACTGTGCAGCATTATCTGGGGCCACACACTGTGCAGCATTATCTGGGGCCACTCACTGTGCAGCATTATCTGGGGCCACACACTAGGCAGCATTATCTGGGGCTACTCTCTGTGCAGCATTATCTGGGGCCACTCACTGTGCAGCATTATCTGGGGCCACACACTGTGCAGCATTATCTGGGGCCACTCACTGTGCAGCATTATCTGGGGCCACTCACTGTGCAGCATTATCTGGAGCCACACACTGTCCTCATTATCTGGGGCCACTCAATGTGCAGCATTATCTGGGGCCGCACACTGTGCAGCACTATCTGGAGCCACTCACTGTCCTCATTATCTGGGGCCACTCACTGTGCAGCATTATCTGGGGCCACTCACTGTGCAGCATTATCTGGGGCCACTCACTGTGCAGCATTATCTGGGCCACACACTAGGCATCATTATCTGGGACCACTCACTGTGCAGCATTATCTGGGGCCACACACTGTGCAGCATTATCTGGGGCCACTCACTGTGCAGCATTATCTAGGGCCACTCACTGTGCAGCATTATTTGGGGCCCCTCACTGTGCAGCATTATCTGGGGCCACACACTAGGCAGCATTATCTGGGGCCACTCACTGTGCAGCATTATCTGGGGCCACTCACTGTGCAGCATTATCTGGGGCCACTCACTGTGCAGCATTATCTGGAGCCACACACTAGGCAGCATTATCTGGGGCTACTCTCTGTGCAGCATTATCTGGGGCCACTCACTGTGCAGCATTATCTGTGGCCACACACTGTGCAGCATTATCTGGGGCCACTTAATGTGCAGCATTATCTGGAGCCACACACTGTCCTCATTATCTGGGGCCACTCACTGTGCAGCATTATTTGGGGCCACTCACTGTGCAGCATTATCTGGGGCCACACACTAGGCAGCATTATCTGGGGCCACACACTAGGCAGCATTATCTGGGGCCACACACTAGGCAGCATTATCTGGGGCCACTCACTGTGCAGCATTATCTGGGGCCACTCACTGTGCAGCATTATCTGGGGCCACTCACTGTGCAGCATTATCTGGAGCCACACACTGCCCTCATTATCTGGGGCCACTCACTGTGCAGCATTATCTGGGGCAGCACACTGTGCAGCATTATCTGGAGCCACACACTGTCCTCATTATCTGGGGCCACACACTGTGCAGCATTATCTGGGGCCTCTCACTGTGCAGCATTATCTGGGACCACTCACTGTGCAGCATTATCTGGGGCCTCTCACTGTGCAGCATTATCTGGGACCACTCACTGTGCAGCATTATCTGGGACCACTCACTATGCAGCATTATTTGGGGCCCCTCACTGTGCAGCATTATCTGGGGCCACACACTGTGCAGCATTATCTGGGGCCACACACTGTGCAGCATTATCTGGGGCCACTCACTGTGCAGCATTATCTGGGGCCACACACTAGGCAGCATTATCTGGGGCTACTCTCTGTGCAGCATTATCTGGGGCCACTCACTGTGCAGCATTATCTGGGGCCACACACTGTGCAGCATTATCTGGGGCCACTCACTGTGCAGCATTATCTGGGGCCACTCACTGTGCAGCATTATCTGGAGCCACACACTGTCCTCATTATCTGGGGCCACTCAATGTGCAGCATTATCTGGGGCCGCACACTGTGCAGCACTATCTGGAGCCACTCACTGTCCTCATTATCTGGGGCCACTCACTGTGCAGCATTATCTGGGGCCACTCACTGTGCAGCATTATCTGGGGCCACTCACTGTGCAGCATTATCTGGGCCACACACTAGGCATCATTATCTGGGACCACTCACTGTGCAGCATTATCTGGGGCCACACACTGTGCAGCATTATCTGGGGCCACTCACTGTGCAGCATTATCTAGGGCCACTCACTGTGCAGCATTATTTGGGGCCCCTCACTGTGCAGCATTATCTGGGGCCACACACTAGGCAGCATTATCTGGGGCCACTCACTGTGCAGCATTATCTGGGGCCACTCACTGTGCAGCATTATCTGGGGCCACTCACTGTGCAGCATTATCTGGAGCCACACACTAGGCAGCATTATCTGGGGCTACTCTCTGTGCAGCATTATCTGGGGCCACTCACTGTGCAGCATTATCTGTGGCCACACACTGTGCAGCATTATCTGGGGCCACTTAATGTGCAGCATTATCTGGAGCCACACACTGTCCTCATTATCTGGGGCCACTCACTGTGCAGCATTATTTGGGGCCCCTCACTGTGCAGCATTATCTGGGGCCACACACTAGGCAGCATTATCTGGGGCCACACACTAGGCAGCATTATCTGGGGCCACACACTAGGCAGCATTATCTGGGGCCACTCACTGTGCAGCATTATCTGGGGCCACTCACTGTGCAGCATTATCTGGGGCCACTCACTGTGCAGCATTATCTGGAGCCACACACTGCCCTCATTATCTGGGGCCACTCACTGTGCAGCATTATCTGGGGCAGCACACTGTGCAGCATTATCTGGAGCCACACACTGTCCTCATTATCTGGGGCCACACACTGTGCAGCATTATCTGGGGCCTCTCACTGTGCAGCATTATCTGGGACCACTCACTGTGCAGCATTATCTGGGGCCTCTCACTGTGCAGCATTATCTGGGACCACTCACTGTGCAGCATTATCTGGGACCACTCACTGTGCAGCATTATCTGGGGCCACTCACTGTGCAGCATTATCTGGGGACACACACTAGGCAGCATTATCTGAGGCTACTCTCTGTGCAGCATTATCTGGGGCCACTCACTGTGCAGCATTATCTGGGGCCACACACTGTGCAGCATTATCTGGGGCCACTCACTGTGCAGCATTATCTGGGGCCACTCACTGTGCAGCATTATCTGGGGCCACTCACTGTGCAGCATTATCTGGGGCCACTCACTGTGCAGCATTATCTGGAGCCATACACTGTCCTCATTATCTGGGGCCACTCACTGTGCAGCATTTTCTGGGGACGCACACTGTGCAGCATTATCTGGGGATGCACACTGTGCAGCATTATCTGGAGCCACACACTGTCCTCATTATCTGGGGCTACTCACTGTGCAGCATTATCTGGGGCCACTCACTGTGCAGCATTATCTGGAGCCACACACTGTCCTCATTATCTGGGGCCACTCACTGTGCAGCATTATCTGGGGCCACTCACTGTGCAGCATTATCTGGGGCCACTCACTGTGCAGCATTATCTGGGGCCACTCACTGTGCAGCATTATCTGGAGCCACACACTGTCCTCATTATCTGGGGCCACTCACTGTGCAGCATTATCTGGGGCCACACACTAGGCAGAATTATCTGGGGCTACTCTCTGTGCAGCATTATCTGGGGCCGCACACTGTGCAGCATTATCTGGAGCCACTCACTATCCTCATTATCTGGGGCCACTCACTGTGCAGCATTATCTGGGGCCACTCACTGTGCAGCATTATCTGGGGCCACTGACTTTGCAGCATTATCTGGGGCCACTCACTGTGCACCATTATCTGGGGCCACACACTAGGCAGCATTATCGGGGACCACTCACTGTGCAGCATTATCTGGGGCCACACACTGTGCAGCATTATCTGGGGCCACTCACTGTGCAGCATTATCTAGGGCCACTCACTGTGCAGCATTATCAGGGGTCACTCACTGTGCAGCATTATCTGGGGCCACACACTAGGCAGCATTATCTGGGGCCACTCACTGTGCAGCATTATCTAGGGCCACTCACTGTGCAGCATTATTTGGGGCCCCTCACTGTGCAGCATTATCTGGGGCCACACACTAGGCAGCATTATCTGGGGCCACTCTGTGCAGCATTATCTGGGGCCACTCACTGTGCAGCATTATCTGGGGCCACACACTGTCCTCATTATCTAGGGCCACTCTCTGTGCAGCATTATCTGGGGCCACACTAGGCAGCATTATCTGGGGCCACTCACTGTGCAGCATTATCTGGGGCCACTCACTGTGCAGCATTATCTGGGGCCACTCACTGTGCAGCATTATCTGGGGCCACACACTGTGCAGCATTATCTGGGGCCACTCACTGTGCAGCATTATCTGGGGCCACTCACTGTGCAGCATTATCTGGGGCCACACACTGTGCAGCATTATCTGGGGCCACTCACTGTGCAGCATTATCTGGGGCCACTCACTGTGCAGCATTATCTGGAGCCACACACTGTCCTCATTATCTGGGGCCACTCACTGTGCAGCATTATCTAGGGCCGCACACTGTGCAGCATTATCTGGAGCCACTCATGGTCCTCATTATCTGGGGCCACTCACTGTGCAGCATTATCTGGGGCCACTCACTGTGCAGCATTATCTGGAGCCACACACTGTCCTCATTATCTGGGGCCACACACTGTGCAGCATTATCTGGGGCCTCTCACTGTGCAGCATTATCTGGGACCACTCACTGTGCAGCATTATCTGGGGCCACACACTGTGCAGCATTATCTGGGGCCACTCACTGTGCAGCATTATCTGGGGCCACTCACTGTGCAGCATTATCTGGGGCCACTCACTGTGCAGCATTATCTGGAGCCACTCACTGTGCAGCATTATCTGGGGCCACACACTGTGCAGCATTATCTGGGGCCACACACTGTGCACCATTATCTGGGGCCACACACTGTGTAGCATTATCTGGGGCCACTCACTGTGCAGCATTATCTGGGGCCACTCACTGTACAGCATTATCAGGGGCCACTCACTGTGCAGCATTATCTGGGGCCACACACTGTGCAGCATTATCTGGGGCCACACACTGTGCAGCATTATCTGGGGCCACTCACTGTGCAGCATTATCTGGGGCCACTCACTGTGCAGCATTATCTGGAGCCACACACTGTCCTCATTATCTGGGGCCACTCACTGTGCCGCATTATCTGGGGCAGCACACTGTGCAGCATTATCTGGAGCCACACACTGTCCTCATTATCTGGGGCCACACACTGTGCAGCATTATCTGGGGCCTCTCACTGTGCAGCATTATCTGGGACCACTCACTGTGCAGCATTATCTGGGGCCTCTCACTGTGCAGCATTTTCTGGGGCCACACACTGTGCAGCATTATCTGGGGCCACTCACTGTGCAGCATTTTCTGGGGCCACTCACTGCGCAGCATTATCAGGGGCCACTCACTGTGCAGCATTATCTGGGGCCACACACTAGGCAGCATTATCTGGGGCCACTCACTGTGCAGCATTATCTGGGGTCACTCACTCTGCAGCATTATCTGGGGACACACACTAGGCAGCATTATCTGGGGCTACTCTCTGTGCAGCATTATCTGGGACCACTCACTGTGCAGCATTATCTGGGGCCACACACTGTGCAGCATTATCTGGGGCCACTCACTGTGCAGCATTATCTGGGGCCACTCACTGTGCAGCATTATCTGGGGCCACTCACTGTGTAGCATTATCTGGAGCCATACACTGTCCTCATTATCTGGGGCCACTCACTGTGCAGCATTTTCTGGGGACGCACACTCTGCAGCATTATCTGGGGATGCACACTGTGCAGCATTATCTGGAGCCACACACTGTCCTCATTATCTGGGGCCACTCACTGTGCAGCATTATCTGGGGCCACTCACTGTGCAGCATTATCTGGAGCCACACACTGTCCTCATTATCTGGGGCCACTCACTGTGCAGCATTATCTGGGGTAACTCACTGTGCAGCATTATCTGGGGCCACTCACTATGCAGCATTATCTGGGGCCACTCACTGTGCAGCATTATCTGGAGCCACACACTGTCCTCATTATATGGGGCCACTCACTGTGCAGCATTATCTGGGGCCACTCACTGTGCAGCATTATCTGGAGACACTAACTGTGCAGCATTATCTGGGGCCACACATTGTGCAGCATTATCTGGGGCCTCTCACTGTGCAGCATTATCTGGGGCCACACACTGTGTAGCATTATCTGGGGCCACTCTCTGTGCAGCATTATCTGGGGCCACTCACTGTGCAGCATTATCAGGGGCCACTCACTGTTCAGCATTATCTGGGGCCACACACTGTGCAGCATTATGTGGGGCCTCTCACTGTGCAGCATTATCTGGGGCCACACACTGTGTAGCATTATCTGGGGCCACACACTGTGCAGCATTATCTGGGGCCACTCACTGTGCAGCATTATCTGGGGCCACTCACTGTGCAGCATTATCTGGAGCCACACACTGTCCTCATCATCTGGGGCCACTCACTGTGCAGCATTATCTGGGGCCGCACACTGTGCAGCATTATCTGGAGCCACACACTGTCCTCATTAACTGGGGCCACTCACTGTGCAGCATTATCTGGGGCCACTCACTGTGCAGCATTATCTGGAGCCACACACTGTCCTCATTATCTGGGGCCACACACTGTGCAGCATTATCTGGGGCCTCTCACTGTGCAGCATTATCTGGGGCCACTCACTGTGCAGCATTATCAGGGGCCACTCACTGTGCAGCATTATCTGGGGCCACTCACTGTGCAGCATTATCTGGGGCCACTCACTGTGCAGCATTATCTGGGGCCACTCACTGTGCAGCATTATCTGGGGCCACACACTAGGCAGCATTATCTGGGGCCACACACTAGGCAGCATTATCTGGGGCCACACACTAGGCAGCATTATCTGGAGCCACTCACTTTGCAGCATTATCTGGGGCCACTCACTGTGCAGCATTATCTGGGGTCACACACAAGGCAGCATTATCTGGGGCTACTCTCTCTGCAGCATTATCTGGGGCCACTCACTGTGCAGCATTATCTGGGGTCACACACAAGGCAGCATTATCTGGGGCTACTCTCTCTGCAGCATTATCTGGGGCCACTCACTGTGCAGCATTATCAGGGGCCACTCACTGTGCAGAATTATCTGGGGCCACTCACTGTGCAGCATTATCTGGGGCCACACACTAGGCAGCATTATCTGGGGCTACTCTCTGTGCAGCATTATCTGGGGCCACTCACTGTGCAGCATTATCTGGGGCCACACACTGTGCAGCATTATCTGGGGCCACTCACTGTGCAGCATTATCTTGGGCCACTCACTGTGCAGCATTATCTGGGGCCACTCACTGTGCAGCATTATCTGGAGCTACACACTGTCCTCATTATCTGGGGCCACTCACTGTGCAGCATTATCTGGGGACGCACACTGTGCAGCATTATCAAGAGCCACACACTGTCCTCATTATCTGGGGTCACTCACTGTGCAGCTTTATCTGGGGCCACTCACTGTGCAGCATTATCTGGAGCCACACACTGTCCTAATTATCTGGGGCCACTCACTGTGCAGCATTATCTGGGGCCACTCACTGTGCAGCATTATCTGGAGCCACTCACTGTGCAGCATTATCTGGGGCCACACACTGTGCAGCATTATCTGGGGCCACACACTGTGTAGCATTATCTGGGGCCACTCACTGTGCAGCATTATCTAGGGCCACTCACTGTGCAGCATTATCAGGGGCCACTCACTGTGCAGCATTATCTGGGGCCACACACTAGGCAGCATTATCTGGGGCCACACACTGTGCAGCATTATCTGGGGCCACTCACTGTGCAGCATTATCTGGGACCACTCACTGTGCAGCATTATCTGGAGCCACACACAGTCCTCATTATCTGGGACCACTCACTGTGCAGCATTATATGGGGCCGCACACTGTGCAGCATAATCTGGAGCCACACACTGTCCTCATTATCTGGGGCCACACACTGTGCAGCATTATCTGGGGCCTCTCACTGTGCAGCATTATCTGGGACCACTCACTGTGCAGCATTATCTGGGGCCTCTCACTGTGCAGCATTATCTGGGGCCTCTCACTGTGCAGCATTATCTGGGGCCACACACTGTGCAGCATTATCTGGGGCCACTCACTGTGCAGCATTATCTGGGGCCACTCACTGCGCAGCATTATCAGGGGCCACTCACTGTGCAGCATTATCTGGGGCCACACACTGTGCAGCATTATCTGGGGCCACTCACTGTGCAGCATTATCTGGGGCCACTCACTGTGCAGCATTATCTGGGGACACACACTAGGCAGCATTATCTGGGGCTACTCTCTTTGCAGCATTATCTGGGGCCACTCACTGTGCAGCGTTATCTGGGGCCACACACTGTGCAGCATTATCTGGGGCCACTCACTGTGCAGCATTATCTGGGGCCACTCACTGTGCAGCGTTATCTGGGGCCACTCACTGTGCAGCGTTATCTGGGGCCACACACTGTGCAGCATTATCTGGGGCCACTCACTGTGCAGCATTATCTGGGGCCACTCACTGTGCAGCATTATCTGGGGCCACTCACTGTGCAGCATTATATGGGGCCACTCACTGTGCAGCATTTTCTGGGGACGCACACTGTGCAGCATTATCTGGGGATGCACACTGTGCAGCATTATCTGGAGCCACACACTGTCCTCATTATCTGGGGCTACTCACTGTGCAGCATTATCTGGGGCCACTCACTGTGCAGCATTATCTGGGGCCACTCACTGTGCAGCATTATCTGGGGCCACTCACTGTGCAGCATTATCTGGGGCCACTCACTGTGCAGCATTATCTGGGGCCACTCACTGTGCAGCATTATCTGGGGCCACTCACTGTGCAGCATTATCTGGAGCCACACACTGTCCTCATTATCTGGGGCCACTCACTGTGCAGCATTATCTGGGGCCACACACTAGGCAGAATTATCTGGGGCTACTCTCTGTGCAGCATTATCTGGGGCCGCACACTGTGCAGCATTATCTGGAGCCACTCACTATCCTCATTATCTGGGGCCACTCACTGTGCAGCATTATCTGGGGCCACTCACTGTGCAGCATTATCTGGGGCCACTGACTTTGCAGCATTATCTGGGGCCACTCACTGTGCACCATTATCTGGGGCCACACACTAGGCAGCATTATCTGGGACCACTCACTGTGCAGCATTATCTGGGGCCACACACTGTGCAGCATTATCTGGGGCCACTCACTGTGCAGCATTATCTAGGGCCACTCACTGTGCAGCATTATCAGGGGTCACTCACTGTGCAGCATTATCTGGGGCCACACACTAGGCAGCATTATCTGGGGCCACTCACTGTGCAGCATTATCTAGGGCCACTCACTGTGCAGCATTATTTGGGGCCCATCACTGTGCAGCATTATCTGGGGCCACACACTAGGCAGCATTATTTGGGGCCACTCTGTGCAGCATTATCTGGGGCCACTCACTGTGCAGCATTATCTGGGGCCACACACTGTCCTCATTATCTAGGGCCGCTCTCTGTGCAGCATTATCTGGGGCCACTCTGTGCAGCATTATCTGGGGCCACTCACTGTGCAGCATTATCTGGGGCCACTCACTGTGCAGCATTATCTGGGGCCACTCACTGTGCAGCATTATCTGGGGCCACACACTAGGCAGCATTATCTGGGGCTACTCTCTGTGCAGCATTATCTGGGGCCACTCACTGTGCAGCATTATCTGGGGCCACACACTGTGCAGAATTATCTGGGGCCACTCACTGTGCAGCATTATCTGGAGCCACACACTGTCCTCACTATCTGGTGCCACTCACTGTGCAGCATTATTTGGGGCTCCTCACTGTGCAGCATTATCTGGTGCCACACACTAGGCAGCATTATCTGGGGCCACTCTGTGCAGCATTATCTGGGGCCACTCACTGTGCAGCATAATCTGGGGCCACACACTGTCCTCATTATCTAGGGCCACTCTCTGTGCAGCATTATCTGGGGCCACTCTGTGCAGCATTTTCTGGGGCCACTCGCTGTGCAGCATTATCTGGGGCCACTCACTGTGCAGCATTATCTGGGGCCACTCACTGTGCAGCATTATCTGGGGCCACACACTGTGCAGAATTATCTGGGGCCACTCACTGTGCAGCATTATCTGGGGCCACTCACTGTGCAGCATTATCTGGAGCCACACACTGTCCTCATCATCTGGGGCCACTCACTGTGCAGCATTATCTGGGGCCGCACACTGTGCAGCATTATCTGGAGCCACTCACGGTCCTCATTATCTGGGGCCACTCACTGTGCAGCATTATCTGGGGCCACACACTGTCCTCATTATCTGGGGCCACACACTGTGCAGCATTATCTGGGACCACTCACTGTGCAGCATTATCTGGGGCCACACACTGTGCAGCATTATCTGGGGCCACTCACTGTGCAGCATTATCTGGGGCCACTCACTGCGCAGCATTATCAGGGGCCACTCACTGCGCAGCATTATCTGGGGCCACACACTAGGCAGCATTATCTGGGGCCACTCACTGTGCAGCATTATCTGGGGCCACTCACTGTGCAGCATTATCTGGGGCCACACACTAGGCAGCATTATCTTGGGCTACTCTCTGTGCAGCATTATCTGGGGCCACTCACTGTGCAGCATTATCTGGGGCCACACACTGTGCAGCATTATCTGGGCCACTCACTGTGCAGCATTATCTGGGGCCACTCACTGTGCAGCATTATCTGGAGCCACACACTGTCCTCATTATCTGGGGCCACTCACTGTGCAGCATTATCTGGGGCCGCACACTGTGCAGCATTATCTGGAGCCACTCACTGTCCTCATTATCTGGGGCAACTCACTGAGCAGCATTATCTGGGGCCACTCACTGTGCAGCATTATCAGGAGCCACACACTGTCCTCATTATCTGGGGCCACACACTGTGCAGCATTATCTGGAGCCACACACTGTCCTCATTATCTGGGGCCAATCACTATGCAGCATTATTTGGGGCCCCTCACTGTGCAGCATTATCTGGGGCCACTCACTGTGCAGCATTATCTGGGGCCACACACTGTGCAGCATTATCTGGGGCCACTCACTGTGCAGCATTATCTGGGGCCACTCACTGTGCAGCATTATCTGGGGCCACACACTAGGCAGCATTATCTGGGGCTACTCTCTGTGCAGCATTATCTGGGGCCACTCACTGTGCAGCATTATCTGGGGCCACACACTGTGCAGCATTATCTGGGGCCACTCACTGTGCAGCATTATCTGGGGCCACTCACTGTGCAGCATTATCTGGAGCCACACACTGTCCTCATTATCTGGGGCCACTCACTGTGCAGCATTATCTGGGGCCGCACACTGTGCAGCACTATCTGGGGCCACTCACTGTCCTCATTATCTGGGGCCACTCACTGTGCAGCATTATCTGGGGCCACTCACTGTGCAGCATTATCTGGGGCCTATGACTTTGCAGCATTATCTGGGGCCACTCACTGTGCAGCATTATCTGGGCCACACACTAGGCATCATTATCTGGGACCACTCACTGTGCAGCATTATCTGGGGCCACACAGTGTGCAGCATTATCTGGGGCCACTCACTGTGCAGCATTATCTAGGGCCACTCACTGTGCAGCATTATTTGGGGCCCCTCACTGTGCAGCATTATTTGGGGCCACACACTGTGCAGCATTATCTGGGGCCACTCACTGTGCAGCATTATCTAGGGCCACTCACTGTGCAGCATTATTTGGGGCCCCTCACTGTGCAGCATTATTTGGGGCCACACTCTGTGCAGCATTATCTGGGGCCACTCTGTGCAGCATTATCTGGGGCCACTCACTGTGCAGCATTATCTGGGGCCACTCACTGTGCAGCATTATCTGGAGCCACACACTAGGCAGCATTATCTGGGGCTACTCTCTGTGCAGCATTATCTGGGGCCACTCACTGTGCAGCATTATCTGTGGCCACACACTGTGCAGCATTATCTGGGGCCACTCAATGTGCAGCATTATCTGGAGCCACACACTGTGCAACATTATCTGGGGCCACACACTAGGCAGCATTATCTGGGGCCACTCTGTGCAGCATTATCTGGGGCCACACACTGTCCTCATTATCTAGGGCCACTCTCTGTTTAGCATTATCTGGGGCCACACTAGGCAGCATTATCTGGGGCCACTCTGTGCAGCATTTTCTGGGGCCACTCACTGTGCAGCATTATCTGGGGCCACTCACTGTGCAGTATTATCTGGGGCCACACACTAGGCAGCATTATCTGGGGCTACTCTCTGTGCAGCATTATCTGGGGCCACTCACTGTGCAGCATTATCTGTGGCCACACACTGTGCAGCATTATCTGGGGCCACTCAATGTGCAGCATTATTTGGGGCCCCTCACTGTGCAACATTATCTGGGGCCACACACTAGGCAGCATTATCTGGGGCCACTCTGTGCAGCATTATCTGGGGCCACACACTGTCCTCATTATCTAGGGCCACTCTCTGTTTAGCATTATCTGGGGCCACACTAGGCAGCATTATCTGGGGCCACTCTGTGCAGCATTTTCTGGGGCCACTCACTGTGCAGCATTATCTGGGGCCACTCACTGTGCAGTATTATCTGGGGCCACACACTAGGCAGCATTATCTGGGGCTACTCTCTGTGCAGCATTATCTGGGGCCACTCACTGTGCAGCATTATCTGGGGCCACACACTGTGCAGCATTATCTGGGGCCACTCACTGTGCAGCATTATCTGGGGCCACTCACTGTGCAGCATTATCTGGAGCCACACACTGTCCTCATTATCTGGGGCCACTCACTGTGCAGCATTATCTAGGGCCGCACACTGTGCAGCATTATCTGGAGCCACTCATGGTCCTCATTATCTGGGGCCACTCACTGTGCAGCATTATCTGGGGCCACTCACTGTGCAGCATTATCTGGAGCCACACACTGTCCTCATTATCTGGGGCCACACACTGTGCAGCATTATCTGGGGCCTCTCACTGTGCAGCATTATCTGGGACCACTCACTGTGCAGCATTATCTGGGGCCACACACTGTGCAGAATTATCTGGGGCCACTCACTGTGCAGCATTATCTGGGGCCACTCACTGTGCAGCATTATCTGGGGCCACTCACTGTGCAGCATTATCTGGAGCCACTCACTGTGCAGCATTATCTGGGGCCACACACTGTGCAGCATTATCTGGGGCCACACACTGTGCACCATTATCTGGGGCCACACACTGTGTAGCATTATCTGGGGCCACTCACTGTGCAGCATTATCTGGGGCCACTCACTGTACAGCATTATCAGGGGCCACTCACTGTGCAGCATTATCTGGGGCCACACACTAGGAAGCATTATCTGGGGCCACTCACTGTGCAGCATTATCTGGGGCCACTCACTGTGCAGCATTATCTGGGGCCACTCACTGTGCAGCATTATCTGGAGCCACACACTGTCCTCATTATCTGGGGCCACTCACTGTGCAGCATTATCTGGGGCAGCACACTGTGCAGCATTATCTGGAGCCACACACTGTCCTCATTATCTGGGGCCACACACTGTGCAGCATTATCTGGGGCCTCTCACGGTGCAGCATTATCTGGGACCACTCACTGTGCAGCATTATCTGGGGCCTCTCACTGTGCAGCATTTTCTGGGACCACTCACTGTGCAGCATTATCTGGAGCCACACACTGTGCAGCATTATCTGGGGCCACTCACTGTGCAGCATTATCTGGGGCCACTCACTGCGCAGCATTATCAGGGGCCACTCACTGTGCAGCATTATCTGGGGCCACACACTAGGCAGCATTATCTGGGGCCACTCACTGTGCAGCATTATCTGGGGTCACTCACTCTGCAGCATTATCTGGGGACACACACTAGGCAACATTATCTGGGGCTACTCTCTGTGCAGCATTATCTGGGGCCACTCACTGTGCAGCATTATCTGGGGCCACACACTGTGCAGCATTATCTGGGGCCACTCACTGTGCAGCATTATCTGGGGCCACTCACTGTGCAGCATTATCTGGGGCCACTCACTGTGTAGCATTATCTGGAGCCATACACTGTCCTCATTATCCGGGGCCACTCACTGTGCAGCATTTTCTGGGGACGCACACTGTGCAGCATTATCTGGGGATGCACACTGTGCAGCATTATCTGGAGCCACACACTGTCCTCATTATCTGGGGCCACTCACTGTGCAGCATTATCTGTGGCCACTCACTGTGCAGCATTATCTGGAGCCACACACTGTCCTCATTATCTGGGGCCACTCACTGTGCAGCATTATCTGGGGTAACTCACTGTGCAGCATTATCTGGGGCCACTCACTATGCAGCATTATCTGGGGCCACTCACTGTGCAGCATTATCTGGAGCCACACACTGTCCTCATTATCTGGGGCCACTCACTGTGCAGCATTATCTGGGGCCACTCACTGTGCAGCATTATCTGGAGACACTAACTGTGCAGCATTATCTGGGGCCACACATTGTGCAGCATTATCTGGGGCCTCTCACTGTGCAGCATTATCTGGGGCCACACACTGTGTAGCATTATCTGGGGCCACTCTCTGTGCAGCATTATCTGGGGCCACTCACTGTGCAGCATTATCAGGGGCCACTCACTGTTCAGCATTATCTGGGGCCACACACTGTGCAGCATTATGTGGGGCCTCTCACTGTGCAGCATTATCTGGGGCCACACACTGTGTAGCATTATCTGGGGCCACACACTGTGCAGCATTATCTGGGGCCACTCACTGTGCAGCATTATCTGGGGCCACTCACTGTGCAGCATTATCTGGAGCCACACACTGTCCTCATCATCTGGGGCCACTCACTGTGCAGCATTATCTGGGGCCGCACACTGTGCAGCATTATCTGGAGCCACACACTGTCCTCATTAACTGGGGCCACTCACTGTGCAGCATTATCTGGGGCCACTCACTGTGCAGCATTATCTGGAGCCACACACTGTCCTCATTATCTGGGGCCACACACTGTGCAGCATTATCTGGGGCCTCTCACTGTGCAGCATTATCTGGGGCCACTCACTGTGCAGCATTATCAGGGGCCACTCACTGTGCAGCATTATCTGGGGCCACACACTAGGCAGCATTATCTGGGGCCACTCACTGTGCAGCATTATCTGGGGCCACTCACTGTGCAGCATTATCAGGGGCCACTCACTGTGCAGCATTATCTGGGGCCACACACTAGGCAGCATTATCTGGGGCCACACACTAGGCAGCATTATCTGGAGCCACTCACTTTGCAGCATTATCTGGGGCCACTCACTGTGCAGCATTATCTGGGGCCACACACAAGGCAGCATTATCTGGGGCTACTCTCTCTGCAGCATTATCTGGGGCCACTCACTGTGCAGCAATATCTGGGGCCACACACTGTGCAGCATTATCTGGGGCCACTCACTGTGTAGCATTATCTGGGGCCACTCACTGTGCAGCATTACCTGGAGCCACACACTGTCCTCATTATCTGGGGCAACTCACTGTGCAGCATTATCTGGGGCCATTCACTGTGCAGCATTATCTGGGACCACTCACTGTGCAGCATTATCTGGGGCCACACACTGTGCAGCATTATCTGGGGCCACACACTAGGGAGCATTATCTGGGGCCACTCACTGTGCAGAATTATCTGGGGCCACTCACTGTGCAGCATTATCTGGGGCCACACACTAGGCAGCATTATCTGGGGCTACTCTCTGTGCAGCATTATCTGGGGCCACTCACTGTGCAGCATTATCTGGGGCCACACACTGTGCAGCATTATCTTGGGCCACTCACTGTGCAACATTATCTTGGGCCACTCACTGTGCAGCATTATCTTGGGCCACTCACTGTGCAGCATTATCTGGGGCCACTCACTGTGCAGCATTATCTGGAGCTACACACTGTCCTCATTATCTGGGGCCACTCACTGTGCAGCATTATCTGGGGACGCACACTGTGCAGCATTATCAGGAGCCACACACTGTCCTCATTATCTGGGGTCACTCACTGTGCAGCTTTATCTGGGGCCACTCACTGTGCAGCATTATCTGGAGCCACACACTGTCCTAATTATCTGGGGCCACTCACTGTGCAGCATTATCTGGGGCCACTCACTGTGCAGCATTATCTGGGGCCACACACTGTGCAGCATTATCTGGGGCCACACACTGTGTAGCATTATCTGGGGCCACTCACTGTGCAGCATTATCTAGGGCCACTCACTGTGCAGCATTATCAGGGGCCACTCACTGTGCAGCATTATCTGGGGCCACACACTAGGCAGCATTATCTGGGGCCACACACTGTGCAGCATTATCTGGGGCCACTCACTGTGCAGCATTATCTGGGACCACTCACTGTGCAGCATTATCTGGAGCCACACACAGTCCTCATTATCTGGGACCACTCACTGTGCAGCATTATCTGGGGCCGCACACTGTGCAGCATAATCTGGAGCCACACACTGTCCTCATTATCTGGGGCCACACACTGTGCAGCATTATCTGGGGCCTCTCACTGTGCAGCATTATCTGGGGCCTCTCACTGTGCAGCATTATCTGGGACCACTCACTGTGCAGCATTATCTGGGGCCACACACTGTGCAGCATTATCTGGGGCCACTCACTGTGCAGCATTATCTGGGGCCACTCACTGCGCAGCATTATCAGGGGCCACTCACTGTGCAGCATTATCTGGGGCCACACACTAGGCAGCATTATCTGGGGCCACTCACTGTGCAGCATTATCTGGGGCCACTCACTGTGCAGCATTATCTGGGGCCACTCACTGCGCAGCATTATCAGGGGCCACTCACTGTGCAGCATTATCTGGAGCCACACACTGTCCTCATTATCTGGGGCCACTCACTGTGCAGCATTATCTGGGGCCACTCACTGTGCAGCATTATCAGGGGCCACTCACTGTGCAGCATTATTTGGGGCCACACACTAGGCAGCATTATCTGGGGCCACTCACTGTGCAGCATTATCTGGAGCCACTCACTTTGCAGTATTATCTGGGGCCACTCACTGTGCAGCATTATCTGGGGCCACACACTAGGCAGCATTATCTGGAGCCACACACTGTCCAAATTATCTGGGGCCACTCACTGTGCAGCATTATCTGGGGCCACACACTGTGCAGCATTATCTGGGGCCACTCACTGTGCAGCATTATCTGGGGCCACTCACTGTGCAGCATTATCTGGAGCCACACACTGTCCTCATTATCTAGGGCCACTCACTGTGCAGCATTATCTGGGGCCGCACACTGTGCAGCATTATCTGGAGCCACTCACTGTGCAGCATTATCTGGAGCCACTCACTGTGCAGCATTATCTGGGGCCACTCACTGTGCAGCATTATCTGGGGCCACTCACTGTGCAGCATTATCTGGAGCCACACACCGTCCTCATTATCTGGGGCCACACACTGTGCAGCATTATCTGGGGCCTCTCACTGTGCAGCATTATCTGGGGCCACACACTGTGTAGCATTATCTGGGGCCACTCACTGTGCAGCATTATCAGGGGCCACTCACTGTGCAGCATTATCAGAGGCCACTCACTGTGCAGCATTATCTGGGGCCACACACTAGGCAGCATTATCTGGGGCCACTCACTGTGCAGCATTATCTGGGGCCACTCACTGTGCAGCATTATCTGGGGCCACACACTAGGCAGCATTATCTGGGGCCACACACTAGGCAGCATTATCTGGAGCCACTCACTTTGCAGCATTATCTGGGGCCACTCACTGTGCAGCATTATCTGGGGCCACACACTAGGCAGCATTATCTGGGGCCACTCTCTCTGCAGCATTATCTGGGGCCACTCACTGTGCAGCATTATCTGGGGCCACACACTGTGCAGCATTATCTGGGGCCACTCACTGTGTAGCATTATCTGGGGCCACTCACTGTGCAGCATTATCTGTAGCCACACACTGTCCTCATTATCTGGAGCAACTCACTGTGCAGCATTATCTGGGGCCGCACACTGTGCAGCATTATCTGGAGCCACACACTGTGCAGCATTATCTGGGGCCACTCACTGTGCAGCATTACCTGGGCCACTCACTGTGCAGCATTATCTGGAGCCACACACTGTCCTCATTATCTGGGGCCACTCACTGTGCAGCATTATCTGGGGCCACTCACTGTGCAGCATTATCTGGAGCCACACACTGTCCTCATTATCTGGGGCCACTCACTGTGCAGCATTATCTGGGGCCACTCACTGTGCAGCATTATCTGGAGCCACACACTGTCCTCATTATCTGGGGCCACACACTGTGCAGCATTATCTGGGGCCACACACTTTGCAGCATTATGTGGGGCCACACACTGTGCAGCATTATCTGGGGCCACACACTGTGCAACATTATCAGGGGCCACTCACTGTGCAGCATTATCTGGGGCCACACACTAGGCAGCATTATCTGGGGCCACTCACTGTGCAGCATTATCTGGGGCCGCACACTGTGCAGCATTATCTGGAGCCACAAACTGTCCTCATTATCTGGGGCCACTCACTGTGCAGCATTATCTGGGGCCACTCACTGTGCAGCATTATCTGGAGCCACACACTGTCCTCATTATCTGGGGCCACTCACTGTGCAGCATTATCTGGGGCCACTCACTGTGCAGCATTATCTGGAGCCACACACTGTCCTCATTATCTGGGGCCACACACTGTGCAGCATTATCTGGAGCCTCTCTGTGCAGCATTATCTGGGACCACTCACTGTGCAGCATTATCTGGGGCCACACACTGTGCAGCATTATCTGGGGCCACTCACTGTGCAGCATTATCTGGGGCCACTCACTGTGCAGCATTATCAGAGGCCACTCACTGTGCAGCATTATCTGGGGCCACTCACTGTGCAGCATTATCTGGGGCCACTCACTGTGCAGCATTATCTGAGGCCACACACTAGGCAGCATTATCTGGGGCTACTCACTGTGCAGCATTATCTGGGGCCACTCCCTGTGCAGCATTATCTGGGGCCACTCACTGTGCAGCATTATCTGGGGCCGCACACTGTGCAGCATTATCTGGGGCCACTCACTGTGCAGCATTATCTGGGGCCACTCACTGTGCAGCATTATCTGGGACCACTCACTGTGCAGCATTATCTGGAGCCACACACTGTCCTCATTTTCTCGGGCCACTCACTGTGCAGCATTATCTGGGGCCGCACACTGTGCAGCATTATCTGGAGCCAAACACTGTCCTCATTATCTGGGGCCACTCACTGTGCAGCATTATCTGGGGCCACTCACTGTGCAGCATTATCTGGAGCCATTCACTGTGCAGCATTATCTGGGACCACTCACTGTGCAGCATTATCTGGGGCCACACACTGTGCAGCATTATCTGGGGCCACTCACTGTGCAGCATTATCTGGGGCCACTCACTGCGCAGAATTATCAGGGGCCACTCACTGTGCAACATTATCTGGGGCCACACACTAGGGAGCATTATCTGGGGCCACTCACTGTGCAGAATTATCTGGGGCCACTCACTGTGCAGCATTATCTGGGGCCACACACTAGGCAGCATTATCTGGGGCTACTCTCTGTGCAGCATTATCTGGGGCCACTCACTGTGCAGCATTATCTGGGGCCACACACTGTGCAGCATTATCTGGGGCCACTCACTGTGCAGCATTATCTTGGGCCACTCACTGTGCAGCATTATCTGGGGCCACTCACTGTGCAGCATTATCTGGAGCCACACACTGTCCTCATTATCTGGGGCCACTCACTGTGCAGCATTATCTGGGGACGCACACTGTGCAGCATTATCTGGAGCCACACACTGTCCTCATTATCTGGGGTCACTCACTGTGCAGCTTTATCTGGGGCCACTCACTGTGCAGCATTATCTGGGGCCACACACTGTGCAGCATTATCTGGGGCCACACACTGTGCAGCATTATCTGGGGCCACACACTGTGTAGCATTATCTGGGGCCACTCACTGTGCAGCATTATCTAGGGCCACTCACTGTGCAGCATTATCAGGGGCCACTCACTGTGCAGCATTATCTGGGGCCACACACTGTGCAGCATTATCTGGGGCCACACACTGTGCAGCATTATCTGGGGCCACTCACTGTGCAGCATTATCTGGGACCACTCACTGTGCAGCATTATCTGGAGCCACACACAGTCCTCATTATCTGGGACCACTCACTGTGCAGCATTATCTGGGGCCGCACACTGTGCAGCATTATCTGGAGCCACACACTGTCCTCATTATCTGGGGCCACACACTGTGCAGCATTATCTGGGGCCTCTCACTGTGCAGCATTATCTGGGACCACTCACTGTGCAGCTTTATTTGGGGCCTCTCACTGTGCAGCATTATCTGGGACCACTCACTGTCCAGCATTATCTGGGGCCACACACTGTGCAGCATTATCTGGGACCACTCACTGTGCAGCATTATCTGGGGCCACTCACTGCGCAGCATTATCAGGGGCCACTCACTGTGCAGCATTATCTGGGGCCACACACTAGGCAGCATTATCTGGGGCCACTCACTGTGCAGTATTATCTGGGGCCACTCACTGTGCAGCATTATCTGGGGACACACACTAGGCAGCATTATCTGGGGCTACTCTCTGTGCAGCATTATCTGGGGCCACTCACTGTGCAGCATTATCTGGGGCCACACACTGTGCAGCATTATCTGGGGCCACTCACTGTGCAGCATTATCTGGAGCCACTCACTGTGCAGCATTATCTGGGGCTCTCACTGTGCAGCATTATCTGGGGCCACTCACTGTGCAGCATTATCTGGAGCCACACACTGTCCTCATTATCTGGGGCCACTCACTGTGCAGCATTATCTGGGGACGCACACTGTGCAGCATTATCTGGGGATGCACACTGTGCAGCATTATCTGGAGCCACACACTGTCCTCATTATCTGGGGCCACTCACTGTGCAGCATTATCTGGGGCCACTCACTGTGCAGCATTATCTGGGGCCACTCACTGTGCAGCATTATCTGGAGCCACTCACTGTGCAGCATTATCTGGGGCCACACACTGTGCAGCATTATCTGGGGCCTCTCACTGTGCAGCATTATCTGGGGCCACTCACTGTGCAGCATTATCTGGGGCCACTCACTGTGCAGCATTATCTGGGGCCACTCACTGTGCAGCATTAACAGGGGCCACTCACTGTGCAGCATTATCTGGGGCCACTCACTGTGCAGCATTATCTTGGGCCACTCACTGTGCAGCATTATCTGGGGCCACTCACTGTGCAGCATTATCTGGAGCCACACACTGTCCTCATTATCTGGGGCCACTCACTGTGCAGCATTATCTGGGGACGCACACTGTGCAGCATTATCTGGAGCCACACACTGTCCTCATTATCTGGGGTCACTCACTGTGCAGCTTTATCTGGGGCCACTCACTGTGCAGCATTATCTGGAGCCACACACTGTCCTAATTATCTGGGGCCACTCACTGTGCAGCATTATCTGGGGCCACTCACTGTGCAGCATTATCTGGAGCCACTCACTGTGCAGCATTATCTGGGGCCACACACTGTGCAGCATTATCTGGGGCCACACACTGTGCAGCATTATCTGGGGCCACACACTGTGTAGCATTATCTGGGGCCACTCACTGTGCAGCATTATCTAGGGCCACTCACTGTGCAGCATTATCAGGGGCCACTCACTGTGCAGCATTATCTGGGGCCACACACTGTGCAGCATTATCTGGGGCCACACACTGTGCAGCATTATCTGGGGCCACTCACTGTGCAGCATTATCTGGGACCACTCACTGTGCAGCATTATCTGGAGCCACACACAGTCCTCATTTTCTGGGACCACTCACTGTGCAGCATTATCTGGGGCCGCACACTGTGCAGCATTATCTGGAGCCACACACTGTCCTCATTATCTGGGGCCACACACTGTGCAGCATTATCTGGGACCTCTCACTGTGCAGCATTATCTGGGACCACTCACTGTGCAGCATTATCTGGGGCCTCTCACTGTGCAGCATTATCTGGGACCACTCACTGTGCAGCATTATCTGGGGCCACACACTGTGCAGCATTATCTGGGGCCACTCACTGTGCAGCATTATCTGGGGCCACTCACTGCGCAGCATTATCTGGGGCCACTCACTGTGCAGCATTATCTGGGGCCACACACTGTGCAGCATTATCTGGGGCCACACACTGTGCAGTATTATCTGGGGCCACTCACTGTGCAGTATTATCTGGGGCCACTCACTGTGCAGCATTATCTGGGGACACACACTAGGCAGCATTATCTGGGGCTACTCTCTGTGCAGCATTATATGGGGTCACTCACTGTGCAGCATTATATGGGGCCACACACTGTGCAGCATTATCTGGGGCCACTCACTGTGCAGCATTATCTGGAGCCACTCACTGTGCAGCATTATCTGGGGCCACTCACTGTGCAGCATTATCTGGAGCCACACACTAGGCAGCATTATCTGGGGCTACTCTCTGTGCAGCATTATCTGGGGCCACTCACTGTGCAGCATTATCTGAGGCCACACACTAGGCAGCATTATCTGGGGCTACTCTCTGTGCAGCATTATCTGGGGCCACTCACTGTGCAGCATTATCTGGGGCCACACACTGTGCAGAATTATTTGGGGCCACTCACTGTGCAGCATTATCTGGAGCCACACACTGTCCTCACTATCTGGTGCCACTCAATGTGCAGCATTATTTGGGGCTCCTCACTGTGCAGCATTATCTGGTGCCACACACTAGGCAGCATTATCTGGGGCCACTCACTGTGCAGCATTATCTGGGGCCACTCACTGCGCAGCATTATCTGGGGCCACTCACTGTGCAGCATTATCTGGGGCCACACACTGTGCAGCATTATCTGGGGCCACACACTGTGCAGTATTATCTGGGGCCACTCACTGTGCAGTATTATCTGGGGCCACTCACTGTGCAGCATTATCTGGGGACACACACTAGGCAGCATTATCTGGGGCTACTCTCTGTGCAGCATTATATGGGGTCACTCACTGTGCAGCATTATATGGGGCCACACACTGTGCAGCATTATCTGGGGCCACTCACTGTGCAGCATTATCTGGAGCCACTCACTGTGCAGCATTATCTGGGGCCACTCACTGTGCAGCATTATCTGGAGCCACACACTAGGCAGCATTATCTGGGGCTACTCTCTGTGCAGCATTATCTGGGGCCACTCACTGTGCAGCATTATCTGAGGCCACACACTAGGCAGCATTATCTGGGGCTACTCTCTGTGCAGCATTATCTGGGGCCACTCACTGTGCAGCATTATCTGGGGCCACACACTGTGCAGAATTATCTGGGGCCACTCACTGTGCAGCATTATCTGGAGCCACACACTGTCCTCACTATCTGGTGCCACTCACTGTGCAGCATTATTTGGGGCTCCTCACTGTGCAGCATTATCTGGTGCCACACACTAGGCAGCATTATCTGGGGCCACTCTGTGCAGCATTATCTGGGGCCACTCACTGTGCAGCATAATCTGGGGCCACACACTGTCCTCATTATCTAGGGCCACTCTCTGTGCAGCATTATCTGGGGCCACACTAGGCAGCATTATCTGGGGCCACTCTGTGCAGCATTTTCTGGGGCCACTCACTGTGCAGCATTATCTGGGGCCACTCACTGTGCAGCATTATCTGGGGCCACACACTGTGCAGAATTATCTGGGGCCACTCACTGTGCAGCATTATCTGGGGCCACTCACTGTGCAGCATTATCTGGAGCCACACACTGTCCTCATCATCTGGGGCCTCTCACTGTGCAGCATTATCTGGGGCCGCACACTGTGCAGCATTATCTGGAGCCACTCACGGTCCTCATTATCTGGGGCCACTCACTGTGCAGCATTATCTGGGGCCACACACTGTCCTCATTATCTGGGGCCACACACTGTGCAGCATTATCTGGGACCACTCACTGTGCAGCATTATCTGGGGCCACACACTGTGCAGCATTATCTGGGGCCACTCACTGTGCCGCATTATCTGGGGCCACTCACTGCGCAGCATTATCAGGGGCCACTCACTGCGCAGCATTATCTGGGGCCACACACTAGGCAGCATTATCTGGGGCCACTCACTGTGCAGCATTATCTGGGGCCACTCACTGTGCAGCATTATCTGGGGCCACACACTAGGCAGCATTATCTTGGGCTACTCTCTGTGCAGCATTATCTGGGGCCACTCACTGTGCAGCATTATCTGGGGCCACTCACTGTGCAGCATTATCTGGGGCCACTCACTGTGCAGCATTATCTGGGGCCACACACTGTGCAGCATTATCTGGGCCACTCACTGTGCAGCATTATCTGGGGCCACTCACTGTGCAGCATTATCTGGAGCCACACACTGTCCTCATTATCTGGGGCCACTCACTGTGCAGCATTATCTGGGGCCGCACACTGTGCAGCATTATCTGGAGCCACTCACTGTCCTCATTATCTGGGGCAACTCACTGAGCAGCATTATCTGGGGCCACTCACTGTGCAGCATTATCAGGAGCCACACACTGTCCTCATTATCTGGGGCCACACACTGTGCAGCATTATCTGGAGCCACACACTGTCCTCATTATCTGGGGCCAATCACTATGCAGCATTATTTGGGGCCCCTCACTGTGCAGCATTATCTGGGGCCACTCACTGTGCAGCATTATCTGGGGCCTCACACTGTGCAGCATTATCTGGGGCCACTCACTGTGCAGCATTATCTGGGGCCACTCACTGTGCAGCATTATCTGGGGCCACACACTAGGCAGCATTATCTGGGGCTACTCACTGTGCAGCATTATCTGGGGCCACTCACTGTGCAGCATTATCTGGGGCCACACACTGTGCAGCATTATCTGGGGCCACTCACTGTGCAGCATTATCTGGGGCCACTCACTGTGCAGCATTATCTGGAGCCACACACTGTCCTCATTATCTGGGGCCACTCACTGTGCAGCATTATCTGGGGCCGCACACTGTGCAGCACTATCTGGAGCCACTCACTGTCCTCATTATCTGGGGCCACTCACTGTGCAGCATTATCTGGGGCCACTCACTGTACAGCATTATCTGGGGCCACTCACTGTGCAGCATTATCTGGGGACACTGACTTTGCAGCATTATCTGGGGCCACTCACTGTGCAGCATTATCTGGGCCACACATTAGGCATCATTATCTGGGACCACTCACTGTGCAGCATTATCTGGGGCCACACACTGTGCAGCATTATCTGGGGCCACTCACTGTGCAGCATTATCTAGGGCCACTCACTGTGCAGCATTATTTGGGGCCCCTCACTGTGCAGCATTATTTGGGGCCACACACTAGGCAGCATTATCTGGGGCCACTCACTGTGCAGCATTATCTAGGGCCACTCACTGTGCAGCATTATTTGGGGCCCCTCACTGTGCAGCATTATTTGGGGCCACACTCTGTGCAGCATTATCTGGGGCCACTCTGTGCAGCATTATCTGGGGCCACTCTGTGCAGCATTATCTGGGGCCACTCACTGTGCAGCATTATCTGGGGCCACTCACTGTGCAGCATTATCTGGAGCCACACACTAGGCAGCATTATCTGGGGCTACTCTCTGTGCAGCATTATCTGGGGCCACTCACTGTGCAGCATTATCTGTGGCCACACACTGTGCAGCATTATCTGGGGCCACTCAATGTGCAGCATTATCTGGAGCCACACACTGTCCTCATTATCTGGGGCCACTCACTGTGCAGCATTATTTGGGGCCCCTCACTGTGCAACATTATCTGGGGCCACACACTAGGCAGCATTATCTGGGGCCACTCTGTGCAGCATTATCTGGGGCCACACACTGTCCTCATTATCTAGGGCCACTCTCTGTTTAGCATTATCTGGGGCCACACTAGGCAGCATTATCTGGGGCCACTCTGTGCAGCATTTTCTGGGGCCACTCACTGTGCAGCATTATCTGGGGCCACTCACTGTGCAGTATTATCTGGGGCCACACACTAGGCAGCATTATCTGGGGCTACTCTCTGTGCAGCATTATCTGGGGCCACTCACTGTGCAGCATTATCTGGGGCCACACACTGTGCAGCATTATCTGGGGCCACTCACTGTGCAGCATTATCTGGGGCCACTCACTGTGCAGCATTATCTGGAGCCACACACTGTCCTCATTATCTGGGGCCACTCACTGTGCAGCATTATCTAGGGCCGCACACTGTGCAGCATTATCTGGAGCCACTCATGGTCCTCATTATCTGGGGCCACTCACTGTGCAGCATTATCTGGGGCCACTCACTGTGCAGCTTTATCTGGAGCCACACACTGTCCTCATTATCTGGGGCCACACACTGTGCAGCATTATCTGGGGCCTCTCACTGTGCAGCATTATCTGGGACCACTCACTGTGCAGCATTATCTGGGGCCACACACTGTGCAGCATTATCTGGGGCCACTCACTGTGCAGCATTATCTGGGGCCACTCACTGTGCAGCATTATCTGGGGCCACTCACTGTGCAGCATTATCTGGGGCCACTCACTGTGCAGCATTATCTGGAGCCACTCACTGTGCAGCATTATCTGGGGCCACACACTGTGCAGCATTATCTGGGGCCACACACTGTGCAGCATTATCTGGGGCCACACACTGTGCAGCATTATCTGGGGCCACACACTGTGCAGCATTATCTGGGGCCACTCACTGTGCAGCATTATCTGGGGCCACTCACTGTACAGCATTATCAGGGGCCACTCACTGTGCAGAATTATCTGGGGCCACACACTAGGAAGCATTATCTGGGGCCACACACTGTGCAGCATTATCTGGGGCCACTCACTGTGCAGCATTATCTGGGGCCACTCACTGTGCAGCATTATCTGGAGCCACACACTGTCCTCATTATCTGGGGCCACTCACTGTGCAGCATTATCTGGGGCAGCACACTGTGCAGCATTATCTGGAGCCACACACTGTCCTCATTATCTGGGGCCACACACTGTGCAGCATTATCTGGGGCCTCTCACTGTGCAGCATTATCTGGGACCACTCACTGTGCAGCATTATCTGGGGCCTCTCACTGTGCAGCATTTTCTGGGACCACTCACTGTGCAGCATTATCTGGGGCCACACACTGTGCAGCATTATCTGGGGCCACTCACTGTGCAGCATTATCTGGGGCCACTCACTGCGCAGCATTATCAGGGGCCACTCACTGTGCAGCATTATCTGGGGCCACACACTACGCAGCATTATCTGGGGCCACTCACTGTGCAGCATTATCTGGGGTCACTCACTCTGCAGCATTATCTGGGGACACACACTAGGCAGCATTATCTGGGGCTACTCTCTGTGCAGCATTATCTGGGGCCACTCACTGTGCAGCATTATCTGGGGCCACACACTGTGCAGCATTATCTGGGGCCACTCACTGTGCAGCATTATCTGGGGCCACTCACTGTGCAGCATTATCTGGGGCCACTCACTGTGTAGCATTATCTGGAGCCATACACTGTCCTCATTATCTGGGGCCACTCACTGTGCAGCATTTTCTGGGGACGCACACTGTGCAGAATTATCTGGGGATGCACACTGTGCAGCATTATCTGGAGCCACACACTGTCCTCATTATCTGGGGCCACTCACTGTGCAGCATTATCTGGGGCCACTCACTGTGCAGCATTATCTGGAGCCACACACTGTCCTCATTATCTGGGGCCACTCACTGTGCAGCATTATCTGGGGTAACTCACTGTGCAGCATTATCTGGGGCCACTCACTATGCAGCATTATCTGGGGCCACTCACTGTGCAGCATTATCTGGAGCCACACACTGTCCTCATTATCTGGGGCCACTCACTGTGCAGCATTATCTGGGGCCACTCACTGTGCAGCATTATCTGGAGACACTAACTGTGCAGCATTATCTGGGGCCACACATTGTGCAGCATTATCTGGGGCCTCTCACTGTGCAGCATTATCTGGGGCCACACACTGTGTAGCATTATCTGGGGCCACTCTCTGTGCAGCATTATCTGGGGCCACTCACTGTGCAGCATTATCAGGGGCCACTCACTGTTCAGCATTATCTGGGGCCACACACTGTGCAGCATTATGTGGGGCCTCTCACTGTGCAGCATTATCTGGGGCCACACACTGTGTAGCATTATCTGGGGCCACACACTGTGCAGCATTATCTGGGGCCACTCACTGTGCAGCATTATCTGGGGCCACTCACTGTGCAGCATTATCTGGAGCCACACACTGTCCTCATCATCTGGGGCCACTCACTGTGCAGCATTATCTGGGGCCGCACACTGTGCAGCATTATCTGGAGCCACACACTGTCCTCATTAACTGGGGCCACTCACTGTGCAGCATTATCTGGGGCCACTCACTGTGCAGCATTATCTGGAGCCACACACTGTCCTCATTATCTGGGGCCACACACTGTGCAGCATTATCTGGGGCCTCTCACTGTGCAGCATTATCTGGGGCCTCTCACTGTGCAGCATTATCTGGGGCCACTCACTGTGCAGCATTATCTGGGGCCACACACTAGGCAGGATTATCTGGGGCCACTCACTGTGCAGCATTATCTGGGGCCACTCACTGTGCAGCATTATCTGGGGCCACACACTAGGCAGCATTATCTGGGGCTACTCTCTGTGCAGCATTATCTGGGGCCACTCACTGTGCAGCATTATCTGGGGCCACACACTGTGCAGAATTATCTGGGGCCACTCACTGTGCAGCATTATCTGGGGCCACACACAAGGCAGCATTATCTGGGGCTACTCTCTCTGCAGCATTATCTGGGGCCACACACTGTGCAGCATTATCTGGGGCCACACACTGTGCAGCATTATCTGGGGCCACTCACTGTGTAGCATTATCTGGGGCCACTCACTGTGCAGCATTACCTGGAGCCACACACTGTCCTCATTATCTGGGGCAACTCACTGTGCAGCATTATCTGGGGCCATTCACTGTGCAGCATTATCTGGGACCACTCACTGTGCAGCATTATCTGGGGCCACACACTGTGCAGCATTATCTGGGGCCACACACTAGGGAGCATTATCTGGGGCCACTCACTGTGCAGAATTATCTGGGGCCACTCACTGTGCAGCATTATCTGGGGCCACACACTAGGCAGCATTATCTGGGGCTACTCTCTGTGCAGCATTATCTGGGGCCACTCACTGTGCAGCATTATCTGGGGCCACACACTGTGCAGCATTATCTGGGGCCACTCACTGTGCAGCATTATCTTGGGCCACTCACTGTGCAGCATTATCTGGGGCCACTCACTGTGCAGCATTATCTGGGGCCACTCACTGTCCTCATTATCTGGGGCCACTCACTGTGCAGCATTATCTGGGGACGCACACTGTGCAGCATTATCAGGAGCCACACACTGTCCTCATTATCTGGGGTCACTCACTGTGCAGCTTTATCTGGGGCCACTCACTGTGCAGCATTATCTGGAGCCACACACTGTCCTAATTATCTGGGGCCACTCACTGTGCAGCATTATCTGGGGCCACTCACTGTGCAGCATTATCTGGAGCCACTCACTGTGCAGCATTATCTGGGGCCACACATTGTGCAGCATTATCTGGGGCCACACACTGTGTAGCATTATCTGGGGCCACTCACTGTGCAGCATTATCTAGGGCCACTCACTGTGCAGCATTATCTAGGGCCACTCACTGTGCAGCATTATCAGGGGCCACTCACTGTGCAGCATTATCTGGGGCCACACACTGTGCAGCATTATCTGGGGCCACACACTGTGCAGCATTATCTGGGGCCACACACTGTGCAGCATTATCTGGGGCCACTCACTGTGCAGCATTATCTGGGACCACTCACTGTGCAGCATTATCTGGAGCCACACACAGTCCTCATTATCTGGGACCACTCACTGTGCAGCATTATCTGGGGCCGCACACTGCAGCATAATCTGGAGCCACACACTGTCCTCATTATCTGGGGCCACACACTGTGCAGCATTATCTGGGGCCTCTCACTGTGCAGCATTATCTGGGACCACTCACTGTGCAGCATTATCTGGGGCCTCTCACTGTGCAGCATTATCTGGGACCACTCACTGTGCAGCATTATCTGGGGCCACACACTGTGCAGCATTATCTGGGGCCACTCACTGTGCAGCATTATCTGGGGCCACTCACTGCGCAGCATTATCAGGGGCCACTCACTGTGCAGCATTATCTGGGGCCACACACTAGGCAGCATTATCTGGGGCCACTCACTGTGCAGCATTATCTGGGGCCACTCACTGTGCAGCATTATCTGGGGACACACACTAGGCAGCATTATCTGGGGCTACTCTCTTTGCAGCATTATCTGGGGCCACTCACTGTGCAGCGTTATCTGGGGCCACACACTGTGCAGCATTATCTGGGGCCACTCACTGTGCAGCATTATCTGGGGCCACTCACTGTGCAGCATTATCTGGGGCCACTCACTGTGCAGCGTTATCTGGGGCCACACACTGTGCAGCATTATCTGGGGCCACTCACTGTGCAGCATTATCTGGGGCCACTCACTGTGCAGCATTATCTGGGGCCACTCACTGTGCAGCATTATCTGGGGCCACTCACTGTGCAGCATTATATGGGGCCACTCACTGTGCAGCATTATCTGGAGCCACACACTGTCCTCATTATCTGGGGCCACTCACTGTGCAGCATTATCTGGGGACGCACACTGTGCAGCATTATCTGGGGATGCACACTGTGCAGCATTATCTGGAGCCACACACTGTCCTCATTATCTGGGGCCACTCACTGTGCAGCATTATCTGGGGCCACTCACTGTGCAGCATTATCTGGGGACACTCACTGTGCAGCATTATCTGGAGCCACTCACTGTGCAGCATTATCTGGGGCCACACACTGTGCAGCATTATCTGGGGCCTCTCACTGTGCAGCATTATCTGGGGCCACACACTGTGCAGCATTATCTGGGGCCACTCACTGTGCAGCATTATCTGGGGCCACTCACTGTGCAGCATTATCTGGGGCCACTCACTGTGCAGCATTATCTGGAGCCACACACTGTGCAGCATTATCTGGGGCCACACACTGTGCAGCATTATCTGGGGCCTCTCACTGTGCAGCATTATCTGGGGCCACACACTGTGCAGCATTATCTGGGGCCACTCACTGTGCAGCATTAACAGGGGCCACTCACTGTGCAGCATTAACAGGGGCAACTCACTGTGCAGCATTATCTGGGGCCACACACTGTGCAGCATTATCTGCGGCCTGTCACTGTGCAGCATTATCTGGGGCCACACACTGTGTAGCATTATCTGGGGCCACACACTGTGCAGCATTATCTGGGGCCACTCACTGTGCAGCACTATCTGGGGCCACTCACTGTGCAGCATTATCTGGAGCCACACACTGTCCTCATTATATGGGGCCACTCACTGTGCAGCATTATCTGGGGCCGCACACTGTGCAGCGTTATCTGGAGCCACACACTGTCCTCATTAACTGGGGCCACTCACTGTGCAGCATTATGTGGGGCCACTCACTGTGCAGCATTATCTGGAGCCACACACTGTCCTCATTATCTGGGGCCACACACTGTGCAGCATTATCTGGGGCCTCTCACTGTGCAGCATTATCTGGGGCCACTCACTGTGCATCATTATCTGGGGCCACTCACTGTGCAGCATTATCAGGGGCCACTCACTGTGCAGCATTATCTGGGGCCACTCACTGTGCATCATTATCTGGGGCCACTCACTGTGCATCATTATCTGGGGCCACACACTGTGCAGCATTATCTGGGGCCACTCACTGTGCAGCATTATCTGGGGCCACTCACTGTGCATCATTATCTGGGGCCACTCACTGTGCAGCATTATCAGGGGCCACTCACTGTGCAGCATTATCTGGGGCCACACACTAGGCAGCATTATCTGGGGCCACTCACTGTGCAGCATTATCTGGGGCCACTCACTGTGCAGCATTATCAGGGGCCACTCACTGTGCAGCATTATCTGGGGCCACTCACTGTGCAGCATTATCTGGGGCCTCACACTGTGCAGCATTATCTGGGGCCACTCACTGTGTAGCATTATCTGGGGCCACTCACTGTGCAGCATTATCTGGAGCCACACACTGTCCTCATTATCTGGGGCAACTCACTGTGCAGCATTATCTGGGGCCACTCACTGTGCAGCATTATCAGGGGCCACTCACTGTGCAGCATTATTTGGGGCCACACACTGTGCAGCATTATCTGGGGCCACTCACTGTGCAGCATTATCTGGAGCCACTCACTTTGCAGTATTATCTGGGGCCACTCACTGTGCAGCATTATCTGGGGCCACACACTAGGCAGCATTATCTGGAGCCACACACTGTCCAAATTATCTGGGGCCACTCACTGTGCAGCATTATCTGGGGCCACACACTGTGCAGCATTATCTGGGGCCACTCACTGTGCAGCATTATCTGGGGCCACTCTCTGTGCAGCATTATCTGGAGCCACACACTGTCCTCATTATCTAGGGCCACTCACTGTGCAGCATTATCTGGGGCCTCACACTGTGCAGCATTATCTGGAGCCACTCACTGTGCAGCATTATCTGGGGCCACTCACTGTGCAGCATTATCTGGGGCCACTCACTGTGCAGCATTATCTGGAGCCACACACCGTCCTCATTATCTGGGGCCACACACTGTGTAGCATTATCTGGGGCCACTCACTGTGCAGCATTATCAGGGGCCACTCACTGTGCAGCATTATCAGAGGCCACTCACTGTGCAGCATTATCTGGGGCCACTCACTGTGCAGCATTATCTGGGGCCACTCACTGTGCAGCATTATCTGGGGCCACTCACTGTGCAGCATTATCTGGGGCCACACACTAGGCAGCATTATCTGGGGCCACACACTAGGCAGCATTATCTGGAGCCACTCACTTTGCAGCATTATCTGGGGCCACTCACTGTGCAGCATTATCTGGGGCCACACACTAGGCAGCATTATCTGGGGCCACTCTCTCTGCAGCATTATCTGGGGCCACTCACTGTGCAGCATTATCTGGGGCCACACACTGTGCAGCATTATCTGGGGCCACTCACTGTGTAGCATTATCTGGGGCCACTCACTGTGCAGCATTATCTGTAGCCACACACTGTCCTCATTATCTGGAGCAACTCACTGTGCAGCATTATCTGGGGCCGCACACTGTGCAGCATTATCTGGAGCCACACACTGTGCAGCATTATCTGGGGCCACTCACTGTGCAGCATTATCTGGGGCCACTCACTGTGCAGCATTATCTGGAGCCACACACTGTCCTCATTATCTGGGGCCACTCACTGTGCAGCATTATCTGGGGCCACTCACTGTGCAGCATTATCTGGAGCCACACACTGTCCTCATTATCTGGGGCCACTCACTGTGCAGCATTATCTGGGGCCACTCACTGTGCAGCATTATCTGGAGCCACACACTGTCCTCATTATCTGGGGCCACACACTGTGCAGCATTATCTGGGGCCACACACTTTGCAGCATTATGTGGGGCCACACACTGTGCAGCATTATCTGGGGCCACACACTGTGCAGCATTATCAGGGGCCACTCACTGTGCAGCATTATCTGGGGCCACACACTAGGCAGCATTATCTGGGGCCACTCACTGTGCAGCATTATCTGGGGCCGCACACTGTGCAGCATTATCTGGAGCCACAAACTGTCCTCATTATCTGGGGCCACTCACTGTGCAGCATTATCTGGGGCCACTCACTGTGCAGCATTATCTGGAGCCACACACTGTCCTCATTATCTGGGGCCACTCACTGTGCAGCATTATCTGGGGCCACTCACTGTGCAGCATTATCTGGAGCCACACACTGTCGTCATTATCTGGGGCCACACACTGTGCAGCATTATCTGGAGCCTCTCTCTGTGCAGCATTATCTGGGACCACTCACTGTGCAGCATTATCTGGGGCCACACACTGTGCAGCATTATCTGGGGCCACTCACTGTGCAGCATTATCTGGGGCCACTCACTGTGCAGCATTATCAGAGGCCACTCACTGTGCAGCATTATCTGGGGCCACTCACTGTGCAGCATTATCTGGGGCCACTCACTGTGCAGCATTATCTGGGGCCTCTCACTGTGCAGCATTATCTGGGGCCACTCACTGTGCAGCATTATCTGGGGCCACACACTGTGCAGCATTATCTGGGGCCACACACTAGGCAGCATTATCTGGGGCTACTCTCTGTGCAGCATTATCTGGGGCCACTCACTGTGCAGCATTATCTGGGGCCACACACTGTGCAGCATTATCTGGGGCCACTAACTGTGCAGCATTATCTGGGGCCACTCACTGTGCAGCATTATCTGGAGCCACACACTGTCCTCATTATCTCGGGCCACTCACTGTGCAGCATTATCTGGGGCCGCACACTGTGCAGCATTATCTGGAGCCACACACTGTCCTCATTATCTGGGGCCACTCACTGTGCAGCATTATCTGGGGCCACTCACTGTGCAGCATTATCTGGAGCCATTCACTGTGCAGCATTATCTGGGACCACTCACTGTGCAGCATTATCTGGGGCCACACACTGTGCAGCATTATCTGGGGCCACTCACTGTGCAGCATTATCTGGGGCCACTCACTGTGCAGAATTATCAGGGGCCACTCACTGTGCAACATTATCTGGGGCCACACACTAGGGAGCATTATCTGGGGCCACTCACTGTGCAGAATTATCTGGGGCCACTCACTGTGCAGCATTATCTGGGGCCACACACTAGGCAGCATTATCTGGGGCTACTCTCTGTGCAGCATTATCTGGGGCCACTCACTGTGCAGCATTATCTGGGGCCACACACTGTGCAGCATTATCTTGGGCCACTCACTGTGCAGCATTATCTTGGGCCACTCACTGTGCAGCATTATCTGGGGCCACTCACTGTGCAGCATTATCTGGAGCCACACACTGTCCTCATTATCTGGGGCCACTCACTGTGCAGCATTATCTGGGGACGCACACTGTGCAGCATTATCTGGAGCCACACACTGTCCTCATTATCTGGGGTCACTCACTGTGCAGCTTTATCTGGGGCCACTCACTGTGCAGCATTATCTGGGGCCACACACTGTGCAGCATTATCTGGGGCCACACACTGTGCAGCATTATCTGGGGCCACACACTGTGTAGCATTATCTGGGGCCACTCACTGTGCAGCATTATCTAGGGCCACTCACTGTGCAGCATTATCAGGGGCCACTCACTGTGCAGCATTATCTGGGGCCACACACTAGGCAGCATTATCTGGGGCCACACACTGTGCAGCATTATCTGGGGCCACTCACTGTGCAGCATTATCTGGGAGCACTCACTGTGCAGCATTATCTGGAGCCACACACAGTCCTCATTATCTGGGACCACTCACTGTGCAGCATTATCTGGGGCCGCACACTGTGCAGCATTATCTGGAGCCACACACTGTCCTCATTATCTGGGGCCACACACTGTGCAGCATTATCTGGGGCCTCTCACTGTGCAGCATTATCTGGGACCACTCACTGTGCAGCTTTATTTGGGGCCTCTCACTGTGCAGCATTATCTGGGACCACTCACTGTGCAGCATTATCTGGGGCCACACACTGTGCAGCATTATCTGGGGCAACTCACTGTGCAGCATTATCTGGGGCCACTCACTGCGCAGCATTATCAGGGGCCACTCACTGTGCAGCATTATCTGGGGCCACACACTAGGCAGCATTATCTGGGGCCACTCACTGTGCAGTATTATCTGGGGCCACTCACTGTGCAGCATTATCTGGGGACACACACTAGGCAGCATTATCTGGGGCTACTCTCTGTGCAGCATTATCTGGGGCCACTCACTGTGCAGCATTATCTGGGGCCACACACTGTGCAGCATTATCTGGGGCCACTCACTGTGCAGCATTATCTGGAGCCACTCACTGTGCAGCATTATCTGGGGCCACTCACTGTGCAGCATTATCTGGGGCCACTCACTGTGCAGCATTATCTGGAGCCACACACTGTCCTCATTATCTGGGGCCACTCACTGTGCAGCATTATCTGGGGACGCACACTGTGCAGCATTATCTGGGGATGCACACTGTGCAGCATTATCTGGAGCCACACACTGTCCTCATTATCTGGGGCCACTCACTGTGCAGCATTATCTGGGGCCACTCACTATGCAGCATTATCTGGGGCCACTCACTGTGCAGCATTATCTGGAGCCACTCACTGTGCAGCATTATCTGGGGCCACACACTGTGCAGCATTATCTGGGGCCTCTCACTGTGCAGCATTATCTGGGGCCACACACTGTGTAGCATTATCTGGGGCCACTCACTGTGCAGCATTATCTGGGGCCACTCACTGTGCAGCATTATCTTGGGCCACTCACTGTGCAGCATTATCTTGGGCCACTCACTGTGCAGCATTATCTTGGGCCACTTACTGTGCAGCATTATCTGGGGCCACTCACTGTGCAGCATTATCTGGAGCCACACACTGTCCTCATTATCTGGGGCCACTCACTGTGCAGCATTATCTGGGGACGCACACTGTGCAGCATTATCTGGAGCCACACACTGTCCTCATTATCTGGGGTCACTCACTGTGCAGCTTTATCTGGGGCCACTCACTGTGCAGCATTATCTGGAGCCACACACTGTCCTAATTATCTGGGGCCACTCACTGTGCAGCATTATCTGGGGCCACTCACTGTGCAGCATTATCTGGAGCCACTCACTGTGCAGCATTATCTGGGGCCACACACTGTGCAGCATTTTCTGGGGCCACACACTGTGCAGCATTATCTGGGGCCTCTCACTGTGCAGCATTATCTGGGACCACTCACTGTGCAGCATTATCTGGGGCCACACACTGTGCAGCATTATCTGGGGCCACTCACTGTGCAGCATTATCTGGGGCCACTCACTGTGCAGCATTATCAGAGGCCACTCACTGTGCAGCATTATCTGGGGCCACTCACTGTGCAGCATTATCTGGGGCCACTCACTGTGCAGCATTATCTGGGGCCTCTCACTGTGCAGCATTATCTGGGGCCACTCACTGTGCAGCATTATCTGGGGCCACACACTGTGCAGCATTATCTGGGGCCACACACTAGGCAGCATTATCTGGGGCTACTCTCTGTGCAGCATTATCTGGGGCCACTCACTGTGCAGCATTATCTGGGGCCACTCACTGTGCAGCATTATCTGGGGCCACTCACTGTGCAGCATTATCTGGGGCCACTAACTGTGCAGCATTATCTGGGGCCACACACTGTCCTCATTATCTCGGGCCACTCACTGTGCAGCATTATCTGGGGCCGCACACTGTGCAGCATTATCTGGAGCCACACACTGTCCTCATTATCTGGGGCCACTCACTGTGCAGCATTATCTGGGGCCACTCACTGTGCAGCATTATCTGGAGCCATTCACTGTGCAGCATTATCTGGGACCACTCACTGTGCAGCATTATCTGGGGCCACACACTGTGCAGCATTATCTGGGGCCACTCACTGTGCAGCATTATCTGGGGCCACTCACTGTGCAGAATTATCAGGGGCCACTCACTGTGCAACATTATCTGGGGCCACACACTAGGGAGCATTATCTGGGGCCACTCACTGTGCAGAATTATCTGGGGCCACTCACTGTGCAGCATTATCTGGGGCCACACACTAGGCAGCATTATCTGGGGCTACTCTCTGTGCAGCATTATCTGGGGCCACTCACTGTGCAGCATTATCTGGGGCCACACACTGTGCAGCATTATCTTGGGCCACTCACTGTGCAGCATTATCTTGGGCCACTCACTGTGCAGCATTATCTGGGGCCACTCACTGTGCAGCATTATCTGGAGCCACACACTGTCCTCATTATCTGGGGCCACTCACTGTGCAGCATTATCTGGGGACGCACACTGTGCAGCATTATCTGGAGCCACACACTGTCCTCATTATCTGGGGTCACTCACTGTGCAGCTTTATCTGAGGCCACTCACTGTGCAGCATTATCTGGGGCCACACACTGTGCAGCATTATCTGGGGCCACACACTGTGCAGCATTATCTGGGGCCACACACTGTGTAGCATTATCTGGGGCCACTCACTGTGCAGCATTATCTAGGGCCACTCACTGTGCAGCATTATCAGGGGCCACTAACTGTGCAGCATTATCTGGGGCCACACACTAGGCAGCATTATCTGGGGCCACACACTGTGCAGCATTATCTGGGGCCACTCACTGTGCAGCATTATCTGGGAGCACTCACTGTGCAGCATTATCTGGAGCCACACACAGTCCTCATTATCTGGGACCACTCACTGTGCAGCATTATCTGGGGCCGCACACTGTGCAGCATTATCTGGAGCCACACACTGTCCTCATTATCTGGGGCCACACACTGTGCAGCATTATCTGGGGCCTCTCACTGTGCAGCATTATCTGGGACCACTCACTGTGCAGCTTTATTTGGGGCCTCTCACTGTGCAGCATTATCTGGGACCACTCACTGTGCAGCATTATCTGGGGCCACACACTGTGCAGCATTATCTGGGGCCACTCACTGTGCAGCATTATCTGGGGCCACTCACTGCGCAGCATTATCAGGGGCCACTCACTGTGCAGCATTATCTGGGGCCACACACTAGGCAGCATTATCTGGGGCCACTCACTGTGCAGTATTATCTGGGGCCACTCACTGTGCAGCATTATCTGGGGACACACACTAGGCAGCATTATCTGGGGCTACTCTCTGTGCAGCATTATCTGGGGCCACTCACTGTGCAGCATTATCTGGGGCCACACACTGTGCAGCATTATCTGGGGCCACTCACTGTGCAGCATTATCTGGAGCCACTCACTGTGCAGCATTATCTGGGGCCACTCACTGTGCAGCATTATCTGGGGCCACTCACTGTGCAGCATTATCTGGAGCCACACACTGTCCTCATTATCTGGGGCCACTCACTGTGCAGCATTATCTGGGGACGCACACTGTGCAGCATTATCTGGGGATGCACACTGTGCAGCATTATCTGGAGCCACACACTGTCCTCATTATCTGGGGCCACTCACTGTGCAGCATTATCTGGGGCCACTCACTATGCAGCATTATCTTGGGCCACTCACTGTGCAGCATTATCTGGAGCCACTCACTGTGCAGCATTATCTGGGGCCACACACTGTGCAGCATTATCTGGGGCCTCTCACTGTGCAGCATTATCTGGGGCCACACACTGTGTAGCATTATCTGGGGCCACTCACTGTGCAGCATTATCTTGGGCCACTCACTGTGCAGCATTATCTTGGGCCACTCACTGTGCAGCATTATCTTGGGCCACTTACTGTGCAGCTTTATCTGGGGCCACTCACTGTGCAGCATTATCTGGAGCCACACACTGTCCTCATTATCTGGGGCCACTCACTGTGCAGCATTATCTGGGGACGCACACTGTGCAGCATTATCTGGAGCCACACACTGTCCTCATTATCTGGGGTCACTCACTGTGCAGCTTTATCTGGGGCCACTCACTGTGCAGCATTATCTGGAGCCACACACTGTCCTAATTATCTGGGGCCACTCACTGTGCAGCATTATCTGGGGCCACTCACTGTGCAGCATTATCTGGAGCCACTCACTGTGCAGCATTATCTGGGGCCACACACTGTGCAGCATTTTCTGGGGCCACACACTGTGCAGCATTATCTGGGGCCACACACTGTGTAGCATTATCTGGGGCCACTCACTGTGCAGCATTATCTAGGGCCACTCACTGTGCAGCATTATCAGGGGCCACTCACTGTGCAGCATTATCTGGGGCCACACACTGTGCAGCATTATCTGGGGCCACACACTGTGCAGCATTATCTGGGGCCACTCACTGTGCAGCATTATCTGGGACCACTCACTGTGCAGCATTATCTGGAGCCACACACAGTCCTCATTTTCTGGGACCACTCACTGTGCAGCATTATCTGGGGCCGCACACTGTGCAGCATTATCTGGAGCCACACACTGTCCTCATTATCTGGGGCCACACACTGTGCAGCATTATCTGGGACCTCTCACTGTGCAGCATTATCTGGGACCACTCACTGTGCAGCATTATCTGGGGCCTCTCACTGTGCAGCATTATCTGGGACCACTCACTGTGCAGCATTATCTGGGGCCACACACTGTGCAGCATTATCTGGGGCCACTCACTGTGCAGCATTATCTGGGGCCACTCACTGCGCAGCATTATCAGGGGCCACTCACTGTGCAGCATTATCTGGGGCCACACACTGTGCAGCATTATCTGGGGCCACACACTGTGCAGTATTTTCTGGGGCCACTCACTGTGCAGTATTATCTGGGGCCACTCACTGTGCAGCATTATCTGGGGACACACACTAGGCAGCATTATCTGGGGCTACTCTCTGTGCAGCATTATATGGGGCCACTCACTGTGCAGCATTATATGGGGCCACACACTGTGCAGCATTATCTGGGGCCACTCACTGTGTAGCATTATCTGGAGCCACTCACTGTGCAGCATTATCTGGGGACACTCACTGTGCAGCATTATCTGGGGCCACTCACTGTGCAGCATTATCTGGAGCCACACACTGTCCTCATTATCTGGGGCCACTCACTGTGCAGCATTATCTGGGGATGCACACTGTGCAGCATTATCTGGGGATGCACACTGTGCAGCATTATCTGGAGCCACACACTGTCCTCATTATCTGGGGCCACTCACTGTGCAGCATTATCTGGGGCCACTCACTGTGCAGCATTATCTGGGGCCACTCACTGTGCAGCATTATCTGGAGCCACTCACTGTGCAGCATTATCTGGGGCCTCTCACTGTGCAGCATTATCTGGGGCCACTCACTGTGCAGCATTATCTGGGGCCACACACTGTGCAGCATTATCTGGGTCCACACACTAGGCAGCATTATCTGGGGCTACTCTCTGTGCAGCATTATCTGGGGCCACTCACTGTGCAGCATTATCTGGGGCCACTCACTGTGCAGCATTATCTGGGGCCACTCACTGTGCAGCATTATCTGGGGCCACTAACTGTGCAGCATTATCTGGGGCCACACACTGTCCTCATTATCTCGGGCCACTCACTGTGCAGCATTATCTGGGGCCGCACACTGTGCAGCATTATCTGGAGCCACACACTGTCCTCATTATCTGGGGCCACTCACTGTGCAGCATTATCTGGGGCCACTCACTGTGCAGCATTATCTGGAGCCATTCACTGTGCAGCATTATCTGGGACCACTCACTGTGCAGCATTATCTGGGGCCACACACTGTGCAGCATTATCTGGGGCCACTCACTGTGCAGCATTATCTGGGGCCACTCACTGTGCAGAATTATCAGGGGCCACTCACTGTGCAACATTATCTGGGGCCACACACTAGGGAGCATTATCTGGGGCCACTCACTGTGCAGAATTATCTGGGGCCACTCACTGTGCAGCATTATCTGGGGCCACACACTAGGCAGCATTATCTGGGGCTACTCTCTGTGCAGCATTATCTGGGGCCACTCACTGTGCAGCATTATCTGGGGCCACACACTGTGCAGCATTATCTTGGGCCACTCACTGTGCAGCATTATTTTGGGCCACTCACTGTGCAGCATTATCTGGGGCCACTCACTGTGCAGCATTATCTGGAGCCACACACTGTCCTCATTATCTGGGGCCACTCACTGTGCAGCATTATCTGGGGACGCACACTGTGCAGCATTATCTGGAGCCACACACTGTCCTCATTATCTGGGGTCACTCACTGTGCAGCTTTATCTGAGGCCACTCACTGTGCAGCATTATCTGGGGCCACACACTGTGCAGCATTATCTGGGGCCACACACTGTGCAGCATTATCTGGGGCCACACACTGTGTAGCATTATCTGGGGCCACTCACTGTGCAGCATTATCTAGGGCCACTCACTGTGCAGCATTATCAGGGGCCACTCACTGTGCAGCATTATCTGGGGCCACACACTAGGCAGCATTATCTGGGGCCACACACTGTGCAGCATTATCTGGGGCCACTCACTGTGCAGCATTATCTGGGAGCACTCACTGTGCAGCATTATCTGGAGCCACACACAGTCCTCATTATCTGGGACCACTCACTGTGCAGCATTATCTGGGGCCGCACACTGTGCAGCATTATCTGGAGCCACACACTGTCCTCATTATCTGGGGCCACACACTGTGCAGCATTATCTGGGGCCTCTCACTGTGCAGCATTATCTGGGACCACTCACTGTGCAGCTTTATTTGGGGCCTCTCACTGTGCAGCATTATCTGGGACCACTCACTGTGCAGCATTATCTGGGGCCACACACTGTGCAGCATTATCTGGGGCCACTCACTGTGCAGCATTATCTGGGGCCACTCACTGCGCAGCATTATCAGGGGCCACTCACTGTGCAGCATTATCTGGGGCCACACACTAGGCAGCATTATCTGGGGCCACTCACTGTGCAGTATTATCTGGGGCCACTCACTGTGCAGCATTATCTGGGGACACACACTAGGCAGCATTATCTGGGGCTACTCTCTGTGCAGCATTATCTGGGGCCACTCACTGTGCAGCATTATCTGGGGCCACACACTGTGCAGCATTATCTGGGGCCACTCACTGTGCAGCATTATCTGGAGCCACTCACTGTGCAGCATTATCTGGGGCCACTCACTGTGCAGCATTATCTGGGGCCACTCACTGTGCAGCATTATCTGGAGCCACACACTGTCCTCATTATCTGGGGCCACTCACTGTGCAGCATTATCTGGGGACGCACACTGTGCAGCATTATCTGGGGATGCACACTGTGCAGCATTATCTGGAGCCACACACTGTCCTCATTATCTGGGGCCACTCACTGTGCAGCATTATCTGGGGCCACTCACTATGCAGCATTATCTGGGGCCACTCACTGTGCAGCATTATCTGGAGCCACTCACTGTGCAGCATTATCTGGGGCCACACACTGTGCAGCATTATCTGGGGCCTCTCACTGTGCAGCATTATCTGGGGCCACACACTGTGTAGCATTATCTGGGGCCACTCACTGTGCAGCATTATCTTGGGCCACTCACTGTGCAGCATTATCTTGGGCCACTCACTGTGCAGCATTATCTTGGGCCACTTACTGTGCAGCATTATCTGGGGCCACTCACTGTGCAGCATTATCTGGAGCCACACACTGTCCTCATTATCTGGGGCCACTCACTGTGCAGCATTATCTGGGGACGCACACTGTGCAGCATTATCTGGAGCCACACACTGTCCTCATTATCTGGGGTCACTCACTGTGCAGCTTTATCTGGGGCCACTCACTGTGCAGCATTATCTGGAGCCACACACTGTCCTAATTATCTGGGGCCACTCACTGTGCAGCATTATCTGGGGCCACTCACTGTGCAGCATTATCTGGAGCCACTCACTGTGCAGCATTATCTGGGGCCACACACTGTGCAGCATTTTCTGGGGCCACACACTGTGCAGCATTATCTGGGGCCACACACTGTGTAGCATTATCTGGGGCCACTCACTGTGCAGCATTATCTAGGGCCACTCACTGTGCAGCATTATCAGGGGCCACTCACTGTGCAGCATTATCTGGGGCCACACACTGTGCAGCATTATCTGGGGCCACACACTGTGCAGCATTATCTGGGGCCACTCACTGTGCAGCATTATCTGGGACCACTCACTGTGCAGCATTATCTGGAGCCACACACAGTCCTCATTTTCTGGGACCACTCACTGTGCAGCATTATCTGGGGCCGCACACTGTGCAGCATTATCTGGAGCCACACACTGTCCTCATTATCTGGGGCCACACACTGTGCAGCATTATCTGGGACCTCTCACTGTGCAGCATTATCTGGGACCACTCACTGTGCAGCATTATCTGGGGCCTCTCACTGTGCAGCATTATCTGGGACCACTCACTGTGCAGCATTATCTGGGGCCACACACTGTGCAGCATTATCTGGGGCCACTCACTGTGCAGCATTATCTGGGGCCACTCACTGCGCAGCATTATCAGGGGCCACTCACTGTGCAGCATTATCTGGGGCCACACACTGTGCAGCATTATCTGGGGCCACACACTGTGCAGTATTATCTGGGGCCACTCACTGTGCAGTATTATCTGGGGCCACTCACTGTGCAGCATTATCTGGGGACACACACTAGGCAGCATTATCTGGGGCTACTCTCTGTGCAGCATTATATGGGGCCACTCACTGTGCAGCATTATATGGGGCCACACACTGTGCAGCATTATCTGGGGCCACTCACTGTGTAGCATTATCTGGAGCCACTCACTGTGCAGCATTATCTGGGGACACTCACTGTGCAGCATTATCTGGGGCCACTCACTGTGCAGCATTATCTGGAGCCACACACTGTCCTCATTATCTGGGGCCACTCACTGTGCAGCATTATCTGGGGATGCACACTGTGCAGCATTATCTGGGGATGCACACTGTGCAGCATTATCTGGAGCCACACACTGTCCTCATTATCTGGGGCCACTCACTGTGCAGCATTATCTGGGGCCACTCACTGTGCAGCATTATCTGGGGCCACTCACTGTGCAGCATTATCTGGAGCCACTCACTGTGCAGCATTATCTGGGGCCACACACTGTGCAGCATTATCTGGGGCCACACACTGTGCAGCATTATCTGGGGCCACTCACTGTGCAGCATTATCTGGGGCCACTCACTGTGCAGCATTAACAGGGGCCACTCACTGTGCAGCATTATCTGGGGCCACACACTGTGCAGCATTATCTGCGGCCTCTCACTGTGCAGCATTATCTGGGGCCACACACTGTGTAGCATTATCTGGGGCCACAAACTGTGCAGCATTATCTGAGGCCACTCACTGTGCAGCATTATCTGGGGCCACTCACTGTGCAGCATTATCTGGAGCCACACACTGTCCTCATTATCTGGGGCCACTCACTGTGCAGCATTATCTGGGGCCGCACACTGTGCAGCATTATCTGGAGCCACACACTGTCCTCATTAACTGGAGCCACTCACTGTGCAGCATTATCTGGGGCCACTCACTGTGCAGCATTATCTGGAGCCACACACTGTCCTCATTATCTGGGGCCACACACTGTGCAGCATTATCTGGGGCCTCTCACTGTGCAGCATTATCTGGGGCCACACACTGTGCATCATTATCTGGGGCCACTCACTGTGCATCATTATCTGGGGCCACTCACTGTGCAGCATTATCAGGGGCCACTCACTGTGCAGCATTATCTGGGGCCACACACTGTGCAGCATTATCTGGGGCCACTCACTGTGCAGCATTATCTGGGGCCACTCACTGTGCAGCATTATCAGGGGCCACTCACTGTGCAGCATTATCTGGGGCCACACACTGTGCAGTATTATCTGGGGCCACTCACTGTGCAGTATTATCTGGGGCCACTCACTGTGCAGCATTATCTGGGGACACACACTAGGCAGCATTATCTGGGGCTACTCTCTGTGCAGCATTATCTGGGGCCACTCACTGTGCAGCATTATATGGGGCCACACACTGTGCAGCATTATCTGGGGCCACTCACTGTGCAGCATTATCTGGAGCCACTCACTGTGCAGCATTATCTGGGGCCACTCACTGTGCAGCATTATCTGGGGCCACTCACTGTGCAGCATTATCTGGAGCCACACACTGTCCTCATTATCTGGGGCCACTCACTGTGCAGCATTATCTGGGGACGCACACTGTGCAGCATTATCTGGGGATGCACACTGTGCAGCATTATCTGGAGCCACACACTGTCCTCATTATCTGGGGCCACTCACTGTGCAGCATTATCTGGGACCTCTCACTGTGCAGCATTATCTGGGACCACTCACTGTGCAGCATTATCTGGGGCCTCTCACTGTGCAGCATTATCTGGGACCACTCACTGTGCAGCATTATCTGGGGCCACACACTGTGCAGCATTATCTGGGGCCACTCACTGTGCAGCATTATCTGGGGCCACTCACTGCGCAGCATTATCAGGGGCCACTCACTGTGCAGCATTATCTGGGGCCACACACTGTGCAGCATTATCTGGGGCCACACACTGTGCAGTATTATCTGGGGCCACTCACTGTGCAGTATTATCTGGGGCCACTCACTGTGCAGCATTATCTGGGGACACACACTAGGCAGCATTATCTGGGGCTACTCTCTGTGCAGCATTATCTGGAGCCACTCACTGTGCAGCATTATCTGGGACCACACACTGTGCAGCATTATCTGGGGCCACACACTGTGCAGCATTATCTGGGGCCACTCACTGTGCAGCATTATCTGGGGCCACTCACTGTGCAGCATTAACAGGGGCCACTCACTGTGCAGCATTATCTGGGGCCACACACTGTGCAGCATTATCTGCGGCCTCTCACTGTGCAGCATTATCTGGGGCCACACACTGTGTAGCATTATCTGGGGCCACAAACTGTGCAGCATTATCTGGGGCCACTCACTGTGCAGCATTATCTGGGGCCACTCACTGTGCAGCATTATCTGGAGCCACACACTGTCCTCATTATCTGGGGCCACTCACTGTGCAGCATTATCTGGGGCCGCACACTGTGCAGCATTATCTGGAGCCACACACTGTCCTCATTAACTGGAGCCACTCACTGTGCAGCATTATCTGGGGCCACTCACTGTGCAGCATTATCTGGAGCCACACACTGTCCTCATTATCTGGGGCCACACACTGTGCAGCATTATCTGGGGCCTCTCACTGTGCAGCATTATCTGGGGCCACACACTGTGCATCATTATGTGGGGCCACTCACTGTGCATCATTATCTGGGGCCACTCACTGTGCAGCATTATCAGGGGCCACTCACTGTGCAGCATTATCTGGGGCCACACACTAGGCAGCATTATCTGGGGCCACTCACTGTGCAGCATTATCTGGGGCCACTCACTGTGCAGCATTATCAGGGGCCACTCACTGTGCAGCATTATCTGGGGCCACACACTAGGCAGCATTATCTGGGGCCACACACTAGGCAGCATTATCTGGAGCCACTCACTTTGCAGCATTATCTGGGGCCACACACTAGGCAGCATTATCTGGGGCTACTCTCTCTGCAGCATTATCTGGGGCCACACACTGTGCAGCATTATCTGGGGCCACTCACTGTGTAGCATTATCTGGGGCCACTCACAGTGCAGCATTATCTGGAGCCACACACTGTCCTCATTATCTGGGGCAACTCACTGTGCAGCATTATCTGGGGCCACTCACTGTGCAGCATTATCAGGGGCCACTCACTGTGCAGCATTATTTGGGGCCACACACTAGGCAACATTATCTGGGGCCACTCACTGTGCAGCATTATCTGGAGCCACTCACTTTGCAGTATTATCTGGGGCCACTCACTGTGCAGCATTATCTGGGGCCACACACTAGGCAGCATTATCTGGAGCCACACACTGTCCTAATTATCTGGGGCCACTCACTGTGCAGCATTATCTGGGGCCACACACTGTGCAGCATTATCTGGGGTCACTCACTGTGCAGCATTATCTGGGGCCACTCACTGTGCAGCATTATCTGGAGCCACACACTGTCCTCATTATCTAGGGCCACTCACTGTGCAGCATTATCTGGGGCCGCACACTGTGCAGCATTATCTGGAGCCACACAATGTCCTCATTATCTGGGGCCACTCACTGTGCAGCATTATCTGGGGCCACTCACTGTGCAGCATTATCTGTAGCCACACACCGTCCTCATTATCTGAGACAACACACTGTGCAGCATTATCTGGGGCCACACACTGTGTAGCATTATCTGGGGCCACTCACTGTGCAGCATTATCAGGGGCCACTCACTGTGCAGCATTATCAGAGGCCACTCACTGTGCAGCATTATCTGGGGCCGCACACTAGGCAGCAATATCTGGGGCCACTCACTGTGCAGCATTATCTGGGGCCACTCACTGTGCAGCATTATCTGGGGCCACACACTAGGCAGCATTATCTGGGGCCACACACTAGGCAGCATTATCTGGGGCCACTCACTTTGCAGCATTATCTGGGGCCACTCACTGTGCAGCATTATCTGGGGCCACACACTAGGCAGCATTATCTGGGGCCACTCTCTCTGCAGCATTATCTGGGGCCACTCACTGTGCAGCATTATCTGGGGCCACACACTGTGCAGCATTATCTGGGGCCACTCACTGTGTAGCATTATCTGGGGCCACTCACTGTGCAGCATTATCTCGGGCCACACACTGTCCTCATTATCTGGGGCAACTCACTGTGCAGCATTATCTGGGGCCGCACACTGTGCAGCATTATCTGGAGCCACACACTGTGCAGCATTATCTGGGGCCACTCACTGTGCAGCATTATCTGGAGCCACACACTGTCCTCATTATCTTGGGCCACTCACTGTGCAGCATTATCTGGGGCCACTCACTGTGCAGCATTATCTGGAGCCACACACTGTCCTCATTATCTGGGGCCACTCACTGTGCAGCATTATCTGGAGCCACACAATGTCCTCATTATCTGGGGCCACACACTGTGCAGCATTATCTGGGGCCACACACTTTGCAGCATTATGTGGGGCCACACACTGTGCAGCATTATCTGGGGACACACACTGTGCAGCATTATCAGGGGCCACTCACTGTGCAGTATTATCTGGGGCCACACACTAGGCAGCATTATCTGGGGCCACTCACTGTGCAGCATTATCTGGGGCCGCACACTGTGCAGCATTATCTGGAGCCACAAACTGTCCTCATTATCTGGGGCCACTCACTGTGCAGCATTATCTGGGGCCACTCACTGTGCAGCATTATCTGGAGCCACACACTGTCCTCATTATCTGGGGCCACTCACTGTGCAGCATTATCTGGGGCCACTCACTGTGCAGCATTATCTGGAGCCACACACTGTCCTCATTATCTGGGGCCACACACTGTGCAGCATTATCTGGAGCCTCTCTCTGTGCAGCATTATCTGGGACCACTCACTGTACAGCATTATCTGGGGCCACACACTGTGCAGCATTATCTGGGGCCACACACTGTGCAGCATTATCTGGGGCCACTCACTGTGCAGCATTATCAGAGGCCACTCACTGTGCAGCATTATCTGGGGCCACTCACTGTGCAGCATTATCTGGGGCCACTCACTGTGCAGCATTATCTGAGGCCACACACTAGGCAGCATTATCTGGGGCTACTCTCTGTGCAGCATTATCTGGGGCCACTCACTGTGCAGCATTATCTGGGGCCACTCACTGTGCAGCATTATCTGGGGCCACACACTGTGCAGCATTATCTGGGGCCACTAACTGTGCAGCATTATCTGGGGCCACTCACTGTGCAGCATTATCTGGAGCCACACACTGTCCTCATTATCTGGGGCCACTCACTGTGCAGCATTATCTGGGGACGCACACTGTGCAGCATTATCTGGAGCCACACACTGTCCTCATTATCTGGGGCCACTCACTGTGCAGCATTATCCGGGGCCACTCACTGTGCAGCATTATCTGGAGCCACTCACTGTGCAGCATTATCTGGAGCCACACACTGTCCTCATTATCTGGGGCCACTCACTGTGCAGCATTATCTGGAGCCACACACTGTCCTCATTATCTGGGGCCACACACTGTGCAGCATTATCTGGGGCCACACACTTTGCAGCATTATGTGGGGCCACACACTGTGCAGCATTATCTGGGGACACACACTGTGCAGCATTATCAGGGGCCACTCACTGTGCAGTATTATCTGGGGCCAAACACTAGGCAGCATTATCTGGGGCCACTCACTGTGCAGCATTATCTGGGGCCGCACACTGTGCAGCATTATCTGGAGCCACAAACTGTCCTCATTATCTGGGGCCACTCACTGTGCAGCGTTATCTGGGGCCACTCACTGTGCAGCATTATCTGGAGCCACACACTGTCCTCATTATCTGGGGCCACTCACTGTGCAGCATTATCTGGGGCCACTCACTGTGCAGCATTATCTGGAGCCACACACTGTCCTCATTATCTGGGGCCACACACTGTGCAGCATTATCTGGAGCCTCTCTCTGTGCAGCATTATCTGGGACCACTCACTGTGCAGCATTATCTGGGGCCACACACTGTGCAGCATTATCTGGGGCTACTCACTGTGCAGCATTATCTGGGGCCACTCACTGTGCAGCATTATCAGAGGCCACTCACTGTGCAGCATTATCTGGGGCCACTCACTGTGCAGCATTATCTGAGGCCACACACTAGGCAGCATTATCTGGGGCTACTCTCTGTGCAGCATTATCTGGGGCCACTCACTGTGCAGCATTATCTGGGGCCACTCACTGTGCAGCATTATCTGGGGCCACTCACTGTGCAGCATTATCTGGGGCCACTCACTGTGCAGCATTATCTGGAGCCACTCACTGTGCAGCATTATCTGGGGCCACACACTGTGCAGCATTATCTGGGGCCTCTCACTGTGTAGCATTATCTGGGGCCACACGCTGTGTAGCATTATCTGGGGCCACTCACTGTGCAGCATTATCTGGGGCCACTCACTGTGCAGCATTATCTGGGGCCACTCACTGTGCAGCATTATCTGGGGCCACACACTGTGCAGCATTATCTGGGGCCACACACTGTGCAGCATTATCTGGGGCCACTCACTGTGCAGCATTATCTGGGGCCACTCACTGTGCAGCATTATCTGGAGCCACACACTGTCCTCATTATCTGGGGCCACTCACTGTGCAGCATTATCTGGGGCCACTCACTGTGCAGCATTATCTGGAGCCACACACTGTCCTCATTATCTGGGGCCACACACTCTGCAGCATTATCTGGGGCCACACACTGTGCAGCATTATCTGGGGCCACACACTGTGCAGCATTATCTGGGGCCTCTCACTGTGTAGCATTATCTTGGGCCACACGCTGTGTAGCATTATCTGGGGCTACTCACTGTGCAGCATTATCTGGGGCCACTCACTGTGCAGCATTATCTGGGGCCACTCACTGTGCAGCATTATCTGGGGCCACACACTGTGCAGCATTATCTGGGGCCACACACTGTGCAGCATTATCTGGGGCCACTCACTGTGCAGCATTATCTGGGGCCACTCACTGTGCAGCATTATCTGGAGCCACACACTGTCCTCATTATCTGGGGCCACTCACTGTGCAGCATTATCTGGGGCCACTCACTGTGCAGCATTATCTGGAGCCACACACTGTCCTCATTATCTGGGGCCACACACTGTGCAGCATTATCTGGAGCCTCTCTCTGTGCAGCATTATCTGGGACCACTCACTGTGCAGCATTATCTGGGGCCACACACTGTGCAGCATTATCTGGGGCTACTCACTGTGCAGCATTATCTGGGGCCACTCACTGTGCAGCATTATCAGAGGCCACTCACTGTGCAGCATTATCTGGGGCCACTCACTGTGCAGCATTATCTGGGGCCACTCACTGTGCAGCATTATCTGAGGCCACACACTAGGCAGCATTATCTGGGGCTACTCTCTGTGCAGCATTATCTGGGGCCACTCACTGTGCAGCATTATCTGGGGCCACTCACTGTGCAGCATTATCTGGGGCCACACACTGTGCAGCATTATATGGGGCCACTAACTGTGCAGCATTATCTGGGGCCACTCACTGTGCAGCATTATCTGGGGCCACTCACTGTGCAGCATTATCTGGAGCCACACACTGTCCTCATTATCTGGGGCCACTCACTGTGCAGCATTATCTGGGGCCACTCACTGTGCAGCATTATCAGGGGCCACTCACTGTGCAGCATTATTTGGGGCCACACACTAGGCAGCATTATCTGGGGCCACTCACTGTGCAGCATTATCTGGAGCCACTCACTTTGCAGTATTATCTGGGGCCACTCACTGTGCAGCATTATCTGGGGCCACACACTAGGCAGCATTATCTGGAGCCACTCACTGTGCAGCATTATCTGGGGCCACTCACTGTGCAGCATTATCTGGGGCCACACACTGTGCAGCATTATCTGGGGCCACTCACTGTGCAGCATTATCTGGGGCCACTCACTGTGCAGCATTATCTGGAGCCACACACTGTCCTCATTATCTAGGGCCACTCACTGTGCAGCATTATCTGGGGCCGCACACTGTGCAGCATTATCTGGAGCCACTCACTGTGCAGCATTATCTGGGGCCACTCACTGTGCAGCATTATCTGGGGCCACTCACTGTGCAGCATTATCTGGAGCCACACACCGTCCTCATTATCTGGGGCCACACACTGTGCAGCATTATCTGGGGCCTCTCACTGTGCAGCATTATCTGGGGCCACACACTGTGTAGCATTATCTAGGGCCACTCACTGTGCAGCATTATCAGGGGCCACTCACTGTGCAGCATTATCAGAGGCCACTCACTGTGCAGCATTATCTGGGGCCACACACTAGGCAGCATTATCTGGGGCCACTCACTGTGCAGCATTATCTGGGGCCACTCACTGTGCAGCATTATCTGGGGCCACACACTAGGCAGCATTATCTGGGGCCACACACTAGGCAGCATTATCTGGAGCCACTCACTTTGCAGCATTATCTGGGGCCACTCACTGTGCAGCATTATCTGGGGCCACACACTAGGCAGCATTATCTGGGGCCACTCTCTCTGCAGCATTATCTGGGGCCACTCACTGTGCAGCATTATCTGGGGCCACACACTGTGCAGCATTATCTGGGGCCACTCACTGTGTAGCATTATCTGGGGCCACTCACTGTGCAGCATTATCTGTAGCCACACACTGTCCTCATTATCTGGAGCAACTCACTGTGCAGCATTATCTGGGGCCGCACACTGTGCAGCATTATCTGGAGCCACACACTGTGCAGCATTATCTGGGGCCACTCACTGTGCAGCATTACCTGGGTCACTCACTGTGCAGCATTATCTGGAGCCACACACTGTCCTCATTATCTGGGGCCACTCACTGTGCAGCATTATCTGGGGCCACTCACTGTGCAGCATTATCTGGAGCCACACACTGTCCTCATTATCTGGGGCCACTCACTGTGCAGCATTATCTGGAGCCACACACTGTCCTCATTATCTGGGGCCACACACTGTGCAGCATTATCTGGGGCCACACACTTTGCAGCATTATGTGGGGCCACACACTGTGCAGCATTATCTGGGGCCACACACTGTGCAGCATTATCAGGGGCCACTCACTGTGCAGCATTATCTGGGGCCACACACTAGGCAGCATTATCTGGGGCCACTCACTGTGCAGCATTATCTGGGGCCGCACACTGTGCAGCATTATCTGGAGCCACAAACTGTCCTCATTATCTGGGGCCACTCACTGTGCAGCATTATCTGGGGCCACTCACTGTGCAGCATTATCTGGAGCCACACACTGTCCTCATTATCTGGGGCCACTCACTGTGCAGCATTATCTGGGGCCACTCACTGTGCAGCATTATCTGGAGCCACACACTGTCCTCATTATCTGGGGCCACACACTGTGCAGCATTATCTGGAGCCTCTCTCTGTGCAGCATTATCTGGGACCACTCACTGTGCAGCATTATCTGGGGCCACACACTGTGCAGCATTATCTGGGGCCACTCACTGTGCAGCATTATCTGGGGCCACTCACTGTGCAGCATTATCAGAGGCCACTCACTGTGCAGCATTATCTGGGGCCACTCACTGTGCAGCATTATCTGGGGCCACTCACTGTGCAGCATTATCTGAGGCCACACACTAGGCAGCATTATCTGGGGCTACTCACTGTGCAGCATTATCTGGGGCCACTCCCTGTGCAGCATTATCTGGGGCCACTCACTGTGCAGCATTATCTGGGGCCACACACTGTGCAGCATTATCTGGGGCCACTCACTGTGCAGCATTATCTGGGGCCACTCACTGTGCAGCATTATCTGGTACCACTCACTGTGCAGCATTATCTGGAGCCACACACTGTCCTCATTTTCTCGGGCCACTCACTGTGCAGCATTATCTGGGGCCGCACACTGTGCAGCATTATCTGGAGCCACACACTGTCCTCATTATCTGGGGCCACTCACTGTGCAGCATTATCTGGGGCCACTCACTGTGCAGCATTATCTGGAGCCATTCACTGTGCAGCATTATCTGGGACCACTCACTGTGCAGCATTATCTGGGGCCACACACTGTGCAGCATTATCTGGGGCCACTCACTGTGCAGCATTATCTGGGGCCACTCACTGCGCAGAATTATCAGGGGCCACTCACTGTGGAACATTATCTGGGGCCACACACTAGGGAGCATTATCTGGGGCCACTCACTGTGCAGAATTATCTGGGGCCACTCACTGTGCAGCATTATCTGGGGCCACACACTAGGCAGCATTATCTGGGGCTACTCTCTGTGCAGCATTATCTGGGGCCACTCACTGTGCAGCATTATCTGGGGCCACACACTGTGCAGCATTATCTGGGGCCACTCACTGTGCAGCATTATCTTGGGCCACTCACTGTGCAGCATTATCTTGGGCCACTCACTGTGCAGCATTATCTGGGGCCACTCACTGTGCAGCATTATCTCGAGCCACACACTGTCCTCATTATCTGGGGCCACTCACTGTGCAGCATTATCTGGGGACGCACACTGTGCAGCATTATCTGGAGCCACACACTGTCCTCATTATCTGGGGTCACTCACTGTGCAGCTTTATCTGGGGCCACTCACTGTGCAGCATTATCTGGGGCCACACACTGTGCAGCATTATCTGGGGCCACACACTGTGCAGCATTATCTGGGGCCACACACTGTGTAGCATTATCTGGGGCCACTCACTGTGCAGCATTATCTAGGGCCACTCACTGTGCAGCATTATCAGGGGCCACTCACTGTGCAGCATTATCTGGGGCCACACACTGTGCAGCATTATCTGGGACCACTCACTGTGCAGCATTATCTGGGGCCACACACTGTGCAGCATTATCTGGGGCCACTCACTGTGCAGCATTATCTGGGACCACTCACTGTGCAGCATTATCTGGAGCCACACACAGTCCTCATTATCTGGGACCACTCACTGTGCAGCATTATCTGGGGCCGCACACTGTGCAGCATTATCTGGAGCCACACACTGTCCTCATTATCTGGGGCCACACACTGTGCAGCATTATCTGGGGCCTCTCACTGTGCAGCATTATCTGGGACCACTCACTGTGCAGCTTTATTTGGGGCCTCTCACTGTGCAGCATTATCTGGGACCACTCACTGTGCAGCATTATCTGGGGCCACACACTGTGCAGCATTATCTGGGACCACTCACTGTGCAGCATTATCTGGGGCCACTCACTGCGCAGCATTATCAGGGGCCACTCACTGTGCAGCATTATCTGGGGCCACACACTAGGCAGCATTATCTGGGGCCACTCACTGTGCAGTATTATCTGGGGCCACTCACTGTGCAGCATTATCTGGGGACACACACTAGGCAGCATTATCTGGGGCTACTCTCTGTGCAGCATTATCTGGGGCCACTCACTGTGCAGCATTATCTGGGGCCACACACTGTGCAGCATTATCTGGGGCCACTCACTGTGCAGCATTATCTGGAGCCACTCACTGTGCAGCATTATCTGGGGCCACTCACTGTGCAGCATTATCTGGGGCCACTCACTGTGCAGCATTATCTGGAGCCACACACTGTCCTCATTATCTGGGGCCACTCACTGTGCAGCATTATCTGGGGACGCACACTGTGCAGCATTATCTGGGGATGCACACTGTGCAGCATTATCTGGAGCCACACACTGTCCTCATTATCTGGGGCCACTCACTGTGCAGCATTATCTGGGGCCACTCACTGTGCAGCATTATCTGGGGCCACTCACTGTGCAGCATTATCTGGAGCCACTCACTGTGCAGCATTATCTGGGGCCACACACTGTGCAGCATTATCTGGGGCCTCTCACTGTGCAGCATTATCTGGGGCCACTCACTGTGCAGCATTATCTGGGGCCACTCACTGTGCAGCATTATCTGGGGCCACTCACTGTGCAGCATTAACAGGGGCCACTCACTGTGCAGCATTATCTGGGGCCACTCACTGTGCAGCATTATCTTGGGCCACTCACTGTGCAGCATTATCTTGGGCCACTCACTGTGCAGCATTATCTGGGGCCACTCACTGTGCAGCATTATCTGGAGCCACACACTGTCCTCATTATCTGGGGCCACTCACTGTGCAGCATTATCTGGGGACGCACACTGTGCAGCATTATCTGGAGCCACACACTGTCCTCATTATCTGGGGTCACTCACTGTGCAGCTTTATCTGGGGCCACTCACTGTGCAGCATTATCTGGAGCCACACACTGTCCTAATTATCTGGGGCCACTCACTGTGCAGCATTATCTGGGGCCACTCACTGTGCAGCATTATCTGGAGCCACTCACTGTGCAGCATTATCTGGGGCCACACACTGTGCAGCATTATCTGGGGCCACACACTGTGCAGCATTATCTGGGGCCACACACTGTGTAGCATTATCTGGGGCCACTCACTGTGCAGCATTATCTAGGGCCACTCACTGTGCAGCATTATCAGGGGCCACTCACTGTGCAGCATTATCTGGGGCCACACACTGTGCAGCATTATCTGGGGCCACACACTGTGCAGCATTATCTGGGGCCACTCACTGTGCAGCATTATCTGGGACCACTCACTGTGCAGCATTATCTGGAGCCACACACAGTCCTCATTTTCTGGGACCACTCACTGTGCAGCATTATCTGGGGCCGCACACTGTGCAGCATTATCTGGAGCCACACACTGTCCTCATTATCTGGGGCCACACACTGTGCAGCATTATCTGGGACCTCTCACTGTGCAGCATTATCTGGGACCACTCACTGTGCAGCATTATCTGGGGCCTCTCACTGTGCAGCATTATCTGGGACCACTCACTGTGCAGCATTATCTGGGGCCACACACTGTGCAGCATTATCTGGGGCCACTCACTGTGCAGCATTATCTGGGGCCACTCACTGCGCAGCATTATCTGGGGACACTCACTGTGCAGCATTATCTGGGGCCACACACTGTGCAGCATTATCTGGGGCCACACACTGTGCAGTATTATCTGGGGCCACTCACTGTGCAGTATTATCTGGGGCCACTCACTGTGCAGCATTATCTGGGGACACACACTAGGCAGCATTATCTGGGGCTACTCTCTGTGCAGCATTATATGGGGCCACTCACTGTGCAGCATTATATGGGGCCACACACTGTGCAGCATTATCTGGGGCCACTCACTGTGCAGCATTATCTGGAGCCACTCACTGTGCAGCATTATCTGGGGCCACTCACTGTGCAGCATTATCTGGAGCCACACACTAGGCAGCATTATCTGGGGCTACTCTCTGTGCAGCATTATCTGGGGCCACTCACTGTGCAGCATTATCTGAGGCCACACACTAGGCAGCATTATCTGGGGCTACTCTCTGTGCAGCATTATCTGGGGCCACTCACTGTGCAGCATTATCTGGGGCCACACACTGTGCAGAATTATCTGGGGCCACTCACTGTGCAGCATTATCTGGAGCCACACACTGTCCTCACTATCTGGTGCCACTCACTGTGCAGCATTATTTGGGGCTCCTCACTGTGCAGCATTATCTGGTGCCACACACTAGGCAGCATTATCTGGGGCCACTCTGTGCAGCATTATCTGGGGCCACTCACTGTGCAGCATAATCTGGGGCCACACACTGTCCTCATTATCTAGGGCCACTCTCTGTGCAGCATTATCTGGGGCCACACTAGGCAGCATTATCTGGGGCCACTCTGTGCAGCATTTTCTGGGGCCACTCACTGTGCAGCATTATCTGGGGCCACTCACTGTGCAGCATTATCTGGGGCCACTCATTGTGCAGCATTATCTTGGGCCACACACTGTGCAGAATTATCTGGGGCCACTCACTGTGCAGCATTATCTGGGGCCACTCACTGTGCAGCATTATCTGGAGCCACACACTGTCCTCATCATCTGGGGCCTCTCACTGTGCAGCATTATCTGGGGCCGCACACTGTGCAGCATTATCTGGAGCCACTCACGGTCCTCATTATCTGGGGCCACTCACTGTGCAGCATTATCTGGGGCCACACACTGTCCTCATTATCTGGGGCCACACACTGTGCAGCATTATCTGGGACCACTCACTGTGCAGCATTATCTGGGGCCACACACTGTGCAGCATTATCTGGGGCCACTCACTGTGCAGCATTATCTGGGGCCACTCACTGCGCAGCATTATCAGGGGCCACTCACTGCGCAGCATTATCTGGGGCCACACACTAGGCAGCATTATCTGGGGCCACTCACTGTGCAGCATTATCTGGGGCCACTCACTGTGCAGCATTATCTGGGGCCACACACTAGGCAGCATTATCTTGGGCTACTCTCTGTGCAGCATTATCTGGGGCCACTCACTGTGCAGCATTATCTGGGGCCACTCACTGTGCAGCATTATCTGGGGCCACACACTGTGCAGCATTATCTGGGCCACTCACTGTGCAGCATTATCTGGGGCCACTCACTGTGCAGCATTATCTGGAGCCACACACTGTCCTCATTATCTGGGGCCACTCACTGTGCAGCATTATCTGGGGCCGCACACTGTGCAGCATTATCTGGAGCCACTCACTGTCCTCATTATCTGGGGCAACTCACTGAGCAGCATTATCTGGGGCCACTCACTGTGCAGCATTATCAGGAGCCACACACTGTCCTCATTATCTGGGGCCACACACTGTGCAGCATTATCTGGAGCCACACACTGTCCTCATTATCTGGGGCCAATCACTATGCAGCATTATTTGGGGCCCCTCACTGTGCAGCATTATCTGGGGCCACTCACTGTGCAGCATTATCTGGGGCCTCACACTGTGCAGCATTATCTGGGGCCACTCACTGTGCAGCATTATCTGGGGCCACTCACTGTGCAGCATTATCTGGGGCCACACACTAGGCAGCATTATCTGGGGCTACTCACTGTGCAGCATTATCTGGGGCCACTCACTGTGCAGCATTATCTGGGGCCACACACTGTGCAGCATTATCTGGGGCCACTCACTGTGCAGCATTATCTGGGGCCACTCACTGTGCAGCATTATCTGGAGCCACACACTGTCCTCATTATCTGGGGCCACTCACTGTGCAGCATTATCTGGGGCCGCACACTGTGCAGCACTATCTGGAGCCACTCACTGTCCTCATTATCTGGGGCCACTCACTGTGCAGCATTATCTGGGGCCACTCACTGTACAGCATTATCTGGGGCCACTCACTGTGCAGCATTATCTGGGGACACTGACTTTGCAGCATTATCTGGGGCCACTCACTGTGCAGCATTATCTGGGCCACACATTAGGCATCATTATCTGGGACCACTCACTGTGCAGCATTATCTGGGGCCACACACTGTGCAGCATTATCTGGGGCCACTCACTGTGCAGCATTATCTAGGGCCACTCACTGTGCAGCATTATTTGGGGCCCCTCACTGTGCAGCATTATTTGGGGCCACACACTAGGCAGCATTATCTGGGGCCACTCACTGTGCAGCATTATTTAGGGCCACTCACTGTGCAGCATTATTTGGGGCCCCTCACTGTGCAGCATTATTTGGGGCCACACTCTGTGCAGCATTATCTGGGGCCACTCTGTGCAGCATTATCTGGGGCCACTCTGTGCAGCATTATCTGGGGCCACTCACTGTGCAGCATTATCTGGGGCCACTCACTGTGCAGCATTATCTGGAGCCACACACTAGGCAGCATTATCTGGGGCTACTCTCTGTGCAGCATTATCTGGGGCCACTCACTGTGCAGCATTATCTGTGGCCACACACTGTGCAGCATTATCTGGGGCCACTCAATGTGCAGTATTATCTGGAGCCACACACTGTCCTCATTATCTGGGGCCACTCACTGTGCAGCATTATTTGGGGCCCCTCACTGTGCAACATTATCTGGGGCCACACACTAGGCAGCATTATCTGGGGCCACTCTGTGCAGCATTATCTGGGGCCACACACTGTCCTCATTATCTAGGGCCACTCTCTGTTTAGCATTATCTGGGGCCACACTAGGCAGCATTATCTGGGGCCACTCTGTGCAGCATTTTCTGGGGCCACTCACTGTGCAGCATTATCTGGGGCCACTCACTGTGCAGTATTATCTGGGGCCACACACTAGGCAGCATTATCTGGGGCTACTCTCTGTGCAGCATTATCTGGGGACACTCACTGTGCAGCATTATCTGGGGCCACACACTGTGCAGCATTATCTGGGGCCACTCACTGTGCAGCATTATCTGGGGCCACTCACTGTGCAGCATTATCTGGAGCCACACACTGTCCTCATTATCTGGGGCCACTCACTGTGCAGCATTATCTAGGGCCGCACACTGTGCAGCATTATCTGGAGCCACTCATGGTCCTCATTATCTGGGGCCACTCACTGTGCAGCATTATCTGGGGCCACTCACTGTGCAGCTTTATCTGGAGCCACACACTGTCCTCATTATCTGGGGCCACACACTGTGCAGCATTATCTGGGGCCTCTCACTGTGCAGCATTATCTGGGACCACTCACTGTGCAGCATTATCTGGGGCCACACACTGTGCAGCATTATCTGGGGCCACTCACTGTGCAGCATTATCTGGGGCCACTCACTGTGCAGCATTATCTGGGGCCACTCACTGTGCAGCATTATCTGGAGCCACTCACTGTGCAGCATTATCTGGGGCCACACACTGTGCAGCATTATCTGGGGCCACACACTGTGCAGCATTATCTGGGGCCACACACTGTGCAGCATTATCTGGGGCCACTCACTGTGCAGCATTATCTGGGGCCACTCACTGTACAGCATTATCAGGGGCCACTCACTGTGCAGCATTATCTGGGGCCACACACTAGGAAGCATTATCTGGGGCCACACACTGTGCAGCATTATCTGGGGCCACTCACTGTGCAGCATTATCTGGGGCCACTCACTGTGCAGCATTATCTGGAGCCACACACTGTCCTCATTATCTGGGGCCACTCACTGTGCAGCATTATCTGGGGCAGCACACTGTGCAGCATTATCTGGAGCCACACACTGTCCTCATTATCTGGGGCCACACACTGTGCAGCATTATCTGGGGCCTCTCACTGTGCAGCATTATCTGGGACCACTCACTGTGCAGCATTATCTGGGGCCTCTCACTGTGCAGCATTTTCTGGGACCACTCACTGTGCAGCATTATCTGGGGCCACACACTGTGCAGCATTATCTGGGGCCACTCACTGTGCAGCATTATCTGGGGCCACTCACTGTGCAGCATTATCTGGGGCCACTCACTGTGCAGCATTATCTGGGGCCACACACTAGGCAGCATTATCTGGGGCCACTCACTGTGCAGCATTATCTGGGGTCACTCACTCTGCAGCATTATCTGGGGACACACACTAGGCAGCATTATCTGGGGCTACTCTCTGTGCAGCATTATCTGGGGCCACTCACTGTGCAGCATTATCTGGGGCCACACACTGTGCAGCATTATCTGGGGCCACTCACTGTGCAGCATTATCTGGGGCCACTCACTGTGCAGCATTATCTGGGGCCACTCACTGTGTAGCATTATCTGGAGCCATACACTGTCCTCATTATCTGGGGCCACTCACTGTGCAGCATTTTCTGGGGACGCACACTGTGCAGCATTATCTGGGGATGCACACTGTGCAGCATTATCTGGAGCCACACACTGTCCTCATTATCTGGGGCCACTCACTGTGCAGCATTATCTGGGGCCACTCACTGTGCAGCATTATCTGGAGCCACACACTGTCCTCATTATCTGGGGCCACTCACTGTGCAGCATTATCTGGGGTAACTCACTGTGCAGCATTATCTGGGGCCACTCACTATGCAGCATTATCTGGGGCCACTCACTGTGCAGCATTATCTGGAGCCACACACTGTCCTCATTATCTGGGGCCACTCACTGTGCAGCATTATCTGGGGCCACTCACTGTGCAGCATTATCTGGAGACACTAACTGTGCAGCATTATCTGGGGCCACACATTGTGCAGCATTATCTGGGGCCTCTCACTGTGCAGCATTATCTGGGGCCACACACTGTGTAGCATTATCTGGGGCCACTCTCTGTGCAGCATTATCTGGGGCCACTCACTGTGCAGCATTATTTGGGGCCCCTCACTGTGCAACATTATCTGGGGCCACACACTAGGCAGCATTATCTGGGGCCACTCTGTGCAGCATTATCTGGGGCCACACACTGTCCTCATTATCTAGGGCCACTCTCTGTTTAGCATTATCTGGGGCCACACTAGGCAGCATTATCTGGGGCCACTCTGTGCAGCATTTTCTGGGGCCACTCACTGTGCAGCATTATCTGGGGCCACTCACTGTGCAGTATTATCTGGGGCCACACACTAGGCAGCATTATCTGGGGCTACTCTCTGTGCAGCATTATCTGGGGCCACTCACTGTGCAGCATTATCTGGGGCCACACACTGTGCAGCATTATCTGGGGCCACTCACTGTGCAGCATTATCTGGGGCCACTCACTGTGCAGCATTATCTGGAGCCACACACTGTCCTCATTATCTGGGGCCACTCACTGTGCAGCATTATCTAGGGCCGCACACTGTGCAGCATTATCTGGAGCCACTCATGGTCCTCATTATCTGGGGCCACTCACTGTGCAGCATTATCTGGGGCCACTCACTGTGCAGCTTTATCTGGAGCCACACACTGTCCTCATTATCTGGGGCCACACACTGTGCAGCATTATCTGGGGCCTCTCACTGTGCAGCATTATCTGGGACCACTCACTGTGCAGCATTATCTGGGGCCACACACTGTGCAGCATTATCTGGGGCCACTCACTGTGCAGCATTATCTGGGGCCACTCACTGTGCAGCATTATCTGGGGCCACTCACTGTGCAGCATTATCTGGGGCCACTCACTGTGCAGCATTATCTGGAGCCACTCACTGTGCAGCATTATCTGGGGCCACACACTGTGCAGCATTATCTGGGGCCACACACTGTGCAGCATTATCTGGGGCCACACACTGTGCAGCATTATCTGGGGCCACTCACTGTGCAGCATTATCTGGGGCCACTCACTGTACAGCATTATCAGGGGCCACTCACTGTGCAGCATTATCTGGGGCCACACACTAGGAAGCATTATCTGGGGCCACACACTGTGCAGCATTATCTGGGGCCACTCACTGTGCAGCATTATCTGGGGCCACTCACTGTGCAGCATTATCTGGAGCCACACACTGTCCTCATTATCTGGGGCCACTCACTGTGCAGCATTATCTGGGGCAGCACACTGTGCAGCATTATCTGGAGCCACACACTGTCCTCATTATCTGGGGCCACACACTGTGCAGCATTATCTGGGGCCTCTCACTGTGCAGCATTATCTGGGACCACTCACTGTGCAGCATTATCTGGGGCCTCTCACTGTGCAGCATTTTCTGGGACCACTCACTGTGCAGCATTATCTGGGGCCACACACTGTGCAGCATTATCTGGGGCCACTCACTGTGCAGCATTATCTGGGGCCACTCACTGCGCAGCATTATCAGGGGCCACTCACTGTGCAGCATTATCTGGGGCCACACACTAGGCAGCATTATCTGGGGCCACTCACTGTGCAGCATTATCTGGGGTCACTCACTCTGCAGCATTATCTGGGGACACACACTAGGCAGCATTATCTGGGGCTACTCTCTGTGCAGCATTATCTGGGGCCACTCACTGTGCAGCATTATCTGGGGCCACACACTGTGCAGCATTATCTGGGGCCACTCACTGTGCAGCATTATCTGGGGCCACTCACTGTGCAGCATTATCTGGGGCCACTCACTGTGTAGCATTATCTGGAGCCATACACTGTCCTCATTATCTGGGGCCACTCACTGTGCAGCATTTTCTGGGGACGCACACTGTGCAGCATTATCTGGGGATGCACACTGTGCAGCATTATCTGGAGCCACACACTGTCCTCATTATCTGGGGCCACTCACTGTGCAGCATTATCTGGGGCCACTCACTGTGCAGCATTATCTGGAGCCACACACTGTCCTCATTATCTGGGGCCACTCACTGTGCAGCATTATCTGGGGTAACTCACTGTGCAGCATTATCTGGGGCCACTCACTATGCAGCATTATCTGGGGCCACTCACTGTGCAGCATTATCTGGAGCCACACACTGTCCTCATTATCTGGGGCCACTCACTGTGCAGCATTATCTGGGGCCACTCACTGTGCAGCATTATCTGGAGACACTAACTGTGCAGCATTATCTGGGGCCACACATTGTGCAGCATTATCTGGGGCCTCTCACTGTGCAGCATTATCTGGGGCCACACACTGTGTAGCATTATCTGGGGCCACTCTCTGTGCAGCATTATCTGGGGCCACTCACTGTGCAGCATTATCAGGGGCCACTCACTGTTCAGCATTATCTGGGGCCACACACTGTGCAGCATTATGTGGGGGCTCTCACTGTGCAGCATTATCTGGGGCCACACACTGTGTAGCATTATCTGGGGCCACACACTGTGCAGCATTATCTGGGGCCACTCACTGTGCAGCATTATCTGGGGCCACTCACTGTGCAGCATTATCTGGAGCCACACACTGTCCTCATCATCTGGGGCCACTCACTGTGCAGCATTATCTGGGGCCGCACACTGTGCAGCATTATCTGGAGCCACACACTGTCCTCATTAACTGGGGCCACTCACTGTGCAGCATTATCTGGGGCCACTCACTGTGCAGCATTATCTGGAGCCACACACTGTCCTCATTATCTGGGGCCACACACTGTGCAGCATTATCTGGGGCCTCTCACTGTGCAGCATTATCTGGGGCCACTCACTGTGCAGCATTATCAGGGGCCACTCACTGTGCAGCATTATCTGGGGCCACACACTAGGCAGGATTATCTGGGGCCACTCACTGTGCAGCATTATCTGGGGCCACTCACTGTGCAGCATTATCTGGGGCCACACACTAGGCAGCATTATCTGGGGCCACACATTGTGCAGCATTATCTGGGGCCTCTCACTGTGCAGCATTATCTGGGGCCACACACTGTGTAGCATTATCTGGGGCCACTCTCTGTGCAGCATTATCTGGGGCCACTCACTGTGCAGCATTATCAGGGGCCACTCACTGTTCAGCATTATCTGGGGCCACACACTGTGCAGCATTATGTGGGGGCTCTCACTGTGCAGCATTATCTGGGGCCACACACTGTGTAGCATTATCTGGGGCCACACACTGTGCAGCATTATCTGGGGCCACTCACTGTGCAGCATTATCTGGGGCCACTCACTGTGCAGCATTATCTGGAGCCACACACTGTCCTCATCATCTGGGGCCACTCACTGTGCAGCATTATCTGGGGCCGCACACTGTGCAGCATTATCTGGAGCCACACACTGTCCTCATTAACTGGGGCCACTCACTGTGCAGCATTATCTGGGGCCACTCACTGTGCAGCATTATCTGGAGCCACACACTGTCCTCATTATCTGGGGCCACACACTGTGCAGCATTATCTGGGGCCTCTCACTGTGCAGCATTATCTGGGGCCACTCACTGTGCAGCATTATCAGGGGCCACTCACTGTGCAGCATTATCTGGGGCCACACACTAGGCAGGATTATCTGGGGCCACTCACTGTGCAGCATTATCTGGGGCCACTCACTGTGCAGCATTATCTGGGGCCACACACTAGGCAGCATTATCTGGGGCTACTCTCTGTGCAGCATTATCTGGGGCCACTCACTGTGCAGCATTATCTGGGGCCACACACTGTGCAGAATTATCTGGGGCCACTCACTGTGCAGCATTATCTGGGGCCACACACAAGGCAGCATTATCTGGGGCTACTCTCTCTGCAGCATTATCTGGGGCCACACACTGTGCAGCATTATCTGGGGCCACACACTGTGCAGCATTATCTGGGGCCACTCACTGTGTAGCATTATCTGGGGCCACTCACTGTGCAGCATTACCTGGAGCCACACACTGTCCTCATTATCTGGGGCAACTCACTGTGCAGCCTTATCTGGGGCCATTCACTGTGCAGCATTATCTGGGACCACTCACTGTGCAGCATTATCTGGGGCCACACACTGTGCAGCATTATCTGGGGCCACACACTAGGGAGCATTATCTGGGGCCACTCACTGTGCAGAATTATCTGGGGCCACTCACTGTGCAGCATTATCTGGGGCCACACACTAGGCAGCATTATCTGGGGCTACTCTCTGTGCAGCATTATCTGGGGCCACTCACTGTGCAGCATTATCTGGGGCCACACACTGTGCAGCATTATCTGGGGCCACTCACTGTGCAGCATTATCTTGGGCCACTCACTGTGCAGCATTATCTGGGGACACTCACTGTGCAGCATTATCTGGAGCTACACACTGTCCTCATTATCTGGGGCCACTCACTGTGCAGCATTATCTGGGGACGCACACTGTGCAGCATTATCAGGAGCCACACACTGTCCTCATTATCTGGGGTCACTCACTGTGCAGCTTTATCTGGGGCCACTCACTGTGCAGCATTATCTGGAGCCACACACTGTCCTAATTATCTGGGGCCACTCACTGTGCAGCATTATCTGGGGCCACTCACTGTGCAGCATTATCTGGAGCCACTCACTGTGCAGCATTATCTGGGGCCACACACTGTGCAGCATTATCTGGGGCCACACACTGTGTAGCATTATCTGGGGCCACTCACTGTGCAGCATTATCTAGGGCCACTCACTGTGCAGCATTATCTAGGGCCACTCACTGTGCAGCATTATCAGGGGCCACTCACTGTGCAGCATTATCTGGGGCCACACACTGTGCAGCATTATCTGGGGCCACACACTGTGCAGCATTATCTGGGGCCACTCACTGTGCAGCATTATCTGGGACCACTCACTGTGCAGCATTATCTGGAGCCACACACAGTCCTCATTATCTGGGACCACTCACTGTGCAGCATTATCTGGGGCCGCACACTGTGCAGCATAATCTGGAGCCACACACTGTCCTCATTATCTGGGGCCACACACTGTGCAGCATTATCTGGGGCCTCTCACTGTGCAGCATTATCTGGGACCACTCACTGTGCAGCATTATCTGGGGCCTCTCACTGTGCAGCATTATCTGGGACCACTCACTGTGCAGCATTATCTGGGGCCACACACTGTGCAGCATTATCTGGGGCCACTCACTGTGCAGCATTATCTGGGGCCACTCACTGCGCAGCATTATCAGGGGCCACTCACTGTGCAGCATTATCTGGGGCCACACACTAGGCAGCATTATCTGGGGCCACTCGCTGTGCAGCATTATCTGGGGCCACTCACTGTGCAGCATTATCTGGGGACACACACTAGGCAGCATTATCTGGGGCTACTCTCTTTGCAGCATTATCTGGGGCCACTCACTGTGCAGCGTTATCTGGGGCCACACACTGTGCAGCATTATCTGGGGCCACTCACTGTGCAGCATTATCTGGGGCCACTCACTGTGCAGCATTATCTGGGGCCACTCACTGTGCAGCGTTATCTGGGGCCACACACTGTGCAGCATTATCTGGGGCCACTCACTGTGCAGCATTATCTGGGGCCACTCACTGTGCAGCATTATCTGGGGCCACTCACTGTGCAGCATTATCTGGGGCCACTCACTGTGCAGCATTATATGGGGCCACTCACTGTGCAGCATTATCTGGAGCCACACACTGTCCTCATTATCTGGGGCCACTCACTGTGCAGCATTATCTGGGGACGCACACTGTGCAGCATTATCTGGGGATGCACACTGTGCAGCATTATCTGGAGCCGCACACTGTCCTCATTATCTGGGGCCACTCACTGTGCAGCATTATCTGGGGCCACTCACTGTGCAGCATTATCTGGGGACACTCACTGTGCAGCATTATCTGGAGCCACTCACTGTGCAGCATTATCTGGGGCCACACACTGTGCAGCATTATCTGGGGCCTCTCACTGTGCAGCATTATCTGGGGCCACACACTGTGTAGCATTATCTGGGGCCACTCACTGTGCAGCATTATCTGGGGCCACTCACTGTGCAGCATTATCTGGGGCCACTCACTGTGCAGCATTATCTGGAGCCACTCACTGTGCAGCATTATCTGGGGCCACACACTGTGCAGCATTATCTGGGGCCTCTCACTGTGCAGCATTATCTGGGGCCACTCACTGTGCAGCATTATCTGGGGCCACTCACTGTGCAGCATTAACAGGGGCCACTCACTGTGCAGCATTAACAGGGGCCACTCACTGTGCAGCATTATCTGGGGCCACACACTGTGCAGCATTATCTGCGGCCTGTCACTGTGCAGCATTATCTGGGGCCACACACTGTGTAGCATTATCTGGGGCCACACACTGTGCAGCATTATCTGGGGCCACTCACTGTGCAGCACTATCTGGGGCCACTCACTGTGCAGCATTATCTGGAGCCACACACTGTCCTCATTATATGGGGCCACTCACTGTGCAGCATTATCTGGGGCCGCACACTGTGCAGCGTTATCTGGAGCCACACACTGTCCTCATTAACTGGGGCCACTCACTGTGCAGCATTATCTGGGGCCACTCACTGTGCAGCATTATCTGGAGCCACACACTGTCCTCATTATCTGGGGCCACACACTGTGCAGCATTATCTGGGGCCTCTCACTGTGCAGCATTATCTGGGGCCACTCACTGTGCAGCATTATCTGGGGCCACTCACTGTGCATCATTATCTGGGGCCACTCACTGTGCAGCATTATCAGGGGCCACTCACTGTGCAGCATTATCTGGGGCCACACACTAGGCAGCATTATCTGGGGCCACTCACTGTGCAGCATTATCTGGGGCCACTCACTGTGCAGCATTATCAGGGGCCACTCACTGTGCAGCATTATCTGGGGCCACTCACTGTGCAGCATTATCTGGGGCCTCACACTGTGCAGCATTATCTGGGGCCACTCACTGTGTAGCATTATCTGGGGCCACTCACTGTGCAGCATTATCTGGAGCCACACACTGTCCTCATTATCTGGGGCAACTCACTGTGCAGCATTATCTGGGGCCACTCACTGTGCAGCATTATCAGGGGCCACTCACTGTGCAGCATTATTTGGGGCCACACACTGTGCAGCATTATCTGGGGCCACTCACTGTGCAGCATTATCTGGAGCCACTCACTTTGCAGTATTATCTGGGGCCACTCACTGTGCAGCATTATCTGGGGCCACACACTAGGCAGCATTATCTGGAGCCACACACTGTCCAAATTATCTGGGGCCACTCACTGTGCAGCATTATCTGGGGCCACACACTGTGCAGCATTATCTGGGGCCACTCACTGTGCAGCATTATCTGGGGCCACTCTCTGTGCAGCATTATCTGGAGCCACACACTGTCCTCATTATCTAGGGCCAACCACTGTGCAGCATTATCTGGGGCCGCACACTGTGCAGCATTATCTGGAGCCACTCACTGTGCAGCATTATCTGGGGCCACTCACTGTGCAGCATTATCTGGGGCCACTCACTGTGCAGCATTATCTGGAGCCACACACCGTCCTCATTATCTGGGGCCACACACTGTGCAGCATTATCTGGGGCCTCTCACTGTGCAGCATTATCTGGGGCCACACACTGTGTAGCATTATCTGGGGCCACTCACTGTGCAGCATTATCAGGGGCCACTCACTGTGCAGCATTATCAGAGGCCACTCACTGTGCAGCATTATCTGGGGCCACTCACTGTGCAGCATTATCTGGGGCCACTCACTGTGCAGCATTATCTGGGGCCACTCACTGTGCAGCATTATCTGGGGCCACACACTAGGCAGCATTATCTGGGGCCACACACTAGGCAGCATTTTCTGGAGCCACTCACTTTGCAGCATTATCTGGGGCCACTCACTGTGCAGCATTATCTGGGGCCACACACTAGGCAGCATTATCTGGGGCCACTCTCTCTGCAGCATTATCTGGGGCCACTCACTGTGCAGCATTATCTGGGGCCACACACTGTGCAGCATTATCTGGGGCCACTCACTGTGTAGCATTATCTGGGGCCACTCACTGTGCAGCATTATCTGTAGCCACACACTGTCCTCATTATCTGGAGCAACTCACTGTGCAGCATTATCTGGGGCCGCACACTGTGCAGCATTATCTGGAGCCACACACTGTGCAGCATTATCTGGGGCCACTCACTGTGCAGCATTATCTGGGGCCACTCACTGTGCAGCATTATCTGGAGCCACACACTGTCCTCATTATCTGGGGCCACTCACTGTGCAGCATTATCTGGGGCCACTCACTGTGCAGCATTATCTGGAGCCACACACTGTCCTCATTATCTGGGGCCACTCACTGTGCAGCATTATCTGGGGCCACTCACTGTGCAGCATTATCTGGAGCCACACACTGTCCTCATTATCTGGGGCCACACACTGTGCAGCATTATCTGGGGCCACACACTTTGCAGCATTATGTGGGGCCACACACTGTGCAGCATTATCTGGGGCCACACACTGTGCAGCATTATCAGGGGCCACTCACTGTGCAGCATTATCTGGGGCCACACACTAGGCAGCATTATCTGGGGCCACTCACTGTGCAGCATTATCTGGGGCCGCACACTGTGCAGCATTATCTGGAGCCACAAACTGTCCTCATTATCTGGGGCCACTCACTGTGCAGCATTATCTGGGGCCACTCACTGTGCAGCATTATCTGGAGCCACACACTGTCCTCATTATCTGGGGCCACTCACTGTGCAGCATTATCTGGGGCCACTCACTGTGCAGCATTATCTGGAGCCACACACTGTCGTCATTATCTGGGGCCACACACTGTGCAGCATTATCTGGAGCCTCTCTCTGTGCAGCATTATCTGGGACCACTCACTGTGCAGCATTATCTGGGGCCACACACTGTGCAGCATTATCTGGGGCCACTCACTGTGCAGCATTATCTGGGGCCACTCACTGTGCAGCATTATCAGAGGCCACTCACTGTGCAGCATTATCTGGGGCCACTCACTGTGCAGCATTATCTGGGGCCACTCACTGTGCAGCATTATCTGAGGCCACACACTAGGCAGCATTATCTGGGGCTACTCTCTGTGCAGCATTATCTGGGGCCACTCACTGTGCAGCATTATCTGGGGCCACTCACTGTGCAGCATTATCTGGGGCCACACACTGTGCAGCATTATCTGGGGCCACTAACTGTGCAGCATTATCTGGGGCCACTCACTGTGCAGCATTATCTGGAGCCACACACTGTCCTCATTATCTCGGGCCACTCACTGTGCAGCATTATCTGGGGCCGCACACTGTGCAGCATTATCTGGAGCCACACACTGTCCTCATTATCTGGGGCCACTCACTGTGCAGCATTATCTGGGGCCACTCACTGTGCAGCATTATCTGGAGCCATTCACTGTGCAGCATTATCTGGGACCACTCACTGTGCAGCATTATCTGGGGCCACACACTGTGCAGCATTATCTGGGGCCACTCACTGTGCAGCATTATCTGGGGCCACTCACTGTGAGGAATTATCAGGGGCCACTCACTGTGCAACATTATCTGGGGCCACACACTAGGGAGCATTATCTGGGGCCACTCACTGTGCAGAATTATCTGGGGCCACTCACTGTGCAGCATTATCTGGGGCCACACACTAGGCAGCATTATCTGGGGCTACTCTCTGTGCAGCATTATCTGGGGCCACTCACTGTGCAGCATTATCTGGGGCCACACACTGTGCAGCATTATCTTGGGCCACTCACTGTGCAGCATTATCTTGGGCCACTCACTGTGCAGCATTATCTGGGGCCACTCACTGTGCAGCATTATCTGGAGCCACACACTGTCCTCATTATCTGGGGCCACTCACTGTGCAGCATTATCTGGGGACGCACACTGTGCAGCATTATCTGGAGCCACACACTGTCCTCATTATCTGGGGTCACTCACTGTGCAGCTTTATCTGGGGCCACTCACTGTGCAGCATTATCTGGGGCCACACACTGTGCAGCATTATCTGGGGCCACACACTGTGCAGCATTATCTGGGGCCACACACTGTGCAGCATTATCTGGGGCCACACACTGTGTAGCATTATCTGGGGCCACTCACTGTGCAGCATTATCTAGGGCCACTCACTGTGCAGCATTATCAGGGGCCACTCACTGTGCAGCATTATCTGGGGCCACACACTAGGCAGCATTATCTGGGGCCACACACTGTGCAGCATTATCTGGGGCCACTCACTGTGCAGCATTATCTGGGAGCACTCACTGTGCAGCATTATCTGGAGCCACACACAGTCCTCATTATCTGGGACCACTCACTGTGCAGCATTATCTGGGGCCGCACACTGTGCAGCATTATCTGGAGCCACACACTGTCCTCATTATCTGGGGCCACACACTGTGCAGCATTATCTGGGGCCTCTCACTGTGCAGCATTATCTGGGACCACTCACTGTGCAGCTTTATTTGGGGCCTCTCACTGTGCAGCATTATCTGGGACCACTCACTGTGCAGCATTATCTGGGGCCACACACTGTGCAGCATTATCTGGGGCCACTCACTGTGCAGCATTATCTGGGGCCACTCACTGCGCAGCATTATCAGGGGCCACTCACTGTGCAGCATTATCTGGGGCCACACACTAGGCAGCATTATCTGGGGCCACTCACTGTGCAGTATTATCTGGGGCCACTCACTGTGCAGCATTATCTGGGGACACACACTAGGCAGCATTGTCTGGGGCTACTCTCTGTGCAGCATTATCTGGGGCCACTCACTGTGCAGCATTATCTGGGGCCACACACTGTGCAGCATTATCTGGGGCCACTCACTGTGCAGCATTATCTGGAGCCACTCACTGTGCAGCATTATCTGGGGCCACTCACTGTGCAGCATTATCTGGGGCCACTCACTGTGCAGCATTATCTGGAGCCACACACTGTCCTCATTATCTGGGGCCACTCACTGTGCAGCATTATCTGGGGACGCACACTGTGCAGCATTATCTGGGGATGCACACTGTGCAGCATTATCTGGAGCCACACACTGTCCTCATTATCTGGGGCCACTCACTGTGCAGCATTATCTGGGGCCACTCACTATGCAGCATTATCTGGGGCCACTCACTGTGCAGCATTATCTGGAGCCACTCACTGTGCAGCATTATCTGGGGCCACACACTGTGCAGCATTATCTGGGGCCTCTCACTGTGCAGCATTATCTGGGGCCACACACTGTGTAGCATTATCTGGGGCCACTCACTGTGCAGCATTATCTGGGGCCACTCACTGTGCAGCATTATCTTGGGCCACTCACTGTGCAGCATTATCTTGGGCCACTCACTGTGCAGCATTATCTTGGGCCACTTACTGTGCAGCATTATCTGGGGCCACTCACTGTGCAGCATTATCTGGAGCCACACACTGTCCTCATTATCTGGGGCCACTCACTGTGCAGCATTATCTGGGGACGCACACTGTGCAGCATTATCTGGAGCCACACACTGTCCTCATTATCTGGGGTCACTCACTGTGCAGCTTTATCTGGGGCCACTCACTGTGCAGCATTATCTGGAGCCACACACTGTCCTAATTATCTGGGGCCACTCACTGTGCAGCATTATCTGGGGCCACTCACTGTGCAGCATTATCTGGAGCCACTCACTGTGCAGCATTATCTGGGGCCACACACTGAGCAGCATTTTCTGGGGCCACACACTGTGCAGCATTATCTGGGGCCACACACTGTGTAGCATTATCTGGGGCCACTCACTGTGCAGCATTATCTAGGGCCACTCACTGTGCAGCATTATCAGGGGCCACTCACTGTGCAGCATTATCTGGGGCCACACACTGTGCAGCATTATCTGGGGCCACACACTGTGCAGCATTATCTGGGGCCACTCACTGTGCAGCATTATCTGGGACCACTCACTGTGCAGCATTATCTGGAGCCACACACAGTCCTCATTTTCTGGGACCACTCACTGTGCAGCATTATCTGGGGCCGCACACTGTGCAGCATTATCTGGAGCCACACACTGTCCTCATTATCTGGGGCCACACACTGTGCAGCATTATCTGGGACCTCTCACTGTGCAGCATTATCTGGGACCACTCACTGTGCAGCATTATCTGGGGCCTCTCACTGTGCAGCATTATCTGGGACCACTCACTGTGCAGCATTATCTGGGGCCACACACTGTGCAGCATTATCTGGGGCCACTCACTGTGCAGCATTATCTGGGGCCACTCACTGCGCAGCATTATCAGGGGCCACTCACTGTGCAGCATTATCTGGGGCCACACACTGTGCAGCATTATCTGGGGCCACACACTGTGCAGTATTATCTGGGGCCACTCACTGTGCAGTATTATCTGGGGCCACTCACTGTGCAGCATTATCTGGGGACACACACTAGGCAGCATTATCTGGGGCTACTCTCTGTGCAGCATTATATGGGGCCACTCACTGTGCAGCATTATATGGGGCCACACACTGTGCAGCATTATCTGGGGCCACTCACTGTGCAGCATTATCTGGAGCCACTCACTGTGCAGCATTATCTGGGGCCACTCACTGTGCAGCATTATCTGGGGCCACTCACTGTGCAGCATTATCTGGAGCCACACACTGTCCTCATTATCTGGGGCCACTCACTGTGCAGCATTATCTGGGGATGCACACTGTGCAGCATTATCTGGGGATGCACACTGTGCAGCATTATCTGGAGCCACACACTGTCCTCATTATCTGGGGCCACTCACTGTGCAGCATTATCTGGGGCCACTCACTGTGCAGCATTATCTGGGGCCACTCACTGTGCAGCATTATCTGGAGCCACTCACTGTGCAGCATTATCTGGGGCCACACACTGTGCAGCATTATCTGGGGCCACACACTGTGCAGCATTATCTGGGGCCACTCACTGTGCAGCATTATCTGGGGCCACTCACTGTGCAGCATTAACAGGGGCCACTCACTGTGCAGCATTATCTGGGGCCACACACTGTGCAGCATTATCTGCGGCCTCTCACTGTGCAGCATTATCTGGGGCCACACACTGTGTAGCATTATCTGGGGCCACAAACTGTGCAGCATTATCTGGGGCCACTCACTGTGCAGCATTATCTGGGGCCACTCACTGTGCAGCATTATCTGGAGCCACACACTGTCCTCATTATCTGGGGCCACTCACTGTGCAGCATTATCTGGGGCCGCACACTGTGCAGCATTATCTGGAGCCACACACTGTCCTCATTAACTGGAGCCACTCACTGTGCAGCATTATCTGGGGCCACTCACTGTGCAGCATTATCTGGAGCCACACACTGTCCTCATTATCTGGGGCCACACACTGTGCAGCATTATCTGGGGCCTCTCACTGTGCAGCATTATCTGGGGCCACACACTGTGCATCATTATCTGGGGCCACTCACTGTGCATCATTATCTGGGGCCACTCACTGTGCAGCATTATCAGGGGCCACTCACTGTGCAGCATTATCTGGGGCCACACACTGTGCAGCATTATCTGGGGCCACTCACTGTGCAGCATTATCTGGGGCCACTCACTGTGCAGCATTATCAGGGGCCACTCACTGTGCAGCATTATCTGGGGCCACACACTGTGCAGTATTATCTGGGGCCACTCACTGTGCAGTATTATCTGGGGCCACTCACTGTGCAGCATTATCTGGGGACACACACTAGGCAGCATTATCTGGGGCTACTCTCTGTGCAGCATTATCTGGGGCCACTCACTGTGCAGCATTATATGGGGCCACACACTGTGCAGCATTATCTGGGGCCACTCACTGTGCAGCATTATCTGGAGCCACTCACTGTGCAGCATTATCTGGGGCCACTCACTGTGCAGCATTATCTGGGGCCACTCACTGTGCAGCATTATCTGGAGCCACACACTGTCCTCATTATCTGGGGCCACTCACTGTGCAGCATTATCTGCGGACGCACACTGTGCAGCATTATCTGGGGATGCACACTGTGCAGCATTATCTGGAGCCACACACTGTCCTCATTATCTGGGGCCACTCACTGTGCAGCATTATCTGGGACCTCTCACTGTGCAGCATTATCTGGGACCACTCACTGTGCAGCATTATCTGGGGCCTCTCACTGTGCAGCATTATCTGGGACCACTCACTGTGCAGCATTATCTGGGGCCACACACTGTGCAGCATTATCTGGGGCCACTCACTGTGCAGCATTATCTGGGGCCACTCACTGCGCAGCATTATCAGGGGCCACTCACTGTGCAGCATTATCTGGGGCCACACACTGTGCAGCATTATCTGGGGCCACACACTGTGCAGTATTATCTGGGGCCACTCACTGTGCAGTATTATCTGGGGCCACTCACTGTGCAGCATTATCTGGGGACACACACTAGGCAGCATTATCTGGGGCTACTCTCTGTGCAGCATTATCTGGAGCCACTCACTGTGCAGCATTATCTGGGGCCACACACTGTGCAGCATTATCTGGGGCCACACACTGTGCAGCATTATCTGGGGCCACTCACTGTGCAGCATTATCTGGGGCCACTCACTGTGCAGCATTAACAGGGGCCACTCACTGTGCAGCATTATCTGGGGCCACACACTGTGCAGCATTATCTGCGGCCTCTCACTGTGCAGCATTATCTGGGGCCACACACTGTGTAGCATTATCTGGGGCCACAAACTGTGCAGCATTATCTGGGGCCACTCACTGTGCAGCATTATCTGGGGCCACTCACTGTGCAGCATTATCTGGAGCCACACACTGTCCTCATTATCTGGGGCCACTCACTGTGCAGCATTATCTGGGGCCGCACACTGTGCAGCATTATCTGGGGCCACACACTAGGCAGCATTATCTGGGGCCACACACTAGGCAGCATTATCTGGAGCCACTCACTTTGCAGCATTATCTGGGGCCACACACTAGGCAGCATTATCTGGGGCTACTCTCTCTGCAGCATTATCTGGGGCCACACACTGTGCAGCATTATCTGGGGCCACTCACTGTGTAGCATTATCTGGGGCCACTCACAGTGCAGCATTATCTGGAGCCACACACTGTCCTCATTATCTGGGGCAACTCACTGTGCAGCATTATCTGGGGCCACTCACTGTGCAGCATTATCAGGGGCCACTCACTGTGCAGCATTATTTGGTGCCACACACTAGGCAACATTATCTGGGGCCACTCACTGTGCAGCATTATCTGGAGCCACTCACTTTGCAGTATTATCTGGGGCCACTCACTGTGCAGCATTATCTGGGGCCACACACTAGGCAGCATTATCTGGAGCCACACACTGTCCTAATTATCTGGGGCCACTCACTGTGCAGCATTATCTGGGGCCACACACTGTGCAGCATTATCTGGGGTCACTCACTGTGCAGCATTATCTGGGGCCACTCACTGTGCAGCATTATCTGGAGCCACACACTGTCCTCATTATCTAGGGCCACTCACTGTGCAGCATTATCTGGGGCCGCACACTGTGCAGCATTATCTGGAGCCACACAATGTCCTCATTATCTGGGGCCACTCACTGTGCAGCATTATCTGGGGCCACTCACTGTGCAGCATTATCTGTAGCCACACACTGTCCTCATTATCTGGGACAACACACTGTGCAGCATTATCTGGGGCCACACACTGTGTAGCATTATCTGGGGCCACTCACTGTGCAGCATTATCAGGGGCCACTCACTGTGCAGCATTATCAGAGGCCACTCACTGTGCAGCATTATCTGGGGCCGCACACTAGGCAGCAATATCTGGGGCCACTCACTGTGCAGCATTATCTGGGGCCACTCACTGTGCAGCATTATCTGGGGCCACACACTAGGCAGCATTATCTGGGGCCACACACTAGGCAGCATTATCTGGGGCCACTCACTTTGCAGCATTATCTGGGGCCACTCACTGTGCAGCATTATCTGGGGCCACACACTAGGCAGCATTATCTGGGGCCACTCTCTCTGCAGCATTATCTGGGGCCACTCACTGTGCAGCATTATCTGGGGCCACACACTGTGCAGCATTATCTGGGGCCACTCACTGTGTAGCATTATCTGGGGCCACTCACTGTGCAGCATTATCTCGGGCCACACACTGTCCTCATTATCTGGGGCAACTCACTGTGCAGCATTATCTGGGGCCGCACACTGTGCAGCATTATCTGGAGCCACACACTGTGCAGCATTATCTGGGGCCACTCACTGTGCAGCATTATCTGGAGCCACACACTGTCCTCATTATCTGGGGCCACTCACTGTGCAGCATTATCTGGGGCCACTCACTGTGCAGCATTATCTGGAGCCACACACTGTCCTCATTATCTGGGGCCACTCACTGTGCAGCATTATCTGGAGCCACACACTGTCCTCATTATCTGGGGCCACACACTGTGCAGCATTATCTGGGGCCACACACTTTGCAGCATTATGTGGGGCCACACACTGTGCAGCATTATCTGGGGACACACACTGTGCAGCATTATCAGGGGCCACTCACTGTGCAGTATTATCTGGGGCCACACACTAGGCAGCATTATCTGGGGCCACTCACTGTGCAGCATTATCTGGGGCCGCACACTGTGCAGCATTATCTGGAGCCACAAACTGTCCTCATTATCTGGGGCCACTCACTGTGCAGCATTATCTGGGGCCACTCACTGTGCAGCATTATCTGGAGCCACACACTGTCCTCATTATCTGGGGCCACTCACTGTGCAGCATTATCTGGGGCCACTCACTGTGCAGCATTATCTGGAGCCACACACTGTCCTCATTATCTGGGGCCACACACTGTGCAGCATTATCTGGAGCCTCTCTCTGTGCAGCATTATCTGGGACCACTCACTGTACAGCATTATCTGGGGCCACACACTGTGCAGCATTATCTGGGGCCACACACTGTGCAGCATTATCTGGGGCCACTCACTGTGCAGCATTATCAGAGGCCACTCACTGTGCAGCATTATCTGGGGCCACTCACTGTGCAGCATTATCTGGGGCCACTCACTGTGCAGCATTATCTGAGGCCACACACTAGGCAGCATTATCTGGGGCTACTCTCTGTGCAGCATTATCTGGGGCCACACACTGTGCAGCATTATCTGGGGCCACTCACTGTGCAGCATTATCTGGGGCCACACACTGTGCAGCATTATATGGGGCCACTAACTGTGCAGCATTATCTGGGGCCACTCACTGTGCAGCATTATCTGGAGCCACACACTGTCCTCATTATCTGGGGCCACTCACTGTGCAGCATTATCTGGGGACGCACACTGTGCAGCATTATCTGGAGCCACACACTGTCCTCATTATCTGGGGCCACTCACTGTGCAGCATTATCCGGGGCCACTCACTGTGCAGCATTATCTGGAGCCACTGACTGTGCAGCATTATCTGGAGCCACACACTGTCCTCATTATCTGGGGCCACTCACTGTGCAGCATTATCTGGAGCCACACACTGTCCTCATTATCTGGGGCCACACACTGTGCAGCATTATCTGGGGCCACACACTTTGCAGCATTATGTGGGGCCACACACTGTGCAGCATTATCTGGGGACACACACTGTGCAGCATTATCAGGGGCCACTCACTGTGCAGTATTATCTGGGGCCACACACTAGGCAGCATTATCTGGGGCCACTCACTGTGCAGCATTATCTGGGGCCGCACACTGTGCAGCATTATCTGGAGCCACAAACTGTCCTCATTATCTGGGGCCACTCACTGTGCAGCGTTATCTGGGGCCACTCACTGTGCAGCATTATCTGGAGCCACACACTGTCCTCATTATCTGGGGCCACACACTGTGCAGCATTATCTGGAGCCTCTCTCTGTGCAGCATTATCTGGGACCACTCACTGTGCAGCATTATCTGGGGCCACACACTGTGCAGCATTATCTGGGGCTACTCACTGTGCAGCATTATCTGGGGCCACTCACTGTGCAGCATTATCAGAGGCCACTCACTGTGCAGCATTATCTGGGGCCACTCACTGTGCAGCATTATCTGGGGCCACTCACTGTGCAGCATTATCTGAGGCCACACACTAGGCAGCATTATCTGGGGCTACTCTCTGTGCAGCATTATCTGGGGCCACTCACTGTGCAGCATTATCTGGGGCCACTCACTGTGCAGCATTATCTGGGGCCACACACTGTGCAGCATTATATGGGGCCACTAACTGTGCAGCATTATCTGGGGCCACTCACTGTGCAGCATTATCTGGGGCCACTCACTGTGCAGCATTATCTGGAGCCACACACTGTCCTCATTATCTGGGGCCACTCACTGTGCAGCATTATCTGGGGACGCACACTGTGCAGCATTATCTGGAGCCACACACTGTCCTCATTATCTGGGGCCACTCACTGTGCAGCATTATCTGGGGCCACTCACTGTGCAGCATTATCTGGAGCCACTCACTGTGCAGCATTTTCTGGAGCCACTCACTGTGCAGCATTATCTGGGGCCACACACTGTGCAGCATTATCTGGGGCCTCTCACTGTGTAGCATTATCTGGGGCCACACGCTGTGTAGCATTATCTGGGGCTACTCACTGTGCAGCATTATCTGGGGCCACTCACTGTGCAGCATTATCTGGGGCCACTCACTGTGCAGCATTATCTGGGGCCACACACTGTGCAGCATTATCTGGGGCCACACACTGTGCAGCATTATCTGGGGCCACTCACTGTGCAGCATTATCTGGGGCCACTCACTGTGCAGCATTATCTGGAGCCACACACTGTCCTCATTATCTGGGGCCACTCACTGTGCAGCATTATCTGGGGCCACTCACTGTGCAGCATTATCTGGAGCCACACACTGTCCTCATTATCTGGGGCCACACAATCTGCAGCATTATCTGGGGCCACACACTGTGCAGCATTATCTGGGGCCACACACTGTGCAGCATTATCTGGGGCCTCTCACTGTGTAGCATTATCTTGGGCCACACGCTGTGTAGCATTATCTGGGGCTACTCACTGTGCAGCATTATCTGGGGCCACTCACTGTGCAGCATTATCTGGGGCCACTCACTGTGCAGCATTATCTGGGGCCACACACTGTGCAGCATTATCTGGGGCCACACACTGTGCAGCATTATCTGGGGCCACTCACTGTGCAGCATTATCTGGGGCCACTCACTGTGCAGCATTATCTGGAGCCACACACTGTCCTCATTATCTGGGGCCACTCACTGTGCAGCATTATCTGGGGCCACTCACTGTGCAGCATTATCTGGAGCCACACACTGTCCTCATTATCTGGGGCCACACACTGTGCAGCATTATCTGGAGCCTCTCTCTGTGCAGCATTATCTGGGACCACTCACTGTGCAGCATTATCTGGGGCCACACACTGTGCAGCATTATCTGGGGCTACTCACTGTGCAGCATTATCTGGGGCCACTCACTGTGCAGCATTATCAGAGGCCACTCACTGTGCAGCATTATCTGGGGCCACTCACTGTGCAGCATTATCTGGGGCCACTCACTGTGCAGCATTATCTGAGGCCACACACTAGGCAGCATTATCTGGGGCTACTCTCTGTGCAGCATTATCTGGGGCCACTCACTGTGCAGCATTATCTGGGGCCACTCACTGTGCAGCATTATCTGGGGCCACACACTGTGCAGCATTATATGGGGCCACTAACTGTGCAGCATTATCTGGGGCCACTCACTGTGCAGCATTATCTGGGGCCACTCACTGTGCAGCATTATCTGGAGCCACACACTGTCCTCATTATCTGGGGCCACTCACTGTGCAGCATTATCTGGGGACGCACACTGTGCAGCATTATCTGGAGCCACACACTGTCCTCATTATCTGGGGCCACTCACTGTGCAGCATTATCTGGGGCCACTCACTGTGCAGCATTATCTGGAGCCACTCACTGTGCAGCATTATCTGGAGCCACTCACTGTGCAGCATTATCTGGGGCCACACACTGTGCAGCATTATCTGGGGCCTCTCACTGTGTAGCATTATCTGGGGCCACACGCTGTGTAGCATTATCTGGGGCTACTCACTGTGCAGCATTATCTGGGGCCACTCACTGTGCAGCATTATCTGGGGCCACTCACTGTGCAGCATTATCTGGGGCCACACACTGTGCAGCATTATCTGGGGCCACACACTGTGCAGCATTATCTGGGGCCACTCACTGTGCAGCATTATCTGGGGCCACTCACTGTGCAGCATTATCTGGAGCCACACACTGTCCTCATTATCTGGGGCCACTCACTGTGCAGCATTATCTGGGGCCACTCACTGTGCAGCATTATCTGGAGCCACACACTGTCCTCATTATCTGGGGCCACACACTCTGCAGCATTATCTGGGGCCTCTCACTGTGCAGCATTATCTGGGGCCACTCACTGTGCAGCATTATCTGGAGCCACTCACTGTGCAGCATTATCTGGGGCCACACACTGTGCAACATTATCTGGGGCCTCTCACTGTGTAGCATTTTCTGGGGCCACACGCTGTGTAGCATTATCTGGGGCTACTCACTGTGCAGCATTATCTGGGGCCACTCACTGTGCAGCATTATCTGGGGCCACTCACTGTGCAGCATTATCTGGGGCCACACACTGTGCAGCATTATCTGGGGCCACACACTGTGCAGCATTATCTGGGGCCACTCACTGTGCAGCATTATCTGGGGCCACTCACTGTGCAGCATTATCTGGGGCCACACACTGTGCAGCATTATCTGGGGCCACACACTGTGCAGCATTATCTGGGGCCACTCACTGTGCAGCATTATCTGGGGCCACTCACTGTGCAGCATTATCTGGAGCCACACACTGTCCTCATTATCTGGGGCCACTCACTGTGCAGCATTATCTGGGGCCACTCACTGTGCAGCATTATCTGGAGCCACACACTGTCCTCATTATCTGGGGCCACACACTCTGCAGCATTATCTGGGGCCTCTCACTGTGCAGCATTATCTGGGGCCACACACTGTGTAGCATTATCTGGGGCCACTCACTGTGCAGTATTATCTGGGGCCACTCACTGTGCAGCATTATCAGGAGCCACTCACTGTCCAGCATTATCTGGGGCCACACACTAGGCAGCATTATCTGGGGCCACTCACTGTGCAGCATTATCTGGGGCCACTCACTGTGCAGCATTATCTGGGGCCACACACTAGGCAGCATTATCTGGAGCCACACACTGTCCTAATTATCTGGGGCCACTCACTGTGCAGCATTATCTGGGGCCACACACTGTGCAGCATTATCTGGGGCCACTCACTGTGCAGCATTATTTGGGGCCACTCACTGTGCAGCATTATCTGGAGCCACACACTGTCCTCATTATCTGGGGCCACTCACTGTGCAGCATTATCTGGGGCCGCACACTGTGCAGCATTATCTGGAGCCACACACTGTCCTCATTATCTGAGGCCACTCACTGTGCAGCATTATCTGGAGCCACACACTGTCCTCATTATCTGGGGCCACACACTGTGCAGCATTATCTGGGGCCTCTCACTGTGCAGCATTATCTGGGGCCACACACTGTGTAGCATTATCTGGGGCCACTCACTGTGCAGCATTATCTGGGGCCACTCACTGTGCAGCATTATCTGGGGCCACTCACTGTGCAGCATTATCTGGGGCCACACACTAGGCAGCATTATCTGGAGCCACTCACTTTGCAGCATTATCTGTGGCCACTCACTGTGCAGCATTATCTTGGGCCACACACTGTCCTCATTATCTGGGGCCACTCACTGTGCAGCATATCTGGAGCCACACACTGTCCTCATTATCTGGGGCCACTCACTGTGCAGCATTATCTGGGGCCACTCACTTTGCAGCATTATCTGGAGCCACACACTGTCCTCATTATCTGGGGCCACTCACTGTGCAGCATTATCTGGGGCCACTCACTGTGCAGCATTATCTGGAGCCACACACTGTCCTCATTATCTGGGGCCACACACTGTGCAGCATTATCTGGGGCCACACACTTTGCAGCATTATGTGGGGCCACACACTGTGCAGCATTATCTGGGGCCACACACTGTGCAGCATTATCTGGGGCCACACACTGTGCAGCATTATCAGGGGCCACTCACTGTGCAGCATTATCTGGGGCCACTCACTGTGCAGCATTATCTGGGGCCACTCACTGTGCAGCATTATCTGGGGCCGCACACTGTGCAGCATTATCTGGAGCCACAAACTGTCCTCATTATCTGGGGCCACTCACTGTGCAGCATTATCTGGAGCCTCTCTCTGTGCAGCATTATCTGGGACCACTCACTGTGCAGCATTATCTGGGGCCACACACTGTGCAGCATTATCTGGGGCCACTCACTGTGCAGCATTATCTGGGGCCACTCACTGTGCAGCATTATCAGAGGCCACTCACTGTGCAGCATTATCTGGGGCCACTCACTGTGTAGCATTATCTGGGGCCACTCACTGTGCAGCATTATCTGAGGCCACACACTAGGCAGCATTATCTGGGGCTACTCTCTGTGCAGCATTATCTGGGGCCACTCACTGTGCAGCATTATCTGGGGCCACACACTGTGCAGCATTATCTGGGGCCACACACTGTGCAGCATTATCTGGGGCCACTAACTGTGCAGCATTATCTGGGGCCACTCACTGTGCAGCATTATCTGGGGCCACTCACTGTGCAGCATTATCTGGAGCCACACACTGTCCTCATTATCTGGGGCCACTCACTGTGCAGCATTATCTGGGGACGCACACTGTGCAGCATTATCTGGAGCCACACACTGTCCTCATTATCTGGGGCCACTCACTGTGCAGCATTATCTGGGGCCACTCACTGTGCAGCATTATCTGGAGCCACACACTGTCCTAATTATCTGAGGCCACTCACTGTGCAGCATTATCTGGGGCCACACACTGTGCAGCATTATCTGGGGCCACTCACTGTGTAGCATTATCTGGGGCCACTCACTGTGCAGCATTATCTGAGGCCACACACTAGGCAGCATTATCTGGGGCTATAATAATAATAATAATAATTTTTATTTATATAGCGCCAACATATTCCGCAGCACTTTACAATTAAGCGGGGACATGTACAGACAATAAATTCAATACAAGTTAAGACAATTCAAACAATGACATTAGGAGTGAGGTCCCTGCTCGCAAGCTTACAATCTACAGGGGCTACTCTCTGTGCAGCATTATCTGGGGCCACTCACTGTGCAGCATTATCTGGGGCCACACACTGTGCAGCATTATCTGGGGCCACACACTGTGCAGCATTATCTGGGGCCACTAACTGTGCAGCATTATCTGGGGCCACTCACTGTGCAGCATTATCTGGGGCCACTCACTGTGCAGCATTATCTGGAGCCACACACTGTCCTCATTATCTGGGGCCACTCACTGTGCAGCATTATCTGGGGACGCACACTGTGCAGCATTATCTGGAGCCACACACTGTCCTCATTATCTGGGGCCACTCACTGTGCAGCATTATCTGGAGCCACTCACTGTGCAGCATTATCTGGGGCCACACACTGTGCAGCATTATCTGGGGCCTCTCACTGTGTAGCATTATCTGGGGCCACACGCTGTGTAGCATTATCTGGGGCTACTCACTGTGCAGCATTATCTGGGGCCACTCACTGTGCAGCATTATCAGGGGCCACTCACTGTGCAGCATTATCTGGGGCCACACACTGGGCAGCATTGTCTGGGGCCACACACTGTGCAGCATTATCTGGGGCCACACACTGTGCAGCATTATCTGGGGCCACTCACTGTGCAGCATTATCTGGAGCCACACACTGTCCTCATTATCTGGGGCCACTCACTGTGCAGCATTATCTGGGGCCACTCACTGTGCAGCATTATCTGGAGCCACACACTGTCCTCATTATCTGGGGCCACACACTCTGCAGCATTATCTGGGGCATCTCACTGTGCAGCATTATCTGGGGCCACTCACTGTGTAGCATTATCTGGGGCCACTCACTGTGCAGCATTATCTGGGGCCACTCACTGTGCAGCATTATCAGGGGCCACTCACTGTGCAGCATTATCTGGGGCCACACACTAGGCAGCATTATCTGGGGCCACTCACTGTGCAGCATTATCTGGGGCCACTCACTGTGCAGCATTATCTGGGGCCACACACTAGGCAGCATTATCTGGAGCCACACACTGTCCTAATTATCTGGGGCCACTCACTGTGCAGCATTATCTGGGGCCACACACTGTGCAGCATTATCTGGAGCCACACACTGTCCTCATTATCTGGGGCCACTCACTGTGCAGCATTATCTGGGGCCGCACACTGTGCAGCATTATCTGGAGCCACACACTGTCCTCATTATCTGAGGCCACTCACTGTGCAGCATTATCTGGGGCCACTCACTGTGCAGCATTATCTGGAGCCACACACTGTCCTCATTATCTGGGGCCACACACTGTGCAGCATTATCTGGGGCCTCTCACTGTGCAGCATTATCTGGGGCCACACACTGTGTAGCATTATCTGGGGCCACTCACTGTGCAGCATTATCTGGGGCCACTCACTGTGCAGCATTATCTGGGGCCACTCACTGTGCAGCATTATCTGGGGCCACACACTAGGCAGCATTATCTGGGGCCACTCACTGTGCAGCATTATCTGGGGCCACACACTGTGCAGCATTATGTGGGGCCTCTCACTGTGCAGCATTATCTGGGGCCACACACTGTGTAGCATTATCTGGGGCCACACACTGTGCAGCATTATCTGGGGCCACTCACTGTGCAGCATTATCTGGGGCCACTCACTGTGCAGCATTATCTGGAGCCACACACTGTCCTCATCATCTGGGGCCACTCACTGTGCAGCATTATCTGGGGCCGCACACTGTGCAGCATTATCTGGAGCCACACACTGTCCTCATTAACTGGGGCCACTCACTGTGCAGCATTATCTGGGGCCACTCACTGTGCAGCATTATCTGGAGCCACACACTGTCCTCATTATCTGGGGCCACACACTGTGCAGCATTATCTGGGGCCTCTCACTGTGCAGCATTATCTGGGGCCACTCACTGTGCAGCATTATCAGGGGCCACTCACTGTGCAGCATTATCTGGGGCCACTCACTGTGCAGCATTATCTGGGGCCACACACTGTGTAGCATTATCTGGGGCCACTCACTGTGCAGCATTATCTGGGGCCACTCACTGTGCAGCATTATCTGGGGCCACTCACTGTGCAGCATTATCTGGGGCCACACACTAGGCAGCATTATCTGGAGCCACTCACTTTGCAGCATTATCTGTGGCCACTCACTGTGCAGCATTATCTTGGGCCACACACTGTCCTCATTATCTGGGGCCACTCACTGTGCAGCATATCTGGAGCCACACACTGTCCTCATTATCTGGGGCCACTCACTGTGCAGCATTATCTGGGGCCACTCACTTTGCAGCATTATCTGGAGCCACACACTGTCCTCATTATCTGGGGCCACTCACTGTGCAGCATTATCTGGGGCCACTCACTGTGCAGCATTATCTGGAGCCACACACTGTCCTCATTATCTGGGGCCACACACTGTGCAGCATTATCTGGGGCCACACACTTTGCAGCATTATGTGGGGCCACACACTGTGCAGCATTATCTGGGGCCACACACTGTGCAGCATTATCTGGGGCCACACACTGTGCAGCATTATCAGGGGCCACTCACTGTGCAGCATTATCTGGGGCCACTCACTGTGCAGCATTATCTGGGGCCACTCACTGTGCAGCATTATCTGGGGCCGCACACTGTGCAGCATTATCTGGAGCCACAAACTGTCCTCATTATCTGGGGCCACTCACTGTGCAGCATTATCTGGAGCCTCTCTCTGTGCAGCATTATCTGGGACCACTCACTGTGCAGCATTATCTGGGGCCACACACTGTGCAGCATTATCTGGGGCCACTCACTGTGCAGCATTATCTGGGGCCACTCACTGTGCAGCATTATCAGAGGCCACTCACTGTGCAGCATTATCTGGGGCCACTCACTGTGTAGCATTATCTGGGGCCACTCACTGTGCAGCATTATCTGAGGCCACACACTAGGCAGCATTATCTGGGGCTACTCTCTGTGCAGCATTATCTGGGGCCACTCACTGTGCAGCATTATCTGGGGCCACACACTGTGCAGCATTATCTGGGGCCACACACTGTGCAGCATTATCTGGGGCCACTAACTGTGCAGCATTATCTGGGGCCACTCACTGTGCAGCATTATCTGGGGCCACTCACTGTGCAGCATTATCTGGAGCCACACACTGTCCTCATTATCTGGGGCCACTCACTGTGCAGCATTATCTGGGGACGCACACTGTGCAGCATTATCTGGAGCCACACACTGTCCTCATTATCTGGGGCCACTCACTGTGCAGCATTATCTGGGGCCACTCACTGTGCAGCATTATCTGGAGCCACACACTGTCCTAATTATCTGAGGCCACTCACTGTGCAGCATTATCTGGGGCCACACACTGTGCAGCATTATCTGGGGCCACTCACTGTGTAGCATTATCTGGGGCCACTCACTGTGCAGCATTATCTGAGGCCACACACTAGGCAGCATTATCTGGGGCTATAATAATAATAATAATAATTTTTATTTATATAGCGCCAACATATTCCGCAGCACTTTACAATTAAGCGGGGACATGTACAGACAATAAATTCAATACAAGTTAAGACAATTCAAACAATGACATTAGGAGTGAGGTCCCTGCTCGCAAGCTTACAATCTACAGGGGCTACTCTCTGTGCAGCATTATCTGGGGCCACTCACTGTGCAGCATTATCTGGGGCCACACACTGTGCAGCATTATCTGGGGCCACACACTGTGCAGCATTATCTGGGGCCACTAACTGTGCAGCATTATCTGGGGCCACTCACTGTGCAGCATTATCTGGGGCCACTCACTGTGCAGCATTATCTGGAGCCACACACTGTCCTCATTATCTGGGGCCACTCACTGTGCAGCATTATCTGGGGACGCACACTGTGCAGCATTATCTGGAGCCACACACTGTCCTCATTATCTGGGGCCACTCACTGTGCAGCATTATCTGGAGCCACTCACTGTGCAGCATTATCTGGGGCCACACACTGTGCAGCATTATCTGGGGCCTCTCACTGTGTAGCATTATCTGGGGCCACACGCTGTGTAGCATTATCTGGGGCTACTCACTGTGCAGCATTATCTGGGGCCACTCACTGTGCAGCATTATCAGGGGCCACTCACTGTGCAGCATTATCTGGGGCCACACACTGGGCAGCATTGTCTGGGGCCACACACTGTGCAGCATTATCTGGGGCCACACACTGTGCAGCATTATCTGGGGCCACTCACTGTGCAGCATTATCTGGAGCCACACACTGTCCTCATTATCTGGGGCCACTCACTGTGCAGCATTATCTGGGGCCACTCACTGTGCAGCATTATCTGGAGCCACACACTGTCCTCATTATCTGGGGCCACACACTCTGCAGCATTATCTGGGGCATCTCACTGTGCAGCATTATCTGGGGCCACTCACTGTGTAGCATTATCTGGGGCCACTCACTGTGCAGCATTATCTGGGGCCACTCACTGTGCAGCATTATCAGGGGCCACTCACTGTGCAGCATTATCTGGGGCCACACACTAGGCAGCATTATCTGGGGCCACTCACTGTGCAGCATTATCTGGGGCCACTCACTGTGCAGCATTATCTGGGGCCACACACTAGGCAGCATTATCTGGAGCCACACACTGTCCTAATTATCTGGGGCCACTCACTGTGCAGCATTATCTGGGGCCACACACTGTGCAGCATTATCTGGAGCCACACACTGTCCTCATTATCTGGGGCCACTCACTGTGCAGCATTATCTGGGGCCGCACACTGTGCAGCATTATCTGGAGCCACACACTGTCCTCATTATCTGAGGCCACTCACTGTGCAGCATTATCTGGGGCCACTCACTGTGCAGCATTATCTGGAGCCACACACTGTCCTCATTATCTGGGGCCACACACTGTGCAGCATTATCTGGGGCCTCTCACTGTGCAGCATTATCTGGGGCCACACACTGTGTAGCATTATCTGGGGCCACTCACTGTGCAGCATTATCTGGGGCCACTCACTGTGCAGCATTATCTGGGGCCACTCACTGTGCAGCATTATCTGGGGCCACACACTAGGCAGCATTATCTGGGGCCACTCACTGTGCAGCATTATCTGGGGCCACTCACTGTGCAGCATTATCAGGGGCCACTCACTGTGCAGCATTATCTGGGGCCACACACTAGGCAGCACTATCTGGGGCCACACACTAAGCAGCATTATCTGGAGCCACTCACTTTGCAGCATTATCTGTGGCCACTCACTGTGCAGCATTATCTTGGGCCACACACTGTCCTCATTATCTGGGGCCACTCACTGTGCAGCATATCTGGAGCCACACACTGTCCTCATTATCTGGGGCCACTCACTGTGCAGCATTATCTGGGGCCACTCACTTTGCAGCATTATCTGGAGCCACACACTGTCCTCATTATCTGGGGCCACTCACTGTGCAGCATTATCTGGGGCCACTCACTGTGCAGCATTATCTGGAGCCACACACTGTCCTCATTATCTGGGGCCACACACTGTGCAGCATTATCTGGGGCCACACACTGTGCAGCATTATCTGGGGCCACTCACTGTGCAGCATTATCTGGGGCCACTCACTGTGCAGCATTATCTGGGGCCACTCACTGTGCAGCATTATCTGGGGCCACTCACTGTGCAGCATTATCAGGGGCCACTGACTGTGCAGCATTATCTGGGGCCACACACTAGGCAGCATTATCTGGGGCCACTCACTGTGCAGCATTATCTGGGGCCACTCACTGTGCAGCATTATCTGGGGCCGCACACTGTGCAGCATTATCTGGAGCCACAAACTGTCCTCATTATCTGGGGCCACTCACTGTGCAGCATTATCTGGGGCCACTCACTGTGCAGCATTATCTGGAGCCACACACTGTCCTCATTATCGGGGGCCACTCACTGTGCAGCATTATCTGGGGCCACTCACTGTGCAGCATTATCTGGAGCCACACACTGTCCTCATTATCTGGGGCCACACACTGTGCAGCATTATCTGGGGCCTTTCACTGTGCAGCATTATCTGGGGCCACACACTGTGCAGCATTATCTGGGGCCACACACTGTGCAGCATTATCTGGTGCCACACACTGTGCAGCATTATCTGGGGCCACTCACTGTGCAGCATTATCTGGGGCCACTCACTGTGCAGCATTATCAGGGGCCTCTCACTGTGCAGCATTATCTGGGGCCACACACTAGGCAGCATTATCTGGGACCACTCACTGTGCAGCATTATCTGGGGCCACTCACTGTGCAGCATTATCTGGGGCCACTCACTGTGCAGCATTATCTGGGGCCACTCACTGTGCAGCATTATCTTGGGCCACACACTAGGCAGCATTATCTGGGGCCGCACACTGTGCAGCATTATCTGGGGCCACACACTGTCCTCATTTTCTGGGGCCACTCACTGTGCAGCATTATCAGAGGCCACTCACTGTGCAGCATTATCTGGGGCCACTCACTGTGCAGCATTATCTGGGGCCACTCACTGTGCAGCATTATCTGGGGCCACACACTAGGCAGCATTATCTGGGGCTACTCTCTGTGCAGCATTATCTGGGGCCACTCACTGTGCAGCATTATCTGGGGCCATTCACTGTGCAGCATTATCTGGGGCCACTCACTGTGCAGCATTATCTGGGGCCACTCACTGTGCAGCATTATCTGGGGCCACTCACTGTGCAGCATTATCTGGGGCCGCACACTGTGCAGCATTATCTGGAGCCACAAACTGTCCTCATTATCTGGGGCCACTCACTGTGCAGCATTATCTGGGGCCACTCACTGTGCAGCATTATCTGGAGCCACACACTGTCCTCATTATCTGGGGCCTTTCACTGTGCAGCATTATCTGGGGCCACACAATGTGCAGCATTATCTGGGGCCACACACTGTGCAGCATTATCTGGGGCCACACACTGTGCAGCATTATCTGGGGCCACTCACTGTGCAGCATTATCTGGGGCCACTCACTGTGCAGCATTATCAGGGGCCACTCACTGTGCAGCATTATCAGGGGCCTCTCACTGTGCAGCATTATCTGGGGCCACACACTAGGCAGCATTATCTGGGGCCACTCACTGTGCAGCATTATCTGGGGCCACTCACTGTGCAGCATTATCTGGGGCCACTCACTGTGCAGCATTATCTGGGGCCACTCACTGTGCAGCATTATCTTGGGCCACACACTAGGCAGCATTATCTGGGGCTGCACACTGTGCAGCATTATCTGGAGCCACACACTGTCCTCATTTTCTGGGGCCACTCACTGTGCAGCATTATCTGGGGCCACTCACTGTGCAGCATTATCTGGGGCCACTCACTGTGCAGCATTATCTGGGGCCACTCACTGTGCAGCATTATCTGGGGCCACACACTAGGCAGCATTATCTGGGGCTACTCTCTGTGCAGCATTATCTGGGTCCACTCACTGTGCAGCATTATCTGGGGCCATTCACTGTGCAGCATTATCTGGGGCCACACACTGTGCAGCATTATCTGGGGCCACTCACTGTGCAGCATTATCTGGGGCCACTCATTGTGCAGCATTATCTGGGGCCACTCACTATGCAGCATTATCTGGACCCACACACTGTCCTCATTATCTGGGGCCACTCACTGTGCAGCATTATCTGGGGACGCACACTGTGCAGCATTATCTGGAGCCACACACTGTCCTCATTATCTGGGGCCACTCACTGTGCAGCATTATCTGGAGCCACACACTGTCCTAATTATCTGGGGCCACTCACTGTGCAGCATTATCTGGGGCCACTCACTGTGCAGCATTATCTGGAGCCACTCACTGTGCAGCATTATCTGGGGCCACACACTGTGCAGCATTATCTGGGGCCTCTCACTGTGTAGCATTATCTGGGGCCACACGCTGTGTAGCATTATCTGGGGCCACTCACTGTGCAGCATTATCTGGGGCCACTCACTGTGCAGCATTATCAGGGGCCACTCACTGTGCAGCATTTTCAGGGGCCACTCACTGTGCAGCATTATCTGGGGCCACACCCTAGGCAGCATTATCTGGGGCCACACACTGTGCAGCATTATCTGGGGCCACTCACTGTGCAGCATTATCTGGGGCCACTCACTGTGCAGCGTTATCTGGAGCCACACACTGTCCTCATTATCTGGGGCCACACACTGTGCAGCATTATCTGGGGCCTCTCACTGTGCAGCATTATCTGGGGCCACACACTGTGTAGCATTATCTGGGGCCACTCACTGTGCAGCATTATCTGGGGCCACACACTGTCCTCATTATCTGGGGCCACTCACTGTGCAGCATTATCTGGGGCCACTCACTGTGCAGCATATCTGGAGCCACACACTGTCCTCATTATCTGGGGCCACTCACTGTGCAGCATTATCTGTGGCCACTCACTTTGCAGCATTATATGGAGCCACACACTGTCCTCATTATCTGGGGCCACTCACTGTGCAGCATTATCTGGGGCCACTCACTGTGCAGCATTATCTGGAGCCACACACTGTCCTCATTATCTGGGGCCACACACTGTGCAGCATTATCTGGGGCCACACACTGTGCAGCATTATCTGGGGCCACTCACTGTGCAGCATTATCTGGGGCCACTCACTGTGCAGCATTATCAGGGGCCACTCACTGTGCAGCATTATCTGGGGCCACACACTAGGCAGCATTATCTGGGGCCACTCACTGTGCAGCATTATCTGGGGCCGCACACTGTGCAGCATTATCTGGAGCCACAAACTGTCCTCATTATCTGGGGCCACTTACTGTGCAGCATTATCTGGGGCCACACACTGTGCAGCATTATCTGGGGCCACACACTGTGCAGCATTATCTGGGGCCACTCACTGTGCAGCATTATCTGGGGCCACTCACTGTGCAGCATTATCTGGGGCCACACACTAGGCAGCATTATCTGGGGCCACTCACTGTGCAGCATTATCTGGGGCCACTCACTGTGCAGCATTATCTGGGGCCACTCACTGTGCAGCATTATCTGGGGCCACACACTAGGCAGCATTATCTGGGGCCGCACACTGTGCAGCATTATCTGGAGCCACACACTGTCCTCATTTTCTGGGGCCACTCACTGTGCAGCATTATCTGGGGCCGCACACTGTGCAGCATTATCTGGGGCCACTCACTGTGTAGCATTATCTGGGGCCACTCACTGTGCAGCATTATCTGGAGCCACACACTGTCCTCATTATTTGGGGCCACTCACTGTGCAGCATTATCTGGGGCCACTCACTGTGCAGCATTATCTGGAGCCACACACTGTCCTCATTATCTGGGGCCACACACTGTGCAGCATTATCTGGGGCCTCTCACTGTGCAGCATTATCTGGGACCACTCACTGTGCAGCATTATCTGGGGCCACACACTGTGCAGCATTATCTGGGGCCACACACTGTGCAGCATTATCTGGGGCCACACACTGTGCAGCATTATCTGGGGCCACTCACTGTCCTCATTATCTGGGGCCACACACTGTGCAGCATTATCTGGGCCACTCACTGTGCAGCATTATCTGGGGCCACTCACTGTGCAACAAAACTGGGGCCATTCACTGTGCTGCATTATCTGGGGCCACTCACTGTGCAAGAAAACTGGGGCCACTCACTGTGCACCCTAAGCTTATATGCGAGTCAGTAAGTTTTCCCAGTTTTTTGTGACAAAATTAGGGGGGGTCGGCTTATACACTGGTCGGCTTATACACGAGTATATACGGTAATTAAACCACAGCATGGTGGTATGCTAGCTTTCTGACTGAGCACTCTGCCCTTCACCTTCACCATGTATTTCACATTGACTTTTCCTTATTTTGATATGTAAGCTGTTTTTTGGTATGCACTTGTTCAGACTAGTTCTTGATGAGCCGTCAGTTTTCTGTTATTTGTATGCTAGCTTTCTGACTGAGCACTCCTCCCTTCACCATGCTGTGGTTTTAATTACATCCAATCACATTTGGTTCCAATCACATTTGGTTCCAACCTTCCTATAAATACAGGCAGGGCCGGTTTTAGGCAAAGTGGGGTCCTAGGCAAAGTTTAAAATGGGAATTCTGGCCGCTAAATGAGTGTGATCGACAATATTGAAATCATTTATCGCTTGTTACCAGGCCTCTTTCCACCATCTGAGGAATAATGATGTGGACAGAACAATCACTAATAGATCGCCATACAGTATCATGTTATCAGCAGCACATCTACAGTTTACACTGGCGATGTGCTGCTGAGAACAATGATTTTTGTTCCGGCATAAACAATCCAGTCACTCAATGAATATGCAGCATTTTGCTTGTTTAGTATAATGCATCCCATAGTTCTCCATATATTATAATGTGCGATACAGTACTCCTTATTGTAAAATGCACACCCCATTGTCCTCCATATAATATAATATGCCCCATAGTCCTCCATATAGTATAATTCACTCCCCTTAGTCCTCAATATAGTATAATACACTCCCTATAGTCCTCCATATATTAAAATACACTCCTCAGTCCTCCATATAGTATAATACACTCCTCATAGTCCTCCATATAGTATAATACACTCCTTATAGTCCTCCATATAGTATAATGCACTCCTCATAGCCCTCCATATATTAAAATACACTTAGTCCTTCATATAGTATAATACACTACTCAGTCCTCCATATAGTATAATACATTCCTCATAGTCCTCTGTTATGAATAGGTCACCGAGGAGGATGGCAGGAATAGGCTAGGCCACCAGGAAACCAGAAAGTTTGGTAACTTAGTGGATTGCAGACCCCTAATCCTAACAACACAACTAGCAGTAGCTGTGGGGCGTACCTACGATGCCCTAGACGCCTCGGCACAGCCGGAGAACTAACTAAGCTTAAAGCAAGAAAGGTGAAATCTAAACTGCCCTGGAGTAGAACCCCAAAGGAATAGATAGCCCCCAAACATATATTGTGAGACAAGATGAGGTACAAACACAGGCAGAAAATAGACTGAGCAAATGATGGAGCCCAAACTGTCTAGATAGGATAGGACAGGAAAGACACTGTCTGTAGTCACGCAAAAACCCTAAAAAAAATCCAACAAGTCTGATGTACAAAAACACTGAGGTCTCACGACCTCTCCCCCACTATATCAGCATTCTGGTGTGAACTGGCGGCAAAGCAAAAGAGACTAATATAACAGGGGACTGAACAAACTGACACAAGCTGTAACATATGCAGCGGGGTCCAGCACAGCCCCAGCAGGGAGCATGCTGAACCCTCACAGCAAAGCAGAAAGAGGCAAAACCAGATCAGATGCAAAGGATTAGCAAATGAACAACTTAACTGAAAAATGCAGGACCAGGCAGGAGACAGCAGACCTCAAAATGCACAGGAAGAAACTAATCACCAGCAGCAACTGAGGGAAGCCTGCTCACTTATATCCTCCCAGTCAGTAACCCCTGATTTCCAATCATCGTCGACAGGTGGCAGACTTCTGTCAACCTGTCCAGCTCCACTACCCGCAGTAACCACCAGAGGGAGTCCCGACTCAGAAGTCAGATCAAGAGAATTCACAACAGTCCTCCATATATTAAAATACTCTGCTCAGTCCTCTACATAGTATAATACTCTCCTCATAGTTCTCCATATATTAAAATACACTGCTCAGTCCTCCATATAGTTTAATACACTCCTCATAGTGCTTCATATAGTATAATGCACTCCTTATAGTCATCCATGTAGTACAATTCACTTCCCATAGTATAATGCACCCCATAGTTCTTCCTATAGTATAATGTATTCCCCATAGTCCTCGATACAGTATAATGCAGCCCACATATAGTATAAAGCAGCCACCCCATAGAGCATAAAGCTGCCACCCCATAGAGCATAATGCAGCCACCCCACAGAGTATAACACAACCACCCCACAGAGTATAATGCAGCCACCCCACAGAGTATAATGCAGCCACCCCACAGAATATAATGTAACCCCCATAGAATATAATGCAGCCCCCCTCATATAGTATAATGCAGCCCATCCATAGAATATATGGCAGCCTCCTCAGAGTATAATGCAGCCCCCGTAGAATATAATGCAACCTCTCCATAGAATATGATGCAGCCCTCCTCATATAGTATAATGCAGCCCCCTCATAAAGTATAATGAAGCCCCCATACAATATAATCTAGCCTCCAATAGAATACAATGTAGTCCCCTCATATAGTATAATGTAGCCCTCTCATAGAATATGATGCAATCACCCCTCATAGAATATAATAAATATAATAGCCCCCCATAGAATATAATGTAGCCCCGAATAGAATATAATACAGCCCACCTCCCCATAGAATATAATATACCCGCATAGTATATAACACAGCCTCCCCCATAGAATATAATGTATAATGTACCCCCATAGTACATACATACAGCCACATAGGATATAGCCACAGCCACATAGGATATAGCCACAGCCACATAGTATATAACACAGTCACATAGGATATAGCCAAAGTCACATAGGATATAGCCACATAGGATATAGCACAGCCCACATAGTATATAGCACAGCCCACATAGTATATAGCACAGCCACATAGGATATAGCAACATAGTATATAGCACAGCTCACATAAGATATAGCACAGCCCACATAGTATATAGCACAGCCCACATAGTATATAGCACAGCCCACATAGTATATAGCACAGCCCACATAGTATATAGCACAGCCCACATAGGATATAGCCACAGCCACATAGGATATAGCCACAACCACAGGATATAGCACAGCCCACATAGGATATAACACAGCCACATAGTATACTGTATAGTACAGCCCACATAGTGTTATGGCTGCGACCGCAGACACGGCCCAGCCGACGCCTCCACATCACCCGACCACGACAATGTGGGGCGAATGTCCCAGGTAGGGACAGAATGTGGACCCACTGGACTACATAAAGTAACCTGGACCTACCCAGACTAGGGAAGGGCAGCGAGCAGGGTCTGTGGCAGCTGAGCATGTGGACGAGGTGGCAGAACTACATGACACCGCACAACTTCAGGTATGTAGAAACATAAAGTTTACTTAAATGAAATCAAAGTACATAGACATAACATAACAATGCCAGGCTCCCGATTCCAGACATCAGAGAAAGGTACACGTTTCAGGATATCAAAGGAAGGCATGAGGACATCATGGGTTGATGCAGTCCAGGGTCATCTGGCATTAGCACACTAGGACGGCCTATCTCTCAGGCCTCAGATGTAGCACAGGCTCAGCAGGAGAACATCAGTCACCGACCTCGGATAAACATTCAGACGATGGCAGGGGTCATCACATATTGATGCAGTCCAGGGTCATCTGGCACGGGCATATCAGGATGGCCTCTCTCTCAGGCCTCAGGCAAAGAGCAGGCTCAGCAGGAGAATGTTAGACACCGACCCAGGACAGACGTCATCACTTGATGGACCCCAGGGAACCGGCAGAACATCGGGACACAGGCAGGACAGGAACAGGAACACCAGCATGGCAACCCAGTTCATCGGCTGGTTAGGTCCAGGCAGGCTGGACCACCAGGACCACAGACCAGGCATCTGGACACAGGCTGGACGACCAGGACCACAGACATCATGAGACAACAGGAGACAGGCAGGACATCGGGACTCAGGCAGGACAGGAACAGGAACACCAGCGTGGCAAAACAGGTCATCGGCTGGTTAGATCCAGGCAGAGCCGTCACCGAGAAACAATGCTGGAGACTCCGCAGGAACACAGGTAGGACCGACTCTGGAACACAGGCTGGAACACCAGGACCACGGACCAGACATCTGGACACAGGCTGGACAACCACAACCACAGACCGGACATCAAGGCACATCAGGACACAGGCAGGACATCAGGACACAAGCAGGACATCAGGGCACAGGCAGGACATCAGGACACAGGCAGGACATCAGGACACAGGCAGGATATCAGGGTACAAGCCGGACATCAGGTCATTAGGAAGGACATCTAGACATCAGGGCACAAGCTGGACATAAGGACCTCAGTACATCAGGCAGGACATCTAGACATCAGGACATCAAGGCACCAGGCAGACATCAGGTCTCAGACAGGACATCTGGACATCAGGACTCCAGGCAGACATCAGGTCACAGGCAGGACATGTGCTGAACACCAAGCAGCAAAACTCAGAGACTTAAGACGAAGCTCTGGCAACACCCACAGGGCAGGGAAACTTTATATAGGAGCTGCCCACAGAGATAGACTGGAGCAGCAATTCTAGCACACACCCATTCCTCATAAAAGCAGGGGAGGTGTGGCTGCATGCACCCTAAGCACAGCCAGACACAAATAAGCATTGTAAAGGACACCTGGCAGGAGCTGCAAGCCTGAACACACATGGTAAGTCATGCACAGTGCAGAGGACCTTTCAACTCGCGGATAACTTTCCACTGCGGCAGCCAGGGACCGCACAAGCAGGTGGTTATGCAGCATAGCGGAACCACACACACATGTACGGCTACACAGCGGAGCCGGGAACTGAGCAGCATCCACACAGATAACTGACAACAGCATTCGTGCTCATTAGGGGGAGAGGAGCAAAGGGTTAAAGCAGAGACATGCAGAGTAACACCGGAGAAACAAGGTACAAACACACTGGCGTTACACATAGTATATAGCACAGCCCACATAGGATATAGCACAACCACATAGGATATAGCCACAGCCCACATAGTATATAGCACAGCCCACATAGGATATAACACAACCACATAGATATAGCACAGCCACATAGTATATAACACAGTCTGCATAGTATATAGCACAGCCCACATAGTATATAACAGAGACCACATAGTATATAGCACAGCCACATAGTATATAACACAGCCACCTAGTATATAGCAAAGCCCACATAGGATATAGCACAGCCCACATAGTATATAACAGAGACCACATAGTATATAGCACAGCCACATAGGATATAACAGAGCCCACATAGTATATAATACAGCCACCTAGTATATAGCACAGCCCACAGAGGATATAGCACAGCCCACATAGTATATAACACAGCCACATACAATACAACACAGCCCACATAGTATATAGCACAGGCCGCTGTTACGCCGGAGGCGTCGAGTACCAAGAGTGGACCCACTGGACCGCGATACCGAAACTCCCCCGAGCGAGCGAACCAGGTTTGACCAACCCCTATACAGGGATCATTAGGGAGCAAGCTCAGGGACCTCTAGTACCACGGATGCCAGGACCAGGGGCCTGCTTAGGGAAAAAGAATGTAAAAGATGGAGAGGAGACTGGGTGGAAGGAAGTGGGTAAGAACAGAGCAGGAAAGGAGTGAGAGAGGTACGGAGGCGGTCAGGAACCAGATGAGGGGTTACAGGGCAGAGGGGAGTGGAGGTGGAGACGGTAGCTGGACTGAGGAGAGTGGAGGTGGAGATGGTAGCTGGACTGAGGAGAGTGGAGGTGAGATGGAAGGCAGGCACGAGGAGGACACAGGGCAAGAGCGGACTCTGGGAGAGGAGAAAAACAAGGGTTAGGATGCAGGCTGTGCAGGACATAGCAAGCGGCAGCGAGAGGGCCTAGATATAGCATATAGAACACGATAATCAGTAGGGCTGCCTGAAATACCCCGCGCCTGTCCTCCATTGGACATGCAGTGTTGCCGGGTCAGGTCACTTAGGGGTATAAGAGTGAGGAGTGCACGCGCGGTCGAGCCCTAAGGCGCATGTGCGAACAGCAGGAGCGGCTGGCAGGGAGCACGAGCAGGAGGCGGGGAAGGCTCAGACAGCTTGGAGTAGCGGCGCAGGTGGCGGCAGACCAGGACCCGGCCAGGGAGCGCGGAGAGGTAACAGCCGCATAGTATATAGCACAGCCACATAGTATATAGCACAGCTACATAGGATATAGCCACAGCCTCCCCCCCAAGAATGGCCCCACAGTCCAGTATTCAGTGATAAATAAAAAAAACCACACTCCTCACCTCTCCTCGTGCCCGCGCTGCTCCCGGCTCCTGTCTCAGAGGCTGCACTGCCTGGCACATAGTGAATGCGCGATGATGTAATCGCGAACCCACAGTGTCAGAGGCAGAGCGGGGAATGATGGGAGAGGGAGCATCAGCTGACGCTCCCTCCTCCATCATTGTTTTGAACTGTACCGGTGTCTATGACGCCAGTATAGTTGAATGTGGCGGCTGAGGAAGTCAGCGCTGGCGGCAGGCGGGCTCCCCTGCCTCACGGGCCCCATAGTGGCTAGGTGATGTGCCGCTAGCTGGGGGCCCCTGGGGGAGCGGGGGCCCTAGGCAGCTGCCTGGTCTGCCTGCCGCCAACGCCGGCCCTGAATAAAGGCTTTACCAAGTGTTCACACTAGACAGTTAGGTCAGGGACCCATTCAATGAGATGACCTTGACGTTGGTGAATGGGCTCACATTTTTTGGCCAAATTTTGTGCTAAGCATCTCATGTGTTTTTCCAAAATTTCAAAAGCCATTATACTATTCACACTTCATGTATTTCACATTGACATGCCTTAATGCAATTGAGTACAGCCATTTCCTTATTTTGATATGTAAGCTGTTTTTTGGTATGCACTTGTTCAGACTAGTTCTTGATGTGCCGTCAGTTTTCTGTAATTTGTATGCTAGCTTTCTGATTGAGCACTTCGCCCTTCACCATGCTGTGGTTTTAATTACATCCAATCACATTTGGTTCCGCCCTTCCTATAAATACAGGTTTTACCAAGTTATTAGCCAGAGATTAGTGTTCACACTAGGCAGTTAGGTCAGGGACCCATTCAATGAGATCACTTTGATATTGATGGATGGGCTCACATTTTTTGGCCAAATATTGTGTTAAGCATCTTGTGTTTTTCCTAAATTTCAAAAGCCATTATGCTATTCACACTTCATGTATTTCACATTGATTTACCTTAATGCAATTGAGTGCAACCATTTCCTTTTTTTTCCCCATTAAATTCAGGACACTTCGACATGTGCCGTGTGGAGCTGTGTGTGTGACGTTTACCAGGCGGAGCCATGTGTGTATGTTGTGTATGGAGCGGAGCCGTGTGTGTACGACGTACATGGAGCGGAGTAGTGTGTATACATAAACGAAGTGGAGCCGCGTGTGTACGAGGTGTACGGAGCGGAGCCGTGTGTGTACGAGGTGTACAGAGCGGAGCCTTGTGTGTACGAGGTGTACGGAGCAGAGCCGTGTGTGTACGAGGTGTACGGAGCAGAGCCGCGTGTGTGTACGAGGTGTACGGAGCAGAGCCGCGTGTGTACGAGGTGTACGGAGCGGAGCCGTGTGTACAAGGTGTACGGAGAGGAGCCGTGTGTGTACGAGGTGTACGGAGCGGAGCCGTGTGTGTACGAGGTGTACGGAGCGGAGCCGTGTGTGTACGAGGTGTACGGAGCGGAGCCGTGTGTGTACAACATGTACGGAGCGGAGTCATGTGTGTACGAGGTGTATGGTGCAGAACCGCGTGTGTACGAGGTGTACAGAGCAGAGCCATGTGTGTACGAGGTGTACGGAGCGGAGCCGCGTGTGTACGAGGTGTACGGAGCGGAGCCGTGTGTGTACAACATGTACGGAGCGGAGTCATGTGTGTACGAGGTGTATGGTGCAGAACCGCGTGTGTACGAGGTGTACGGAGCAGAGCCATGTGTGTACGAGGTGTACGGAGCGGAGCCGCGTGTGTACGAGGTGTACGGAGCGGAGCCGTGTGTGTACAACATGTACGGAGCGGAGTCATGTGTGTACGAGGTGTATGGTGCAGAACCGCGTGTGTACGAGGTGTACGGAGCAGAGCCATGTGTGTACGAGGTGTATGGAGAAGAGCCGTGTGTGTACGAGGTGTACGGAGTGGAGCCGTGTGTGTATGAGGTGTACGGGACGGAGCCGTGTGTGTACAACATGTACGGAGCGGAGTCATGTGTATACGATGTGTACAGAGCAGAGCCGTGTGAGTACGAAGTGGAGCCATGTGCATTTGTCATGTACAGATCAAAGCCGTGCACATAGGACATGTACGGAGCAGAGCTGTGAGTGTACGACGTGTACGGAGCGGAGCCATGTGTATGTGATGTGTATAGAGTGGAGTTCAATACAACCCTAGATGAATTCTTTGAGGGGTATAGTTTGTTAAATGGGGTCCATTCTGAAGGTTTATGTTTTGGCCCCTCTGTCACTTTTTAAAGGCAAGATGGCATCCGCAATCTATTCCATACCAAAATCAAATGGCGTTCCTTGCCGTTGCCAGCGATTATTGTCGATGGTAATTTGGAGTTTCAGGTGGCATGAAGTGTGGGTTCTCCTATGGTTCGCCACTTTTTACAAGACTTGGTGCGCTGGAAGGGGTATGGTCCTGAGGAAAGGATGTGGGTACTGACATCTGAGGTTAATGAGAATAAACTAATTCAGTCCTTCCATGCAGCCCATTTGGACAAACCCAGCCCCTCGTAGAAAGCAGGGTACTGTGACGATGTTGTCACTTCATCCTGGAACACTTGGAGTTAGAGGGTCACGTCGGGTAATGAATTGCAGTCCTCTTTAGAGATGGTGTGATTCATGTCCTACTTTAAATGGATTTCCCTTTCCATCAGTGCTGAGGGTTAATGACTCTTTCCAAACTGGCTGAGACCATAAAGCCTGGTTGTTCTTAGCTGCAACTGCTTACCGCTCCGTACACCTCGTACACACGCGGCTCCGCTCCGTACACCTCGTGCACACGCGGCTCCGCTCCGTACACCTCGTACACACGCGGCTCCGCTCCGTACACCTCGTACACACGCGGCTCCGCTCCGTACACCTCGTTCACAAGCGGCTCCGCTCCGTACAGCTTGTACACACGCGGCTCCGCTCCGTACACTTTGTACACACTGGGCTCCGCTCCGTACACCTCGTACACACGCGGGTCCGCTCCGTACACCTCGTACACACACGGCTCCACTCCGTACACCTCGTACACACACGGCTCCGTTCCGTACACCTCGTACACATGCGGCTCCGCTCCGTACACCTCGTTCACAAGCGGCTCCGCTCCGTACACTTTGTACACACGCGGCTCCGCTCCGTGCACTTTGTACACACGCGGCTCCGCTCCGTACACTTTGTACACACGCGGCTCTGCTCCGTACACCTCGTACACACTGAGCTCTGCTCCGTACACCTCGTACACACTGAGCTCCGCTCCGTACACCTCGTACACACACGGCTCCGCTCCGTACACCTCGTACACACACGGCTCTGCTCAGTACACCTCGTACACACTGAGCTCCGCTCCGTACACCTCGTACACACTGAGCTCCGCTCCGTACACCTTGTACACACACGGCTCCGCTCCGTATACCTCGTATACACACGGCTCCGCTCCGTACACCTCGTACACTCACTGTTCAGCTCCGTACACCTTGTACACACACGCTCCGCTCCATACACCCGGTACACACACGCTCCGCTCCATACACCCCGTACACACACGCTCCGCTCCATACACCCCGTACACACACGCTCCGCTCCATACACCCCGTACACACACGCTCCGCTTCGTACACACACGCTCCGCTCTGTACACCTCGTACACACACGGCTCTGCTACATCCACCCTGTAAACCCCTCCTGACCCCACACAGAAACTTCTCCTCATCCAGCACCATGACAACCAGCACAGCAGAGTCCTGCATACACTGAGGCCCCTGATCATGTGACCCCTGACTCCTCCCCTCCTGTGACCTCATCCCAGGTCCTGTGCGCACAGAGCAGCCATATATGTGGAGTGCGGCTCTGCAGGTGGAGGTAGGTGCTGGAGATTCCCCATTACTGGGCTGCACAGGGGGGAGTAACCCCTCCATTCCCGGAGATAGCGCCCTCTGCAGGTGGAGGTAGGTGCTGGAGATTCCCCATTACTGGGCTGCACAGGGGGCAGTAACCCCTCCATTCCCGGAGATAGCGCCCCCTGCAGGTGGAGGTAGGTGCTGGAGATTCCCCATTACTGGGCTGCACAGGGGGCAGTAACCCCTCCATTCCCGGTGATAGCGCCCCCTGCAGGTGGAGGTAGGTGCTGGAGATTCCCCATTACTGGGCTGCACAGGGGGCAGTAACCCCTCCATTCCCGGAGATAGCGCCCCCTGCAGGTGGAGGTAGGTGCTGGAGATTCCCCATTACTGGGCTGCACAGGGGGCAGTAACCCCTCCATTCCCGGAGATAGCGCCCCCTGCAGGTGGAGGTAGGTGCTGGAGATTCCCCATTACTGGGCTGCACAGGGGGCAGTAACCCCTCCATTCCCGGAGATAGCGACCTCTGCCATGTGTATATGGCCAGTAATAGAGCGCTGGCTGGGCTCATGTATACAGGGGAGGGCGCTCTGGGTTGGGGGCAGATGACGCTTTCTCTCTGGGGTGGAGATTACAGGGAATAATGGAAATGTCGGGTTTTTCTCTCCATAGAAATCTGGAGAAATTGAGAATCTGTCATTTCCCTCCTTTTGGCTGTAATAGTTTGGAATAAAGGGATTTCCCATGAAATGTCTGTGGCGTCGGTCCTGTGCTGAGGACGCTGATCCCGGAGACTGTGGGGCCGAATAAGGAGAAAACACAGAGGCGTCACATGATCACAAACAGTCTCTTTCTCTGTCTCTATGATGAGGAACGTGTGTGCTTCGGGACTGTGGGCAGAGTCTTTCCTTGGTTTCTCTGTCTTAGAGCAGGAAGATGAGACTCTTCCTACAATCCCACCCCAGAACACGAGCATATCATTAACTGAAAATATTCAACACTGATTACACAAGAACCACAAGACGGATTTCTTCACCCCAGGGATGATTTTAATCGGTATAACAACGCCAACCTGACACTGTCTGTAGTTTACTTAGCAAAATCCTACTGACAGGTTCGCTATAAAATATATCAACCGAAAAGATATGTCAATGCTGACATCTAACCATGATGCCAGCAGCCGCCTGCCCTTGTGCATGTCGCAATATCATCCAGATTAATGCCTGTTTCATCCAGGCATGTAGCAAGTTTATAGGGGGGAAGATCTTTCACATCAAATTTTACTGCACTATTACATGATGAGGAAGTAAAAATATGGTATCCGAAATTCAAAAGTCTTTTCTCACTTTTGTCCTTTTATTCTTTAGCCTCAATGTAGGAGGAATAGACCTGTGTGTCACAAACTACACAGTAAGGCTTCCAACACACGTCAGTGTTTCCAGTACGTGTGGCGTCCGTTTTCACACATACTGTAGACACATGCACATCCATTATAATCTATGGGGCTGCGCACATGTCCGTGTGCTTACACAGACCGTGTCACCCACACTTAGACATGTCCATTTTTTCTGGCAGCACAGAAGTCAATACATTCCTCACTTATTACTGTACATAAAATATGCCATCCATGTGGCACATACTAGAAGGCCATTAAAATAATGTCTGAAACACAACAAGAAAACACAAAATGACAAATTTGCAAAAAATACTCTGCAGTAAAAACATGACAGTAATCAGCAAGTGCTGTATAACAAATACAGGGTATTTAGTCGATACGTTTTTTGCAAAAAATGTATACCAAGCTGCTCCACCACGTCACAGTAACCCTTCACAAAGCAGTCCCTATCTAATGTATTTAAAACCTGAACATGTGAACAGTGTCTAAATGAACAGGATACAGACAGGCGCCTCCTAGTGTATGGGCTTGTGGTGTAAGACAGCTCATTTATGTGCATGTCACACAGGAGGAGGGTGGGGTCTCCCAAACCGTGCTGAGCACGGAAAAAACGGATTAAAAACATATGTGACATGCACAAGTGTGAACAAGTCGGTCAGACAATGCTCACACCACCCAATGGCTGAAACACAACAAGGAAACACAAAATGACAAATTTGCAAAAAAAAAACCCTTCGTGAAGGGTTACAGTGACATGGTGAAGCGGCTTGGTATACATTTTTTGCAAAAAACGTATCGACTAAATACCCTGTATTTGTTATCCAGCACTTGCTGATTACTGTCATATTTTTTTACTGCAGAGTATTTTTGCAAATTTGTCATTTTGTGTTTTCTTGTGTTTCAGCCATTGGGTGGTATGAGCATTGTCTGACCGACTTGTTCACACTTGTGCATGTCACATAAGTTTTTAATCCATTAAAATAATGTTTTAAAGATGTGCAAAGACAGAGAACGATAGCTAGATATGAGGTAAATCGATATATATGAGATATTTATGAAATATATAATTAGTGACTTGCGTGTATAGCGTACTGTACGTGTGTTAACCTAATAAATAAATGAAAAAACAATTTTAGGAAACCAGCAAAAGTAAAGCAGACAGTTGTGATCTGATATAATCAGGCTGGGAAGGTCCTTGATTATTAGGCCTTTCCCAGGCTTAAAATACCAGCCCACAGCTATCCCAGAAGTGGAGGATCACATGAGATGCTCTAATTCTGGCACTTCGCCTTCTATCTTCTTGATTGCCCTGGTGCATAGGTAATCGGGCTTGAGGTTGATGTCAGCTGTGAATTGTCAAAAGTACAGCTGACATCAAGGCATGGGTTTAGTAATAGTTGTCTATTAGATGCCTCCATTACTAACCATGTATTAAAAAGAAAAAGGTACACACAAAAATAAAAAAAAAAAACACTACTGGTTCACCAATTTATTAAAAAAAAGAAATATCACTCAGGTCCTACATTGTCCACAAATGGAATTCTGAAAAACATAAATCCAACATAGTCCACAAATGGAAATCTGAAAAACATAAAAAAGAGAAATACAAACAAAACACTGTCCTTTGTTCACCAATTTATTAGAAAGCAAGGTTCTCACGCAAGTCTGACATAGTCCAGCACTTTCCACGACGTTCCCTGCTCCGGTTGTCCAAAGCCTATGGAGTCTCTTTCTGAAGCTCCATAGGCTTTAGCAGCAGCCAATCACGGGTCATGCTGTGCTCCGTGAGACCTGGTGACAATGAAGAGGTTGATGTCAGTTGTGTTTTTGGACAATTCACAGCTCCCATCAGCCCCAATCCCCATTACCCAGATTGCCAACACACCAGGGCAATAGGGAAGAGCAAAGGCGAAGTGCCAGAATTGGAGCATCTCATGGGATGCTTCACTTCTGTGGCAGCTGAGGGCTGGGGAGGGCCCAATAACCAGGGACCTTCACAGCCTGATAATATCAGCTTTCAGATTTCTGCTTTACCTTTGCTGGTTACCAAAAAATGGGAGGGACCCCACGTCATTTTTTTTCATTTATTTATTAGCTTAACCAAGTACAGTAAGCTACACACGCAAGGCACCAGGGCTGTGGAGTCGGAGTCGTGGAGTCGGAGTTAGTTTTGGTTGGAGTCGGTAGAAATGTACCGACTCCAGCATTAAAAAAAAATGTATTAATATTTCATAATTGAACTTTCATATGAATTTTATAAATGTTACTCAAATATATATGTTCTATCAAACTATGAACAACAGTGATAAGCAGTTCTGCTGGAGATAGAGACATTTCTTACTTCTTGTGTGTCACTGTTCTCCACTGCCCTTATCTAATCTTATACTTGGTTAACCTCATGCTGCCCCAACCCCCCTACTTACAATGTATGAAACTGAAAGTGAAAATGTGTTGCAAATTCTTAGTAGTAAAGCTCCTCCTCTAGACTAGATCATACTAGGTGTGCGTCTTCCAAGCATCTCACAGCTGCCTGCTACTCAGAAGAGGAAGACTGTAAGAAGTATTATCCTTTCATCAAACTTTGCATCAGTTAACTGTGAGTACATGAGGAATAATAACAGTATTACTGACCACTATATCAGTTGTACGACCTGGCAATAATTTTGTACAATTGTTTTTAGGAAAAACAATTGTCATTTGGATTGTGAATGCAGAATTAAAAACCTGAGTGTCAAAGAAGCATCACATTAAATCAGCTGTATTTGAACATTTCACCATCACTCAAGATAGAAAACATTATGTCTGTCAGTGTATGACAAATGATCCAGACGAAAACAAATGCTGTGAAGCCAAGATGAGTGCATATTCAGGCAAAGATAAAAATGCTCCTACCAGAGCTTCTAATCTAAAGAGACATTTACAGCGCTTTCATCCTGAAGTACTGAAAGCAGTGGATGAGAAAGACTGCATCCAAACCAATGAACCAGTGCCCAGCTCTTCCAGCCAAACAAAGGAGCAGAGAACTTTGCAGCCATCAGTTGCAAGATATTTTGTCAGTGACAAAGTTACTGTGACAATGACAGTAGATACATTTAAAAAACAGATCATAGAGCTTGTTGTAAAGGATAGTGTGCCTATTTCATTATTTTCACGACCAGCTTTTATGTGTCTGAATGGTGAAATGGCCCGCAAGCTTGGTGTTTCTCTGGAGAGAGAGAGTATTAGAAAATTAGTAATCGAAGAAGCTTTTAAACAAAAGGAAGAACTTAAAAAAACTCTCAAGGGACGCTTTCTGTTTCTTAAAATGGATGCCTGCACACGTCACAGAGTGAACTATTTTGCCATCAATGTCCGATTTGTTTGTGACAAAAATGAAATAGTTACCAAGACATTGGCAGTAAAAGACACCAAAGCTCATCACACCGGTGAGTTTCTCCAGGTCTTGGTGGAAAAGGTTCTGCAAGACTATGAACTTAAAAAAGAGCAAGTTCTTTCTGTCGTAACTGACAATGCTTCAAATATGATAAGTACTATTAAGCTAATGAATGAGAGTAATGATGGTGACCAGCAGCTAGAAGAACATTCTGGGTCCACAGACACAGAAATGTTTGAAATAGAGGAACACAGTATTGTAACTGAGGAGCAAACTGAAGTTGCTTCAGATGAACAGCAGCATGATAGTTTAGATGATCTTGTTGAAACTGTGTCAATATGTTCTTTCATTCATCACATGCGCTGTGTTGTGCATACGCTACAGCTGGCTATAAGAGGCAGTCTGCAAGAAGGACATGCTGCTGCACTGATTGGCAAGGTGAGAAAATTGGCTACTGTTGCCAGAACCCCTAAAGTTGACTCAATTTTGAAGAGACGTGCTGGAAAAGGGGCAATTATTGATCAAGCCACACGATGGGGCAGTACTTACTTAACGATTCAGCGCTTGGTTGAACTGAAAACCTTTCTTGTAGACATGGCTAACCCTCAACTGACGCTAAATGAAAGTCAGTGAAATCAGGTGACTGAGCTGGAAAAATTGCTAGAGCACCCATTTACAGTGACTAAAAAATTACAAGCAGAGGACTTAACTCCAGGTATTTTCTTAAAGGAGTGGAAGAACCTGATGTTTCTGATGTTTCGCCTGTCCCAAAGAGGAGGGTTAATTGCAAGTGGCATTGCTACATCAATGAAACAGAGAGAGGAGCTACTATTACAAAATAACATTCTTTTGGCAGCTGTTTATGTAGACCCAATGCATCGGATTCTTCTAGATGATCAACAGCTAAGTAAAGGAAAAGAAGCTCTGTTTGAAATAGCAGTAAGGATGAAAGGGTTGCAGAACAGTCAGGAGGAACAAGAAGAATTTGGTCGTCCTGCCACATCTTCACCCTCATCATCAACTGATGAAGAATTTAATTTCGAAAAATATTTGGATCACAAGGACCGTGCAAAGCGTTCCCGCATAGAAGGAGTCATCCCCATCAAGGAACACAGCCAGTACATTTCAGCAGAATTTTTCATGTGCACTAAAAGAAATTGAGAAATTTGACCGTTCATCAAAAATAACAGTGCAACAAGCGATTCCTCTGTATCCTGACATTGTCAGAGATGTTGCCCGAGTGGTTACTGCTTTGCCACCAACACAAGTTAATGTAGAGAGGTTGTTCTCTGCTCTCAAAATAATTAGATCAGATTTGAGGGCATCCATGAAGGAGGATCTGACAGAGGCAATACTTTTTCTGAGGACAAATTTATAGATTTCTTCTTATTAACTGCATAAAAGTGTTTATTGCATATTTACTTACAGTTTAGAAAAGTTTATAAAAGTTATTTGCTATATTCTAATTGTATTCTAATGTAGTTTTTGCTCTAAGTGGTCTGATTACTTATATGATGGTGAGAAACTGAATAAGCACGATGTTTAATATTTTACAACAGTAAATTTGTTGTTATGAATTGGCCATTTATGAAGGAGCCAGAGCCGGAGCCTGATAAAATCCAGGAGTCGGAGTCGCAACTGTGGCTTACCGACTTCACAGCCCTGCAAGGCACTAATTATATATCTCTCAGATATCTATTACTTATCTATCTTTCCATTTCGTCCCTCCAGACAGCACAATGGAGGTAGTCCTCCCTTGACCTATAGCGGGACAGGATCACAGAGAGGATAAAAGGCCCCTCCACCCTCGAGTGTTTTTCCTGTCCCAAAGGGGACGGTTGTATGAGAGGTTGCTCCATGAGGAGTGAAGATAGAAGGTGAATGTTTGATGGGGCCCAGGGGGATCGGGCGGCTGGTCCAAACCCTCCCCCTGTCAAGTAGCCTGGGGCTGAAACCCTCCTGGGTGGGGGTCCCTCAGCCAGAGACCAGGGGGATCGGGCGGCTGGTCCAAACCTTTCCCCTGTCAAGTAGCCCGGGGCTGAAACCCTCCTGGGTGGGGGTCCCTCAGCCACAGAGACCAGGGCCAGGGGGATCGGGCGGCTGGTCCAAACCTTTCCCCTGTCAAGTAGCCCGGGGCTGAAACCCTCCTGGGTGGGGGTCCCTCAGCCACAGAGACCAGGGTGCGGACAAGGCCCCTGGGTAGAGCTGCTTCCTCTCGCAGTGGAGGCTCTCTGCTCCGACGCCGGCCTGCAAGCCACTGCTACTTCTGGAAATCGTGTGGGGGAGAAGGTCGTCGCTCCTCCGGTGATGCCAGAGCAGGTCGGCGTGCGTTCCATGGTAGAACGCAGAAGTGCAGAACAAGACAGGCAACAGGCTGGTTTCCTGGATCTCGTGGGGCACAGGAGAGGAAATCATTGGCAGTAATGCAGCATTCCTGAAGGGACGCTGCTTCCCTCTATTGTGGGCTCTCGACGTTACCAGCTCCCCCTGGTTTTCTAGCAGGTATAGAGTCAGCACAGGTAAGTGCACGGTGGGATGCTGTGTTGATGGCCTAGGCCTCTGGGCTGATGCTAGTCTCATGCCTTTGTGCCGAAGCTGCTCATGTGCTGAGGTATATTTTCACATATATGCAGCTAAGCCTTGTAAGTCTGGGCTATAATAAGGCCATATGTCCAGGTTACATCCCATGATTCGACTTAACTACTCCATTCATAGGAGGACACATGGAGTTAATGCAGCACAGTGTCTCCATGAAGACGGCCCTCCAGCTGCAGCTCAGTAATTACCTCCTTCGGGTGGGGTCAGTCTCACAAGTGAGATGTTCCATTAAGAGCGGAGGTTTATCCAGAACCCTGAGAGATTGCTCTCTTGGATGTAACTGGGGGCCTGGTCTATTGTTTGGCACCTTCAAGCAGAGCCGTAGTCTGTCTGTGCCTCTGCACTTCATATTGCATCATGTTGCTTCTATGCATTATATTGAGTGCCTCTATGCTTCATATTGCATTATAGTGCTGCTATGCTTTATATTGAGTGCCTCTGTGCATCATAGTGCCTCTATGCATTACATTGAATATCTCAGTGCATCACATTGCCTCTATGCATTATATTGAGTGCCTCTTTGCTTCATATAGCATTATAGTGCTTCTACGCTTTGTTGAGTGCCTTTATGCATCATATTGCTTCAGGTTGCCTCTGCATCATATTGCATCATAGTGCTTCTATGCTTTATGTTGAGTGCCTCTATGGATCAGATTGCTTCATGGCGCCTCTGCATTATATTGCATCATATGGCATCCATAGTGCCTTGGGACATCATAGGGCAGCATAGTGCGTCTGTACATCATATTGCATCAAAGTGCCTCTATGCATTATATTGAGTGCATCACGTTGCATCATATTGCTGCATAGTTCCTCTATGCATCATATTGCATCATAGGGCTACATAGTGCCTTTGAGCATCATAATGTTTCATGGTGCCTTTCTGCATCATATTGCATCATAGTGCCTCTCTGCATCATAGTGCTCATAGTGCCTCTGCATCATATCGCCTCATAGTACATCATATTGCATCAGAGTGCCTCTAGGCATTGAGTGCATCAGGTTGCACCATATGGCTTCATTGTGCCTCTATGCATCATATTGCATCATTGTGCCTCTATGCATCATATTGCATCATTGTGCCTCTATGCATCATATTGCATCATAGTGCTTCACAGCGCCTCTGCATCATATCACATCATAGTACGTCAGATTGCATCATAGTGCCTCTAGGCATTATATTGAGTGCATCAGGTTGCACCATATGGCGTCATAGTGCCTCTATGCATCAGATGGCATCATAGGGCCTCTGCATATTGAATCATAGTGCTTCACAGTGCCTCTGCATCATATTGCATCATAGTGCTTCACAGTGCCACTGCATCATAGTGCTTCACACTGCCTCCGCATCATATTGCATCATAGTGCTTCACAGTGCCACTGCATCATAGTGCTTCACAGTGCCTCCGCATCATATTGCATCATAATGCTTCACAGTGCCACTGCATCATAGTGCTTCACAGTGCCTCTGTATCCTATTGCATCATATTACATCATATTGCATCCTAGTACCTTCGTGCATCATATTCCATCGGAGTGTTTCATCGAGCCTTTGTGCATCATATTGCATCGGAGTGCTTCCTAGTGGCTAAATGAATCATATTGCATCATAGCGCTTCATATGGCATCATAGTGCTTCATAGCGTCTCTATGCATCAGATTGCGTCATAATGCTTCGGTGCATCAGATAGCATCATAGTGCTTTGGTGCCCCTGTGCCTCATGGTGTATCATTAGTGTTTCATAGTACTTCATAGTACATCATGGTGCCTTAGTGCTTTATAGTACTTCGGGCGTGGTGGCTTTGTGCCTCTGGCTGGGGCTTCTGGCTTGGACCATCTGACTTGTGCCTTGTTGCGTGGCCGCACCCTGTATTGTTGGCCTACCACTTTACATTTTGTCTCTGGCCCAGAGTCCTTGAGTTTTGGACCCAGATCCAACTTCTGTTGCTTCATTCTTGGCATCCGGGATAGCCAAAAAAAAAACAAACCTATGCTTGAATTGGCCTAGTATAATAGCATTTCTTCCGTCTGGAACAAAGCTACTGCCTTGAGTGCTAAAGGCAAGTCTCTTTCATAATAAGCTTTAAAGGGAGACATACATCTTTGGGTTCATCCTACAAGGAATATACTACTGTCCTGGGAGCTATAAATCCCAGGAGGGGGAAGGACAGAATCCTTCCCAGCTCCACATACAGCAATCAGACTAGTTGCCTTGATTAACATCCTGTAGACAGATTCTTGTCACGTAAGTCTGTTGTATTATGTTTACCAGGGACTGTAGCACTGCCTTTGTACCTTGTGGCGAAACAGCAGCACTGCGTCAGGTGGCAGATGATCCCACACCCACTGTTCTTACAGCAGTCAGGGCTCCGGAGATAAAGAATCGGTAACCAGGACTCTTACAGTCCATAGTTCCATTGCCTCACAGTAGGTAATCCCCCTCTGTGATGGGGAGAAAACTACTCTCTAGCTATAGGGTATGGTTACTCCCACCATGGCAGTCTGGGTGTATAAATATCACTGAGAATATTGCCTTTTAGGCTCTGCGGGTATATATGTGTGTGGTTAATAGATAAGTTGACTTATATATAACGTCTGGACTAATGACTCGTATAGAGGCAGTTCGAAATAATCTCTCGTATCAGAGGATTTTTACCGACAACCCCCCACCAACACCACTTTCATCGAGTCCAGACTCCCTGTGTCTAACATACTGTAGGTAAAACAGGAGTGGTGATCACGTTTTCCTTTCCGTGCTTCTAATGGGAAGCCTGATGTTGGTAATGGCAGGACTTATTACCTGCCAGATAGCGTATTTCCTAAGTTTCTATAATATATAAAACCCTTACTTGGGGTTTAGACATCAAAGGATTCGGAATAGACGTGATCTCCTGGATGAGTAATGTATGTGCATCCCAATGCTCTGCCATTATCCATGTACTAACTGTTACTGGTTTGATCTTCCCGCAGTCCAGGGTCTCTGTCTTGCAGGTTTCCTTGTACTATGGTAAGCTGATCTCTAACCAGGGTTTAACCTGAGCCCAGGAGGACCGATGAAGGAACAGTCTTTTGTTGTTAACCACATGCCGCGGATTACTGGTCTGTACAGTCGTCATGGTGTTGTGGCTGCGGCTATCACCATACTTTGCTGGGCAATAAGGTTTTTAAACCTATTCTGTGGCGGCGGTGTTTATAAGTATCGTCACAACAACTATAATTCACTGCGGTTCATTATTGGTATTGGGGTACAAGGTGTGTGTTTCACTCTGTTTCTGCTGCATACCTTGTTTACCACATCCATACTGAAATTGGCCATTATAGACATAGATCAGACACTCACTACGGTGTTTATCTTTGCGGATTTCTTTAGATATCTATATTTCTTTTGATCTTTCAGATCATTTCTATATCTGGCCTGGTTCTTGCCTGAGACTTTGGTCCTTGGGTTTCTGTACCCTCCCTGGGATCTTTCCTTTGGTATTCTCCATGGTGCTGTCCGGAGGGACGAAATGGAAAAAGGGAATTAGACCTACCGGTAATTCTATTTCCAGTAGTACCTCAGGACAGCACCCTTAATTCCCACCCTTATGTTTGTCTTTAGGCTTGCACGGGATCAATCTTCCGGCAGATCGTTTGTCCGTCAGGTCGCCATGGCTCGAGACTAAGATGAAGCTGTTAAATGGTCTCTTATATACGCGTTTGTAAGGGCGTGTGTAGACCATTTCCATCCATCCTCGGTGGTACTTTGAAAAAACACTGGAGGTGGGAGGTGCCTTTTAACCTCTCTGTGATCCTGTCCCGCTATAGGTCAAGAGAGGACTACCTCCATGGTACTGTCCTGAGAGACTACTGGAAACAGAATTACCGGTAGGTCTAATTACCTTTTTAACCTTTGCACATCTTTAACACCTAAAATTCTATAATTCCTCTTCTGCATTCTATTCCGTATATGTCTCAAGGACACACATACAGCCAACAGAAAACCTCACGGATAGTGAAAATGGACCTTCTCAGTCATACTTTTTTAAGCTGACATGTGAAGAGGACCGATCATGACCAGTCCCCGTAGCTCTCTGTCTACCATCCAACACCCTTCACTGTGGGAAGCAGTGCTCCCCACAAAATTCTTGTTGCGTCACCCAGAGACCTAAATAGTAGTTCATTGATTCCCGGACAGATGTCTGGTGGTGGACAGCATTGTTTACTTGGTGGGTCTCACCAGCTATCGGTCAGTTGAAGAAACGAAACACTGGCTATATAAAATAGCAGGAGATGGGTGGATGAAGGAATAACGTGAAAGGACTATATCCACAGTGAAAGGTGCTGGCTATGAGCACAGAGTAATGGAGGCCAGGTCACACGATGTTTTGAATGGTCGTGATCCCTGGTCTATAATGATCATTTTCCATTAGAGATGAGTAAATCACTTTGATGCAAATCAAATTCGTAATGCATGATCCTGTCTGTCCTAAAGAGCAAGTAGTTCCCTCCTAATCCCAAATATTGATCACCTGGATCAACATTCAGAACTAGAATTAATCACATTGCAAAAGTATTTGTTATTCCCATCTAAAAAGTATCTAAGGTGTTTATTAAACTATCGAAGGTTCCCACTGTGTTCTGCTCATGAGGTGTGATGCATAATGTGGGAAGACTAAGTGCAACACGAATGGAAGGAGGCCCAAACACTAGGAAAAGGGGGAGTGGAGACCCCTAGGCAGATCTAAAAGCACCCTGCCTCCTACCATCCCTATATTGGTTCCACACCAATCGCCGAGCAGGAACCTAAGCCCTGTAAATCGCTTGAGCTAGGTCCTGAAGGGGAAAGATAAGCATTGGTCAGTCCCCACTGAACACTAAAGATAAGAAGGGAGATAAACAAGGGGGAAGCAACTTAGGGTCCCGTTACACATAGCGACGCTCCAGTGATCCCGACAACGATACAACCTAGTAAGGATCGCTGGTACATCGCTGCATGGTCGCTAGTAAGCTGTCAAACAGGCAGATCTACTCAATGACGCAGCAACGATACAGCGATCCGTATAGCAACCTCCGCAGTGATTGGGACCTTGTCACACAGCAGCTTTTCTGACAACTCAGACCTCGATAGGCATGCTTCATTGTTGCCTTTTTCACGCCCCTCTGCTCCGATTGGTGGCCACTACTGCGCTATCACTACGCGGTTTGCTTCAGCACCTCTGTCTGAGTCGCTAGTGCGCTATTTATTCTAGGATCCACAGTCACTCTCACGGGGTCGCTAGTGCGTTATTATTCGTGGATTTCACTACGCGGTTTGCTTCAGTGTCCCTGTCTGAAAACCGTATAATACGATCCACAGCGCTCAGGAACAAAGGATGGAAGCGCTACTACGTTGTCTTCTTTTATGACGAGGTCGCCCAATCAGAGAATGATAGCACAGTAGTGGCCACCAGTCGGAGCTGAGGGGGCACTGAAAAGACAACGCAAAATCACGCCTGCATCCCTGAGTTCTGAGTCGCCAACGAGGTCGCTCGTTGTTGTTATGGCGTCAAACACAGCGATGCGCGCTGGCCAGCGGGACACCAATGATCAAAAAATGGCCTAGGACATTTGAGCATGATCAGCGATATCGCAGCGGGGGGCCAGTCGCCGCTATGTGTCTTTTTATCAAGATTAAATGGATTTTATTCTTTTAACAGTGAAGAATCCTCTTCAGATAAATAATAGGGAGCCCAGCTCTGAACCTTTTGTCTTCTTCCCATTTAGGTTCGTACAATATTGGATCCTCTTAGTGCAGATCTTCTTTAAGATTTTTTTCCTAATTGACCAGTAAAGGATGGAAAGGGACAGGGACAAGATGGTGGAGAAGATATTACACCTCACTCTAGAGATCATCTTCTGGCTTACTGGAGAGGTGAGAGATTATGATGATGTCACATTACATCATTCTTATCTATGGGAATAACATACGGACAGAACTGGAGAGGTTAGAACTCCAGAAATGTCTGTAGTGAGATTTATACATGTGTCTCTCCATAACTAGGATTGCTTAGTAGTGAAGAAGACCTCTAGCGAGCGCAGTCAGGCTTCTGTATCTGAGGGATGGGGAAGACCTTTGAGTCCAATCACGGGGCCTCCACCTCACCCCCTGATACATGATGACATCAATGACCAGAAGATCCTAGAACTCATCTACACTATGATTAAGCTGCTGACTGGAGAGGTGACACTGCTGGGAATGCTGGGACATTATACATTAATGTTTTGAAGCGATCGGGGGGATGACAGTTTCATTGTATATATCAGGTTCCCATAAGGTGTCAGGATGTCACCGTATATTTCTCCATGGAGGAGTGGGAGTATTTAGAAGGACACAAAGATGTGTACAAAGACGTCATGATGGAGGTTCACCAGCCCCTCACATCACCAGGTAATAGACCAAATTAAATACACATGGCCTATAATTATCTGTATGTGAAGAATGAATTCAGACCCTGTATGTGTTTCCTCCAGTTGTATCCAGTAAGAGGACCACACCAGAGAGATGTCCCCGTCCTCTTCTTCCACAGGACTGTAAACAAGAAAATCCCAATGTTTCTCAGGATCATCAGGTAGATGGAGAGAAGGTGTCGTGAGATCTCCTCTCTGATGTGTAGATGGCTGTGAAAGTCTTGTGCTCAGTCTTGTTTTATACTTGTGTAATGCAAACAGTAGAGATGGCGGGATTACAGCTGATTATACAGTGGGCACGGAAAGTATTCGGACCCCTTTTAAATTTTTCACTCTTTGTTTCATTGCAGCCATTTGGTAAATTCAAAAAAGTTCATTTCTTTCTCATTAATGTACACTCTGCACCCCATCTTGACTGAGAAAACAAATATAGAAATTTTTGCAAATTTATTTAAAAAAAACCTGAAATATCACATGGTCATAAGTATCCAGACCCTTTGCTCAGTATTGAGTAGAAGCACCCTTTTGAGCTAGTACAGCCATGAGTCTTGGGAATGATGCAACAAGTTTTTTACACTCAATCGATGCTCAATTGGGTTTAGGTCAGGGCTCTGGCTGAGCCAGTCAAGAATGGTCACAGCGTTGTTCTGAATCCACTCCTTTGTTATTTTAGCTGTGTGCTTTGGGTCATTGTCTTGTTGGAAGGGGAAGTCTGAGGTCCAGAGCACTCTGCAAGAGGTTGTCATCCAGGATATCTCTTTACTTGGCCGCATTCATGTTTCCTTCAATTGCAATCAGTCGTCCTGTCCCTGCAGCTGAATAACAAGCCCAGAGCGTGATGCTGCCACCACCATGTTTCACTGATGGGATTGTATTGGGCAGGTGATGAACAGCGCCTGATTTTCTCCACACATACCGCTTAGAATTATCACCCAAAAGTTGTATCTTCGTCTCATCAGACCAGAGAATCTTATTTCTCATAGTCTGTGAGTCCTTCATGTGTTTTTTAGCAAACTCTATGCGGGCTTTCATATGTCTTGCACTGAAGAGAGGCTTCCGTTGGGCCATTCTGCCATAAAGGCCCAACTGGTGGAGGGCTGCAGTGATAGTTGACTTTGTGTAACTTTCTCCCATCTCCCTACTGCCTCTATGGAGTTCAGCCATAGTGATCTTGGGGGTTATTCTTTACCTCTCTCGCCAAGGCTCTACTTCCATGATATCTCAATTTGGCTGGACGTTCAGGTCTAGGAAGACTTCGGGTGGTCTCAAATTTCTTACATTTAAGGATTATGGAGGCCACTGTGCTCTTAGGGACCTTGAGTACTGCAGAAATTCTTTTGTAACCTTGGCCAGATGTGTGCCTTGCCACAATTCTGTCTCTGAGCTCCATGGCCAGTTCCTTTGATCTCATGATTCCCATTTGGTCTGACATGCACTGTGAGCTGTGCGATCTTATATAGACAGGTGTGTGCCTTTCCAAATGATGTCCTATCAGTTTTATTAAACACAGCTGGACTCCAATGAAGGAGTAGAACCATCTCAAAGAGGATCACAAAGAAATGGACAGCGTGTGACTTAAATATGAGTGTCTGAGGAAAGGGTCTGAATACTTATGACCTTGTGATATTTCAGTTTTTTTAATAAATTTGCAAAAATGTATACATTTGTTTTTTTTTTTCCAGTCAAGATGGGGTGCAGAGTGTACATTAATAAAAAAATGAACTTTTTTGAACTTACCAAATGGTTGCAATGAAACAGAGTGAAAAATTTAAAGGGGTCTGAATACTTTCCGTACCCACTGTAGATGTGACTCCTCCCATCTGTCTGTGACTTTTACAATATTTGATTCAGGGTGAAGATCTGACCCATATTAATACTACAGAGACATATGTGTGGGGTGATGATCGGTGTAAAGAGGAGATTCCTATAGATAATGATCCAGGTGAGTAGTAACCACTTAATGCAGAGAAGTCACAGATTCTTCTCAATCACTGACTAGTGACTTTTTGTGTTCATTATTGTGAGCTCTGCGGTCAATTGTCCTAGCGCACAGTATCTTACAATATTCTTAACTCTCTTTCGGACGACAAACTGCTGAGGCAAACCCTCTAAATCCTTGCAAGGTTTAAGCCGCAGGGTGAAGACTAGGGGGAATCATTAGAACTTGCCACTTATTCTGACCAGTGTCAGATGGACATTCTGTGTTGTGTCAGTAATACTCTATTAGTAGGAGTTATGTAGAGCTGATAAATATAGAAGCTTTAATTGTGGTAGTAATTCTTTTGTTTCTCTGTTGCTAAATAGGGGAGTATTAATCAGCCATATGATGACCATCCAGACATTTTTATATAAATATGCATGGGTTTTGTGCAATGTTTTAGTATTCTAAGTTTTGAATTATAATACAGTTTGTACTCATGTATTTGTCATAGTTTTAAAGCAATATAAAGTCGCTGTCCCATAATTAGTAAGTATTGCCTTAAAAACATAACACCATAACATTACATAGGCTATTATCAGAAGGCTAATGTTGTTACTGATTTTTATATCTTTTATTGAATTTGAATTTTATTACATAATCTGCAATTTATATGGAAATGTTTACACATTTTAATATATTAATATTTCTATTATTAAAAATAAACCATGTTATTCTTGCCAGGTAACTGTATCAGAAACTCAGAGGAACATGTGATCGCTTCAGATTTTAAAGCAGATGATCCGGGTATCACACAAAAAGCATGTGAAGAGAATGCCATTATCCCAGATATACCATCAGCTCTTCACAATGAAGATATATTATCTGATCCTTTTGAACATGATTCCTTACATACTAAAAAGAAAAATAAGAATAACATAAGGGTTGTCGAACATGAACAATCTCACAAACGGGTGAATCGATTTGCATTTGGAAATTGTAAAATAGATCGGTCAAATGTTGTTAAACATGAGACAAGTCACATGGAAGCAAAGGAACTTCCATTTTCGGATTGTGTGAAATCAATTTTTTTTGAGCATCAAAAGTCTCACACGGGAGAGACGCCATTTTCATGTTTTAAGACCAAGAATAGCTGTACGGAGAAATCGCAACTTATTTCACATGCGAGGAGTCACCATAAGAAAAAGCCATTCTCATGTTCAGAATGTGGAGCATGTTTTAAATGTCAATCAAAACTATTTAAACATAAGAGAAGTCACACAGGGGAGAAGCCATTTTCATGTTTAGAATGTGGGAAATATTTTACTCGCAAATCACATCTTGCTGACCATCAAAAAACTCACACAGGAGAGAAGCCATTTTCATGTTCAGAATGTGAAAAATGTTTTAAAAAGAAGATACATCTTGATACACATCAGAGAATTCACACAGGGGAGAAGCCATACTTATGCACAGAATGTGGGAAGTGTTTTAATCAAAAATCACATCTTACGAAGCATCAGAAAAGTCACACAGGAGTGAAGTCCATTTCATGTTCAAAATGTGAGAAATGTTTTTTTCAGAAATCAAATCTTGTTGACCATGAAAAAACTCACACTGGGGAGAAGCCATTTTCTTGTTCTGAATGTGGGAAATGTTTTAGACATAAGTTAAGTCTCGTTACACATCAGAGAACTCACACAGGTGAGAAGCCATTCTCTTGTGCAGAATGTGGGAAGCGTTTTAACCAAAAAGCTCATCTCGCTAGCCATCAGACAAGTCATACAGGAGATAAGCCATTTTCATGCTTAGACTGTGGGAAATGTTTTTTTCAGAAATCAAATCTTGTTGACCATCAAATGATTCACACAGGAGAGAAGCCGTTTTCATGCTCAGAATGTGGCAAATGTTTTACTCGGAAATCAAGTCTTAGTGCTCATCAAAGAATTCACACAGGGGAGAAGCCATTTTCATGTTTAGAGTGTGGGAAATGTTTTAAACAGAAGTGGAGTCTTGTTATACATCAGAGAAATCACACAGGTTGAGAAGTTGTTCTGATATCAAAAAAACGAAAAAAATTTTCTTGTGACGGATCAGAGAAGTCACGCAGGAGATAAGCCATTTTCATGTTTAAAATACAGGAAATGTTTGTCTATAGAGTGAAACCTTGTTGATCATTAAATTGTTCAAACAGGATAGACTCCATATTCATGTCCTGAATGTGGTCAATATTTTACAGGTAGCTCAAAACAGCTCGCTATACATGACTTGAATCTCACTGCAAAAAGGGACTCTGCTTCTCATGCTCAACTATTGCAATAGGCTGAAAATAGTCAATAGCTGCTACTGCGCAGGTGTTGGCGGCGCCATCTTGGAGGAGTAATTTTTTTTTTTCTCAAGCATATCTAGAATATCAGGATAACATGTGGGGGATGGCAAGATGTAGCTGCCAGTATACTGTTTGAAGCAGTTGGTTTTTCGGTAAGGAAGCACCAATACCCTATTTTCCTCAATATTAGCAACAAATGTTACATCTAAAAAATCAATTTGTGACTTCTCAGAAAAAACAGTAAATTGGAGATTATAATCATTGTTGTTAAATATTCAAGGAAAAACTGAGCATCATCCTCCATATCTTTTAAAACAAAGACCAGATCATCAATATATCTTCCCATCCACACCAGATTTGCTCCGAATGGGTTTGAAGATATGCAGATAAAGTTCTCTTCCCAGGTTGCCATTACGATATTAGCGCGTGAAGGGGAAAATTTTGCCCCCATACTCACACCGCTGATCTGCAAAAAATACCTATTGTCAAACATGCAATAATTATGGCTCAAGAGAAATTTTGTTGCTTCAAGTAAAAAATTACATAGAACCTCCAAATAGTTGCTATATTTCCTGAGATAGAAAGATAAACATTTAAGAGCTATATTATGGGGAATAGATGGATACAGACCAATTACATAATTATTGCATGTCTGACAATAGGTATCCCTTAGATACCCGATGTGTACGTTAGTTACCAGCTCCCTGCATCAGCGCGCTGGTAACTCACGTACACATCGGGTTTCTAAGGGACGCACATCCCTTGGATACCGAATGTGTACATTAGTTACCAGCTGATCACTGGTAGCGATGAAAGAAATGTCCAGAGGTTTCCAAGAGCGATCAGCGATACCGGCAGGGGGGGCGGTCGCTGATCGCTGTCACACACAGCGATCTCGCTGGTGAGATCGCTCTTGTGTCACAAAACTTGTGACTCAGCAGCGATCTCGCTAGCGAGATCGCTATGTGTGACGGGGCCTTTGTTTTAAAAGATATGGAGGATGCCCAGTTTTTCCTTGAATATTTAACCCCTTCACCCCCAAGGGTGGTTTGCACGTTCATGACCGGGCCAATTTTTACAATTCTGACCACTGTCACTTTATGAGGTCATAACTCTGGAACGCTTCCATGGATCCCAGTGATTCTGACACTGTTTTCTCGTGACATATTGTACTTCATGTTAGTGGTAAAATTTCATTCAAATAACTTGCGTTTATTTGTGAAAAAAACGGAAATTTGGTGAAAATTTTGAAAATTTCGCAATTTTCCAACTTTGAATTTTTATGCCCGTAAATCACAGAGATACGACACACAAAAATACTTGATAAGTAACATTTCCCACATGTTTACTTTACATCAGCACAATTTTGAAACCAAAATTTTTTTTTGTTAGGAAGTTATAAGGGTTAAAAATTGACCAGCGATTTCTCATTTTTGCAACACCATTTTATTTTTACGGACCACATCACATTTGAAGCCACTTTGAGGGGTCTATATGATAGAAAATACCCAAAAGTGACATCATTCTAAAAACTGCACCCCTTAAGGTGATCAAAACCACATTCAAGAAGTTTATTAACCCTTTAGGTGCGTCACAGGAATTTTTTGAATATTTAAAAAAAAATGAACATTTAACTTTTTTTCACTAAAAAAAAACTTCAGGATCAATTTTTTTTATTTTACCAAGGGTAACAGGAGAAATTGGACTGCAAAAGTTATCGTGCAATTTGTCCTGAGTATGCTGATACCTGATATGTGGGGGGAACCACTGTTTCGGCGCATGGCAGACCTCAGCAGGGAAGGAGCGCCGTTTGACTTTTTCAATGCAAAATTGGCTGGAATTCAGATCGGACGCCATGTCGCGTTAGGAGAGCCCCGGATGTACCTAAACAGTGGAAACCCCCCAAGTGACCCCATTTTGGAAACTAGACCCCCCAAGGAACTTATCTAGATATGTGGTGAGAATTTTAAACCCACAAGGGCTTCACAGAAGTTTATAACGTACAGCGGTACAATTAAAAAATCATATTTTTTCCAAAAAAATGATCTTTTCACCCCCAATTTTTATTTTTCCAAGGGTAACAGGACCCTAAAAGATATTGTGCAATTTGTCCTGAGTGCCCTGATACCCCACATGTGGGGGTAAACCACTATTTGGGCGCATGGCAGAGCTCGGAAGGGAAGCAACGCCATTTGACGTTTTTGGCTGGAATTGAGATCGGACACCATGTCGCGTTTGGAAAGCCCCTGATGTACCAAAACAGTAGAAACCCCCCACAAATGACACCATTTTGGAAACTAGACCCCCAAGGAACTTATCTAGATGTGTGGTGAGCACTTTGAACCCCCCAGTGCTTCACAGAAGTTTATAACGCCCGGGCGTGAAAATAAAAAAATCGTATATTTTTTCCACAAACATGATCTTTTAGTCACCAATTTTTTCATTTTCCCAAGGGTAACAGGAGAAATTAGACCCCAAAAGTTGTTTTGCAATTTGTTCTGAGTATGCTGATACCTCATATGTGGGAGAAAACTACTGTATGGGCACACGTCGGGGCTCGGAAGGGAAGTAGTGACGTTTTGGAATGCAGACTTTGATGGAATGGTCTGCAGGTGTCATGTTGCTTTTGGAGAGCCCCTGATGTACCAAAACAGTAGAAACCCCCCACAAGTGACCCCATTTTGGAAACTAGCCCCCCTAAGGAACTTATCTAGATGTGTGGTGAGCACTTTGAACCCCCCAGTGCTTCACAGAAGTTTATAACGACCGGGCATGAAAATAAAAATATCGTATTTTTTCAGCAAACATCTTTTAGTCTCCTTTTTTTATTTTCCCAAGGGTAAAAGGAGAAATTGGACCCCAAAAGTTGTTTTGCAATTTGTCCTGAGTATGCTGATACACTATATGTGGGGGTAAAGCACTGTTTGGGCGCATGGCAGAGCTTGGAAGGGAAGGAGCACCATTTGACTTTTTCAACGCAGAATTGGCTGGAATTCAGATCAGACGCCATGTTGCATTTGGAGAGCACCTGATGTGCCCAAACAGTGGAAACCCCCCAATTATAGCTCCAACCCTAACCCCAACACACCCCTAATCTGAGCCCTAACCCTAGCGCTACCTAACCCTATCCCTAACCCCAGCCCTAACCCTAGCCCTAACCCTAATGGGGAAAATGGAAATAAATACTTTTTTTTAATTTTATTATTTTTCCCTAAGGGGGTGATAACGGGGGGGTTTGATTTACTATTTATGGCGGTTTTTATGTTTGGCGGCTGTCGCATGCTAAAAGACGCTTTTTATTGTAAAAATAGTTTTTGCATCACCACATATTGAGAGCTATAATTTTTCCGTATTTTGACCCACCGAGTCATGTGAGGTCTTATTCTTTGCGGGACGAGTTGACGTTTTTATTGGTACCATTTTCGGGCACGTGACATTTTTTGATCGCTTTTTATTCTGATTTTTGGGACGCAGAATGAACAAAAACCAGCGTTTCATGAATTTCTTTTGGGGGGGTGCGTTTACACCGTTCCGCGTGCGGTAAAATTGATAAAGCGGTTTTATTCTTCGGGTCGGTACGGTTACAGCGATACCTCATTTAGGTCTTTTTTTATGTTTTGTCGGTTTTTTGCAATGAAAACCATTTTATATAAAAAATAATTATTTTTGCATCGCTTTATTCTGCGAGCTATAACTTTCTTATTTTTTTGCTGATGATGCTGTATGGTGGCTCGTTTTTTGCGGGACAAGATGACGTTTTCAACGGTACCATGGATATTTATATGCGTCTTTTTGATCGCGCGTTATTGCACTTTTTGTTTGGCGGTATAATAATCATTATTTTTTGCTTCGTTTTTTATTTTTTAAGGGGTTCGCTAAAGGGGTTAACTAATGGGACAGTTTTATAGGGCGGGTCGCTATGGACGCGGCGATACCAAATATGTGTACTTTTATTATTTTTTTTTTTTTATTTTAAAAAAAATGAATTTATTGGGGAATATATATATTTTTTTTTTACTAATTTAGCAATTAAATTATTTTTACACTTTTTTTTTTTTTTTACTTTATTACATAGTCCCAGGTGGGACATCACTGTCCTGTGACAGATCGCTGATCTGTCACATCACAGATCACTGTGACAGATCAGCGATCTGTCACAGGCACTACTGCAGACTTCCTCATGCCTGCGCTTTGCAGGCAGTGCGGAAGTCAGCTCCCTACAGGCACCCGAAGGTCCCAGTCACCATCTTGGATCCGGGGGCCTGTAGGGAAGGAGTCCCCCGCAGCAGCGCTGCACATTGCGCTGCCGTGGGGGTTCAGGGAAGCACGGAGGAAGCCCCCTCCCTGCTGATGCTTCCCTTTGACCCCCGGTACACTGCGATCGTGTTTGATCGTGGTGTACAAGGGGTTAACGTGTCGGGGGCGGTCCGTGACCGCCCCTGACACATTATCACAGCTGACATCCAGCACAATCAGCTGACACCCGGCCGCGATCAGCGGCGCTCACCACGTGGGAGCTGCTGATCGCGCTAGACGTACTATCCCGTCCATGGGCATAGGGGCCCGGGTCCCATGGACGGGATAGTACGTCTGATGTCAGGAAGGGGTTAAACAACAATGATTATAATCTCCAATTTACTGGTTTTTCTGAGAAGTCACAAATTGATTTTTTAAATGTAACCTTTGTTGCTAATATTGAGGAAAATAGGGTATTGGTGCTTCCTTACCGGAAACCAACTGCTTCAAACAGTATACTGGCAGCCACATCTTGCCATCCCCCACATGTCATCAGGAACGTACCTGTTGGTGAGCTCATCAGGATTAAACGCAATACTTCTGATGACTCTACATATATAAGTGAGAGTAAAAAAGTTTGTAGCAGATTACAAAATTGGGGTCATCCCAAGTGGTGTTTGGAAAGAGACCAATCTATTGTTGGTAACATCAGCAGAGATTCTTTACTTCAACATAAATGTAAGGAAAATAAAACCAAAAATAATATCATTCCATTCACCACAGGGCATAGTCCACAATCAGATCACTAATATCATACCGAAATATTTACCTATTTTACAACAAGATACAATTCTCAGAAAGATTTTGGACAATCACACAGTCCGATTTGTGCCAAAAAGAGCGACTACACTAAAAAACCTTTTGTCTCCTAGCTTATTTGTGGACTTGGAACGAGATCAAAAGAAAAACTGGCTCAGTACCGTTGGTTTCCACAAATGTGGAGCTAACGTGTGCAAATGTTGCCAATATGCCACAAAAGATAAAAAAAATTGTCTCCTTTAAAAATAAAGAGATTCCAATACGCAGTTTTATAAATTGTAATACGGATAATGTCATTGATCTGATTCAATGTAACATCTGTCAGCTTCAATATGTAGGTTGAAAAAACGTATCCGTACACTTGTCCGATGCGGTTAACTTACCGCTGGCAGGTTACTCTGCAGTTTCACGGCATTTTGCTAACAAACATAATGGAGATCTAACATCTTTCTCCTTCAAAGGAATAGAGAAAGTGTCCAAGCCCACGAGGGGGGCAATTTACAAGAAAAAATCCTGGCTAGGGAAAGTAAGTGGATTTTTCTACTGGAAACTTGAGTGCCGTGCGGTTTGAATAACCGTATGGACTTGATAACGCAATATTAAACATAAATGGTGATACTACAATAATGGTTTCATAGCAACAGTAGCTAATCCAGTATCAAATAATTCCAATATTAACTATTCTTGTGCTGTGGAATATATGAATGTTTCATTCAAATCTCTGTATCTTATAGGTATCGCTTGATTTTATTTTATTTGTTTTTAATATTGATTTTAATCATTTGTTTTTTTCATGTTGATGAAGTCCTTGGGGATGGAACAACACCGCAAAGGGTTACTACTGGCTATAGGGTTAATTTGGCTGAACTAAATTCACTGGGAATCTCCTATACACACCAGCCAGTATCTAGAAAGGGTGACACCCTGAAATTCAGTGGTGTTTTTCCCTGGCCTCATACTATATAGGCGGTTTTGATTCATTCCTTACTTGGACCTTGAGGAAGAGACATGTAGTGTCGAAACATGTCATCCAAAAAGGATTGACCATATGCAAAATTGTTATTGAAGAAACCTGGAACCTTTTTAGTGGAAAAATAAAAGTTATATTTTACTCCACCCTTGGACTGATCGCTGGAGAAACAACACTATCTCTTTTACATGCAAGGATTTAATCCCAATCCGCTTTCCGTGTGAACTGCTACCACAGGCTGGACTTATTCCTAGTTTTCTTCAAAGCGGTGAGCTGGCTGTGCCAAAAAATCTTTTTTATATATATATATATATATATATATATATATACACATTCTATGTGTATATATCTATTCTTTCGTTTGTGTTTGAAAACCTGTCATAGGGCTCCATTACATGTCCATTTTGCAAGCCTGCGAGAAATTCTCGGCATACGGATGCCATACGGATTACATAAGGATGCTTACATGGGAAAAATACGTGGCCACACCCTGACAACGGATGACATTTAGGGACCATTTATGCGTATTACGGCCGTACAATACGGTCCGTATTTTTCTACGTTGTGTGTGACGCCGGCCTAACAGTTCCCATCACCAGATCACCTAATCTGTCACACCATGTTTAGACCACATATTACCACCACGGTGACTGAATAATATCACTTACAAGGGACAAATACTACCGTACCATGTCCAGATCACAACCACCTGGTGACCAATAATACCACATATGAGTAACAAATACCACCACACCATGAAAAGACCACATATTACCACCACATAGTGACCAAATAATAGCACATACAAGGAACAAATACCATCACACCATGGCTGGACCACAATTAGCACCACATTGTGACTGAATACTACAATACTGATCATTAATAAAAAAAAACCAATACTAATATCACCATAAGTGCCATTATACACAGGAGATCTGTACTTAGTTTGCAGTGTCTGTGTACAGGTAATACAGTGATTATTGGTGACATTATACACAGGAGCTCTGTATACAGTATCAGTGTACAGGTAGTACAGTAATCAACAGTTACATTATACACATGAGCGCTGTATATATTGTACAGGTTATACCGTGATGAATGACATTATACACCGGAGCTCTGTATATAGGGTCAATGTAAAGGTAATTGTGATGGTCAACGTGTGACTGGACACACTGCCTCCAGCAGGGCGAATTTCTATCACACACGTGACCCTGGATACACCGCCTCCTGTAGGGCGAATTTAAATTATATAACGTGCAGCCGGATACACCGCCTCCAGCAGGCGAATTTCAGAATTACACGTGAAACTGGATACACCGCCTCCAGCAGGGCTTATTTAAATAATAAGGGGAAACACCAGGGAAACCAATACAATGGAGGGCCCTGCGATAGGGAACGGGGCCGTGGAGACCTCCTGCACTCCCCTGAGCCAGTCTCTACACTCCTAACAGTCCCTATATAGGCTCTGCACCTGTCGCCGAGCTGGAACCTAAGAACCCTAGCTCGCCCTGCACCTAGTCCTTTCTAATGAAATGGATGGTGCAGAAACTAATCCCACCACTGCACTGAAACACACATAAGGAAAGTCACAAACAGAGATAACACCAATTAGCTTTGCTCTGTTGCTCTTGCTCCCAGCAACAGAGTCCACCACCAGAATGCAGTTTTCCTCCAGAATCGTTGCTACTTCTCCAAGCTTTGTCAGAGATGCAAGGAACACCTGTTATGAATGAGTCACCGTAGGAGGCAAAAGCAGAAATACAAGCTAAGTCCAGAAAACCAGAGAAGTTGGCAACTATCAGATTGCAGACGCCTGAACCTATCAACACAACTAGCAGTAGCCGTGGGGGGTTCCTACGATGCCCTAGACCCCTCGATCACAGCCGGAGAATTACATAGGCCTAAAGAAAGAAAGGGGAAATCTAAACTGCCCCAGAGCAGACCCCAAAGCAATAGGCAGCCCCCAACATATAATGACGGTGAAGCAAGATGAAAATACTAACACAGACAGAAAGATAGACGGGGCCCAAAACTACCTAGATAGGAAAGGACAGGAAGGCTTCTGTTTGCAATCTGCCAAAACCCTATCAAAGACATACGCCAACAAGCTGATATGAAAAAGGCCCTGAAGCAGCTAGGCTTCAAAAACTAAATCAGCACTCAGGTATTTTCAGAAGACAGCTAAATGAATTCAGCACACCCCAGCAGGGAATGGCAGAAATCCAGAAAAACAAAGCAAAACAAACTCAAAGCACAAAAGCAAAAGGCCGAGCAGCAAACTTAGCTTTAGAGGAGCAGGAATTCAGACTGGTCTCCAAGGATCCCACAGAGAAATCACCTGCAGGGCAGAAGGGCGTCGGCAGCCTTATATCCAGTCAGTAACTCCACTCAGCCAGTCATCATCAGCCTCAGGTGTTTGATAATCAGGCTCACTACCTTTCTTTACCAGAAGAGGGCGTTCCTCGGGCCTCAGTAATGAAGGGGAAAATGAACTCACAACAAACACCTCTTTGTAATTTCTTCCTTCACCAGACTTTACACCAGAGCTCTCCTGAGCTGCAAGGAACTCCTCTCTGTAGTTCCTCCCTCCACCAGACTTGGTTGGAAATGAGCAATATCACCAACAGTGATTGCAACACCTGACACTCTTTTATAGCAGAGCCAGAGCAATCACACCTGCTTTATAATCACGTGCACTAAACTAAAGTAACCAGAGTGCAATGACCCTAACGGCCACCGGTGGCAAAACTAGAACTGAAACCACCACAGTGCAATGCCCCTAACGGCCACCGGTGGCAAAACTAGAACTGAAACCACCACAGTGCAATGACCCTAATGGCCACTGGGGGCAAAACTATCTTTAAGCACACAGCTTAAGGAAAAGAAAAAGGTTACTAGTGCATTTATCTGTCATAATACAACCTGGATCATGACAGATAAATAGTCGCATGTGCTGGTGGGTGATTATATGTCACTTTTTATTGCATAACATGAGGTTTACTATATATTATATGCAATTATTTTGACTGTTGGTGAGCTTAAAGTTCATTGCTCCAGCAATATAAAAATTCACCCTGTATGTAATATATTGTTTACATTCCATATGCTATATACTGTGATAATTTTGATTCGTGGTGCGTCCTTCTTTCAACTTGTGCCAATAGGGGTAACCTCTCCTCTCCTTATATCTGTATATCCCAATTAATATATATTTTCTATTTTTCAATATATCTGGGTTTTTGTCGTTTTTCCTTGTTTTTCGGCTGTATGTATTGCTGTGCGACTGCACGTTCTGCTCCGAGTGCCGGGTATTAATATGCGAGCCTCGTCCGAGTTTCTCACATGTGTTATGCCAGCCTACAGGTAGCACACTGACTCACCAGTGACGTCTCTAGGTGAAGTCCTTCATCTTTGCTTTTCATCTTCATCCAGCCAGGGCTCATCTCTGTAGGAAATAACAGTTATCTAGAGCACTGCTTGCAGAACACATTACTTAATTTTATCCCAACTTCTAAACTACACCAGATGAAGAAAAAAAGGCGACATAGTGTCGCTCTGCACAGTAACAAGACCGCCTCCCCCATTTAAAACAGTATCCTCAAAAATAAAATAAATACATCACTGCAGTAATAATGTCCCTTAATTAACCCTTATTGTAATAATATCCCCTATCCTGGGCCCCATGTGTCTCATTCCTGGCTCTAGCCATATGTTCTCCCATCCTGGTCCCATATGGTCTCCCATCCTGCCCTCATGACTATCCATTCTGTCCCCATGTGATGCCCCATCTGTTCTGTGATCCTGCCCCATCTGTCTCCATTGCATCCATCCAGCTCATGATCCTGCACCATGTGTCTCCATCCTGCCCCATCTGTCTCTCATCCTGCCCTGTGTCTCCAACCTGCCCCCTTGTCTTCATCCTGCCCCATGTCTCCCATTCTGCTCCCTTGTCTCCCATCCTGCACCCTGTATCTCCCATCCTGCCCCCTGTGTGTCCAATCCTGCCCCAGCTTTCTCCATCCTGCCCCCGCATCTACCATTTTGCCTCACTTGTCTCCATCTTGCCCCCATGTCTCCCATCCTGCCCCCATGCCGCTTTCAATAAAAATAAAAAAAACCTTTCTCCTTACCTGACCACGTTCCTTCGGCTATGTTCCCTCCATGCAGTTCAAGCACGCACTCGCAGGCGAATCACAAAGACGTCATACACCGGCGACGTGTGCGCTGACGTCAGCTGCCAGCCTCTGATTGGCTGGCGGCTTTTAACTATTGCTGTGCGGGCCCGCATGGCAATAGAGTCTAACTGGACCTGCATCTCGGATGCAGGTTCAGTTTCTGCATTTGCAGAATCTTGCCGCTGGGGCCCGATGCAGGCCCACTCTGTTCATTGGGCCCCATACACCAGTCAGGGCAGTAATGCCTTGATGGCGGCCCTGCCTGGAATACAGTAAATGCAAAGGGGTGTTTGTAATACACTAATCACATGCTGCAGAGCTAGTCTCAGAACGGTTATATCATTTTTAATTGGCAAAAAACTGACTGGCACATCCAGACTAGTGTGAATAGGTGCATAACCAGGAGGAGCTACCTCCATATACAATGTACAAAATAAGGTTGCACTCTATCATGCTAAGGCATGTCAATATGGAATATGTGAAATTTGAATAGCAATACGTCTATGGAGTATTAGGGAAAAATATCAGACGCTTAGCATATAACTTGGCCCCATACACCAGTCAGGGCAGTAATGTCTTGATGGCGGCCCTGCCTGGAATAAATGCAGAGGGGTGTTTGTAATACACTAATCACATGCTGCAGAGCTATTCTAACAGAACGGTTATATCATTTATAATATAATGACATTATAGTGCTGTGAGAGGGGAGCTGCAGTTTGTCACATACACAGATCTATTCTAGGTACCAGCATATTATTCCCCGATGCCTGGGATAGGGTCACAGCATTGTACATACTATAAGTATTGCACACTCTCCGTCCAGCATCCAGGCTCTAAAAGAGGTTGTTCTTGAAGAATAGAAAATAGATATATGTTGCAATATGTCACCAACTTGTTCATTCCATGTCTAGAAGACTTGGTGCATTCCGGTGATACATATAGGACATACAAAATATTAGATGCAGTAGTTTTTGATATGGGGTGTACACATTTTTTGCATCAAATAATTTTGAAGATTTTTGTAATGAAATATTTATTATTAGCCTTATTATCATGGTATTGGTTAAAGGAATCTGTCACCTCATTCTGTAATCCTGTAGATAAACCCCGATGTAACCTGAAAGATAAGAAAAATGAGTTAGATTATACTCACCCAGGAGGTGGTCCGGTCCGATGGGTGTCACGATCCAGGTACGGCGCCTCCCATCTTCTAGCGATGACGTCCTCTTGCTTGCTTCTGTCTCTGTGGTGATTGGTTTCAGTCTCTTTGCCTCGTCCATGTCTCTGAGCACCTTCTACTTTTGTGTCTTCTTCAGTGGTGGTCAGGCTCACCTCGGCCATTTCTCTGAGCATCTTGTACTTCTCTGTTTTGTTCAGCAGTGATCGGGCGGAGCCTCCTCACCTTGGCTGTATCTCTGAGCACTGAACACCTACTACTGTGTCTTGTTTAATGGTGGTCGGGCTCCGCCTCCTCACCTCGGCCATGTCTCTGAGCACTGAACACCTTGTACTTTTGGCCCTCCAGGAAGGTTGTGGCTCTGCAATATGACAGCACTGGAGGATAATGGCTTCCTGGTAGCTTCCTGTTTGATTCTTGTCTAATATTTTGAAATTCATTTTCAGCTTTTTTTCTTAACACATTTGTCATTACTGTGTTGACCCTTTACAATCAAATGTAAGGATTAAAGACTTTCCTTTGTGCCTGTCTGCCTTTATCCAAGATGGAGTCTTGTATCTCGCCCTGTCATAGAACTTCCTGTCTGTCCTGTTATTTAAGTCCAGGTTGTGTGTTCCAACTTGCCTGAGTATTTTGTGCTGTTGGCTCCTGAGCTCCTGCCCGTTGTGCTGGTGAATGCCCTGCTACTGCTGCTCGATACTCAGTGGTCTACCTCGCCTCGTTCAGCTGTCTTCCATTTTCTGTGTGCTCCTGGATCCTGACCGGGGTTGCCTATTGACCAGAATACTTGGGTACTGCCTCTCGCCTCTGAAGCTGCTGAGGTCAGTAAGAAGTGTAACTTCATATCTTCTGGACTTCGTCTGTTGGGCTGTGGTGTGGGACTTGAGCGGGACTTGTCAGCCCTTAAAAGTACGTTTAAAGACCTTCTTTTTGAACTCACACAAACAAGTGCCGTACCCACGTGTGACCAAGTTATTGCTTGACTTCCTTGTTTAAGTATTGTGTGCATTTCCACTACCCCCTTGCTGGATAACCACGTTTAAGTTCTGTATGCATACCCACTGATATCTTTAATGGACTTCCTCTTTTAAGCGCCTCGCGCACTCCTATGTCATATCCTTGCTGGACTTGTTCATTTTAGTAGTCTCATCCCGCTATTCAGTTTGCTGCGATTTACCATATTGTGCTGAGCACCTCATTACAATTGCAGGAATATCTGTGTTAGTTCTGTTTGCTTTTTTGTTTTGTTTAAATACATCTTTTTGCAGCAGCTTTGTTCTCAGACTGGTTTTATCCCACGCTATCAGATTCCTTAGTACCTACATAATTCTTACACCAAACTTGTGACGGTTCTGTGATGGTACCTTAATATGTTAGCAATATAAAAATTGCTGCATCCCTCTGTAAGATTTGTAACAATTTTTGACTTTTCAGAGTTTGCAAAATCTCTTTTTGCCCCATTTTGCTTGTGGAAAACAAGCTCCTAATAATTCAGCACTCCTTGATAAAAGATGATGTATTCTTAGGCCGCATCTCCCTCCTTACACAAATTCACATCACCTGATCTTCGTCATCCAATCGGCATTCAATTTTATACAGCTTAGAGGAAGAAAATCTGCATAAAAATTGATATGGTCAAAATACTCACTGCCTAATAATTGCGCACACAGTGTGGATAACGGATCTTTAAAAGGGGATTTGTTATAAATCAGGGTTTTTTTCAAGTATATACTCTTGAGGGAACCTAACTAAGGCGCAATGCTACAAAACAAGGAAAAGGGTAATAAGAAATACAGCAAATGGGGGCGTGGCCTGCACGCTGATGGCGACGGCTGCTTGAAAGGAGAGCTCTGTGCTTCAGCAGGATAAACCAGCTCACAGATAACAGGATTACCAGCTACAGGAGGTGTGAGTAACCCCAGCCCTCAGTGATGCCTAAGTTGAGACCTAAAAAAACTGGCACTCCAGCCAAGCTGACAGACTTCTACCCCCGGGATAGGGAAGTCTCCTCACCTAGCAAGATGGCGCTGTCTTCCCACTCAGCGTCTTCCCACTCCTCACAAGGAGATACAGGCTGCGTGAGAGGCAATACAGGCATTCCTCTGACAGAGGAAACAATGCAATCTCTGCTGAAGACGCTGAGGGCTTCCCTACAGGGTGATCTCAGAGAAATAGTCAGAGAGCTGAAGGAAGAAATCAGGTCTCTTGGTGATCGCACAGAGCATGTAGAAACTAAAATGGCTGAATTTGCAACATCACATAACAATCTGATAGATGCTAACACAGCTTTGGAAAAGGAGGTGGAGGCATTAAAACTTAAAATCAGTGATATAGAGGACAGATCCCGAAGAAATAACCTAAAAATCAGAGGGATTCCCTCATCTGTAGCAGATAAAGACCTCCATGAATACTTCCACAAGTTTCTGCAGCTTATACTTCCTGGATGGGACGCCAGAGACCTGATAGTGGACAGAATTCATAGAGTCCCTAAATCCAAAGGCATAGATCCAGCTCTGCCTAAAGATGTCCTGGCTAGACTTCATTTCTATAAAACAAAAGAAGCTGTGCTGTACACACTGAGGGAAAGTCCAGCCCTGCCAGACACTTTCATGGGACTAAAAATCTTCCCAGATCTTTCTGCTACAACTCTTAATAAAAGAAGAGAATTCGCCCACCTTTCTAAACTCCTTAGAGATCAAGACATCAAGTACAAGTGGGATTTTCCGGTGAGGATGATAATTTTCAAAGATGGAGGCACTTACATATGTCATACTCCTTCTCAGCTGGGCAAATTGCTGGATGACTGGGGAATAGCCCACCCACCAAACCCTGGTGGGCGGGAGAATCAAAGAGGCTCTCCAAACAGGATTAACCCTGAATGGTCAGCAACTTAGCTGGGACTCCTTCCTGCTTATGGCACCTGCTGTCTCTGCTCCTGTGACACGGGATGTCACGTAGCCCCCCTGATGTTCTCGCCTATGGTGAGCGGTTATACTCCGGTCACCCTACTCGGGGCAAACCGGTGTTGATGGAACTTTTTTGTTTTTGTTCCTCTTCTCACAAATGTTCCTTAATTTTTTTCGGAAATTTCTTTCAATTCCTTGTTGGTCTAACCCCTCTCATCCCTGATGGCGTTCCTAGGAATTCAAACCCCCCTGCGGCTCCAATATGAGAATTAAGATATTGTCTATTAATGTGAACGGACTCAACTCCCCAGCAAAAAGGTCAATGATGTGGAGAGAGGTGATGGCATCTAACTGTGATATAGCGTGCATTCAGGAGACCCACCTTCTTTCCACAGATAATAAACGGCTACTTCATCCCAGGTTTCAACACGCCTTTTTTGCTAATGACTCAAAAAAAAGAGGAGGAGTGGCCATTTTAATAAAGAACTCAGTGGCCTTTAAATTGATAAATGTAAGTTATGGAGCGGATGGAAGATATATTATTTTGTCTTGTTATATCAACAGCGTCCCTTATACCTTGGCAACGGTCTACTCCCCAAATTCATCACAATTGACCTTTGCTAGGAAATTTTTCCAAGCATTCAAAGATACTGCCACAGGGGCGGAAATCATCTGTGGAGACTTTAATATACCTGTTATACGCTCCATGGATTGCTCCAACATCAACATCTCACATGCTAAGGAACTTAATCATCTCATCAATGAATTCCATTTTCATGACATCTGGAGATATTTACACGCATCAGAAAGAGACTATACATTCTTCTCTTCCAGGCATCGCTCGTACAGTAGAATTGATTTCTTTTTGGTCGACAGCAAATCTATAAGTAATTGTGTTGCAGCTGATATTGGTTTAATCACTTGGACAGATCATGCGCCGATCTCTTTGTCTGTTCAGGGTAGCTTTAATGTTCAAAATTCCCCCAGGTGAAGACTGAATACTAGCTTGCTTGGTAGGCAGAAGGTACATGATGAAGTAGAGTCAGTGTTAACAGAATATTTCAAACTTAATAATAATGGGGAAATTTCTGACGAGACCCTGTGGGCTGCTCATAAAGCAGTAGTCAGGGGGCAGCTCATAAAACTAGCCTCCATCCAAAAACGGAAAAAAGACGCAGATATTAAATATATATTAACCCGTATTCATCACCTTGAATCCCTGAATAAAGCCAAAGCAACCCCTAACTTGACTAAAGAAATTGTAACCCATAGATTCCAACTAAGATCCCTACTCCTGCAAAAATACGAACATAATCTTAAAAAAAATAGATCGACATTTTATGCTATGGGGGATAGAGCGGGGTCCTTATTGGCAAGAAGGACGAAAAAACGTGAGATCCAATCTAAAATAGAATTCCTGAGGGACCCAAACGGAACAATCATTAGACATCCCATTGAAATAGCAGAAGCATTTGCGAAATATTATGAGGCCCTGTATAATCTAAAATATGATTCCAACACGTCACAGCCGACTCAAGTGGATATACAGGGTTTTCTAGACACCCTGGATCTTCCCCGGGTCTCAGATGAGCAATTAGAGGAACTTAATCTTCCCTTTACTACACATGAAATCCTAGGTGCCATCAAAATGACTAAGTCTAACTCTGCCCCAGGCCCTGATGGGCTGCCATACGAATATTACAAACAATTTACCTCCACTCTGTCCCCCTTTATGTTAAAAACCTTCAATTTTTGGCAAAATAAAGGGTCAATTTCCCCAGACAACTTAGAAGCGATTATTATCACGCTACCCAAGCCAGGGAAACCTGCAGACACCCCGAGTAATATTAGGCCCATTTCACTCCTAAATTGTGATGTAAAAATTTATGCCAAACTAGTGGCGGATAGACTTCATAAAGTGATCCCGGCCTTAGTGGCTCCAGATCAAGTTGGTTTTGTGACAGGCAGGCAATCTAAGGATGGCACCAGACGGATGCTTGACTTGATTAGACTGGTGGAGATATCGGGTGGACCCAGTGCATTCCTGTCTCTTGATGCTGAAAAAGCCTTTGACAGGGTGCACTGGGGGTACCTGGAGAGAGTTCTAACAAAATTCGGGTTCTTGGGGAAAATCAAGTCATCCATTCTAGCTCTCTACTCTTACCCAAATGCGTCAGTGTTGGCATCGGGGTTTCTGTCATCTAAATTTCAAATAAGTAATGGCACTCGCCAGGGGTGTCCATTGTCTCCCGCTATTTTTGCTTTAGTGGTAGAACCTCTGGCGGAAGCTATACGAAAAAACATAGCCATTTCTGGTATAAGAGTTGGGGAATTTGAACATAAACTTGGTCTATACGCAGACGATGTGATAATTTCCTGTTCTAACCCTGTAGTTTCGATTCCAGCAGTGGTGAACACATTATCAAACTTTTCGAAAGTGTCGTATTATAAGCTTAATGCGGCAAAGTCTTTGATATTGCCGTTTAATGTACCGGTGGAGGCCAGGAGTGCGCTGGAGGGGGCCTTTCAATTCAAATGGTGCGACAGGAGGATACCTTATTTGGGTATTAAGCTGACACCATCGCAGATGTTAATTAAAGAAAATTTAGAACCTCTGATCCAAAATTTAGAAAAGGAATTGGGAAGGTATGAAAAAATATCGTTGTCCTGGATGGCAAGGATACAGTCCTTTAAAATGGTTTTCTTACCCAAAATATTGTATGTGCTCAGATGCCTACCCATTAAAATTTCTCACAAAACCCTGATGAAACTTCAATCGTTGACTAACAAATTTGTCTGGGGTAATAAAAGGGCTAGGGTCGCAGGTAAAGTGTTATATCCCCCATATGACTTAGGGGGATTGGGCACCCCAAACATAATGGCATATTATAAAGCCTTACTAATTGAATCACTAAAGGAATGGTGGCGTCCAGGTAATTCACATAGATGGGCTCAGATTGAAAATTTCCTGTCCCGCCAGGGCTCGGTCAGAAGAATGATGGAAGCAGAATATTTGAGCCGTTCACGGTTCTCCCCGTGTGTTCCCACCATGTCAGCCTCCCTGGAGGTCTGGCGAAATGACTTGATTCATAAGATTCAGATTCCTCTTTCAGAGATTTCCCTCAAGTCGTTGGAATCTCAAATACCCTTTTTGAATCTGGCCAGGTGGGAGGGATCGGGCATTACAGTGCTGGCGGATCTCTACTCTGATTTGGGTGTTAACCCCTTTAATGAAATAGTACGGAAACACCCCTCTTTAAAGGGCTGTTTCTATCAACACATCCAAATTAGTCATTTTCTGGTCTCTAAATTTCCTCCAAAGTCGAATCCTCTGTTACCTACAACAAAGGCCTTGGTATTTAAAAAGATAATTAAATCCAAAGGTATCTCCTCAACATACAAATGGCTCAATAACCCCCCTGAAATCTCCTTATATGAATAAATGGGACGTGGAGTTGAGTGTCTCTACCTCTCCTTCAAACTGGCACTCGGCTTCAGCAAATATCCAAAAATATTCCAAGTGTATAATTCATCTGGAGCAACTGAAAAAAGTACACCTGCGATGGTATCGGTCCCCAGCCAACTTAGCACAGTTCCTCCCAAATTATTCGCCACATTGTTGGAAGGGCTGCCTCCAAAGGGGTACTCTTGGTCACTGCTGGTGGGATTGTCCCAAGGTTTTCTCGTTCTGGTTGGAGGTGTTTGGCCTGATGGGTGAGCTGACAGGCAATCCTATTAATCCGAATCCGGGTCTGGCAGTGCTAAACGTGGGTATAGAGGAGTTCTCTTGGGAATCGAGGGGATTATTAGTTCACATTCTAGTTGCTGCCAGATATTGCATAAGTAGCTATTGGAAATCCCCAAAGACACCTACATTAGTTGAACTATATAACCGAATTAATCTCCAATGCCAATACGAGTTCTGTCTGGCTCACTCCATCCGCGCCAAAAACAAAATACTTCAGACTTGGGACACGTGGCTAAACTCTGTATATGCATCCCCTGTCAGGCATCTGTTTCCAGGGCAAACTGTCTGAGATTAATAAAATGCGTCAAATAGGGTCAAAGAGAGTGTTACGCAGGGAGTTCATCCGTACCACATGTCAATATTCAAGGTGTTTATAACTCTGTTGTTACTGCTCGGGCTACCCCGGAACGCCATCTAATTCCCTAGCTCCCCCCCCCCCTCCCTGGTTGCCTCTTTGCAACCATCCATGGTTCTCCCCCCCCCCCACCTCTTTCTCCCCTCCCTTTTCTTATCTTCCTTTCTTACTCTCTGGTTCTAGTTGTTTGGAACCCTCGTTTTGAGGATTAAAGAGTAAATTGGTAGGTTGACTCTATACGTATTGGGTGTTGATTAACCAAAAAAAAAAAAGTTGCAACGGACATGATTGTTGGTGGTGTGATAGGAAATGTGAATCATAATCAAAGGATTTACTACCACGTGTTACAGCGTTGTTCTCTTTGTGTATTATTGCCAATGATACCTGAATTTCTCCTATTTGTAATGTAACTTCCTACAATAAAAATTGATTGGAAAAAAAAAAAGAAATACAGCAAATGTAGCTGTATATATAATTTTTATTATTATTTTGTGATTTATATATATATATATATATATATATATATATACTGTATATATAATAAATCACAAAATAATACAAATTTTATATATTATGACAGCTATATTTGCTTTATAGATATGTAAACTTTCTTCTCACCCCCTAATGTGGGTGGTCTTTTTTTGTCCTTTCTCATTCTCGGGTCCTGGGAGTTTGAGGGTTCTGCGCAGGATCTTGGTTGTGCCCAGCATTGCGCTTTTCTGGATAGAGAGCTCAGATGTTGCTCCTGGGATCTGTTGTTGCCATTTTTCCAACTTAGGGGTCACTGCTCCAAGTGCTCCTATCACTGCTGGAATCACTGTTGCCTTCACCTTCCATACCTTCTCCAGCTCTCCTTTGAGGCCCTGGTATTTCTCCAGCTTCTCATATTCCTTCTGTCTGATGTTGCTGTTACTTAGCACTGCCACATCTATTATCATTGTTGTCTTCTGGTCCTTGTCTACTATGACAATGTCTGGTTGGTTAGCCAACACCTGCTTATCCATCTGGATCTTGATGTCCCACAGGATTTTAGCCCTTTCATTCTCCACCATTTTCTCTGGGGGTCTCCTACCTGGACTTAGGAGGACTTAGCCCATATGCTGTGCAGATGTTTCTGTATACAATGCCCGCTACTTGGTTGTGGTGTTCAGTATACGCTGTTTCTGCTTGCAGTTTGCATCCTGACACTATGTGTTAGATGGTTTCAGAGGTTTCTTTGCATAGTCTGCACTTTGGGTCTTGTCTTGTGTGGTAGATTCCTGCTTCTATGGATCTGGTACTTAGAGCTTGCTCTTGTGCTGCTCTGATTAGTGCCTCTGTGCTGTCTCGGAGTCCAGCTTTCTCCAGCCATTGGTAGGATTTCTCCATGTCAGCCACCTCCATTATCTGTCGATGGTACATCCCATGCAGCAGCTTGTCTTGCCATTGTGCTTCATGTTCCTGTTCTTCCTTCCTGATCTGTTGTTATTGCTGCCTTAGGCTTTCTCTCAGCATCTCATCTTTTGGTGCCATTTTTTACAGTTTCTTTTTACTTTAATTGCACTTTTTTACTTAGTCCCTTTATGGGACTTTCACTTTCAGCACTTTGATCGCTTATATAAAGCACTGCACTGCACGAGCATTGCAATGCGTTGTGACTGTCAGTGCCGGCACAAGCCTGTTAGACCATGCTCTGCCCTTGGTGTAGGGAACTTATCATAGCCTGTTGACCCAGATGTCTTTGTGATGACCTCTGGTCACTTTTGCAACAATTGGGCCCTCGTGATGACATCACGGGGGCACCGCTTGGAGGGGAGAGGGAGCCACTTCCCTCTCCCTCCCTTCTAAAATCTGTGATTCATATCGATCACTGCATTTAGAGGGTTAAACTGCCAGGAGCGGCTTGAGCACCGCTCCTGGCTGCGAGAGCCGGGTGTCAGCTATGAAGTTAAATGAACAACCGGTGGCAAACGCGCCCGCACAACTCCTGTGTGTGATAAAACGCCAGGACGTATCCCATACATCCAAGGTTGAGAAGTAATTCTCCTCCATGATGGTTGGGGTTAATGTCTGCCCCATGGGGTTTTTGCCTTCCTCTGGATCAACATGTTGAACTTGATGGATTTAAAACTATCAGCTTCCCCATCTAATTGTTCTGTATTTGTTCATTAAATAAATTTACAGTGATACATTTTTGATATGTAGGTGTTAACACATTACAATATTAGGCAACTGACACTGGTCCGTACTGCAAGTGCGGCACCCAGGACAAAATTAACTTTATTCCTCCTGGGAGGCGATGGCTTTCAGTCTTAATGCCCCGTCACACTAAGCGATCTCGCTAGCGAGATCGCTGATTTTGTGACACATCAGCGGTCTCGCCAGCGAGATCGCTGTGTGTGACGGGGATCAGCGACCGGCCCCCCTGCCAGTTATCGCTGTTCGTGCTTGAGCGGCCTGGGCCGTTTTTCGATCGCTGGTCTCCCGCTGCCCAGCGCGCATCGCTGCATGTGGCAGCGAGAGACCAGCGATCAGCGACGCTGGTTGCTAATGTAAACGTCGGGTATCCAGGAGGCACACACTGGTTTCCAAGATGTACGCTGGTTTCCAAGGTAAACAACGGGTATCCAGGAGTCGCACGGCTCCTGGATACCCGCCGTTTACATTAGAAACCAGCGTCGCTGGTCCTGATCGCTGGGGCTGTCTATGTGACAGCTCCCCAGCGATCAACCTAACGATGTCCCAGCGATCCCATCATGTCGGATCGTTGGTGGGATCGCTGGGACATTGTTTAGTGTAACGGAGGCTTTACAGGTGTGGCATCAGTCAGCACTCACAGCACTGTGACCAGCGTCTGCAATCACATCAAAGTGACGTATTTACACTCATAGTACAGTGAGTGGTGTCTGTAGCCGTGCTAAAAGCCGGTGGATCCAGGAGTCAGTCCATACGCCCGAATCCCATTTTGTGGGAAATTTGGCCATAAGCCCTGAAGAAGTCACTGGTCGTAGGTGAAAATGCTATGTGAAAGTAGCAAGCCCTTTGGTTTGACTTATTACTCAGGTCTGAGACAATGTTTAAACTCATCTCCAGTTGAAATCTGGGTCCATGCCCATCACTTTCTCTACAGCAGCAGACCTATCAGATGATAGGCTGGGAGAAGGATCAAGATCGGAGAATCGTAGAGTGGGAGCAGAGAAAGGTGTGAGATATGGTCGTTTCCACATGCTCACTGTGTCTCATGGCTTTTTGCAAACTGCAATCAGGACTGCTTATGGCTTGCTTTCAAAAATGGATTTCTTCTTACCACTCTTCCAGAAATACCAGATTTGAGGAGTAACTAATAGCTGTCCTGTGGACAGATTCTCCCATTTGAGCTTTGCATTTCTGCAGCTCTTTTAAAGTGACCATGGGCCTTTTGCTGCTACTCTAATTAGTTCTCTCCTTGCTTCGTATGTCAGTTTAGGTAGAAGGCCATGTCTTGGTAGGTTTGCGGTTATGCCATACTCTCTCCATTTTTGGATGACTTATTGAACAGTCCCCCGTGAGATATTCAGAGCTTGCGCTATTATTTTTTTTTACCTTACCTTGCTTTACTTTTCTCCACAACTTTATCCCTGGCCTTTCTGGTGTGTCCCTTGGTATTCATGATGCTCTTTGATCCGTAAAGTTATCAAACATCTGAGGCCTTCACATAACAACTGTAATTTTAGAGATAATAAATTACACACAGGTGGTCTCAATTTACTAATTATGTGATTTCTGGAGGCAATTTGTCATTCAGGATTTTATTTAGGGATATCAGACTACAGGGGACTGATTACAAATGCACGTCACAATTTTCAGAGACACCAGGACTTGGTGTTTTCTGTAAGGTTCTCCACTGCCCCCTTCTCAATAATGTCCAAATGTCCATACACATCATACACAGGTGGCTCTGCTCCATACACATGCAGATCTGCTTCATACACACGTGTCTCCTTTCTGTACACACTTGGCTTTATTCTGATACACGCGACTCTACTCTGTACACCTTGTACACAAGTGGCTCCGCTCTGTACACCTCGCACCCACGCGGCTCCGCTCCGTAACCTCGTACACACACGGCTCCGCTCTGTACACCTCGTACACACGTGGCTCTGCTCCTTACACCTCGTACACACACGGCTCCGCTCCGTACACCTCGTACACACACGGCTCTGCTCCGTACACCTCGTACACACGCGGCTCCGTGCCATACACCTCGTACACACACGGCTCCGCTCCGTACACCTCGTACACACACGGCTCCGCTCCGTACACCTCGTACACACACGGCTCCGCTCCGTACACCTCGTACACACACGGCTCCGCTCCGTACACCTCGTACACTCACGGCTCTGCTCCGTACACCTCGTACACACACGGCTCCGCTCCGTACACCTCGTACACACACGGCTCCGCTCCGTACACCTCGTACACACACGGCTCCGCTCCGTACACCTCGTACACACACGGCTCCGCTCCGTACACCTCGTACACACACGGCTCCGCTCCGTACACCTCGTACACACGCGGCTCTGCTCCGTACACCTCGTACACGCGCGGCTCCGCTCCGTACACCTCGTACACGCGCGGCTCTGCTCCGTACACCTCGTACACGCACGGCTCTGCTCCGTACACCTCGTACACGCACGGCTCTGCTCCGTACACCTCGTACACGCACGGCTCTGCTCCGTACACCTCGTACACAAGCGGCTCCGCTCCGTACACCTCGTACACACACGGCTCCGCTCCGTACACCTTGTACACACGGCTCTGCTCCGTACACCTCGTACACAATTGACTCCGCTCCGTACACCTCGTACACACATGGCTCCGCTCTCTACACCTTGTACACACTCGGCTCTGAAACATCCACCCTGTAAACCCCTCCTGACCCCACACAGAAACTTCCCCTCATCCAGCACCATGACAACCAGCACAGCAGAGTTCTGCATACACTGAGGCCCCTGATCATGTGACCCCCTGACTCCTCCCCTCCTGTGACCTCATCCCAGGTCCTGTGCGCACAGAGCAGCCATATATGTGGAGTGCGGCTCTGCAGGTGGAGGTAGGTGCTGGAGATTCCCCATTACTGGGCTGCACAGGGGGCAGTAACCCCTCCATTCCCGGAGATAGCGCCCCCTGCAGGTGGAGGTAGGTGCCGGAGATTCCCCATTACTGGGCTGCACAGGGGGCAGTAACCCCTCCATTCCCGGAGATAGCGCCCCCTGCGGGTGGAGGCAGGTGCTGGAGATTCCCCATTACTGGGCTGCACAGGGGGCAGTAACCCCTCCATTCCTGGAGATAGCGCCCCCTGCAGGTGGAGGTAGGTGCTGGAGATTCCCCATTACTGGGCTGCACAGGGGGCAGTAACCCCTCCATTCCCGGAGATAGCGCCCCCTGCAGGTGGAGGTAGGTGCTGGAGATTCCCCATTACTGGGCTGCACAGGGGGCAGTAACCCCTCCATTCCCGGAGATAGCGCCCCCTGCGGGTGGAGGCAGGTGCTGGAGATTCCCCATTACTGGGCTGCACAGGGGGCAGTAACCCCTCCATTCCCGGAGATAGCGCCCCCTGCCATGTGTATATGGACAGTAATAGAGCGCTGGCTGGGCTCATGTATACAGGGGAGGGCGCTCTGGGTTGGGGGCAGATGACGCTTTCTCTCTGGGGTGGAGATTACAGGGAATAATGGAAATGTCGGGTTTTTCTCTCCATAGAAATCTTGAGAAATTGAGAATCTGTCATTTCCCTCCTTTTGGCTGTAATAGTTTGGAATAAAGGGATTTCCCATGAAATGTCTGTGGCGTCGGTCCTGTACTGAGGACGCTGATCCCGGAGGAGGAGACTGTGGGGCCGAATCTGGAGAAAAAACAATAGCGCAATATATTATCAGATAATTTATATCATATTTTAACAGGTAAAGATTTGGGGCCTTATTAAATGTAGTCTCTCACCCCCAAAACTTAACCCCTTTCTGACATCAAACGTACATTTATGCCGACATCGAACTCCCTCCATGTGATGTGGTCTCCGGCGGTGAACCCACATCTTTACCATGACAAGTCAACTGTTTTGAACAGCTGACATATGCTAGGAACAGCTGTGGGTGGAATCACGATTCACCCGTGGCTATTAAACCGTTAAATGCCACTGTCAAATGCTGACAGCGGCATTTAACTGGCGCTTCCGGCCACTGGGCCGGAAACCTCCCCAACTGTGACCCCCTGTCACGTGATTGCGGGTCACTGGTGGGTTGGCATGATAACCTGAGCTCTCCTGGAGACCTCTATGGTTGTCATTGCCGGCTTGCTGTGAGTGCCACTCGGCGGTCCGCGCTCATAGCAAGTGAGCACTTCTGCAACATAGAGGAGATGTGATCATTGCCTCTATGTAGCAGAGCCGATCAAGTTGTGGCAGCTTCTAGTCTTCCATGGAGACTATTGAAGCATGCCAAAAGTTAAAAAAAAAAAAAAAAGTTTTTAAAGATATAAAAAAAAATAAAAGTTCAAATCACCCCCATTCAAAAAAATAAATAAAAAAATCAAACATAGACACATTCAGTATTGCTGCATTCAGAATCGTCCGATCGATCAATAAAAAACGGATAACCTGATCGCTAAACGGCGCAGCGAGAAAAAAAAGTCAAAACGCCAGAATTACATTTTTTTTGTCGCTGCAACATTGCATTAAAGGGAATCTGTCACCCTATTTTTCACCTATCAGCTTTCGGTGCCGCCATGTAGATAATCCCCCGATGTAACCTGAAAGAGAAGAAAAAGGAGTTATATTATACTCACCCAGGGGCAGTCCGGTTTTGGTCCGATGGGTGTCACGGTCCGCTCCGGTGCCTCCCATCTTCTAATGGTGACGTCTTCTTTGCTGCCTGTCGTGGCTCCTGCACAGGAGCGCTGCTCTACCCCTGCGCAGGAGCTGTGACGGGAAGGAAAGAATAGGACATCACCGCTAGAAGATGGGAGGCGCCGGACCAGACCGTGACACCCATCGGACCAAAACCGACTGCCCCTGGGTGAGTATAATATAACTCCTTTTTCTTCTCTTTCAGGTTACATCGGGGGCTTATCTACAGCATTACAGAATGCTGTAGATAAGCCCCTGATGTCCGTGCCGGCAGGTGATAGGCGAAAAATAGGGTGACAGATTCCCTTTAAAATGCAATAACAGGCGATCAAAATATCGTATCTGCACCAATATGGTATCATTAAAAACGACAGCTCGGCATGCAAAAACTAAACCCCCACCCGACCACGAGATCATGAAAAATATAGACACTACGGGTCTCAGAAAATGGCGCCATTTTTTTTTACAAAATTTTTAAAAAATTTTTTAACCACTTAGATAAAAAAAGAACCTAGACATGTTTGTTGTCTATGAACGCGTAATGACCTGGAGAATCATAATGGCGGGTCAGTTTTAGCATTTAGGGAACCTAGCAAAAAAGTCAAAAAACGAGTGTGGGATTTTTTGCAATTTCACCGCACTTAATACCTCCGGTCATGAAGGGGTTAAACCACTTATTCATTGATGTGGGAGACTGGCTACATGGGATCACTGCATCTGTTACTTAGGGGAGAACACTGCTTTAATTGTTTAGTTCCTCCTCGGGCTCTGGATGGGGGCTTGTAGGTGTCTGTTCTCTGTACATACATACATTCATTTAATTATACATTTCTCTTGAAATATACAGTGCCTTGCGAAAGTATTCGGCTCACTGGAACTTTTCAACCTTTTCCCACATATCATGCTTCAAACATAAAGATACCAAATGTAAATTTTTGGTGAAGAATCAACAAGTGGGACACAATTGTGAAGTTGAATGAAATTTATTGGTTATTTTAAATTTTTGTGGAAATTCAAAAACTGAAAAGTGGGGAGTACAATATTATTCGGCCCCTGTAACTTAATACTTTGTTGCGCCACCTTTTGCTGCGATTACAGCTATAAGTCCCTTGGGGTATGTCTCTATCAGTTTTGTACATCGAGAGACTGAAATTCTTGCCCATTCTTCCTTGGCAAACAGCTCGAGCTCAGTGAGGTTTGATGGAGATCGTTTGTGAACAGCAGTTTTCAGCTCTTTCCACAGATTCTTGATTTGGATTCAGGTCTGGACTTTGACTTGGCCATTCTAACACCTGGATACATTTATTTGTGAATCATTCCATTGTAGATTTTGCTTTATGTTTGGGATCATTGTCTTGTTGGAAGACAAATCTCCATCCCAGTCTCAGGTCTTTTGCAGACTCCAACAGGTTTTCTTCAAGAATTGTCATGTATTTGGCTCCATCTATCTTCCCATCAATTTTAACCACCTTCCCTGTCCCTGCTGAAGAAAAGCAGGCTCAAACCATGATACTGCCACCACCATGTTTGACAGTGGGGATGGTGTGTTCAGGGTGATGAGCTGTGTTGCCTTTACGCCGAACATATCGTTTGGCATTGTTGCCAAAAAGTTCAATTTTGGTTTCATCTGAGCAGAGCACCTTCTTCCACTCCACATGTTTGGTGTGTCTCCCAGGTGGCTTGTTGCAAACTTTAAACAACACTTTTTATGGATATCTTTGAGAAATGGCTTTCTTTTTGCCACTCTTCCATAAAGGCCAGATTTGTGCAGTGTACGACTGATTGTTGTCCTATGGACAGACTGTCCCACCTCAGCTGTAGATCTCTGCAGTTTATCCAGAGTGATCATGGGTCTCTTGGCTGCATGTCTGATCAGTCTTCTCCTTGTTTGAGATGAAAGTTTAGAGGGACGGCCGGGTCTTGGTAGATTTGCAGTGGTATGATACTCCTATTTCAATATGATCGCTTGCACAGTGCTCCTTGGGATGTTTAAAGTTTTGGAAATCATTTTAAATCCAAATTATTATTATTATACATTTATATAGCGCCATTTATTCCATGGCGCTTTACATGTGAAAAGGGGAAATATAGACAAGTATAGACAAGTATAGTAAACGTGTAAGACAAGGGACACACAAGTACATAAGGAGAGGGAACCCTGCCCGCGAGGGCCCACAGTCTACAGGGATGGGTGAGGATACAGTAGGAGAGGGTAGAGCAGGTCGTGCGGTGGTTCAGTAGACCGAGGATCATTGCAGGCTGTAGGCTTGTCGGAACAGGTGGGTCTTCAGGTTCTTCTCAAATCCGACTTTAAACTTCTCCACAACAGTATCACGACATGCCTGTTATGTTCCTTGGTCTTCATGATGCTCTCTGTGCTTCAAACAGAACCCTGAGACTATCACAGAGCAGGTGCATTTATACAGAGACTTGATTACACACTGGTGGATTATATTTATCATCATTAGTCATTTAGGACAACATTGGATCATTCAGAGATCCACAATGAACTTCTGGAGTGAGTTTGCTGCACTGAAAGTAAAGGGACTGAATAATATTGCACGCCCCACTTTTCAGTTTTTGAATTTCCACAAAAATGTAAAATAACCAATACATTTCGTTCAACTTCACAGTTGTGTCCCACTTGTTGATTCTTCATCAAAAATTTACATTTGGTATCTTTATGTTTGAAGCATGATATGTGGAAAAAGGTTGAAAAGTTCCAGTGGTCCGAATACTTTCGCAAGGCACTGTACTTGGTCCTTGGATACAAACTCACTTTTTTTGCACTGCAAACAGCAGATTTATGAACTACTGGCTGAGCTGCCAAGTATAGGAAAATGTTCTCTATTTGAATATGTAGTGTGCTTTACAGACACGTTGTACTAGTATACCGAAATCCATCTCTATATTGAGTGGATATGGAAAGTATTCAGACCCCTCTAAACTTATCACTCTTTGTTTCATTGCAGTCATTTGGTAAATTCAAAAAATTCATTTTTTTTCTCATTAATGTACACTCTGCACTCCATCTTGACTGAAAAAAACAGAAATGTAGAAATTTTAGCTTTTTTTAAAAAATAAAAACTGAAATATCTCATGGTCATAAGTATTCAGACCCTTTGCTCAGTATTGAGTAGAAGCACGCTTTTGAGCTAGCACAGCCATGAGTCTTCTTGGGAATGATGCAACAAGTTTTTCACACCTGGATTTGGGGATCCTCTGCCATTCTTCCTTGCAGATCCTCTCCAGTTCCGTCAGGTTGGATGGTTAATGTTGGTGGACAGCCATTTTCAGGTCTCTCCAGAGATGCTCAGTTGGGTTTAGGTCAGGGCTCTGGCTGGGCCAGTCAAGAATGGTCACAGAGTTGTTCTGAAACCACTCTTTCTGTTATTGTAGCTGTGTGCTTAGGGTCATCATTATCTTAAGCTACTCTCTGTATAATCTGATGTCTCACATGGTCTGAAGGGGGCTTCATCAAAGAACCTTTACCCCATTCCTTTGCTTTCTAATCCCTGTACTTCCTGTAAAGTTATTCTCTGATGAATTCCCCTTTGGAATTCTTTTGTGAGTGTTGAAGATGGGGATATATCTTACCCTGATCCTCGGTAGTGAGGCTGCCAATCTGACCAGACACGACCCAATAGACGTGAGCACCGTCCTGCCACCTCCTAACTGTATAAACATCTCCCTGTCGAGGCCTCTGCAGCGCTAATTTAGTGATGAGCGAGTATACTCGTTGCTCGGGTGATCTCGGAGTATTTTGGCGTGCTCGGAGATTTAGTTTCTGTCACCTCAGCTGCATGATTTGCGGCTGCTAGACAGCCTGAATACACATTGGAATTCCCTAACAAACAGGTATTCCACACATGCATTCAGCCTGTCCAGCAGCCACAAATCATACAGCTGAGGTAACAGAAACTAAATCTCCGAGCAACGAGTATACTTGCTCATCACTAAGCACTCTCAATAGATGCCTTCCACTAGATGTCTGATTAATTGCCCAGCCCTACAATACAAAAATGGCACAATTTGTTTTTTTTCTTGCATTATCCACATACAAAATGTAATAACACTTTAAATGCTTACATACTATGGCAAAATGGCAATGAAAAAACCTACAGCTCATCTACCAAAAAAAAGCAATACTTTTGTATAGTGAAAGTTACTTAACCCCTTTCTGACAGGTGATGTACTATCCCGTCCATGTGCCCTGGGACTTAATTCCCAAGGACGGCATAGTACGTCATCATAGATCAGCGGCGCTCACGGGGGAGCGCTGCTGATCGCGGCCAGGTGTCAGCTGATTATCACAGCTGACACCCGGCACTATGTGCCAGGAGCGGTCACGGACCTCTCCCAGCACATTAACCCCCGGCACACAGCGATCAAACATGATCGCAGTGTACCGGGGGCATAGGGAAGAATCGCGCAGGGAGGGGGCTCCCTGCGTGCTTCCCTAAGACCCGCGGGGGCCTTCCGAGCCCTGCAGGGAAGCGGCTTTCTCAGTGCCTGCTGAGAGCAGGTGCTGAGAAAGCCTCCTTCAGTGCCTGTCAGATCGCTGATCTGACACAGTGATGTTGTCCCCCCCCCGGGACAATATAATAAAAGTTAAAAAAGAGAAAAATCATGTGTAAAATGTGTAATTTAAAAAAAAATCCTAAAAGAATTTATTAGGGAATTTTTTTTTTTTGTAAATAAAAATACACATATTTAGTATCGCCACGTCCCTAATGACTCGCCCTATAAAACTGTCCCGCTAGTTAACCCCTTTAGTGAACCCCTTAAAAAAACGCGCCATCAAAAAGACGTATATAAATAAACATGGTACCACTGAAAACGTCATCTTGTCCCGCAAAAAATGAGCCGCCATACACCGTCATCAGCAAAAAAATAAAAAAGTTATAGCTTGCAGAATAAAGCGATGCAAAAATAATTTTTTTTATATCTAAAATTGTTTTTATTGTATAAAAGCGCCAAAACATAAAAAAGATATAAATGAGGTATCGCTGTAACCGTACCGACCCGAAGAATAAAACTGCTTTATCAGTTTTACCGCACGCGGAACGGTGTAAACGCCCCACCAAAAGAAATTCATGAAACGCTGGTTTTTGTTCATTCTGCGTCCCAAAAATCGAAATAAAAAGCGATCAAATTAATGTCACGTGCCCGAAAATGGTACCAATAAAAACGTCAACTCGTCCCGCAAAAAATAAGACCTCACATAAATCTGTGAGTCAATAGTGGAAAAATTATAGTTCTCAAAATGTGGTGATGCAAAAACTATTTTTACAATAAAAAGCGTCTTTTAGCGTGTGACAGCAGCCAAACATAAAACCCCGCTAAAAATAGTAAATCAAACCCCCCGTTATCACCCCCTTAGTTAGGGAAAAATAATAAAATTTAAAAAAAAAGCATTAATTTCCATTTTCCCGCTAGGGTTAGGGATGGGATTAGGGTTATGGGTGTGTTGGGATTATGGTTGGAGTTAGAATTGGGAGATTTCCACTCTTTGGGCACATCAGGTGCTCTCCAAACGCAACATGGCATCTGAGCTCAATTCCAGCCAATTCTGCTTTGAAAAAGTCAAAAGGTGCTCCTTCCCTTCCAAGCTCTGCCATGCGCCCAAACAGTGGCTTACCCCCACATATGGGGTATCAGCCTACTCAGGACAAATTGCACACCAACTTTGGGGTCCAATTTCTCCTGTTACCATTGTGAAAATAAAAAATTGGGGGCAAAAAGAACCTTTTTGGGGGAAAAAAATGATTTTTTTATTTTTATGACTCTACGTTATAAACTTCTGTGAAGCACTTGAGGGTTCAAAGTGCTCACCACACATCTAGATAAGTTCCTTGGGTGGGTCTAGTTTCCAAAATGGGGTCACTTGTAGGGGGTTTCCACTGTTTAGGCACATCAGGGGCTCTCCAAACGCAATATCGCGTCCAATCTCAATTCCAGCCAATTTTGTGTTGAAAAAGTCAAACGGCGCTCCTTCCCTTCCGAGCTCTGCCATGCGCCGAAAGAGTGGTTCCCCCCCCCCCCACATATCAGGTATCAGCGTACTCAGGACAAATTGCACAATAACTCAAGAACTTTTGCGGTCCTATTTCTCCTGTTACCCTTGGTAAATGAAGCAAAATGGCCCTGAAGTAATTTTTTTGTGAAAAAAGTTAAATGTTCATTTTTTAAAATTTTTTTTAAAAACATTCAAAAAATTCCGGTGAAGCACCTGAAGGGTTAATATATGTTTCTTTAAAATTCTTTGATAAACGGTGACTCGGGTAAACACTTGCAATACTACTGTAATGTGCAAGCAGCCATCAGTCATTTTTATACTGACTTTTTGTTTGTTCCACAAGCAATTTATCACAAGGACTTGTATTACTCAGCAATAATGTAATACGCAAGAGCACAGTTATCGTTTGGTTTTTATCTCTTACGTACACGGTCATTGTAGGTGAAGCATGGAGCACTGTTTGTTATTCATTCATTTGTCATACATGTTGGCAACATCTCTGGCCAGTGATTAGCTGTATAATTACTATGATGTTGTGACATGCCTTTTAAATATTAAGAAGCTGCTTTAACTCCTTATATATTTCACCTTAGAATTACCAGATATTGTATTTTTTTTATGATTTATATGCTATCACTTATTCCCATTCAGATCCCTACAATATCGAATCTTCTCAGTGGAGATCTTCTATATTCTGTAAGAGAAATTTCCTGATTGATCCATCAAAGATGGATAGGGACAGGGACAAGATGGCAGAGAGGATATTACACCTAACCCTAGAGATCCTCTTCCGGCTTACTGGAGAGGTGAGAGATTCTGATGACGTCACATTACATCATTCTTATCTATGGGAATAACAGATGGAGAGAACTGGAGAGGTGAGGACTCTGGAAATGTCTGTAGTGAGATTTATTAATGTGTCTCTCCATATCCAGAATTACACAGTAGTGAAGAAGACCTCTAGTGAGCGCTGTCAGGACCCTGTGTCTGAGGGATGGGGAAGACCCCTGAGCCCAATCACGTGGCCTCCACCTCACACCCTGATACATGAGGACATCATCGACCAGAAGATCCTAGAACTCGCCTACAAGATGATTGAGCTTCTGACTGGAGAGGTGACACTGCTGGGACAATATACAGTAACTCTATGAAGGGATCGGGGGGATGACTGTATCATTGTATGTGTCAGGTTCCTATAAGGTATCAGGATGTCGCCGTCTATTTCTCCATGGAGGAGTGGGAGTATTTAGAAGGACACAGAGATCTGTACAAGGACGTCATGATGGAGGTTCCCCAGCCCCTCACATCACCAGGTAATAGATAGGAATAAATACACACGGCCTATAATTATCTGTATGGAAAGAATGAATTCAGTCCCTGTATGTGTTTCCTCCAGTTGTATGCAGTAGGAGGACAACACCAGAGAGATGTCCCCATCCTCTTCTTCCACAGGACTGTAAAGAAGAAGATCCCAATGTTCCTCAGGATCATCAGGTAGATGGAGAGAAGGTGTCATGAGATCTCCCCTATGATGTGTAGACGGCTGTGAAGATCTTGTGCTCGGTCTTGTTTTCTCCACCAGTATTATATGTTTTATACTTGTGTAATGAGAACGGTGGAGATGGCAGGATTAGAGCTGATCATAGATGTGACTTCTCCATCTGTCTGTGACTTTTACAATATTTGTTTCAGGGTAAAGATCTGACCCATATTAATACTACAGAGACATATGTGAGGGATGATGAGTGGTGTAAAGAGGAGATTATTACAAATGACTACCCAGGTGAGTAGTAACCATTAAATGCAGAGAAGTCATAGATTTTTCTGTCACCTGCTTGTTACCATTTTGTGTTGCTTACTGTTTATTTAGAACCATAAATTCCACAGCTTTAGGTTTACAGACATCATCATTGCCCCCATTGGGGCTCACAATCTATATTCCCTATCAGTATGTATTTGGAGTATGAGAGGAAAGCAAAATACTCGGAGGAAACCCAAACAAACAAGGACATCTACTTCTTGCAAATGTTGTTCTTGGTGGCATTTGAACCCAGGATCCCAGCGCTGTAATACTAATCACTGAGCTCTCGTGCTGCACCAACCCTAAATAAATGTAGGTGAAAATTTGACTGTAGACTGCTGAGTAAAACCTAGGAGATTTTTTTAAACTCTGCACCTTAGGGAAAAGTCAGACTGACTTATAACTCGGGCTGGAATCACAATGTAATGTTCGGACTGGTGGCGTCTCTCCCGCCCGGAGCGTAAATGCTGTATAGAAATACTTGATGCTCTCATGCTCGGGTTGAAAGAGCAGCCAGCCACTCCAAGCATTGCGTTGCAATCCCCATTCCAGTTATATGGCCGTCTGACTCTTCCCTTAGTACGGTCCCTTTCAGGTGGAAATGTGTCAGCTAAACTGTTCCCAGAATTTATGTGGAGCTGATAAATGTAGATGCTTTAATACTGTAAAATATTATTATTCATTTTTATAGCGCCATTTATTCCATGGCACTATACGTGTGAAAAAATGGGCATACATAGATAAGTACAATAAACATGAGCAATACAAGGCACACACAAGTACAAAAGGAGAGAAGACCCTTCCCGTGAGGGCTCACAGTCTACAGGGGATGGGTGAGGATACACTAGGAGAGGATAGAGCTGGTCGTGCGGCAGTTCAGTAGACTGAGGATCACTGCAGGTTGTAGACTTGTTGGAAGAGATGGGTCTTTAGGTTCCTTTTGAAGGTTTCCGTGGTAGGTGAAAGTCTGATGTGTTGGGGTAGAGAGTTCCAGAGTATGGGGGAAGCACGGGAGAAGTCTTGTATGCGGTTATGGCTATACCTAGAGGATGAGTCAAGGGAGGGCTTTTTGAGGATGGGTGTGATTGTGACTTGTTTGAAGGATGAGGGGAAGAGACCATTTGCAAGTGAAAGGTTGAAGTGATGTGTTAGGGTTGGGATGAAGACTGTGGCAACGTTACAGATGAAATGGGACGGGAGCGGGTCAAGCGTGCAAATGGTGAGATGTGATCTTGATAGAAGGGTGGAGAAGCTGGTTTTGGAAGAACAGGGCTAAGCAGTTAAGAGGAGGGGCATTGGGGGCTGCAGACCAAAGCTTTCTCTGATGTTATTGATCTTCTGCCTAAAGAAAGAGGCAAAGTCTTCAGCAGAAATGAGAGGAGAGTGAGGAGGTGCTGGGGGATGGAGTAGAGAATTGAAAGTGTTGAAAAGCTGTTTAGAGTTGTGAGACAAGGAGGATATGAGAGATGAGAAGTAAGTTTGTTTTGCGGCAGTGGGCGTGGACTTGAAGCTGGTGAGGGACTACTTATAGAATCATAGAATCATAGTATCGTAGAGTTGGAAGGGACCTCCTGGGCCATCTGGTCCAACCCCCTGCTCAAAGCAGGATTTGCTAAATCATCCCAGTCAGATGTCTGTCCAGCCTCTGTTTGAAGACTTCCATTGAAGGAGAACTCACCACTTCTCGTGGCAGCTTGTTCCACTCATTGATCACTCTAACTGTCAAAAAGTTTTTTCTAATATCTAATCTGTGTCTCCTCCCATTCAGTTTCATCCCATTGCTTCTAGTCTTTCCTTGTGCAAATGAGAATAAAGTTGATCCTTCTACAATGTGACAGCCCTTTAGATATTTGTAGACAGCTATTAAGTCTCCTCTCAGTCTTCTCTTTTGCAAACTAAACATTCCCAAATCCTGCAACCTTTCCTCATAAGACAGGGTTTGCAGACCGGTCACCATTCTGGTCGCTCTTTTCTGAACTTGCTCCAGTTTGTTGATGTCTTTTTTAAAATGTGGTGCCCAAAACTGGACACAATATTCCAGATGAGGTCTGACCAAAGAGGAGTAGAGGGAAATAATGACTTCACGTGATCTAGACTGTATGCTTCTGTTAATACATCCTAGAATTGCATTTGCCTTTTTTGCTGCTGCATCACACGACTTTATTACTTGTATGCAATAAAGTGGTCAGCAGAACGGGATCTCTTCGATATCCAATTAGCGACCTTCTTTGGTCGGGCTGGTCAGCCAGGGTTGCCTGTTGATTGTACAAGTTTTGCTGTGCATGACAGGGGTGGCCGAATTGAATGTTATATAAAGTGGCAGCAGCATCTGTCATGTAAGGAAGCTATGTCTGTAAGAGGGAGAAAGGACTCGGAGAGTGAGTGTAAATTGAGGTGTTTGAGATTTTTGCGAGGGTGAGTGAGTTTGTGGAGTGGGGTTGCGCACTAGGAGAGGAGAGGGAAGAAAATGTCAGTAGGTTGTGACGGGGGAGGGGTTAGTGAGATTAGTAAGGGAACAGAGGCGGGTGAAGATAAGGTCCAGTGTGTGGCCATCTTTGTTGGTGGCCACGGAGGACCATTGAATGAGGCTGAAGGAGGCAGTCGGCGATAAAAATTTAGAGGCAGCTGAGGTGGAAGTGTCAATAGGGATGTTGAAGTCACCCATGATGATAGAGGGGATGTCAACAGAAATTAAGTGAAGTAGCCAGGTGGTGAAGTGGGCAATAAGGTGGAGATGGCTAGTTCTGGGGCGGTAGATGACAGCCAGCTGGAGGTTGGAGGGAAGAATAGATGCGGATGGAGTGCACCTCAAACAAGGGAAGAGTAGCGGAGGGTCGTAGCAGAATTGGGGTAAAGGGGCTGGTATCGGACAGGAGCAAGACAACTCCTCCACCACGTTTGTTGCTGGGGCAAGTGGTGTGAGAACGATTGAGTCCGCCATTAGAGAGTGCAGCTGGAGAGGCTGAGTCAGAGGGGGTGAGCCAGCTTTCAGTGATGGCAAGGAAGAAGAGTTTGAGAGTGATAAAGAGGCCATGACTATACGACAGTTTGTTGCAGACAGAGCGTGCGTTCCATAGTGCTCCAGGTAGGGGGACTGCGGGAGTGGGGGCTGGGTGAATGGGTATGAGGTTATCATGATTGCAAAAACTTGTAGAGGATCGTAGCATGGTGTTAGAAATGAGTGTGGCGACGTGTTGAGGAGGGCCAGGATTTGGGAATATGTCGCCAGCAATGAGAAGTATTAGAGCGTTAGAAGGTGGGAGCAGGATAGGACATGATGTGGGAACAGGATAGGACATGATGTGGCCATGTGTATCTGGAGAAAAAGGATTGTATGTGGAGGAACAGTTCAGAGGAGGAAGTGAGTTGGCTGGGGAGGATGGAGGTAGAAATTACTAGTTTTTTAATAGGTGGACGGATTACAGGAGATACTAAGAAATAAAATAGTATGGGGGTGAAAGTGAAAAGAAACAGAAACATTGTAGTGGTTTTCTATCCCATTACCTTACAGTCAGACTAGAATTGGACTGGAAATAATTCAAAGCATTGTACTTCTAAATCTGTACTTTGAAAGATGTAATTTGAAAGATGTATGGATCAGACTACAGATATCAAATATCAATGTAAGATTAAGATTCGTATGTATAAAAAAGACTTTTATTCTTTGTAGGCGATTGTATCAGAAGAGTAAAAGGAGGTGTGATATCTTCAGATTTTAAAGCAGATTATCATGGTATCACACAAGATGCATATCAAGAGTATGAGATTTTTTCAGATACACCATCCGCCCTTCACAACGAAGATCTATCACCTGATTTTTTTCAACATGTCCTATCTTCTGATTCATTACAGACTGTTAATAATAATAACAAAAGGGATGTTGAACAAGAAAGGTCTCACAAAGGGGAGAATGTATTTCCATGTTTAAAATGTGGAAAATGTTATGTAGATATGTCAAATCTTGTTAAACATGAAAAAAGTCACACAGAAGAAAAGGAATTTTCATGTTCAGAATGTAAGAAATGTTTTACACAGAATACAAATCTTTTTCAGCATCAAAATACTAAAACTGGGGAGAATTCATGTTCTGAATATGGGAAATGTTTTACTGCTGGTTCAAAACTTGTTATACATCAGAGAATTCACATGGGGGAGAAGCCATATTCATGTTCTGATTGTGGGAGATTTTTTTCAGAGAAATCACTTCTTATTACCCATCAGAGAACTCACACAGGGGAGAAGCCGTTCTCTTGTGCAGACTGTGGGAAGTGTTTTAACTACAAATCAGATCTTACAAAGCATCAGAGAAGTCACACAGCAGAGAAGCCATTTTCATGCTCAGAATGTGGGAAATGTTTTTCTCGGAAATCAAATCTTGTTGAACACCAAAAAATTCACACAGGGCAGAAGCCATTTTCATGTTCGGAATGTGGGAAATGTTTTAAACAGAAGTGGGGTCTTGTTACACATAAGAGAATTCATACAGGGGAGAAACTATTCTCATGCACAGAATGTGGGAAGTGTTTTAATGATAAATCAAATTTTGCTGTGCATCAGAAAACTCACACAGGGGAGAAGCCATTTTTATGCTCAGAATGTGGGCTATGTTTTATCCGAAAGTCATCTCTTGTTAGACATCAGATAAGTCACACTGTGGAGAAACCGTATTTGTGTTCAGTATGTGGGAAATGTTTTAAACAGAAGTCATATCTTGTTACACATCTTACAATTCACACAGGTGATAAGCCATTCTGATACACAGAAGTATTTTAACCACAGATCACATCTTGTTAAGCTTCAAAGAAGTTACACAGCAGAGAAGCCATTTTGCTTCTTAGAATGTGGGATTTTTTTTTTCTAAGGAATCAAATTTTGTTCACCATTGAAATATTCAAACAGGGGGAGACTACATGCTTTGCTTATCTCTCTTTTTTATGGCTTGATAAAGGACCTCTGTGGCCAAACCATTGTGATTTTCTTGTACCAATAACATTACTAAAGAAGGACGGCCGGTGCCCAGGTTTCTAGATTTCTATGCATTGCTACAACCTTGTAGAGGGTTACACCAAGTGTGCATGGACAACAGAGTGGTGCATAGAACTCATCTATTGTAAAGGGAGACTCCATATTCATATCCTGAATGTGATAAATTATGCTAGTTCAAAGTTAGTTACTAGAGATGAGCGAATCAATTCTGCACAAATCTAATTCTTGTAAAATGTTTTGGAATTTGTTAAATCTGGCAAATGTGAATAATTTACGTTATTCACATTAATGCATTGCAGAAAATTGCATCAGCCATTGAAGGCTTATGTGCCTTTGGCTTACCTATCATGTCTTGCAACCATCACATCACCTGTCGAGCCGATCAGGAGGGACTATTATTGCCAGTGTCGAACTGAAGTACTTGTGGCCCAGCATGGAATATCATTCTTATGGCCAAGATAATATAATACTGGACAAAGACTGCACCAATAAAAAATTATAAAGCTCCTTTCAAGTTTATTTTACAGTATTTCCTATGAAGACTATAGTGGATTTGGTGAACTATCGCCTCATTTCATCAAGTGTTGGCATCAGTAAAATGATGTTGAACACATTCATAAGTCTCAAAATCTTAGCACAAAGTGTAGCCCGCCCGTCAAATTCATCAATGGGGCAGCATTTTTTACTGTAGAAATGTTACTCCAATCAATGAGTGGGGTAGCATTTCTGGCAAAACACATTTTACTGAAAAGATGCATCGAATTCATTAAATGATGTGCATCTTCTAATGAATTTGGCACATCCTACTATAAAACTCCCATTCATTAAGATTGACGTTTGTAATGTGTAACGAATGGAAGCAGAGGCACAGATGGTGAAGTTCACATTCGTTTTTTATTTTTAGAGTGGAACCTCGAGACCACGGTCGGGGAGTTTCGAAGGGGGCGTGACTAGTGAGCCCCAGGTATCCGTAGTAAGGTCCCTCGAACAGGACCAGAGTGGAATACCTGGGGGACACAGGTGCTACCTCCAGTTAGACCCCGGACACGTGGCAGCTGTCCCAGCAGGACAAACTGGTAACAGAAATAACAGATTTGATGGAGCTGACTGGCGGACACCGGGTATGAGTGGTGAAGCTGGCACTGGTGAGGAAGGTCAGGTTCCGGGTAGATGATAGGAAGCTGGCTCCAGTAACCTTGATACAGTCCTCAGGTTCAGATGGCGAGTGGCGGAATGGGATGGCACTTGAATCTATGGATACTGATGTCGTCTGAGATAGTTGAACACTGGTCACAGATACTCTGTGGAGACAAACAGTATGAGCAAGTGCACATGGATTGCTAACGCAGCGCAGACAGAGCAGGGACTGAACCGGATGTAGCAAGAGTATATACTTGTTGTTCCGGCACTCTCCCTATGGAGGAGAGGCCAGAAATAGTAATCAGTGCGCTGCCATTGGATAATTGCTATTTTCAAAAAATGCGCGCTGTCCCTTTAAGAGACCAGAGTGAAGTGTGCTTGCGTTCTAAGCGTTCTACATGAAGACCTGCTGGCAGCGTGCCAGGAAGTGGGGGAGAGAAGCAACAGCAGGACGCCGAGAGACAGACAGACACAGCACGGGGATCCAGACAGGGACCTCGCTGAGGTACAGAAGCAGAGTGGAGAGCAGGAGCAGGTGAGGGACCAGAAATGGGGGCAGCACCAGAACTGGGTGCAAGGCCAGAACCGAGACTGGGTGTAACAGTATCCCTCTCTTTATGCCCCCTTTTTTTCAAGCCTGCGTGACATTTTTTAAGAAGAGGAGCCTGGATGTTCTCTTTAGGCTCCTAAGACCTCTCCTCAGGACCGAAGCCCTTCCAGTTCACCAGGTAATAGGTCTTTCCCCTTCCCTAGTGGCCAAGATATGCTCTACCTCAAAAACATCATCCTCAGACAGGACCTGGAGTGGTACCTGGGTCCTTAAAGAAGAAGCTCAAAACTACTGGTTTGAGGAGGGAAACATGAAAGGAGTTAGGCACACGTAAGGAAGTAGGCAATTTCAGTTTGTAAGAGACCGGGTTGATTTGTCTCAAGACTTCAAAGGGCCCAATGAACCGGTGACCCAATTTGTAGGACGGCATCTTCAGGCAGATGTACTTGGAGGACAGCCATACCTTGTCTCCGGGACGAAATGTAGGAGCATCCAGACGTCTCTTCTCCACATGCCTTTTCATACGTTGTGAGGCTCTCTCCAAGGAAGTTTTGGTGTCTTTCTAAACTTTCGAGAAATTTTCGGAAAAGGTATTGGCTGCCGGAACGCCAGACGGTCCAGAGATGGGAAGAGGAATTCCGGGTTGCAGTCCAAAAACAATCTGAAAGGGAGACTTTCCAGAAGATTCGCTTGGTTGTTGTAGGAGAATTCCGCCCAGGGCAGTAACTCTACCCAGTCGTTGTGATGCGCGTTGATGAAGTAACGCAGGAATACAGCCAGGATTTGATTGGTCCTCTCCACTTGCCCATTGGATTGGGGATGGTATGCCGAAGAAAATTCCAGTTCTATTTTTACCAGTTACAAACCGCTCTCAAGAATTTTGAGGTGAACTGGACGCCTCTGTCAGACACGATGTGGAGAGGAAAACCATGGAGACGGAAGATGTGCTGAATGAAGAGATCCGCAAGTTCTGGGACAGATGGGAAATCAGGTAGCGGAATGAAGTGAACCATTTTAGAGAAGCTGTCCACCACAACCCAAACCACTGAACACCCGGAAGAGAGTGGAAGATCCGTGCTGAAGTCCATCACGATGTGCTGCCAGGGAGCGGACGGAATCGGAAGATGCTGAAGCCTACCGGCGGGTAGGCATTTAACAGTCTTGTTACGGGCACTTGAAGGACAGGCTGCAACATACTCCTGGATATCCTTACCCATAGTAGGCCACCAGTTGTAACGGGTGATGAGTTGCAGTCTTCTTCTGACCGGCGTGACCAGCCAACTTGGAAGAGTGACTCCACCAAAGGACACAATTACGTTCTGAGGCGGTCACGAGAGTTTTCCCTGGGGGAAGTCGGGTAAGATCCGCAGAGGCAACAGAGACTAACCTTGAAGGTTCAATGATGTGCTGAGGTTGTTCTTCCTGATCAGGAGGCAAAAAGGCTCTGGAGAGTGCGTCTGCCTTAACGTTTTTGTCAGCTGGACGGAAATGAAGGACAAAATTAAATCGAGCAAAAAACAGGGCCCACCGGGCCTGACGGGGATTCAGCCTCTTTGCGGTTTGGAGGTAGGCAAGGTTTTTGTGATTGGTGAATATAACTACCTGGTGAAGAGCTCCCTCAAGAAGATGCCTCCTTTCTTGCAGAGCCAATTTGATAGCCAACAATTCCCAATCTCCAACGGAATAGTTCCCTTCTGTGGGGGGAAAAAACCTTGGAAAAAAAAACCACAGGAGATCATCCGACCAGTAGACGATTTCTGAGTAAGAACTGCTCTTGCACCTATGGAGGAAGCGTCGACCTCAAGGAAAAATTGCTCATTAGAATTTGGACGATTAAGAGCGGGTGCGGAAGCAAAGGCTTTTTTGAGAGAAACAAAGGCCTCCTCTGCGTCGAGGGACCATTCCTTGGAATTTACACCTTTCCGGGTTAAAGCTGTGATGGGTGCCACTCGGGTGGAAAAGTGTGGAATGAATTGCCTGTAGTAGTTGGCCAACCCCAGGAACCATTTGAATGGCTTTCAGCCCAGACAGACGAGGCCTCTTGAGGACGGCAGACAACTTCTGGGCAGCACGGTGGCTCAGTGGTTAGCGCTAGGTTCGAATCCCACCAAGGACAACATCTGCAAGGAGTTTGTATGTTCTCCCCGTGTTTGCGTGGGTTTCCTCTGGGTACTCCGGTTTCCTCCCACATTCCAAAGACATACTGATAGGGAATTTAGATTGTGAGCCCCATTGGGGACAGTGATGATAATGTGTGCAAACTGTAAAGCGCTGCGGAATATGTTAGTGCTATATAAAAACAAAGATTATTAACGTCTCTGGATCCATTCTTAATCCTGTGGAAGATACAATGTAACCAAGGAAAGGCAAAGAGGATTGTTCAAAGAGGCATTTCTCCAACTTGGCATAAAGCCTGTTCTCGCTGAGTCTTTGTAAGATCAGACGCACTTACTTCTGGTGCAAAGCCAAGTCTGCCGAGAAGATCAGAATGTCATCCAGGTAGACAACAGCACAAGTATAGAGCAGATCCCTGAAAATGTCATTGACAAATTCCTGAAAAACCGCAGGTGCATTGCTTAGGCCAAATGGCATTACCAGGTATTCGTAGTGGCCATCACAGGTGTTGAAGACTTTTTTCCATTCGTCTCATTCTCTAATTCGGATAAGCTTGTAGGCCTCTCTGAGATCCAGTTTAGTGAAGATCTTGGACCCTCGCAGACAAACAGCTCTGAAATAAGAGGTAATGGATACCTATTTTTTACCGTAATCTGGTTTAGATCCCGGTAGTCGATGCAGGGCCACACGGATCTGTCCTTTTTCTTCACAAAGAAGAATCCTGCTCCTGCCAGCAAAGATGACTTTTGGATAAATCCTCTGGCCAGGTTCTCCTGGATGTAGTCTGACATAGCTTGAGTTTCTGTTTGAGAATGAGGGTAGACTCTCCCGCGGGGAGGAGATGTTCAGGGGAGAAGATCAGTTAGACAGTCATACGACCTGTGTGAAGGTAGTCTCTCTGCCTCCTTTTCCCTAAGACATCACGGAAGTACCAGTAGGAGGAAGGTAACCCTGGCAGGGTAGCAGTTGGACAGGATGCAAAACTGGTAGAATCCGGGTTAGGCATCGGTCCATGCAGCAATCTCCCCAGCGCAGAACCTCTCCTGTTCTCCAATTGAGGACCAGTGGCTTAGTGAATAGCACTGAAGCCTTGCAGCGCTGGAGTCCTGGGTTCGAATCCCACCAAGGACAACATCTGCAAGGAGTTTGTATGTTCTCCCCGTGTTTGCGTGGGTTTCCTCCCACACTCCAAAGACATACTGATAGGGAATTTAGATTGTGAGCCCCATCGGGGACAGTGATGATAATGTGTGCAAACTATAAAGCGCTGTGGAATATGTTAGCGCTATATAAAAATAAAGATTATTATAAAAATAAAGATTATTTATTATGCATCTGGAACCATGGTAGACCTAAAAGAAAGGGGTGAGACAAACCGGGGTACACCAAAACGGATTTTTTCAGAGTGTGTTAGATCTACCCGGAGTTCCACAGGCTCGGGCTGAAACTGGACAGGCTCGGTCAGTGATTTGCCATCTACGGCGGTCACCCGCAACGGGTCAGGAAGCCACTGGACTAGTAAGCAGTAATGATCCACACGCGCCTGCTGGATAAAGTTCTCCGCGGCTCCAGAATCCAGCAAAGTCCAGAAAATGTTATTGTTCCGAAGGATACAGAGACTGAGATTTGCAATGAGGGAGAGGAATGTTCTCTACCTAGGGTGGCCTCTCCTACCGAACCTAGGCACTGGAGTTTTCCGACCTCTTTGGACAGGTACGAATCAGGTGCTCGGGGCTACCACAGTAGAGGCAACTTCCCTCTTTGCGACGTGCCTCCTGGCGGTGGCTGGCCAAACTTACTCAACCTTCATGGTCTCAGGGGAAGGAGGCAAGGTAGCCGTTTTAGAACTAGAGCCCAGGTGGTAGGGCCTTTTGTCTAGTTTGATCTCCTTGGAACGTTCCTGAAAACACAGGTCAATCTGGGTTGCCAAGGATATCAGATCATCCAAGGTAGTAGGCCTGTCCCGTCCCACCAACTCACCCTTGATTCTTCCCTATAGGCCCTCCCAGAAGGTAGCCACCAAGGCCTCGTTGTTCCAGGATAACTTGGACGAGAGAGTACGGAACCGAACAGCATACTGAGCCACCGTGAGAGTTCATTGATGTAAGCGGAGCAAAGCTGAAGCTGTCGACGTGGCACAACCAGGTTCATCGAAGGTCCTGCGAAAAGCTTCTAGGGAAGATTGAAGATCACTAACCAGTGGGTCCCCTCTCTCCCATAGAGGGTTCAGCCTGGCGAGGACCTCTCCAGCAAGATGTGACATTATGAAGCCCACTTGGGCTCGGTCAGAAGCAAATATATGCCCCAGGATTTTGAAGTGCAGAGTGCACTGATTGATGAAACCCCGACAATGAGTGGGGTCACCGTGGAAGCAGGTGGGAGCTGCCAGGCGAGGACCTTTACTTGCCGTGCAGGCGAATACCTGGGTGTCGGTAGACGAGTCAGGTGCAGTCGAGCTCAGCAGGGAATCCATGCAGGTAGACAAGCTGCGAAGATAAGTCATGATCTTGTCCTGTTGATCCCTTAAACAGGTCACTTCTTGGCAAAGCTCCACAGTCGGAGGCCTCTGGGTTCCAATGGGTTCCATGGCCGGAGCAATCTGTAGCGAATGGAAGTGGAGGCACATATGATGAAGTTCACATTCGTTTTTTATTTTTAGAGTGGAACCTCGGGAACACAGTCCGGGGGGCTCTGAAGGGGGCTTGACTAGTGAGCCCCAGGTATCCATACTAAGGTCTCTCGAACAGGACCAGATTGGAATACCTGGGGGACACAGGTGCTACCTCCAGTTAGACCCCGGACACGTGGGACAAACAGGTAACTGAAATAACAGATCAGATGGAGCTATCTGGCGGACACCGGGTATGAGTGGTGAAGCTGGCACTCGTGAGAAAGGTCAGGTTTCGGGTAGGTGATAGGAAGCTGGCTCCAGTAACCTTGACGTAGTCCTTGGGTTCGGATGGTGAGTGGCGGAACGGGATGGCACTTGAATCGGACACAAACAGTATGAGCAAGTGCACACGGATTGCTATGCAGCGCAGACAGAACAGGGAATGAACTGGATGTAGCAAGAGTAGATACTCGCCACGGTCATTTAGCGTTTCTTGTGTTACAGAACGAAAATGTATCCATAAACACCAAATGCTTTACTGTGGCTCCAGGACGGTGTGGAGACACAGCATTGTATCTGAATTAACCAGACGTCTATTTTTAGCAAGCCAGTAGGAATAGACTGTTATCTATATGTTGTCTTTAGAACTGTTGTGTTTCTTGTTGGTCAAAAAAACAGACTTATGCTTGTGTAAGGCTGTAATATTGACTTGTAAGTTGACATTTAATGTAACAGTGTGCTCTTACCCTAGATGACTAGTGATTGTTTGCTGATATGATAATTGTGCATTGTCTAGGCCAGGTAGTTTGTTGACTTAGAGGAAAATCTATGCAAATAGATTACATAAGACCAATTCGCATTGTTTGATTATCAATATTACCTGTAAATACTGAATGAAGGACACTTGTTAAATATAAAAAGTGATACGCCTCTATAAGAGACACAGAGATTGAGCCCAGGCATCCAGAGAGTTTCCACAGGACAGCAGCCAAGACATCTTGGCTCCATGATGAGAGCCACAGATTTATCATTCTACAGAATGCCAGCATAGGGTACCTCGGCTGGAAGAATACAGATCTGCTCCATTAACCATCGCTGAACCATGGATACATTTGTGAAACCCAGGTTGGGACCATCCGGTCACCTGGAACCTATGTTTGGAGAAACCAGCTTGGGAACACCTGATCACCTGGCCACGTACCTCAATGGACTGTCATCTTCCTAAGCTTGTCGTTACCGTCTCTCTGTGCGTCCCACAGGTGGGGTAGTCGGCCCCGGAAGATGAAGCCAGGTTATGACCCTCCAGTCAACTGGCCTTGTACATGAATGGACTGTCATCTTCCTACGCTTGTCTGGGAGGTCTGAAGTAACAGCTGCTCCTATCCCAGTGAGTCAGCAGAAGGGTGAGACTCTGTAATGTGCACCATCTTGGGTGCTGTGCTGGGACTGTTCTACGTGTTATCTGCCTGCTTTGTGGTTCAATGAAGTATTGCCACACTGTTTTACCCTCACCCTGTGGTGTCTGAGTAGCATTATGCCCACATTAAAGGGAGAGTGGGCGTTCGGTGGGATGATTCCTGGTCCATGCGGTTTCGGCTACCAGACAGAGGTGCCTGCTGACCCCCCGTGTCTCCACATCCACAGCATCCTCACTCATAGACTTGAATGATCCGATTTATGAAAGAACCTAAGAAACTAGTGCGTGCTGTAACTGTATTCACACGTAGATGCCCATTTTTGTTCTACTTTTATATTTTTAGTAGGGGTTTTCAGGTGTATTCACCTCCGGGCACCGCATCGGAGGTTCCTCTCCATACACACATCTCCGCTCCATACACCCTGTATACACACGACTCTGCTTTATACACCCTGTACACACATGACTTCTTTCTGTTCACACGCCATACATATACGGCTTTGCTTCGTACACATGGCTCCGCTCTGTACACCTCGTACATAAGTGGCTCCACTCTATACACGCATGATGCCGCTCCATACACCTCATACATGGCTCCACTCTGTACACCTTGTACACACGACTCCGCTCTGTACACCTCACACACAGCTCTGACACACACTGCTTTGCTCAGTACACCCTGTTCACCCGGGGCTCCGCTCAGTGCACACGGTACACATGCAGCTCTGCTCCGTACACCTCATACACACTGCTCTGCTCCATACACCTCGTACACCCGCGGCTCCATGCTGCACACTTCGTACATGCGCGGCTCTGCTCCGTACACCTCATACACATTGCTCTGCTCCATACACCTCGTACACCCGCGGCTCCGTTCCGTACACCTCGTGCACACTCTGCTCAGCTCTGAACACTTCATACGCACGATGCTCCGCTCCATACACCTCGTACACATGGCTCCACTCTGTACACACATGACTCCGCTCTGTACACCTCCTACACACGCGGCTCTGCTCCGTACACCTCGTACAGACACGGCTCCGCTCCATACACCTCGTACACACGCGGCTCCACTCTGTACACCTCGTACACACACGGCTCCACTCCGTACACCTCGTACATACACACGGCTCCGTTCTGTACACCTCGTACATACACACGGCTCCGCACCGTACACCTCGTACACACACGGCTCCGCACCGTACACCTCGTACACACATGGCTCCGCTCCGTACACCTCGTACACACGCGGCTCCGCTCCGTACACCTCGTACACACACGGCTCCGCTCCGTACACCTCGTACACACGCGGCTCCGCTCCGTACACCTTGTACACACGCGGCTCCGCTCCGTACACCTCGTACACACGCGGCTCAGCTCTGTACATCTCGTACACACGCGGCTCCGCTCCGTACACCTCGTACATACACACGGCTCCGCTTCGTACACCTCGTACACACACGGCTCCGCTTCGTACACCTCGTACACACACGGCTCCGCTTCGTACACCTCGTACACATGGCTCTGCTCCGTACACCTCGTACATACACACGGCTGCGTTCTGTACACCTCGTACATACACACGGCTCTGCTCCGTACACCTCGTACACACGCGGCTCTGCTCCGTACACCTCGTACACACGCGGCTCTGCTCCGTACACCTCATACACACGCGGCTCTGCTCCGTACACCTCGTACACACACGGCTCTGCTCCGTACACCTCGTACACACGCGGCTCTGCTCCGTACACCTCATACACACGCGGCTCTGCTCCGTACACCTCGTACACACACGGCTCCGCTCCGTACACCTCGTACACATGGCTCTGCTCCGTACACCTCGTACATACACACGGCTGCGTTCTGTACACCTCGTACATACACACGGCTCTGCTCCGTACACCTCGTACACACGCGGCTCTGCTCCGTACACCTCGTACACACGCGGCTCTGCTCCGTACACCTCGTACACACGCGGCTCTGCTCCGTACACCTCGTACACACGCGGCTCTTGCTCCGTACACCTCGTACACACACGGCTCCGCTCCGTTCACCTCGTACCACACACACACACACAGCTCTGCTCTGTACACCCTGTAAACCCCTCTGACCCCACACAGAAACTTCCCCTTATCCAGCACCAGGACAGCCAGCACAGTCCTGTATATACTGAGGCCCCTGATCATGTAACCCCTGACTCCTCCCCTCCTGTGACCTCATCCCAGGTCCTGTGCGCACAGAGCAGCCATATATGTGGAGTGCGGCTCTGCAGGTGGAGGTAGGTGCTGGAGATTCCCCATTACTGGACTGCACAGGGGGCAGTATCCCCTACATTCCCGGAGATAGCGCCCCCTGCAGGTGGAGGTAGGTGCTGGAGATTCCCCATTACTGGACACAGGCGCTAGGACATTTGTAGGATGCAGGGAGAGGGTTGAAGGAGCTTACCGCGCTGAGAATGTGGAGCTGGAAATTTGGGCCGGAGTTCCTCCTGGTGATCACAGGGAGGGAGACAAAAAATGGGGGAAGATTCCGGCACAACCATCCAGGGGTAATATGGATCCTTTATATAACTGTAGGTAAACCTTACAAGGCCTCGTCCCTTTCCTGTACAGTGTAGTGTCAGCCATTGTAGTAATGCTGTCACCTATAAGCGCGGTGTCTAGAAAGGGAGTACTGGTGGCGAATGGAGTACAAGACATGGGAATGGAGACTGGCAAGCCACGAGCCCTGGAGATTCCTGCCACCTTCTAACCCTGCCTGCTCCCCATACAGAGGGCCGGCGCTGGAGCTTTGGTAGAGAAGGATGTAAGACAGCTCCACTCTCCTGTAGGGAGCAGTGGGGAGAATGATCAATGTGACAGACAGCGGTGTGATGCTGGGAAGGACATGCAAACTTGCCCTGATAAGGGGGATCTGTGGTGGCTCCAGATACCGACCTATACTGTTCTCTGGTTTGTTCTATTCTCAGTGACACCAACACTTATTTTCCTGTAAGGTGAGATCCTACCACCGCTTTCAGATCCGCTCTTACACATTGCCTTATTGAGGGGATGAGATTGGGGGTATTAAATTCCAAACTACTTAAGTGGCTCAATCCAGATTTTCTGGTCATTCCTGTGTCCCATGGTTTGCCCAAAGTTCATAAGAATCATTCTCCACCGACCAACGGATGAGAGATGATCTTGGTGCAATTAACTGGGACGATATCCTGAGACATAAAAATACACAAAGAAAATGGGAGACGTTTATTACCATCCTGAATAGGACCTGTGCACAGTATATACCGTATGGGAATAAACATGCGAGAAATAGGAGGAAACCACTATGGCTAAATAGAGCTGTAAGGGGTGCAATAAGAGATAAAAATAAAGCATTTAGAGAATTAAAGCAAGTAGGTAGTGATGAGGCATTAACTAAATACAGAAGATTAAATAAATTCTGTAAAAAGCAAATCAAGACAGCAAAGATTGAGACAGAGAGACTCATTGCCAGAGAAAGTAAAAATAAGCCCAAAATATTCTTTAACTACATAAATAGTAAGAAGCTAAAAAATGATAGTGTTTTCCCCCTTAAAAATAGTCTGGGTGAAATGGTGGATGAGGATGAGGAAAAAGCCAATATGCTAAATGCCTTTTTTTCAACAGTATTTACACAAGAAAATCTCATGACGGATAACATGATCAGGGATAAAAATTCTCCATTAAATGTCACATGCTTAACCCAGCAGGAAGTACGGCGGCGTCTAAAAATCACTAAAATTGACAAATCCCCAGGCCCGGATGGGATTCACCCCCGAGTACTGCAGGAATTAAGCACAGTCACAGATAGACCATTATTTTTAATCTTTAAAGATTCCATAATAACAGGGTCTGTACCACAGGACTGGCGTATAGCAAATGTGGTGCCAATATTCAAAAAGGGGACAAAAACTGAACTTGGAAATTATAGGCCAGTAAACTTAACCTCAACTGTGGGTAAAATCCTGGAGGGTTTTCTAAGAGATACTATACTGGAGTATCTGAAGAAGAATAACCTCATGACCCAATATCAACATGGGTTTACAAGGGATCGTTCCTGTCAGACTAATCTGATAAGCTTTTATGAAGAGGTAAGTTCCGGACTGGACCAAGGAAACGCAGTGGACGTGGTGTACATGGACTTTTCCAAAGCTTTTGATACGGTGCCACACAAAAAGTTGATACATAAAATGAGAACAATGGGGATAGGGGAAAATATGTGTAAGTGGGTTAAGAGCTGGCTCAGGGATAGGAAACATAGGGTGGTTATTAATGCAGCACACTCGGACTGGGTCACGGTTAGCAGTGGGATACCACAGGGGTTAGTATTGGGCCCGCTTCTTTTTAACATATTAATGACCTTGTAGGGGGCATAGAGAGTAGAATTTCAATATTGGCACATTACATTACACTCTGCAGGGTAATCAATACAGAGGACAATTTTATATTACAGGAGGATTTATGTAAACTAGAAGCTTAGGCTGATAAATGGTAAATGAGCTTTAATGGGGATAAATGTAAGGTCATGCACTTGGGTAGAATGAACAAGATGTATAATTATGTGCTTAATTGTAAAACACTGGGCAAAACAGTCACTGAAAAAGACCTGGGTGTATGGGTGGGCGACAAACTCACATTTAGCGGCCAGTGTCAGGCAGCTGCTGCAAAGGCAAATAAAATAATGGCATGCATTAAAAGAGGCATAGATGCTCAGGAGGAGAACATAATTTTACCTCTATATAAGTCACTAGTGCGACCACACTTAGAATACTGTGTACAGTTCTGGTCTCCGGTGTATTATAAAGACATAGCTGAACTGGAGCGGGTGCAGAGAAGAGCGACCAAGGTTTTTTTTTTAAATTCGTTTATTAAACCATAAACAGGTGTACAATATACATACTGGTATATAATGTTAAGCATAATACAAAAAAATACATGTTTCATACGACATTGAAATGTGAGGCAAAATGTGCATACCAGTTGTATACAAAATAAAGCAAAATATAATGTCAATTAAATCACAATGGTCTTGTGTTATTACTCGAGTGATGAAATCTACCTAACTTCTAAACCGTACCTACATCTACAAGAACGTAAACTATTCCGCAGCCTACTTGCACACAATTAGCTATTTATTATGTTACATTTCCACTCTACAAAGTGAGGTGAGAGGAATTCCACCTCTCCAAAATCTTTTCAAATTTACCCAGGCACCCTCTGTTTTGATATAACGTGCGCTCATGGGATAATCGAATTCACTAAATTGATCCAGGACCCGGGAGATGGAGATGAACCTCCCATCCACCGCAATGCCAGTACCTTTCGTGCCATAAACAGTGTCTCCCGTAGGAAAATCCCAACATATTGACCCCATGTCTCCTCATCCCATACTCCAAACAGACAGACCAGTGGTTCAAGGGGGATAGGAATTTGTACCAGGGATGTCAATAATGATGTCACCTCCCTCCAAAATTGTGCAACGATAGGACAGTACCAGATCATATGAATAAAGTCTGCATCTAATGAATGGCATCTCAAACATTCCGATGATTGGTATCGGCCCATCTTGAAGAGTCGAGTTGGAGTCAAATATGATTGATTTATAATATATAATTGTATCATCCTGTTATTAACAGACGGAGATGCCCTGATTGGTGACTCCAGGATTTCTTCCCACTCCTCTCCCCTTGTATCTGGGATGAGCCTTTCCCATTTCTTCTTAACGGAGTCTATAGTAGATTCTGACCCTACTGACAGCATATGTGTATACAGAGAGGAGATGAGACCTTGGGGGCCTTGTGATTTAAGGATCCCTATAGCGACCAAGGTTTTTAGAGCACTGGGGGGTCTGCAATACCAAGACAGGTTATTACACTTGGGGTTATTTAATTTGGAAAAGCGAAAGCGTATGGGTGATCTTTTTACAATGTATAAATATATGCGGGGACAGTACAAAGACCTTTCTAATGATCTTTTTACTCTTAGTCCTGTGACGGGGACAAGGGGGCATCCTCTACGTCTGGAGGAAAGAAGGTTTAAGCATACTCACAGACGCGGATTCTTTACTGTAAGAGCAGTGAGACTATGGAACTCTCTGCCATATGATGTTGTAATGAGTGATTCCCTGCTAAAATTTAAGAAGGGACTGGATGCCTTTCTTAAAATGTATAATATTACAGGGTATATACACTAGTTTCCTTAATATTGCGTTGATCCAGGGAGCTTGTCTGATTGCTGTACGTGGAATCGGGAAGGAATTTTTTTCCCCAATGTGAAGCTTACTGTTTGCCACATGGTTTTTTTTTTGCCTTCCTCTGGATCAACATGCTAGGGCAAGTTAGGACAGGATATGGGTTGAACTAGATGGACTTAAAGTCTCCCTTCAACCTTAATTACTATGTTACCCTTAAGACCCATAATTCCTGGGATTGATTCACTTATAGCGAAAACCTTAGGGCATGGCTTGATGGATATCTTCAACCCCTCCTTTCAGGACTCCTGTTTTTGAAGGACTCTTCCATTGTCCTAAAGGTTTTTCAAACACTTAAATGGCAGGATGGATATTTTTGTGCAACATGCGATGTTGTAAACTTATACTCCTCTATTCCTCATGCCACAGCTATGACAGCACTACAATTTCATTTGGATAAATACAGTGCATAACCTTCACCTTTGAAACAGTTTATCTTACTGTCACTTGATTACCTTTTGAAACACAACTATTTTATGTTCCAATCAAAATTTTTTCTACAGACACTTGGAGCCACGATGGGATCTAAATTTTCTCCTTCTTTGGCAACACTTTATATAGCCTGGTGGGAGGAAATTTATATCTTTACCAATAACAACCCTTTCATTCCACACCTGGTATAGTATGCCAGATATGTGGATGACGTCTGTCATAAACTCATTTTCTGCTCCACCAGTTGAGAGTACCCCTTCCCTCTGGTGGTGACAGGAGGTAGTGCGGTTGGTTTAAATGGTAGTGATCTGCCACCTGATGAGGAAGATAACGATTGGATCTCTGGAGTATCAGACTGGATATAAGACAGCCGACGCCCTATCCGGGTGCTGGTGATTCAGTCTGCTTCTCATGTCCTGGACTTCAGCTCTCTTCCAGTCTTCTCAAGTTAAGTTTGTTTTTTGCTATTGTTCACACTTGCGCTTGTTGGTCAATTCAGTTTTTTGTGTAATCAGCCTGCCCCTGATGGGGCTATGCTGAAATTCCACTCCTATTAATCAGTATTTGCCAATCTGCTTTTTGTCACTTATTAGATTGGCCTCTTTTTTGCTTTGTCTCAGAATATTTCAGAGTGCTGATATAGGTTTAGAAGTCTAGTGACTTCAGGGTTAATTTTGCTATCAGAAGTGTTGGACAATATTTTTGTAGGTTTTTTTGGCAGATTGCAGACAGTGTCTTTCCTTTTCTGTCCTTTTTAGTTAGCCGGGCCCCATCGTTTGCTCAGCCTATTTTCCTGCCTTTGTTTGTATTTTCATCTTGTTTTACCGTCAATACATGTTGGGGGCTGTCTTTCCTTTGGGGTCTGCTCTGGGGCAGTTAGTTTTCCTCTTTTCCTGCTTTAGGCTTATGTAGTTCTCCGGTTGTGATGAGGTGTCTAGGATCAACGTAGGAACGCTCCACGACTGCTGCTAGTTGTGCGGTTAAGTTCAGGGATCTGCAATCTGCATAGTTACCAACTTCTCTGGTTTTCTGTGACTTAGCTTGTTGTCTTTTTTCCTCCTCGGTTTCCCATTCATAACAGACGTCTGTTATGAATGAGTCACCGGAGGAGGAAAAAATCAAAATACAAGCTAAGTCCAGAAAACCGGAGAGGCTGGTTGCAGACCCCTGATCCTATTCACAACAACTAACAGTAGCTGTGGGGTGTTCCTACGGTGGTCCTAGACACCTCGTTCACAGCCAGAGAACTAAATAACCCTAAAGAAAGAAAGGGGAAATCTAAACTGCCCCAGAGCAGACCCCAAAGCAATAGACAGCCCCCAACATGTATTGACGGTGAAAACAGATGAAAACACAGACAGAAAGACCGGCTGAGCAAACGATGGGGCCCTCACTAACTAGATAGGGCAGGAAAGAAAAGCAACTGTCTGCAATCACGCAAAAACCCTGCCAAAAATAATGTCCAACACGTCTGATAGAAAAGGCCCTGAAGTCACTAGACTTCAAAATCACTATATCAGCACTCAGGTATATTCTGAAAACAGAGTAAAGAGATCAACTGATCAGAGACAAAAATGGAGTTCAGCCAGTCCCAACCAGGGCTGGCTGAACACAAACACTAAGTAAACCAGACTAAATCTCATGGAAAGAATAAAACAAACTAGTGATGTAGATGGGAGAATCAGAATAATGAGAATGTATAAAAAAACCCAAAATAAAACGTGTATAATAAAATAAGCCTTTATTGTAAATTTGGCCAGACAACAACAACCCCCCTGACGAAGGAGATTTTCCGAAACGCGCGTCGGGGCGCGTTCCTCAGGCACACCGCTCTCACCACTGTCTGCTCCATTGTCTTTCAGGTAACACACTATGTTGCATTGCGCTGTATACTTTATTGTATAGGTATCGTATTGGGGCATGTCCCATTAATACATCGGTCCTATTACTTTATGGTCATTTGCCTTGTTGGCGGCGCACTGCACTATATCGTGCTGGATTATCTGGGCCGGTTCCTCTTTCCTCCGGTTTCCAACAGGCGCTTCATTACTCCTTGCGCTTTTTTTTTTTTGTGCTGGCTTGTTTTTGATTCGGCCCATTTTAATTGTGCAGCGTTGTTCAGCGTTTTTGCTGCCTGATTCCTGGCTTTGGCCCACTTCTACTACATAGCGTTTTCTATGATCTTTTTTAGTGACCGTTTGTATAGTTATTTTTCAATGCACATTTATTATCCATTTTTTTAGTGCATTATTACTTCAAAAATATTGGATTTATCTCTGCATTTAGCCTATTGTTTACAGCGCTATTTTTTAGCATCTTTTGTGTCAGTTCAGCAAAGACCTTGTTGTTATATTTAAAGTTTTTTTGATTTCACCATCACTGTTTTCACTTGTGGTATATATATTTAGACACTATTTTTTTACAGCAATTTTTTGCATTATTTATTAACATTGGTCTATATGTACACACATTTTTTATTTTCATGATTTTTTATTATTATCACTTCACCATCCATCACACTTATTATATATGTGTTTTTGCTGTTCTACATGGGGAACATTATATATGTCTTATCTGAATCATTTTTGCTGTACAGTGGTGATACCATTATAAGTATTGATACTTGCTGACTAATTTAATGAGCGGTTTTTTCTTGCCTTTTCTTACATATATTTATTTTAATTGCCGTTGTTGTTGTCTGGCCAAATTTACAATAAAGGCTTATTTTATTATACACGTTTTATTTTGGTTTTTTTTATACATTCTCATTATTCTGATTCTCCCATCTACATCACTAGTTTGTTTTATTCTTATGTATACCGGATGGTCTGCCATCCACCTTTGAAAGAAACACATCGGTTATTTATTAATGTATATTTTGTTGTATAATATTCTTTTATTACACATTTTATTACACATCGTTGTTGTTTCTTTTTCTACCTCTCTCTAAATCTCATGGAACAATAGCAGAGCAAAAACTTAGCTTTACTAGACAGGACTAAACTGGAGGCCAGAGCTCAGAGCAGAGAGAATCACCAGCAACCCAGCAGGGAGTCGGCGGCCTTATATCCACTCAGAGATTCAGGGAGTTCATCAGACATCAAAGGTGAAGGAGAAAATGAGCTCATAACAGACGTCCTTCTAGTCTGGAAAGGTGATGCCTCCACTTATTCTGAATTCACATCATACCTCAATTCCAATTCCTGTAATATCAGATTTTCTTGTACTCCATTAACCATTAGTACTCTCCCTTTTTCAACATCATGCTTATAGGTGACAGCATTACTACCATGGTTAACCCTACACTGTACAGGAAAGGTACGAGGCCATGTAATGTTTTAACTACCTTTAAATAAAGAATCCATTTTATCCCTGGATGGTTGTGCCGGAATCTTTCACCATTTTATTTGTATAACTTTTGTATTTGTCATTCTGGGGTTCATATAAGGCAAGGGTCAGGAACCTTTTTGGCTGAGCGAGCCATGAACGCCACATATTTTAAAATGTAATTCCATTCGAGCCATACAATATGTTTAAAACTAAATGCAAGTCAATGTGTGCATTCTAGGTAAGTCTTTACTTGTATTTAGAATGTTTATATGTTACTATCAGTAAGCACAACACAGAGGGATGATAGTAAGAGTTATAGAGTTGTATTGTAAAATGACATTCCAGCAAGTGTATGCTTCAGGGAGGAAAGAGTCACAACCAGCAGAGCGTCCAGTGAGGCGGGTGGAGACAGACCGAGCGCAGTTGTATTATAAAATGACTGTGACGACTCCTGGAGTGGACCCTCTGGGTTGTGGCACCAACCCACCTAGGGCGAGCTGACCTAGTGAGGACCACCCCCTATACAGGGAGTGTCAGGGGAAAGCCCAAGGGGGTAAAGTACCACAACTGCTGGAACCAGGTGGCCGCCTCACGGGAGACACGAATGAGTGTGGATGCAACTGGGAGTGAGCAGGAAACATGAATGTGCAAAGCATGGACATGGGAATACAGGGCGTGTACACTGGAGTGCGTTAGATACTGGGCAGTACAAGGCGGGAACACAGGACGGGCGAACGTGTCCGAGAGCGGGCAAAGCAGGGCGCGTGCAAGGAAGCTTGCTAAAGTATAGGATAGACAGAGCACAGAGCAGAGCTTAGGTACGGAGCATGTGCTAGGAAGCACGGCAAGGCAGAGTACAGGAATGGAGCACAAGGCAGAGGATCCGAGTACAGTGTGCAGCCAAGCAAGGACCAAACAGACCAAGCTAGGAAGCAAAACAATAATCAGGCACATCCCATGGGAAGAGGTAGCCAGATATAGAAAATGAGCACTTGGACTTCCGGGTCAGGTCCTCCAAGACCATACAAGACAAGACTGGAGACAGAGATGAGAAGGGCTCACGTGCGCACTGGAAACACAGCGCAACTACAGGACTAGGTGGAGAGGTGTGCGTGTGCACCCGACGGGACCCCCCCGAGGGCTATGGCACCGGAAGTGGTGACGTTTGACCCTAGATCCCTCCCCCAGGTGAGAGCGGCGTGACAATGACATTCCAGCAAGTGTATGCTTCTGGGAGGAAAGAGTCACAACCAGCAGAGCGTCCAATGAGGGATGGAGAGGGACCAAGCGCAGGTTTGAGTGCTAGGAGACTCTTGGTCAGTTTGTAGTTGGCCCCACTGAAAAGTTGTCAAAAACCAGTCAAAGCAGTTTACGAGTGTTTCAACCGATGAGGTTGGGAGAGCCTGTGTTGATAGTTGCCACAATGGTATGGTAGATAGCAGTGTTTACCTCATCTTTCACCGGAATTGAGGCTGCATACCAATGTGGAACCGGTGAGGAAATGCCGTTTGTAGGTATTGCTGTGGAGCAGATGAGGCAAGGAGAGGAGCGGAGCGCTGTCCCGGCCTGTAAAAGGCGCTCCATGCGGCTCTACCGGGCAGGCATGGATGTTCTGTCCTGTGGTAGGATGGTACAAAATATAAAGACACGTCACTCCTCAAATTATGGTTATTCTGACTCATGGATATGTAGAACGTATGGTACCTGGATAAACCTCTCTTTCTGGGCCCCTTCCGTATCGACCTGTACTCACGTTCATACCGATTAATCAGACAGCTTAACTCAGCCACGATCTCATGTAAGAAGACTCCAGGAAAAGAGGGATGCTTTAACTGAAATTCTTGTATTATGATGAAAGCAGCAGGTAAAAAGGAATATTCTTCAGAGGACATGTAACAGGAAGCATACAGATGGAGCGACGATCACAAAATGGAGAATAAAGGAGGGAACAAACATACATCACAGGACTACAGGGAGAGAGTTGGAACAAAATACAGGGAAAGGCAAACTTCTGCCTAGCAACAGAGATGCAACACAAACAATGCAAATATTAAATGATTTCCCAAGTCATGGGACATGACACTCCCCGTCTGAAATCCTTGGATTTCACGATGTCTGTAATTCTTCGAAGTCGTTCGAACCTGAAAAACAAGGAAAAAGAGAAAAAAAAACATGTATGCAATAATAAACATCAAGCATTTTTAAAGTCCAACTCGTTGTTGTTGACCCGTAGATCACACCGGGAGATAAGTCCAAGACTATAAACCCATCTTCGGATTGGGGAAGCCGGAAACATGCCAACTCTTCCACCAACCCAGCAATCCAATGGAAAATGTCAATGTTCAATAAAAAACTGGGGAATGAGGAGGAATGCTCCCCACCGTGAGCAACGTCCAGGAGCAATGTTCAGTTCATGTGACGTCCTCCTTTGGCAGTAGCAGCACGAGATCGGTGACCGGACGGAGGAAGGTTCGGGTAGAGCCCCCTTTTGTCACCTTAACTTCTGTCTTATGAGTCTTTCCGTCCTCGCTGGGCATGACCTTGGTGATAAGACCCATTGGCCAGTCGGTACGATGAGCCTCTTTGTCTTTTAAGAGAACAAGGTCTCCTTCTTGGAGATTGGGACTGGGTGTCTGCCATTTGTGACGGTTTTGAAGCAGGTGCAAGTATTCGGTCTTCCAACGGTGCCAAAACACGTTGGCTATGTGTTGTACTTGCTTCCACTGACGTTTGTAAATGTCCTTGTTATCGAAATTCCCGAGAGGAACTGTAGCAGCTCCAATCTTCTGTGTAAGAAGTGTAGCTGGGGTAAGAATCATTGGAGCATCAGGGTCAGATGATACTGGGACCAAAGGTCTAGAATTTATTATGGCTGACACTTCTGCGAGGAAAGTGACCAGAACTTCATGAGTAAGAGGAAGTTTATGGTCCAGCAACATGGAGTCAAGGATCCTTCGTGCAACCCCAATCATGCGTTCCCAGGATCCACCCATGTGTGAAGAGTGTGGAGGGTTGAATACCCAAGTGCATCCATTGTCGGACAAGAAATTGTCAAACTGCAATTCCTTGCAGGCTCCTACAAAGTTGGTGCCGCAGTCGGACCGGAGTTGCTTGGCAGGTCCCTGGATGGAAAAGAATCTTCTTAGGGCGTTGATGAAGCTAGAGGTATCCATGGATTCAATTACCTCGATGTGAACTGCACGGATACTGAGACAGGTGAACAGGACAGCCCACCACTTACTGTTTGCGGCTCCTCCACGGGTTCTTCTGGCAACAACCGACCATGGGCCGAAGACGTCTACACCAACGTATGAGAATGGTTGGTCTGTGCTCAGTCGATCTGCTGGAAGGTTCGCCATTTGTTGTTGGTGTCTTCCTCGTAACCTTCGACACTTGACACATCTATGGAGAACTGAGGAGATGCACCTCTTCATCCCCATGATCCACAAGCCAGCAGACCTGATGGCCCCTTCAGTAAGATGTCTGCCTTGGTGCTGCACTTGTTCGTGATAGTGCCGAATCAACAGAGTAGTGACGTGATGTCGACCTGGAATAATGATAGGGTTCTGCTCCTTATCGTATTGGTCAGATTTATTCAAACGTCCACCCACTCTTAGTAACTGGCGATGATCGACTACTGGGTTCAAGTCAAGCAGAGTGCTGTTTCTGGACATACCGACTCCCTTGGTAATACTGTCAATCTCGTGTGAATATTCTTCTTGTTGTACACACCTGATGATGACTTGTTCAGCATGGTGTATGTGGTCGGCAGTAAGACGACTCTTACACACATGCCAACCATGGCACCTTGAGGGCTTGTCCTTTGTAAAACAGCGAGCAATGTGGATGAGACAAGCTATAGTTCGTACAGCGGAGGACCAGCTAGAGAAGCGTTCGAAGCGGTGAGACTTCAACCCTTGCCTAGGTGTCGTTGAAGTATAGTGAACAGAGATAGTTTGTCTGATTTCCTTATCAGATTCTGGTTCCACCAGCTCATAAGCATTGTTGGTGTTGCTCGCACAGAAATCTTCGTACAGGAGACTGGGAGGCGTAAACCACATGTTGTCACCAAACTTAGAAGCAGATGTAAGTCTTGTACCTCGGTCAGCTGGGTTTAGATCGGTGGAGATGTGATGCCACTGCTCGGGGGTAGAAAAACTTCTGATGCGCTCTACTCTGTTGCTCACATATACATAGAACTGCTTTGTTTGGTTGTGTATGTACCCGAGTACCACTCTGCTGTCTGTGTAGAAGGTAAAGGAATCAATTGCAATGTCCATTTCGTCTCTTACAACTTCAGCAATTTCTACTAGTCTTGTATTCCAATACACATGATTGGAATACAAGACTAGAAGGATACAACGTATTTGCAAGAAACAGACTTGATAAACGAGGAGGGGGTGTCGCATTGTATGTTAGAAACGCGTATATCTGCACAGAGATTGAAGCTTCAGAGACTGGGAGTTCTGTGGAAACTGTTTGGGTAAGAATACAAGGACAGAATAATGGAAAGGACACCATTGTAGGCATTTACTACAGGCCGCCTGTGCAAGCTGAAGATATGGATGAACTCTTTATGCATCAAATGGCCAAGTTCTCCAAAAAATATGACATAGTTGTCATGGGAGATTTCAACTATCCAGACATTTGTTGGGAATCTCTCTCAGGCAAAACTAACAGGTCAAGGAAATTCTTATCCTCTCTTGCTGACAACTTTATCTTCCAAAAGGTAGGGGAGAAAACAAGGGGAACTGCTACCTTGGATCTAATCCTTATAAACAGGGAGGAAATGGTTGAGGAGGTAAAAGTGGCTGGGACCCTAGGAGGTAGCGACCATGCTATTTTAGAATTTTGGATAACTAGAGGAGGAAGACCTGTGAAGACTCAGACGTCAAGGTTAGATTTCAGAAAGGCAGATTTTAAGGGATTCAGAAAGAGAATTGGAGGGATCCAATGGCTGGATATCCTTAAAGACAAAAATGTCCAGGAAGGATGGGAAATCTTGAAAAATGAAATTCTCAAAGCACAGTTGTTAACAATTCCGAAAAGAGGGAAGAATAGGAAGCATTTAAGGAAACCAGGATGGATGAACACAGAACTTAAGCACATGCTAAAAAGGAACAAAAAAATGTTTATAAAATGGAAAGAGGGAGGCATATCTAAAGAAGAATATAATGCTGTTTGCAGAACCTGCAGGGCACAAATCAGATTAGCTAAAGCTGAAAATGAATTGAGGCTTGCAAGAGATGTCAAAAGCAATAATAAAGGATTTTGGGGATATGTCAAAAGTAAAAGAAAAGTCAAAGATGCTATAGGATTTTTACAGGATGAAAATGATGAAATGGTAAGACAGGATGTTGAGAAGGCTGAACTTTTAAATTCCTATTTTGCATCTGTTTTCTCTCAGAAAGGAAATGTAACATCAACTGTTCTTCACTGTCCTATTAAGGGAATAGAGGAATCCAGGATATCTATAAACAGAAAGATAGTGAGGAAACACTTAGCTAACCTAAATGAATTCAAGTCTCCAGGACCAGATGAATTACACCCCAGAGTACTGAAGGAGATAGCAGAAGAAATTTTTGAACCCCTCTCCATAATCTTTGAAAATTCTTGGAGAACAGAAGTGCCAGAAGACTGGAGAAGAGCAAATGTTGTTCCTATCTTCAAAAAGGGGAAGAAGGTGGACCCAGGCAACTATAGGCCGGTGAGTCTGACTTCTATACCAGGAAAGATCTTTGAACAAATTATTAAACAACATGTATGTCAATACCTGGATAAGAATGAAGTGATTAAACAGAGTCAGCATGGGTTTGTAACTAATAAGTCATGTCAGACTAACTTAATTTCCTTCTATGACGGTATCACTGATTGGGTGGATCAAGGAAATGCTGTAGATATAGTATATCTTGACTTCAGCAAAGCATTTGACAAAGTCTCTCATAAAATCCTTATTGAAAAAATGACTAAGTATGGAATGGACAAGGCAACTGTTAGGTGGATTCATAACTGGCTTAGTGATCGGACCCAAAGAGTGGTCGTAAATGGCTGCACATCCAGTTGGAAGAATGTCTCAAGTGGGGTACCACAGGGCTCTGTCCTGGGCCCTGTATTGCTCAACATCTTTATCAACGATTTAGATGAAGGAATTGAGGGTAAACTGATTAAATTTGCTGATGACACCAAGCTAGGAGGGATAGCTAATACTAGAGAAGAGAGAGAGAGGATTCAAAAAGATTTAAATAAACTGGAGAAGTGAGCAGCAACTAACAGAATGGTTTTTAACAGGGAGAAATGCAAAGTACTACATCTGGGCAATAAAAATGAAAAAAGCATATACAGAATGGGAGGAATAGGGCTAAGTGACAGCACATGTGAAAAAGACTTGGGTATACTAATAGATCACAGACTGAATATGAGTCAACAGTGTGATGCAGCAGCAAAAAAGGCAAATGCAATTCTAGGATGCATTAACAGAAGCATACAATCTAGATCACGTGAAGTCATTATTTCCCTCTACTCCTCTTTGGTCAGATCTCATCTGGAATATTGTGTCCAGTTTTGGGCACCACATTTTAAAAAAGACATCAACAAACTGGAGCAAGTTCAGAAAAGAGCGACCAGAATGGTGACCGATCTGCAAACCCTGTCTTATGAGGAAAGGTTGCAGGATTTGGGAATGTGTAGTTTGCAAAAGAGAAGACTGAGAGGAGACTTAATAGCTGTCTACAAATATCTAAAGGGCTGTCACATTGTAGAAGGATCAACTTTATTCTCATTTGTACAAGGAAAGACTAGAAGCAATGGGATGAAACTGAATGGGAGGAGACACAGATTAGATATTAGAAAAAACTTTTTGACAGTTAGAGTGATCAATGAGTGGAACAGGCTGCCACGAGAAGTGGTGAGTTCTCCTTCAATGGAAGTCTTCAAACAGAGGCTGGATAGACATCTGACTGGGATGTTTTAGCGAATCCTGCTTTGAGCAGGGGGTTGGACCAGATGGCCCAGGAGGTCCCTTCCAACTCTACGATTCTATGATTCTATGATTCTACTGCCAGTACTGCAGCGCAAAGTTCGAGTCTGGGTACAGAGTGTGCAGGCTTCGGAGATAATTTGGCCTTACCCAGGGCGAAACCACAATGCACCTTATCAGCTTCTAAGGTCTTCAGATAAGCTACTGCGGCTATGGCTTCTGTAGATGCATCACAGAATATATGGACTTCTCTTCTGGTTGCAGCCAAAGATGATCTTGGAGAATAACAACGTGGGACTTGGAGTTGCTCTAAGAACTTCAAGGACTTCTTCCATGTCTCCCACCTTTGCTGTTTCTGAGTCGGAAGCGGGGTGTCCCAATCAGTGTTCTCGGTAGTGAGCTGCCTTAACAGTATCTTGCCTTGAATAGTGATGGATGCTACAAACCCGAGAGGATCGTAGATGCTGTTTATGACAGATAGGACTCCTCGTTTTGTAAAGGGTTTGTCACAGGGCGACACTTGGAAGGTGAAGGTGTCCTGTTTGATATCCCACAGTAGACCATGGCTGCGCTGTGTGGGAGGAACATCAGAACCTAGGTCGAGGTCCTTTAGGTTCGTGGCATGGTCCTCAGATGGAAACGCGCTCATTACTTCTTGACTGTTAGAGATGATCTTGTGGAGTCTGAGGTTTGATGTGGATAGCATTTCCTGTGTCCTGGAGAGTAGGTCAATTGCCTCTTCACTTGTGGGCAAGGACTTGAGCCCGTCGTCTACGTAGAATTTCTTCTCTACGAATTGACGAGCATCGGATCCGTACTCTCTCTCACCTTCCTGGGCTGTCCATCTCAGTCCGTAGATCGCCACAGCAGGTGAAGGACTGTTGGCGAAGACATGGACCTTCATCCGGTAGTCTATGACTTGATTGTTGACATTGTTGTCTTTGTGCCATAGGAACCTAAGATAGTTTCTGCTGTCTTCCTTCATGATGAAGCAATGAAACATCTGCTGGATGTCAGTCATTATAGCAACAGGTTCTTGTCTGAAGCGGATCAGTACTCCAAGGAGGTTGTTGTTCAGGTTGGGTCCAGTTAGTAACAGGTTGTTGAGAGAGAGGCCTTCATACTGAGCACTGGAGTCAAACACCACTCTGATCTGGTTAGGTTTGCGAGGGTGATAGACGCCAAAGGATGGAAGGTACCAACATTCTTCTCCTTCCTTCAGTGGTGGCGCAGGTTTAGCATGATCTTTGTCAAAGATGTTCTGCATAAAGTCAATGAAATGCTTCTCCTTCTCTGGTTTCCTCTTTAGGGTACGTTTTAAGGATGAGAACCTTGCAGTTGCTTGCTGCAGGTTGTTTGGCAACCTCGCTCTTGGGAAACGAAAGGGTAAAGGAGCTACCCAACTGTTGGAGTCATCTTGAACAAATTCTTTGTCCATAACCTTTATGAATTCTTTATCTTCCCTTGTGGGTGCTAACTTGTTGTCTTCACTTGTGGAATCGAACACTGTTGACCCGAGGTTTTCGTCCCAGGGCTGGAGCATGTTCATGTTGTTGAAGGATTCCTGTTGCCTCTTGGTGTTGCTCACTTTCTCTTTCACCCAGTAATGATGTGGGCATGGCTGAAATGAGTGCTGCGACCATTTGACAAGATGTGTGTTTTGTAAGAGGAGATGTTATTAGGTCTCTTCATCTTGTGTATGCAAACATCGCCTATAATTACCCAGCCTAGATCAAAGCGTTGGGCAAATGGTGCGTCGTGTGGTCCGTTAATTTGCTGACGTACCTTGTGCAGCCGGAGAATGTCTCTGCCAAGCAGAATCAGGATATCTGCGCTGTTGTTGAGGGCTGGTATCTTGTTTGCTATCCCCTTGAGATGTGGGTGATGAAGAGCAGCCTCTGGCGTTGGGATCTCTTCTCGATTGGATGGAATCTGGTTGCACTCGACAAGTGTCGGTAAGGGTATCTCCACGGTATTGGCGAGGGATGTCGCTATAAGACCACTGGCCCTTCTCCCAGAGACCTCTGTAACACCGCTGCAGGTACCTAAGGTGTAAGGGTAAGCATTTCCCTTTACGTTAAACATATCAAAGAGTTCTGACCTTGCAAGTGATCGGTTGCTCTGATCATCCAAGAGGACGTAGACCTTCACGGCTTTCTCTCGGTGACCGTTGGGATATACCTTCACCAGGCAAATCTTCGCACAGGACTTGTCCCAGAGACCTTCTCCGCAGACTTCTGTGCACGAAGAAGATATTGTGGTATGACTTGCAGTTTGAGCTGCTTCCTCCCCGCCATGGCTCGTGGTGGGGGAAGGAGTACGTGTAGAGTCAGGACGGTATGGGTGGAGTGCTTGTACGTGATCCTCACTGTCACACTCCATACACTTAATTGTAGTTTTACAGTCTTTAGCAAGGTGTTCAGTAGAAGCACAACATCTGTAGCATACCCCGAACTTCTTTAGAAGTTCCTTGCGTTCTTGGAGCGGTTTCTTCCTGAAGCCGATGCACTTTTTTAAGGGATGTGGCTTCTTGTGGATGGGACACTCACGATTTGGGTTCTCTATCTTTTCACCCTTGTTGCTCTTGCCTGGGGCTGATGTTGGTAAGGGAAGAATATCCATCTTCTTCACTGACACTGGACCCCTGCGGTTTCTGTCATTCGAGCGTGTGCTCACGTATTTAGAGGGAGGTGAAACTGGGCCACTGGATTCTCTGTAGGAAAAGCTTGGGTCGTTCTTACATTCTTAAATGTCTTTTATAAACTCACAGAAGTAGGAGAACGGAGGAAATGACATTTGATGGTCTTTCTTGTATTTTGACCCTATTGCAGTCCACTTCTCCTGTACATTGTATGGTAGCTTGGAGATAATGGGGTTTACTCCATGAGCAGTGTCCAGGTAGCTAAGGCCAGGTAGGTGGGTGTCTGCCTTGGCCAGCTGGAGCTCTAACAGCAGGTCACTGAGCTCTAGGAACTTTGAACTGTCCTTGCTTGATATCTTTGGAAAATTCTGTAGTCGCTTGAACAGTGCATCCTCTATGGCTTCTGGACTGCCAAAGTTTCTCTCTAGTCTTTCCCATGCAGCCATGAGCCCAGCCGTTGGATTACTGATATGTACAGACCTGAGTCTCTTGACACGCTCTGTGGATTGTGGTCCTAACCATCTGATCAGCAGGTCCAGCTCTTCCGCAGCAGTGATGCCGAGGTCACCATTTACGGTTCTAAAGGCACTTTTCCAACCTCTGTAATTTTCAGGTTGGTCGTCGAACCTTGTGAGACTGGTTTTAGTAAGTTCACGGCGAATCATGTACCTTGCGAAGTCGGACATGTCTGTTCTTTCTGACTTAGGATGCACAATTGTAGGCTGAGCGGTGTTGTACATAGAGGTGGAGACGTCTTGACCTTGAAACATGGGGAAGTATGGAGTGGCAGATGCATTTAGTCCAGCAACTGGTTTGGTGGGTATAGTTTCTGCTACATGTGGAGGTGGCACTGTGTGGTTGTCGAGGGTATAATGACCTTGAATGCAGGATTCTGTAAGTGGATCGGCATCCTGGTGCTCTAGAGAAGCGTCAACACCATCAAGAGTGTTAGTGATGATCTGCGGTTCGCCATCTTGGCTTAGCACGTAGTCTCTTGTGCGTTCAATAGGGTCTTCTGCCTCCATTTCACACAAACTGACGCTGTCTCTTTGACTCCCACTGATAGCCTGCTCGAGTACTTTTAATTCTGCCATGGCTGTTGCATGCTCACATTCCTTCTCTAGAGCTTCCATTTCCGCTTTCACGCGTGCCGCTTCTGCATCCATTTCTGCTCTATTTTGTGCAGAGGCAGCTTGTACCTTAGTAGTTTCAGCCTTAGCACGTGCTCTTATAAGCTGCTCAGTAAGAGTAGAATATTTTGATGAACTTGACCTAGATGAACGTTTTGAGTGCTTACACGATTTGGATGAGCGAGTTGATGCATCTGGTGTTCGTGCGATTCTAGCCTCTATCTTGGCTTTAATGTCACGTACAGTGCAGTCTCTTTCAGAATTAAGCTGCTGGAAACCTTGCAATTCGTTTAAAGTCTCTGAGAGATTCAGTTTCTTCAGGAGAATAATGTATTGGTCACTCTTCTCCATATACATTTGGTATGCTGTGCATAATTGTTCTAGGACTCCCTCTGGTGGTAACTCATGAGAAGCAGGCCTTGATACAGTGTCTATGTGACTCACCACTTTCTTCCATACTGAAGACACATCACTATATAATTCACATTTTGCAGTCTCTAAATTCTCCATGACTTTCCATGTGGGTTTGACTGTACATTTTCCCCTTTCGCTAGATGGTGGATGGGGGTCTGGGTCTCTTTCCTGTGCTTGTAAGTCTGGTAGGGACATTGTATTCCTTGCTTCAGACATGATTAGATTGCAGGCAGGAAGAGTCGATGATGGAGGTTATACTTCCCACTGTTCAGCAACAGGAAATACACAGAGACTCTGCACAGAGTTGATACTTTGTATCTAATGCTGGAGCAGCTGCAGGGTCCTGTGTAATTATGGGAGTTATATTCCTCTCTGTTCAGCTGCAGTGTGTAGCTTCTATGCGCGCTGGGGTCTGGCTGGAACTGGGTTACAGTCTATCTGGGAAATGTCCTTTTCCACTGAGATTTAGCACAGACCTTGAGTTACTGTCTCTGAAGGCAGGTTATTCCTTTTTACTATTCTGACTCATGGATATGTAGAACGTATGGTGCCTGGATAGACCTCTCTTTCTGGGCCCCTTCCGTATCAACCTGTACTCACGTTCATACCGATTAATCAGACAGCTTAACTCAGCCACGATCTCATGTAAGAAGACTCCAGGAAAAGAGGGATGCTTTAACTGAAATTCTTGTATTATGATGAAAGCAGCAGGTAAAAAGGAATATTCTTCAGAGGACATGTAACAGGAAGCATACAGATGGAGGGACGATCACAAAATGGAGAATAAAGGAGGGAACAAACATACATCACAGGACTACAGGGAGAGAGTTGGAACAAAATACAGGGAAAGGCAAACTTCTGCCTAGCAACAGAGATGCAACACAAACAATGCAAATATTAAATGATTTCCCAAGTCGTGGGACATGACAATGGTGGTGCCCAGATAAGGGTAACCAATCCTTAATCTATATAAAAAATGAATCTGGCACTCAAAAGATCAATGCTAATAATGAATATTTTACCCGTTACTGCACAGCGCTTCTGCATCAGATTGTCTCCTATGACCTATTCATGATTCTCCCGTGATTTCTCTCTTCTAATAGGCTTCAATCTTAAACCGTCTGATGAAGGTCAATGAATAGACCGAAACGTCATGTTTTTTGGATTATGCCCTCTGAAATAAAATAAAATACTCATTATTAGCATTGATCTTTTGAGTGCCAGATTAGTTTTTTATATTTTTTATTTTTACTGTCGTAGGATGGTGACCGGAGATTGCAGGACCTGCATGACGTCAGTGGTCACATGTAGCCCATGTGACTGCCACAGATGCGAGGCGCCGTAAGGACCAAACTTATCCTACGTGTTTCGGAAATCAGTGGTTTCCTTCATTATTTTTTTGTTAAAGATTAGAGATGGGCACACACCTGGATGTTCAGGTCCAGCAGGTTCGGCAGAACTGTTACAAAAGTTTGGGTTCGGGTACCAGAACAGTACCCGGACTCGAACCCTATTCACTTGAATGGGGGGTCTGAACATCCAGTGTTTGCCAGCTGTGAGTTTTGCCTGGCTGGCTAGCAAAAATTTAGGGGAACCCAAGCCGTTTTTTTATTATTTATTTACAGTGCTGGAGCGGCTGATGAATGCTTCCATCCGCTCTCCTGCTCTCACTGTAATTAGTGGCAGCTTGTGTCAGATGATGGAATCAGTCCCATCAGCTGACACCAGTGACCGGAGGTAAACTTTTTACCTCCGATCACAGCTGAGCTTTCACGCTGTCTTTTGACAGCGTGGGAGCCGCGGCTTTCTGACTGATAGGGAAGATTTCACCGCCGATCAGAAGTGGTGTTTACGCGCTGTCATGCACATGACAGCATGACTGTAATGCCATTGCGTTTGTACTCTGTTTACCCGGCATTACTCTGCATATCTCTTAATCCTTCACTCCTTTCCCTCTAATGAGCTGGAATGCTGTTGTCAGTTACCTGTGCGGTTGGTGCTGAGTTCCCAACTCTGCTGCGTAGCCGTACATGCGTGAGTGGCTCCACTTTGCTGCATGACCACCCGCTTGTGCGGTCCCTGGCTGCCGCTGTGGAAAGCTATCCGCGGGTTGCAAGGTCCTCTGCAGTTGTGCATGACTTACCACGTGTGTTCGGGCTTGCAGCCGCTGCCAGGTGTCCTTTGCTATGCTGATTTGTGTCTGGCTGTGCTTAGGGTGCGCGCGGCCACACCTACCCTGCTTTTATGAGGAATGGGTGTGTGCTAGAATTGCTGCTCCAGCCTATCGCTGTGAGGCAGCTCCTATATAAAGTTCACCTGCCCTGTGGAGCCTTGCCAGAGCTTCACATTAAGTTTGTGTGTCTTCTATTGTCTGTTTGGTGTTCAGCACCTGTCCTGCCTGTTCCCTGGGGTCTTACCTGTGATTACCTCTTGCTTCGCCTGTCAACCTGAGATGTGTTCCCTTTGTGATGTGCATAATCCAGAACCTGGTGTTTTGATGTCATTTGCTTTATTAAAGTAAACTTTTAGTTTCTTCATACCTGAAGTTGTGCAGTGTCTTTTAGTCCTGCATATGGCCATCTTGTCCACAAGCTCAGCTGCTACACACCCCGGACGCTACCCTTCCCTAGTCCGGGTAGACTCGGGTCCCCCCTGTGGTCCAGTGGGTCCATATTCCACGATCACCTGGGACGCATACCCCATCGTCGTTATGGTTCTACGACACGGTAGCGTTGGCTGGGTAAGCCACGCTGCGTCCGCGATTGTAACAGGAAGCTCTGGCCATGGACTCCGCTGAGCCTATAAGGACTGCAGGATATTTCCAAGCCCGCCTGGTGAGCGAATTAGATGGCTCGGATCCCACGTAGTAAGTAAACTAAATTGCTCTATTCCCCGCATGGTCTGCGAATGGGATTTTTTGAGCGTTGGACTCTGCTGCTACTGTGTGAACTGTGGGACTATCTGCCAAACCCAAGTGAGTTTTCTGGGGAATTTTTTTTTGCTTGGGTCTTCAGAAGAGAGGGCCTGAGGAGGGGATACTGTAACGCTGCTATGTTTATACTCTGTTTACCAGGCGTTACTCTGTGTATCTCTGTTTTAACCCTTCGCTCCTTTCCCTCTAACGAGCTGGAATGCTTTTGTCAGTTACCTGTGTGAATGCTGATCAGTTCCCGGCTCCGCTGCGCAGCCGTACATGCGTGAGTGGCTCCGCTGCGCTGCATGACCACCCGCTTGTGCGGTCCCTGGCTGCTGCTGTGGAAAGCTATCCACGGGTTGCAAGGTCCTCTGCAGTTGTGCATGACTTACCTCGTGTGTTCGGACTTGGAGCCGCTGCGAGGTGTCCTTTGCTATGATGATTTGTGTCTGGCTGTGCTTAGGATGCGCGCGGCCACACCTCCACTGCTTTTATGAGGAATGGGTGTGTGCTAGAATTGCTGCTCCAGCCTATCGCTGTGAGGCAGCTACTATATAAAGTTCACCTGCCTGTGGTGTTTTTTCTTTGGGTCAGCTGATGTCTGAGTTCCTGGACTTATCCTGTTTATGGGTTTGTACCAAAGTCCTTGTCCTGATTCCTGCTGTGTTATGAAGTCCTAGTCCTGATTCCTGCTGTGTTATGTTCTTGAAGTTCTTCTGTGTCCTGAACCCTGTGCCCAGTGACTGTGACTCTTTGCTAACTGACTTTTTGTGATCTAACCTGGGTTCATTTTGGAACTAGGAGTCCGGTGTGTCCGCTGAGTTTCTGAAACTCTGTGCTCAGCTTGTTATACGGTTCAATTCCCGGCCGGCTCCAGTTCAACCCGGCGGGGCTTGCACCAGACCGCTTGAGTTCCTTTTTATGGCCAGATGTCGGGAGCCTGATGACTGCGGCCTGATGTCCGGAGCCTGATTTCTGCAGCCTGATGTCCGTAGCCTGTCGATCGCTGCCAGATGTCCGGAGTCCAATGCCAGTGTTCTGATGTTCTATCTCAGACCCGAGCCCTGATGTTCTGGTGTCTCGTCTGTGTCCAGATGTCCTGCCTGAGTCCGGATGTCCTATCCGTGTTCCGATGTCCTATCCGTGTTCCGATGTCCAGTCCATTTTCCGATGTCCTGCCTGTGTCCAGATGTCCAGTCCGTGGTTCTGGTGGTCCAAGTTGTGCTCTTGAGCCTGTCCCACTTGTGTTCCTGTATGGATTCCTCATCAATGGTTTCCGGGAGTCTTTAGCTCTGTTCCCCGGTGACGGTCCTGCCAGTGAGTCCTGGACCTGACCAGCCGATGCCCGGTGCTGTAGTGCCAATGCTTCTGGACCTGTGCTATCCGTGTTTTGCTTATGTTTTGATGTTCTGCCTGATAACCCTGGACTAAGTCAACCCGTGATGCCCTCTTGCCATTGTCTGAAGCTAGTCTGAGGTCAGTGTCTGATGTTCTCCTGCTGTGCCTGTGCTATGCCTGAGGCCTGAGAGAGAGGCCATCCTAGTATGCCTGTGCCAGATAACCCTGGACTGCGTCAACCCGTGATGCCCTCTTGCCATTGTCTGAAGCTAGTCTGAGGTCGGTGTCTGATGTTCTCCTGTTGTGCCTGTGCTACGCCTGAGGGCTGAGAGAGAGGCCATCCTAGTATGCCTGTGCCAGACGACCCTGGACTCCGTCAACCCGTGATGACCTCTTGCTTCGCCTGTCAACCTGAGATGTGTTTCCTTCGTGAGGTGCATAATCCGGAACCTGGTGTTTTGATGTCATTTGCTTTATTTAAGTAAACTTTGTTTCTTCATACCTGAAGTTGTGCAGTGTCTTTTAATCCTGTATATGGCCATCTTGTCTACAAGCTCAGCTGCCACACACCCCGTTCACTGCCCTTCCCTCCTCCGGGTAGGCCGCGTCCCCCCTGTGGTCCAGTGGGTCCACATTCCACAATCACCTGGGATGCATACCTTGTCATTGTTTTTGTTCGACAATATGGGAGCATTGACTGGGCCACGCTGCATCCACGATCGTAACAATGACTAAAAACCCGGTGTTGAGGCAGCCGAACCCAAACAGTAGTTGTTCGGTGTGATATGTTATATGGGTATCATTTTGTGTATATTTATATTTTACGGATTTCCATAGTGTTCGCTTGTTGCCCTGTATCATTCCGTGTATTCCCATATTGTCTAGAGTCTCAATTACCTTCCAAAAGTCTGATAATTGAATTAGCTCACTTACTGTCTGCAGCCTGACTGTATCTATGCCTCTTGATGAACCCCCTGTAGTGCCTTAATCCCCAAGGCACCTTTGTCAGGTCTGGGAGGCCTGAAAACCACCCCAACCTGTCTAACTACCCCGGGACATAAGGAGGGGGCTGGGGAGGACAGGAGCTGTTCAAGTCAGACCCTGTGTGGTGATGATCGTGTGAGGACAGCACGTCAGAGAGAAGGGGAAGCATATGGACCCATTTTATCCTCTGTCTGCTGAATTATTGGACTCTCATCTCCTTGGACATTCATCCTGTTACTGAATTGCATCCGTGTGCTGAACTATTGTATCCTCAGTGTGGTGGATTGTTTATGAACCTTTTAGTTTTGCCTATAATAAAGGTCTTGGGATTGTTCAGACTTCCCTCGCTCTGTTGATTGTGTGGTATCGGAGAAGGACCCCGTGACATTCGGGTTTGCCCATCTCTATTAAAGATTTGTCTAAGAGCCAGATGCAGCCATCAAAAGAGCTACATCTGACTTGCGAGCCATATGTTCCCAACCCCTGATATAAAGGAACCTGTCACAATGAGGGTAGAAAACGTCAGTGATTCTCTCATCATCTTCCAGCATTGTCACCAGTTAGAGCTGCGCTCGTTTCTCCTCCGTCCCATAGACAATGAATAGAGAGAAGCGCACATGTCCCCTGTAGAGGCCTCTCTGTGGTTCTATATACCGGACTTGTTTCTATTGCGGTTTCTTCAGACGACATTTATAAGTGCGGTAGTTACAATGAATGACTCCTGTAAATCCCCCTCATGGCCGCTCCCTAGGACTCTCCCAGTGTCATTGCTCTTTGAATTTTCGGAGTCCCTGTGACCAGAACGTCTCCTGTATTAATAATCTGCACCATTATCCGTGTAGATGGCAGATTCTGGGGAATGGACACAATACACATCGAGTTCAGGCCGCACTCCATGTTTATGACATATTTCCACTCCATCACTCAGGCGTCCATTGTTTCCTTCAGTCTGTTTACATTGCTGCAATGACGATACTGGATGCCGGTATGTCTGAGATGTAACTGTTCTGTTGCATGATAGTTTACTGAGATCATGTTTCCTATATGCGGCCACCGTGAGGATGTAACGTGGAAAACATTTATTCATAACATAGAATCTTTATGATGTTATATCTTTTTTTTCTATTCAGGTCCCTACAATATTGGATCCTCTCAGTGGAGATATTTTATAATAAGATACATTTTCTGATGGACCCATCAAGGATGGATAAGGACAGGAAAAAGATGGTGGAGAAGATATTACACCTCACCCTAGAGATCCTCTTCCGGCTTACTGGAGAGGTGAGAGATTCTGATGACATCACATTACATCATTCTTATCTATGGGAACAACAGATAGACAGAACTGGAGAGGTGAGGACTCTGGAAATGTCTGTAGTGAGATTTATTAATGTGTCTCTCCATAACCAGGATTACACAGTAGTGAAGAAGACCTCTAGTGAGCGTTGTCTGGACCCTGTGTCTGAGGGATGGAAAAGACCCCTGAGTCAAATCATGGGGCCTCCACCTCACCCCCTGATACATGAGGACATCAATGACCAAAAGGTCTTGGAAATCGGCTACAAGATGATTGAGCTGCTGACTGGAGAGGTGACACTGCTGGGAATGCTGGGACATTATACCGTTACTCTATGAAGGTATCGGGGGGGATGACGGTATCATTGTATGTATCAGGTTCCTATAAGGTGTCTGGATGTCGCCGTCCATTTCTCCATGGAGGAGTGGGAGTATTTAGAACGACACAAAGATCTGTACAAGGAGAACATGATGGAGGTCCCCCAGCCCCTCACATCACAAGGTAATAGACAGGACTAAATACACACGGCCTACAATTATCTGTATGTAAAGAATGAATTCAGTCCCTGTATGTGTTTCCTCCAGTTGTATCCAGTAAGAGGACAACACCAGAGAGATGTCCCCATCCTCTTCTTCCTCAGGACTGTAAACAAGAAAATCCCAATGTTCCTCAGGATCATCAGGTAAATGCTGCCACCACGAAGATGTTATATGGAGAAGATTTCTTAACATTGTGAATAGATTTTTTCATGATGTTACATTGGTTGATCTTCTTGCCGTTCAGGTCCCAACAATATCGGATCCTCTCAGTGGAGATCTTCTATATAAGAGAATTTTCCTGATTGACCCGTCAACGATGGATAGGAGAAGGTACAAGATCGCGGAGAGGATATTACACCTCACCCTAGAGATCCTCTACCGGCTTACTGGAGAGGTGAGAGATTCTGATGACATCACATTACATAATAATTATCTACAGGAATAACAGATGGACAGAACTGGAGAGGTGAGGACTCTGGAAATGTCTGTAGTGAGATTTATTAATGTGTCTCCATAACCAGGATTACACAGTAGTGAAAATCTTTAGTGAGCGCTGTCAGACCCTGGTGTCTGAGGGATGGGAAAGACCCCTCAGGCCAATCATGGGGCCTCTACCTTACCCCCTGAAACATGCAGGAGTCAATGACCAGAAGATCCTAGATCTCACGTACAAGATGATTGAGCTGCTGACTGGAGAGGTGACACTGCTGGGAATGCTGGGATATTATACACTAACACTATGAAGTGATTGGGGGGATGACGGTATCATTGTATGTATCAGGTTCCTATAAGAAATCAGGATGTCACTGTCTATTTCTCCATGGAGGAGTGGGAGTATTTAGAAGGACACAAAGATCTGTACAAGGACGTCATGATGGAGGTTCCCCAGCCCCTCACATCACCAGGTAATAGACAGGACTAAATACACATGGCCTATAATTATCCGTATGTAAAGAATGAATTCAGTCCCTGTATGTGTTTCCTCCAGTTGTATGCAGTAAGAGGACAACACCAGAGAGATGTCTCCATCCTCTTCTTCCACAGGACTGTAAAGAAGAAAATCCCAATGTTCCTCAGGATCATCAGGTAGATGGAGAGAAGGTGTCATGAGATCTCCCCTATGATGTGTAGATAACTGTGAAGGTCTTGTGCTCAGTCTTGTTTTATCCACCAGTATTATATGTTTTATACTTGTGTAATGAGAACGGTGGAGATGGCAGGATTAGAGCTGATCATAGATGTGACTTCTCCATCTGTCTGTGACTTTTACAATATTTGTTTCAGGGTAAAGATCTGACCCATATTAATACTACAGAGATATATGTGAGGGGTGATGAGCGGTGTAAAGAGGAGATTCCTACAGATAAGCGCCCAGGTGAGTAGTGACCACTAACTGCAGAGAAATCACAGATTATCCTTCCTGTAGAATTCTAGTTTTCATTTTAGGGTTTGTGCTCTCAAAACTTTTTGATGTGCGTTTTTACTGACCGAAGGATTTAGTGCTTAAACAGAAGAACACCCTCTTAAACATCTATTAAAGCATTTTAGCTACAACATTTCACAGGCTAAAACTAAAGTAATAGTTTCTCCACAAAAAAAGAATATAGGGCCGATCTCTGTACAATCTGCTCTGACCGTTTGATCACGTGATTGCTCCAGCCTAACTCATCCACAGCAGGAAAGGATTAGTCTCGGCTGCGGATAGTGATTGGATAAATCGGTCACTAGTTCATCCTAAAGAGGAGGCATGGAGACTGGCGGGGCACCTGGCCATCAGGGAAAGGGGATTATTAGTAATAATTATATCTCATGAGCGATAAACCCTTGAGGGCCATGGACTTGGCATCAGCGTGTATAGGGCATGTGTTGTGTATTAGTCCCACCATGGACTTGATGCGGTGACAGTACAGAAGAGGTAAGTAACCCCTTATGCGATAGACGTCTATGACCTCAAGTTAAGGATTCAGAGAATATGTAGACGCAGGACTTGTACAGCGATAATCCAGCAACACATAGAAAGGTTAATACATCACTTTTATTCCCTGGTTAAAACTATTCCTTCTGTAAGGCAATTGGGAATTGCAGACGAGGACACAGGAGAGAAGATACTTGATGGGTGGCAGACCTTGAGGAAGAGTGTATTGAGCGAGGTGTGGAGAGATTCACACTTCCACATTATGCACAAAGCAATCATAGCTTTTAATATACCGATCTCGGCTGCTATGAGGGATAGGAAAATACACTGCCCGAAATGTAAGCGGAGAGACACAGACTTATTTCACGGGTTATGGGAGTGCGTGTTAGTAAGGAAAGTCTGGGACAGTGTGAGAAGGATGATGAATAACTTATGGAAAAGGGATCTACCCCTGAATCCCATGTTATATCTATTCCACTATGTAGGAGAGAGAGAGGAGAGTCGTTTAGAGGGAAAAAGGGCAGTACCGATTTTGTTCCATTCCATATGCGTCATGGTCAAAAGAAATATCTTGAGGTATTGGTTGAATGACTCGATTCCGGGGGTGGGCGCGATTGTAACTCAACTCAAGTCAATGATTAACTTAGACTGGATGGAGGCAGAACGAAATAAAGAGAAGGGAATAAAGCCGTTTATAGAAAAATGGAAAGCATTCTTGTTGGGCTATCACACAGACCAGGAAATAGTGAACTACATGAAGCCATTTACATACACTGAGTGGTATCTCTTGGTGGATATAAACGGCTCACTTGGGAAACTGAAGGTGCCGGTGGTCCGCCAACAGATAGTTACACATAACGCAATGGATGAGGAAAGGTAGCGGCAGGGATGGTGTACTCGAAATATAAACTCTGCATACTTGTGACAAAGTAGAAAAATTAATAGCTTGGAGGGGGGGAGTTTTTTTTTTTTTTATGTATTTTGATGTATGGATATGTTTTATGTATATAAATCTATTCAGATAAGGGGCCAGGACTTGAAAGGCTGTACAGTATCAAAATTTTCGTGTATTGACCCCAAAAAAGTATGTAACTGCGATATTGTCTGGATTTTATCTTTGAAAATAATAAAAACTATTGGGGAAAAAAAAAAAAACAAAAAAAAACTATTCCTTCTGTGCAGGTATGTGCTAACAAAAAACACATACACTTATGGCGACATCCCCGCCGACGCGTTTCATGCTTGTTCACAGCCCTTATTCATAGCTCGGGGAACAATACCCATTATCAGAGTATTAAACACTGGTGATTACATGGTACAGGAATAATCACTTAATCCAACAGTAAAAAATAAATCATAATAACATAGAAAAGAGATATGTACAATATATTTTTCTCTTTTTATTATTATAAGATGTTGACATTTTTACATGAGATCTTTCTCTTCGAGCTTCAAGATCTAGTATTCATTTTGTCTCCTCTCTTAGAACGATTCTTTTCAATTTTCCTCCTCCTGAAGTCTTGTTAACCCTTTCAATACTATCAAGAGAAAAAAACAATACAGAAAAGGTGCACACCTAAGAGTACAAAAGCAATTACATTTTATTAAACACCATATAGCTCCAAGATTAAAAGCAAGTAAAATGAAAGCCTCCCTATAGACATACAAGTGCTTCTCACAAAATTAGTATATCATCAATTAGTTAATTTATTTCAGTTCTTCAATACAAAAGTGAATCTCATATATTATATAGAGTCATTACACACAGAGTGATCTATTTCAAGTGTTTATTTCTGTTAGTGTTGATAATTATGGCATACAGCCAATGAAAAGCCAAAAGTCATTATCTCAGTAAATTAGAATAATTAACACAAAATACCTGCAAAGGCTTCCTAAGCATTTAAAGGGAATCTGTCACCTATTTTTCGTATATAAGATGCGGCCACCGCCATCAGGGGCTTTTCTACAACATTACAGAATGGGTGATTATAATATTACTCGTTTTTCTTCTCTTTCAGGTTACATCGGGGGCTTATCTACAGCATTCTTTAATGCTTTAGATAAGCCCCTGATGGCGGTGGCCGCATCTTATATGCGAAAAAATAGGTGACAGATTCCCTTTAAAAAGGTCCCTTAGTCTGTTTCAGTAGGCTCCACAATCATGGGAAAGACTGCTGACTTGACAGATGTCCAGAAGGCAGTCACTGACACACTCCACAAGGAGGGTAAGCCACAAAAGATTATTGCTAAAGAAGCTGGCTGTTCACACAGTGCTGTATCCAAGCATATTAATGGAAAGTTGAGTGGAAGGAAAAAGTGTGGTAGAAAAAGGTGCTCAAGCAACCGGGATAGCAGCAGCCTTGAAAGGATTGTTAAGAAAAGGCCATTCAAAAATGTGGGAAGATTCACAAGGAGTGGACTGCTGCTGGAGAAATTGCTTCAAGGACCACCACACACAGACATATCCAGGACATGGGCTACAAGTGTCTCATTCTTTGTGTCATGCCACTCATGACCAATAGACAATGCCAGAAGCGTCTTAACTGGGCCAAGGAGAAAAAGAACTGGACTGTTGCTCAGTGGTCCAAGCTGTTTTTTTCAGATGGAAGAAAATTTTGCATTTCATTTGGAAATCAAGGTGCCAGAGTCTGGAGGAAGTGTGGAGAGGCCACAATCCAAGCTGCTTAAGGTCTAGTGTGAAGTTTCCACAATCAGTGATGGTTTGGGGAGCCATGTCATCTTCTGGTGTAGGTCCACTGTGTTTTATCAAGACCAAAGTCAACGCAGCCATCTACCAGGAAATTTTATTGCACTTCATGCTTCCCTCTGCTGACAAGCTTTTTGAAGATGGAAAATTCATTCTTCAGCAGGACTTGGCACCTGTCCACACTGCCAAAAGTACCAATACCTGGTTTAAAAACAACAGCACAACTGTGCTTGATTGGCCGGCAAACTCGCCTGACCTTAACCCCATAGAGCAGAGGTCTCAAACACGCGGCCCGCATGTGGCCCCTGAGGCAGTCCTCTGCGGCCCGCGGTGCACCACATGTCTCACCCCCTGAGGCAGGTAGAAGGGAGAAGGCAGGGCACGCATTCAGAAGAGCGCGATGGCTGTGTTTTCTTGTGTGCACAGTACCTGGGATGAGGTCACAGGAGGGGAGGAGTCGGGTCACATGATCACGGGCCTCTGTGTAGGCAGGACTATGCTGTGCTGGTTGTCATGGTGCTGGGTGCGGGTAAGTTTATGTGTGGGGTCAGGAGGGGTTTACAATGTGGATGTCGCAGAGCCGAGTGTGTACGAGGTGTGCGGAGCCGTACGGAGCAGAGCCGTGTGTGTGCGAGGTGAACGGAGCGGATCCGTGTGTGTACGAAGACCGTGGTGTAGGGAGCGGAGCCATGTGTGTACGAGGTGTAGAGAGCAGAGCCGTGCGTGTACGAGGTGTACAGAGCCGAGCCGCATGTGTACGAGGTGTGCGGAGTGGAGATGTGAATGTACGAGGTGTGCTGAGTGGAGACGTGCATGTATTTTGGCATAGGGGGGGCCATAACTTTGAAGTTACGCCACTGCTCACGCTAGAAGAGAGGAGGAGTGTGCCGCTCTGTAGTGGCTGTGGACCTGCGTTTTGACATCCCTCTGGCGCTGTGTAATGACATCACGCCAGCGCGCAGAGAGCGGAGGTGTGACTTTCCCCCAATTGCTGGATTTTGCAGGTGACTGGTTGTGCGTATACAGCGAGAGGATAGTGCAGGCTCACATGCAGAGACGACACTATCATCCGCTGAGGTAAGCTGTACATCGCAGCTGACAACCTATTTAAACGGCCACGATCAGTATTAGCACCGATCGCGGCCGTTTAACCCCTTAGATACCGCTATCAATTGTGACTGTATTGTTTGAAAGGAATGTGGCCCACCAGCTTAAATTTTTTTTTATGTGCGGCACATTTACTCTGCCAAGTTTGAGACCCCCGCCAAAGAGAATCTATGGTGTATTGTCAAGAGAAAGATGAGAGACACCAGACCCAACAATGCAGATGAGCTGAAGGCTGCTATCAAACCAACCTGGGCTTCCATAACACCTCAGCAATGCCACAGGCTGATCATCTCCATGCCACGCCGCATTGATGCAGTAATTGATGCAAAAGGAGCCCCGACCAAGTATTGAGGGCATTTACTGAACATACATTTCAGTAGACCAACATTTCAGATTTTAAAATAATTTTTCAAGCTGGTGTTATAAAGTATTCTAATTTACTGAGATAATGACTTTCTTTTGGGTTTTCATTGGCTGTAAGCCATAATCATCAACATTAACAGAAATAAACACGTGACATAGATCACTCTGTGTAATGACTCTATATAATGAGTTTCATTTTCTGTGTTGAAGAACTGAAATAAATTAACTTTTTGATATTCTAATTTTGTGAGAAGCACTTCTATATGGATCAATATCCATTAATATGATTTATCACAATCATGCATATATAGAATAATAATCACTATTAGATCTCTCAGAGTTGAAGCATTAGAATCAAACACATACCAGTGTAGCAGTATAGGCACTAAAGGATCCCTAGGTGAAATAAATAATTGCAGTTAGCTATACAGGTATGGTCAAAAGTGTTGGCACCCTTGGAATTGTTCCAGAAAATGACAAATTTATCCCATAAAATTATCACAATCTTTCATGTTTTGTTATACACATGTTTATTTCCTTTGTGTATATTAGAACAACACAAAAAAACAAGAAAAAAAGGCAAACTGGACATCATTTTCACACAATAACCCAAAAATGAGCCTGACAAAACTGTTAGCACCTTTCCAAAACTGTGGATTTTGGGGTTGTTTTACTGTCTCTGGCACTGGGTGCCCTGACTGTGCACAAGGCATCATGAAATCTGAAGATTACCCAAGGATTTTGGGTTGCAGTGTGGTGCCCAATGTCAGAAAGCTGGGTTTGCGTTCTAGGTTATTAGTCTTCTAGCAGGACAATGACCCCGAACATACTGCAAGAAGCATCCAGGAATGGATGGAAACTAACGATGGAGAGTTCTGAAGTGGCAAGCAATGAGTCTGGATTGAAATCCCATTGAACACCTGTGGACAAACAATTTTGTCCTGCCCATTTTTGTGGTTGTAAGTGAAGTAATGTCCATTTTGACTTTTCTTTCTCTAATTTTGTTGTGTTGTTCCAATAATCACAAAGGCTGATTTCACACTTGCGTTGGGAAGAGCTGCGGAGGGCTGAGTAGTTCCTCTGTTAAGCACCGCCCACTGCCTCACCTCTTCCATTCAGCTCCGCCTATGTCGGCTTGCGTCCTGCGTACCTATCTTTAACATTGGGTATGCAGGCCATGCAAATGTATGTGGATGCCTCCGCATGCGTCGTTTTGACGCTGCGCCGACCGCAACAAAATGCAACATGTTGCGTTCAACGCAGTTCGGTGCAGCATCAAAACGTCGCATGCGGAGGCATCCACATACATTTGCATGGCCTGCGTACCCAATGTTAAAGATAGGTACGCAGGACGCATGCCGACATAGGCGGAGCTGAATGGAAGAGGTGTGGCAGTGGGCGGGGCTTAACGGAAGAAGTACACAGCCCTCCGCAGCTCTGCCCAATGCAAATGTGAAATCAGCCAAAGGAAATAAACATATCTATAAGAAACTGACTGTAAATCCATATGATAACCTCACAGTATACCACACCAAAGCCAATTGAATGTCCAAATAAGTACAAAATATCCAGAAAACGCTAAAATAGCAACTCCAAAAGCCCTAATCATGTGTAAGTAAAGTAATAAAACACATAAATGAAAAATAGATGTAGTATCACAATAAGAAAAATATAAATTCGAAATGTAAAGAGTACCAGAAAGTGCTGATCTAATTCCCTATCATGAGCCTATAACAGCCGCAGATGGATCCGTGATCCACCTCGTGGCCAGCGTTCATAGGAGATCATGACTTCTCCTATCCATAGCGGTGCTGAAGCCCTGCCATGTGTAGCACAGGCGATCGGATGATTACAGCTTTAAGTCTCTTAAGAGATATATTGAAGCTAGTAAAAAGATACAAAAAAAGTTTACAAAAAATAAATGAAAAAAAATGCATATTTGATTTCGCTGCATTTAGAAACGTCCGTTCTATCAAAGTACACTGCTCAAAAAAATAAAGGGAGCACTCAAATAACACATCCTAGATCTGAATGACTAAAATATTCGCATTGAATACTTTGTTCTGTACAAAGTTGAATGTGCTGACAACAAAATCACACAAAAATCATCAATGGAAATCAGATTCATTAACCAATGGAGGCCTGGATTTGGAGTCACACACAAAATTAAAGTTGAATGTAATGTCCTTAAAACAAGTCAAAATGAGGCTCAGTATTGTGTGTGGCCTCCACATGCCTGTATGACCTCCCTACAACACCTGGGCATGCTCCTGATGAGACTGCGGATGGTCTCCTGAGGGATCTCCTCTCAGACCTGGACTAAAGCATCCGCCAACTCCTGGACAGTCTGATGCAACATGACGTTGGGGGATGAAGCGAGACATGATGTGCCAGATGTGCTCAATCGGATTCAGATCTGGGGAACAGGTGGGACAGTCCATAGCTTTAATGCCTTCATCTTGCTGGAACTGCTGACAAACTCCAGCCACATGAGTTCTGGCATTGTCCTGCATTAGGAGGAACCCAGAGCCAACCGCACCAGCATATGGTCTCACAAGGGGTCTGAAGATCTCATCTCGGTACCTAATGGCAGTCAGGCTACTTCTGGCGAGCACATGGAGGGCTGTGCGGCCCTCCAAAGAAATGCCCCCCCACACAATTACTGACTCACTGCCAAACTGGTCATGCTGAAGGATGTTGCAGGCAGCAGATCACTCTCCACGGCATCTTCAGACTCTGTCACGTCTGTCACATGTGCTCAGTGTAGACCTGCTTTCATCTGTGAAGAACACAGGGCGCCAGTGGCGAATTTGCCAATCCTGGTGTTCTTTGGCAATTGCCAAGCGTCCTGCACGGTGTTGGGCTGTGAGCACAACCCCCCTCTGTGGACGTCGCGCCCTCATACTGTACTATCCTCATGGAGTCGGTTTCTAACCGTTTGTGCAGACGCATGCACATATGTGGCCTGCTGGAGGTCATTTTGCAGGGCTCTGGCAGTGCTCATTCTGTTCCTTGCACAAAGGTGGAGGTAGCGGTCCTGCTGCTGGGTTGTTGCCCTCCTACGGCCCCCTCCACGTCTTCTGGTGTACTGGCCTGTCTCCTGGTAGCGCCTCCAGCCTTTGGACACTACGCTGACAGACACCGCAAACCTTTTTGCCACAGCTCGCATTGATGTGCCATCAATCAGCTGCACTACCTGAGCAACTTTTGTGGGTTGTAGAGTCCGTCTCATGCTACCATGAGTGTGAAAGCACAGCCAACATTCAGAAGTGACCAAAACATCAGCCAGAAAGCATTGGTACTGAGATGTGGTCTGTGGTCCCCACCAGGAGAACCACTCCTTTATTGAGGGTGTCTTGATAATTGCCAATAATTTCCATCTGTTGTCTATTCCATTGGCACAACAGCATGTGAAATTGATTGTCAATCAGTGTTGCTTCCTAAGTGGACAGTTTGATTTCACAGAAGTTTGATTTACTTGGAGTTATATTCTGTTGATTAAGTGTTACCTTTATTTTTTTGAGCAGTGTATGAAGTAAATGAATCCAGTCGGTAAATGGCCTAATGAGAAAAAAAATTGAAATGCCTGAATTGCGTTTTTTGGCCACTGCAAAATTGCAATAACAGGCAATAAAAACACTGTATCTACCCCAAAATGGTATCCATAAAAACATCAACTCAGGGAGCAGAAAATAAGCCCTCACACAAGCACCAAATCCCAAAAAATGGAAACGCTAGGGGTCTCAGAAAATGGTCACATAAGCTAATTTTATTTCACCACTTACCGTAAATAAAAAAGAACCCATATATGTTTGGTATTTACAAACTCAGAATGACCTAAGTAATATTGCCAGGTCAGTTTTAGCATTTAGAGAACATGGTAAATGGAAAACACAAAACAGAAATGTGGAATTGCACTTTGCCTGTTTTCCAGTACGATATATTAAAAAAATTGTATTATTCAAAACTACAACTCGTCCTGCAAAAAACAAGCTCTCAAACGGTTATATTGACAGAAAAATTTATATATGTCTCTGGGAAGAAAGAAAGAAAATGCAATTGCAAAAAATGGAAATTCACAAGGTCATGAAGGGGTTAAAAAAGGTTCTTAAGAGCATAAGAAACCCACTCCAAATCACTCACCTATTCTTAAAAATAAAGGAATTTTAAAAGTTAGCATATTTGTTATTCCCATCATAGCATAGATTCATACAGCCACTTTTTTCTTTACAAAGTATTGAATTTTTGTAAGCGACTAAGCCACCGGCTTATCAAGGTGCAGAACAAGATGGCAAAGGAGGCAGGAATAGAGGTCTGTCCTCTTCAGCGATGATTCCAACGATAGCGAGAGATTGGTCTGGAGACTATGATGACCATGCAGAGAAGAAGCCTTAACGAGGGAATGTCACGCTGGTCCTACTCCCATGATTATACTGTGGGGTGGCATAATGTACTGTATCTGGACCCCTATAATCTTTATTCCAAGTGTACTAATAGCTTGGCGTTGCAGTGATCTGGCCAGTTCTCCAAAGTATCTCAGGAGGTGTATTTCTACACACAACAACCCCAGGCTGCATATTGCTTGTGGTACTGTGAGCTGCCTGCGTGGTCTAAACGTGCTCTCATGTTCTGCAGCGTCTCCTGACTTCTCTGCCATTGAGCATTTCTGAGACATCATTGGTTGGCAATTGCAAATTGAGCTGCCAGCAGCGGATCTTGATGATTTTCTTGCCCATGTGCATTCAGTGCGGCAGAACATTCCTCATACGACCATTAATAACTTCATTGATATCAACCATAGCATGTAAGCGCATATTTATACAAGACACTCATACTCGATACAGAAAAGATAAAAATGTTTTGAAAAAATTGTTTCCATTTTTTATCATTTCCAAATTACTAACATGTATTTCGATCCTGTGATTTCCATAACTTCACAACTTTTCTTTCTGGGTGCTACAATATCAATATTGAGGAGTGTGGTAAGTCTGGCATATTGTGAGTCCACCGCAGATAGTTTTTTTTAAAGCCAAAGGCAGCGATGGACATATTTTATTTGAAAGGCAACAACCCCTTCAATGGTATTAGTTAGTTGATCTGTCATGATCATGCTTACCAGCAAGGTTTTGCAAACTGTGGAAAGCTGATGATGGCCGAAACAGACAGTGGATCCAAGAAATATCTGGTAGACAGGCATGCAGGTACTCCCTAGGAAGTAGGAATTAGTCGCTGACTGGCATTTTACAGTTTAAGAAGTTAAAAAATAATCCCGGTCATGCAGAGTAGTGAGGCAGATGGATGTATAAGCATTGGATGAGGCAAGAAGCAGTTCAGGAGCAACCCAAGATCAATTTTTAGCATTGATTCATTCCAGGTCTATTGAAAAATAAATATACATTTAATTTTTTTTTTTGCAGCTAACTTGACCGTGATCTCGGAGAATTACCAGATATTTTCACATTTTAATGCAAATGATCCTGGTATCACAGCTGATACTTTTGAAGAGCATCCCATTACACCAGACATACCTCTCGTCCTTCGTAATAAAAATAAATATAACAAAAGGGATGGTGAACATCCAAGAGCACATACAAGAAAGAAGCTATTTTCATGTTCGGAATGTGGGAAATGTTGTATATCGAAATCTGATCTTACTAAACATCAGAGAATTCACACAGGGGAGAAGCCATTTTCATGCTCAGAATGTGAAAAAAGTTTTTCTGACAAATCAGCTCTTGCTCAGCATCAGAAAATTCACACAGGGGAGAAGCCATTTTCATGCACAGAATGTGGTAAATTTTTTATTCGGAAGACAAAGCTTGCTACACATCTGAATATTCACACAGGCGAGAAGCCATTTTCATGCTCAGAATGTGAAAAAAGTTTTTCTGACAAATCCTCTCTTGCTCAGCATCAGAAAATTCACATAGGGGAGAAGCCATTTTCATGTTCAGAATGTGGTAAATTTTTTAATCGGAAGACAAATCTTGCTGCACATCTGAAAATTCACACAGGCGAGAAGCCATTTTCATGCTCAGAATGTGAAAAAAGTTTTTCAACGAAATCTTCTCTTGCTCAGCATCAGAAAATTCACACAGGGGAGGAGCGATTATCATGCTCACAGTGTGTAAAAAGTTTTTCAAACAAATCATCTCTTGCTCGGCATAGGAAAATTCACACAGGGGAGAAGCCATTTTCATGCTTAGAATGTGGGAAATGTTGTATATCGAAATCTGATCTTACTAAACATCAGAGAATTCACACAGGGGAGAAGCCATTTTCATGCTCAGAATGTATAAAAAGTTTTTCCGACCATTCATCTCTTGCTCGGCATCGGAAGATTCACACAGGGGAGAAGCCATTTTCATGCTCAGAATGTGGGAAATGTTGGATAACAAAATTTGATCTTACTAACCATCAGAGAATTCACACAGGGGAGAAGCCATTTTCATGCTCAGAATGTGAAAAAAGTTTTTCTATCAAATCAGCTCTTACTCAGCATAAGAAAATTCACACAGGGGAGAAGCCATTTTCATGCTCAGAATGTGTAAAAAGTTTTTCTGACAAATCATCTCTTGCTCAGCATCTGAAAATTCACACAGGAGAGAAGTCATTTTCATGCTCAGAATGTGGGAAATGTTTTAATCAGAAAACAAATCTTGAGACACATTTGAAAATTCACAAAGAGAAGCCATTTTCATGCTCAGAATGTGGGAAATGTTTTACAACAAAATCACAACTACTTAGACATCACAGATGTCACACTGGAGATGTTTAGAATGTGGGAAATACTGCTCTTCAAAATCGGATCTTACTAAACATAAGCTAATTCACACAGGGGAGAATCCATTTTCATGTTCAGTCTGTGGAAAATGTTTTCAACAGAGAAAAACTCTTACTAGACGTCTGAGAAATCACACAGGGGAGTAGCCATTTTTCTGATCAGAATATGGGACATGTTTTACAAACACATGAAATCTAGTTACACACTTGAGAAGTCACACAGGGGAGAAGTCATTTTCATTTTCAGAATGCGGGGAAAATTTTCTTACATGTTTATTTTTTTACTCAGAGAAATCAGACGGGCAGGTAGACATTGTCTTTTAAATAATTTACTTGGCAAATTGTATGAGTGACAGTCAATGTAAATCCACATGTCGTCATACAAGAGAAATGGAAAACAAGTTTAAAGCACTAAATGATGACTAATAAATGTAAGCAATTACCAATATACATCTGTTATCAAAAATAAAACAATGGAAATAAAGCATCTATAAACTGATTTGTGCACCTTATTAGAGGCACCCCTCTATTAGTATTATATTGGACATCCTCTGGCCTTTCTAAGTGCCGCAATTTTTTGTCACAAAAATTTTAAATGCAAGAATATTGGCCTATGCAGGCTGGATATCAGGCTGGATATCTTCTCACAAATATTGGTAAAAGATTGACTCTCTGTTTATTTCTTCCAATTCTAATTCAGATATTAGTGATTTTACATAGTAACATAGTTAGTAAGGCCGAAAAAAGACATTAGTCCATCCAGTTCAGCCTATAAAATTGTGCCAGAATAAATCCCCAGATCTACGTCCTTCTAAAGAACCTAACAATAACTGTAAGATACAATATTGTTACGCTCCAGGAAGACATCCAGTCCTCTCTTGACCCCTTCGACTGAGTTCGCCATCACCGCCTCCTCAGGCAGGGAATTCCACATTCTCACTGCCTTAACTATAAAGAATCCTCTTCTATGTTGGTGGAAAAACCTTTTCTCCTCCAGACGCAGAGAATGCCCCCTAGTGACCTTCACCTTCCTTGGTATAAACAGATCCTCGGAGAGATATTTGTATTGTCCCCTTATATACTTATACATGGTTATTAGATCGCCCCTCAGTCGTCTTTTTTCTAGACTAAATAATCCTAATTTTGCTAATCTCTCTGGGTATTGTAGTTCCCCCATCCCCTTTATTAATTTTGTTGCCCTCCTTTGTACCTGCTCTAGTGCCATTATATCCTTCCTGAGCATCGGTGCCCAAAACTGTACACAGTACTCCATGTGCGGTCTAACCAGAGATTTGTACAGAGGCAGTATAATGCTGTCATCATGTGTATCCAGACCTCTTTTAATGCACCCCATGATCCTGTTTGCCTTGGCAGCCGCTGCCTGGAACTGGCTGCTCCAGGTAAGTTTATCATTAACTAGGATCCCCAAGTCCTTCTCCATGTCAGATTTACCCAGTGGTTTACCGTTCAGTGTGTAATGGTGATATTGATTCCTTCTTCCCATGTGTATAACCTTACATTTATCATTGTTAAACTGCATCTGCCACCTTTCGGCCCAAGTTCCCAACTTATCCAGATCCATCTGTAGCAGAATACTATCTTCTCTTGTATTGACTGCTTTACATAGTTTTGTATCATCTGCAAATATTGATATTTTACTGTGCAAACGTTCTACCAGATAGTTAATAAATATGTTGAAGAGAATAGGTCCCAACACCGACCCCTGCGGTACCGCACTGGTCACAGCGACCGAGATAGAGAATATACCATTTATAACCACCCTCTGCTTTCTATCACTAAGCCAGTTACTTACCCATTTACACACATTTTCCCCTAGACCCAGCATTCTTATTTTGTGTACCAACTTCTTGTGCGACACGGTATCAAACGCTTTGTAAAAATCAAGATATACCACATCCAATGACTCACCTTGGTCTAGTCTATAGCTTACCTCTTCATAAAAACTGATTTTGTTTTTTGCAAAAAAAATGGGTCACTTGTGGGGGGATTCCACTCTTTAGGCACATCAGAGTCTCCAAATCAGACAGGGCGTCCGCTAATGATTCCAGCAAATTTTGCATTCAAAGAGTCAAATGGCTCTTCTACCTTCCGAGTCCTGCCCTGCACTCAAATAGTAGTTTTCCTCCACATATTGGGTATCTGCATGCATTTCTCCTGTTACCCTTGTGAAAATAAAAAAAATGAGACTAAAAGAACTTTTTTTGTGGGAAAAACTAAGATTTTTTCTTATGTCTTAACATAACAGACTTCTTTGAAGCACATGGGGTCCAAGTGCTCACTACACATCTAGATAAGTTCCCTGAGGGGTATAGTTTCCAAAATGCGGTCACTTATGGGGATTTTCCACTGTTTAGGCACATCAGAGACTCTCCAATTGCTACATGACAACCACTAATGATTCCAGCAAATTTTGCATTCAAAAAGGCAAGTGGCAAACCTTCCCTTTTGAGCCCTGCCGTGCGCTGAAAGAATAGTTTTACCCCACATATGGGGGTTGGCGTACTCAGGAGAAATTGCATAACAAATTGTATAGTGCAATTTCTCCTGTTACCCTTGTAAAAATGCAGAATTTGGGGCTAAAAAACATTTTTGTGTGAAAAATGTGATTTTGTTTTTTGTATTTTCACAACTCAACGTTATAAATTTCTGTGAAGCACCTGGGGGTTAATAGTGCTTACAACACATATAGATAACTTCCCTGAGGGGTCTAGTTTCAAACATGGGGTCACTTGTGAGTGGTTTCCACTGTTTAGGCACATCATGGCCTCTCCAAACGTAATTATTCCCGCAAATTTTTTATTTTAAAAAGTCAAATGGTGATCCTTCTCTTTCAAGGTCTGCAGTGTGCCGAAACTCAACAGAAATTACACAACAAATTTTGAGGTCCATTTTGTTCTGTTATTTTTGGTAAAATAAAAAAATTGGGCTTAAAATAATTTTTGGGTGAAAAATATTCATTTTTTCCTTCCATATTCCATTAATTCTTGTGAAGCGCCTGAAGGGTTAATAAAATTCTTGAATGTGGTTTTGAGCATCTTGAGGGGTGCACTTTTTAGAATAGCTTCACTTTTGGGTATTTTCTGTCATATACGCCCCTCAAAGTCACTTCAACTGTAATGTAGTCCCCAAAAAAATGGTTTTATAAATTTAGTTGAGAAAAATGAGAACTCGCTGGTCAACCTTTAACCCTTATAACTATCAACAAAAAATGTATGCTTCAAAAATTGTGCTGAAAAATAGACATGTGGGAAATGTTATTTATAAAATATTTTGTGTAATGTAACTGATCTAAGGGCATACAAATTTAAAGTTTGGACATTGCTAATTTTTCAAAATTTTTGATATTTTCACAAATAAATGCAAGTGAAATCTGACAAATTTTACCAGTATCATGAAGAGCAATACGTCACGAGAAAACAGACTCAGAATTGATGGGATCCGTTGAAGCATTCCAAAGGTATTACCTCATAAAGCGACACTGGTCAGTATTGGAATATTTGGCTTGGTCAGGAAGGTGAAAACAGGCTTAGGGGATAAGAGTTAAATATGCTGTCTATAAGATTAGAATTGCCGTAATAATACTGATCTGAACAATCATGTTACACACTGAACACTGCAAAAATGAAACCCAAGTAATATCATATTGTATTTTTTCCACAAATTCACATCACTTGGAATTTTCATGTTATTCAGCATATTATAAATGGATTAATCCAAAACTACGACTCATCCAACATTAAAAAAAAAAGCCCTCATACAGCTATGTTGATGGAAAAATAAAATATATGATTCTTGAAATAAAACATTAAAGCCCATCAGAGAGTATTTTTTGTTATAAAACTCAATATAACTTTTTTGCTTTTATTTTGATGGCTTTATGCACTTAAACATTGCAAAATATTTTTCATCGCTAGCTTTGATAACAGAGTAAAAAGTCTTAAGAGGGACATAATGCTATTCTCATGCGCGGTATAGTTATGTAGATGACGGCAGTTAAATGACCATCGACAATGGTGTATCAAGGTTTTCTAGCTCCCGGAACAAGGATTCTCCTTTTTTCTAACTGCACCTTCAACCCAATCCCACCTCTACCCTCCCTTAGCCTCCCCTCTTTTGAAGTTCACTCTCCGCATCTACTCTCCCTCCAACCTCCAAGTGGCCATCATATACCCACCTACGGGCCCGATAACTGCCTTTATTGACATTCTCTACCTGGCTTCACTTTCTTTCCACTGACATACCCACTATCATCATGGGTGACTTCAACATTCCCACTGATACCCTTCAGTCAACCTCTGCTCTCTATCTAACTTCACACCACCTCCCCTCTATCTGACAACCATCTGCTCATTTTATCATCCCTGTCTTCCTCACCTGTCACCCATATCCAGCAACATGCGAACCCCAGCAGAAATCTCACAAACTTAGATACCCACACGCTCTCTGACTCTATTCTACCACTGGCATCTATATCCTCACTCTACGACACAGTGCCAATGCTTTCTACAATGAACTCTCGTTCATGGCATAGTGCGACGTACCAATAGACAACCATGGCACAATAACACCCCTAAAAGCTCCAGCAAGTGTCCAGGGTTGCAGAGCAACATTGGAAGAAAACAAATTTGCAAGATGATTTCACTGCATTCAAACAGGCAACGCTTGCTTTCAAATCTGCCCTCACCTCTGCTAAACAGGCTTACTTCACAACCTTTGTATCTTCCCTAACAGTTATTCAAAACTTTTAACTCCCTCCTCTGCCCACCACTGCCCCCTTCAACCTCCCTCATCTCTGCTGAGGACTTTGCCACACACTTCAAAAATAAGATCGATCAAACAAGGCAAGTCTTTATTGTTCAACCATCACAACCCCTTTGTATACCAGAACAATGCCTAAATCCCATAAACTCCCTGTCCAACATCACTGAAAGGGAGCTTAATTGTCTCCTCCAAATTACACCTCCCCACTTGTGCACTAGACCCCATCCCATATCACCTCCTCCCCAACCTCACCACTACACATCCCATCCCTAACCCATCTCTTCAACCTATCACTAACTTCTGGTACATTCCCTTCTGCTTTCAAATATGCCATAATCACGCTTATCCTTAAAAGGCCAACCCTCGCCCAATATCGCTGCTCCCTTTCGCTTCCAAACTCCTGGACCAGAACGTCCACATTGAACTTTCCTTACACCTCTCACTTAACTTGCTCTTTGGCAATCTACAATCTAGTTTCTGTCCCCATCATTCCACGGAGGCTGCACTATCCAAAATTACTAACGACCTACTTACAGCCAAAGCTAACGAACAATACTCTATACTCCTTCTTCTAGTCCTGTCCTCTGCTTTTGACACAGTTAACCACTGCCTCCTACTACAGATCCTCTCCTTTTGCAGCAAAGACCTCACCCTATCCTGGCTCTCCTCATACCTTTCCAACCACACATTGAGCGTCTCCCACACTCAGGGCTGTGGAATTGGTAAGCCAAACCTCAAACTCCTCAATTTCCTTGACACCGACTCTACGACACCGGCTCCCTCATACATGGCTAATGTTTAAGTGTTAAATTTACTGTAGTATGGTAACATCGGGTTTTTAATCTTTATTATGATACAATAATCAAGCCATTTACATGGACATAAAATATATTTATTGGAATACAACTTTAGAACAAAAAACTTTTGCATATTTACAATTTATTATTCACTATGTAGTAAGTGGAAAAAAGTTTTCAACAAAAAAATACTTAATAACATTTGTGCAGTCTATGAATTTGTTCTGAGAAATAGTATCGCCTCCATCAGATCCTCCGTCATAGATGGCCTCAAATCTGACCTAATTATTTTTTTAACTGTAAATTTTTATTATTGATACATAAGTTATTAAGAGATATCGAACAATCACAACTGTCTTTTGCAATCATAAGCAGAGAAAGTCGGAAGACAATACCTCTTCCAACACACCGAAAAGAGAAACTAAGGCAGTTTGTAAAAAAAAAAATAAAACAATCTGACAAAAATGTAACCTTAACATGGACATACCAAAAGACAAGAGACACACCACAGGGAGGAAAAGGAAGGTAGAGGAAAGCGGAAAGCAAGCACCTGCAGGAGAGGAGAACAATGATCAGATATTGATCTATTCTCATGTTTATGCCCAGAATTAATCCCAAGGAGCTCAGACCAAGTCAAAATACTCCACCCTTGCGTTAAGTATCGCTGTCATATACTCTATCCGTCTAATGTCTTTAATTCTGTGGAGTAGATGGGAGAGGGGTGGCGCAGATGTCTGTCTCCAGTTAAGAGCAATCAGACATCTAGCCGCAGTAAGAATGTGAAGTAACAGCTTTGCCGCCCTCTTCCCCATCCCCCAGGGGTAAGATTTAACAGATATACAGTCGGATCCAGTCCAACTTCAGCATAAAGCACCTTGTAAATCAGTGAGCCTACGTCCATCCAAAAATTCTGAATCTCTGGACACGTCCAGAAGATATGATACAGTGTACCAACATCTAAGCCGCATTGCTAACACACATTTGGAATCTCAGAATTTAGTCTATTCAGAAGATCAGGAGTGTGATGCCAAAACATTAACTCCTTTACCCCAAAGGGCAGTTTGCACGTTAATGACCGGGCCAATTTTTACAATTCTGACCATTGTCCCTTTATGAGGTAATAACTCTGGAACGCTTCCATGGATCCCAGTGATTGTGACATTGTTTTTCTCAGGACATATTGTACTTCTTGTCAGTGGTAAAATTTCATTCATATAACTTGTGTTTATTTGTGAAAAAAAAAGGGAAAATTGGCGAAAATTTTGAAATTTTCGCAATTTTCCAACTTTGAATCTTTATGCCCTTAAATCACAGAGATATGGCACACAAAAAACTTAGTGAGTAACATTTCCCACATGTTTACTTTACATCAGCACAATTTTGGAACCAAAGTTTATTTTTGTTAGGAAGTTATAAGGGTTAAAAGTTTACCCTAATTTTCCCATTTTTACAACACCATTTTTTTAGGGACAACATCACATTTGAAGTCACTTTGAGTGGTCTATATGATAGAAAATACCCAAAAGTGGCACCAATCTAAAAACTGCACCCCTCAAGGTGCTCAAAACCACATTCAAGAAGTTTGTTAACCCTTCAGGTGCTTCACAGGAATTTTTGGAATGTTTAAAAAAATGAACATTTAACTTTTTTTCACAAAAAAATTACTTGAGGTCCAATTTTTTTATTTTACCAAGGGTAACAGGAGAAATTGGACAGCAAAAGTTATTGTGCAATTTGTCCTGTGTACCCTGATACCTGATCAGGGGAAACCACTGTTTCGGTGCATGGCAGAGCTCAAAAGGGAAGGAGCGCCATTTGACTTTTTCAACGCAAAATTGGCTGGAATTGAGATAGGACGCCATGTCATGTTTGGAGAGCCCCTGATGTGCTTAAACAGAGGAAAACCCAACAATTGCCCCCATTTTGGAAACTAGACCCCCCTAAGGAACTTATCTAGATATGTGGTGAGAACTTTAAACCCCCAAGGGCTTCACAGAAGTTTATAACGTACAGCCGTGCAGTTAAAAAATCATTTTTTCCACAAAATTGATCTTTTCACCCCCAATTTTTATTTTCCTAAGGGTAACAGGACCCCAAAACTTATTGTTCAATTTGTCCTGAGTACGCTGATACCCCATATGTGGAGGTAAACCACTATTTGGGGGCATGGCAGAGCTCGGAAGGGAAGGAGCGTCATTTGATGCAAAATTGATGCCATGTCGCGTTTCGAGAGCCCCTGATGTGCCTGAACAGTGGAAACCCCCCACAAGTGACCCCATTTTAGAAACCAGATCCCCCAAGAAACTTATCCAGATGTGTGGTGAGCAACTTAAACCCCAAGTGCTTCACAGAAGTTTATAAAGCCCGGGCGTGAAAATAAAAAAATCATATTTTTTCCACAAATATGAGCTTTTAGTCACCAATTTTTTATTTTCCCCAAGGGTAACAGGAGAAATTGGACCCCAAAAGTTGTCCAATTTGTCCTGAGTACGCTGATACCCCATATGTGGGAGAAAACTGATGTATGGGCACACGTCGGGGCTCGGAAGGGAAGTAGTGACATTTTGGAATGCAGACTTTGATGGAATGGTATGCGGGTGTCATGTCGCATTTGGAGAGCCCCTGATGTGCCTAAACTGTGGAAACCCCCCACAAGTGACCCTATTTTGATAACTAGACCACCCAAGGAACTTATCTAGATGTGTGGTGAGCACTTTGAACCCCCAAGTGCTTCACAGAAGTTTATAACGTAGAGTCATAAAAATAAAAAAATAATTTTTTTCCACAAAAATTATATTTTTGCCCCCAATTTTTTTATTTTCCAAAGGGTAACAGGAGAAATCGGACCCCAAAAGTTGTGCATTTTGTCCTGAGTAGGCTGATACCCCATATGTGGGGGTAAGCCACTGTTCGGGCGCATGGCAGAGCTTGGAAGGGAAGAAGCACCGTTTGACTTTTTCAATATAGAATAGGCTGGAATTGAGATCAGACCCCATGTTGCATTTGCAGAGCCCCTGATGTGCCTAAACAGTGGAAAACCCCCATTTCTAACTCCAACCTTAACCCCAACACACCCCTAAACCTAATCTCAGCCCTAACCCTAATAGGAAAATGGAAATAAATACAATTTTTTTTAAATTTTATTATTTTTCCCTAACTAAGGGGGTGATAACGGGGGGTTTGATTTACTATTTATGGCAGTTTTTATGTTTGGCGGCTGTCACACGCTAAAAGACGCTTTTTATTGTAAAAATAGTTTTTGCATCACCACATTTTGAGAGCTATAACTTTTCCATATTTTGATCCACAGAGTCATGTGAGATCTTTTTTTTTGCGGGACAAGTTGACGTTTTTATTGGTACCATGTTCCGGCACGTGACTTTTTTTATCGCTTTTTATTCCGATTTTTGGGACGCAGAATGAACTAAACCCAGAATTTCATGAATTTCTTTTGGGGGGTGCGTTTACACCGTTCTGCGTGTGGTAAAATTGATAAAGTGGATTTATTCTTTGGGTCAGTATGATAACAGCGATACCTCTTTTTTTATGTTTTAGCGCTTTTATACAATAAAAACAATTTTATATAAAAAATAATTATTTTTGCAACGCTTTATTCTGCGAGCTATAACTTTTTTATTGTTTGCTGATGACGCTGTGTGGCAGCTCGGTTTTTGCGGAACAAGATGACTTTTCAGTGGTACCATGTTTATATACGTCTTCTTTTTTTTAAACTCTTTTTATTGAAGGATTCCACAACATAGTATATCAAACATAGAACATTACAATATAGAGTCAGAGTTATTCATAGTAACATCAAGCAAAACAGTTACAACGCAATATTCTTACTCAGTACAGTATACCATTCGTTGCATCTTTTAGCTTACAGGGTCGATTTAGGATCCGTGAGCTCGTATCAGGTCAGATTATAGAAGATACACATTCTAAAATTCACATAAATCAAAGCTTGCATAGTCTAGAAGCAACACACATCATGGATCATATCTCGAAATCGAAGAGACCATATCATTAGGAGCCAAGTGTGTTAAAGGGGAGTCGCACGACCTTTCCCAAATCCTATGGAACTTTTGGGGACATTTCCTGTTTTTACATAATATGTTCTCGTAAGAAATTATGTCATTCACCAATTTCTTCCACTGATTAATCGAAGGGGATCTCCCTCCCATCCATGTCATCACCACTGCCTTCTTAGCCATAAATAAAACCTCTCGGAGAAATATTCTATCATAATGAACCCACGTCTCTTCATCCACAACACCCAGGAGACATAATTCAGGAGTGCATTCAATCGGTATTCCCAATATTCGTTCCAATGTATACATGACATCACTCCAATACCCCCGTATGCTGCCACAGCTCCAGATAAGGTGGCAAAAATCCGCCCCCGATTCCCCACATGTATGGCATTCATCCGTTGCCCTTCTACCAAATTTATAAAGTCTGTTTGGGGTCAAATACGACTGGTGAAGAATATACAATTGGATTAATTTGTTGTTGCAGCTGGTGACACCATCGTATGTGCCTCCAGGGCGTCATTCCACTGTACATCAGTGATAGAAGGTATCAAGCGGCGCCATTTACTCTCTACAACGAGCTGAGTGGATACAATCTTAGAGTTCAATAAAAAGGTGTAGAAAGAGGAAATCATCCCTGTAGGCCCCTGAGTTGATAATATTCCTATCAATGGGTATTTAGATATTCTCATTCTAGGAAACGGGAATTAATACATTATGGCGTGTCTCAGCTGCAGATATCTATAAAATTATCTATAAGAGACTCCAAATCTCACATGCATTTGTTCAAACGATAATAAAATTCCATTTTCAAACATCTAAGTGTTATTATTCCATTCTGTTTCCAAAAATTTGGATCCTGCAAGTTCTGAAGGTGTGGATACTCAGGATTATCCCATATCAGAACATCCCCAATCTGATCAGTAAATTGCACAATACGCTTACTTTCTTGCCAAATTTGTATCGCTAATTTATGTGCAAATAACAATCCCTTAGGGGGGTCTATATAAGCCCTCCAATATTGCCTACTGTGTAAGACCATCCAGAAAGTGCATGAGATGTGCCTCTGCATTATTGAATCCTGCTCCAAATAACCAGTGTTTTGGATGACTCAATTGACCAGCTAAGTAGTATAAGTACAGGTCTGGGAGAGCATAACCACTCTGATTTTTGGGTCTCTGCAGGGATCCAATACTCAACCTAGATCTAGACGATCCCCATACAAACTTTGCCATCGTACTATTTATTTGTTTAAAGAAACCCTTAGGAACTCTTATTGATATGTGCTCCAGCATATATAAGCATTTGGGAAGAATTATCATTTTGATTAATCCAATCCTACCCGCAACAGATAGGGGAAGTCGGGACCACGTCACAAATTTTTTCCTGATCATATCTTACAGGTGGTAGATATTATCTTTAAGGTCGTTGATCGGGTTTTGATTTATTATGATACCTAAATATTGAAATTTTTGTACTACCTGTAGGCCGCATAGCATAGGCACAGGTATGTTATCCATCGGCGGCATAATCATCGACTTGCCCCAGTTGATTTTAAGACTGGATAGTTCCCCAAATCGATTAATGAGGTTAATTGCCCTAGGCAAGGTTTGGTCTATTTTATCCAGAAAAAGTATTAGATCATCAGCATATAATCCCACCTTATCCATCCTGGAGTTTATATTAATTCCTGCCACCCCAGCATCCTGTCTGATCCTCAATGCAATCAGCTCAAGAGCAAAGAGCATTGGGGACAGTGGGCAGCCCTGTCTAGTTCCCCTGCCCAACTCTAAATACTCCGATAATAGGCCATTAACAGGGATATTAGCTCTAGGTCTATGATAGAATAATTTAATCCACCCACGAAACTTATCCGAAAAACCAAATTTCCAAAACACTCGCTGTAAGAAATCCCACTCCATTGAATCAAAAGCCTTTGCAGTGTCCAAAGAGGCTATCACCCAAGGTTTCTCATATTTATGTCCTATTTGCGTTAATACCTGCATCCTTCTGATATTAGAGGAGGTGGATATTCCTGGCATAAAGCCGGATTGATATTCATGTATTATGTTAAGAATTACTGCTTTAAGTCTATTGGCGATAAGTTTGGTGAGTATTTTATAGTCAGTATTGAGTAGAGATATGGGACGTATGAGCCACACTCCTCAGTAGGCTTATCCGGTTTTAGAATTACCACTATAGTGGCATCATAAAAAGATTGGGGGAGCGAGTGTCCAGCCAATGCCTCGGAAAGGGTCTGCAACAACACCGGACCTATCTGATCAATATATCTTTTATAGGGTTATATGGGCATTCCATCAGGGCCTGGGGTTTTCCCATTAGAGAGGGACATAGCGGCCTCCTGGATCTCCTCCAGCATGACATCTTTATCCAAAAATGTCTGATCCTCATCCGACAGTGAGGGGAATATTATATGGTCTAAATACTCGTCAATTTCTTCTGTAGTATGATTCAATTGCGAATTATACAGATCTTTGAAATATTCTTCAAATCTATTTGCAATTTGATCAGATTTAAGTAGCGGGGTTCCTTCTTTAGTATTTATGGCTAGTACAGGTGGGGACAATTGATTTTGCTGGACTATATATGCTAAGAATTTACTCGACTGGTTACCCAATTCGAAATAAGTCTGTTTAGAGAAAAAAAGTTTTCTCTGAGCTTTTTCCTGCAAGTGCAACAGATATTCCCTCCCTTTCCCAAGCCATCTATGTAAAGAATTGTCCGAGGGGTTACTGATATATTCACCCTCCAAAAGTTTACATTCCTCAGCTAGTCTCTGCTCTCTCATACAGGATTCTCTTTTAATATATGAGATCGTGGATCTAACACCCCCCCTCAGATATGCTTTGAGTTTATCCCATACCACCAATCTATCAGGGAAGTCACCGTGGTCCGTTATAAATACCTCCAGCTGGTCCGTTATTCTGTCCTGTTCCCCTATGAGGGAAAGCCAAAATGGGTATATGCGGAATCTCTTGGGTCTATTAGGGCCACCCAGAGGCTGATCACTAGTGGAGCTTGGTCAGATATCACCCTGGGGAGGTACTCTATTTCACTTAAATCCTAAAATACAGCATTATTTCCAAATGCGTGATCAATTCTGGACAAACAGCGGGCAGCCGGCGTGAAGCAGGAAATTTCTTTCTTAAAGGGATGTCGTTGCCTCCACAAATCCACCCATCTTATCTCTGTTATAAAAGCCTCCAGCATCGTAGTGGTTTGGTTACCAAACCTACAGTTGTGGCCAAAAGTATTGACACCCCTGCAATTTTGTCAGATAATACTCAGTTTCTTCCTGAAAATGATTGCAAAAACAAATTCTTTGTTATTATTATCTTCATTTAATTTGTCTTAAATGAAAAAAACACAAAAAGAATTGTCCTAAAGCCAAATTGGATATAATTCCACACCAAACATAAAAAAGAGGGTGGACAAAAGTATTGGCACTGTTCGAAAAATCTTGTGATGCTTCTCTAATTTGCGTAATTAACAGCACCTGTAACTCACCTGTGGCACCTATCAGATGTTGGCAATAACTAAATCACACTTGCAGCCAGTTGACATGGATTAAAATTGACTCAACCTCTGTCCGGTGTCCTTGTGTGTACCACATTGAGCATGGAGAAATGAAAGAAGACCAAAGAACTGTCTGAGGACTTGAGAAACCAAATTGTGAGGAAGCATGAGCAAGCTCAAGGCTACAAGTCCATCTCCAAAGGCCTGAATGTTCCTGTGTCTACCGTGCGCAGTGTCATCAAGAAGTTTAAAGCCCATGGCACTGTGGCTAACCTCCCTAGATGTGGACGGAAAAGAAAAATTGACAAGAGATTTCAACGCAAGATTGTGCGGATGTTGGATAAAGAACCTCGACTAACATCAAAACAAGTTCAAGCTGCCCTGCAGTCTGAGGGTACAACAGTGTCAACCAGTGGCAGATTATAATGAGGTCAATCTGGGCGGAAGCCCAGGGCTCTGTGGTGTGGGGGGGCCCTCCAGCCCAGGGTAAATTGCCCCATTATAATCCGCCACTGGCTTCAGGACGTGCAACTTTACTGCTGACCTATACTGGTTACCTGGGACGCTGTCTCTTTAAATGAAAAAGCTGACTCATTTGATCAAGCTGCACACTTTACGCATGCGTTGTTCCACGCTGCCCAATTGTATTGCGGGAATTGTAGTCTCCTCTGCCTTGGAACCTTACTGCTTGGGACGTTCTGGGACACTACAGTTCCCATGGTGCTTTGCATCTCAGGTGGGCGGACCGCTGCTCTAGACAGTAGATACTAAACTTGAATGCAGCGGCGGGAAGGGATTGTAGTAATCAGGGTGGGAGATGTGTGATACTCGGTAGCTGCTCCGCACCCTTCACCGGCGCTCAGCGGAAGTGTAAGTATCTCACTGTGTCCATTGCTGGGGCTGTGGCTGCATGGCAGTCATCCTGTGTGATTGGGGTACATGGCCGCTTACTAGCGCTCTGCTGTGTGTCATAAGCCTGGTAAAGTTAGTGTATACAGTCACTGTGGTGTAATGCACACATTGCGGCTCTGGCTTCCATTTATTGCGAATACATGTGGTGCTGTATACCATGTGCCACTGCCTGTATACCATGTGCTGCTGCCTGCATACCATGTGGTGCTGTATACCATGTGCCGCTGCCTGCATACCATGTGCCGCTGCCTGTATACAATGTGCTGCTGCCTGTATACCATGTGGTGCTGTATACCATGTGCCGCTGCCTGTATACCATGTGGTGCTGTATACCATGTGCTGCTGCCTGTATACCATGTGCTGCTGCCTGTATAACATGTGGTGCTGTAAACCATGTGCTGCTGCCTGTATACCATGTGGTGCTGTATTCCATGTGTCACTGCCTGTGTGGTGCTGTATACCATGTACCGCTGCCTGTATACCATGTGCTGTATACCATGTGCCGCTGCCTGTATACCATGTGGTGCTGTATACCATGTGCCGCTGCCTGTATACCATGTGCCGCTGCCTGTATACCATGTGGTGCTGTATTCCATGTGCCACTGCCTGTATACCATCTGCCGCTGCCTCTATACCATGTGGTGCTGTATACCATTAGCCGCTGCCTGCATACCATGTGCCACTGCCTGCATACCATGTGCCGCTGCCTGTATACTATGTGGTGCTGTATACCATGTGCCACTGCCTGCATACCATGTGCCTCTGCCTGTATACCATGTGGTGCTGTATACCATGTGGTGCTGTATACCATTAGCCGCTGCCTGCATACCATGTGCCGCTGCCTGTATACCATGTGGTGCTGTATACCATGAGGCTGTGTTATATACCATGGGGGGTACATTATGTTCTATGGGGGAGGCTGTGTTATATAATATGGGGGGCTACATTATATTCTATTGGGAGGTGGGCTGTATTCTATTCTATTCGGGGCTACATTATATTCTAATGGTGGCTGTTTTATATTTATTATATTCTAGGGGGGGTGATTGCATCATACTCTATGAGAGGGCTACATTATATTCTAGGGGGGGCTAGATTATATTGTATGGGGGCTTCATTATATGAGGAGGGCTACATTGTATTCTATGGAGAGGCTACATTTTACTATATAAGGGGCTGCATTATATTCTATTGGGGGGCTGTATTAACCTCTATGAGGAGGCTGCATTATATTCTATGGGGGGTTACATTTTATTCTGTGGGGTGGCTGCATTATACTATAAGGGGTGGCTGCATCACACTGCATTATATTCTATAGGGGGTTACACTATATTGTATGGTGGGGCTGCATTATACTCTGTGGGGTAGCTGCATTATGCTCTATGGGGTGGCTGCATTATACTATATGTGGGCTGCATTATACTGTATTGAGGACTATGGGAAATACATTATACTATGTGAAGAACTATGGGAAGTGAATTCTACTACATGGATGACTGGTGGTGTATTATACTATATGGAGCACTATTAGGAGTGAATTATACTATATGGAGGACTGAGCAGTGTATTTTAACATATGGAGGACTATGAGGAGTGTATTATACTATATGGAGAACTATGGAGCACATTTTATATGGAGGACTATAGGGAGTGTATTATACTATATGGAGGACTATGAGGAGTGTATTATACTATATGGAGGACTGAGGAGTGTATTATACTATATGGAGGACTATGGAGCACATTATATTATATGGAGGACTATGGGGTGTAAACTGTTGATGTGCTGCTGATAACATGATACTGTATGGGGACAGATTGATCCATTAGTGATTGTTCTGTCCCCATCATTCTTTCTCAGACGGTGGAAAGAGGCCAGGAAACAAGTGTTGAACGATTTCCGTATTGTCGATCACACTCGTTTAGCGGCCTGAACTCAGCGCATGTAAATACAACTGAAATGCTTCTGTGTGATGTGCAATATGTTAGCATTTGGGGCCCCATTTTAAACTTTGCCTAGGGCTCCACTTTGCCTAAAACTGGCCCTGATTGCGATTTAGAGGAACCTGTTTTACCTTTATTGATTTATTGGGCTACTGGACCCCATGTACTGGAAGAGGCGCAGCTGATTGGGGGAGGGGTGGAGCCTTGCACATTGGAACAGGTTAATCCGATCGAGTGGGTGGCACCTGGTGCAATTTTTTTTTCTTCCTAACTGAAGGGTAAATTGACTAGATCAATGGATGTTTGACAGGTTATAGTTTCACTCAGCAACTCTTTTTGTGGAATAATCTGTTTCAGGTATATGATGACCCCGTCACATGACCCCGTCACATGACCGGGGGGCCCACAGAGTCTGAACAGCCCGGGGCCCTGGCTACCCTTAATCCACCCCTGGTGTCAACTCGTACTATCCATCTGTGTCTGAATGAAATGGGACGGTATGGTAGGAGACCCAGGAAGACCCCACTTCTTACCCCGAGACATAAAAAAGCCAGGCTGGAGTTTGCCAAAACTTACCTGAAAAAGCCTAAAACGTTTTGGAAGAATGTTCTCTGGTCAGATGAGACAAAAGTAGAGCTTTTTGGGCAAAGGAATCAACATAGAGTTTATAGGAGAAAAAAGAGGCATTCAAAGAAAAAAACACGGTCCCTACAGTCAAACATGGCGGAGGTTCAATGATGTTTAGTGGTTGCTTTGCTGCCTCTGGCACTGGACTGCTTGACCGTGTGCATGGCATTATGAAGTCTGAAGACTACCAACAAATTTTGCAGCATAATGTAGGGCCCAGTGTGAGAAAGCTGGGTCTCCCTCAGAGGTCATGGGTCTTCCAGCAGGACAATGACCCAAAACACACTTCAAAAAGCACTAGAAAATGGTTTGAGAGAAAGCACTGGAGACTTCTAAGGTGGCCATCAATGAGTCCAGACCTGAATCCCATAGAACACCTGTGGAGAGATCTAAAAATGGCAGTTTGGAGAAGGCACCCTTCAAATATCAGGGACCTGGAGCAGTTTGCCAAGGAAGAATGGTCTAAAATTCCAGCAGAGCATTGTAAGAAACTCATTGATGGTTACCGGAAGCGGTTGGTCGCAGTTATTTTGGCTAAAGGTTGTGCAACCAAGTATTAGGCTGGGGGTGCCAATACTTTTGTCTGGCCCATTTTTGGAGTTTTGTGTGAAATGATCAATGATTTGCTTTTTGCTTCATTCTCTTTTGTGTTTTTTCATTTAAGACAAATTAAATGAAGATAATAATACCAAAGAATTTGTGTTTGCAATCATTTTCAGAAGGAAACTGAGTATTATCTGACAAAATTGCAGGGGTGTCAATACTTTTGGCCACAACTGTAGAACCTGTAGGACTTAGTCTATCTAAATGGGCTTTAAGAATCATATTAAAGTCTCCCATGCATATCATTTTAGCCTCAGGGTATTGTGCAACAAAAATCGCAGCCTGTTGGAGTATATCCACCTTAGCTGGTGGCGGATTATAAATATTGAGCAACACATAAGGCACCATATCTATAAATGCATAAATGAAGACAAATCTACCTTCCGGATCTCTTTTAACTACTTGTGCCGACCATCGCAAGGATCTGTGAATCATGATGACCACCCCTCTAGAATAAGACGTGTGTGTGGCGTGTGTCTGCCATTGTATCCAAGGTTTATTCATTCTAGATATAGTGTCTGGTGTCAGGTGAGTCTCTTGGAGGTAGATTATCTGCGCCTGTGTCTTACGTATCTGAGAAAACACCATATTCCGCTTCCTAGCAGTCCCCAGTCCCCTTATGTTCCACGAAAAAAATTTAAGTAATTTAAGTAATGCCATGAGGGCTCCACAACAAATTTGTGCCCAAAATAACATTCACCTCTTTCACCATCCGCTCCGTTACATACATATCTTCTCTGAATAATAAAGTAAAGATGCAACATTTGTTTCCAGCTAAATTTCTGATTAAAGGAAAAAACACTAACCAATAATGGTCATGAAAAAACAGCAAGGGATGCCCATGAACCTCTTCAAACTGAAGCATAGGCATAACTAGAATTCCCATACTCTCATCCATCCAAACCACCAAAAACATGTATATCGGTTCTATCACATACTCGAAAATAGAGTCCCCCAATTCCCCCTCCCAGTTCAGCAGATACGGAATTATAGGTCTAGTCACCCAGTTTTTATATACATCTTCTTGATCGCGTTATTGCACTTTTTAATCGGCGGTATGAAGATTAATTTTTGTGGGTTTTTTTTTTTTTTAAAGGGTTCACTAAAGGGGTTAACTCGTGGGACAGTTTTATAGGGCGGGTCATTATGGACATGGCGATACTAAATATGTATACTTTTATTGTTATTTTATTTACAAAAAAAAGAATTAGGGAATTTTTTTTAATTTATTTAGGAATTTTTTTTAAATGATTTTTACTCTTGTTTTTTTTTTTTGCTTTTTGCTATTGTCCCAATGTGGGACATTTACTATAAAGTGTCAGATTGCTGATCTGACACTTTGCAGTGCACTGTGTCAGATCAGCGATCTGATAGGCACTGCAGAGGCTTTCTCAGTGCCTGCTCTCAGCAGGCATTGAGAAAGCCGCCTCCCTGCAGGACCCCGAAGGCCCCCGTGGCCATACTGGATCCGGGGGCCTGCAGGTAAGAGGCCCTTGGAGCAACGCGAGCACATCACGTTGCTCCGAGGGTCTTAGGAAAGCATGCAGGGAGCCCCCTCCCTGCGCGATTCTTTCCAATGCCCCCGGCACATTAACCCCTGGCACACTGCGATCAAACATGATCGCAGTGTGCCAGGGGTTAATGTGCCGGGAGCGGTCTGTCACCGCTCCTGGCACATAGTGCCGGGTGTCAGCTGTGATAATCAGCTGACAACCAGCTGCGCTCCCCCTGGGTCCCATGGTCGGGATAGTACATCAGATGTCAGAAAGGGGTTAATATCTTATATTGATTCTCTTTATAGAGGGTACACATAGATGATTTAGCCGCCTTTTCCCAAATAATATGCCACTTCTGGGGTGAGAGTTCCTCTCCCAGAATAGATTCTGCTCATGTAGGGATGTTTTGGTTGACAACCGTCTTGAGGGGAACAGAGAATTTTATAAATTTCTGAAATTAAGCTGTTCCCCTCCTACAGAACCTCTCAAAATCAGTTGGCAGGGAGATTCCTGTAGAACCAAAAAGGGAAGAGGCAAAATACTTGATCTGTAAGTATTGGAAAAACTGTTTATTAGTAACAGAGAATTTAGATTTAAGATCATCAAACGCAAGCAGCTCAAGCGTGCTCCCGTCTACCACATCTGCAAATCTAAACAGGCCCGCGGAGGACCAATTGCATGATCCAGACTGCTCGGCAAGAGGGGGTGGAATATGAAGGAGATCATAGGCGAATTTGGGGAAGCTAAACCAAAACTTCTTCATACATGAGTGCCAAATTTCAGTTGTAAATCGAATCGGGCCCAAAAGGGGATCTGGAATTGTCGCAGTCCTCTGAGACCACAGGAGAGAATTGGGATGGACAAGGGCCAATCACATCTTCTCAATTTCTGTCCATTTATTGTATGCCCAAAATGAGGACCACGAAGGGAATCTACAAAGGTGAGCAGCCCAGTAATATTTAGTTGTATCCGGGACCGATAGTCCTCCCTGCGACTTAGGGGAGATGAGGACATGCCAAGAGATCCGATGGTGACCATCCTTCCAAAGGAACATCATCATGGCTGCCTGGAGGGACTTGAGCTCACTCATGGGAACCTTGACCGGCAAGGTCTCAAAATAATAAAGTAGTTTAGGCAGAAGGGACATCTTGAGCGAGGAAATCCTACCCAAAAATGATAAAGGGAGCGGCTTCCATTTTTCTAACAATCTCTTCAGCTCAGTCAGAAGCAGCGGGTAATTGGATCTATATAGATTGTTGTAAGAGGAGGAAAGTTTCACCCCCAGGTATTGAATATTCTCAGCTTTCCACCTAAATTTAAAATTCAATTTCAGGTGATCTAATATATCTGAGGGAATATTAAATGGGAGGGCCTCCGTTTTTGACATATTCAACTTATATCCCGTTAAGTCACTATATTTTTTAAGATCTTCCATCAGATTAGGTAACGTAACATGGAGATAAGTCAGAGTTAGAAGGACGTCGTCAGCAAATAAAGAGATCTTAAATGCCTTATTCCGAACCTCTATCCCTGAAATGTTCGGGTTTTGCCTAATCATAGCCGCTAGTGGCTTGATGTATAAAGCATATAATAGGGGCGATAAAGTGCAACCCTGAGGGGGTCCCATTGGATATTTTAAAAGGAGAAGACGAATGAAAGGGGAGCTTAACTGAGGCGAAGGGAGCGTTGTACAAAACTTGTATAGCTGCTAGGAAGGGGCCCGAAAAACCAAAGGCCTTTAAGGTTTCAAACATGAAGTGCCAGCTAAGACGATTGAATGCCTTTTCCGCATCAAGACTCAACATCAGAGACTGTAGCTTGTTTTTGTTAGCCACATCAATTTAGTCTATCACCCTTCTAGTGTTGTCTCCCCCCTGCTAGTTAGGAACAAAACCCACCTGGTCCTTGTTGATAAGCTGAGGGAGCCAACAGTTCAACCTACTAGCCAACAAGCAGATAAAAATCTTGAAGTCAGAATTCAGCAGCGCTATTGGCCAGTAGTTTGAACACGCCAAGGGATATTTCCCCACTTTTGGGACAAGAACCAAGTAGGAATGGGCCAATGTTTCCAGCAGGGGGGTGTTAGGGACGGCAGAAAGCAGTAAATATAAAATAATAGTGCATTCGCCGCCCGGGGTCCACCGTGCAGAGGTGTTAAACTGCTGCTATATAATGGCAGACGCACAATATGACGGTATATCGCACATGGGTTGAACGTCACCCGGTGTGCACTGGGCGTACTCTGTTAACTTTACAGAGTCGCTTAAGACATAAACATAAGTGCTGAGCCTGTTGGACTCACAGGTCTCAGAGAAATGCACGCACGGTATATGGTCACAGGAGCTGGACCCAAGGCAAAGGGTCAGAGTCCGTCTAGACCTACCGTGCATGCGGCGTTGCTACCGCGGACGCCCACAAGTGCTGCAGACTGCAGCGCGGCGAATAACACAGCCACTATACGACAGTGCCCAGGAGGGGCGCACTGTCGGACGCTAGTTAGGTGATGATATGCACTGTGGCCTGTAGCGTGCCACTTACTGGCGCTGACTCTATGACTAAGTCCCTATCCACACACATAATATCAGAGGGAGGGGAGTCTTAATGAGTCATTCGCAGTTTCATGCATCCGTCATCATTCACACATGTAGCAAGTAGAGTCTATACTAGCGCATGGCCGAGCGGCCATGCGAACCTTTTATAGCCGGAAACTTCCGGAAGCTTCCAGATTCCTGAGATGGACCAATCAGATCACGAGAAGGACCTGAGCATGTGACTCCCGATCTCCAAAGGGAGATCGTCTCATGAGCATGCCCAGTAGCGCGATGGGAGGACTTAGCCTCTGGAGTGACTTGCTGCTGAGCAGCTCGCGCTGCTATTGCTGGCCCAGAGGTGGCAGCAACAGCCAGATCCACAGAGTTGGTCTGAGCAGGGCATCTGGAATGCTGGGATTGCTGTGCAGGCTCCTGAGCGGTCGGTGGAGAATGGGAGACCGCTGAATGCAAGGCTCTGGATTCCTGTTGTGCAGTTGCAGGAACCCGACACCTAACAGGGGGGACCCTCCAGAAAAGAGTTAAATAAATTGACCATGTGAGGGGAGAGCTCTTCTACAAAGGTTTTATAATACAGGTACTGTATGTCAACCCATCAGGGCCAGGAAACTTGCCCATGGGGAGATCAGCTACTATTTCGAGGATCTCCCGTGTCACATTTTGGTTAAGAGACACCAAGTGCCACCATGTGACTGGCCCTGCGTGACGCGAACCGACGATCGGTCGGTCACAAAACCAACAAAGACAAACAAGGGGACACCGGGGAAACAATTACAACGGTGGGCCCTGCAATAGGGACCGGGGAAATGGACACCTCCTGCACTCACCTAAGGAAGTGCCCTGAACTCTCCTGATGTTCCCTATACAGGTTCTTGCAACCTGTCGCCAACCAGGATACCTAGGTCCCTCACTTGCCCTGCACCTATCACTTACTAGGGAACTGGCCAATGTGGTCACTGGTCCCACCGCTGTACTAATAAAACACCAAGGAAAAATAACAGACGGAAAAACAAACAGCACTTACCTTCCTCTGCTGTCATGCAGCGGACAGCAGAGTAAGGCACCCGAACACCGCTTTCAGCTGTATGACCACTGCACCAGATAAGCTGCTGACACCACTGCTCCAGATAGGTCCTCTCTTCAGAATGGTTGGCTTCCAAAGGACCTGTATTACCAACAGTCAGCTGGTGTACCAGGTGACCTTATATAGGAAGGTGGGAGTGGTCTCCACCTGCTGACTAACTAAACATGTAGTAACACCAGCGACCATCGGGGGAAAAAACCCACCAGCAGACTAACTAAACTTGTAGTAACACCAGCGGCCACCGGGGGCAAAAACTAATATTAACCCCCGATGGCCTGAAAGGGAAAAAGTTTATATAAGAAAATCCAGAATCTGACGCAGATCCAAAAATGCATCGTGACACGAAGGCTTCCATGGGGAGAGTTGGAAGGTTTAGGCTTAAGAGGAACTAATGCAGCAATCTACCTATCAAATATTTTTGGATATTTAGTGTCTTGCAAGTTGCACATTTTGCTATAGAAATTGTAGAACATATCTGAAATTACAGCAAGATCATAGTGGATCATACCATCAGAACCCCTCAAGGCTTGAGGATGAGAATTTAAGGCTCTATCTTTTAAAATCCTCGCTAGAAGAGTATGGGCTTTATTGCCCTTTTCATAATATTTTTGTTTAGAGTAGAAAAGGAGTTTTTTGATTCTGCGTGATGTTAAATCTTTCAATTTCTCTCTAAGCCCCACAACCCTATTCAAGGCCCTTACTGATGGCGAGGCTACCAACATTCGCTCCTCAGTCGCCAATTGAGAGGTCAATGTATCATATTCCGCTCTAGCGTTTATTTTTAATCTAGAACCTTCCTTTATGCAGCACCCCCTCATAACCGCCTTATGAGCTTCCCATAGCATTGTCGAAGAAGAAACCGATCCCTCATTCAGACATAAGAAGTCAGTGAGACGGTTCAACAGGGTTCTCCGAATTGTTGGGTCCTTAATTAAAAACTCATTCAACCGCCAGTGACATTTCCTAAAAGCCGGATGAGAAGACTTAAGGTCCAAAATCACAGGCGCGTGATTGGACCAGGTAATGTGACCTGACCCATCTCTGCCTTTGCCATCATCCTGAAGACTGGAGTATTCACAAAAGAATAATCTATTCTGGAATGGGTGCAATGGGAGGAGAGTAAAAAGAGGAGGCTCTGTCCCTGGGATGGTCTATTCTCCACAAATCAAACAGAGAGTTAGTTCTGATTAACCTTCTGAACTCTCTCGTTAAAGTGATCAAGTTTTGTGAAGGGGATTTACCAGTGACAGGGAATCTGTCAAATTCCTCCGAGAAGGGGACGTTGAAATCTCCCCCCAGTAGCAAAGCATTCGGCATAAGTATTTGGATTAGGGAAAGAACTTTTCTCAAAAATTTTATCTGCCCAAGTTAGGAGCATAGAGATTGCATAGGGTTATGGGATTGCCTCTTAACCCCTTCCTTACATTGGACGTACTATTCCGTCCATGTGACCTGGGACTTAAGTCCCAGGACAGAATAGTACGTCATCATAGATCAGCGGCGCTCACAAGGGGAGCGCTGCTAATCGCGGCCGGGTGTCAGCTGATTATCACAGCTGACACCCAGCACATTAACCTCTGGCACACTGGGATCAAACATGATCGCAGTGTACTGGGGGCATAGAGAAGAATCGCGCAGGGAGGGGTCTCCCTGCATGCTTCCCTGAGCCCCTCGGAACAACGCAATGTGCTCGTGTTGGTCCTAGGGCCTCCTCCCTGCAGGCCACTGGATCCAATATGGCCACGGGGGTCTTCGGAGTCCTGTAGGGAGGCGGCTTTCTCAGTGCCTTCTGAGAGCAGGCGCTGAGAAAGCCTCTTGCTGTGTCTGTCAGATCGCTGATCTGACACGGTGTACTGCAAAGTGTCAGATCAGCGATCTGACACTTTATAGTAATGTCCCTCACTGTGACTTTACTATAAAGTAAAAAAAATCATGTGTAAAAATAATTTATAAAAAATTCCTAAATAAATAAAAAAAATTCCCAAATAAATTCTAAAGTCTTTTTTTGTAAATAAAAAACAATAAAAATACACAGATTTAGTATTGCCGTGTCCGTAATGAGCTGCCCTACAAAACTGTCCCACTAGTTAACCCCATTACTGAACCCCTTCAAAAAAAAAAAAACAAGGCAAAAAACAATGCTCTATCATCATACTGCTGAACAAAAAGTGCAATAAAACGCGATCAAAAAGACGCATATAAATAAACATGGTACCGCTGAAAACGTCACCGTGTCCCGCAAAAAACGAGCCGCCATACAGCATCATCATCAAAAAAATAAAAAAAAGTTATAGCTCGCAGAATAAAGCGATGCAAAAATAATTAATTTTTATATAAAATTGTTTTTATTGTATAAAATTGCCAAAACATAGAAAAATTATATAAATGAGATTTCACTGTAATCGTACTGACCCGAAGAATAAAACTGCTTTATCAATTTTACCACACGCGGAACGGTGTTAACGCACCCCACCCCAAAAGAAATTCATGAAATGCTGGTTTTTGTTCATTCTGAGTCCCAAAAATCGGAATTAAAAGCGATCAAAAAATGTCATGTGCCCAAAAATTGTACCAATAAAAACGTCAACTCGCCCCCAAAAAATAAGACCTCACATCACTCGGTGGGTCAAAATACGGAAAAATTATAGTTCTCAAAATGTGGTGATACAAAAACTATTTTTACAATAAAAATCATCTTTTAGCGTATGACAGATGCCAAACATAAAAACCGCTATAAATAGTAAATCAAACCCCCCTTTATCACCCCCTTAATTAGGGAAAAATAATAAAATGTAAAAAAAAGTATTTATTTCCATTTTCCCATTAGGGTTAGTGTTAGGGCTGAGATTAGGGTTAGGGGTGTGTTGGGGTTAGGATTGGAGTTAGAATTGGGGATTTTTGACTGTTTAGGCACATCAGGGGCTCTCCAAACGCGACATGGTGTCTGATCTCAATTCCAGCCAATTATGCGTTGATAAAGTTAGACGGTGCTCCTTCCCTTCCAAGCTCTGCCATGTGCCCAAACAGTGGTTTACCCCCACATATGGGGTATCAGCCTACTCAGGACAAATTGCTGTTGGGGGGAAAATATCATTTTTGTGGAAAAAATATGATTTTTTTATTTTTATGGCTCTATGTTATAAACTTGTGTGAAGCACTTGGGGGTTCAAAGTGCTCACCACACATCTAGATAAGTTCATTGGGGGGTCTAGTTTCCAAAATAGGGTCAAGTGTTGGGGTGTTTCCACAATTTAGGCACATCAGGGGCTCTCCAAACGTGACATGACATCCGCAGACCATTCCATCAAAGTCTGTATTCCAAAACGTCACTACTTCCCTTCCGAGGCCCGACGTGTGCCCATACAGTAGTTTTCTCCCACATATGGGGTATCAGTGTACTCAGGACAAATTGGACAACAAATTTTGGGTTCTAATTTCTCCTGTTACCCTTGGGAAAATAAAAAAAATTGGGGACTAAAAGATCAAGCTTGAGGAAAAAATATGATTTTGTTATTTTCACGCCGGGGCATTATAAACTTCTGTGAAGCACTTGGGAGTTCAAAGTGCTCACCACACTTCTAGATAAGTTCCTTGGGGGGTCTAGTTTCCAAAATGGGGTCATTTGTGGGGGGTTTCTATTGTTCAGGCACATCAGAGGCTCTCCAAATGCGACATGACACCTGCAGATTATTCCATCAAAGTCTGCATTCCAAAACGTCACTTCTTCCCTTCCGAGCCCCAACGTGTGCCCATACAGTAGTTTTCTCTCACATATGGGGTATCAGCGTACTCAGGAAAAATTAGACAACAACATTTGGGGTCCAGTTTCTCATGGTACCCTTAGGAAAATAAAAAAATTGGGGACTAAAAGATCTTTTGTAAAAAAATATGATTTTTTATTTTCACGCCCGGGCGTTATAAACTTCTGTGAAGCACTTGGGGGTTCAAAGTGCTCACCACACATCTACATAAGTTCCTTGGGGGGTCTAGTTTCCAAAATCGGGTCACTTGTGGGGGGTTTCCACAGTTTAGGCACATCTGGGGCTCTCCAAGTGTGATATGGTGCCCAAGCTCAAATCCAGCCAATTTTGCATCAAATGGAACTCCTTCTCTTCCGAGCTCTGCCATGCGTCCAAACAGTGGTTTACCCCCACATATGGGGTATTGGCATACTCAGCACAAATTGCACAATAACTTTTGGGGTCCTGTTTCCCTTTGGAAAATAAAAATTGGGGGTGAAAAGATCATTTTTGTGGAAAAAATATGATTTTTTCATTTTACTCCTGTACGTTATAAACTTGTGTGAAGCCCTTGGGGGTTCAAAGTTCTCATCACATATCTAGACAAGATCCTTGGGGGGGTCTAGTTTCCAAAATGGGGTCAATTGTGGAGGGTTTCCACTGTTTATGCACATCAGGGGCTCTCCAAACGCGACATGGCATCCAATCTCAATTCCAGCCAAAAAAGTCAAATGGCGCTGCTCCTCTTCCGAGCTCTGCCATGCAATCAAACAGTGGTTTACCCCCACATATCAGCGTACTCGGAACAAATTGCAAAATTCTTTTGGGGCCCTGTTACCCTTGGGAAAAAAAAATTGGATGTGAAAAGATCATTTTTGTGGAAAAAATATGATTTTTGATTTTTTAATTGTATAGCTCTACGTTATAAACTCCTGTGAAGCCCTTGGGGGTGTAAAATTCTCACCACATATCTAGATAAGTTCCTTGGAGGGGTTTAGTTTCCAAAATGGGGTCACTTTTGGGGGGTTTCCACTGTTTATGCACATCATGGGCTCTCCAAAGGTGACATGGCATCCGATCTCAATTCCAGCCAATTTTGCTTTGAAAAAGTCAAACGGCGCTCCTTTCCTTCCGAGCTCTGCCATGCACCAAACAGTGGTTCACCCCCACATATGGGGTATCAGCATATTCAGGACAAATTGCACAATAACTTTTGGGGTCCTGTTTCCCTTGGGGAAATAAAAATTGGGAGTGAAAAGATCATTTTTGTGGAAAAAATATGATTTTTTAATTTTTAATTGTATAGCTCTACATTATAAACTTCTGTGAATCCCTTGGGGGCTCAAAGTTCTCACCACATATCTAGATGAGTTCCTTGGGGGTCTAGTTTCCAAAATGGGGTCACTTGTTGGGGGTTTCCACTGTTTATGCACATCAGGGGCTCTCCAAATGTGACATGTCGTCCGATCTCAATTCCAGCCAATTTTGCGTTGAAAAAGTAAAACGGCGCCCCTTCCCTTCTGAGCTCTGCCATGCACCGAAACAGTGGTTCCCCCTACATACCAGGTATCAGTGTGCTCAGGACAAATTGCACAATAACTTTTGCAGTCCAATTTCTCCTGTTACCCTTGGTAAAATAAAAAAATTGGACCTGAAGTAATTTTTTTGTGAAAAAAAGTTAAATGTTCATTGTTTTTTAAACATTCCAAAAATTCCTGTGAAGCACCTGAAGGGTTAATAAACTTCTTGAATGTGGTTTTGAGCACCTTGAGGGGTGCAGTTTTTAGAATGGTGTCACTTTTGGGTATTTTCTATCATATAGACCCCCTCAAAGTGACTTCAAATGTGATGTGGTCCCTAAAAAAAATGGTGTTGTAAAAATGAGAAATCGCTGGTCAACTTTTAACCCGTATAACTTCCTAACAAAAAAAATTTTGGTTCCAAAATTGTGCTGATGTAAAGTAATCATGTGGGAAATGTTACTCATTAAGTTTTTTGTGTGCCATAGCTCTGTGATTTAAGGGCATAAAAATATAAAGTTGGAAAATTGCGAAATTTTCCTCCAAATTTCCATTTTTTTCACAAATAAGTGCAAGTTATATGACTTAAGTTTTACCACTAACATGAAGTACAATATGTCATGAGAAAAATAATGTCAGAATCACCGGGATCCATGGAATCGTTTCAGAGTTATTACCTCATAAAGGGACAGTGGTCAGAATTCTAAAAATTGGCCCGGTCATTAACGTGCAAACCACCCTTGGGGGAAAAGGGGTTAAAGAGGCCTCCAAAATGATATATCTACCCTGGAATCCTAATATGCCTTATGCACCTGCTGAGGGCAACCCAAGGAGATCAGAATAGCCACTCCCCTTTCTTATTGTTTGAGAACGCAGAGTATGACACGGGAAAGGAGCCAGAAGCGAATCTAAAGGAACCCGTATTGTCAAAATGTGCTTCCTGAAGAAAGGCAATATCTGCTTTTTGGGATCTCAGCTCCCGTAGGGCAACCTCCTTTTTCCAGAGGAGTTAAGTCCCTTGACATTCAGAGATAGTAAACGTAACATTTTGAAAAAGTGATAAATCTCATGTGCCTATGGGTCCCCCTCCCAGGGCTGTGGGGTACTCGGTACCGGGCCGGTGTCAGGGGAATGTGTCACAGCAGCAGTGACCCGGTCCGTGGCCCTGGGCGCCCCAGTCAATGGCGGAATGTATATGTAGTTAATGGAATTGTTCGTGACGCCACCTGTGGTGTTTGGCAAGTAAGATGTTAAGTCAACGCTGCGTGCAGATCCTCTGGGGCTGATGGTGTGTTGCAGCATAGATGCTGTAGCTCCCCACAGGTGAAGCTGTAACCCCAGGGCAGTGTAATTGCAATAGATGAGGATAGGCACAGGCGGTGTGAGGAATGCTGGTACCCAGGTGTAGCGGTGCTGACGGTGTTAGCGCACAAATGAATGGAAGACATCAGGGCTTGCAGTTCCAAAGCTTTACTCACAGTCCGTGGTACACACTGGTGCCTGCCTCCGTGCCGTGTCCTCCGGGGCAGAGACTCAATCAACCTCCCGGGCAAGTCAGGATTCTCCTCTCCAACACTCCGCCAACATGTACCTTTCTTGAACGACTCCTCTATTGCGCCTTAAGGTGTGAAGAACTCCAGTACCGTGGTACTCTGAAGTTCCTCCTGTCAGATGTTCCTAACAACTCTACTCGTATGGCAAACAGCTGTAGCCTCTCTCGGGGACTCCTTTCTCCGGAGTCCTGGCTCTCTATTCAGTTGCTGTTGTGCCTCGAGTCTTAGATGGGAGTAATGTATTTACAGCCAACTACTCCACCGCTGTCTGCTGCAGAACCATAAGTGTCCATACAACCTCGGGGACCGGGCCCCGGCCTTGTGCTGAGAACCTATAGGTAGGGTTCCTCTTCCGACCCACAACTCCTCTCTGTTCTCCTACTCCTTTGTTCCACACTCTTCTTTCTCTCTCTTATGGAAGCTTAGGTTGCAGTTCTACATCTTTCTCCTTCTATTCCTTTCCCGTGCCAGCTGGCTCAGATCACTGAGGCAGCTGCAGCACTCCTTCTCCTCGGACCCGTCCTCAGACTCTCCTGACTGACTGTCCGTCTCCCGCCTGACCTCCTGTCAGACTGACCTCCAGACTCCTCTCCTCAGACTGATCTGATCTCTAATTCTAAACCTTCCCAACCTTTTATATGGATCTCAACTCCACCCACCTCCCAGCACATCCAGTGTTCCAAGCAGGGAACCACCAAAGGTACTCTGCTACTCTCTAAGCACTGAGCCGCAATGTGGTTGTGCAGAACTACCCTGTTGTGTGGGGTGTGAGTGTTGGAGTGTGGAAAGGAGCCCCCAACTTACCTAGGCGGTGGGGCACTACACCTTAGGAGAAGGTGCAGTACCTCTGTGGCGACTGAGCCTCAGTGGCGCCACACCAAGAATCCGGTTCAGATACAGGTACTTTCCAACATCTAATTGGGGAAGGAAAAAACAGAAGGGAATGAATGGAGGAGACAAAGACAACATAGAACACTAGTGATGAGTGAGCACTAAAATGCTCAGGTGCTCGTTGCTCAGGTCGAGCAAATTGGAATACTTGGGTACTTGGACAGAACAATGAGCCCAATATACAGTGCCTTGCGAAAGTATTCGGCCCCCTGGAACTTTTCCCACATGTCATGCTTCAAACATAAAGATACCAAATGTAAATTTTTGGTGAAGAATCAACAAGTGGAACACAACTGAGAAGTTGAACGAAATTTATTGATTATTTTAAATTTTTGTGGAAATTCAAAAACTGAAAAGTGGGGCATGCAATATTATTCGGCCCCTTTAACTTAATACTTTGTTCATAGAATCATAGAATCGTAGAGTTGGAAGGGACCTCCTGGGCCATCTGGTCCAACCCCCTGCTCAAAGCAGGATTCGCTAAATCATCCCAGTCAGATGTCTGTCCAGCCTCTGTTTGAAGACTTCCAGTGAAGGAGAACTCACCACTTCTCGTGGCAGCTTGTTCCACTCATTGATCACTCTAACTGTCAAAAAGTTTTTTCTAATATCTAATCTGTGTCTCCTCCCATTCAGTTGCGCCACTTTTTGCTGGATTCAGGTCTGGACTTTGACTTGGCCATTCTAACACCTGAATGCGTTTATTTGTGAACCATTCCATTGTAGATTTTGCTTTCTGTTTGGGATCATTGTCTTGTTGGAAGACAAATCTCCATCCCAGTCTCAGGTCTTTTGTAGACTCCAACAGGTTTTCTTCAAGAATGGTCCTGTATTTGGCTCCATCCATCTTCCCATCAATTTTAACCATCTTCCCTGTCCCTGCTGAAGAAAAGCAGGCCCAAACCATGATGCTGCCACCACCATGTTTGACAGTGGGAATGGTGTGTTCAGGGTGATGAGCTGTGTTGCCTTTATGCCAAACATATCATTTGGCATTGTTGCCAAAAAGTTCGATTTTGGTTTCATCTGACCAGAGCATCTTCTTCCACATGTTTGCTGTGTCTCCCAGGTGGCTTGTTGCAAACTTTAAATGACACTTTTTATGGATATCTTTGATAAATGGCTTTCTTCTTGCCACTCTTCCATAAAGGCCAGATTTGTGCAGTGTACGACTGATTGTTGTCCTATGGACAGACTGTCCCACCTCAGCTGTAGACCTCTGCAGTTCATCCAGAGTGATCATGGGCCTCTTGCCTGCATCTCTGATCAGTCTTCTCCTTGTTTGAGATGAAAGTTTAGAGGGACGGCCGGTCTTGGTAGATTTGCAGTGGTATGATACTCCTTCCATTTCAATATGATCGCTTGCACAGTGCTCCTTGGGATGTTTAAAGTTTTGGAAATCATTTTGTATCCAAATCCGGCTTTAAACTTCTCCACAACAGTATCACGGACCTGCCTGTTGTGTTCCTTGGTCTTCATGATGCTCTCTGTGCTTCAAACAGAACTCTGAGACTATCACAGAGCAGGTGCATTTATACGGAGACATGATTACACACAGGTGGATTATATTTATCATCATTAGTCATTTAGGACAACATTGGATCATTCAGAGATCCACAATGAACTTCTGGAGTGAGTTTGCTGCACTGAAAGTAAAGGGGCCGAATAATATTGCACGCCCCACTTTTCAGTTTTTGAGTTTCCACAAAAATTTAAAATACGGTAACCAATAAATTTCGTTCAACTTCACAATTGTGTCCCACTTGTTGATTCTTCACCAAAAATTTACATTTGGTATCTTTTTATGTTTGAAGCATGATATGTGGGAAAAGGTTGAAAAGTTCCAGGGGGCCGAATACTTTTGCAAGGCACTGTAAGTCTTTGGGAGACCTGAGCATTTTTACTGCAATCCCTCCCGGGGGTCCTTTACAGGTCTAAAAACATCTGAAAATGATGGAAACGCTGCTCAAATGACACAGGAACATCATGGGGAATCGACTCTGGAAGCATTCCTGACTCCTAGTTCACAGCTTTAAACAATGTTGTCATGCCATTTTTACCGGTGCACCAAAAATCATACCAAAACAAATTTTGCTGGGAAATATGTTAAGGTACATCCTTTGCAGGTTTATGACTTGTATATAAGGCAAAATAATTAACCCCAGATCAAAATGTTCCTCCACCAGTTGGGCTATATTCAGACGCAGCATTTTTGAAGCGTTTTTCAACTTTAACATTGCTTTCAACCAATACAAATGCATTCACTGGGAAATGTCATTGTAACATTTAACAACCCTAGCTGGCCATGTGGTGTGTGACACATAAGCAGACACATCTTGTTTCATTTATGAAGGAGGGACTCTTAAAGTCACAGAGCCTATTTTTACCAGGGCATCAGGCGGCTTTAATCTTCTTAAACGGCCATTATTAAACAGTGGGTCTCCTAAACTGTTGAAGCCTATGCAGTGAGTGGATGGGCTGACAAGAATTACGACGCACCCCAATACCCCTTTCACGAGAGGTCCAGGAGGGCTTCCAGAAAAAATGTTGCATTGAATGCAAGGCCTGGCTTTCCCCATAGTTACATGCACCCCAGTAAGCTTTTCAAGCCACGTACTGGATGGCCACTGGAAAATCCACTTCACATTATTCATTTCGTAATCCCAAACTCTTTTCTTATGCATTGACTGCAAGGTCTGCCCTGCTACCAAGTCATATGCATCTCAATAACCCCAATCCCCCCTTGGAAAAAACATGGAGGAAAGCCTCTTAACAAAAAATTTCCCATTAAAAAGGAGCTGGTCTCCTAGACTTGGAATGCTCTTACACTAAGTGTGTTGGCTGTCCAACATTTTCCCCTGTGGGTACACCTCAACCTTTTACATAACAATGAAACCAAATGACCTGTTTACCAGCAATACCACAAAAAAAAAAAGTAGAAAATTAAAAAGAAATATATAACAGAAATCATTTAAGGTTCCTATTTCCAACGTTTAAAAGTGGATGCTCATGGGGGAATGGTAGACCATTCGAGAGAAACTTACATACCGAACCACAAGGAAAAAATTTTATGGTCAATAGTACAAATATTTAAAATAAAAAAAATTTTTTTAAAACATTAATGAGATTTAAAATACCTTTATTATATAATAGTGGTACATATATATAGAAAAGCAATGTGTGCTCAGATTGATTAAAATATATACCTGTATAGGTTTAATAGACAACATACACAACGGTCCACATATATGAGGTAATGTAATTACACCTTTTTAAAAAACTTGTCCTATAGAGAAGTGACAAAAAATATAAAGAGCCAAACCAAATATGTCTAGGCTCAAACAAAGTGTCGGTATATTCAAGGCAAAACTGCAAGGGTGCAATATAAGCCAACAATAGTGAAATGTTCATCCATATTGTGCAAATTAGAGTGCTGAGTGCAAAAAAATAGGAATGAAAGTGCACAAGGACAAATAAGGGTGTATACCTTTAAGGACCGCTGGTAAACGAGCAACACAGCCCCTACGCGCGTTTCGGAATGAATCCTTCATCAGGGGGTGGTGTGTGCTATAACAGGTCTCCCTAAATACTCCTGTGAATGAAACATGAGATACGATTCAACCTATTGCGGCGCGCACGCCGCCATGATGTCTCAGACATGACACCCGCCCCCACATCAAGTGACCAGTAACCTAGCAACGGGAATACCAGACACGGACATAGGAGCAGGGAAATCGAGGCTCCGGCTGCGCACGCGCACAGGCCGTCCGCTCTCATGATACAAACACTGCTCCAAATGTGGAAGGGGGACTGGATATGACGGCGCATGCGCAGTGAGCAAGACTGGATGTCTCTGACAATGTCCGAAAGGGACCCGAATGGGGATTTCAGCACACATATCGAGAACACCAAGTCACTCACCGCGCACGCGCACCTCCAGCTCCCAGGCACATAGCTTCATAAGGGGGTATATACTATATATTAGATAGAGCGCAATGAAATTGTTGTGAATAACAATAAAAATAAAAAATATATAATCTGATGGAAAAACAGAGTATATGCTACCAATGTTAGAGAAAAAAGGCAGTAAAAATTGTACATATATGCATGTGTAGTAAATCCATAAGGATAATATACATCTCTATACAAAAATATCAAAAAAAGAGAGAGGACCCACAACAGACAATTTAAACATATAGTTGTAAAATTACATCATTATAAAATGGTGACGTATTGCATTTAAAGTACCATATAAGATATATAAAATATGTCACAAATAGTTTGCCACATAAGGGTACAATGAAGTAATTTTGTGAAAAAATATGTTAAGAAAAAAATTATAAGCAAAAAATAATAATAAAATAAATAAAAAACAAAATAAGTAAAAAATAATAATAAATATTAAATAAATAAAAAAGAAGAAAAATAAATATTAAAGAGTATATAGAGAGTATATATATATATATATATATATGTATAGATCTTCATCCATGGATTTGCAGTGGACATCGTGGACAACCGCAGATATGTATCTCTTCATGTAGCATAGAATTCCGACTTATCCATCATCACATGAGACATCAATAAAAAAGGAAGAAAAGAGTTCCTTAATAAAAGAAAAAATTAAAATGTTAAAAACATGAAGGAGGGGAGGGTGTTGTGAGTTCATTTTCCCCTTCACTACTGAGGCCCGAGGAACTCCCTCTTCTGGTAAAGAAAGGTAGTGAGCCTGATTATCAAACACCTGAGGCTGATGATGATGACTGGCTGAGTGGAGTTCCTGACTGGATATAAGGCTGCCGACGCCCTTCTGCCCTGCGGGTGATTTCTCAGTGGGATCCTTGGAGACCAGTCTGAATTCCTGCTCCTCTAAAGCTAAGTTTGCTGCTCGGCTTTTTGCATTGGTGCTTTGACTTTGTTTTGCTTTGTTTTTCTGGATTTCTGCCATTCCCTGCTGGGGTTTGCTGAATTCCTTTAGCTCTGTCTTCTGAAAATACCTGAGTGCTGATTTAGTTTTTGAAGCCTAGCTGCTTCAGGGCCTTTTTCATATCAGCTTGTTGGCTTATGTCTTTGATAGGGTTTTGGCAGATTGCAGACAGCAGCCTTCCTGTCCTTTCCTATCTATGTAGTTTTGGGCCCCGTCTTTGCTCAGTCTATCTTTCTGTCTGTGTTAGTGTTTTCATCTTGCTTCACCGTCATTATATGTTGGGGGCTGCCTATTGCTTTGGGGTCTGCTCTGGGGCAGTTTAGATTTCCCCTTTCTTTCTTTAGGCCTATTTAATTCTCCGGCTGTGATCGAGGGGTCTAGGGCATCGTAGGAACCCCCCACGGCTACTGCTAGTTGTGTTGATAGGTTCAGGGGTCTGCAATCTGATAGTTGCCAACTTCTCTGGTTTTCTGGACTTAGCTTGTATTTCTGTTTTTGCCTCCTACGGTGACTCATTCGTAACAGAATCACCCGCCCTACCGCAGATCCTAGGGTACTCAATAGCAGAAAAGAATTGTACAAAAAAAAAGTGTGTATATTTTTTCCTCTATATCTCTGAGGCCGTAGGGGGAATTTTTTTTTCTCTCAATGGAGATAAAGCAATTGTCTGATCCTGTGGAGCAGCTCGCTGCGGAAGTGTGGGGAATTTCCGCCTACCTTGCTCATTCACATGCTGCTGAACCAAAGATTCCTACACCTGATGTATTTTTTGGGGATCGGTCTAAATTTTTAAATTTCAAAAATAATTGTAAATTATTTTTTGCCTTGAAGCCTAACTCGTCAGGGAGCTCCGCGCAGCAGGTTAAAATTGTCATCTCTTTGCTGCGTGGCGATCCCCAGGATTGGGCGTTTTCTTTGAAACCAGATGATCCTAGTCTGACTAATGTGAACGCATTTTTTCAGGCCTTGGGGTTGTTGTATGACGAACCTAATGCCATTGATCAGGCTGAAAAGACCCTGCTGGCATTGAACCAGGGTCGTGATTCTGCAGAATTGTACTGTCAAAAATTCCGAAAGTGGGCAGTACTTACTACCTGGAATGATAATGCCTTGGTTGCTCTCTTTCGGAAGGGGTTGTCAGAAGCCGTAAAAGATACTATGGTGGGATTTCCTGTTCCCTCTGGTCTTGACGATTCTATGTCATTAGCCATTCAGGTTGATCGGCGTTTGCGCGAACGCAAAGCTGCACGAGAGGTGTTGCCACCTGTTGAACAAATGTCTGAACCTATGCAATGTGATAGAGTTTTTTCCAGAGAGCAGCGTCAGGAGTTCAGAAGGCGTAATAAGTTGTGTTTTTTCTGTGGAGATGCCTCGCATATTATTTCTGTCTGTCCTAAACGAGAGAAACGCTTTGCACACACGTTTTCTGTTGGGGGTGTTCAACCTAAGTTTCTTCTGGCTATTACTCTGATCTGCTCCCTGTCCACATTTTCCACCAAGGCTTTTGTGGATTCGGGAGCAGCCCTAAACCTAATGGACTTGGATTTTGCTAAACGTTGTGGATTTCCGATGACACCTCTGCAGACGCCTATCCCTTTGAGGGGATTGATGCTACTCCTTTGGCTAAAAATAAACCTCAGTTTTGGACCCAGGTGGTAATGCGGGTTGCCCCAGACCATCAAGAAAATTGCAGATTTTTGGTGTTGCATAATCTGCATGATACTATTGTTCTGGGGTTTCCCTGGTTACAAATTCATAATCCAGTTTTGGATTGGAAATCTGTGTCTGTGGTGAGTTGGTGTTGTCGGTGTGCCTTTAGTGAGGCTCCGGTGTTTTCCACCTCTCCTCAGTCGCATGATGTTCCTGATTATTTGGCGGACTTTTATGATGTATTTAGTGAGAATGAGTCTGCGTCTCTGCCTCCTCATAGGAGTTATGACTGTGCAATTGAACTGAGCCCGGGGTGTAAATTTCCCAAGGGTCGGCTCTTCAATTTATCTGTACCCGAGCACGAGGCTATGCGATCCTATATTAAGGAGGCGTTGGAGAAGGGTCATATTAGACCATCCTCGTCACCTTTAGGTGCCGGTTTTTTTTTGTAGCCAAATAGGATGGATCATTAAGACCTTGTATTGATTATCGTGCTCTCAACAAAATTACTGTTAAATATCAGTATCCGTTACCCCTGATTTCTGATCTATTCTCCAGAGTTAAAGGTGCTTGCTGGTTTACCAAGCTTGACCTCAGGGGGGCGTATAATCTTATTCGCATTAAGCATGGGGATGAATGGAAGACGGCGTTTAATACTCCGGAGGGACATTTTGAGTACCTGGTGATGCCTTTTGGGCTCACTAATGCCCCTTCTGTCTTCCAGTGCTTCATGAACGATATTTTCCGAGATTTTGTCGATAAATTTTTGATTATCTATCTGGATGATATTTTGATCTTCTCCAAGGATTGGGATTCTCATGTGGAACATATTCGGACTGTGTTCCGGATCTTGAGGGAGAATTCCCTGTATGTCAAAGGATCTAAATGCCTTTTTGGAGTACAGAGGATTTCTTTTTTGGGATTTATTTTGTCCCCGTCAACTATTGAAATGGACCCGGCCAAGGTACAGGCCATTTACGATTGGGTTCAGCCCACTTCTTTGAAGGCCCTCCAGAAGTTTTTGGGTTTTGCTAATTTTTATCGGAAATTTATAGCAAAATTTTCTAGTATTGCCAAGCCATTGACTGATTTGACTAAGAAGGGTGCTGATGTGTTAAATTGGTCTCCGGAGGCTGTTTCTTCCTTTCAGGAGCCGAAGCGAAGATTCACCTCCGCCCCGGTTTTGCGGCAACCTGATGTCTCACTTCCATTCCATGTAGAGGTGGATGCTTCTGAGATTGGTGCAGGAGCTGTTTTGTCCCAAAAGGATCCTGTAACATCTAAAATGAATCCCTGTGCTTTCTTTTCCCGAAAGTTCTCTCCATCTGAACGTAACTATGATGTGGGGAATAGGGAACTGTTGGCCATGAAATGGGCATTTGAGGAGTGGAGACATTGGTTGGAGGGAGCTAAGCATCAAGTCGTGGTCCTCACTGACCACAAGAATTTGATTTACCTAGAGTCGGCTAAGCGCTTGAACCCTAGACAGGCTAGGTGGGCCTTGTTTTTTACACGTTTTGATTTTGTGGTTTCTTTTCTTCCTGGAACGAAGAATGTCAAGGCAGACGCCCTCTCTAGGAGCTTCTTTGCCGATTCTCCTGTGGTGACCAAGCCTGCTACCATCTTAGGTGAAGGGGTAGTTCTTTCTGCCATCTCGCCCGATTTGAGATGTGCTCTGGAAGAGTTCCAGGAGGACAAACCTGAGCGTTGTCCCAGTGGAAAGTTGTATGTTCCTGACCAGTGGAACATGAGAGTGATGTCTGAAGTTCATTGCTCTGCTTTGGCTGGTCATCCAGGTATTTTTGGTACTAGAGATCTGGTGAGTCGGTTTTTTTGGTGGCCCTCCTTGTCTCGTGATGTCAGGAATTTTGTGCAGTCCTGTGGGACGTGCTCCCGGTCTAAATCGTGTTCTCGCTCTAGTGGGTTGTTGATGCCTTTGCCTGTCCCCAAGAGGCCATGGACCCATATTTCAATGGATTTCATCTCTGATATGCCTGTCTCTCAAAGGATGACTGTTATTTGGGTGATTTGTGATAGGTTCTCTAAGATGGTTCATCTTGTACCACTCCCTAAGTTGCCGTCTTCCTCTGAGTTGGTGCCCCTGTTTTTACAACAGGTGGTTCGTTTGCACGGGATTCCTGAGAACATTGTATCTGACAGAGGAGTCCAGTTTGTGTCTAGATTTTGGAGAACTTTCTGTTCCAGGCTGGGAATTCAGTTGTCCTTCTCCTATGCTTTTCACCCTCAGACCAATGGGCAGACAGAGAGAACAAACCAGACCTTGAAGTCATATTTGAGATGTTTTATTTCTGCTGATCAGGATGATTGGGTTTCATTTTTGCCCTTGGCCGAATTTGCTTAAAATAATAGAGCTAGTTCTGCCACTTTGATGTCACCTTTTTTTTGTAACTTTGGGTTTCATCCTCAATTTTCTTCAGGGCAGGTGGAGCCCTCTGCCTGCCCAGGTGTTGACACTGTGGTGGAGAGAATGCACCAGATCTGGGACCAAGTGGTGGATAAGTTATCTCTCTCCCAGGAAAAGGCCCAGCGGTTTTCCAACTGACATAGGACCATTGGTCCCCAGTTTAAGGTTGGTGATATGGTGTGGTTATCATCAAAAAATATTGCTATAAAGGTGGCTTCTCCTAAGTTTAAGCCTAGATTTATTGGACCTTACAAGATTGTGGAGATTATTAATCCGGTCTCTTTTCGTTTGGCTCTTCCTGTCACATTTAAAATCCATAATGTGTT